>NC_090951.1:11485072-12685072 GCF_040807025.1 Struthio camelus
CACCTGAAGGCTTCAATTATTGTAGAGTCTTTCTAATTGCTACAGCTCTTTCTATCCCATATCCTTTTGCATGCATTTTGTACAAAGGCAATCACCATGTCAGGGTACATGATACTACTCATATGGAACAGATTATTCACACAAGCTACTTACATCACTTCACCATTTATCTGAGGACTCTAGAAGAGTACTATTTGCTTACATAATGGCTACCTTCACACACATGCTTAAGTAGTAACAGGTGTCCTTCACTAATAACAGTATAGACATTTCAAGTAAGAGATCTTGACTTCAGATTTATAAAGCTCTACAAAAAAAGTAGAAGTCTAATGGAGCTACGAGTCTTGCTACATATAGTTCCTTACTTTGGAAGTGTTTCAAAAATATGTTTAAATAGAATTATTATACTTACACCATTGGTAGACAAGGCAACAAAATGCTTGGCCACAGCAGAAGGCTTAATAAAATAGACAGACTGTTAGATCTAGAGCATTAACTATTTTTCATTTTTGGTTATAAAGCTGATTTGCTACCATTTACACAAAATACTGTTGATTATCACCAGTTGTTTTAGCTTTTATCAGCTTGAAATCACCGTATTCACATTCACTTTAAGATTTGGCAGCATGCCTGCCTGAAGACAATATTCTGAAGACCTCCCTCTGGAAGCACGCACTACCTATCTTAGGGCAGCATACTATTTCTTTAAGAGCATGTTATCAGCCTGCAACACCACTAATACTTTGGAGCAGACAGTTTGCTGTACATGTGCTACCTTCCTGGCTAGGGTCAAAAGTTAAGACTACAGGATATCTGTTTCTTGGAACCTACTGATAAATCCCAAGGTACAGATTTAAACTTTGGTCTTTCAGCAAAAGATGAGCTGTTCATAACAGTAGTGCAATGGTGAATTTCAAAGCCCAGCTTTCAAATCAAGTACAACCGTCCTGTTTGGAATAGGTTAGAGACCATCTTAGGTAGTTAAGCACCCTGTATCTGTCTTTTCCTTTGAAGGGTTACAAGTGGGAGGAAGTGAACCAAATACAAGGTTTATATTCATAGCACAGACATCTGCCACAGAAACATCAGTATATCACTTAAACAATAGCTTCATTTCCAGCTTTGAAAGATTTGCCAAGAATTGGCAGATGAGGCCATGTAGATACCATATTTTTGCATTTCTATGTCAGTGGTCTAACATTTGCACAAAATTATTAGCCAGATAAGGCAGATACTACAATGCATTACTTTGAAAGGGAATATTTGGGGAAACAACCCATAACAGCTACCCATAACAAAAACCTTCTGTGATTTTATCAGTTAGATCAGACATAGCAGGCTGTCACTTTAGTGTGTTGCATACAGCATTTCCTGAGCTATACAACTTATATTCAGGCAGCTACTGGCTCTGCTCCAAAGCATGCTTAGAAAGACCAGAGAGAGGCTACACAACAGAAAGCTATTACATTCTGTTACATAACCTAACCATATTAGACTTACATCTTTAGCAGCATGCAGGAACCACTCTTTGGCTGTTTCTGCATTGGTGATAGTTTCTTGGGTGGTGAAAGTCTGCACATCACAAAACAAGGAAGTATGTAAAACACCGTGCTTAATCTAAGGCAAGTTTAGGCTGCTAAAATAGCAGCAAAAATCGTTTGAGCTAATCAGAATAGAATAATTTCATATATTCATAATAAAGAGCTGCTGCCAGATTCCAGGAAGAGTCAAGCCAGTAAAGACTAAAACTATAAAGGTAAACTTAGAAAGACTAACTAGCATTTCTTTGAAATTGCAGTAACTATTCATTTCCTACCTCGCCTCTCTTCCTTCCCTCCCCTAAACTGATATACAAAACCTTGAGACTACAAGTTTCTACTTTAGTCTTTCAAAATTAATTTTTACTACTCACTTAAAAAGAAAATAATTGACCATCAGAACAGGATAACCTAGTTGGATTAATTCCTGTTTTTCCACACTTGAGCACTCATTTCTGCTAAGAGTTTTGCCACAACTTTATTTTGCTGACTAGAGAAAACATTTTCCTGTCTGATGAAGTGTGCAAAGAAGGTCAGTCATGCAGTTCTGTTCAGATCATCTACAGCCATTCTGATTTACTCAACCATCAAAATTCAGCTTTAGGGGTGAACATCATATTCATCCTGCTCTCATCCATATCAGAATTATTTCATTATGAAACAGAGGCCTGTTATGGAAAACTAAAAAATACCATTCATCTTCTTCCAAATATATCCAATTATCTAGCTACAGTCTGTCTGGTAAGTAGAAACTGAAGTGTTACTCTTGCAATTTGGCAATATTTTGAGCCTTTGAACCGTGATGCTTGAACTCAATTATTCACAAAGTAACACTAATGGTCGTTTTTCAAGTTTCCTTCTTATTCCATAAGTTGGTCTACAGTATTGCCAAGATGAAATAATGAGCAATACAATAGAGCATGGCCAGCATTATACATGCTCATTTCTTGCAGATGGTCTTCAACCGCAGAAGGGTTCTACTGTGCCTTAGAAAAGAAGGGAACCCAAGTTAGATAACTATGAAGTTTGTCATCAGTTTCCTCTGATGAGACAGAAGCCAGTACGTTCTAGCTTGTATTCCTCAAAAAGGAAGAAATAGCAGCTGGCAACTATGCTTATGAATTAAGTTACCCACAAGCTGAGATTTTAAAAAAATGCAGGCATTAAGCCCATACTCAGAAATAAATGTTGTCTTATAAAATACCAGCAGAACATCTTTACCTATTTGCAAATAAAGAGGCCTAGCATTTGCAGTGATCAAGGCACTCGGCATTTAAGTTTTGGGCAGGGGGAAGGGATATTTATTAGTGCCCTAAACCAGAGTGAAGATTCAAGCTAAGTATAGTTCATTCATGCAAACCTGTGATTGAAGTACAGTGCTAACTAGTTGAAATAGTGTAATGTTACTGCACAGTATGTAAGATAAAGGAGCTCAAATGACCTTAAGTAAGGAAAGAGAAAGATCTTGAATTTCAAGAACCATATAGGATCCTAGATTCCACCCAGAGAAGTAGAGTAAGAGAAACATTTGAGACACAAACCTATTGTGAATTTTGGCTGAATTGTAATTGGCCTGCATAGAAGTAGTCCACACTAGAAGTTACAGATCTTCCTGTGGAAGAATCTCTATTCTGACTAATTCCTTTATAGTTTAAGTCGCACATCAGTGCTTGTATTAGACATACCTTCGACGCAATGATGAAGAGCGTAGTGTCAGGGTTAAGCTCAGCCAGGGTTTTGGCTATGTGAGTACCATCAATGTTGGATACAAACCAAACACGAGGGCCTCCCTTGGAATACGGTTTCAGGGCTTCAGTTACCATCAGAGGGCCCTGGAAAGAAGCAACGTAATTAGGTTTTAACATTTTCATTGCAGGAGTAGGCACACTCAAAAGACATGAAAAATATGGAAGCCAGAAGCTTACCAAGTCAGAGCCACCAATCCCAATATTGACCACATCAGTTATTGCCTTTCCAGTGTAGCCTTTCCATTCACCACCACGGACTCTCTAGGGCAAAAAACACAGCTGTAAATATTTCAGTTATGCTAAAATTACAATGATTCTAACTCTGGAAGTAGGCTATGTTTTCAGGTACTGTTGTAAAGAATCTCCTAAGCTGACTTTCAAATAAACCTATACTCAAAGCTACCTTCTTAACCATGCATTTGGTTAAGTAACAAAAATCCCTCATTAAGGGTTAGAAATTTAATGCTCATCTGTGAAAGAACAAACTGCAAGATCAAACTAGTCTTCTTTCTGTGCACTCCTATAGTGTTTACCTTAATACACCTGTCTATTGTAAGAGAAATCAAGCTAAAAACGAAGAACATACACCCTCAGGCATTAAGCTATGAAGGAATGTTTGAACCTGAAAGTTTTCCTTAGGTGTCTTCAGTTAAAAGCAACTTTGCTAACTAAATTCAAAGACTTTAAAAAAAGAAATGAAGCCATGGGTGTACACATTTATGTGCAAACCAAACACTCACTCTCCTATTGCCTATATATGTTTTGCATTAAAAGATTCATTCCTGGGCTTCACCTTAAAAGAACACAGAACACGTTTCTACTCTGTTCTCACTGCTTTAACAGTTATTGAGAGTCCTGACAAACAAAATCACAATAAAATAATGTCAAAACGTTGCACTGAATTTTGTCCATCATGTGCTATAAGTTAAACCTATTCCAATCACAAAATGAGCCTTGCAAGTATCAGCCTATACCATACACACCTCTATATACGGTCCCCAATTCTAAGCCATTTCTTTTCTGCAACAAGTTAGTAATTTCATTATGTTGATAAGTAGGTCTCCCTCCTAACAGCTCTGCTTTGAGAAAGCTTTGGCTTTTTTCCAAGTGTAGAATCATTTGGGTATATACCATTACTGTAGCCAATAGATCAGGCTGTTAATAGTTCCAAAGTCCCATCTGCCTCTAAGTTAAAGGGAGAATTGACTAAACCAAGTGTCTTTGTATTAATCTTTCCGGACAAGATTAAAAGTGTTTAGCATGATTAATTCTGCAAAGCAGCTAGCTCTGCATGGAAAGTGACATTTACAAGCTCTGATGATTGAAGCAGTCTTATCTATGAAAGAAGTAGCATCACTGCTAAGACTTCCCCGTTTTTCACTACCAAAAATCTTAACTATGAAGAAAAACTCTAGGATAGAAAAAAACATTCCTTTTCTGTGGACATTCAATTCTTGAGACTGTCTGAAAAACTGCCAGATTCAGAAATAATTGTCAGTTACGGATTTTGGCACTTATCCATTGGAAACTGGATATAATCCAGACTCATTTTGTATAGGCTTACAATCTTAAGTTGGTGGTAACACTCGCCAGTACCATCTGGATAAGATTCATAACAGCAGCCAAGCAAAACCAGTTCCTCACAGCCATGCTTAAAGTACATCTGAACTATTTAGGGAGCTTTTACTGGTTAGTCTATCAGACAAATTTGATTTTTTATGAGTGCTCTATGCATGAAATGACTGGTTTCTAGTTCTCCAACGATAATTTTCTTAACTCATCTGACAGATTCCTACATTTTAAACATGCACAGAATCAACACACAACTACTGATATTTAAGGAGATAAAGTAGAGTGCTCTGTCTCACTAGGGATCACAGTTTTCACACTGCTAAAACTGCAAACAGAATAGAATTATAAAGGTATCTGATCTAAATTGTTTTAGAGATCTTCTGGTTCCAAGTAGACCATAATCAAACTGCAAGGAAACTGGGAGTATCTAACTCCCACCTTCCCATTTCATACGAATTTTAAGAGGCAGTTTCTACTTACTAGATTCAAGTAGTTGAAAAGTTAGCAAGAAAAGCAAGCAACATATGAACGACCCTTTATTTATAATACTTTTGAAGCTTCTGAAGTAAATGCAAGATTACTGCTAAGAAAGCAAGATCCAGAGAGCCCATTAAAGCAAACGGCCAGGGAATGACAGCAAGTGAAGCAAATCACACTCAAAACAGCCCAAACCCCACGCCTGAACAGAAAAACAGTTATATGCCATATTGGTTTGCACCAGTTACTCTCCCCTCATTCAGTCTACAATCAGTGCTTCACAGCATACATGTAATAGAACCTGGGTGGATATAGTGGAAATATAGGAAGAGTACATTATGGTGGTGCTTTATACCTGGCAGAAGTGTTTCATTTTGTCCAACACCTTATTTACTTCTGGAACAACATCTTTCCCATCTACAAGTATTGGCGCATTGGAGCGATTTCTCAGAGCAATATGAAGCACAGCTCGGTTCTGAAACAAGAGGAAGAAAAGGGGAAAGATTAATGGAGCTAGTGCAGCATTACACCTAGGTGTCTCATCCAAAAGTCAACGCAACTTTTAAGAAAATTAAAAATTGTTTACTCTAAACTGAATTAGCGGAGGAGGTATATATGTGTGTATACATACACACACCCCTCTCTCCAACTACCCAATCACCTTCTCACTTGTCAGAGCCAGCAAAGAGGGCTTACAACAACATATAACATACTAAGTAAACAAATAGTTTATTGTCATTTGAACAGAAAGTTCAAAATCCCTTGAAAAACATTTAATGTTTGAAGTTCAGAACTCAGTAATATTCAAATACTCAGTAACTCCAGTCTTTTCAGCAGGTTGCAGGTATACAAGGAGGAAATTATGTTTTCTGCTACGGAAGATACTGATCAAGTCAATTGTAACAAGCAGCCAGAAGAAGTTATTTTCTCTGGCATTTTCTCAATAGTAGCCCATTTCACACATGGAGAGACAACATGTATTTAATCATCTGAGAATAATACAATAGCCACATAACTGTGGGCAGCAAATGAAGTACTACTCAAGTACTTACATACTAGGTATGTAGGCCGTGGTTGTGTTAGGTAAGAAAAATTCTCCTGTTAAAGTGCATCTTCTTATATGATTTCTCCAGAGATACACCAGCCAAAACCCTAAAACCCTGCCTCCCATTTACCTACTTTGGAGTTTTTGGCTTTAATCTAGAATGAAGCTGTTGGCGTTAATACCAATAAACAAATTAAAGAATTAGTCTGGTCTGTCTCATTTTTTTCTTGCTACAATAAGCAGCATTGTGAGACAAAGACAACAGGGCCAACATGAACTGCCAAGTTATGATTTAAATACCAAATGCTAATTCAAAATCATTGATTATGTGGTTACTGACTTGGAACATGCACAAGCTCTTTCAGTTGCTAATTATGATGTACCCACTTAAATCTGGGGTGACAGAAACAATTCTTTATGACACTCTCAGCCAGGAAATGGTATCTCATAGAAAAGTATGCACAAGTGAATAAGCAAATACTGTTCACTATCTGACTCAGAGGAAGCTTTGTCTTCGTCACGATAAATTGTCACATTTGAACTGATATCTATTGCTATAAACCAAAATATCTGGGTGGGCAACAAAGACTGGACCCATAATGAGCGGTCAGATATGAGCGACCTTATGATGCACAGAGTGTCATATCAAGCTGCAAGTTTTAACTTATCTGGGATGAGCACCTGGCACTGTCATGCTTGGGTGCACTATAAAGAATTTCTACATCGGCCCACAGCAAGCATCCAATGCCTGCAACAGCAAATATAGACAAGCCTCAAATATTTAAGACCAATAGCTTAGAAAAGTGCTCCAAACTAGAATGAGGGTAGTGGACAAGTCAGTTCTTGTCATTAAGCAGTTCCTTTCTGTCTTACTGCTCTAAGATTTTTTAGGTGATACTGTTCGACAGCATCCTGTTTTTAAAGTCTCATGACAGTTTCACATTGTCCACATATTCACATTCCAAAGCCAAACTTGCTCGATATTCCATACGAACAGATTTCAAAAAATGAATTAAACCAAATCTAATTCTAGGTCATCATCTGACTGTAAATGAAAAGTACCCTAATCAACGAAAAAGATGTTTCTGGACTCATCATAAAGGTAACTGCTACATGAAGTTGCCACATTCAGATAGCAGTGAAGCAGGGAGCTAGTAGCAGGGGGTCAAACATACCCTACAATTTAACACTGTGTTTAAGTGTTATGTGCTAAAGTTACATCCCTCTGAAAAGTCTTCAGCTGCTATATTTGATCTCAGGCCAACACTGAACATCAGTCTCAACGCGTGGACAGACTGGCTCCCTTGTAATAATCTTTGTGCTACATGTGGATAGCGAAAGAGGCCATATCAGAAATTCCAAGCCTGCAGGCCGATTTAAGACTTTTCACTCTTTTCCCTCTCCTTCTCCCTCCTGGCTAAAAGGCCATCTAAATTGCAAGGCATTAACACAAAAGAAAAAGGAACCATTTTCCAGAACTAGCTTTATCTGGTTCTGTTTTTGTATTTCTACAGACATGCCGCGTTCACAAACAATACAATGTCCAACTGCTGAGTTATTTACAGCAAGCAGCTTGTGCAAGAGTTAAGTCAGACAACAAACAAGTGAAAGGAAGTACTAATTTCTGAGAGATTACCTCAGACATACTAAAGAACCTTTAATATTTAAGGTAGGCCAATAAATCATGCTATACTGTTGAGTCTCCAGCTTTCATCCTATTTAATTAAAGAAAAAAGGTACAGTTGATTCTCTGTATGTTCTGGTGAAGGAGGATTTGACCATAGCCATAGCCTTCAGGCCTACAAAAAGAGGAAAACACTCATCCTCTTACTGAAAATAGGTGACTAGTTTCCCTAGAAGTTTTTTGCAAGATCTACTCTTAAATCTCACCCAAAGATAAATAGCATCAGCAACCTAAAGCAGGTGGTCTTACACAGTTTTTTTTTTTTTTTTTAAACCAAGGATTGTAGATAGTTTGCAAAGCTTTATGGACACTGACATTAGGCAAAAGCACGTAAGGGATATCTGGAATGTAATCCTCTGTTCCATGTCCTCTGAAAGATCTATAACTCATCTCCCTCTCCACAAGAGCAAAGGGAAAGGAAGGAAAAAAATTACATACCACCAAAATCTCTAAAAAACATTAGGAAATGCATGTGGGAGGGAGGACTGAATAGCTTTATTCATACAAGTTTTTCTTCTTCCCAAAGCTGTAAAAATTCATCATGTAAGTAATGAAGTATGTACTAACACCGTTTTCATCATTTCAGAGCAGCACTAGCAATTAGAATAGTTCCCCCTCTGCACAGACTCATCACTTAGAGGCATGAACACCCATAATATATAGGCACAACTGAGAGGAAAGAACCAGGGACAGAAATAGCCTTACCTCAGTGAAGTTGATCTTTTCTCCACTGAACATTCGCTCTCTGGCACTTTCCACACCCCTTGACTTTGCCTGAGAAATGTAAAAATAGATTGTACTCTTAAAAATAGTAAGAAGTCAGCATGTACGACAAAGGTCCAGCTACACTGAAGAGGGTGAACATTTACTACATAAAACGGTAAGCTTGTCAAAGAATCATGATATTAGAGGGAATGACACACTAGATTCTAGCTTAAAAATTGATTCTCTTGTTAAAACTGGTATTTTTTAAACAGGCTGTTTTTTCACTTCAGAGGTTACACACAGTAACATGTGCTAATTGATAAAGATGTAGTGAATCAGATTATTATTCAACTACAGAATTTATTACTGATTCTGGGTACCAGCTTAGAATTCCTCCACCACTACAGAAGATTAGTGAAAGTTCTGCTAATGTTAACATCTGCCAGCGTTTCCGATTTTTTAAAATTGGTGTCCCATCCTGGTTTTGTCTTTGGCTGAACCAAGTAGTTAATGGAGGGTTGTAAATAGAGACACCACCCTAAACAGAGATTAACACAAACCTCTTCCTTAAAACATACCCAACCAATGAATCTCAAAACTGAGACTATATAACACATGAAATGTCTTCTGTATCTGCAATTATAACAGAAGGTAATAGCTTCTCTTGCAACTTCATATGAATCCCTATCCTATTTTACTGCAGACTGCAGTAACAGTCCCACGTGCCAACTGGTCTCTTTCTTGCCTTCAGTGATGGCAAGAAACTGTCCAGGCACAGAAACAGTTTGGCACCTTGGTGGCTAGAGGACAATGTGAGACTCTGAACAATGCCAAGATGTGTACACAAATAACCCAGAACTTCTGTGGTCTCTTGATTCAAAGCTCAACATATATAAACAACGTTAAAACAACCTGTGACTGGAAAAAGTCACTTTTTTAAAGCCATTTGAGTTTATTAATTCAGCACTTTAAAGAGTTACCAGTTCCATCAGCATTTTCATTACATCTTCTGTAACAAGATTCTTTGAATAATCCAGTAAGATATCCCCATGATCAGTATTCAGAGTTAAGCTGTCAAAAGAAACAGGTTGTTTAATTGTACATTCCTGAAGAGCAATTGTTTTGAGCAAGATAATGACAACTCCTGAACAGATTATGTAATAATTTCAATCCTAGTTATACTAAGCTAGTAAAGATGACCTGAGGGTCAGATTTGCCCAACAAGTTTCATGAAGTGATTTACTAGATACTCTAGTGTCATTTTAATTGAAGGCTACAGTTTTCAACAAGCTAAAGTGTAATGTCCATTTTCTGCTTGTGAAAATCCAAATACAATTAAGCATTTTTTTAATGCACAGTTGGACAATCACATTCTATTTTCACTGAGCCACAATTATTTTCCATATATAACAGAAGTGAAAGGCTTACCACGCTTCTTTTGCTGCTGAAGAAATTAAACTGTTTTTCTACAGGCCATTTCAACAAATGTAATCATGCTTTTACATGGAGACTTAAACAAGCCTGATAAACCCATTACAACTCAAAGCGCAAAAAAAAATCTGTCAAGTACTATGCAGAATTAATCCCATTTGTGAGCTATGCAGTATCACTATCCACATCGAGGGATAGTGGCAGGTCTCCAAATTAATCCTAATCTAAGAATTATTGTTTAATATGTCAAAACACTTTCAGTTTAGATCCAAGACAAAACGTGAGAATAGCAGTCTAACAGAAATCAAGTCCCTTTGCATTTACTAGCCTGGTATCTAAGTGAGAAGTTCTATAGTTCCTCTACAGGCTTTTACAACAGTGTTTCCTAGCCATTTCTTCTCTTTGCACTAATTAACACCTACAGCCTAATTAACATACACATTTAGTCCGAACTGAAGGACTAAACTCTTAGAAGTCATGCAGCAGGCCTTCTACAAAAGGACAGTGCCTTTCCTATGCCTTACTCTGCACCTTTTTTTGCTCCACAAGCTAGTGTCACAGGAAACTGCATGCATCTCTGTTCACAATGCACGTCCACGTTGTTCATCATCTTCCTTGCTTTTTTCTTTCCAAATACTCGGGCATAAACAATTCACTATTGTGTTAGTGCCCACCTGTGTCAGGCACCTTGGAAGGTGAAAAGATGGCATAACCACAATTCCAAACAGATTTAATATGACAGAGCAGGCAAGACTGTAGAAAGGAAGACAAGAGCAGTAACCAGCAAGACCTAGACATTTTGGTGGTTTCATTAAATTGATAAAAAAGCACAATAAGATATCCTTTCTCTACTTCTAAAATAGAAGAGACAGTCAAAAAAAAAGATAGGTATCTCCGAGCACAGTGTTGGAAAGAGCATTTCATTCATAGGGGAAAGAGAAAGTGAGGCAGGGGTGGCAGGGGGGAGAAACAAAATCAAGACTGTTAATTACTCTTCTCCTCAGTAGGCTGTAAACTGTAATACTGAAACCCTAACGATCCAATGTAAGGATATCTGGAATATAACTAGCTGAGGGACTGTAACTCTCCCCTGATAATTCACTCTTTATTAAAAGAGTACCAAAAAATACAAACAAATCTGTACATCTTTCACAATTTGAAGTTTGATTCATTATCAGTTTGCAAGTAAGTCTCAAATCCCTCAATGCAATGGAAGTTTGAATACATGTTACTAGTAGAACAGCGAGGCCATTAGTATACTAATATTGCTTCACAGTTTAGAGAAGCAGAACTGTTAAAAAAAATTCATGGTACAGTCTAATCAGAGTAGAACACTGGAAAAGACTCTCTACGAATGTGAAATCCTTAAAATTTTTATCTCATGTTTACCAGATATGTACAACATGCTTCCATCTGCTGTTGTTTTCCTTGTATGAACAACAATCAACCTCAAGTCCTAGAAGACAAGGCATCCCAATAAATTCTTCTTGGATTCAAATCACTACTGACTTGAAGAAAGTGCAGACAGCTGAGGGATGACCTGCACTCCCCACCCCCGACACTCCTCATGCAAAAAAATAAACAGCAACATATACCAGGGAAGACAACAGATCTAACTTCCACTTCCTACACTTGTGACAAAGAACATACAGGCATGCAATGTAATCTCATATTAAATCCTTACACAGAGTTCCACCCTCTCCCTGGCACCTCCCTAGATCAATGGCATTCTGCTACACTACCCATTCTGCAATGCAGCATCCAATAGCAGCGTTACCCAGGTGGAAACAAGAGACTTGTCACGTAAGCCACATTCACATTCAAGTGACACAGTTCTTTACTGGAAGGTTATCTGCATCATCTCAAAGAATGAATTTATCTCCTGTCTAAACACAAAGAAGTTGTATGCATCCATTAGAGACCCCTATGGGCCTCTTGATTCCCTGGTGGTGTGTTTTTTTTTTTTTTTTAAATCCACTTCTGATCCTTCCAGAAGGACTACATTCATTTTTGCAAAGTCAACTCACTGCGTACACTGTTCGACAAGGCTACCCTTGAGGAGTACCGTCAACCACACAGAACGAAGCACAGATGTGATGCACAGGACACCAGCTAGGAGTTATCAGTCTTCTAGAGTCAGCATTGACTACTTGCATCAAAAGTACCTAGTTAGCATCCAGGTATCTATCATCTGCTGATTTTTATAATGCAGCTTATCCATTCTAACCCTTCCAAAACTAAGGATAGAGTTTTCCTAGTGAACAATTCATTATGTTAAGGCCTGAAGTTCTTGACAGGGCTTACATTCGGGTGTCAAAGAACATCACAGTTGTACCTTATAGCTTTGAACAGACTCAAAATTAGGCAAGGAAAAAGGATATGTATGTTTTCAAGAACGGAGAGGTGAGGACAGGAGGAGGGAAGGATCTGAGATCCACAGAGTACCATTACTGAGTGAAAGGCTCTTAGGTAGATGGATACCTTAGAGTAACCTTAAATAGATAAATATTCACGTTAGGAACCTATTCACATCATTCCTGAAACTTCTACCGCACAACAGTCAAGAAGCAGTTTTACATAGGTAAGTTTTTGCCTCTTTTCCATCAGAGGTGAGACAGTCAGCGACTATCAGGAACTGACTGAAGCATCTTCATGAAGATTAGTTTTGCATGAGGAAAGAGGTGAATACTACAGAGTACCTTGTGGCCAGTCCTCCAGATTACTCAGGCTTTCAACAGATATTAGCCACCATCATCTTGCTGATTCAACTCGTAAAGTGGCAAGCCACAAGCAGTATACAGGCAGATCACAGTCAAACTAACCCAGGGTACCATTTTTGCAATTTTATTTTGCTATAAGATAACAAGTTTTCCTGGTAGTCCATAGTATGAAAGTTTAATCAGGAAACACTGAAATCATGAAAGGAAAGCATTAATATAGATTATATAAACTGAAAAAGTCTGACCACTGTTTCCTGTCCTTAAGGGAAGGGCAAAAGATATGAAGATGGGTGGCTGTGTGAAATGGGTAGTCTTGGTAAAGAGCGTTTCATACCAAATAAAAACCAGAAACAATTCTGGGAGATGCATTAACTACTCTCAGCCTGGGCAAGATGTGCAATGCAGGTTAGTACATGCGCTTGAAACAACAATTGCCAAATATCTTCTCCACTGTTAATTCTATACATTGACAGTGTAATATTCAAAAAAATAAATATAATGCACATTGGCAATAGAAAATAAATACAGACTATCAGAGATTGAGGAAAATGTTTTATGGCTAAAGTAGCTTAGGTAATAAAACGACAACCAATACAACTAAGATTCAGTGCTACCCCCAAAGAAACATCTGCTTAAAGCATTAAGGAAGGGACCTTACAGAAACCTGTTATACCTTTAGATTTACTTAGCTGGTCTGCTTCTGCTTTCCTTTGTTACAAGGATATTATCAAACTCAATCTTTTGGGATGTACTGGAGATAAGGGAAGCTTGCAACCAGAACATGCTTTCCTACCAGAAAAGGGCTAGTAGGTTTACATAAGAGAACATTAATAAGCTCTTTTAACAGTAACACAAGTCCTGTTAGGCGAGCCAGACAAAGTCAATACTCCAAAGTAGTAAGACTCTCCATCTAAGAATATGACATTTTACCTCTTGTGTACAGGTATGTAGAAACTTCATGTGCAGTGTTTCATTATAATTTAAGAAGTATCTAGGCAGTTCAAGAAGAAAGAAAAGCCACTTTCTCCAGGACCCTGCTGAAAAGCTTGACAAGCACAAAATGACAGAAAAAAAAAAAATCTTATTTCAACACTCAAAACCAGAAGTTCCCTATATCTGCATTAGTCAGGATCACTTTAAAGTTCAATTCAGTGATGAATCTACTTAATAGTAGAAGTTCCAGATTGCTTATATTGTCAGATTTTTACCAACACGCATATGACTGCTCAGTCTCCAGCACGCGGAAAACGTTAGCCCCATTTTACAAGGGAACGCTGAATGTTACCCCGCTACTTCCACTTCTTTCTTCCTTCTCTGTCTGTAGCTAGGAGATATTGCAATATGTTTTCCGTAATGTTGTTAGCGTGAGTTAGCTTGTTAGCAAAGCAAGGGAGAAAGCTAAATCTGCTAAACATTGCTGCTTCTCAGTTTCAGGGTAGGGGCAGGCACTGACAGGTAGGACACACCGATCGCTCCTTGTGACCGCTCAGAGTCATCTTATCGCAGGGACTTATCATGACTAAGCACATGGATGCGAGAGACTGAGAAATGAACGACCCACAATGCCACTGTGCAAGCTGCAGCTCGGCGCTGTGCTTCCCGGCACGTACCCTGCCGCAAGGATGAGTCAAGGACGAGCGCGCACGGCCGCCGTGCTCGGGGGCCGCCGGCCGAGCAGCCCCCTAGACGGCACCTCCCCCCGCGGCGGGGCTCCAGCCACGTCGCGCTCCCGGGAGGGCGCTGCAGGCGCCGGGCGCACGTGCCCGGCCTCCGCCCGCCCGGCCGCGGCCGCCTCCCCGCCGCGCAGCGGGCTGCCAGCGGAACGCCTCCCCCCGCCGCACCGCGCTGCCCCCGCGGCCGCGCGCGCGGGCCTGCCGGGCGCCAGGAGCGCTCCGCCGCGGAGGCGGGGGCGGGCGCCAGGCGCAGCCGCCACCTGCCGCAGCGGGGAGGGAGGGAGGAAACACGGCCGCGCCCCGGGCCTGGAGTGCGGAAGCGCTCGGCGCGCCGGCAGCCTCGGCGCCCGCTCGGAGGGGGAACGGGGCAGAGGGGACCCCAGGGGCGGCTGCGGGGAGGGCCGGGGTGTGGTGGTGGTGTGGGGTGGGGGGGGGACGAGGCTGCCCCGCCTCACCTGAATTTCTGGAAGCGATCCTTGTCGCTCTCGAAGAGCTGCCGCAGGACGAGCTTGGAGGCGTTCGCCTTGTGCCACTCCACGAGCTTCTTGAAATGGGGGTCGCTGGACAGCGCCATGTTAGCGGCCAGGCCGGGGCTGAGGCGGGCTCGGGCGGCGGCAGCGCGGGAGCGAGCACGGCGAGCGGGGCTGGTGCGGGCACCGCCGGCTTTATAGCAGCAAGCTCGGCCTCCTGCCGGCGGCCCCGCCCCGGCCCCACACGCCTTCCCCTTCGCGGGCCGCCCCTCCGCTGCCGGCGGCCGCAGACAGCGTGGCGGGGAGCGGCGCGGGCGCCGCGAGGGCAGAGGCGCGCTGAGGCGGCTAACGGTCGCCGCGGCTGCGCGCGCTGAGGCGGGCAGCGGGCCCTGCGCAGGGATGCCGGGCCCCCGGGGCCGTCGAGCGCACCCCAGTTACGAAAGGCTTTCCGCAGCGCCGTGGCGTCGCGGGGAAGAGCCGTCCGCAGTCACGCCAGGCGGCGGGGGCCGCCGCTGCAGCCGCTCGGGTCGCACAAGGCGCGGTTCAGGCCGCAGGGGAGTGTTGGCGGCCGGAGGCAGCCGTTTGGGCAGCCCCTGTCCTCCCCACCCCCCCGCTGTCCTCGCCCACCCGTGGGCTGCCTCTGCGGTTGCATCAGTAGTGCTGTTCGTTTAGCTGCACGGTTAATTAACCGGGTTAAAAATAATCTCTCTTCCTTCTTCCCCCGGCGTTATTGTTAGCGTTGGTCAGCCGCGCGGCCTGGCTCCGCGCGGAGCAGGGCAGCGGGGAAGCGCCGAAGGCCGGGGCGGGGGGCAGCGCGCCTTTGCCGCTGAGTTTGGCGGTGCGGCTGAAGGAAACGCTGATCGGTCTGCGGTCTCCGCACCAGGCCTCAGGGTAGCGATCAGAGCTCTGAATCCCAGTCTGGCATAAACACCGTCCTGAAACCTGCGTTAGACGCGGACACCCCCAAGACGGGGTGCGCTCCCCTCTCTCTGGCGTTTCCTACCCAGCGTTTTAGGCGGCCCTCGCGCCACGCGTCGGCTGTTCCAGTTTTCACTCTGAAAACCTGAGCTTTCTGCAGGCTGTTACATAAGGAGCTTACATGTCTAAGCTGCAGCGGCTCGGGGCTGGCTGCCCGGACCCTGGAGCGCGCCGCGAGGCGGTGGCATGCCTCGGTTTGAAGACAGGCCAGGGCAGGCAGGCAAACAGCTGCTCAGTTCTCGGGGGGGAAAAAAAAAAGGCAGTTCTGAGCATAAAGCAGAACGTTGTTCAAGCATGGGCGTATAAAGCCGTATGTCAAATTCTGAGGATTGTACTCTGGCGGCTTAAATTAATAAATCCTGGTGAAGTCATATTTTAAGCACCTAAGCCCTTCTATGGATCTGGGCCTAAGTCAGAGTCACAGAGCAGGAACTTGACTCAGATCACTCGAATCGCAGCTGAAGTCTTCAGGGACACAATTAACATTTCTCCTGGCTGCAAAACCAATAGCATTCTTAACTGATCCTTAATTAGATTAATAAATATGTACCTCAATTATAGTGATAATAAACTTTGTCTAACAAAGGCTCTTCCTCACCTCACAGTGTACTTGCTTCTTTCTAAGGTTCAGTTCTTCAAACTAAAAACAATCATTTTAACAGGCCAAAGACTTTTTCTTCATCATCATAAAGTTCACATCCTTCAAAAGTTTTCAGCTTTTTTACATTTTTGGAGGACATTCACATTCCTGCCTATGGGAATGCCTATGTCTTGGGCAATTTCTCCAAGGCAAAGTTGCTTCCCTCCTCCTGCCTGAATCTACCTGATCATCCATCAGTGACTGTGGTTCCTTTCCTTCATGTAAGGAAGGAAGATGAAGAGTAACAACTGAACTATAAAGATGATTCCACCAAGAAGCACACAAGTGCCCAGTAAATCTTTAAGAAATCACTTAGGTCTTCATGGGCCCTGCCCTATAAACTTTCCAAATTTTCCTTCCTTTTCAAGGTCTTGAGGATAAAGGCTCAATAATATTAGACTTCTGTTCACAGTCAGGCTATAGCCCAGGATATGAAGTACTTTGGCCTAATAAATATCTCCTATTAGTCATGGGGAGAGAACAAATACCCTTTTAAAATTGTTTACTGATAGCACTTGATATAGTCAGTCATGAAATGCTCCTGACTCACCTGTCTGATTTTCTTAAATTGGGGCAAATGGGATTTCATTAAAGTGGTCTTGCCAGATCCCTAGCAAATCCAGTGTGCCTTACTTACATTTTTCCTCAGTTTCTCTTCTCCTTTCAACAGCAGTTATCAGGCTTTCATTGCTCAGAGCACCTTCCCATCTTTCCACTGCTTAGTCTCAAACTGAAGGTCTGCCAGATGGTCTACATTTTACATTCACTTCTCTTGCAGATCCTGCCAGCTATCATGTTGTTTTCTTAAATATTAAATGGTGATGATGTCTCAATTTAGTGTCTACTTTTCCTCTTTTACCAGAACTGGCAATTCCCCTGTCTTGCCTTTTACTTTAAAACTTTGGGGATATCTAAGCTATTATCCCCATACTCTTTACATTCATGATTTCACTGCCTCTTGATACTTAACCTGCTAAAATGTCTTTCTCACTTTTGTTTATTAAATCCTCATTCATCACTATAGTTCTCTTTTCTGGCCACCTCACTTTTCCATTTCCTTTCCAAACTACTCAATCACAGTATAGCTCTTGTTTCTTACTGTTCTGATCACGCAGCAATCTTGAATCTTGCATTCGTTTTTTTCCTTTTCTCATGAAATTTGAAAATCCCTTGCTGTTAAGCAGCACAACTGTCCCAACTGTACCTCAGTCCAGGGTGTTGAACACCTCTCTCACCTGTTCAACACCTCTCTCTCTTCAATTTTGTTTCCTCTTCCCTGTCTTTTTATCGTGGTCCCTGCACTATCTGAATTATCTCCAAATCCTCAAGATCTTGAATCTTGAAGATCTTCAAGTTTATTTGACCCAACCCCAAAGTCAGGAGGATTCCATTAGGCTAAGGCCCCAATTCTACAAGCATTCTACTCACACTTAATTGTATTCATTAACATAATCTCACTGACCTGCAGGACACCATTAAACTTGTAAGAATGCGTAGGTGCAGGCACTCAATAAGGAACCTATTTATTATTCTAGTCCACAGTACAGACAATGCCATCACTGTCCTATTAGCAGCTCCATTTTCTAAAATGTTCATTTTGTTACCCATAACTAAGGTACTTGCAGTTCACATAGTGTAAATTGTTTACTTTCTTTTGTAATACTTTATTCCAAGATTTTGAAATACTGTTCTCTCTCATTTCATAAAGGTTTATATTTTGTAACTGTCACTCTTATTTCTTATTTTCTTATACCTCCTTCTCTGGTGCCAATGCTTGCTGACCTCCTGTCTTTTTCCCTAGGATATACAGGCTAGACTCCTTAGAGATTTCTAGAGTTCAAACTATTCCTGCAACAGATTATGCAAATGTTATGACATAGGAGAAATAGCCTAGTCAAGATACTAATTTTAATCTTCAGAGACTACAGGATAAAGTTTGCAAGCTGTTGCTTGTCTGTCCGTAAGCTGTGCAACAGCTGAACACTATAGGGACAGTAATGCCTTGTCTACATTCAAAAGATCAACTGATTTTATTGTAGAGGGTAGAAAGAGGATTTGGACGTGCAAGGTTCAGCAGTTGAGACAGCTGTTTCTTTGATAGCTGATGGCTGTCATACCAGTTTTCTTCAAGAAATTTTAAGGCAGCTCTAAGTCGATGGAAACCATAACGCAGAGTAAGGATAAGACCTTAAACAAATGGGGGACAGGCTTTGTGAACATAGTGATGTTTCAGCTCTGGCAGAATAACCAGCTGAAACACATTCCCATTCCAGAAAGGCCAAAGGCTATCATAGCAAGGGATGACATCCTTTGGGGCTGAGAAAGGGCATTTTAGTAAAGGATATTCTACAATTGATGGAAATCAATTTTGTGACTTACAGGGTACAATGGTGGGCTTACCATTTTACAAATGCCAGCCTCTATTAACAACAGCTGCACAATGACCTACTTATGAAAAAGACACGTGAAAATACCATTTTGGAAGACAGCTGCATAGAAATTAATATTTCCAAATGAATGTGTAAGGCTTAAATACTACTGCCTCAGGCACTTGTGCCAGAAATGTTAAGTGGCACGTTTAACAGATAGTCTCTATGATTAATTTATCAGAAAGAACCAAGTGGCTAATTTTCCCTAATTGAAAATTTCTGGCATGATAGAAATTTTTCATATATAATTCCAGGATTTAAAATCCATTTTACTAACTTATTTTATTACATGAAAGCAAACAAAACTACAGTCTTGAATCCTGCTTGTGTTTTCCACCAAAGGAACAAAATATTTGAACAGCAGCAAACGAAGTAGGAGAATGGATTCTTTTGAGGACTGATAATAAGAAATGGGACCAAATTTTCAAATCGGGTCCCACATTTCAAATATGAAAAAGGAGTCAGACTGGCAGAGCATCCACAGCTATCAGTTTCTGGTTTTAGCAGTGGGAGAAACCTGATCCCACACTTACTACAGCGATTCAGGTGGGCTAGGACTCACTGACATCAGCAAAGAAACTTGCACTTTTTATGAGATTGGAGCAGGTTTCAGCAAAAGAGCACTCTTAGCGGCCTGAGGTCAGGACTTATTGTGTTAAAGTACTAATTCCCAAATACTTGAGCTGATCACCTATACCTACACTTTGAAGTGTTTCTGCTAAGTGCCCTGAATTTTTAAGATAGGGAAGGTTTGCAGAGAGAGGTCATCAGACTGCCATAGTCAGATATATAGCCTTCTTCAGGTCTGGCACAAAAAGAGCAAACTTCAAGCTAAGGATAGGTAGGAAACAATTGCTCCGAGTTGAACTAGGTTAATCAGTTAAACAATCTGAGGAAAAAAAAAAAAAAGGGTAACTGACATCTACAACAGTGGAGGAAAGTAGCTAAGGGAGAACCACTGTGGTTTTCTGCCATACAAAACCGAGAAATGTAGTTATCCATTTCCTTTGGGACATGAACAAGTATGTATGTGGAAAATTTCAGTGTACTGTAAAATCAATGTTTCCACTATCTATGCTTTTATACTGTCCAGTCATTTTTGTTCCTTGGCTTGCCTTTTCAGAATACTTTTTAAGTCTCCCTTAATGGTCAAGACAGGGCTCACAGGTGGTGATTACTTTGTTTACTGTCACTGCTGAGTGTTTCTGACCTTTATCTCTTGCTATAGGAATTCATTCCTGTGTGTAGTAAATGTCTTGTTGTAGTAATTAACTGTATGGTTCACATAGCTCTCATTAGGACTTTTGGTCCATTAGATAAAAACATCATTCTGGAATGTGCATATTTAGGAACCATGGATTTTGATGGCTCTTGTGCAGAGGTATCAGATTTTTAATTCACGGTATAGATACTTGGCACCTCTAAAACTCTGTCTGTAGAGTGTCTTTGCTTGGCAATGCTGAGAAAGTAAACCTTTACGCAGTTCTCCAAGGGTCTTGAGCCGTATCTTCTATACGAAAGAGTATTGCCATTGATTAGGTTTGTGATATGCAAACACTTGGCTAGTAGAACTTGTAGAAAGTAGAACTGTGCTTTTAACATGCTTTTTATCTGTCTCAGGTTTTACAGGTTTTCAGATGAGAAAGATTTTAAAACTCACTCAGAGAAATTTTGCAGATCCCACCCCTTTCTCTTTTCTCCTCACGTGGGAGGAGGAATTCTCACCTATCCCTACCACAGTGTTCCAGGTCTTCACAGCCTTTGCCCAGGGGAGTAGCTTCAGAGACGGAAGAAGGTCCGAACACTTTGGACCAGAGCTGGGAGCCAGAGACCAGTTGCAGCTTTCTGTCATGCCCAAGCAGTTCTCTGGCAATGCAGCAGCACAGGGCCAACCGTCTGGCTGTCCAGAACATGCCAATGAAACACAGCTTCTCAGGAGCGGAAAACAGTACTACTCCACAGCAAGTCTGTGCGACAGTTCACTGTTCAAATAGTAGTTCTGCAGTAGTCCTACTTTCGAAGTAGCTCTTCCACAACATTGCTATCAGTCACCAACAGATGGCAGTACTGCATTGAGTATTTGGTATTTGTATCAGCTACTACGGAGTTCTTGTAGTGCTCATCAGGTAACTGCAAAATGCTCACTGCATTGTTTTAAACTGCTTTCATGATATCAGACAAACTATACAATCTTTCTAAGAAACAATACAAATGTCAGCTGTTCTGATGATTAAACCTAAAAGCATAGGCTTTTGAATGCCATTAGTGGTGGCCCATCTCTTTTCCCACTGAAGATAATGGGAAATTCACTAGTTTCACCGAGGGTTCTGTAATTATCAATACTTTTGAAAAATCTCACCCTTAAAATAATAGAGGTGTCCAAAGCACCAAATTCCAATTTTTCATAGATGTAAAACTCAATTTTCAAAAGTCTGAAAATATGTTTTTTAAAAAAAAATTGTATTTTTTCATCTAAGAAATAATTATTTAGGCCAAACATAAACATCCTAGGAACACAAACTGTACTTGGGAAAAAATGCAATTTCTAATTTGGAGAATGGTAAATGCAGTATAAATAGTATGCTGATAAGGGAAATTAAAAACCAGCAGGTTGTCTTTTGCCTAGCAATGTGGCTAAAACAGTTATTACAAACAGAGTAAGAAAACTGATGTTTGGAGTGGTATTAATGGCAGAATGTTGCAGAAATTCAAGAAATGTTCAAGAAATTCTAAAAGTAGTGACTAAAGAGGAACTGCTTGACCTGATTTGTTTATAACTACCAAAAAATTTTCATGAGGTCCCACACAAAAAGCTGCAACAGAAACTAAACAAGAATTTCTCTTGGCAGCACTGCAAATCCTGCCTAATCCTCTATTATCTTAGTATAATTGTGGAGAAATTTATTTTCCATTGGAGAGGAAAAGTATTGTGACAGATCAAAAATTGGTTGAGAACAGGATTAAATGCTTCTTTTCATTTTGGCAAGAGGTTAGCAGCAATATGCCTCAAAATTTTTTACGAGGTAAAATAACAGATCTGTGCAATTTAATATATTTATTACTGATCTAGAAAGCAAGCAAAGATCTGAAAAGGAAGTAGCAAAATCTGTACATGACAGGTTATTTTTATTGCAGTTAGAGAAGACTACAAAGAACTTCAAAAGACGTAATTAAATTAACTCACATCAGCAGACTGATGGCAAACAAACCTCACTTTTGATAACTGCGAAGTATTGTGCTTTTGAAAGGAAAACAAGTTATTTATATGATTCATACCATTCTTAAAAAATTGTATCAGCTTAGAAAAGGGGTTGGGGCCATGTTTAGCTGTGTTCACAAAAAGCAAACAAAATGTTGGGATGCATAAGAAAAGTGATAAAGAAAAAGTCGGAGAATGATGGAGAAATCAATACTGATAGCTTCATCTGGAAGAAAGTGCAAGAACATGGGCTGCAAAAAACATCAAACAAGGATGCTGCAGAGGCAGATGGAATTAAAAGAAAGGGGAAAAGAATGACCTCGGTCAGGGAAAAGGCAAATTAAAAAGATGTTTGGCTTTTCCTGTAAAACAAAACAGGTCTGGAAGACCTGTGATAAAAATGCATAAAAATATGACTATTACAGAAAAGGTGGACCTTGAACTTCTCTTGCTCTCTTGTAGCAGAAAAACAAGAGTAAATTTTGTCTGAAATTCAATAATAGTAAAATAACATAAGCATAACAATCATATGACGAAACTCATTGTTAAGGGAAATCACTGACACATCACTGTCACAAGA
Organism: Struthio camelus; assembly: GCF_040807025.1. Classification (NCBI taxonomy): domain Eukaryota; kingdom Metazoa; phylum Chordata; class Aves; order Struthioniformes; family Struthionidae; genus Struthio; species Struthio camelus. The sequence goes on from NC_090951.1 coordinate 11,507,962, forward strand.
TTCAAAAAGGGATTCAGTGGTTAAATGGTCATCAGGACTACTCAAAAGAGCAACTACTTACAGCAAAACAAAGTATGGGAAGCATATGAAAATGCCATGCTTCAGGGTTTAACATTCAAAATATATTTAAGATCAGGCTGATATCTAATACGGACAGTGGATTATTCAATATCTGTGGGCCCTTTTACACCTTCCTCCAAATCATCTGCTGCTGGCTCTGATGGAAACAAGGCATTAGGCTAGATGTTAGGCTTACAGGCATGTATCTCTGAACGGGTTTGCTGAAGTCTATTTCGTGCCTTTGGTATAATTAAATAATATGATCACTGCAGAATATGACTCACTATAGAAATTCTGTGCAGTGTAGGAATTGCCCAGCTGCTATACATCTAGCCTAATGCCTTAACAGTAGCTTTCTAATTTGTACATTATTTACCCTAGTTATAGTAGTTAGTCAAAGTTCTGAAAAAAAGATACTTAAGTGGTACAACTATTTACCTTCCTGTAAGAACAGTCAACATTCCCTCTGTTCCTTCCTTGAACAGGCAACTGCTTCAAATCTCTTAGGCCAGTGGGTGGCTTCAGAGCCGCGTTTGGGCTCTCAGGTGTCCAGCACAAGGCTTCAGGCTGCAGTAACATCCTGCTTTGGGTGTGACTGAAGTTGTTGACAATCTCTCCCGCTATTCTTCCTTTTCCTTATGGGCTAACTTGATGGAAGATCTATGGAGTTGCCTATTTTGTATACAGTTAACATCTGTATAAATACCTCGTATGGAACATACATAGAAGAAAACCCCAATCTCATCTTTTCTGAAGAACTTAATCTTTCCGTGCTTCAGTTATCAACCCACAAAATGACTGTAATATTAATACTTTACAGGAATGGTAACTAGTTAATTAACATTTCTTAAAGTCCTGAAACCTCAGATTAATGGTGCTCTGGAGTATAAAGACATAATATTATTTCATTGAGCATTTGTCATTTAAAAAGCCCTATGCCTAAAGCTTTAATCAAGCTCTGTAAAATGAGAACCACTTCATTTTTTGTCACATTTGGGTCTCTTTTCTCCCCTAAAGATGCATATGTAGCTAAACTATATATTTGCATTGAAGGGAGCACACGTATCACTATTTATACGATTGTGGGTACCAAACCCAATAGTAGAATCCTACACTCAAGAGAGCTGTATAGTTCTTTCAAGAGCTATTTTTAGAAGATATGTTTTCCTGAATTTACAAACTGTGACACTGTACTGCTTCTATTAGCACAGAAAAAAATCTCCCCTTCAGTCAACTATCATTATGTTAAAGCTGCCACGTCACAGTGTCTCTAAAATAGCTTAATTCTAACAAAGTCCATTATTTTTAGTTATATAAAACAAGTACTAGCTACCAGATTTACATCTACTTCTGTAGCATAGGAATACATTCACTTCGGGTACAATTCCTCTACAGGCAGTGGATTTTTACAAGGTAAAAGTGGATTTTTTACAAGGTAGCCAATACATTATATCAAATATAACAGAAAACAAGGGTATTCCTTCAAGTAACGAGCAAAGAACTTTGAGCATTCGGTAACGTCCACTGCTATAGAAATCAGACCTTTAATGCTTATCAAGAACACTTATTCAAACAGTACAAAATCACTTCAGACGTACATTGTGACTTGAGGCTAAAATGTCCTAGTCCTGGCAATTGTGCCATGAACGTTAATGTAGAAACAACTGAAAATTTTACATGCCAATGACTTCAATGACAATAAAATCAGGACTCATGCAATATGTATTTTCAAGCTGCAGATGACGCTACAGAGCATTAGACTGGACTTGGACTCCAGCTTAATGTCCATGCAAAAATATTTCTCTTTTCCAGAAAGTAATACAGAACCTATTTCATAAAGATGATACATGTTCCCACAACAACGGAAGATTGTTATTCAAGCTGAATTAGTTCCCTCATCTGCTTGGCACATAGCATCAAGAACATTACTGCATGCACAACACAGGGAGCAGCAAAGTCTAAGGTAAAGGGAATGGTGGGACTGTCCTTTTCAAAAGCAGCAGAGATTTATGCTGGATCAAAAAGACTACCTAATGGTGGCCTCTAATCATACAGATTCCACCAGCTACACAACAGCAACTCTCAGCGCATATATTCTTATTGCTTATTCCGGGGTCTAACAGCAAGATTGCTGCTCTCCTAAAAAGGAGCAGAAGCAAATTCTCAGAATATACTCTTTTAAATATACTTACTACTTTCTATGTTAATAATTACTGCACTGCATAGCCGATGCGTCTGAGGATTAGAACTTCTGCAATATCAAATAGGAGGTGACTTTAACTTATGCTATTTTGGTTATGTGCATGCTAATTCAGAGTTCTAGCAAATTCCCTGTGCATGATTGTCAGGAGTCCCTAATGGGAAGCAAAGGCAGCTTTAAAGTACCAATCACATGCAGTAACTCTTGGCAGCTGACCTACTAAAGCAGAGTTTTGAGACTTGTGCTTTTCACTGCTATCATTCCTATTACTAGTTTCCTTCCTCACCTCTCAGTGGGGCTCCTGTCGGGAATGTAACAGACACCACCGGAGCAAGCAGTGATGTGCCAGCCTGCGTCCGCTACAAAGCAGCCTAAAAATAAAACCCAACTGGACAATGCCATTTGGTGCACAGCAGCACATATTCTAGTAATGTAAACCAGACAGTCAGCAAAGATAAATGATTGTTCAGCAACATGCCAAACAAATCTCGGGTTCTTAAAAAAAAACAAACAATCCCTTTGATATTCATTTATAATGGTTTCTCAAGATTTATTATCCTTGCAATTTAATGAATTTGCATCAGTGAAATCATGACAAGAATGTATCATCAAAATTTTGTTTAAAATGACTTACTAATACTGTAAGAAATCAGCCCGTCTTGCAGCTCATTTCAGTTCAAGGAAATTCTCTGGTAATTTAGATTTTGTTTTAGAAGATGTCTACTCATCACGCTGACAGTTTTTCCTGTGTGCATAACAGAAGAGCCTAATTCTTTTGCCAATATCTCTCTTAAATCTCCAATCTGTAAACTGCATCTTTTCAAAACTGATCTGCATGCTGAGGTTGTTGTTTCTACAGATTCTTTCCGAAACACCTGCCTGTATTTTTTTTCCTTGTGCGTACAATACTATATCAGAGTCCTTGAATTTAAAAGGATATGGTCATACAAAGTGCACAAATGATTATAATGCAAATGATTGCAGGCTCTTACATTGCAAATACTGCTTTGTATCTTATCCTTCATGCTACCGTACAATTTTACGGGGCTAAAACTCTCCAGACCTTTGCAACTTGAGGTTTTCAAATTCTTGTGGAATTGGACGTTTGAGGATATTTACAAACACAATACTTAATTCACAAATTGTAGATCTTGAAACAAATCCCAAATCCATTTAATGTAAAATGGGAGTAGAATTAAGCACATCATGGAATCACAGTAACTGCTCAGCAACAGAGTTTGTTACATAATTTCAGGTCCTGGGCCTTCAATGAGATTTGTGTGTAAACGGGTCTCATTGCAAGATCAGCACCATGATTTTTAAAATCACTAATTAAAAGCATGACCGAGGCCAACAGACTTTTAGATACCTTTTGTTCTTGCTACTATATTTAGGCCTGAGAATCTCAAAATTAGATGTACAGCATTTTACAACTGGAGAAAGGCGCTTTACAAAGACTTCTGTTATTACATATTTCCAGAAAAACAATTACACAGATGAGAAAAGGAGACTGAACTTCATTCTTATTATGCACTGTGCTATTCTGCTAATACTTAAAAACATTCTGCTACATGCCCAAAAACCTTGAGGGAGAGACCAAAAGTATTATGAGTTTGATTGATATTTTCTTAGAAAATGACCATTCCTACAATTTAGAGGTTAAGCAAAACATCAAATTGCATGGGAATTGCAATCAGAAGGCCAAAATTAGCAACTCCTAAGCCTGTCAATATGTTATTTCCTCCACACAAGGAGGAAAACAACTCCTGTCAGGGACAAATATGTCTAGTCCCCAGATCCCACTTCGACTTCTCTGGAAGCATTATTGAGGTCACTCGGTGTACATAGCCAAGAGTTTGTTAGTTGGCACAGGGGTCAAGTTCACATGTTTGTAGGCAATTATTCCAGGAAATAGCAAATCATATTCCCCAGCGACTATACAGATAATTTTTTTCTCTAGGAGCAATATTCAGCAGGTTTGGGGCTAGAGATACGTGTTGCACATTTGAATTTAGGAGCACGAGAACAAAAGTTTTTCATTACCTTTATGATTATTATCTGGTACAGTCTCTAGGACAGGACAGAATTCCCTCCAAGGTCGTACAGAAGAACAAATATTTAGATCTGCATTGTCTCCCCAACTCTGCATGCTGCTGCTATTTATAAGGCCCAATTTTTTTTATTTTTATTATTTTATTTATTATTTTTAAAAAGGCTATTTATAAGGCCCTGCTATTGGGGTTTATTTACTATCTTCTTCTGTTTGTAGCCTTTGGTATGGTGAAAAACTAAGATAAATATGACAAATCAACTCTGTGTACTTATATCACGTACATCTTTATAACAGCATATCATTCATTTATCTGTGGTAACAAATAGAGATCCACGCGTGTACCTATGCGTGTATGTATGAGTTTCTTGGCATGTTTTAAGGTTGTCTTTGAGATGGATAAAAACTGCTTACACCTAACATTAGTAAAATATCAAAAACAGTGACAACCCTATTGTTCTGTATTACATTTACTTCATACTGAGGCAGCATGTATTTACTTTGCTTATAGTACGCTAAACACAAGCTAATTTACTGTGATATATTCACAGTAGGTTCCCTTACTAATTAGTCTTTTCATTCCTTATATGAATATGCATTTCAAACTCTTTCTTCTCCTTATTCTTTTATACTAAAATGAATGTCACCATGTCTGAAATGTTCTCCCATTAAAAAGGAAGAAGTAGTATACTACTCTGTATCCTATTATTTATTGTCTTCTCATCTTCCAGCTCTTGGAATTACAAAGGTCCTTGAGATGTATAGTGTGTTGTTGACAGTTGATTCTAATATAAAATTTTAACTTTAAAAGATCTACAGATCAGTTCCCCGCTCTCATTCTTGGAATTCCAAAAGAAATGTAACAGATGTAAAAAGATGTAAAATCCAAGAACAGAAAAGAACTGATGTATAGCACATATATGGCCCACATATTGTTTTACTACTCCCTTATCTTTTATTAACAGTTGGTCTCATGCTATGCGCCTACAGGAATCTAAAGTATATGTATTTGATTCGCCAGTGTGAAAATCAAAAATATGCACCTGTGGGTCCTGTTTATTTACTTCTTTGAATTACTTAACAATGCACACAGGAAGCTGAAAACCTGTCTTCCCCTCACGCCTCAGGTGTCAGTTGCTACCGCAGGGCAGTTATCTCACGGGCCCTCACGCTGGCAGAGAGGCCCGCTTACACAAGAGTCACGAACGTGCACACGTGCAACTCTTGTGGGCCTGATGTTTTGTGTCCTGCCTCTTATGCCAGCAAGAGATGTGATCTAAAAGTTTGATACAGGCTTGGTGGCTTTTTATATCTGCTTTTACAATACTACAATTGACTACACGCTATGAAAAAGTGCTGGGAACCACAACTATCAAATTCAACAAAGCTACACACCATTTATACGAATGACAGGCGAATCAGGACCTTAGGAGCCAAACCACAGTAGAGGGGTTTGCGTGTGCCTCTTGAAACAATGCGGACATCGTAATTGAGACAAGGGAAGCAGAAAATACCTTTAACTAGGCCTGTAAGACAAAAAGGGCATCTACCTGCCTTAGATGCCAGCAATTTGGAAAGTGGTGGAGGATCTAAAACTATTCCGAGACAGGCAACTTTGGATAGCCTTAAACTTCAAGCAAACAAATATCCAAACAAGGAATTTCTGGGCTGTGGAAAAGCTAGAGTGAACCATAAACACTGCCCAAGAGAAAGAGAGACCTGTTCCTGCACCCTTGGCATGTGTCCAGCAGTGCAGGATATTTGCATCTAGTAAGATGGCCAGCTGTGCACCCTCTTGGCTAAAGTTAAAAAAAAAAAAAAGAGCTGGGCAGTGCTTCATAAGCCTCATCTTTGTGATGAGCGGAATGAGCTCCTCAAACCTGATGTCACATTTATCAAGGAGAACCAAGCTCTGGCGGTGGACTCTATGAAAGCAAATCAATGCATTCTTGGCTGCAGTTACAGAGAAGGTATGAAAGCACTAGAAGCTGACTAAACATATCCGCCTGAAACCAGCCACTGAGGTCAGCTTTCCAGTCACTTTTTTTTTTTTTAACTTTACTTTTGGAGCCAGAGGAAAATAGTACTCAGCCAATCAAGCACTGCTAACTGCACCGGTCCCTTGGAGAGCAGATAAAACTGGGTTGCCAAATTTTTAGTAGATAAACCCCACTCTTCTCTGTCGACATCATGAATATCTTCTCAAGCACAGGACAGACAGGTGGCCAAAGCCCCATCGTGGCCAAAGAATAAGTCACAGGCATCTCACATTTCATGATGTCACCAGGAGACTTGGACTGGGTTGGATGGGACACCCAAAAGAGGTTCCTCATGAGGGGTATAAGTATAATCAATAGTCATTTATGAAGAAAGCTTAGATTCTCTTATATCTAGTTGTTCCTAAGAAGTGTCTTTCTGTAAATGGATTACTTAAATTCCAATCAGGGCCTTTGGGTGTTTCTGTAATTAATAAAGAGGCTAGTTCATTCATGTGTCATGCCTGTAGCAGAACATAGTTTTCATCCTCTACAACTTTTCTGTATTTTATAAAGCAATTTAGTGAAGATTCAACAATGAGATATTGGCTCATGAGTTTCTCTGTTATCCTTCTGTTCAACCTGCTCTCATAAATCCATGTTCTCCATTACAAAATTACTCCGTATTTGATATTTTTCCACAATACAATATGATTTGTATAGGCAAAAGGTAATAACAGTACCACTAAGGTAGTTGAAATGAAATTGCCTTCGCTACAGTGCCCTAACAGAAACTAAGGCAAGGCAATAGCTTTCAGTCCCCTGTGTTGCAGGTACTACCCCATGGAAATTCTTAAAAACTATTATTCTTAAAATTCTTAAAAACTACTATTAAGGCTTCTTTCCAGAACACTTCAAACATTTTTTTATATATATATATATATTTATAAGCATATAAAAAATTATGCATACAAATGTAACTTAGAATAATTCCTCTAAGATGCACCATTCATATGTTATCATGCTTAGTATAAGACTATTAAATAAGAATTATATGTCCAGTATAACATATTTACTAAAAAAGCTGAATTCTGGTATCTGATACATACATACCACCTTATTGCAATTAATTATACAAGGTCAAACAAACAAAACAAGATTTACCAGTTAACCTCCCCATTTAAAATGTTTAGGAGAAGCGATAATATTTTCCTATACCTGATTATCAGTGTTGCTCCAGATTTCATTCTAAATTGTATTTCATTCCTTCTTAAATAATGTTTATACCGTATTATTTTAGGAACCCTAGATACCCTAAGAGGAAGTTAGGTCAATTAAAGAAAATTACATTTTACTCCTATTCACCACCTTCCAATGGAATATACTGAAACGCCACATTCATTTCTAAGGAGACAGTACATCAGTCTAATTCTCATTCACACATTCAGAGCATATATGTTTTATGAGAGTCCTCTAAGACCTAGTACTACAAAACATTGTCAACAACAGTTCTACTCTGTACCTTGCAAATACTCTCTAAATACTTCCATAGTTGCTTGCATCCTTTGCACAGTTCTAAGCCAGCTGCTGATGGCTAAAAAATAATGAATGCATAATCATTTGTTACTCAACAGAATAAATTTAGGTAAAATATGAAAACTTCTCCTGTATTTAAATGGCCATGCAAACTGTTTTACCACAGCTGGTTGAGAAGTACATTTTTGTGGTTTTGCAAGCTGATTCCTTTTTGTGAAAGTTTTCAAGAAAACAAGCAAAATGAGATCCCAGACATCTGAATCATCAGACATTCAAAAAAAATTATACATATGTTTAAGTACTTGAACTTCCTGAAACAAAAATATGAATGCCAATGACCATTTTGTGCATGTGACTGCGATTACTCCATTCCTGTGCCCATCTTGCTGGCTGCAACAGAGAAAGAATTTATTTCAGAGCCTAGTCCTCCATTTCAGCACGATCGGAAGACAGTTTTCTAAGCAAAACAGCAGTCTAAAAACAAACATATCTTCTCCTTCATCTCTGGACTGGGGACACTGACCTTAAAAATATCTGAAATTCTTCCACTGCCTGTAAACAAAAACGGACTGCAGGCAGTCATGATCATATGTCACTCTTACAAAACATTCTTACTTGTTGGCTACTTTTTGGAAAGGCTATTTGCTGTCAATCAAGTGACAAGTTCTGCTTATAATAATGGTGATGACATCAGGCCTGCAGAAGAGGAGATCGGTAAGGGGAGTCTAAATATATAAACTAGAAGGTCATAGGACATGTCCAACCTCAGTTGAAGTCAATGGCCTCCCTTCACTTCAATCAAAATTAGACTGGTCCACGTAGAATTAAAGACGGGAGGGAGGGAAGGAGGGGTATGGGTACGTAAAAAATGTTCCCTATGGCCAGTATCATTGGCTTACAGCCTAAGATTTTTTAAGGTGATCTGGGTCTTTGATTTGTCTGACAAGAAAAGGTGATTTTCTATTTTTATTTTTAAGCGGCCATATACAGTCAGTCATGTTCACTCTTTCCAAAGTGGGACTTGCTCTGGGGAGGTAGCAGGAAAGAATTTTTCCAAGCAGCAGGCTAGGGTCTGTAATCACGCATTTTTTTCTGCCATTTGGTAGTGTTTACAAAGAGACCAGGCAAAAGGCCAATTCTCATTTTAATCCTCACGTTGGACACAATGGTCGGTCAATGTACTGAGTGGTATAAAGCATAGGTCAGCAGCTTTCCTGTCAGGCAGCAAATAACTAAATTTCACTTGTCTGAAATAGGATTTCAGTTGTCCAGGGCTGCAGGACAATGCAGGCTGTTCTCACCCTGACAGCTGGAATGGATGATTTGTGAAATGTATTTTTAGAAGTCTTATTTGCCTACGCGTATGCCTGCATCGTCATACATTCACAGAGGCCAAGAGCCACTGAGGCTATAAGCCACCAAAACTGTGACATACTGTACAAACTGTATAACATATCTCGACCTAAAACTGCATTTGCATTACTGCTCATCCCCCAACTGCAAATATACAGTCCAAATATTAATGGAAGGCTACTGCTGTTCTTCCTGTACTTCAACGTACTGTCACTACATTTACAGTAATTAGTGACCACAAAGGGAAAATCACTGCCGATACAACAGAACGTTGGTGATCGAGCCTATTTTCCGAAATTACCGTGGTTTTCCTCACATTTCCTTTTCCTAAACATATCTCTACCAGATTAAGAGGAACAACAGTCTCTTGTAAATTAGCCTTTTCCTTTAACAAGACAAGCCACTCTTGAAGAATTTTATTGCTAACATTCATCCTCCTAATCTTATCCCACACCTTGCTGATACACATATCCGTATTAACATCTGCCCATGGCTACTGTGCCAATACTGGCTTTTTTTCCTGAGCTAACGATTTCTTCCGCTTACAGCCCATGATATCAAGGTGCAATCATAATACATTTCAAAGCTGGTTTCCTCTCTCTCTAAACAACATTGTTATGTTTTTTGTTCAAGCAGTGCACTGGTTTCCTTCCCTCCCTATTCAATGGAAGTTGTGAAAAGCACATCGCACATATATACGTAACGTTGATCGGAAAATCATAAATATAATTGAATGCATCTATTGTATGTGCAGATTTACACAGGACTGTACTAAACAGTTAATCATACTTCCATCTTTCAAAACATTTAGCATTCACAAAACCAAAAACTGGAATATTCAGAATATACAGAATATTCAGAATATTGTTATATTACAATAAACATAGCATTGCAAGCATTTAAGAAAATAATTTGAATGAACAGTGTCACAATGGATATCTACTCTACATATTTTCTAGTCTTTAGGGGGTTCCTCTTTATTCAGCACTGGTTATTATGGAATTCTATTGAACTGAATGTTTTCATACTCTAACCGTATTTTTAAAAAGTGTAAACTTTCTATTTATTTCTCAATCTGTCTTAAATTCCTACCATCTGGTTAAGAAACTTCAACTTTAAAGCTGGCATTCTTATCATCAGTCTCCTACGCCTTTATAGTCCTAACCTATTCACTTCTATAAACCTAATCTGTAATAATTTTCAAATCAAACGTCTGATCTATGGATATGGCTACATGATAAAAGTTGTTATACAGCATTGTAAAAACGTCATAAGACACCCTGAAAGTCAAAGTAAAAAATATATGCTTTGAAAAAAAATTGTTTGTAACACCACTGTTGGCATGGACAGAACCAGACTCTTTGCTGAGCCACTGAATACAATTAAAACACGAGGGTAATAAAATGTCAGGCAGAGGTGGGGACCTCATATGATTATTAAGACTCCAATCTTGCCAATACTTCAGCGTGCATATCTTTATACACAAGATGAATCCTAAATCGATTCTTAGATAAGCCGATTTAGGCCTTGATGTTGCATAACACAAAAAGCAAACCCAAAAAAGCCAACAGTTTAAAACATTTATCTGCTGCTTGAGCATTTAAAAATCTAGCCGATTCCCAATATCCAAGGAAACAGATTAAATTATGTTGTTTTTCACGTGGAAGTGCTTCCTCTCATTCATAATGACCCTCTCATTAGTTCCTCTGTCTTCTTAATTATTTTTACTATTTTATGCCAGAGAAGCTAGACATTTTTACCAGAAACTTATTACTGAAAGATAAATGATAACTAATGAGAGTGAAGAACTGTATTACCATATCCTCCAGAATCGCATTCCTGCTAGTATAAAAGAACACGTTTGTGCCTTGCATTAACAGTAAGACTAGGTCTGCAGAACAAATTTCAGCCAGCATAGCTAGGTCAGTCTACATACGAGAAGTCTGACCTCTGACTGCCATAGCGCTACTGCTGCAACTGTCTACTCTGAAGACTCCTGCGAATTTTATCAGCATAACTTGTTGCATCTAATAGTAAAGTCACATCTATAGCACTATTTAGAAAGAGCACTTCTGGGTAGCCATCCGCTACGTAGTTTCCCAACTACACGTCAGGGCAAGAGATCGGCATGGTTGCCATGTCCTGTGAGCACCATATCAAAATCTTCACGTGACCAAGAACTACCGGCCTGGAGATCAGAAGGCAAGGAAAATTCCCGGAAGAGTTTGTACGTGGGAAATGACAATAGCTCACCAGGGATTCCAGCATTTTGTTTTGGACAGGCCTGGACCAGACATGCAACAAGACTCACGTGGGAGCATTCACGTTTGCCTCAATAACTCCTGCCTCAATAACTCGCTTCTTCCTACAACAGCCCCACACCTGCACTGCTCTGCACTGGCCACATGGCACAACCCCAGCCCAAGAGCAACAGGTGAACTCCCGGAGTTTTTAGCTTGCAGCTAAAAACTTCCAGACTGGCCACCCTGCTTCCCCTGGAGAGAAAATACCTGTATACCTACGAACGTGTGTATGTTGTATTGATATGGGTATTAAGCTCTCTTTCTCCATTTAAAAAACCAAAACAAGAAAAAAAGGTATTTTGTGTCTTTCCTTGGATTACTTCAAAGGTGCAAGCTCAGCATCTGGCCTGGGAGGAGGGGAAATCCACCGCAGTACTTCTTCCTCTTTATCTTCCTCAGCTCTTTCTTGCTTCCTTTTCACTTAGTTTTTTCACTTCATACCTACACTTCTTTCCCATCAAAAACTTTGTCAAACCCCGTAACCGTTATCACCAATGTTCATCTATCATTTAGTTAAGAGAAGCATAAAAAAAACCCAAACAGTACCTTCTCCAGCCCTCTAACTGTCCGTTTCCAGTAAAGAGGACACTCCTTGATGCCCCTTCCTATTGAAGGAGCCAACAATATTACAACCTTCTGCTCCCTGCTTGCTTTCCAGGTATTTCCCAGGTATATCTTAATTTGAAGACTGAATTTACTAGCAAGATACATGCTTAGCATACATACAAGCATCAGAGAGGTTCAGCGGCAATATACTGACGAGAAGCCCAGTCTGTCAGTAACCATCTGTTACGGAGAAGGAAACAAAGCCACAGATTGCTTCTAGGCAGCTCCCCACAGATAGTACTTGAGAACTATTTCTAGCTTGTGGCTAGAAGGTGTCCAATAAATCGACAATTTCACTTCTTCCCACAGAGTTCTCTGATTAGCAGCACTGAAACTGATGGAAATTACTGTTATTTTCGCTTTATTAGTATCATATCCAAGTGTGTGGGGTTTGTTGTTTTTTTGTTTTTTGAGCATTAGAGGCGGATGATCAGATGCTTAGGCCTGTAGACAAAACTGTTGCTTATATGTATTCCAACAACTTTTAAACTACTCTCTTACTGTTTCATAAATGTTACCTAATTTTCTAACTTCTATCAACTATCTCTGTATATTATTAAATGCCTGCTCCTTTCTGGGTGCAATATTCTAAACATGCCTCTGAAATATAAAATAATCACCTTCTGCTGTGAAAGACAGGATTAACAGAAGGTTATTTCTTTAGGAATAAGATTTGAAAATACATTATGTTGCATAGCGAACTCTTCCGTACACAAAATCTGTCGAGGAATAATAATACGCTTGGTTAAATTCACACGGCAATGACAACATATACCAGGCATTTTTCTGAACAATTTATAGAGCTGGTGGCATCATGATAATTACGTCCCAAGAAATCAATTTGAGAAAACTTGCCGTGCATTTTACCTAATTCAGAAATAAGCCCTTTTAACAGCGAGGCCGGTTTCTATGCAGTTTCTTTAGCTGGCAATTTTCAGTCAGAGGGAAACGCAGCACTTCACAGGTGCCACTGGCCACCTCGGCCTCCCACAGACCGGCCCTGCGCTGAGGACGGGCGCTCGGCACCAGCCGCGGAACAGCAGCTCCAATCTGCTCGAGGGCGGCCCGAGACCCTCGGGGATCTCCCCCTCCCCGCGCCCCCCCCTTTCCTCCCGCTCCGCGCTAACAACCTGCTCTCGCCTCCGGCCCCTCGGGGCACCGCAGGGCGCCGGGGCCGCCAAGGGGCGGGCAGCGCCTCCCCTCACCTCGCCCCCGCCAGACAAAGCCGCCGCCCCCCGCTGCCGTCCTTCCCCTTCCGCGAGCGCCCCCCCCGCCCCGCCCCGCCCCGCCCGGCGCGGCCCGGCCCTCAGCCCGCCGCCGCCCGCCCCCCGCGCCGTCCCCTTCCCGCTGTCACTCGCGGCGCCGCCCGCCCCCGCCCCCGCCGCCGCCCCTCCCCCGGCGCCCGGCGCAGGAGCCGCCGTTTCCGGAGCGCGCAGCGCGGGGCTGCCCGTGCGGCCGCGGCTGGCGCAGGCAGGTGAGAGCGCGGCGCGGCCGGGCCCCCCCCCCCTTCCCTCTCCGCCGCGGGGGCCGCTCTGCCCCCCGCTCCCCCGCGGGGCGGCGGCGGCGGCAGCAGCCCCGCAGCCCGGCCGGCGGCGGCGGCCCTGGCGGAGCGAGCGGCGTGGACGCGGTTAGCGCCGCTCCGCCCTGCCGCGGGCGCCGGCGCGGGAGCGGGGGGGGGGGACGACGAGGCAGCGCCCTGCGGGGGCCCGGAGCAGCCCCTGGGCCGCGCTTGCGAGGAGCGGAGCCCCCGAGCGCAGCCCTCGGCTCGCGGGGGGGGCGGCGGCGGCGCGGCCCGGGAGAGGGGGGGTCGCTGCGCCCCCCCCGGCCGGGCCGGGCCGTGTGGCGGCAGCGCGGCCCGGTGTGTGTATATGTGTGTGTGTGTGGGGGGGGGGGGGGTTCTGCCCCGCGCAGCCCGGGGGACGGCGGCGGCGGGCACTGCGCCTGCGGGAGCGCCGGCGCGCCTGGCTGCCGAGGAGCGGCCCGCCGCGGGTCGCCGCCCTCCGCGGGTCGCGGCCCGCCGGGCTCCGGCGCCCCCCGCGGCCTCGCCCGGCTGCCCCGGCCTGGCGCCGCGGGCGGCGGTGCCCGGGGCGGTGACGTCAGCGCGGACCCGCCGCTGCCGGAGCCCCGGCCCGGCCGCGCCTCGGCGGCGCCCCGCGGGCGGCAGCGGCCCCGGCTCGGCCCGGCCCGGCAGCGCGGCGCGCTCGGCCCTGCCGCTAACTTTGTTTCGACGGCGGCGGCCCGCGCGAAACTCTCTCCTGTGCCGTCGAGGCTTGAAACTTCGGTAAATACCCCTCGGGCCTGCCGCGCTGGGGCGCTGCCTGCCGGAGGAGGGCCTGGCCGGCGGCGAGCGGGGCTGGCGTGCAGCAAATCTGTCAGGTGCACGTTGGTTTGGGAATTTGGAAGGAGTTGTTATTATCTAGCTCTGTAGAGGAGCAGGCGTGTGGCTCTGTCGGGGGCGGCGGGCGGCCGCCTGTGGCTGCGGTGCCTCCCGTAGGCTCCCACGCGGAGGCCCCGTCCGCGTCCCGGAGCGGCGATGCCTCCGCCAGCTGGCGGTACGGCCATGGGGTAATCGTGAATCCAGGGTTTTGGGGAAAAGTCGGTATGGGTTTCTGGGCTACCGTTACTTGATTTCGTGAGGACTTTTGGCGTGCTCAGCCCAGCGCCATCTCGCAGGGGAGCGGTGGCGCTCTTGAGGGACTCTCGGTGCCTCTTGTCCGCGGAAAACGGCTGGGGCTGCTGCGGCGCGCTCCCCTGCCCTCGCCTCGCCGAGGCGTGCGGGATGTGTTTTGTAGCTCCCAGCCACAGGAAGATTTCGGTATGCGGCTCGTGGGATCAGCAGCGTTGGCCGTTCTTGGTACGTATATAGGTGCTGCTTGTGTATCGTGTGTAGCAGCGTGATTTCACACCTGGCCGGACTCTTTTGTTGGGCAACATCTTTCCAGAAAATGAGGTTGGACCCCCCCCCCTTTTTTTTTTTCTTTAAAAGAACTGCTGTTTTCCAGAGCTCGAAGTTCAGGACTTGTGCAAGCCTTTATTCTTCTATTTCCCATCTCTCTACTTTTCCTTCTAAAATGAAGGGTCTCTCTTTTAAATTCATCAATTATCGTGTCTGCGGTTGGGAGGGAGGCACGTTCAAGGTAGAGGTACCCGTTCCGGATGCTTCTGGGAACTGTCACGGTGCGAAGAACGGGGCTGGGTGCAGCGGGGCCGGCACCGCTCCGAGCGGGACGTAAATCCTGATCAGAAGTCACGTAGAGGTGCTAGGGAAATAGAAATGATACATCCTGGGAATATTTGCTAGACAAAAGTATCTGCTGAGTCTTTGCAGTTTTGGTTAACAGTTAAATAATCGTTGAGAGCAATGTGGAAATATCAGCTACGAACATTTAAAAGAGAAGTCAAGGTCTCTTCCACTTCCTAGGTGTCAACTTTTTTTGGTCGCTTTAATCTTTTCCAAAAGCCTTCCACCACACGTTTAATCTTATTTTTTTCTAATTGTTTTTAATCCCGTCTCTGGTCTGAAAGTATTTCATCACTTCTTCCCCTATTTTTTTTTTACTTTTCAATGTCTCTTTTTCCCCAGCATACAAATGACTGCTAGGTTTTTTTTGCTGCAAAACAAAACAAATGTATTTTTGCTGTCTTGTAAGATATAAGCAAGCTTCCTTTTACACCTTGAGTTGGCTGCAGTTTTAAGTGCTACCACTTGTCTCCTGTTATTCAAAACAGGGTTGTGTGAAGAAAAATAGTGCTGCTGCTTTTGCTTATATAGTAGTATTGGAATAGGAAAAGATTTCCTCTTGGTACAGTGAATTCTAGTACGAGAGAAATCCTGCTAATGATGGTGATTAATGGGTGCTACTTAAAATAGCTTATCACAGCTGATACGACTAATTGTCTTGTATGGAAAGAGCTCCTGTATTCCAAATAATCTCGAGGTATTTCTACAATTTTAAAGAAATGTATGATCTGTGCAGACAGATAAACGCACAGTGAAGTGCTGAACCTGCGGTGAAGTGTGGCAATTCTTTGAGAGCTTGCTGCTGCGCTATAAAAGCGCTTGGGGCTGAAAATGAAGAATATTTTCTTGTGGTTACTGTAGGTAGATAGAGTATTATTACTGGAATTGGATGTTAGCCAGAAAAACACCCTACATGTTCGACACAATGCCAGGGTATTGTTAGTAACTATAGAAGGGGTTTTATATCACACATGAAAGATGACATTTCCAGCAGCATGGATAACCTCATCACAAAGCAGTGTGCTGGGGCTGATTTACAGGGCAACTGCCTTTGCTAGGCTTTTCAAAATCTATGTTATGATCACACCAGGTTTCATAGAGCTAGGTGATATGTCTGCATTAGCATTTCTTAACCTTCATTGGCCTTTGGGTAACAATGATTTATTAGTAACATGCTGCAGGCAATCTTGTATCTCCAGGCACGATCGTATTCTGGGTTCTGTTTTCATTTTGTATGTCTCATGGCTGAAAGCGACTCTGAAAATTCATTTGGAGACCACTGCTTGAAACCACAGAAGGTGCTATTTTTTGGTATCTGTAAAATCTGCAGGTAGCCTGGTAGGGTAGAAAAGTATTTTAATAGTTGCGCAGAATTTCTTAGATGAAGATGGGTTCCAAACTCGCTGAGAAGATAGCAAGTGCTGTGTTTTGTTGTTTCTCGTGGGTTTCGTGTGGGTTTCTCGTCTTCTGTTGTTAGTGTACTTTAAGATAATTTCATGGCAGAAGGGGTTTAGAAATTAATTTTTGCAGGTTTAACAAGTTCTGTTCACTCCTGTCCCCCCAAAAACCACAGGGGGTGGTGGTAAGAAGGAGATGAAAGGCATTCATTTGCAAATACTATTTTGCAGGTTAACTTTTGAATTGGTATGAGGTGACGGCAGTCTTTTAGCCTTCTGTAAAAATACCGTTTTGGTCAACCACCTGAATTTTGCCAAAACAGTCATCTTTAAAAAGTGCTTATTTTCTTTCTATGAAATTTCAGGAAGATAAGCCGTGATGCCTTGGCCTTAGTGAGGAGTGCTTCACTTTGAAGTACTGTAAGGTGCCGAGATAGAAGTTATTTTGAGAAATGTATTAGTCTTGAAGTACCAATTTTTGTCTTACTGTGCTATTTTAATGAAGACTAGATAACTTGGGGGATTCATCGGCATGCTTCTGTTACAGGCATAAGTCTCGAAAGAGGCAAGCTGACTTCCGAGGCCTGGGTTAGAGCAGCAGCAGTGTACGAGAAGGAAGAGTCGGAGGACCAGCAGAGGAGGGTCTGGACGTGCTGGTTCAGGTTTGAAGGATGAAAGAAAAGGGCCAAAAAGGAGCGTGTGAAGTAGTCTGTGTGGTGTCGAGGGAGTTCTGAGATGTTTGTGAGTGGAAACGATTAGTATGGGTATCTTTGAGGTGGGAGTAACCTCGGCTCCATGCGAGACTTTCAGGCGTACTCAAGAATCTCTATAGCAAGTCAGACGTTTTTCCAGCTGTGTTATTGCATACCACTGGTGGTACATTGGCTTCAGTCTAATGATAATGTACGGTGGCTTATCAGAGTAAACACCTATTACAACTGTTTTTATTAAAACAACTAATCTGGCGTGCTATGTACGTACCGGTTTTTAATGGGATATTCTAGATCTCTCCTCTGAAGAGCTATTTTCATGAAGGAAAGAGGGACTCTCCCTTCTAAGAAAAGCCCTCGTAAGAGAACACGATAGCGCTAGTGGAAATAATTTTTGCTGTTTTATCTAAAACAAAAACTTAGAAAAATTTTTGCTGTAAAGTAGCTGTCTCCATTTTTCTGGAATAAGTTTTTACCTTGTATGTTTTTACTGTCAGGGTTACATCAGAGAAAGTAATTTCCTAGCAAGAATATTTAGAGTATGCTCTAGTGACTAGTTCCTGACTAGGTTGTTGGTAAAATTTTCTCCTTGACGTGGCTGATACATATTTTCCAGTTTAGTCTAGCTAAATCTTCATTGTCTTGCAACATACTTATAATCCTTTCCTGTGGTCCTGTTTCTTGCTTTGCTAATTGTTTTCTGCTTTTTCAAGTGGTTTGGGCAAATATATTTGAAAGTTCATGTTTTATCTCGCTACTTCTCAGTGTGATACTTGTGAGATGCTACTATTTTTTAGTAAGCACTTCTGTATGATAGCATTGGAAAAGACATGTTATTTGGCTAATTTCAGAAGGAAAACTCCTCTGCTGCCTTTTCAGCCACCCCTTCTCAGGTTTGGATATTCCACTTCTGTTGTGTTCTTGCACCAAGTATGTGTTGGCAGGGAAGTTATAAGGAGGCATATTAGCTGCTTGTTTAATAACAGCATTGAAGTTGTGGTTCTTACTTAGTTGTGTGCTCAAAGTTGACCTTTAAATGTACCAGTCTGATGACAGAATATTCTTCACAGGCTCTGTGCAACGTGTTTTGGTGCAATCTGGGAATGGAACAAAACTACTGAACTTCAACAATTTCCAAACATTAGAGGAAGTTTGTTTCCCTTATTAGAAATAATATTATTTAACTTTTAATTCTTCAGTGCTTTATTCTAACATGCTCTATTTTGGAAACTTTTCAAAGCCATGTATGGAATGCAGGATAGAGGAGAGGGTAGGAGAAGTGTAGAAAGATCCGTAATGGTCCTTTTCTCTCCCCGCTTCTCCAAGGACATCCCTAGTGTGATTCATGCCTTTGTCAGTGCATGAGGCTGATCTAGCAATGAAATATGTCTTAAATCCTTTCTGGAGCGGAGTATTTCTAGTTTCTCAAGTAGATTACCTCATTGTGATAACTTGATGTGTTTGCGAGTTTTTGGATGGTATCAGGAAATCCTCAGCATTTACTGGGGCACAACTTTATCTTTTGAAGCGTGTCCATGTGCTCTGTGTGAGGCGTAGATATTCAGAGCGACGCTGCTAGGTATTTTCCTTGTTTAAGAAGGCTGCATGCACTTCCTGCTCCTCTGTACGGATTGTGGCACTCGACTGATCGTGTCTTAGCGTGGCTGGAGTCTAAGCACAGGAGAAAGAGAAAGCCCCTGAATGCTACCTAGAGCTCACATCTCAGAAAAATCCAGAGGTTTTTTACTGTTTCTTCCTAAGAGTCTAAGTCAAGGCAGCATTTTCAAAAGTTCCTTAAGAATGCTTGAAGCTGGCAACCTCATCCTGAAGATGCTAGACGTTCTTGTTGTTTCATGGCCCAGCATAGAACAGAAAGGCTGAAAACTGGTGAAAGCTCTAGTGACTAGAAAGAACAGACAGAGAGACAGCTCTTCTTGTTGTTGAAAAACTCTCCCTGTCTCTGTATCCTCACAGCTTGGGGAAAAAGACTGAAAATCACAGGGGAAAGATCAGTATGGGTAAATGCAGTACTGTGCCAGCCTCTACAAGATTTGAGGAACATGAACTCTTTCTGCTGGAATGTTTCAAAATTTTTCTCAGAATGCTGTTGCAAGTCTTGCATCAGATGGTATTATGTAGAAGGAGGAAGAATACAAAGAGGAAAAGACTGGCTAGAAATTCCAGTATTCCAGATCTATACTCAATGTTTCTCTGAATGCATCTTTCAAACGTAATTTCAATGCAGAATGGGTTCGTCGCTTCCAAATGCTCTGAAGAGACCATGTATGTCAAATGAAGGTCTAAAAGCGAATGCAGCTTTTCATCTTCTGTTAAAGGCACTTGTGTTCAGTTAAAGGTGGAAAGATTCTGAGGACAGGAATAGATTATTGGAAGGGAGAAAAGAATAGCAGCAATGCTTACGGTTCTGATGATCTCCAGTTCTTTGTCCAAGCAGGAATGGAAGAGTAGTTAGTGTAGAATGGTGTTAAATAAAGCTATGCAAGTGTGTTGTTACGGAATTTGACTTCACCACTGCTTGTTTCATAGCTCTAGAATAAATTGTCTTGAGCCTCTTACCAAAGATGTAGTTAGATACTTGTTTGGCTGAGCAACGCATTTTTTGCAAATATTTAAATGAGAAGGTAATAAGATCTGCCTTTTTCTCTGAGTGAGATGAACATCTACAAGCAGATGACATCGTCAGAATCCTTAATATGGTGCTGAAAATAGGTCTGCCACTAAATGTTTGCTTGTGTATCATTTGAAAAAGATTAAAAACTTGCATTTATTTCATAAAACCAAAACAGAATGAGGAAAAACATATAAGAGTTGACAGTCATCAAAATTCAAGTAGTGCAAATGAAATTATCCCGACTGCGGGGTTGCCACTGCTGTTGGCAGGAGAACGGAGGCTTGAATGAGTACTCATGCGATCTTCACCTACAGAGAGCCAACTGGAGGTGCTCGACCAGTTCATAGTGGAAGGTATGTCTTTCTGGGCAACAAACGGTGTAGATACGCAAATTAAGATAGAGGCAAAAAAGTTAAGGCTTTGGTGGTATTACAACTTACACTTCTGTCTTAGTTCTGAAGAGAAGCTGCTCAAGTTTTTGTATAGCAAAGTAAGACTAGGCTCATAAAAACTAATATTTCCTAAATAATGCAAATGTAAGTGGACTTTTATTTCTGTGGATTATTTCTCTTTCTTAAGAGGCTTCCAGGCTGGTGAAAATTGGATGGGGTGCTGGAGGAAATGCCAACTTTTGGAACAAAATGATGAAATAAAAGCGTATGTGCTATTCTTAGGAATATGCTTGGTTATGTATTAAACTCTAGGAAGAGTCCTTGCTTCAGACAACATCCTGTCTTTCTGTATGTCTTGTGTTGCTTTTAGGAGAGAAGTGAAGATGTTTCTCTCAAGCGACCCTATTAGGTCTCATAATAAACTTTTAAATCTAAACCTTGTAATGATTTCCAGGGCAACAGATTGTGATGTCAAATCCATCACTTTGACCTCGTTTCGTGTCCTAAGAGGGCTGAGTATCGTGAAGTTTGTGGCAACTGTGTAAACAAAATAGCTTTGGTAATTAACAAACTCGGTATAAAATTGTGAAAATTTAACCATAAATTTAACATGGATCTGTTCAGAAGTTCTACTTAGCAAGCATATTCTGCTGTTCCAAACTATCAACCCCAATTTGAATACATTATCCTACATATCATATTTGGTCTTAAAACTGAATAGTAGTTTGGGTCACGGGACAGAAAGTAATCTAATGTGGCAGTTTTGGTCAAGTGCACTTTCCACTTTATCCACGTGGAAGAGTGGTACATCTGACCGGTGCTATTTTGAAATTAGTATACTGTTTGCTTTTGTGGTTAGAAAAGATTTGGGTCTGGTTAAGAGAAATCTATTGCTCTGCAGATGTTGCTGGACATGAAATCTGTTGAAAACCACTAATGATACATGTTTTGTTTTTATATAGGAATGTTACATTTTTGTGGTGATGGATTGGTATGATAGAGTAAATCTGTAGTCGGCACACAAGATTTAGTGAAACGTTTTTGGGAAAAGTATTTTCTTCCTTTGAAGATGTAGCTGGAAAATGCCTTTTTTTTTTTTTTTTCCATTTTAGTTTCTGGAACAGTTGGGTTTTATGACGTTTGATTAGAATTGATAATATAGTTAGACAAATGAATAACAGACCTTGATTTTCCTCTTAATCATGCCTCCTCTGCACTTGTGTTAAAAGGCTCTAGTTGTCTTTTACTCTGCCTTCTCTTTTCAAATCATAGTGACTGTATTTTTAGCTTTCAATTTATAGGTGCTGTCTTTGAATCAGCAGGAGGTGTTTTTTACCGCTGAATCTCTAGCGTTCTTAAGTTGTTGCTGGCTA
This sequence comes from Struthio camelus, assembly GCF_040807025.1. Classification (NCBI taxonomy): domain Eukaryota; kingdom Metazoa; phylum Chordata; class Aves; order Struthioniformes; family Struthionidae; genus Struthio; species Struthio camelus. The sequence goes on from NC_090951.1 coordinate 11,529,791, forward strand.
GATGTCAGAGTTACTGCTCAAAAACTTCTCGTGGTATCTTCAGATCAGGACACTGTTCTGGGAATTATGCTTTAATCGGACAAGTTACTGGACCGAATACTTTTGAGTGTGAATTGTGGTGGTTTACTGAGATCATATTAAACAGTTCAATGGCTCCTCTGATTTTAAAAATAAGGTATATTAAGTTGAATTTGTTCTTAAACATCTGCACAAAGTTCATTGCGTAGACTAGTGTGCTGACAAGTGCTTTTTTGTTTTGTTTTTGGTTTTTTTTTTTAGGACACTTTGTGTGTCTTCAAACCAAACTACTTGAGTCAATTTCTGAGGAAATATATTTAAATTACCATATTGCTGTTGGTCTCCCTAGAATCTTATTTCTTTACCCTTTTGTTTGCTATTTTGTGAAGTAGAGCAGTGTTTCTCTGTCTTTGCGCTTTCCAGAACTGCTGGTAGAAAATGTATCTAGACTCTGCCCTTTTTTTTGTGTTTCTTGTTTGCTGTGTGTTCCGCTTGGAAGGTCTTCATGGCCTTCAGATTTGTGCATTATGATTTATTGAGAAGACTAGTGTTAATACGACTGATAAAATTTGACTGAAGTTTTAATTTTTTAAATGAGACTTGACTTTTTATGGGCTTCTTGTAGGTTTACAGTGCAGCCACTGGATGCTGTTCCCTGTGTGATATACTGTGTTGTCATTGGTATTTAAAGCTGTCTCCTGAAACAAAAGAAAATTATTTTCTTTGGTAGTATCTTTCAGCTAAAAAGTCTGTTTTGGCACAGATGGAGCAATTTCTTTTCAAACATTTTTGTGGTTTCAGGGAAATAATACGTAAGGAAGACACAATGCATTCTATTTGATACGTTCTGTTTTGGAGCATGAGTTGATCGTTTCTGCTTTGTTGGTTGTTTTTCATTGCCCAATAAATCATATATCAATAAAAACAGTGGCATGTAGTTTATGAAATTTTCTCTACTAGACAATTATGCTCCTTTTCCTGATAACTTAAGGTTTAGCCAGTGATACAGTCCTCATCATCACATAATATTATAATTAGCCAGGTATGCTATACTTTGATATAGCTGTTCTAGTGTGTTGAGGAATGAATTACATGAATGCGGGGCATCTTACATGTCTCAATAGTTTTCTCCAAGATGAGTCTTAACGCGAGCAGAGTTAAACTGGTGTAACTTGCAACAGTAGACTTGGACTAAATATGCACAGCTAGATATGTATGAATATTGATTATAGTGCTCTGCAGTACATGGAAAAGCTGGTCATGCCTTAAAGCACTGTCGGCATAAAGTGACATTCCTCCATTCCTCTCCCTTACTTAGCTGCGTCTAAAGGCTTGCGTTGTGGCATTTTCTTTTTTTTCCTTTTACATCACGCTATTGACTTAAGGCTCACAGTTCACTGGCTCTCATTTACCTTACACTGTCGTCGGCAGACAACGTTCTGGCCAACCGACAGCGTTGTATGAGACAGTACTACATCTGAAATAATCCAAATCTGGTTACTTTTGAAGTAGTCCAAATCTGGTGACCTCAGAAGACCCGCCTAATATATTCTGAATTCTGAGGAAGGCAGGGAACAGTAGTTGCAGCTGTAGAATATTCCTCAAAGAGGAGAAGTGTTTGACAAGTTAACTTAAACATACATTTCTGTGTCCTCAATATATATACTTGGGCATATAGGTGCCCTTTTCTTACGACTGTTGTGTGCTTCGGCATTGATGAGACGTTCTCTATCATTTAGGTAAGAACTGGCATTTTAGCAAGTAATGCTTTGAAAGGGATGCTTTGTAGTTGGTGTAAAGGGAGGACTTGGATTTTGTTTTCAGTTACGAAATTGTTTCTTCTAAAACTGGTACTTATATTTCCTCCAGATGGAAGGTATTGCCTCAGCTGTAAGTAACATTAGGCCAGTGATAAGTTGCAGGTTGTGTGGCAGGTACTTGTGACTTACTAACATTTATGCCAAAATGCCTGTCCTCCTCCTTTCTTTTTCTTCATTTTTTTGCTTGCCACTTCTTTTGGTTTTCTTATTAAATACCTTCATATTGGAGACTATGGCAAGAAAGGTCGCAAAGCAGCTAATCATAGTCAACTCAACATAATTTTTTAGACTTACTAAATAATTAGGTAAAGAATTCTCCGTTCACCTTGGAGTTGAGAAGCTTAAATCTAGCATAAACGAGGGTAAGATACCCTGATTTTTTACAGTATTAGCATGTTGTGAAAATCTAGATTTCTCAAGAGTTTTTCAGTGTTGTTTTTTTTTTTCTTGAGTAGTTATCTCCTAGGAGCTTATTAGTATAGATTGCTTAATATAATACTGAATCAAATGTTATTATTATCAAATGTTGTTAGTATTGAATAGGTACAACTTCTGACCAATAAAAATGCACTATCTTGTCCAAAATGTGGACAAAGAAATGTCTATGTAAATGGAATCTACACGTTTCAACTTTAGAGGGAAAGAAATGCCAACAGAATCATCCGAAAGATATGAGAAGCAGTCTGTGGAAGAATTTTCTATTCCAGGCAGAGAACAATATGTTAGATACAAGGGGAAATATGAAAGCACTTTTACAAGCGGCTATACTACTTTAAAAGATTTGGTGATACACATATGACATTTCAAAAAGCAGCAGAATGTCTTGCTAATGGCATTTGTGAGAGACCTAAAATATAGTTTAATCTTAATTTTTAATACCATACTGATATACTATAAAGAAAACAGTCAGTTTAGTTGCCAAGCCCACAATCGTCTCAATTCCTTATGCTCCTGCGTCCAGTCGCTCTTGTAATCCCCCTATGATTTGTTTTGTTCTGCCTTTTCCTGTTGTTTTTTCCTGTTTTACACTTTATTCCTCATTGAAATACTCCTGTTTCTATGTGTTACACAATGAGGATTGGAAAGTAAGCTGAAAGATGGGAAGAAAAATCTGCTGGGTTGAAACGGCAGAGGATTTCCTCTCGTTCTGAGCTCGGTTTGGTGTGTTAGTGCCTGTGCAGCGGAAGCACCGCTTGAGCTCTCCTACTGCACATAAACGCGCTAGTGGTAGTTGGAGATAAAAAATCTTGATGTATCAAAGAATATTTTGACTGTGGTTAGTCCCAACTCTGACTTAAGGCCAGGTTGTTCCTAATTATAGTTTAATAAATATAGTTTAAAGTTCCTATTATAGTTTAATAAATGCAAAAAGTGGTGTGGTCTGCTCTAGCTGTAGAACGTTATTGGACGCTGTGAAGAAATGTAATTATTTTCCTTGTTTCTGAAATAGAAGTTTTGGAAAAATATCTGAGGTAGTGACTCATTGAAATTAAACTCCCTTTATAAAGGGGAATATATATATATATAAAATCAGCGCAGGTATAGGTATAACTGTTTATATTTTGTTACTTATGAATAAAAACAAATATATAAATACCTTAGTGTGCTGAAAAAATACCTCTCTAATACTGTGTGTTTTAAAGCTTGTTGGAGTAAATCTAATAGTAGGAAAAAAATTGAAAATAGCATAAATTGCTGGCTTGTAAGCCAAAAAGATACATTTCTCGTGTTGAAATATATCAAATAACTACAGACTTGATATTATAGTAGATACAGGAAAAACTAAAGTTTTTTAGGGAAAAAAGAGGGAACAAATAAACGTAGCATGCCTGTGTTTGTTCCTTACCGTGTTCCCTGCAAAATTGCTACGTGTGCATGTTGTAGGCTTATACAGAATACAGGAACTGCAAATGCCTAGCAGAATAGCTCTAGGAATAAATCAAGCTCCCTACAGGAAGTATTGGAAGGCAGGAATATTAATATAGGAATACCATTTCTAAACACTATTCCAAATATTTCACTGTGAAACAGTTTTTCATATCAGAATATTTCGTTCTATGCTGTCTGACTTTGCAGTTTTTCCCATATAATGCTTTGGTAATGAGAAATGCATAGAAATCCTTCCTGCAGAAGTGTTAGTTCTTTGTTTGATCGCACAGCAGCAATTTGCACTTTCTGCTGCTATCAGTAACTTCAGAGCATATCAAATGCATGCAGTTTTCTGTTAGAAATATAGATGGAGAACCAGGGGCGGGGGGGAATATGGACAAAGATATAATATCTACGAATGGAGGACATAGTTATGAAAAACAGTGAAAATTTGAGGCTTAGTTTTTTGTGTCTAGCATCGAGGCTCTTTCCAAACAATTAATTATACTGTGGAGGACTATTGCTGTGCTGTTTGTCTTAAAGCAGATGTAAGGTGAACTCATTGCCTAAGTAATAATTTCACCTGCCTTTTCCTGGAACATGTGTGGAAAAGGGTCATTATTATTTTTAACTGTACAGATTAGGCAGAAAAGAGAGTTCCTTTTAGCAATAGAAGAAGTTGGGCAAAAGTGACCAGGGTAGCAGTCTGTACCTGCCTTTCTTGCTTCTGCCCAAAGCACATCGCCCTATTTTAAAAGAGTAGCTAAGGTATTTGAACATGTTAAAGCAAAAACATATTTATGGGGGGTAGGGGGGAACCAGGCTGTGCAGAAGGCTCGATTTAGTTACTGTAAGCAGATACAGTTGCTTGGGATGTGGTTGGAAATATCTTCCATATAAGAGGCACCATCTAAATATTCAACGGTTCACCAATTTTGTAGGTTCCAAGTTAGATTTGAGGAGGAAAAAAGAAGATTGGAAGGGAAATATTTTAATGAACTATGCGTGACCCTGTCTTGATTGCTGAACAGTGGAGGAACACTTAGCCTTTAAAATAGGCAGAAATAGGTTTTCTAAATGGCTTAAATAGTCTTTTTTTAGCCCATTGGCTCTGTTTTCTAGCTGCGTTTCTACATTTTGCAGAAACATAAATAGACTGCTTGGTAAAGAGATACGCAGCGTCTCACAGTGATATTCTTTAGAGCTGCTTTGGAGCAAATCTGAAAGCATCTCGGTAGACGCCTCCAAGAGCAAGACAGAGGACGCCTTTGCTCCTTGCTTCCTGAAGGCACCCTGGCGTAGGGCGAAGACGAGAGACCTGCCGCTGTGCATAACCTCCGTCAGGGAATAGTGACGGGCGCCGCCAGATCGGCTTGGCAAAGAGCAAGCAGCTGCTGCCTGTGGTTCCCCTGGGCTCGGAAGAACTTGGAGGTAGGGAATGTCTTAGGCAAGGTCCTTGTTCAAATGTAAAATCCCTGGCTGTGGTTCTGGACAGGTGTCGATCCCAGCAGCGTCCCTGGCCTCCTGCGGGGAGGTAGGTTACGTAGCCTGCCTGCCGCAGGCTCCGCTGGCAAGAAAGCTGCACGTGTGCTGAGTCGGATGCGTTTTGAAAGCGCCAGATTTAGGGTTTATGGTAGATCAGCACAGAGTCAGAAGGCATGTGTTATCTATTTTGGTACAAGTTTTATCTTCAAAATAGAATGTCTGCTAGGTCATATTAACATCATTACAGATATCAATTTTAAATATTAGGTTAACTGTATTGCTGAATACCTGAAAAAAAGTCACCATTTCCAGGAGGCAGCATTCATTTCCTTATGCTCCAGCACTGACAGCAGTAGTTACGGTATTGCTGTTAGCACTGTGGTGACTTCACCTGATGATGCTGCTGGGTTGTAAATTGAGGGTGTGTAGCTTCGCTGCCCCCCTTCCCCCCCCCCCCCCCCAAAAAAAAAATCCTGCAGAAATATTTTAAAAGAATTACATCTTCAATGAGATAAAATGTTCTTCAGCGACTCAGAGTCATCTGAAAGTTTCATATAAACTGTTGTACATCAGTATGTATAAGAGCTGTTTTGACTGAGTAGAAGTATGTGTTAGCAGAGCCTGCATCAGTGATTATACTCATTATGTCCATTTTCTGAATGCCTTCTTTAGTTATCTTTTCATTATGACAGTAACAAAATACCCTGGTAGATGGTTTCCTACCTAGTGACTTTTTTTTCCCCCCTCAAACATACTGTGTATAGTAGCAGATCTCTCTTGTGCAAAGGTGAGCATATTCCATTTCTTTTTTCTTCTGGTGAGCCAGGAAATCTGCAGGTCATACCAGCAAGCTCTTAAACTGTATTTAATTGTTTTGTAGCTACAGGAATATACCTTTTTGAAAGCTTACTTTATCTCATGGCTCAAAATCACCAGTTTTCAGTCTTCCCAACCAATTTTTTTTTCCTGCTTCCTTGTCAGTGAAGTCTGGCTCTATAAATCATAACTTTTAGAAGGGAGGGCTGTGAGAAAGATTCCCAATGTGGGTATGTGGAGTTTCACAGCATGTTCGAACTGCTTTAAAGTGAATAGGTTTTCAAAAGAACTGAAAAATTATCAGCAGAGTTATGGATTTACTTTGGTAACTTCAGTATATATTGGGTTTTCATTCTTTATGACAAATGAAGAACAAATATCCTTACATGACTAAAACTACATAACATACGTTCACATAAGTTTGTTAAAGATGGGAGCAGAAACAGATATGAATAAATAAAGACCTTTTTAGATACTGTCCTCAATCAGGATTTTAGAATTCTTGCTGTAATTTTTCATACTAAAAGCAGAGACTGGGGAAAACCATTTTTTTAAACGATAGTTGCTGCTGACAAGCCAGGTTGATTAGTTTTTAAGTTACATTTAATAAAATGTTTAATAAATCTAGTATTTTGAAGTAGTTCAAAAAGTAGTTTCAAAAAGGTATTGGCAAATATTTTTCCAGCGCTGTGCTAGTTTTTTGCAGTTGTTGTGCATTGACGTGAGGAGCTCCGTGAGTTTTTGTGATACATTCCTAGCCCTCGTTTTGGCGTAGAGGAAAAAAACTTTCAAACTTTGAACATTAAACACTCAATGAAGTTACTATGCAAAATATATATTTATCACATCCTTTTTTGGTGGGGGAAAGGTAGTCTTGTAATTTTCAAGCATTTATGTTGACAATGTCATTTTATTGTAAGTACAGAAAGAAAATATTGTTACTCCACCAGTAGCCACCTAGGAACGAATTTCATGTTGGGCTACTTCTGGTTACACTGCTGCCGTTATCGTGCCAGCTTTTGCTTCATGGTATAAATTTATCTGATATGTACGCTGACAAGATGACTCTGCACTTTGCTGTTTCTATATTTTCTGTTTTCTAGTCCGTTCCACAATCCAGCTCTCCCTTAAAAACTTCTCACGCTTGTTTTTCTCTGGTCTAAATTATGTTCACTTATATCCACCTTTATTCTTAATTGCTAGAGGCTGTCCTCCCACTTGTACTGTTCAGTTTCTGGGGAGCTACCAATAAATTCAAACGATGCCCTGCTGAGAACAGGGTGGAGCATGAAGCAGTGGGAGAGAGAAAGTAGAACAAACTAATATGGTATAAATACCATTAGAACTGCCTGCTCAAGCTAATGCAAAATACACCGTATTTATTGTAAAATAGGTTGATGGTGTATATAACCTTTAAAAACATGTTATAACACTTTGTGTCTAAGTCCGAGGATTATTCCTTCTTTCCTAATGTTGCTTGTGTGGTTAAGTTATCCTGTCATCTAGTATGCCTAAAACATAGACATGCAGAGGATAGTCCCATGAACTAGTAAGGGCAGTTCCTTTGCTCTTAGCGTTTTAGGCTGGTTAATTTTCTGATTAACCAACAGAAAGTAATATCAGTGTAGTTGGTTTTGTTCTGAAAGGCTAACTACTAGCATGGTATATGCATTATAAATATTCTGGTGAATTAGTACATGGGATTTTTTTTTTTCTTTTTCCCGACTTTTAACTGTGTGTAAGTGAAAGTATTCACTGATGCATGGTGACCAAATCTCTTCCTCTACGGAATAAGCACAGTGAGCTGAACAGTGGTAAGACATTCGCTCTGCTTTCCAAGAATTGTGTTTTCTAGGCCTGAAGATGGCATGTTTGGGTGGGGGGTTAACATGTGGCTCATCAAAATTCAAACATGGATTTGCAGCTCCCCTGCAGCTCTGAGGGCATGGCTGCATCAGGCTGCAACCCTCAGGCGTAGGAGGCATCCTGGAAACGTCTTGTCTTCCAGCACTTTGGAAACAGAAAAATATCTTTTCTTTCTTCAAGGAGCTGTTCTGTATGAGGGTGCTTTTGGGAGGGGAATTTTTGTATGGAGGAAAACTTGGCTGTAGCACCTGCTCAAATTAGATATAATTGATTAAAAATGTGCAGGAGGATTGTGGCTAGTGTTAGTTAATTGAAAATTTTGACCGCTGTCATAAATGGCATGGTGGCCTAGACGGACATCTGATCCTGTAGGCCATTTTTATTTTAACTTCTTTCGTGTAAGAAATTCCATGTTAATGAAATCGGGTGGCAAACGAAATACGTATTTTGTTGTTGCAAAAAAAACCACAACATTTTTTTTCAAGTGTAAGCAAAGTCCTTCTGATAAATAGATGGTGTTAGATGAGATGAATTCCTCTGTGGTAAAGCTCTGTAGTTTATAAGACTTTAGCTTAATGTCTACAAATACTTTGTAAGTATCATTAAATTAATGTTTTGTTTTCCAAACTGCCCCGAAATGCAGTTCTGTTGTATTTAAGGGCTTTATCTAAAGCTGCTAACAAATGAAGCCGTTCATTTGCAGTGGAGTGCTGGCAGTAGCATTGAAAGCCTTGTTTTCAGAGAAGACTTTTCAACCTAGAGTGCATAAATACTATATGTTTCTAATGCTCTTAAAGCAAAATTCTCCTCAGCAAGAAGCCTATAGTTATAAATTCTGAAGCAGCTTGTGTGTTATCCTGACTATAGGAAGCAGAGTCTGCAACAGAGCAAATATTTAATTCAAAAAATTGGGATAAGGGTCGTGAATTGTAGGCTAGAAATAGAAAATAAGATTAGAGGTTATGTTTCAGGCATGGAGCTGCCTCTGGTTTGTGGCGGGGGTGGGGGGGGAGGAATAAACAAGGTTACTTCAAGGTTTGGAGCCTGGCTGGGGGTTGGGGAGGAGGGAGGAAGTCCAACGGCGGCTAAACTGAAGGGTGCCGGGGGGCTGTAATATATGCAGTAAAATTTTGCAGAGCATCGCCTTGACGCTCGCTGTCCTTGTTCTTCCCGTTATTTGTTGGCGTCGGATCAGTTGTGTAACCGGCCCCGGACAGAGGGCCGCCCCGGCATGGGCGATGATCCTTGTGGCGAAAAGGTCACTTTTTCTAAATCTAATACTTAGGAAATATGTTTGAAGGGGTTTTGGCCAAATCTGTAATAGACACATCAGCTGGTACTGAAACGTTGCTTAAATGCATTTGGCGTCTTTACAGTGTCTTATGGCTGGCAGAGCTTTGCTGCGCTGCAGTTTTGGCAGCGGAGAGCCCTTTGCCAACACAAGCTACTGGGGAGGAGTGTCGGTGTGGCTACGTCACCAAAACGTTTTCTAATATAAACGTATTCCTTCACAGTGACAAAACCACTATTATTCTTAAATATAACTGACGTCAGTAGATATTCTATCAATGAACGTTGCAGTATACCAGTGAATATACTTAGTTAATCTGGTATGCGGTTAGGGTCTTCCACTGACCCGTGTGCGTGATGTCTTGGACCACTGGTACTAGGTGCTTCAAGGGGAAGACCCGTGAGTTTTCAGAAAGATCTAACAAGTCATGACAGTCTAAGCCTAGATGTTCATGTTCGCTTGTGTGTATTTCTGTGGCTTCTACTCAATAGACCGCATCATGTTTGTTTGTTTTTATGGGTTAGAACATTGCATCTGTTTCTTTTTCAAGATGTACTAGAGCAGCATAAATATCCTATTGTGTCCTCTGCCGGGAGGAAAATTTCTTGCACAACTCAATGCAGAAATTTTGACACGTAATAACCCGGTGACAAATCATACACGAGACTGAGAGCTTAGCTGTAATCTGTCAGTACTTCTACTTTCAGGACAGAGTAAGGTGGTCTGACTGTGCATGGTACGCTGTAAATAGGATTGATAATTGTTTAATAACTTTATGGGGAAATAGTTGAAGAGTTCTTTGGGAAATAGTTTTTAACCTAAGAACAATGCATTTTTAAAGAAGAAAATCACATTGTATCAGTTGAATCACGTTAGTGTTTATCTGAGCATCAGTTTGACTGTTGTGTGTCTTTCCATGCCATCTATTTAATGTAGCTTAAAGCCGGAAGCTAGAAAATCTATGCATGCTACTTAATATGTGCCAGCAGAATTCTATGTATGCATATGTTAGTAAGTAGCTGTTCTGTTATTTATATTCCTTAGTAGGCTGTACGTTAATTGTACAAAAGGAGATTTATTTTCCCAAAATGTAATTTTACATTTATTAACAAAATTATTAAGCTTCATTATTAAATGAGTATTAACCTTTTTAAAGAAGCAGGAAAACAATCTGTTTAAAATATCAACATCTTCAACTTTTTTAATATAGAGAAATAATTTAAATCAAGCTAAGCTGCTTAGGAAGAATAGGCAAAATGCAAAAGCAAGTATCTAACTGCCTTTAAAACCAGAAATATCTCAGAGCTATGTCAGGGTAAGGAGAGGATGGGAGGAACTCTTAAGACGGTTCTAACATTCCTAAGCCTAAGTCTGTAGCTTTTGATTTTAAGTTGACCTGTAGCCCGTTTTAGCATTTACGTTGTGTGGATAAAAGTCAACAAATTATTCTGTGGACTGAAATAGAAAGCAGGATTACTGAAGCAATTAATAGAAGGCACTAGATATTGAAGTCTCGAAGACTTAAGCTCTTGCAATTGTGGTAAATGTGGAATGATACTTGGTAGAACACACAGACTCCCTTACGAAGGGTAGGAGAAGAATCCTTTTGTCTCCAGTGCTTAACTTTATATAAAACAGTTAACGGCTTTGGCAGAAGATTGAGCAATTTAGGGAAGCATATTTTAGTTATCTGCTGTACAGCAGGCAGAACAACTAGATAAGCTCTAAGCTTAGGGTGCCTTTGGGGGGAAAGGTTATAGTTTGGAAGATTTGACTATATTTTTCCGTTTTGATTTTTAATAGGGACTTATAATCTGGAGAGTGCTACATTTGATCTTATAACAAATCATGTTTTGATCCTACCTATGCATGTTGAGTTAGTGCTGTTTTAAAAATCTCATCAATATTTAATTAAGACTCATAAATTCTGGTCTTAATGAGGAGGGGAATACTATTCTAAAGACATATAAGCAGTCTTTTTGATTAAAAAAAGAAAGAGCAAAGGTTATGAAGTATGCGTGTTATCACTTCTAGTTTTTTAATCTCTGTGATCTCCAATTACTTGTCACCACTGTTCCTTCATCAGCTACAGAAATTAGTTGTACATAATTTAATGTATTAAAAAATGTAGATTTGTCAGAATTTAAGCATTTGGACAGTTTTAAAAAGTCTTCTGTTAAAAGATTAGTTCAAGAATGATTTGAGAATTTTTGGTAAAATTATTCTACTGCTACTATTTATGAAAATACTATTTGTGGTAGTATTATATGATGCTTTTGGGGTATTATGCACATACTAATGTTTGGTTTTGTTTTAGGAGAGACACCGTTATTCACACTGGATTGCTCTGGTTTATTCATATCCTGTGACAGTGAATCAGATATTGCTGTCTATATACAGACTGAATTGCCAGCCAACTTCGGGCCCAAATATGGTAAACATAATTATGTTCATTTGCTGTAAAAATACATTCTCCTTAGTTTGAAATTGTCATGATTACAGTTTTCTGATAATTCTGTAATTTTCAAGATGAGAGGGATATGAAAGGCCTAATCATCATGTCCCTCTCTCTCTCCAGTGTAGAATATAGCTTGTTTTCCTGGGCAAAACTCCAGCTGTTCACTGATGAATCTGCTGCTACTCAAATACAGTAAGCCTGTAAACAGTTTGGAAAGTCTGCTCACAGAACACAGGAGTTGTGGTATGGAGACAGGAATCCCTCTCTGCATTTGCTAGTTCATATAATTTAGTTCATATAATCCAGTTCATATAATTTAAGAATATTTAATCACGGGGAAAAACTTTTGAAGTAGGAGACGTACAGTGAATGAGTTGAAGGGGAGGGAAAAAAAAGCAAACATTAGAAGAGGGTAAAGCTTCTAACCGGTACTGAAGGGAATAAATATTAGCAAATGTTGGTTTAATCCTAAATACTTGTTAAATATGAAAAAGTGAATAGTCTGCGATTGGAAGTACTTGCTGATAATAGCCATTTCATTTGCATAAATGAGTATTAAGATCAATATATTCCGTGCAACTAAGAAAATAGATTTGTGGGGGTTTGGGTTTTTTTTGATGTAGTCCACTATAAAGTGTAGTGGATGTAGTCTGTGGCAAGCATTGAGAATAGAGAAGAAGCATAGTAATTTGGGAAAGGAAAGATTGTTGGTGTTGAGTTACTGTAAATGTTTTGAGAGAGTTTTTGTCATCCTTTTTGTTGCAAACAGGCAAAAAAAGTTAAGAGAAATCTCATAAAAGCTTTACTATATAAAATTTGTTGTAGATAGTCTGTCTCGTGTTTCTAGCGCTCAGAAACTTGTTATTCATAGAAGAGGTTTGAAAGGATAAATTATCTGTAGTTTTCACTGCCTTGAAATAATGCTTTTGTCTAATACTACTAAAAATGGGAATTAAAATATGTAATGAAGCAGTTCTAGGATTGGATTTTCTTTTTGAAGTTGCATAGCATCGCAACTCAGCTAAAACTCTGCCTAGAAGTTTAGTTTAGGGATATTTATTTCGGTAGAAAAATTAAAATATGTATATGATGCTAATAAGCATGAGTACTGTGAAATTTCACTTGTGGCATTTATGAAATGTAATATCTGTATTTGCAAGATCAGAAAAATGATTGGAAACCTTGTCTAAAGGTTGATAAGCTGACTTATTAGTGAGAAAATGCTTCTGTTTCGGGGCAATTGAAAATAGTATGTCATTGTGATATACTGCTTTTGCTAATCACTCAATTGTGAATAAAAGGTAAGAAGTGCCAAGCTTGTTCAGAGCAAGATTCGATCTAGCTCAGCCTTCTGTATCCCATGGTGGCTGTGAAGGGATACCTAGGAAATGGCAAGAACAGGGTAATTTGTGGGCTACACCCATATAAACTATCTTAAACTATTTGCTGTGTATAGGATTCACTGAGCCAGTGGTTTGTCGTTTAGTAAGCCAAACGGACCTTGGCGGAGGAGGTGGTGAAGAGCTGATCCTTACCGACGTTGTCTGTGCCACTTGGGGATTTGTGAACCCTTCTACCTCGTACTCCTCCTTGTATTCCTCACCTCCACCTCAAAGACGTCGGTCTTCTCCAGGATGAAGTGTCTTAGCTTACTCATTTCTTCCTCATACAGGAGCTGTTCCATACCTTCGATTCAACTTTGCCCTTCTTTGTACCTTTTCCCACTTGTAATGTATCTGTTTTTTGAGATTAGGAGACCAGGACTGTGCACTAAATTTTGAGTGTGGGCATGGATTTATACAGTGGTGTAATTTTGTTTTCTGGATTTTCCCAACACCCCTTCTAATTCCTTTCCTCATAATTTGTAACATAAGGCTTACTCTTTTGACTACCACTCAACATCAGGCTGACATTTTAGCAAGACTAAATATGTGTATGTATATATATGCGCATACACCCATATACATACATATATATACACACATACATACATATGTGCTACTTTTTAAATATATATACATATAGCATGCCTAAACATGACTTGGGTATTTGACTTGGGCTCTTAATCCCAGTTGTCCTTTCTAGTCTTGTTTAAGGAATGATTTGTTCGGGGCTATGAAAACTTTCTCAGAAGAACCTAACTTTTGAGCAAAGTGCTATTAGAAGTAGTGTTTATAGAATATCTTTCAATTATTTCTCCAAGTATTTTGTCAAAGGGTGGGAATTGTTCCTGTTTTTGTAGATGGAGATTTTTACAATGTATTTTTTGTGACCGTGGACAAATTATTTTAAATCGGGGGAATAAAGCTCTGTGCTGCTCAATTTCTTGATGATCTAAGCTTTTTAAGGAGATTTCCTTAACAAATCTTTTTTTACTAAGGAGAAGTTACAGTAGAAACTTTTCAGCAGAAAGTTTACAGTTCTTGTGTATTAAAAATTTCTCTTCCCGGTGGATACACAGAAAAGTACATCTGGCATTTGTTTATACTGGAAAAGTGCAATTCATGTTTAATAAGGTACTTGAGTATGTGAGAGGTACCGCTAACCTTACTGAAACTATTCATGTGTTTAAGTCTGACGCTGAGCTGAGCCTAAGGAATAAACTGCTGCTAGGTTTAAGAGGTTTACTATAAGTTTGTAGGTTTGTATTATTTTTCCCCTAACGTGAAGGCTGGTGTTCTGCAGAAACGTGGGAAATCTTGATTTCAATACTTACCATTAGAGAACTGAGAAACAGTTATATTTGGTTTCATTAATGCTTTTCTGTGTTACATTTCAGTTTTAACAAGGAGATACCACCCTGGACTGATTGTATTTAAAGTGAAACTATAATCAGGAATGACAGGGTGAAGAAGACTAATCTGACTTAGGTGGCTTCTGGTGTAGTTTAGAAAGCCTTGAAGTGCACGTACGATGTGGTGGGTGGATTTACAAAGAAAGTCCTTGTGGGAAAAAAAGTTATCTGAAATCTCCGTGACTGGACCATGATGCACAAGCCTGACCCAAGTTGTATTCCTGTTCCACGTTTGCCTTAATGGAATGTGAGATATTTTCTGTAGTTCAGCCTGTAGTTCACCTTCTTGCCTTCTTTCAATAGCAAGGGGAATCTGTGGCTGGAAAAGGCCTCTTATGGGAAGAGAAATTAACTTGTTCTCAGACTATTCTAGAAATTGTTGGCTCTCCATCACTTCCTTCTAACCATGGCCTTCACGTCCTCACTCTGGAGGAAAAGTATATGTTTTTTTCAGGTCCTGGGTTGCGAGCTTTAAGCTAGAGCAGGGGTTTCTTTGTAAGCAGTCCTGCAGGTAGCAGCCAGAATCGAAGCATTTTTTTAGCCCGTTGATTCTGGGAGGCAGAGCTGTGGGGGATTTCTGTTTGCTTTGGGGAGAGAGTGCCTGTTTGCACTCATTTCCTCTCTCTAGTCCCATGAATCTTTTGCTCATCTCAACATACGGTACTGCTCTGAGGAGAGAGCTGGAGAGAGCGTTCTTGTGGCTGGTGTTCAGTGCACACTCTTGGTTTTCCTCTGGCTGAGCAGCACATTGAACGTGACTTTGTTGGGCTTTGTGCAAATGCTTTGTTAGGCTGCCTCATGAAAGAATGGACATTACCTCCTTTTCCTTCTCTTCCACACCCGTAGTTGACTTTTTAAAAGAGAACTGATCCTATTTTCAAAGCAGATAACGTAAGCACCTATTGCCAAGGGAGGATTGCAACAGTGATCCTGATCTGACACAGGCATCTATTTTTGGCGTCCAGGGAGTCACCCAAGTCTGAAATAAGGTTTGGTTTAACACCTTCCTTTCACCAGCTTTTACTTTTGCTGTCATATCTTGTTGCTAAGATTTGAGCTGGGTCTGTTTTGTGCATTACATCTCTCACTTCAAGATGTAAGAAGCTGCCTGATGCAGTGTAGGCTCTGTGCTGAAAAATCTAGCTCAGTATACTCTCTATTTCCTTTAGAGATACCTACCTTCCGTGTATATTTTGTAGGGAATGTAGTTACATAAGTCAGGGCTGTAGATTCTTCTATTGGAGGGTTAAACAACTGAAAGTGAGGTATGCTGAGTGGCCAAGTCCCTTGGTCCTTATGTAGCTTTCTAGCCCCCAAAGCTTCAGCCTTTTCCAGTTCTCCCCGTCATGTTTCTCGTGAGTTTTCCTGATGGTGTGGTTGGTGATTTGTTTTTGTCTTTGCTTGTCTTTTAAGGCATCTAGCATAGTTTTGCCTCTAGGAATTTTTCAGTATAAATGCAAAAGACACAAATCGGCCCAAAGAAATTAATAATCTTGTTTTAAGGAGGGTCACTTTGAAGGGAAGAGACTCTAGACAAATGCATAACAGAATTTGTTTAGAGGCTGTCTATAAATATTACGTAAATATTTTATCAGTGAAATTTGTCTTTGAAGAGCTAATAAAGCCAGGTTGCTGGAGCCTCCTGTTTATATTTTCTAAATCTCTTTGCTTCATTGTAATTGCTTCACCAGTAAATGAGAAAATCAATTTCTGCATCAACAATAAGTTGGTCTGTTTAGATTTCTATACTTTTAAATAAGGTGCTCAGTTTGATTCTGAAAAGCAGAATTCTTGAAAGCAGGGTAGCTGCTTAGTCCATACGAAGCATGTCCTGTGTGTTAAGGTCCCCCACTGGTGGAAGGGAAGACATTGAATCAATTTTAATCCTGTTACTAGTGATGCATCCAGCCCTGGAACAGCTGAGGAGAATAGGCTAGAGCATCTGGAGAGCTGGTATGAGGAAAGGTGGACTCTGGAAGGAAGATATTTCCAGCACGAGCTTTATGGGTTCACCAAGGACTGGCTTGCCTACTTCTTTCTTTATGTTTCTCCTCCAAATGTTCTGGGCAAGCAGCCGGAAAGGAATCCCAATAAGTAATTAATGAACTAACAAGAACTAAAATGATATTGACATAATAGACTATTTCTGCCTCTCCTCCCCTTTGCCTTGTTCTCTCCATGCCCTCCTCAGTTAGGAGGCTTTTGAATACAGATGATGGAAGAACATGCTACTGTATGCTTGGGTCTAGTAATGGTGGTAGCCCATCCTCTTAGGCGGAGTGTCAGCCATGACGTGAGAGAGTGGAGCCAGTATGGGCACCTGACTGAAAGCAATCAAGATTTGGTGATGGGTATTACCTGCTGTGTTGGCCAAGCTGCCGGGAAATGCTTCTTCTCACTATTGTCACTAGTGGGGTGTTTTTTTTTTTTGTGGTCTTTTTTGTCATGCGCCTGTATCCTGACAACTGCTCTGGGCAATTTCCTGAAAAATTCTAAGCCTCATTAGCCCTGACCACGAAGATAACGATGCTTGTCAACCCCTATAAAAGCATTTTCGTGCTTTAAGTATTAATGATTTGTTGGTAAGAAATTACAGGTGCAAATAACAAGTTAGCCATGTTAGAGAGGTTAACGCATGTTTCCTGCCAGGCAGCGTTACTTTGAGATAACCGTTCTTGTCAATGGAAAAGTTTAATTTTCAAAACATAGTTTCTGCCCTTTTACTATTCTGTAAAGTTTTATGTCGAAGACAGCATAAAAATGCTTTTGTGTGAATTGCTTCTAGAATCCTGAACTACATTATTAATGACATGTTGGTAAGTTGTGATGAAGCTGACTACCCTCGTTGTGAACTCCCCAAACGCTTACTGTGCTGTGCTCCCTCAACTCTGTAGAAAGACTTTTTCCAGGTGTATTTCTCTCATTGATTTAAGCTGATATAAAACTATGCCCCTTTATTTTGTTGTTTCGTGGAAATCGGGGATGGTATCAAAGCACTCACTGGTTCAACTGAAAATATGCCTCCTGCCCCTCTTCGTCCCCGCAAGGCTCGAGGTGGGGATCAGGATCCGCCCTCTGGGCAAGGCGGGAGGGAGAGGCTCAGACTCATCTAAGAGGATCTTGAACTTTTGCCTGTAGTGAGTAGTGGTGGGTGCTGGCTTTGCAGGTCAGAAATAAACCTAGCGTCAGAAGGCAGTGCAAAGAGAAACTTGGTATTTCTGTTGAACCTCAGCGTAAATGGACATGGCGTGTAGTGATATCCAACAGGTTAGTCTGTCCTACCTACCGCTAGAATCTGAAGGACTTTAACGTTTTGTAAAAATAGCTATAATGTGTTAGCTCTGATCAAAAATCGTATCTAGACCTGATTAATCCATCTCTTAGGAATAAAGTGTACAAGCTGTTACTGCTTGATTTATTAAGAAAACATGCTTCATCAGCCATGAAAAATCAGCCGTTTGAAATTTCTGAGTATATGACTAAGGAACAAAGGGAAAGACACTGCAATTGTAATTGATCTTAGCGGAAATGTAAAATCCTTACAAGGAAGGCAAGATTAAAATAGGTATGCAATATGGAACATATTTTTATGTCAGATTTCATGTATAAATAACTGGCATATGAGAAATACCCTCTTATTATCGTAATTTCTTATTATGGCTATCAGGTTCCACAAACTAAGGTACATTTTTTGCGTTGTGGATTGGTTATGACTGTGTTTATGAAAGCTTTCTTCAGAAACCTATAATTTAGAACTTGTTTCAGCAATATATATACTTTTTTCTTTTAACTCTCATATTTTTTAATTACATGGCTGTCCCTGTTATGTAGTTTAATTCTGTACTATTTCTTTTTATGGCTGGATTGAACATATTACACAATAATTGAGAAATTCTTTATAGTCTCAAATTGTCATTCTTACAGCAATTTCAGTATTAATAAATGTGGTATGTTGAGAGTGTTGGAGAAGTTGTAGTTGAATGTGGAATTGAACTCCTCAAGGAGTGACATTTGCTACTGAAATTCTAATGTTTCTTCAATTTCATTTCTGGCATATGGATTTCAATTTCTGATATTTTGGAAAGGATCTGTGTTGTAGATGCTAAATATACTCTTTAGTTGTGAATGTAGTATATGCTTTTGGGATAGAGGAAAATAAAAAACAACTCCCATTTAATATCTGTAAACTTTTTTTTTTTAAAGCTAGGCATCAATATAAAAGTTTACATTCTTGCTATATTTGTGTAATATACATAGTTGGTACTACTTCTAAGCTGTTTTTCTTAATCTGTTTATTTTCTATGATCCTGAAAAGTTTATTCAGAGGAAATCATTTTCACCATCTGTCGTAGTTTCCCTGTATTCTTGCTTACAGCCTATCTAAAAGGAGAAGCAAAAAATAACCTCGTACGCTGCACGCGGCCTCTGGCATTTGGATCTGGGCGAAGGTGTGGTAGGATTCATCAGTGCGCTGAGCGCACTGGAGCAACCCAGTTTGCAAGGACCCTGTCTGTGACTAATTCTCTCTCTCCTGTTGGATTACTCTGTCTGTGCTTTAGCGTAGACAGCTGGTTTGAAGCATTTTTGTAGTTGTGCCCCTGGTGCTCCCTTCTCCAAAATCCCTTAGCGTTGCCCCTACAGTCCTTGCTCTCGTCTTCTCGCCGGTGTGGTGACAGTTGAGGTGGCCGAGCGCGTGCGCTGCCAGCTCTGCGTCCGATGGCAGCCCGGTGCCCCTGCTCGCGGAGAGACCTGCCTGGGCCCGCTGCGTTGGCTTCGCCCGTGCGTTTCCGGCGGCGGTGCGAGGTGCTGACCTGCAAACCCGTATTGTTTGGGCCCCGATGGCAGCGCCTCTGGCTCCGAGTCCACGAGCGGGGCGGACAACACAAGTCTGGTGTTTAGGAGACAGGGTATGGGCTTTCCTTACTGTTTGTGCTCCCCGTTTTAAAGTTTGGACTTTGGCTGGCCAGGTATAGGGTCTGGTATACGCATCAGTGACAGCCGAATTTGAAGGCAGAATAGCTCCATTTGTAGTGGAGTCACTTCTGGATTTGTGCAAGATTTGTGCAACTGAATTTGAGCAGGAATTGGTGCGCTCTCAACAGGAGGCCCTCGACTTCAGCAGCTTGCTGACCTTCTGGCCTTGCAGTAGGCTTTGTTTGTTCAGGCTTTTCCGCAGTAAGTAATCTGGCCAGTCTGGATTTTGTTTCTTTTGGAGTTATCTTTTTTGGTGCGTTAATTGAACTTGGTTACTTTTGTATTTGTTTTACATGGACGGTGCTAGCTGTAACAAGCTCACCCTGAGATCTGGGAATGTGTATCTCATAAAAACTAAAAACAAGGCACAATAGTTAGAAATATTGCTTCCAAAAATTTAGCTAAGTTCATCGGGATTTCAGATCATCTTATTGTTATATATATATTCATGATCGTGTATGTCAGCCCTTCTCTGAAGGGAGAATAGACTTCAGAAGGAACACCTCTGCAAGCTGCTTCAAAAATTGAGATCAGAGTGCTTTTAAGACATGAAGAAATCTTTTTCTCATCCAAAAATATTTAACCAGTGTGGTCTACAAAACTCTTATTTTGGTGATAAAGGAAGTTGGCAGTGCAGGTAACTGTGACTAAACTAACCAGCAGTAGACTTGTATGTGTTCTTCCCTACTTCCTCTGCCCGATTTCCTGTATTGATTCAGGATCAGGGGAAGAGTTGTCTCCTCTCCTGGCAGAGCAGCCGCAGGCGAGGCGGAGGGAGCCGAGGCCCCTTGTTGCGGTTGCAGTTCAGCACCTGTGGATTTCTGTTTTGCGTTTGTGTCCGAGAGTCTTTCGTATTCATTTGAGTCTCTCGCAATCAGTAAAGTTGAGGAAAATACTTTTGACTCCTGGGAAGTTGCTAAGCAGAGAATTTGAGGTGTTACATTAAAAAAAAAAAAAAAAAAAGGCAAGTTTGATTTGCATAAGCACTCATTTACATGCACTTTGTTTTCTCTGTGTAAATGTGGTAATCTCTGCATAGAGCAACTCATGTAGAAGTCGCTTGACTTTATGTGGAAACTCAAACAGTAGTAACTATTAACTCCTTAACTATGGCATTAACTCTTAAAACAAGAGCCTAAACAATGCAGTGTGATACGGTTTTTCGGTAGCGTTCTGTGCCTGTCAGTAGGATGGTATTCAATCTGAAGCTTATTTTTCTGTTGTAGATTACGTACTGTTTATGAAGTTTAATATAATATAAGCAATATTGATTTGGTTTTGATTACGTAGAAGAAGGAATAGAATTTTTTGATTTGTGGCATGCTAACTTTTTAATGAGGCTTTCTACACTTGGTTTCTGTGAAATCTCTGTTGTCTACAAAACATTGTACAAACTTTGCGTGTATATTTTGGACTGATAGCATGCTGTTCTTATCTCACCATAATGAAATCCTTTGAATTTTTTGTAATATGGCAAGAGCTGGCTTGGCGTTAAGTTCAAATTGTTATAATATGGAGCCTACAGTTTTAGCCCTTGCACCAAGGGTGACTGTGGGAGTGGGAGAAGAGGGAGAACAATATCCTCATCGCTTCTTCAGAAAAACGTACAAAAGGGAGAATGTTTTATTTTGTACATAGCACATTGTAGAATGTATAATTGTAGAATGTATAATGCATGTAGTATTACATGTCTAATCTTGAGAAATATCAAGGTTTGTAGCTTTCCTCACACTGAGTATTTTCTCGCTAAATAAATAAATGTCTTTTTAGACGTGAAAGATACAAGCTGCCCTCTTTAAGTTGTTGATTTTATTACAAATAAATTTTGAAGTCTATCGGTGCAATGTTCAAAGAATTGAATAAGCATCTACAAGTTTGACTATGAAATTGTCTAGAAGTAAAACATTATGATTTATCATGTTTTTATAGTTGTAAGAAATATGAAAATGGCATTTTTTCTACTCATTGCTTTTACGTTCTTTCAGGTTTTAGTAGTTTCGTGTATTGCATAAATATCAGACTGTTTGAAAGGGCCAGTTTCCAGTGTCTCTTAATTTGATACCGAAAGGCTCACCGTGTAATCAAAAGAATCGAATCACAGTGCCTCTCACGTATGCTTGACTAGTTCAATGCTATATAGCTAAAAAATCCCCTTTTTCTACTTCTTGCGCTAATTAACATTTAGATGTTTCATGATCATTTAAGTTCCTCTGCAATGTGAAATTCATGTCTATTTAGGCAAGTCACCAGTTTACTTATACAATGCATATAAATTAACTAAGTCTTTTGCTCCATCTACATTTACATGCAATCAAGAAAACCAATTTATTCATGCTTTACATTGTAAATCCCTGTAGCTTGTAAAGCAAGGAGAAAAATATTTTTAACTATGCATATGATAAAAGACCTCCTAGAAAATTCCCTCCTTAAGAAGTTTACTGCATTTTGACACATTGAATGTGGACATTGAGAGAAGTGTAAGGCTAGCTTTTGGGAAAGAAAATAATCGGTTTGAAATACTTTATTAAAGGATGTTAGAATGCATGTGGGGAATATCTGTGATGTTTTATCCATCTATCATATTTTTAAAAAGAATATAAAAGAATATTTGCTTTAGATCTTGGAAGCAAAACCATCTGCAGCAGTAACTTCCTGAAAATCTTGTGCGTCTCACACCCACTAAGACAACAGACTATCTGGCTCTCTGTATGGTGTTTCATCCTGCTATATTTTGCCTGCTCTTTTTTTTTTATTTTGTTTTTAATCTTTGGGTCTTTGTATCAGACATATATGTCAAAACACATTTCGTGAATAAATTAGTATTTTATTTCTTCAGACCGGTGGAAAAGAAATGTTGACTAAAGAGAAAATCTTAACTGTATGAAATCTGTATCAATATCGTCAAAAAGGTTGAAGAATTAAGGGAATATTTTGTTGCTGAATTGAAGTGCTCCTTGTTAATGTATCTGGATTACTCTTTTTACTTATAACTGCTCAAGAGAAAAAAATATATTAGGAGTTACTGTTTGATACTACCCCTATAAGTCGCAATTGCTGCGCTAAGGAAAAATTATCCTTATTTGTTCAAATCAAGTCATGTATTTGTACGAAAGGGGGAGAGTAGCTTAAGGTGTGACTAATGACTAGGACTGGATAAAGTGACTGAACAGATTATAGTTCTGTACGTTATACTTTCCCTCTAATAATGTCCAGACGTTAGAAATCTAAAGTTTCTTTTGTTGCTGTTCTTATTCTCTCCAAGACATAGGAAATTCCTCTAAGTGAGGAAGAAAGTAGAAAGTTAGTTGTTTAGGAAGCTGGAATGGAGTTTCTCAATCTAGCCTAACTGGCAAGATAAGAAGTAATTAGTAATGCAGTTTTGACCCTGGCACAGAGAAAAGGAAGACATTGAAATAGGATTAAGTAGTAGGCTGAAAATTCATAGCGTTTATAGAAAGAGAGGCAAGAGAAAGATTTCTGTACACATGCATATATATTTATAAACATGCATAAGTATGTGTTTATATGTACATGCATATGCATGCGCGCACACACACACATATATATATATAAAAGTGGAATCCTAGTGTAACTGTCAGCAGTGTAAGGATAGGACTCCCACCTGCCTTCATGATCATGCACTGCCAAACCCTGTCCAGGTAGGAGCTGTGTCTGGCTAAGAGCAAGGACCTAAACACCTTTCTGCCCTCTTCCAAAAGCTCAGATTCCTCCAGCCTGGCCTTGGATGTCTCCGGCTGCAGAGCGACCCTGCGTCGCTGCTCAGGCTCCACTGACCTTCCTCCAGCCCGTAGCTGCCCAGCTGCACCAGGCGCTGCCAGGAGCGGTTAGGGCAGTGCTGGAAGGTGCGTTTCCCCCATACTCTTACGTTGGGGAGACAGCTATTCTGGCCACTCTCTTGGGTAATTCTGCCGCTTCTAAGATGTTGTATGTTATAGGTACATGCCATCATCCTGAAACCACATGTGTGCATTGTATTTTTCAGCTACTCTCAGTTAGGATGTTAACAGAGCGCTTTGTATGCTGTGGTACCGGGGGGAGGGGGGGGCAGAGGGGAGCTGTGTCCGTTCGTCCAGTAAATTATTAAAAAGAACCATCAGGAGTCTCAAATTTCTACAATAAATTACGGTATGTGAAGAAAGGTTTCACGTACTTAATTCTTAAATTAATGGAAAAGGGTAGGGTTAGAAAATGTGATTAACTCTCCCTGTACTCTGCGTTAATAGCCTTCCGCTGCTGTTAACTCTACAGGAGTTGCGTTAACCGTTAGTCTCAAATCTGGTAGTCTAGGATAGGAGAACTAGTAAGAAAACATTCACCAGTGTTAAGGTTAGTAACGTGATGCTACTAACTTGTAACTGCCTTTCGATCTATCAGTGCAACTCTCCCTTCTTTGATCTTATGTATTGTTCACAGTGTATGTGTAGAGAAATATATCAGGACCCTGCAGGAGTTAAAATCTTGAAGCTTCTCATTGTTCCATAACCTTTTAATTTTTTTTTCCTTTTTCCTTCACAGGAAATGACCTAGAGGCCTTACAAATACATTTGTGCATTTTTGTTCCGAGTCTACGATTGAGGGCAAATGCAATCTGGAAGCACCACTTTTTAACGTTGCAACGGAAACAACTACCTCAACAAACAAGGAAAGGAGAAGAAGGCTTGCAATAATAAACACTCTAATTTTTAATAGTTTATACTTGCAAAGTCTTCTGTAAACAGAATCCTTTTTGGTTTTTTTTTTTTTTTTTTCCCTC
This sequence comes from Struthio camelus, assembly GCF_040807025.1. Lineage (NCBI taxonomy): Eukaryota > Metazoa > Chordata > Aves > Struthioniformes > Struthionidae > Struthio > Struthio camelus. Next base: position 11,553,956 of record NC_090951.1, read on the forward strand.
CCCTCCAGTATTAAGAAGAGACACTACAAGTAAACTGATTTGACAGACTGGATCTGTCAAGACATTTAAAGATATTTGATCTGCTGACATAAGGATTTGCTTTTTCAAGGAAGGAGCCTCTGCACTGCTTTTATAATCGCTGTTGATCGGTGGTTTGCTCCGCTTTTCCTGATGTTACTAATTGGAAAATTGTGTTAAGGTATTGCTTCTAAAAACTATTATTTGCATTGACAAAAATAACTTTTGTAGACTTAAGCAAGTGTCAGTATGCTCATGAAGAAATTATAGGCGATAACTTCTCTGCTCCGGTGTTGTTTTTCTGTGTGCAGAGTGGAATACCAAACGAGACAGAGCATTATTAAGATACTTCAGCATGCTTTTTGAGTACAGTTTGTAACTGCAGCAGGGCTGCACTGAACACTGAAAATACGAAGTCAGCAAGGCTGCTGCCTTTCTCACTGCTGATACAGATTATACAGACGCTTGCCTTTTTGAAATGCCTTTTGTGAAACCTATGTACGCAGTCCTCCACTGTTACTGTACATAACTGTATATTTGCGGAAGGAATTTGACAGGTGATTGTTAATTCAAGGAATCTTTGGACAAGCACTCACTTATGTATTGCTGTAGTGCACAAGAAAGCAAAATGGACTATAAGCGGCGCTTTTTGCTTGGCGGGTCCAAGCAAAAAGTGCAGCAACACCAGCAGTATCAAATGCCTGAGCTAGGCAGGACCCTGAGCGCACCGCTGGCATCTACAACCCCAGCATCCCCTTTGGTCTCCTCAGCTGCTGCGGGCAGCTGCAACCACCCTGGATCCCATACTACTCCGATCGCAGACATCCAGCAGGGAATCTCCAAATATCTGGATGCACTCAACGTGTTTTGCCGTACGAGCACTTTCCTCACAGACCTTTTCAGCAGCGTATTTAGGAACTCGCACTATTCTAAGGCAGCTATGCAACTGAAAGACGTGCAGGAACATGTCATGGAAGCAGCGAGTCGACTCACAGCAGCAATAAAACCAGAAATAGCAAAAATGCTGATGGAACTGAGTGCAGGAGCTGCAAACTTTAAAGATCAAAAAGAATTCAGCCTACAAGACATTGAGGTAAGTTACCTTGGGGATGGGTACTGTTGTGCATGTGGATTTGTCTCGTTCCTTCATAACTGACCTTCTCTTTAGAATCACTGCTGCTCCAAAAAGTCTCACTGCCTTGCTTGTATTTTTGTGGGCAATGCTTTCTGCAATAATAGAAAGAAAACCTTTTCTATTTTGTTAAGTTTTCTCCTTGAAAGTATTAGGTTATGTGCAGTGAGCAACTTCCAAGTATGTTGATCTGAATATTTGGCAGGTATTTCTGTATGGGGACTTGCACGAAATTCAAAGATGCCTTAATACGGGAAAGGTGAACTTTCTTTCCATTGAATAATTAAATCTTACTGTTTGCATTGTTCTAAATATTAATCTTCTGTGTGGTTTTAACTTTTAACTAGTAATCCAAAAACATCTTTCCTCTTTGAGGAAGCATATGCTTAGTCTTTTTTAAAAAAAAAAAAAAAAAAAAAAGTGGGGGAGAGACTTAAAGCCTAAAAAAACCCCCAGCATTTGTCCTATGTTCACTCGTATTTCTAACAATATTATAACATTATTTTCTAAATTAAACTACATTTTTCTTAGTATTATCCATTTGAGGGGAAACCTGAACGCGCATGGAAGTGGTGAATTATGCTCAGTGGTTGTTTGAACCTGCGTATTAGTTGAGTAACGATCCAAATTCCTGTAAAACGGCATTTTATCACTCTTCAAAACGGTTCTGTCTACTTTGTGAGCTGTTACGTGTAAAAGAAAAATATCATGCTCACATGAGATATTTGTGCTGTAAAAAGTTGTCGTGACTGCGCTATGATTTCCATATACTGGCAGCAAGCGCGCAACGGAGGTCAGAGATCTCGAGGTTCAGAGGGCATGCGCAGCCCTGGCCGTGCCTGGCTCTGTAGTTTCCCTGCGGTAAGTTTCGTAATTACGTGATTACGTAATGGGCAGTGTTAAGTGATACTCACGTATGAATTCCTGGCATTTTAAATGCTCCTCGTGTTCTAATGTGTTTCTTTATTTTACAGGCGTCTTTGCAAAGTTTCCCTACTAAATGCCATCCTGACGAGAGAACTTATTTTTGAGTTTTCTTATTTTTGATTAAGATTTCTCGTACCTCTGTGAGGATGAACGTTAGGCATGCTTGCTTTCCAAGCACTTCCGCTTTCCGTAAGCGTGCAACTTAGGAGTGAAGTAGTTAAGTGGAATGTAATGTTAAGTAGAATTTGTAGCACCCAATTGTGCTACAGCAGGATGTGTACCTATTATATAGTGAAGTAAGATCGTCTTCAAAAACACCAATTTACAGAAGATAGTTATAACTAATATAGAATCAAGCTATTATATCGTAATGCTTATCTAAGGCTGTAGAAGAAAATATCTTTTTTCCTGTTTAAAAATTTGTGTGTGTTCATGTAACTAAAGATCTTGATAATACTTGTGCTAAAGGGAGAATATTTTATTTAAAAAAAAAAAAAAGGAAAAAATATACAAATAAGTACCTTTCTTCTAGCGTTTTTTGTGGACTTTGAAACTCTTGTCTTGCAAAATGTTGACAACTATCTGTATGGCTTTTATAGTCTAGTTGAACAATTCCAGGTGCTAATTCGTGCCCTGCTCTGCACCCGGATTTGGGGGGGGGGGAATCTTCTGAAGGGAGCGCTTCGTTAGCAGTGAGTGAAGTTGGAGTGTTTTAGCAAAAGGAAGGTGGTGGTGTAGCCCGGATACATGTCCTGCAAGCTTAGAGCACAGGTGGAGAAACTTGCTTCTGTCTCTGTCTACCTTTATAAACCTAACCCTTGTGCCTGAGCACCATGTGCACCTGCAGGACTCTTTTTTTGCTAGGTAGCTCTGTATCTGATATTAACAAATTTAAAGAGAATACAGGTAGAACAGCCAGGTTTCTTGGTTTTGTTCTTGAGCATATCTTGAGGAAAGAAATCACTCACTCATCGCTGCATTGTTCTTAATCTTTTCTTAATTAAAGCTGCACCTTACACCTAACTTTAAAAAAGTCAACCTGCAAAAGTTACAAGAACTTTTGCTTCATGGGACAAGTATTTCATTCTACTTTTGCTTAAGAACAAGCAAAATTCAAGGATTTGGCAGTGACTCACGTGATAGTTTTGTAAGTCAGCTCGGGAGCACGGTTTAGATGACACGAGTATGTGTCAAACGAATTGGATAATTGTGCCCACGAAGCAGTTATTGGTGGCTTGCTGTCAAAGTGGAAATACGTATTGAAAGAGGCTCGGCAGAGATCTGCAATTTAACACTTGTAGTTTCACGTCATCTGTGAATTTAACATTGAACAAGTATGCTGGCAGACCTGCTGAATTAAAAAGTAATCTTAGATTGAACAAATGAGTTTTCCAATCGGGAGGGAATTCAGAGGGGAAAATTGCAAAGTGCTATACTTACATAGAAATCACCCGTCTCACTAATGGAGCGTGGCGAGCGTAAGATTGGGCAGTACTTCTGCAGAGAGGTGTCTAGGGCTTATGATAATCCTACGTTGAATAGGAGTTGGCGTTGCGCTGTTGCAAATCATAAATCAATATTGTTGCTGTTGTGCAAAGAGGCAGTTGTCATGTGTTAACAGGATATAACCTGCAAGAACCATGAAATAAGAATTCTACTCTCTCCGCTTGAGTTAGTATGATATTAAATAAAATGCTGCACCAACCCACTCTTGCTATTGCACTTGGGGAAATAGCAAGCAGCTGAAGAGAGACCAGAGAGCAGCAAGAGTGGTCGGATGTCCAGAAAAGAGAGGACAGACTTCAAACAAACAAAGAACCATTAGTGACTCTAGAGAAGAGAGGAGTAAGGAGGGAAGAGAGGAGTAAGGAGGGAGATAGGAGTTCTTCAGATAGGTAAGAAGCTGCCAGAAGGGGTGGTAGTGTTCTGGCCCTCGTGTAAGACGGAGCAAGAAGTAATGAACTTAAATTGCATGTTAGACATCGTGGAAACACTTTGCAATGTCAGTGAAGCACTGAAATGGATTACTACAAAGGCAGCGGAGCTTCCATTGTGAAGAACTTAAAGAACAGGTTGAATGTGCATCTGTTAAAACTGATGTCTGACTCAGTTAAAAATATGCCTTCCTTGGGATGGTAAGATGGTAGGATGACCTTTTGAGATCCTCTGCTGGTTGTCTTTTCTGTGATTTGAAGACTGAGCTATTTATGCTAAAACTTTAATTAAAAAACACTCTGATCTATGGAGAAGTTAACATTTCATAAAACAAGATTTAAAAAAAACTCACTTCTGTATCCACCGAATGCAATCAGAAATAAAAGAGTGTCTGTCACAAGCAGCATAATTTTTCCTTTGACAGAGAGGAACATAGAGTAATATCTGAAGTTGCTTTTCCAGCTTCTCCAGTAGAGGACTGAAAGAACTGAGCTGATTATCTGTCTGAAAAAAGAATTAAAGAGATGGCTGAATGTCTGAGTGGCAGCTCAGAGATACCCTATCAAGAGGTGCTCAAGAGCCTCTTATCGGGGGGATGGAGGCTGGTATTACCAAGCAATGGGAGGTGGATTGTAAATCATTGTGGGCTGGAAGGAGAGAACCCGAAATTCATTAGAAGGACCAGTATGATCAGCATCATACTTTTTCTATGCATGATGTCAACTAAGGAAAATACTCCTCTCCTAAGCCTTCCTCAACAAAGGATGTGTGTTCTGAGGAGGAATGAGACGTGTAAGTGGAGCGGATTTGACTTTTAAAAGTTAGGAGGGAGCTATAGCTTTCCTGAGGTGCCACAGGCTTTTAACCAGTGTAGTGGCCTCTAGCTCTCAGGGGAGGCAATATAAAGCAAGCTTCAAGTTCTGATGAGCATAGGCTGATTTGGATTTGAGCTAAAAAGATTGTGCAGCCTGGACTTGTGGTAGTGGTGGGTAATTTTATTTATTTATTTATTTTTAGCAGAACAGAGATTGCTTGCTCAGAGCTGTCTGCCAGGATATATAAAAAGTTGACTTCTCTTGATCAAAGTATTGGTGACAGATGGAGTTTGCCAAGGTGTCTTAATTTCGGAAGTGCATATGTTGACTTCTATTTACTGCTTTTCTTGCTTCTCCTTTTTTAAAAAAAAAAACATATGAACACCTCCGGTTCTTAGGAGCTTTGTGTCTGCCTGTATGGGCGAGGAGCAGCTTGGAAATCAAGAGGAATGACAGTGCTTTTCTTACATGTTTTAAGTTTTCAGATCAGTCATTAGAGTTTTGTAATGTAGAAGAGTACACTAAAACTGTTCATAATAAGTCTTAAAAGAAAACCTCATGGAAAAATAAGAATTAATACTAGAAAAATGTTTGTGTATTGCCTGCTCTTTGGTGAAGCTGTGCAGCAGGCTTAACTGCAAAATACGGAGAATGAATCGTGTTAGTTATAGACGGAGTTTGTGTATTTTCTTGAAAGTGGTAATGACAGAAACATACATGTTGCCTTCATAAACAAAAGGGAAGCATGAGTGGGACACAGAATATTTACTTGGTAGCTCCTTTTCATATTAAATGGTGATTATTTTTAGGGTGTTTTTTGAGTATTTAAAAAGCTTATGGAACAAAAATGTCTTAGTAAAAATAAAATGTATGCTTTCCTTAGCAACTACTGTAAAGCTCAAATGACATCTTTGGAGTTATCTATTCTGTGGTTTGCAGGGATCGGCTACAGAGTTCTCTGAGATGGGAGGTTGTTACTAGCTAAAAGCTGCTTCAGATCTGTAGGGAAATACTATGGCTAGAACAGTGGTGTATGCTATGGTGTTGCTTCTGTCTGTAGTCGCACGGTCTACTCTCTGGTCTGCTACCATAGTCTTTAGACTTTCTTTTTTTGGGGGGGGAGGGGGAGGGGGAGGATAGCCTTAACACTAATTTAGCCAAAAAATATCTAAGGGTAGTTAGCATTTTAGTAGCTGTTGATATCAGATTTCCACTGCAGGGTTTTTAGGTTGACTCTCAGCGTGAAGGAGGCTGCCAGGTTGTCTACATCTGGCAGTGTAAAGGTGTAACTTGTGGTGGAATCGAGTTTGTCTGGTAGGTAACTGTTCTTAAAGAGCAGGATTGTGTCTGCCGGTGGAGGAGCTTGGGTCAGGTGAGATGGCCCCGCTGAACTGCGGGGGATGGCTGCCTAGTGAAAACGAGTGACGCTGCGCTCCCTTTCAGCAGTAGGTGGGAAAGGGGGTTATCTCACAGGCTTGGACGCCAGCTTGAGTAAATATCTCATTGTAGATGTAGTCGCAGTGCTGTTTTCATCTGGTCTCTTCAGTGGGCAGGTAGGTTATACGCAGGAGTTGCTGTCACCAAAGCCAGTAAGAAGCGTGCCAAGGGGGGTGAGGGTGGGCAGAAACCAGCGCGTGTGCGCTGTGGTGAGTTTCGTTTGTTGAGGAGCAACTCCTCCCTCCCCCCCGCCACAAAATCCCCTTCTCGCGTGGTACCTGGAACCGGAGGTATTTGTATCAAGGTTAGAGGACTGACATATTATTTACAAACTCTATCAATGGTGGCGATTGTTTTAAAGAATCTGTGTCTGAACTTCCTTGCCTGGGAATTTGCATGGACTCGCTGTTTAGCCGTGAGGTCTGTGCAGTTTCTGGGTGCGCTTTGTCTAGCAAAATATTCCAAAATTGATTGCATGCCCTCATCAAGATGGTACTACGGGATGGAGTGTAGCCAGGCACTGCACCCTCTTAGGAGATTTCTGTTTGTACATAACCGACCTAATTATATTAGCCAGCTTGGTTACTAGCAGTCAGTTGTGGTGTCACGATTGTCCCTTAATTTCACCTAAGCGTTTGGGTGACTCTTTGAGCGATGAGCTGTTGTTGTACGCTGTATGTTCCTGAAGTTGCCCAGTTTGAAAGGCGTGCTTCCTAAAGCGTTAGTGCAGATACAGTCTCAAAAAAAGAAAACAAACAAAAAAGTGCTGAAAAAGAAACTAGATTTCCCACCCCCCCAAGACGTATGAAAAGGAGCAGTAACTCCCTAAGCAGCTGCAACTGGAAGCCAGCTACGCTGAGTAAACTCAGCCAACTCTCACCTGTCCTAGGGACCAGAGAGTCTGATACCAGACCTCCCGGAAAATTACATTACTTCCGGCTGCCCAGGCTGGATGCCAGGTTCCTTTAGGTGAGGTTATTCAGTTGCTGGGGTAGCTGTCCTCCCTGGTGAAGGGCTAGGAAGGTCAAAGGTGCTGGAGGTGTATTTCGTAGGATAAAAAGTTTGCAGGCCAGAAGAGCTCATCGTATGTGCAATGTAAGTAATCCTAAGAAGGATTAAAGTTTTTGTTTAAAAAAACAAAAACAAACAAAAAACCCTCAAACCCAAGAGCTTACTGGTTGACCCTTGTGATGATTCCAGTTCATCTTTAGTTATTACATAGTCCCTAGGCTTTAGTTTGCCCTTTTTATGGTCTCAAGAAGGATTGAACGCTCCTGCATGGGAAAGTGGAGGAAAATAGACTCAAGATAGATGGTGATATCTCCACTGTAATTGTGAAAACACTACATCTGCACGCTGGTGGTGATCTGCAGCTTTTGCAACAAGGACTTAGTATGGTGCTTTACACGGTAACTGCTGGCCGCAGTTATTAAACTGCTGGTGGTTGTACTTGTCTCCCACAACGGAGCAAGAGACGCAGCTCTTCAGAAGAAAATCCTCAAGAAGCGAATTTTAAAACAAAACGAGCTTGGCGTTTGGAGCGAGCGTTTAATCTACAGTGCAGAAATCCCCCACGAACTGGATTTTATTTAAGCAGTTAAAAACATCCGTACCCATTTCTCAGGGAGAGTGAACTAGGTTATTTGTCACGCAAAATATAAGCTCACGTAAAGCAGATGTTAGTATTTATCTTTACTGCCTAACATTGTAAATTATACTAGGAATGTTGTGTGCTGCCACTTGAACTAAATTATTTGTTTATTTTGAGTGGTCTTCCCAGGCAGGGGAAACTTCAACCTCTGTACCTTAAATATTCTTTGAAACTTAATTGGCTTGAAATTCCTAATGAGTCCTAGTTCCTTATTCCCCCGAGTACTGCGTTCTCCGTACACAGAAATATTCAGAATACCAGTCTCCTCGTCCTCCAGTTTTCTTATAAATCTTTCGAATTTTGTAGCCAGGAAAGTTGGAATTGTATTCCTGTTATCATTTGCTGAGTATTTTTTTTAATAAGGCAAACTGCACTTGCAGAGGTCGGTCAGAATACAAGAAATGTTTGATTTTATGCTCTGTACAAAGAAGGGAAGTGATTGAACCAGAATGGAATGTCAAAAGGAGACCGGATGCAATGGAAAAAAGAATTGCCGCTACTGATTCTTTTTCAAATAGATAGTTAATGCATATAACCGTTAGTGTGACTGCAGAGTCCTGCCAGTAAGATCATTGTGCCTGAATATTTCTGTTCCAGAAGAATGTAGCTGAAAACAAGCCAGATGATTTGTTTGCTCCCAGGCATGATGGCTTTGTACATTATCTGTATATTTTATGAATTATTCCTAAAATGGAATTCAAGTCTAGTCTTTTTGAATAAATCAAAGTCAAATATACATTTTAAACTACTTTGTGTGACAAACTGTGTAAAAGAAAGAAAATATTTTGAATAGCTTCTTGAATGCTTTCTACAGTAATTTGGAAAATATTTGCTTCTCTGCCGTGTTCCAATTTTGCTTTGTTACGAGTTCTTGCCCGCTTAGGAAAGCGTGGCCCTGAAAACAGAGAGAGCGCTTCTGCTCGCGTGCCTTTGTTCTGCAGGTCGCCCTTTTGGGGAGTTGTACTCTTATCTGTTCTTGTGTGCACGGTGGGTGCACCTAAATGCCCAGTTTGTGACCTTTGCTTTGCTTTGCTTGTAGTAATGCGAGGTGTATCTTTGATCGTAATCCTCAGGTGTGGTGTTAGTGCTGGAGAGGGAGATGAAACGTGGGATGGGAAGTCGGGGAGGAAAAAGGCCGGCGCTGCGGCAGCGGGCGCTGTGGGGCGCAGCTGGTGCCCGCGGCCCAGCTGCCCGCCGGAGCGGAGGAGGAACATCCCAGCACCCTTTCTCTTGCTTTTTACTCCCTGCTGTCCCCCGTGCTTTGCAGATGAGTAGTGTTACGTGACCCGTTGCAGTGAAGCATTCTGGAGCGAAAACCGGCCTCAGCGTTAACAGCTCCTATCCAAGAGCACGAGTGACAGGGCTGCAACTTCCTGTGGATGTTTCTCAGTGGCAGTTTGATTGCAGAAATGACACTGCGTAGTCTTATATGGCAGAATGTTTTGATGTTTATTACTGATTATTGCTTTGATGGGAAGATAAACTTGTGGATTAAACTTATCCGATTTTGTGATCGTGTCTTGAAGTAGTTGACAGGGTTGGTTTGTTTGTTTTTGTTTAAAAAACATAAATTCAATTGGATCTGTGAGCAGCTGGGTTTGGTGTTGGCTTTGTCCTTATGATAACGTGTGACTTGTATGTAAGTGTTGTTTCATGTGCTTGATATTGCTAAGTAATGTAATGAGCTTTCTGTTCTTCAAACAACCGTACCTTGAACTCAAAAGTAGAAAGATGGCACAGAAGACACTTGTCAACTAAATCACCCTGATCACCCCTTAATTCATTAAAGGCAATCCTCACCAACGGTTTAGCTCATTTCAAGTAAATGGTTAAATATTAGCTGTTACTTATCATCTGAAACATTTTTTTTTAATTAAAAAAAAGTCAGAGTTTAACTTGGTTCTCCACCCCAAACACTGACCAACAAGGAAGAAGGGAAACCACCCTAACATTTCCTATTTGCTAAAAACTGGTGTGTTTTTCCCCTGTAGGTGCTTGGGCGATGTTTCTTGACAGTGATGCAGGTCCACTTTCAGTTCCTGTCGCAAGCTTTGCAGAAGGTCCAGCCAGTGGCGCACTCTTGCTTTGCTGAAGCTGGAGCTCAGGAGAGGAAGAATGTTAGTGGGGCTGGAGCCTCCAATTTAAGCCCCACCAACGAGCTAGAAGATGCAATAAGATCATGGAGAGGAGCAGCAGAGGTATGGATGCCTTGTTGTAGTAAAATTGTATTATATTTAGTGAAACCTAAATTCAGGCCTGGCTGCCCTAATAAGGGAAGAAAACCTCTAATTTTAAAGGCATGCTATGTTGCATGGGGGTGCAAGTAGCTTCAGATGGCAAAACCTGTGTTACCCATGTGGTATTTACACTCTTTTTGCCCTTTATCATTTTTTTTCCTCTGTCTGTGATATGATTGTACATAAGGAGCCCACAAACAGTGGAAACAGCTGTTTGTTATTACTAATGAATTAATGATGTGATTAGGAGGGGACAGATGAAATTTTTTAAACAAGTCTTTCCAAAAAGTGAGAGCAAAATCTTTATGAAAAAGAATTTAATGTCCATTTCTCTTAATTTTTGAGCCTGAGTTCTATTTTATATTTTAAAATTTTTATGGTAATTTTTTCCATTTTTGTTTTCATGATGAGGGAGAACTGTTAAGCTCAGTGTTGCTTGGTTTACAAATTGTTGGAATGTTAATTGTATTACTTGAGTTTACCGTTCTCTGGACCTGCATTTTAACAAACAGTTGTTATCTGTGGAATCCTCATCTTTCTTGCGAGAAAAAGTATGTTAGAAGGAAAAGCAGTTTTATGAATCTTTCTCAGTTGTCTTTATGCTATTGAAGCCTACAAAGTGATAGACCAGAATGGCTTGAGACACTGGTTGCATAGTTTCCTTAAATTCAAGTCATGTGAAGCATGTGCTTTTGAAGTCTTAATTTGGCAGCCCACACAGGCATGTTAATCATCTTGACTGGAAAACCCGTCAGGGTTTCCATTTTCCAGGTGTATGAAAACAAACAAGTTTCCTGTAGAACTATGAACATAGATGAATTATTTGTAATTTATGCCACAGCATAAACTTCTTTCACTGAGAAAAATGGGGATTGGGAGTGTTTTAGATATATGGCAGAAAACCTTGTAAAAATTATACTGGGATTAGAACTGTTTCTTCTTTTGTATAAAAAATAAATTCATTTCATGTTTAATATACTTTGTTCCTTAAAACCATGTTGTTATTTCTAGAAATGTCCTGTAATTGCTATAAAGTTTGTTTTCAATGTGGTTAAAATTAAACTTGGGTTTTTTTTTTTTTGACTGTTAACAACCCACTTGCAGTTTTGTAAAGCTTTTTTAAAAAAGTATCACAGTAATCACCTTTTACTTTATAAAGTATATCTTCTTATGTACACATAAATGTTTGTACACATGATTGTGTTTTCTCTTTTCTGCGGCAAAAATTTAAAATGCCCTTTATGTTGAAATGGTAAGTCCCTCCTCTGTGTGGTAGCCACGCTCATCCTGTGGCCTGTGTAACAGGATCCCCAGTCGAGGGAGGGAGTTGAAATAGTAACAGCAAACAATGCTGAATTAAGTTGCTAGCCAACCCCTATATGCTGTACAAATTAGGGGAGATTTTTGCTTTCAAAGTAGCAGTAGAGATTTAATCAGATACAGTCTGCACCAGATCCTTTTCCCCTTAGGTGCTTCTCCTCATCTCCTTTATACTGTTCCAGACGCTGTTTTTTAAATGTAGTTAAGCTTGATCTGGTTTAGTGTTGAACTAATACTCTTTACTCTAGATTTTCATTTTACATTACAGGCCACATCTCGATTGCGAGAAAGAGGCTGCGATGGATGTTTGGCTGGAATTGAAGTTCAGCAACTTTTCTGCTCGCAAAGTGTGGCAATTCCTGAACATCAGCTCAAAGAGCTGAACATGAAAATTGACAGTGCTTTGCAGGTGAGTTTTTTAAAATCGATTTGCTTTCATACATATCTAGTACAGTTAGTGGGCCAAGCAATAAAATAGGAAGGAGTGCATTACTGCAGAAGTATGTACCACAGGCAGCTAAGAAGTATTTGAGAATTACCGTATTGGAATCTTGTATGAGAAATGTGTATACACTGTAGAGCTCAGTAAGGTAAATCCATATAATGATTTTTATACATGTATCCGGATGCAAAACTACACCCTTACTTGTGGACTATGGCTGTTGCCCCTCAACTTTTATTTGTTTTAATAACAGGCTTACAAAGTGGCTTTGGAGAGTTTAGGCCATTGTGAATATGCAATGAAGGCTGGCTTCCACTTGAACCCGAAGGCTATTGAAGCAAGTCTCCAAGTAAGATCTGCTAACCCTGCTCTTTCTTTCCTCCCTGTTTACTTTGAAAATAAACTATGAAAGAATGAATTGGACTCTCTAATATTAAAATTTTTTAACCTCCTCAGTTTCTTCTACCTGATCTGTTCTTTTGTACTTCAGGGCTGTTGCAGTGAAGCTGAAGCCCAGCAAACAGGAAGGAGACAAACTCCACCTCAGCCAATTCAGTGTGAACTCCCTACTGTACCTGTTCAGATAGGATCCCATTTTCTGAAAGGAATATCTTTTAACGAGTCTGCAGCAGAAAACCTGAAGCTGAAAACGGTAATAACCCTGAATCTAACCACAGTAGTAAAAAATCAGTAGACCTCCTTAAAATTAAGAGAAGAACTGCAGTAGGTTCAATGCCAAACTCGTATTTAAAATGCGTATTTTTAGCCTGACTTGCTATGAACAACATGTGATAACATTGTAGGTCCATTAAAGGCCTTCCTTTAATAATTTTTTAACCACCTGGGCTACTTCAGTACACCGTAAGAAAACCGGAGAAGTCTAGGAGGTAATTAAGCTCCTGTTTTGGAAGTAGGTGATAAGGTATCAAAAAGTGCAGAGGAGAGTGAGCCCTTACAAATGCCCTAACCAGGTGATGCACTTAGGAACTTCAATCGTCTTAGGTGCCAAAATACGTCAGGTTCAGACCCTCGTAGCACGAAGGGGGAAGTATTTGAAAAAATACTTTGTAGTAAAGCTCCTTTTAATGTTGTCTTACACACTTCAAGCAATTTTACCAAAACAATTTAAATCGTATTTTAGAAGTAGTGGAAAAGTTAATGGGATTTTTGGTATGAAGGGAAGGAAAAGTGTCCATTCAGAAGTAATTTGGTTAATTTTAATCAGCACTTCCACTTTTTCTTAGAAAAGCCTAGTTCCTTGCTCCTGAAAGAGTTGAAACAACTCGCAACTCAAAATGCTGCTTTTCTGTCGTCTTTGCAGTGCTTTTTGTACTTATAGCTTATGCAAAATAGTTTAATCAAAACTTATGATGTTGGAGGAGAATAACGTTCTAATTAGCAGAGACTGTCCTCCAGATTTCTGTTCTGCAGTTAAACTCTTACAACTATGCAAGACTATTTAGCGGTGACAGACACTATACTTGTTTGAAAAGCTTTTAATAACGTATAGAACAATGACAAATACATATGGAGACATTAGTGTTAACATTTCTGATTCCCATGTTTCGTATGACAAAGTTCTTATGACTTTCAGCACACAATGCTGCAGTTAATTAAAGAAGCTGGATGCCATAATGGACTGACACCGCGGGATGACTCTCCTGTTACTGAAGTACTAAATCAGGTTTGCCCTTCGACTTGGCGAGGAGCCTGCAAAACTGCTGTACAGTTGTTATTTGGCCAAGCTGGACTGGTAAGTAACTATGGATAGGCTCAACAAAAAAGGACTGTTTAAAAATATCCAGTTTCCTTTCAGAATATGTAAAGTTGGGAAATTCATTTCCAGTGTCTTGCTTCGTATTGCCTCACTTTAATACTGCAGGTAACTCGAGTTATGAACAAGGTGTATCCCTGTAGAATGCAAGTTCATGGATACTATCTGTAGTTGACATGAACAGGAAAATGCAGTGTACTTTATACTCTCCGTGGATTAGAAATGCAGCTTCAATTCCAATACATACTGAAACAGAAAGTTTTTCAAATCTACAGGTGACCATATTAAAAAAACAAAAACCAAAAACCCTTCAAACTCCCTTCTCCGACATCAACTTTGAAAAACTGCCCTTTTTTTCCATTTCCTTTCTCTTTTGAATGAAAGTTGCGTTGGCTGCCTAACAGATACCAGGGAGTCCTCCCTGCCAAATAATGCTACCTGACATCTCCGACATAGGACAGAGCAATTAAATACAATGCTGTAGGCATACATGTTCTTCGAAAGTGAAAAGCGTATATTTTACAGTATCAGTTGCTAAAAAGACATGATTGAAATACATATTTTGATAAGAAAATGCATTTGTGCTGCCATAACCAATTACTGCAATCTCTTTATTTAATAAAGTGCACATTCATGACAAAAAGGTATTTTCGGACTACTGTGAACTTTCATTTGACTGGGCAGATAAAACGGGGGCAAGAGTGCAGTAGGAAATGCATGCACAAAGGTGTATCGTAGCCTATGATAGCTTCTGTCAAGTACTCTTTGAATCACCTTTAAGCTTCTATGAGCTAAGTCCTTCCTGTTGATTCGTATACTGACTCTCTAGTTAAGGTGAGTGCAGGCCATCAAAATTTTGTAACTAGTTGTAATTTCTGATATCAAAGATCTGTGTCGCTACATACCTTGAAAATACTATATTTTTCTTTCAAGCAAATCAAGCAGCTGATTAAGCGACTTTGCATGACCTCAAGTCTTAGTTCATTAAAGCATTTATTTGTGGTACTGTTAATAGGTTCTGTAATAATGGTTAATGATAAATGGTAAATAACAAATTTGTCAGATGTTTTTATTTCAGCATCCCTTTGATATTAGATATCCCTTTGGTATTCATTTTTTATGAGGGAAGTACGGTCAAGTCATACTTGAATTCAAGATGCTGTCTCATAACTGACTCGTCATCTAAACGAGGCATAAAATGAAAGGGACAGACCATCAATATCGTAACATCAGCGCAGCTGCTATCCATCCTGATTTTCACTACGATATAGGGATTTAAGGATAGGAAGTGGTAGACCATCAAGCACATTGTATGGAAGTTTGACAGGGAGGTGTAAGAAACTTACATTTCTGGAGGCAAAGAAGGAAACTGTGGAATAGTTGTGTTGGTCAAATTTCTGATTAGGCATTTTCTAGAAAATTACATGTTAAATATTAGTAAATGCAAGAAGGGCTGGAAAAGGGCTATGGTTAAGTGGGCTAGTATCTTACGTGCTGTAGGTCGCGGTAGGATGCTGAGATTCAGCAGCAAGGTATGGGAAATAAGTCCAAGAACTCATTTGTCAACTGACCTGTGGGAGCATGGTGTAACCCTTGAGTTCTTGGCTCCTGAGCACCCAGATTAGGAAAGCTTCAGAGGGTGCTGCACCTTCCACCGCTTCTTCCTCTTCGAGGAAACAAAGGCTTTGGGTGGTTGAGTTCTGTGCACACCCAGTTCCTGCCCCGACGAGACCTGGGATTGGGGCCTGAAGCATACTTGGACTCAGGAGTTTGGAAATCTTCTAGTGTCCCCCAGTCTAGACATAACCAGTCCGACCTGCTAGTAATTGAAGTGCTGATATTCTTCAGGTTTATCATAACATAGGGAGAGCTGTCACCATAAAACTTACCCATACAGTCTCCCAAATGATAGTGTTGATTTAAGGAACACTGTTTGAGTAGAATCATGCATGTCTCTAAAGATGTTGCCTGAACCTCTTGTTCTGAAAATAGCAGGCTTTCATCTTCAAAGGCATAGCAATGAGATACACACTTAACAAAATACTTGCAAGCCTTCTCCCTTCTTGGTTCATTCTCACTTTTGATTTGTTTTAATTTAGACAGGTGTGAGGGTTGAGTTTTTCTTTGTGAACTACGCAACATAATTTTTTACAAGATTCAATTACATTTGTATATGACCTCATGCAATGATGAGAAATTGTAATTCTCCTCTTTAAAACGCTCTGTGGGTGGAGGTGAGGGAGGAAACACCTGTAAAACGAGAACAATAGATGTCTGATGCACAGGAAGCTATCCTCTAAGCACCCACCAGGCAGGGAGTGAGAAAAGTGTTTGTTTTGAATTTATTTTGAGCTCAGATAAATGAACCATGGGACAATATTACGAAGCCTTTGGTTTACTGCTTTTAGAAACTAAACTATTTGCATTAGTTGAGAAATGGGAGTTAATTTGTCATTTAAATGCCAAATAGAACATTATTAGACAGTCTCACTGTTTAGCCTGTATGCCGTGTATCTCTTAAGAAGAAACACTCGATAAGAATAGAAAGCACAGTGAGGTGTGAGTTAGTTTTCTTTGTTATTTTGGCCTTACTTTTTAATATAAGAAATAATTTTTAAAAGTGCAGTTGCTCAGTTTTTACCTTAGCATATATTAAAAACTGTATTTTCAGATTTCAGTCAGCTGAAGAAATCTCTGTATCCAAATACAATTAGCATGTATTAAAATACTTGAATTCAGAGGATGGGTGAAAATAAACTCTGACTTGGCCTCATACAAACTCATGAAGAGTAGGCTTAGCTGAATCTCTAATTAGCCATCCTTTTTTTGTGCTAACAGATCTTTCTGTAGCTGAAAAGAACATACATTAGAGAGGTACTGAATATCCTAGTAACTTTTAAAACCCAGATGTTGTAACTGTGACCAAGTGTTGAAAAATATAAAACTCTTTTTAGAAGAAGAAAGGAAGGAGGTGGGGGGAAACCCAGACCATGAACACCACCACCAGAGGCTGAATTAGAATCAGAATCAGAATTTTGCTCCTGAATTAAGGGTCTGAACTGCAGACGGTATTTATTCCTTGGGTGTTGAGAAAATCATTCACAAGTTCTTCTCTCTTACCCCAATTATAACTGCAATAAAGCTGAATGTCAGAACACCAAATTTAATACAATGGTAAAATATGAAGAAAAACAATGTAGTTGCATGGTTGTTGAAGAAATAAGGTGTATTCTCATGAGTGCACAATAACATGGCTTTCTGTAACTGTGCTTAGACACACTTTACAAGTCAGAATCAACTAAAGCAAGTGTTCTGAGACTACTGGGCTTTGAAAACTAAGGCGTTGTGCTAAAATATTTGAAAGGTGAGAAATAGTTATGCTCAAGTGTCATGGGATGGTTTGGTTAACGCAGAAGAGAGAACAGAATCTCAGCATTATTCGCGTTTCATGGTAACCAGTAGAAGACAACCAGATAGAAGTAGAACCAGTATAGGGTGATTGCAAAAAAAAAAGCCAGTAATATCCCTTGAGGCTTGCTTATACCGGAGGACTTTTGCCATTTCAAGGTTAAATGGTATAGCTAATCTGCTAGTCACTGAAGCCAGAACTGCTGACTGCTGCCAAAAAGCTGCTGGTTCAGCATGACCAAAATAGGAAATTATGGAAATGATCAAAAAGACCAACCCATGCAGACTGGACAACAGAAAGCACACACCAAATATAGAACTTACTAGCACTGGTATTAAAGTTTAAATGAGGCTGAAGTGAATCCATTCCTTCTCGATTTCCATAAAAAGAAACGCTTATGACAGAAGGTTAATTTTCAAAACTTTTATCTTGCATATATCTTCATGATGTCCTACAGAAGGCTCAGAATTCAACAAATTGAACGCTCTCCTCCTATTACATCATATGGAATTAAACATGCTACAGTTCCATTAGGTAGAATACAGAAATGTTGGTATGGGATTTTATAACTGCAAAAGAAACAGAGAAATAAAGAAAAGGGGAGGGGTTAAGAACTGCAAGCTATGCTGAGAGTTTCAAACTAAATACTAATCGTCTGTATCATACCATGTACTGCAGTTAGATTCTTTTAAAATATTTGGATAAATAGGTGTTTGGGAGCTATTAGAGTAGTCATTTGAGTCTCAGCTCCAAACCTCTCAAATGTAGCAGCTGCTATACAAAGCCGTTGATAACTACCAGCTGCTATGTAAAGCAGTTGGTAACTACATAGTGATGCATAACTACAATATGTAAATGAGGAGAACTAAGTCCTTGCAGTGTAGGATAATGTATCAGACTAATCATTTTATATGCTTTCCATCTTTTCAGATACTAAAATAGAAACAGACTTACAGTGCTTTGTGAGTTGGTTTGTTTTATGTCTGGTTATTTTTTTTGAATCTGTAGCATGGCAGAAAGGTGAGACTATTAAATCTTAACTAGAGGGGCGATGAAATAACTGGAACTAGTTCTTAATTATTTCCCTTTTATTTCCCTATTATTTGTTAGGTGGTTGTGGACACAGCACAGATTGAAAATAAAGAAGCCTACGCGCCTCAGATAAGTTTAGAAGGATCCAGAATTGTGGTGCAAGTTCCATCGACTTGGTAAATAATAATACTGTATTGCAGGTTACACTAGTAGGTATGAATGTTCAAATACATAGGAAAAAAATATTCCAGTACAACTGGAAGGGATAATATTTTTAATTATGGCATATCTTCTTTGAGTTCTTTTATCTGGAACTGGGAGAAAAGTACCTTGCTGAAAGATTGACTGACAGTTGCACTTGGTGTCTTTGTACTAGTGTTGTCTGTTGGGGGCAACAGAAGAGAGGCAATGCTGTCTGACAGATACTTCTAAAGAAAAGAAAGCGAAAACTGAATGATGAAGAAAAACGTTTTTAAAAAAAAAAAAAAAAGAAGAAGCATTCCTGCTATGCTCCTCTCCAGCATGTCCACTCAGCTATTACCTCAGGAAGGCCAGCAATCTTAGATGAGATTAAGTCAAGGGTTTTAGCACCTTCTCTCTTTCCACTGAACCACAAAGGCCACGAATCACAGAACTCTGCTCTAGAGACACTATTTCTACTAGTTTAGTTAATTGTCTAGAAAGGAATGTTAGGATTAATCTGCGTTTTTTTCGGGGAGGACTTCTTCCCTCTTGTACCAATTCCAATTATTTATTCTTTCATTTTTCTTCTCTCTCTTACTTCAGAGTACTCAGTACTACCAACTTTAGTACAACGTAGTTCATTCATCTGAATCCTTAGTGAGATAGCCTGTCACTAATGGTACCAGTAGTATGTCCAGAAGTATGAGTCAATAGTCTGTTTATCCAAATTCATCCTTAACCCCCTAGACTATATCCTGGCACCACTCTGTTCTCTTTATATAAATTGCTGTATTATGAAATAACTTAATAATGCAGACTACTTTGATGACAATTTAAACTCTTTGGAAGAGCTCCCCCTAATGACACATAGCAACAGCGCCCTGTTTAATCATTTGTGCTCGAGGTACTTGTTAAGTACTTCACGAAGTAATATGCCAGTATGTAGATTTAAGTTATTCTGACTCATGTTAAATTAAATATTACTTCTGTTCCATTGCTGAAGAAAACAGTAATTCTGCATCTTCATGGCTCAGTGAAATCTTCCACAGACCACTGGATACACTGAATCTTCCACGCTGGGCCTGTCAGGCTGGGGGTTTCTTAGCGTTGGATTGCCTAGGGTACATCCAAGATTTAAATCTCATGCAGAAGCATTTCATGTTATTGAGTGCTCCTGCCACTTTCCAAAAGTGGACTTTGTATAGTTCTTATTTCTACCTCTGTGCCTGAATTATGCTTGCTCCACTAAAGAGATATTTGTTAATCTTGATTTTAAACAAACAAACAAAAAAGTAACTCTCCCTTTTAGTTTGGTTTAGTTGTATGTTCAACAATAAAAAGAGAAACCGGGACTGTAGACTTGGTCTTTAGGGACTTCCAGGCGTTCCCATGTTATGCTGCCTTTACTAGTTGTACCTCTGTAGGAACAGAAATAGTATAATTAATCAGCCTTTTATACGTAGCTAATATGGTAAACATTGTTCAATATAAAAGTCAAATTTTTGATATGTTTATTTTTAAAGGTTAAATTTAATGCTTACAGGTGCCTGAAAGAAGATCCAGCAACAATGTCTTTGCTACAGAGGAGTCTGGACCCAGAGAAGACTTTGGGACTGGTAGATGTGCTCTATACTGCTGTGTTTGACATACACAGGTGGAAGGAAGGAAGGTACATCTCCTGTTGAGCCTCATGCTTTGCTTTTCTAGCTTAAACAATGCCATTGTGATTTAAAGGGCTGAACTGAAGAACTTGATAGTACCATTTCCTCAGAAGAACAGGAAAGTAGTACTTCTACAAAGTAGCAATTTCTTACTCTAGGTACTTTGTGGGTACAGAGATACAGTAGTATTTTGTTTGTTTTGTTTTTTAAACAAAACACCAGCTTATAACTGTGTAGGCTTGTCTCTTACAAAAATACTTGATTTATATTAAACTAGTTTCCATTTACGTCTTGAAGCACAATTAAAATATGATAAGGGAAGAATATAAATGTAGGAAAACTTAAATCAGTGAAGTAATCACTAAAGTAAAAGCCATTGAAAATGTAAATATTTCACATTGTTATCATAGGAAGCAGTTGATGAACTAACCATTCTGATAGAGAACTCTGGTGATGTTTCCTGCACTACTGATAACCCAAATACGCATTTTCCTCCAAAATAACAAACTGAAATTTGTTAAGACAGAGGATAGGATGCTAGGATAAATGGAATATGTTAGCTGGTTTGATACAGGTGTTTTTGTTGATGCAGGGAGCAAGCTTTGCCTTGCATTCAGATCCAGTTACAGCGTGAAATCTCAGACTTTGGGAATCAAGTTGACATGCCATCTGGAAATGGAAGCAAATCGTCAGGTGGTCTACAAAAGACGTTCTCAAAACTGACTTCCCGGTTTACAAAAAAAACTTCCTGCACCAGTACAAGTAACAGTGGAAGTTACTCAATCCCCAGTACGCCTTCCAAAAATGTCTTCATAAGTTCCAGCTCGGAGGAGAAAGCTAAAATGCCCGCTAACATAGATGCGCGATTACAAAGCATTTTGAACATTGGTAATTTTCCTAGGACCACAGATCCGCTGCAGTCGATTCAGAGCACAAATAATCAGTTAGTGAATGGGTTTCTAGTTGAAAGACGGGACAACTTCTTCAAAACAGATGAGGGTAAGGATGATAAAGGTATGAATTTACCAACTGACCAAGAAATGCAGGATGTTATAGATTTCTTGTCGGGTTTTAACATGGGCAAGTCCCAGCAGACTTCTCCAATGGTGAAAAGAAGGAACTCTGTTGCATCCTCTACGGCAACAGAACAAAAATCAGGAACAGTACAACAGCAGCCGCAATCTCTCTCTCACACACCACTGCATCCTTCTCAGCAAGGCTTGTCACAGCAACAGCAGTCACAAAAGCAGCAGCAGCAAATGCAGTATTATCAACACTTGCTTCAACCTATTGGACCACAGCAACGTGTACCTGCCAAATGGCTAACTAATTCTTCACAGCAGCCAGCCCAAGCTGTTGGAGCTGGATTGTCTCATATTAACCAGTGGAACAATCCTGGTTTTTCAGATTTAAGCTCCGATTTATACAGCTTGGGTCTTGTGAGCAGCTATATGGACAACATGATGTCAGAGATGTTAGGACAGAAACCACAAGGACCTAGAAACAACACATGGCCAAATCGTGACCAAACTGATGGAGTGTTTGGGATGTTAGGAGAAATTCTGCCTTTTGACCCTGCAGGTGTGTGCCTTTTCCTTTATTACATGTTATTTATAAGCGTCGTCTTACAAAGCAAAGAATAGTTAAACATTGCTAGCAATAACCATTATTTCCTAGTGCTGTTCACCTAACATTCCTTTTAATACATAAATTTTTTTGCTCCAATCAATCAGAGCAAATCAGGCATTTAAAATACTTTTAGATTAAGGTTTTTGCACTGTCTGTAGAAGATCATGCATAACATTTTAAAAAATATATATATTTTGGAAATGTAAAGCTTTACAATGTTTAATGTATGTCAGTCTTATTCTGAAATGTTCTGCAATTCTATAGTCCTGGAAAAAGTAGGCAATTTCTGGACTAGTAGCTTTAGGGAGATGAACCTGAGATTCTGGTTTCTCGAGATGCAAGCAGAATCACAACAGCTGCAAGATATGCTGCAATTCAGAATCAATTATAATTCAAATATTTTCTTTCCTGAGCTTGGATAAACTTACAGGCTTAATTCCGCAACAGCGTCTGCTGATGGGACCTTTCAGTGTCTAGCCATGATCATAGTGACAAATAACATTCTTCTGATAGAAGAGAGTTAGCAGGGGCAATTCCATTGTGAGAATTATTTGGGGAGCGGGGGAAAAGCACATGACTCAAATTCGGTTTCAGTCATGTTTGGTTTCAAATGTGGACATCATCCACTATATATGGACGGTGGGCATCTACTTCTTGTAACAACGTTTTTCTCCATAGTGTCCTTTGCTCCATCGAGAGATACCAGCGGCTGTCCAGCATTTATTATTTGTGATGGAACTATTTTTTTGTTGGTTGGGGTACAGTCAAGCTTAAAGGATTAAATGAAGGGGATAATTGCAGTAGAAACAGCTGAACGTCAGCATTTGACTTCTTGGTTTCTTTTATTCAGTTGGCTCTGATCCAGAATTTGCCCGCTATGTTGCTGGGGTCAACCAGGCTATGCAACAAAAAAGGCAAGCACAGCATGTCCGTCGTCCAAGCAACACGCGTAGCAACTGGCCTCTTCCTGATGATCCTCACAAAACCTGGCCCTTTCCTGAGTATTTCACAGAAGGGTAAGAGATCGGACAAGCAGCATCTGACTTATGTTATTTGAGTCTAGCATATGATCAAACTCAGCTGAATGCGGGGATACTGTCAACTAGTAGGTGTTTTCTGATTGCTGCTGCATGTGCAAAGCTGTACTTCATTAAGTCAAGGGTTAGAAATCTGAGCACTTCCTGCTTTGGTTGATACTGAAGCACTGACACTTGTTTGATGCGTTCTTTAGACTGGGCTATGACCTGCGTCCTCCTCAAACAGAGGAAATAAAGAATCTATAGTGTAGATTCATTCAGAATTGTTTTATTTCAGTATTTTGGAGACCCTTTAATTCTTAGTTTTGATGAGGACTGATTCTGTAAAAACTACAGTGCCCGACTGCATTCAGCTTTCCAGATTTTAGCAACTTAATCTTGCTGCTGTAAGGCATGCCACAGCACCTTATAGCAAGTATGTTAGTCGCTTCCTCTCTTCCAAAGCAGAACTATTTGTTAGAAGTGTCCAAGGTCCTGCATCCATCTGTCCGTAATGCAGTAGTAATAGCTCTGATCCTCAGGGTAGTTTATAACCAGTAGCTCAAGTACGTGTTTTAGTGATTCTAAAAGCAAGTGTAGAGAGCTAAGGACATGGCTTTTCCACTGCAGAATGATTTGTTTCTCTTTCCAGACCAACGAGAGGCTGTGGCATCAAATTTAATTTATGTAATTATTTTAGTAGAACGTATAAAGTGACTGTAACAGACTTAGCAGTGATGTGACTACTCAGAAGTAAATTTACAGAAGTATTTGTGTTACTCTGGTATTTTGCAAAATATTTACATTTTGTGTCCTGAGATGTCATCTGTCACAAAGATTCAGTATAATGAACTAGGGCATACAGTCTGGACCAGGCACTGTAGAAACAAGGGCTAATAAACTTCTTGTCTTACAGTGATGTGACAAACAGCTGGTCTGGTACTCAAGGAGACTCTGCCAGTTCAAGTGATGAGACCTCCTCAGCTAATGGAGACAGCTTGTTCTCCATGTTCTCAGGGCCAGACCTTGTTGCTGCTGTAAAGCAGAGAAGGTGAGCAAAATTAACAGAAATGCATACCACTTCAGCAGACTTTTTTTGTTTTGCATTATTTGATGTGAGTAACCAAACAAAGGAGACTTCTACTGATTAGAGAAAGTCACACGAACCAGTTTTCATACTATACTGATGATATGGCTGAGAGTATATCTGATCTGAATGCTACAGAGTCTCAATTTGTGCTATATTAGTAGGTGCCTCTTTATACAAAGGAGCATCTGTACAAACATCCAGTTGTTAGCTGAAACTCAGTATGTCTAGAAAGATCTGATGCTTCCCCTCTTCCAAGGTAATCCATTTTGGGTGACACTTCTCTCTAAACTACTAATGCCTTTGAGAGGGAGGTCATCTTTGAACTGGTTTTCTAAACAGTGTACTTCACTGCAGCTTTGTGATGTGTTGCCTGTGCTGAAGAGGAAACTGTCATACCGTTATCATCATGTGTTTTGATGTCAGCAAGTTTCTCTTCCCTGGCCTCAACTGCAACTTTGTGGCACCTGTGTCTGCCCTCACCACCGTCACCATTTTAGTAGTGTACTAGATTCTATGATCCCTTCAGTGACCCCTCTCCTCCCTTGCTCCCTCCCCCCCCCCCCCCCCCCCAAATTCCCTTGAGTACACTTACCTACTAAGTTCTTTCCTTCTGAGGAAACTTCCTTAAGAGGAAACTTAATCGCATAAATAAGCTTAGTAACTTGAACTAAGCCAGTATTTTCAATTACAAACAATCTACTTAAAAATAGTAGTATGAATTACAGCATAATTACTCTCTGCTTTTCTAAAGGGCTAGAAGCTCTGTATCTTTGAACCTTGTTGATCCCACAGTAGAGGGTAGTTAAGAGAATTAAAAGGCATAAGATAAAGCGTGAATTCCAAACCTATTCCGGTCTGGGATCAGACTCAAATTATTTTTCAAAGCCTTTTCTAAAAATCAAGTTAGTTCTGTGGCCAAATAGAATATTTTTATTTTTAGATCATAGAATAATTCAGAGCCAGTACATTTAGATATAAGATTGTCTGCTTTTTGGTGGTGATGTGGTGATGTCAGTGGCTGTCTTGCCAGTTTCCTGCAGCAGATTATACCTGGTGGATAGCTATTTTTTAATGTACTGCCAGAAAGGAAGTATACTGTAGCTTAAGATAATGAAACTAAGGCAAGCAGGCTGAAAGGAATGGACCAAAACAGGAAGCGTTTCTAAAGCGTGCCTCATTAAATAAAAACGTAAGCTGAAGTAACAGTATTTTGTGCCATCAGGCACGTTAGTACTACTGTGTTAATTATGTTTCGAAAGAAGAAAAATCCCACAAGTGAGGGCCTGACAAATTACCACAGATAAAACTACAGTAAGAAGGCAAAAGGGCTGAGTGCTTTTAAAGCTGACCTGCAAAGGACTACTTAACTATAGAGCACTGAGCGTGGTGATTTTTAAGATGAAGAATGAATGATTCTGTTTTAATTTAAAAATAATAATAAATCCTTCAGGAACGTCCATGGCTCTGGCGCAAAGACCTGAATTTAAAATTCAGTCACAACTTTAAATCAAATGTGTAAGGGCTGAATCTCTACCTTTCTTCAGTAAAGAAATGGTGTTTCAATCATTGTTTCAGTTGCTCAACTCATTTTTTCCTTTTGTTTTAAAGTTATTTCAGAAAAGCTACTAAAAAAAGAAAGAGGGGGGAAAAAAAACCCACCCTGAGCAGCAGAAAACAAGAAAAAAGGGCAGTTTCTAGTTGATTTCTTCAAAGTAGGCAAAAAATAGCCCTTCTTTCTCTTTCACCTTTACAAAAACACGTGTGCATGTTGCTCAAGGTGCAGCTCAGCGAGAACTACTGCACTGTCAAGCGAGGGAGGGTAAACGTCGCTTTTTCTTTTTGCCAGAAAACACAGCAGTGGTGAGCAGGAACCTAGTACGCTACCATCACCACCTCTTCTATCTGCAGTAGATGACCGTAATCAGGTAAGCTGAAAATGGCTCCTCAGTCTTTTCTTGCGTGTGTTTTGGGGTGATTTTCACTAGGGAAAAAAAGAAAAAAAAAAAAACCCACAAAACAAAAAACCCTAACCTCATCTGTTCTTCTGCATTGTTTACCCCAGCTAAAACCCTAAACCATTTGCACTCAAGTAGTTCTAAATGCTTTTATCAGAGTTACCAAATTTAAATTTGAAGTTGGAAGTCATTTAACATTTTCCCCTTGCAGCTGAAATTTCCACGATAAAAACGACGACTTCAAATTAAGCTAAGAAGCAACACAGTCAGCTTAAACTGTCTGTGCGGAGAAAACTAAAGTATGACCAGGTTGATGACTTTTCTTGCCAGAAAGCTTGACTTAAAGCAAGGCTGCTGTTGGCCAAGCAAACGTGCAGAAGTAAATAAAAAGGTTTTCCGTTAGGCAAGTACTGTAAGAATGAAGAGTGCTGAATATATGCATCAGTCTTGTTTTTAAAGATAGTTAAATCAACCTTCTGGAAATATAGTGGTGGTGGGGGGCGAGATGACATGTTAAATATTGCCCCAGAAGAAAATATTTTGGTTGTTATTCCCCCCTCCTTTTTTTCCCCCCCCTGCAGGATAATAAAACCAAAACCTGGCCTCCAAAGGCACCCTGGCAGCATACGTCCTCCTCAGTCATGAACACACTACCCAGTCAGAGTATGTCTTTGTATCCTATGAGCAGCCCCGTCAGCCAGTGGAGCGACACGATCCAGATCCTCCAGTCACCTGTGTGGGCAGCAGCCAACGACTGTGCTCCAGCAACAGGGATTTCCTCCAGCTTTGCCTATGCGCAGCAACAGCAATCGCAGCAACAGGCTTCCCAGCACAAACAAATGAATAAGGGCTTTAAATCTTTTCCAGTAAAGCACGAACGCAGACCATCTTACCTGCATCAGTACTAACTGCTTTTCAGATTAGAAAGTGCAGCACAGGGCCAAACAGTCATAAATTTATGTATACCTTGTTTTGCAATTGTGTATTGGCTATATCCCGTTTATCTCATTAAATACGGAATTGAGGGGTGATGAATACAAACTCTTGAATTCAGTTCTACAGTGCTGAGCAAACATGGCCAGTATGTTTGTTAGATGTACATGAAACAGCCCAAAACTGTGATGTAGAAAAGCTTTTAAAAATGTGTATATTGCCTTTACTTTCAGAATTTTTTTTAAGAGAACTGCTGAAGGACTACCATACAAAAAAAACCACTGTATTTTATAGCTATTTTTCATATAGATTTATAGTTAAACATCTTACTAAAATACATTTAATATGTTGAAGCAAATACATAGTGGTCACTTTGCTCAACACTGTGTTTAAATTTATAATGGATAACCTGTAAAGCCTTTGTATGCTCAGTAAATGGCCTGTGGGCAACTTTTTTTTTTTTTAAAAAATGAAGTGCAACAGCAGCTTTTGGTGTGCCACACAAGTGAGGTTATTATGAAACTGTTGCAAAAACAGTTATAAAAGTCCTAGTTTCCTTACTCTCAGCAGAGATCAGCTGGAATCACTCAAACTTGTGCCACAAATGTTATCTGGGCTGCTTGAAGTAGATGGTGTATCTGT
The DNA here is from genome assembly GCF_040807025.1 of Struthio camelus. Classification (NCBI taxonomy): domain Eukaryota; kingdom Metazoa; phylum Chordata; class Aves; order Struthioniformes; family Struthionidae; genus Struthio; species Struthio camelus. The sequence goes on from NC_090951.1 coordinate 11,581,194, forward strand.
GTGGATAACGTGACACTGGTTTTCAAATACACAATCTGTTACTACTACATTTGGCCAAAGGCATTATCCACACAGTGCTCCTTAAGTGTGTGAAAGTATAACCTAAAAGACTACTTGCATATATTTAAAGTCTTATTTCAGATGCTACAGTTGATTTAAAAAAAAAAAAAAAAAAGTGAGCTGGCTCAGAAGATACTAGAACTGAAACGTGGGGTAGCAATTAGTTAAAAGAACGTTATTTTTTTTAAAAGAATAATGTAATTATTTGCCGTCAATATGTGCCATTAAGTGAACCTGTGGAATTAGGAATAACCTTCCAACCAAAGTGGATCTGGGAGAGTGACTGGTGCTTAAAAATTGAAGAACAATGGTAAATATATGTATAGCTATCCCACTGTATATTAATTGAGATTACAGAAGATTCTTTATATAGTTAAAGCTTATTTAAATTTTCATATTTCATCTTTGAAAGAGTCTAAAAACCACAATATTTTCTGGTATAAGAGTTTTGACAGTATTAATCTTATTTTTGTATTTTTCTTAAGTCATATCATTCTAATATGTTAACTACTAGTAAAATGGGTTATTAGTTCTAACTACATAATTTTTCAATGAAAATAAAGCACATTTGTTGTTTTTGTTTTTACAAACTAAGTACATCTATATCTAAAGATACCAAAAAATAAATGCATAAAAATATATATAAAAATAAAAGGTATACACAACACTAAAACTATTAAACATTTGGGTATTTAAAACCCAACCACCTTTTTCGTTTGTATGGTGACGGGCTATATTTGCAGGCCCAGATTGTTACCTTTTGTGCTGTTTGAGGATGCCAATGTTGCCTGTATTTATGATATTGTCACCATGTTTTCTGAAACTTCATACTTACCATGTTTACAAAGATTTGTTTGCTGTACATAGACTTTTTACAGTAATGTGCTTTGCACAATCAGTGTGGCTTCTGTCTGTAAGTTGTTAATGGTCTGTACTACTATAATTTTGAAAACCCTCTGCTGAAAATGTTAGTGGTTATTTAACTTGATGAATGGTTTTGAGTTTCCTAAATCTTGTCACTTAGATCTAATATTAAACCCTAAATTTGGTTGTACTTACTGGTTATCCATACTAAGACCAAAATGGAAGTTAATGAAAACACTTACTTTTGAACTTTTCTAACAAGTGCCAAAATTATTGCTATAGTTTTTGCAGTTCATTATAAGTACAAACGCTGGCGAGTTTCTGGACCTATATAAGCGAATTGCGGAAACAAAGAAAGTTTGTCTGCATTTTGACCACGTAGGTGCTATTCTGTCCTTTGCTTCCGATTGTTCTGAACACTGGTAACTTTAAGAATTGTTGCACTTGGCAAATGAGTCTTGCCATTAAATTTCACTTACACTGCCAAGTGCAAGGGTTTGGTGCTTAGTTAACTTACCCTTATTGCAGTGCTTCTTGTGAATAGCTAATGCTTCTGAACTGGAACTGTATATTTTGTATTTTAAAGCTTCTGTAAAAGTAAACTATTTGCTTTATTAAAGATATACATTTAATAGGTCATACCTGTTTAAAATATGCACCTTGCTGAAAGTAAGCAGCACCTTAAAAATGTAACTTTGGTTTGTAAACAGAGATCTTATTTCATTAACATGGGATTATTTATCAGTTTGAAAATTGTCAACTGCCTACTTACTGACTCATATAAATCTGAATTATTGCACTCTAGAATCTGAAACCTCCCACAGTAGTCTCTTTCAGACTACTCCTTCAGGTAGATTGCGCTGAAGAGCGCGATGCAGAAAATGCCTTAACCATGTCTTTAAACTAGTACTGCAGATGAAAATTGCTGCAGGCAAGTGGCAATTTGAATTTTAGCAACCACAGAGTAAGTCATTTTCATAGTAGTGACTGAAAAGTTTCCTCTGATTTTTGGACAAAACTAATATCGAGGCTGCTTGTTTAGGTTGTGCTAATCATGTCGGAAACGGCCAATCTGAGGTGTGAACTAAGCTGTACCCTGGTTAAGAATGATACAGCTGAACACAACTGCTGACAAATAGCCACAAAGCCTATGACTTCATTTTTATTATGTGAGAATTTACTGGTTAACAAAGTGTGCAGTACAGAGCATTTCAAGAAAAAAGGAGAGGTCTTGACACAACTCGGGCGCAGACACACAGCCTTCTCTCAGTGAAATAAAGGTTGAAGTTCTCCCTTACGCTTGTAGCTATAAATTATGCAGCAGCCCTTCATCTTTCCTAGAAAAGCTAAAGTTCCTATTTTGCTAAACCACTGAACTGCTTCTTTGTTAACACAATTAAAGCAGAGTATACTAATATTTACAGAGAACAGCTTTAATTTATTAAGCACAATTTCTATGATACAAGATACAGAACAGTATACTGCTTATGGCAATGTATCCATGACAAGCTAGCCCTGGCTTTGTAATCTTCTGGGTAGAGGGAAGTTACCTAGCTGCATGCTTACCCTATTACTATACAACCTCAGTCACAAAAGAGTCTCTGCTTCACTGAGACTCCAAGTCCTAGCAATCAGGCTACTTTCAGAAGTATGCTACAGAGTGTTTTTTGGGGTGTGGGGAAAGGGAAGTAAAGCATGATCATGAGCATCTCCCTTAAGTGCTACTTTACAATGTTAGGAAGAAAAAAAAAAAGCTAACCTAGTATTACATTAAAACTACATTCACACATTTTAATGCACAGCAGGGATGACTGTTTACCTGCCTTTCAAGACCATACCTTCCCAGCTCTCAAAGTGGGAGTCTAAACTAAGTCCTTCTACAGAGTTTCAAAGCATCGCTGTCCAGGTAGGTGCAGTCAGTCCGCAGTCTTCTGTGTGCTGGGTGGAGCTGCATCTGCGATTGTAGCTAAATAAATGAGGTTTCGATGCAGGATATGTTGGTACCTACAAGAGGAAGAAAAGCATTACCCAGAAAGTACTTGTTTGCCTGTTCTTTTATAGCACATTACCTGCGCTTCAATAATCACTTTTGTGGCCTGAGCAATACCTGTTAGGGAAAAGAAATAGCTATTTAAAAAAAAAAAAAAACTTAATGTGAGGCAAACCCCTCTATATTCAGCTTTCACTATAGAGCCCCCTACACTTCACCAAACTGCAGGCTGTAACAAAGTACGTTCTAGACTAAGACTAGTCATTTGGTAGAAAAAATGCACATTAAAAAAAAAAAAATCTATATATGGTCACAACTGAAAAGATGCAGAACTTGGGGAAAGCAGCTGAGAGATGGGAGATGACAAAACTCCACTCAGCCTGGACTGAACATACAGGCAGCTTGGGCTCAGGCTCAGCAACCTCTGTGAACCTGCTTGTCGTTCAGGTCTGCCCAAGTCAAAGCGCTATACCTGAACTGCTGGAGAGCCGCAAGTGCAGTCTTCCATAAGCGTCACCCTGTGCCTTACACAAACGGGGGGCAAAGAAGAGCCTGCCCAACAGAGCTAGCTTTCGCATTAAAACAGACCAAAAACCTTGACAAAAGGGAATGCATGTGGAATTTATTTTGTGCAGGGCGCATCTCACTTTAGAGCTCTTTTTGAAACAAACTTTTAGGTAACTTTTTAGCAGGTAGAACAGTGCCTTTTTCCTTTCCTTTAAGGCTGTTCCAGCTGAGGAAAGCTCTGGACAGCAGGAACTGTGTTCTCTCTCGCTCGTTAGAAATCTGGGTGTGGGGGGGGTCTGTGTGTGCACAGTCTGCGTGTGTGTGCGCATCTGTGTGTGTCTGCACATCTGTGTGTATCTGCATGCGTGTGTGTATATCTGCATGGGTGTGCATCTGTCTGTGTGTCCGCATGTGTGCACGTCTGTCTGTGAGTGTCTCCGTCTGCATGTGTCTCTGTGTCTGCGTGTGTGTGTCTGTCTGTCTGTGTCTGTGTGTCTGCGTGTGTGCGCAAAGCTCTCCAGAAGGTTCCGGAGCCGCCACCGAGGGCCCCGGTCCGCCCGGCGGAGCCAGGCAGGGTGCGGGCCGCCCGGCCCCGGCCCCGGCCCCGGCCCCGGCGGCGGGACGCTCACTTACTGCACGCAGTCGGTCGCCCGGCCCTTGCTCTGGTACTCCACGATGCACCGGATCAGCTGGTCGTTCTCCTCCAGCAGCTAGGGCAGAGGAGCGCCCGTCACCGCCCGCCCCGGCGCCGGGCGGCGCTGAGGGCCAGGGCCGCGGCCGCGCCCCGGGCGCCGAGGGGCGGCTTTCCGGGACCCCGGGAGGACCGGCGTCCCGCACTCACCCGCTGCAGCGTCTCCTGGTTCACCTCCGCCTTCCCGCGCAGCCGCTCGGGCACGAACGCCAGCGACATGACGACGACGACGACGCCGCCGCCGCCGCCGCCCCGCGCAAGGGCCGACGGGAACCAGCCGCCCCGCCCCCGCGCGCTCCCCCCCCCACCCCCACCCCCGGCACAGCAGCTGCCGCAACGGGCGGAGTGACGCGCGCGAGCCGCCCCGCCCCCGCCCGGCGGCGGCCGTTAACGGTCCTCGGGGCGGCCGGGCGGGGCTGAGCGGCTGCTCGCGCCTGTGCCCCGGCGGGGGCGGGCGGGCGGCGGAGAGGGTGAAGGGCCGCCGCGCCGAAGCTGCTGCTCCGGGGCGCAGTGCGGCAGGCTCCAGGCGGCCGGGGGCGGGGCGCAGTGCTGGAACACGGCAACACGGGCAGCACCACAAGGTAGGTGGGAGCGTTCCCCCGGCCCCCCCCCCCAACAACCGAAAAAACCCTAGTGAAGCTACTGAGGACATTCACCTTCAGAGCTTTACTTTTCCTCCTCGCTGCCCGTTTCTCCGTACGTTTCGACGGCGACTATGCCCTCCTTCCAAAATTAGGTCCAGGGCGTAAGACACTAACTCCCTCCCTACCTCAGTCCACAGAGGAAATAACCCGCTGAAGCGACTGGAAAACTGCACTCAGACAAATCAGTCTCTGAATAAAGGCCTTTCTTTATTTGAATTACTTCTCCTGTACAGCTCTAGCAGAAAAACAGCTTCTGCTGTTCCTACCAGAGTTCCCCTTACCAAAATATTACCATAACAAGAAATAACTTCCAAAAGACTGATTTTATTGAACAGTTTATTCTGCTTTAAAATAAAAAACCCTCACTTCCACAGAGCAAGGTACACTGAAGGTATGCCACGCTGCTAATTCCCGGGTACAGAGCACCCCGATTAGTAACCCAAAGTACTGGGGGAAAGACTTAAATTCATACCTTCACAGCATGTAGCACTGGTATTTACAATTCATTGTGTTTAAATAAGCCTGGGACACCTCATACAGTATACATAGTTATTGCAACAGTACAGCACTTGCCTTTATGTTCAAAACCTCTAAAGTTGTTCAGAATCATGATTTGTGGATCCCAAAAGGCATTGTTGTTAACATGCAAAAAACATTACTAAACAATGTTGTCTAACTTCTACAGTTGCCAAATACTTGACCTTAATAAGGAAACCAATTACAAAATACTTCCTTGTAGTGCTATACAAAAAGTTATAAAATTAAGATTCTATCAACCACTTTAAATATTTCAATTTTCCAACAGTGCAGTTTTCCACATCTTTATCACCACTGAACATTTTGAAGATAAAGTTAACAAAAAAAAAATCAGCAAATTAGATCAAAATGTTTTAATCTTTGGATCCCTTTATTCCTGTGGCCTCCATATACATATACAGACACAAATGACCAGATTTCTATTTCAGTTGCAACTTAGCATATCAAAAAGTCATAACTAGTCATTCAGAATTGGCAAAAAAGTCCATACCATGTCACTTGTGGATTCACGGTCTTAGAACCAGAGTTTCAATGTCTCCAAGCTATGGTCTATCAAAATGCAAACAACTTCAAACACTAAGAATTCTTCTTAAATTGCTTATGTCTACAGGTTTTACAACAAAGTTAACATTTCAAGAATTGACAAATGGAGACATACTTTTGTCCCAGGCATTCCAGGAGAATCATCTCAACTCATGTGCCTGGTCCATTTTATTAAAAAAGTTAATATTTATCACTAAGTAAAATTAATCACAAATTTTGACATATGAAAATTTTTCTTTTGTCCTTATTCAAAAAATATCTCCCTTAATTTGGTCAAATCCTGTGATATGCCAGAAACTACAAAATCAAGTTCTTGCAAGAGAAGTGAAGAATGTATCCAGTTTTGTATAATGGAAGAACATTTTCAAATCTTCATTACAGTCCAAATATAAAATCAAACATTTAAGCCTGAAAAGCTGCTAAAGAAAAAAAAAAAAAAAGAAAAAAAAGAAAAAACCCAACTAATTCAGTGTTTTTCAGCATATCAACTTTTGCAATAACACAGTATGTTTGCCGACTTAAAAATGTTTATTCTTTAAAAAATTAGTTGCTTTTTATACAGCTATACAAAGTTTGTAATGTTTCTTTGGCAATGGGATATAATGGAATTTTACAACTATATAAAAAGTTTCCTTTGCCTAAGAAACAGTATTTACTGTGTGTACATATTTGACTGACAAAGCAAGTTTTCTACTGTCCAGCACCCTAGTTGATAAAGTACAACTATCTCAAAAGGGATATTACAGGATTTCCAAAAAACAACCTTCAGTGGATCAAAACACTCACAGTATCGACGGCCTTCTGCATACAATTGTCCTTACAACTTGAAGCAATTATCAAATACAGTTTAGTAATAAGAAAAATCCTTTCAGTGATGAAAAAATACTTAAACTCCATCGAAGTACTGCTTTATAATTAACTATACATAAGAAATTACTTATCCTTCTGTCTCAAATATATTTAATGCTCACTGTTTTCAAAGATGGCCATTTTTCAAAAAGTAACTGCATTACACCCCTTTGAAATTAAATATTAAATCCCAGTGCTGGTGACAAGTATACAGCAAATTAACTTCATTCTTTGCAGAGATTGAAACTAATTCTCTGGATCAAGAAGATCTAGACGTTCACCCGGTTTCAGCTTTCTTGCAGACTATGCAGCAACTTTGTTGTCTTTCTGGAGGGAACAATAGTAGAATGTTACAATTCATTTTGCAAAACACAAAAATAAATTCATGTGGATAACAGCCCTGGGAAAAGATGCATTGTGATGGATGATTCTGATCTACTAAAACCAGAAAAGAACACTTCTTATGGTCAGGTTAGCTTCTGGTCAGAGTACCCTTGGTCTGGCGCACACTGAAGAAGCTGGTCATTTGGACTGGCACAAATACTCCAATTATTTGGAAGACTGTGAATCACTTTCATATATAAATTAAAATCTTGGCTCTTCAACTCCTTAGTTTCAAGTCAGTGCTAACACTCGCTGAAGCATGCTAAGCTGCCAAAAAATATCTTACAGTTACAGAACTAATTCTTACCAATAAATGAACAGGTGACTGAGGAACAGTGAGAAATTTGCTGTGATTAAAAAAAGCATTTTTCAGTTAAACAATTTCATCCTCAACTAAGAACAAAAAAAAAAAAAGAACTTCCACAGTGCAACTCAGTAACTGCTCACACAGTACACTACCAGGAAAAGTTTGTGTGTCTTGGTCAGAATTGTATTTACATGCATCAATTTAGGTAATTTGTTTTTTGATTTCAATTTGTTATTGATTCTGAACAGTGCACCAGGATCATTTCTGTTCCTTAACAGGCTAATGTTTAGGCTGAGAATTCAGGCTTAGTGCTAAGAAAAATGGTTTACACTGAAATAATGAAAAGATTTTAGTTTTGCAAACAGCAGAACGCTGCTGATTTACATAAACTGGCAATTAGCTTTTATAAAAAGGAGAATTTGTGTTGTTTCTAAGAGGGAAAAAGGAAGTGAACCTAACGTACTGCTAGCACTGAATGTTTCACTTTACTGGCTGGGGGTGACAACCAGCTTTGTCCTTCCTCTGAAAGCCTGGTAGCAAGAGGAGTTATGATCATCAACAAGGAATAGAAGAATGGACGTTTTGATAATGTTGCAAAGCCAAACTGTTAGTGTATTTGAAAAAAAAATCTGCTTTTTAGCCATAATAACTATTCTCAGAACAAATTATTCTTTTTATGCTTATCTGATAAAAAAAAGTTTTTACATCAGGTTATTTCAGTTAGCAGATTTACATGATGGTTTGTGCCTAAAGCTTGAAGAAACTTTAAACTTATTCATATTTAAGGATAATAAAATAGTATATTTTTTAAAAAACACTTTCAATACTGGGTGGGCAGAAATTCTCTCTTTCCAAGGTTTAATACCCATCTGCGTGTTTTTTTTAAACCGTTTGATTGGCTGAAACCATCAATCCTGCCTTAGCTTTCCTAACAGCTATTTTATAGGATTATGTTAAGCTATAGCTTAAAAAAACAAAGAAAAAAAGTGTTTATCAGGAACTTACACAACTCATAAATTGCCTGCCTTTTTGCAAAAGGTCATCTTTATACATGAGGAACTGCAGTTACTCTATTTTTAGGGGTTATATGGGAACTGACAAGTATATTGGTCAACGTACTCCTTTGTGCCAGATCATTCACAAAGTCGTCAAAGGTTCTTTGCATGCTACAAGGAAGTTTAATTTCTCCCTCTCAGCCTTTACATTTTAGAAATACTGCTTAGAAAAATATTTCCCACTCACATTTCTAACACTTATATTTTATCTATAGATGTTTTACATTTTTCTGTAAACTGAGCTACGCAATAAATACTATAGGCATCTGAATAAAGGTAGCTTGCAGTTTTGGTTGCTGTTGATAGTGAAATGTTGCTAGGTTAACCAGAATTTTAGCACTAATGGTCCTTCAATTAAGTAGTCCAGAGTGTCTGCAAAACACTATTCAAGAAATTCTTATTCTCAATAGTTCAACCTCAAATCTAAAAGCAAGAGTTTTACCACTAGTTTCCAAGGGCAGTGGCTCAAGTGATACACTCTTCAATGGTGATCTATTTAAGAATAATCACCATTTTCATAACAAAGATTAAATATATTTTACCCTATATTCAAAGTCAGCAAACTCCCTGCCTCCACGACCTCCTCTGAATCCACCACGAAATCCTCGGGGGGCAGTGAAGCCACCTCTTCCACCTCCTCGCCCTCTTCCACCTCGGAAGCCAATCCCCCCTCTGCCTCGATAGCCTCCACGGCCACGATTAGGACGCAGCGGTATTCCAAAGGTCTCTGCGTTTAATCTTCTCTCTTCAGCCCAGGTCGGTCTCCGTTCTCTGTCACGCAAAAGGAACGAGGATTGCTTATTTGTTTTAAAACACTTTAGAAGGAAGATTGCTTGGATTAGAATCACCAGAAAGACCACAAAATGAAAATTACATATTAATCATGTTGTACATCTCCAAATTATGCCTTCTGCAAGCATTCTGGATGTCTGCCACAATTAATTTCACTCAAACAAAAAAAAAAGGTACGCTCCAGTATTTATTAGTTATATATTACTAACACCATAACAGTTTCCTGTAATGGAGAATGCAACTTGTATCCTCTCCACACAGCATTATATAATGGAAACAACAAAAACTCCTGTTCTTGGCAATTTCCAACACAAAACACAAAATCAGGAGTTTGCAGTTACAGATGTTAATTTATCCAGCTGGTAGTTTAAAAAAGAAAAAGAAAAAAGGTCCTCTGTAATCTCCAAGTATGCCAGCAATTCACATCATTTTTCGTAATAAAAAAAAGGAAACAGCAGAAGTTAAGCTCTGATTTTCCTGAAATGCTGTCTTCCCATTCAAACAATGCTGTTGGCCAAAGAGTTATGTAATCTACTTAGAAACCATTACCAGAGCACTTTCATGATTGATTTAAAGTGGTAATTCAGTAACAACAACAACAAACTGGAAAGGAGATTCTGCAATGTGCATTTAATTCTAGAAGCACGTTTCCAAGCATTTTAAATGTCTTGCTATCAATGTATTACGCTCGCAAAGAATTGTTTTTAGTTTTTGTCTGTTGCACGTGGATCTAACCTTTGCTCATTTTCCATCTAGAGTCAGTTGTAATGAGTAGTGCTGACAGTACCTTATGACAAAAGCATGCATTAAGCAGCTGAAGCAGCTTCCCATTATGAGCCATACCTATTGTCATCACAGGAGATGTTATCAAAGAAGGATTTGGTTTTGTCGTAGTAGCAGTTGGGTCCAAGTGGATCTTCCTCATCTGCATTCCCTTCGCTATTTTGGGTGTCAACACCTGAGTCACCTTTGTCTTCTCCATTTACAGGCTTCTCTGGTTTATCAAGTTTATCTTCTGGAAAACAAAAATAATCAAAAGTCTTCCAGCCAATCAGCCTAAACAAAATAGCAACGTTAATTTGTTCCAAGACACAAACGCACAAAGTACAGTATATTGAACTTCTACAATATAAAACAGTCTCCTAAAGTTGAACGTGAGTGTCAGATTATCTGACTTGCAAATTAGGACGTTTTGCTTCTGCGTCTGGAGGTGTGACAGGTTGTGGTAGAATGGATATGGTAGCTCTCTCTTTTCCAGGCTTAAAGCCTTACTGTCATCCCTCATGCAAAAGCAATTCCATGGTTTTGCTCATCCCTGTTACCCTTCCTCTGTGTTTTCCATCACTCCTGTCTCCCTTTTGAGACACAGAGCCAACATTCAAGATGCCACACCACGGACCTAAAGGCATATTCCTTTCCTAATAATAACTGAAGTTCTCTTGCTGTGATTGATAGTCAATCATTTTATTGGTACTGACAAACAAGCTCACAGTTCCACAGAACTACCCGTCCTGATCTTAAAGTCTCATTTTTAAGTGTTCACAGCTCAAATCTCGGTGTCGTGTAAACTTTGGCTTTCTCCCTCATCCACTGCACAACATGCATTAAGTTTACAATTAGCTACTCTTAAAGAGAAAAAAAACAAAATGAATGAAAAACAAAACATGAATTTACCATCCACTTTGTCTCATGAGGTCTTTCTATAATTCTTCATGGTTAGCTTTCCTCTTTACTACTCTGAGTAATTTAGTGTCAACAGCAAATGTTGTATTATTAAAAAACGATCCAGAAAAGAGGTGAGCACCAGAGAATAACTCCTATGGGACTCTACTGGTGGCTTTTCTCTGCACTATAATCTATTTATTCCTACCCTTTGGCCAATCATTTACTCATATAGGAAACCTTCTCTTTTATCCTGTAGCAATTTTGTCCAGAAACCGTAGCAGCAAAGTAACGAACAAGTGGCTGATCACAAGACAGTGAGGTAATTAAAACAAAAGACAAAACAGTCTTGGCAGCGTGGATCTGAACTACTCTCTTTCTTTGGAAAAGCAAGAAATACCAGATTTTATAGACTGAAACCCTCATGCATGTTCCAACAAAGTTCTGATCCCAAACTAGAACTTTTATGACTACTTTTGGTCTATTAATAATTGAAAACATAAAGATGGATTTTCCCTTACTTCATCTTTTCTAGAACTCACTCCAGAAAATACACTCACTATTGGGACTTCTGCTCAAGTAATATGCGTTTTTAACCAACAGACTTGTTAAAGCACGATGTGTGATATTTGCTAGTCAGAATTCTTTCAAAACCCAGACTTAAATATTGATCCAAGTATTTAACGAATTAAATGAAGAACTGATCCCAGTTTCCTTGTCCATTGATTTTTTTTTCCAGCTGCTAACAAGATTTGGTAGGACAGGCCTTTTAAAAGTTTTTCTCCAAGCGTTAACATTTATAAGGCGTATCTTGCTGTTTTTCCCCCATGCTCAAATCTAAAGGAAAAGTTAATTTACCTTTTAATTTAAGTTTATTATGAAATTCTCTATCAATTTCCTCCTTGTTGAATTGCGCATTTGCACTTTCGAAGTCAAAGTCCTTCTCGAACTTCATTGGACCATCCCTCCTAATACCAAATCTTCCTCGGCCCCCTCGGTGACCTCCACGGCCTCTCCGTGCTGCAGGTCCACCTGGAACTGAAAATTGAGAAATTCTCTTTTTTTTTTCCAAATTCCTCGGGTAACAGGCTGGGACTTCATGTGTCCTCTTCCTGCATTTCTGCTGTTAAAAGTCCTGTTGGAGCAGCTTGTAATTCATAAAATCACTTCCAATAAACACAGCAAGGGCATAAAACGCAAAATACACTAGCCTCAGGTACTACCTTTAGTAAGCAGAAAGACTTTCTAGAAAGTCATCAGAAGCTTTCCAAATAACAGTTCAAATGTTATTGGCTTTTCAGTCAAATATTTCTGTAAAAAGATAACAAGTTTTATTTCACACTACTATGTTTATAAATCCATTAATACTGCTTGCTCTTGTATTTTTATTCTAATCACTTGCAGTGATTGGAACCAGTACAACCACTGGTCTAATGTTGACTTTTTGTGCTTGTGTTATTCTGACCCAGAGCAAAACAATCATTACCCACTAGAAACAATTATGTGAAAGCATTCTAAGCATGTGTTCGATTTTATCATAATCTCAACTGCAAGTTTTCTTGACTAAGATTTCTGAACATTAGAAACAAAGTTTTACTGCTTTGAAATTATATACAATACTGTATGTCAGCAGACTTTTTAAAAGTTAGTGAATAAAGTCTGAAACTAGAAGTCTGAAAACAATAACTATTTCTCAAAACAAGATTTACCAATTTGCCGTTTGTTTTCATTTCTGAGTTCATTTTCTGATCTTGAAACCTTGTGTGCTTCAGCTAAAGTTGGAAATAAAAAGATGATTTGTTTATCCAATTAGGTATTTTCTACCATACTTATGTATTTAGCTATATAGTTCAGATTTCCAAAAAAAAATCCAAGGCTATGAAAGTAAAACATGAATTTAACTTCTTGAAAGAAAAAAAATACTGGAATATGTTTGGCAAAAAGAAAAAAAAGAAAAAAGAAAAGAGTTACAATCCAGGTCTCTGCTGGCCAGTCTACTAGTAACAGACAGCAGGAAGACTCCTACACATCACCCTTAAGACAGAGCTGGAACAGCTCTGTACAGAATAAAATAAACCACATTAAAGTTATCCAGAGCTACCTCGTCTGTGCTCCTGATTCTCTAACGATTTTTGGCTAGCAGACACCAAAGGTCTGGTTGGTACAGGACTCCTTCTCCCAACAGGCGCTGGAGTAGGTAAGTGGGCTGAAGCTGTTTGTACTGCTTGTTCCATGGTGGGGCTCCTTCTCAAATGATCAATCTGAGGGCTTGAACGACCTAAACAAAAAACAAGCAAACAAAAACCCCAAAGGATTATTTCTCATCTACAAATTTGAGTTATTGGTCTCAACCAATCTAGACTGACAGGGTTATCTGCCTTACCAGTCAAGACAGCTGTGTCCAAAGAGGAAATAAATATTTCTGCACCCTCAGATCCACTAATCCAGATTGAAGGATATTTAGCAATTCCCCTTCCCCCAGTCTAAAAGAAAAAAATGGGTAGGACGATTAATCCCTACCAACCCATCCATGATGAGCATTTAGCTGTGGAATGAAATTTTTTGATTGATAGGAGGTACAAATACTCTTTCTGCCTCCCTGAAAAGTCAAGAGGAAAGTGATTTTCCCAAAGGCAGAGATACAGTTATGATACTGAAATTTAATTTCATCTAGCACACTGTTGTAGGATCACTCTGCAAAAAAACAAACAGTGATGGCTAGTGCCAGGCATAATGCAGATGAAAGTTGTGAATGAAAACTTCCCCATAAAGTACTGTTCATACATTCCAATTTAGAACATGAGTGACTGGAGCCAGAAGCATATTTGAAATGGAGACATCTGAGCTGGCTAGGCAAATTCATAACATCACAAGAATAAATCTGCCTGGAAATTAGAACAGTAAGACTCAAGTCCCAAGAAGTAAAAGAAAAGAACAACATATTCACCTGTAACTTTCCACCTATCCCATAAAAAATTAATTAAAAAAAAAAATCCCAAAAGCTACACCTAGGATCTAAAAACAAGAAAAAAAAATTAAGCTAGCACAACAAATCTTGTTGGTGCTCTGCTGGAAGTTTTCTGGGCAAATATATGTTCATCGGAACATGTGTCATATTAAATCTAAGAATCATACAGGTTTCAAAGTTCATCTGCATAAAGCCAAGCTACTCTTTCAGTAGAGAAACAGTAAGCGCTCAACATTTTTTTTTTTGTTAATGCACCAAAACTCAGATATATTTTTCATAATTCATAAAATTGAAAGCCATCCTAATTTGTTCACAAATTTCAACTTTTAGAGGAAAAACACTGTTTGCTATTAGTAAAGTTAAGTATTTTGCCTTCTAACGTGACTAGGAATAAATGGTAGCACACACTGTTTCAGTCGCAGCAACGAAGAGTGGAGAACCAGGAAATAATGCCTTGCGGATTTTGAGGAGAAACCGTAACGTGTTTTCAGGAAAGGTAAGGGTGAAGTTCCTTGACGTTTAGTTTCTTTCCTCTTTGTCACTCAAATCACAATTTTTTTTTTTTTTGCTTTTTATTTCTTTTTCTAATATTACATAGCAAGCTATCTATGAAGTTCCTATTACCACTGAGGCAATTTAACTGTCATGTCACTATCTCTAGAGGCATTCAAGCCCGCTGTCAGTACTGTTTAGGTAGCCCTATGTTAATAACCCCCCTCGCCCACACACACTCCCTTAGGAATAAAGGCTTAAAAATTGTAGATAGAAGGACTTCACAATTCAGTCTGCATGGAGTATCTTTTGTCATGCTATCAATAAAATTAGATACAGAACTTCCATATGCACCTATCTGCTAACATTCATCTGAAGTCAGTCCTACTCTTTGTTCTAGATGTTTTAAACGTAACGGATGTGTTGCTAAAAACCACAATTACCTATGCAGCATAGCTAGATGTAGGAAAACTCATTTAAAGAATAAATACAAAACCTCTCAACTCATCCTTAATTTTCTTAACATCAAACATTTTCATGACAGAATGGAATTGTTTGGTATAACATTAGCCTCAATTTAACCTAGTCCAGCCTGGACATTTGAAAACATTTCTGGCAACCACCTAAATGGGAAGGGGGAGACAAGGCAATTGGTCATAAAGCTCAGAGGATCATTTAGCAAGATTTACCTTGAGACATCTGCGTTTTTAACGATCTTGCATCTGTTGTAAATGCAGAACCAACTGCAGTGCTTTGGGACAAGCTAGCACTGCCTGAAGAGTCTGTTCCAAAAGATGTTAAAGAACCTCCTGCTTTGAAAGAAATAATATAGTTGTAAAATCTGGTTTAGACTTCTTTCTAGTCATTTTTTAAAAGTTGGTACTAAATGATTGATGAAGTCATATTAGGCAGTTATTCTAGAATACACAAAAGTCCATTCACCTGTGCCCTCATGCATTTAAATTTAATATAATGTATGTATTCTTACTAAAGGGGTAAGATTAGATTCCCTTGCTGCCTTTTATCTTTAAAAAAAAAAATAGCTGCCAACTTTAATATTGCAAGCATTAACATAGCATGGTCATGACACTATCTTACCGAGTAAGAAAAAAAGCTATTAGTATATATTCCCACTTAACATCTTTTAAACAAAAATATAACTATTCATTAATATCAAATTATAGCCAATTCTACAGTCTTCTCGTCACATGGCTGGCATTTTCAGGTCCAAGAGTAACACTGTTGCCATAACAGTTACAAGAATATAAGTTCTTATTCAAAAAAAAAAAAAAGGTAAAATACAATAAAAATACTCCTTTCAAACTCTGCTCCTCTGTTACCTTGTCTTACTCCAGCTGATGAAGGCTTTCATCTTCTGCATTACTGCAAGCTATCAGCTGCATTTCACTAAACAAACATACTTTTTGCTACAGACCAGTTCGTTTTTTCCTAATCTAACAGGAATCTTCATCTGTATTAAACATTTTTATGATCATAAAAGATAGAAAACACACATTCTAAAGATTAAGCCTCAAGTTTAGAATCTCCAGAGGGTTTAGTGTTTTGCCTGCTTTTTAAATTTCAGCCATCACTGTAAATAACACCAGCCAAGTAATATCCATTGTTACCATATCAAATGACATCCGTATTTGTACTGCTTTGACACTCACTAGTGCCTAAGTTTCCATTGCATATAAGGCCTCGATTTCCTTGTCTGACCTCAAAATTCTCACTTTAAGCCACAGTGATCTAGCCAGTTCATCTCTAAATGCTGAATGGAAAAGACTTAAGGTTCTTGCCTCTTTGTTTCTTTGTTAACTGAACTCCTTAGAGAGTCATATGAGCGGATTTTCTTGTTTTTTTAAATGCTGGGAACGTAAACCAACTTCTCTTTTGCTGAAGAAACTTGGAGGGAGGGAGGAAGGTTACTTGGCAAGTCTTTGAGAGCGCCCATTATTAGATTTACAATGTAACTAAAAAGGAGCAACTAACCCATCAGCTCACAAACATTTCAAGTATGGACCTCATGCCAAGCTAACAACTCATGAATAGCTGCAGAACTGTGCTGGCGCAGGGACTGCTGAATAATCCAAATCCTTGGTTGAGGCACACACCACCTGATCAGCCTAGGATACCAGCTGTCCCCAGCACAGCTATAGGGCCTTTTTGGAGGTGCTGCCTCTCTACCACTGGTGAAATATTCATGATCCTTTCCTGTTCTGCCCTCTGAGATGGGGGGCTAACTTCTCAGCCATCCGGATGCTTTGATTTGAGGCAAAAGGCTATGAAAAACTCATTATTGCTGAGCTAGTGTGGGACTGCTATAGATTCAAGGCTTTGGACCTGTCCTTAGGATAAAACAGGAATAATAAGCACCAATTACTGTTTCTAAACATACATGCAACTTAATTTATAGGAGAATACCAAATAAAAATGAACATACCAACTCCAACAGCACCAAACTGCTGCCCCACTAATGGGCTTGGACTAAACTGACTGTACGCAGGCATTCTGCCAAAAGGACCATAGGACCCCACAGACTGGAATGAAGATGTAGTTGAAGATCCTAGTGAAGACTAGAGGGGAAAAAAAAAAAAAAAACATACAATATAACGCCCACATAAAAAGCAGAAAATAGTTCTGCAAGGCAAGAAATAGAAGAAACTAAAACTTTTAATTAAATTTACCATAACAACGTTGTGGCTAATACATATAAGAAAATTTAACATTCACCTTGTTTCTTTTGATATTAAAAGTTTAACCAATATATTTCAGGAGCAAACACTGCACAAAAATGCCGAAATACCCACATTACTCTGCATTGGAGCTCAAAACATTCATTCTAGCAAAAGAACAATGGGCAGAAAAAAATTTTTCACATGTATGTATATAGTTTAGAAAGCACTTTCACCTTTCTGATATTATTAATTTGTGATAACCGTACTGTAGAACTTGCAATCTTTTCCCTAGAACCTCGGATACTGGACTCTGCTTTTGTCAAGCACGTGTAAGCTGTTGCTGGTGAACTTGAAAAATGTCGCATCTTTCCCCTAATGCTTTAAAAACCACTTGACCAATATAAGATACAAACATACCAGGGTAGGCAAGTTTATTACAATTGAGGTTGGCAGTAATCTCATTTCACAGCTCTCAAGTAACTCTGACAGAAGCAGTTGCATTAAACTTGGCAAAACACCTTAGGAATTAGAGGACAGCAAGGACATTTTGTAAGAAAGTTTTAAGAGTTTTACTTTATGAAATAGTGAAACATTTGAAATGTATGAACTTACGTAGAACTGATCAAGTTCCTTTTGAATGCCCCACTTCCATTTTGCTGTCAGCGATAAGACACCCCATAACCACAATCAGCAAGCCAACAAATTTCAGAGGTCAAACATAATCAGCTCTGTCAGTCCATTTATTATAAAATAACAGATTAAGTAGCCTTGAAGGCTTCAAGTTGCAAATTGCTTCCTCTTCAACAACCAGGGATGTTGAAGAATCCCCTTTTCAAATAACTGTCCTTTTTAGAATAGGGAGCTAGATGAAACACTAAGTCCTAGTCAGGGAATACGTTTGAACTGTAATATCCAAAAAAAAAACAAACAAAAAACCTAACGGGGATGTTTCAGCATCTACTTAATTTGACTTAAATGAAGTCCTATCTTCCCAAGAAATCTTGCATGTTTGTCCTCCTAACCCAAGTACCTTTCAAAGGAAGGTATCAAGGTTTACCATTTTTGGTAAAAGTCATTTTTGAAAAACTGTCAACTTTAGTGTCCAATTCATTGTGCTAGAGTTAGATTTCAGTTTTGATTTTCACAGTTAAAGACATGATTCAAGAGAGAAAATTTTATGGCTCTGTGAAGTCTACAATTCTTTACTTTGCGTCGTGAACTTTACAGCAACAAATATTCTAATTTTTAGCACCAAGTCTCAACTAGATAGCACTTAACGCTGCCAGGTTATGTCTTAAGCAACAAACTTATCTAAAACCATGTTTCAGCTTACCTGAACAATAGCAGGGTCCTGTGGCAAAGAACACTGAGGCTTTGGTGGCTCACACACAGTTAGATCTTTAATGTCACTACCACGGAATATAATATACTCAAAGACTTCATCGCGAGGTGGTATAGGTCTATCAGTTGGTCTATCTTCCGTACCAAAGGAACGAACTGCAGAAGTGTGAAGGGAAGAAAAAAAAAAAAAAAAGAAAAAAGTGCCCCACATTCAGCAAAAAGGTTTCAAACATACTGCAGAGACTGATATTTTTAAATAAAAAGGAGAACAAATACATTGAGCAAAAAATCCATTAAATAGGCAGCATATTCTTTGCCATTGTCAACAGTTCTGATAGAAACAAGTAATTTGACCTTAGAAACCTTAGTTCAAATTTAAGCAAATATACCTTTCCTATTCCTTACTGAGATACCACTTACACTATCACTCACAGGTTGAATGTTCTGATTGTTTTGTGGGGATAAGGGGAAGCAGCAAGGCAGTTTTTTGCTGAATTTAATGTAATCTCTGGACACTATAACAACAGGAATCCCAAGTGGCAACAAAGGTTGGTACGTCCGTCCTATGAATCAAAGACTACATGAGTTTACATACTTCATATTCTGCATTTACAAAATAGGAAAATAAATTACCCTAACACTACTAGAAACTAAGATCTTACAGATGACCTAAAGCAAAGCGTTCCTCAGTAGATTCAAGGTCTGAATCAAAATTTAAAATCAATAGTTATAACGTCTGTAACATGTCTAGAAAATTTTCACTAAGCACAATGCATTTTGCATGCTGGTGTAAGTTTCATATGATCTCTATCAAATTAAGTGAACTAACTGGGGCAAAACTGCCTTCTAAGTATGCCTGCATAGCAAACATACTGACACATGAAATTTATTTGTATGTACTTAGCTGAATTCCAACAATTTTCAGTTTATATAATGAAGCTTATCACGTTTTACTCTTTGCATCACATATAATCACTACCAATGTATATGGCTGACATTGTTTTACTTTCACTACTCTCTCCAGATTTTTCCTTGCCTTAAGACTGCCAGCTTTGGGTGAATATAAATTGAGGGGGCTGGGGGAAGGCAATGATGACACAGAAAGCCAACCAACTAAAAAAAAAAAAAAAAAAAAAACACAAAGCAGAGATACAGCACCAAGAGTTGAAGTTTTGTAAGTAAAAATCAAACAATGACCTGAAAGCAACAGAGAAGAATAAGATGACATCAATTACATGCCACTGACCATCAACCTGCAGCAGCTTTGACAGTCCTCCACGACCATCTTTGCTCTAGCTTCTTAAAGACGCTTCCCTTAACTGCATTGCAAGGTACTACAAGTCATGCTGAGAAAACATCTGTATTTTGCTTTAATTCACCAAAATTAATTCTCCCCCCGTTTTGATATAAATCAACAATTTGGAGACATCTTTAGGCACTTATTTGCAGCCATAAAACCATTAGTCAAGAAAAGCAGTGCTTCTTGTATAGCTACATAAAGCCATACTGAGTTATTTCTCAGGTTGCACCATCTTCCATCATTGTTGCTTCTTTAGTACTGTATAAACAGAACTTATCAGTCAAGTGTTACAAATCTTTTGAGAAGCATAACTTAGGGATAAAGAAATCAATGCTACACTACAACGAAAAATAACATTGATTGCAATTATTTTGTTCGTATTTGTATCATCTTAAGCTGAATTTCTGTATCTAACCATGAGAAAGCCTACTCTGAACACTACTATAAAGCATGTAAGAACTGTCAAAAGGCATATGCTGTTAAATGAATTTCAACACTTGCAACAAGACAAATCTCTCTCCTCTTCTGCAGAGGAAGAAGAGAATCGAGATATTTGAAGGTTAAGAGTTTCCAGAAATACCTTATTAAGTGTTATTTTGCCTAACCATTGTCAACTGGTCATGAGCATTACTGCAGTTCTTTCTGTTGCTTCTTATTCATCAGGTCCTTGTATTTTAGTATTTTGACCAAGGATTTAACTTTGGTCTCTGACCATCCAACGCTATTTATTACGTAACTGGTAAATAAACTTGGCCTTTCATTGCATTATTTGACCTGTTGTCTTGCCAAATACAATCAAAGTTGACCTTGTATTGGGTCTCTCTATCCCATCACACTGAAATGGTTGCTCTAGTAGCCATTTTGTCTACAAAGGTCTACAAAAAACGGCCAGAGCATGAACTGTTAAGTTAATGATGTATTTTACTTTCTAGCTAAAGTGAAGGAACTAAGCAACAGTAACACCACAAAAAGGGTAGCATGCTAGAGGAAGACATCTCGCCCTTATTGATGAACTATGGCAGAAGTCTACCTTGAAAGCACTTCTCTTGTGAGTCAGAGCTACTCTGTATAGATAAGTATTTTAGTAATAACACCAATGTCACAGGATACAAAGAGGAGGAACAGTTTTAACATCCAGCAAGTACCTCTCTCCATTCTAAACTAATCGGCAAAAGAAGCTGAACAACATCCCTTTCACCTAATGATAAACAATCACTGGACACATTTTTTTAAAAACATTACTGCAAGTAACAGGCTGTAATCAGTAAAGGGATTTTATCATAACTCACCAAGGATTTGTCTTTCCCCCCCCCCCCCACCAAATATTATGAAAACTTAACAAGAAAGTATTTCCAATACCACAAACCAGAATTTATTACTGACAAATTCAGCTGTCTAGACAACAACATGAAGACATTGACAACAAAGTCCATGGTTTTGGGGGGAAAAAAAAAGAAATCAAAAAAACAAAAAAACACTAAGAGCTCCTACTAAGGGTTTGGGATTGTTCCCGCTCCCCACACACCTGAAACTACTGAACTGGTTTTAGTGCAAATTTCCACAAACACCAGACAATTTTGCCCAACACAAGAAGATTGTTTACCCCTGTCCTGCAGAACTGAACTCTGGAATGAGATTCAATCTTTCCCCCTCACCCAAAAGCAAAGATAACCATCTGTTACCCTGCTTTTCCTTCTAAAGCAAGGAACCAGAACTGCATGTGCAAGGATCTCAGAAAACAAGTAAAATTGGCTTAACTAGGTTAAGTTCCAAGATAAGTGCTACTCTTACTTATGTTTTGGCATAGTGTCTATTCCAATTAGGTCCTCAGATACTAGCTTAACAAAGAGTTGAACATTTCTTTTAATATTTTACAAAGGGAAGCCTCTCAACAGTTTCTTCTTCCTCTGCTTGGAGGAGGATTTAATATGCTTTGAGTCCATTAAAGTAAGAAGTCTAATATTAAAGGTGGTCAATACAATAGGAGTTTAGAAAAAAACAGCTTTTACCATAGCTTTGCATAATCAGAAATACTAAGTTGCAAGAGTATCAAAAAGATTATGTATTTGGAGCAGCAGCAGTCTTAGAGCTCTATCCAGCTCTATCTCTTGGGGTATTTCCTCAGACTACATCCTTCCTCCAGAACAAGGTGCAGTGGTTCACATATAGCAAAATACTGAGGAGTGAGAGGAAATGAAAATAAGCAGGTGAAAAATAACATCACTATATAACTGCTACCAGAATTACACTAAATCCATTTAATCCTACCTTGCTAATTTAAACATTTTTCTTCCAATGAGCTAAATTGGCTTAGTGACTTGCAAAGAAGAAAAAGGCAACCATCACATGTTAAAAGCAAGTATTTTTGTCAGCATAATTACACACGCTTAAGTAGCTGGCTAAAAAGAAACTGGTATTTTTGAGCCTAACAGGATTTGTATACGTGACTTTATGCCCAAGTAGCTCCACGAATTTCATATGGGTATGCACGTAAATGTTTGTAGAGATTTTTGACTGACTTCAATGTTACTACTATAATACTATATAGCATACAGTATTATTATATTATACTATTACAATACCCAATAAAAACACTGCAAGTTTCCCTATCAGTTATCAGAAATAATCACCTGTTGACTGAAAAATATTGTGATAATCAGAAGCAGATCTGCGTATTCCACTAGCAAAAAAGAGGACTTTGTTCCCCTTTAATGTGAATTATTGCACATACACAAGTCAGTCAAGTCTCTGCACACCGCACCGACAGGCTTATTTTGTATACATCACATACACCTAGAAACCAGTCTCTCCCTACTCTTAAGGTATCTGTGCCTGCCTTTTCTGACCCAATATGATTGTTCTTACAAAGCTTACGTACATTAAAAATCCATCTCCGTAAATGAGTGCCTCGAAACAGAAAGACACTGCAAGTTATTAGCAGAAAAGACTTCACCTACTTTTTAGTGCCACAGTGTACAAGTTCAAGTGCTGTCAGTCGTGGTTATACTGCCCCTGGGTACAGCTGCAATCATTTTACAGCAAGAAAATTTTATCCTCCTCTGCTGTGGTCTAGAAACAGTCTGTTCTGAAACTGGTTGGACTCAGTGATGGTAAAACAAGATGTAAGTATCAATTAGAAGTTAATTTAATTTTTAAATTAAGATTTTTTTTTTTGGTCCCAAACATTAACTCTGAAAAGCTGGAAATTCAAAGAAAACATATGCATCAATAATGTATATTAAAAAAACCAAATAATCATACATCTTGCTTAATATTTGGAATTCAATCTCAGTGCTATACATGGGAGTTTTCACCCTTATTTAAATAACGGCAGACTTGAACACTTTGTGAAAAGATGCATTATCAGACTCAAGCTTAGGATAAATTTAACCAATTGCTATCTTCCTCTAACTCATGAGATAGAGGCCACAATTTTTGGTAGTGAAAGGATTACAGCTTTGTAAATAAAATGCTGGTTTGAGAACTAGAAGAGATTGCAGTCTTCAGTTGCTGTGGGGCAATCAGGACCCCATTATCAACCAAAAAAATTTATTTCTGCTAAAAACAAAAAACAACAACAACAAACAGAGTTAAACTAAATGAAGACATCCCACATGCACATCTTGATCAGCTTAATTTCAGGTTAGCCTACTGAAGCCCTTCTATTCAATAATCTGCAGTTATTCAATGACAGAGTCTACCTCTACTTTTGCATTTCACCTCTCAAATAATTTCAGCCATTTCAGTTAGGAAACGGATAACGGTAAATTGCCTTGCACTCAACCCAGATAACAGTGACACAAAGCCTCCTATACAGTGGAGCAAAACGGAAGGAATAAAATCAGGTTTTTTGTTGACTTTTTTTTAACATCAAGAATTTTGGTTCCAGGTAGCCTGGAAATACTTATTTATTCTCTTCTGAATCATGACACTATACTACAAAACATACATTCTTGAGCTAACTCGGGCAAGATTTATTAAAGTAAGTTTAATAGTTTAGATTTACATTTTGGATGAGAGTTATGAGAAGAGGGCAGTTTAGATTTATAACTGCAGTTTGATCTTAAGTATCTGTACTTCGAAAGGTATACAATAATATGACTTAACCACTCCTGAGAAGTCATGCACGACTGGCTTGGTCAGCACTAAATCTGCCAAATTAGAGTAAGACTATTACAAGCTCCTCAAGGATGGGATTCTTGAAACTGTTTTGGTACGAAACTTAATAATCATAACACGCAATTGGAATTCCTAAATGTTTATTTTTATCATAATGCTTATCTTTATATAAGAAAAAGAAATACCAGCTGTCCGTTTTAAACGGATAAATCAATTGTGATAAGGCAATTTAACCTAAAGACAACTTTAGATAAAAGATCATATCATGAAAACTAACCATCCTATAAATGATGCATGCAAGCCTGGAACCAAACCTTCTACAAAAGCATAGCATCTGTATAAAAGCAAAGCATCTGTTTCAAAGTGTAAGTACAAAAACCTCACAGCACAAAGCAGTTTATTTCTTAAATAATTATATATATGTGTGTGTATATGTATGTGTGTGTGTATGTATGTGTGTGTGTATGTATGTGTGTGTGTATGTATGTGTGTGTGTATGTATGTGTGTGTGTATGTATGTGTGTGTGTATATACACACACACACATATATATATATATGGGGGGGCTTAAAGCAACAGGGCAAACAACCAAGAATTTCCACAAAGACCAATCAGAGATGAAAGCAAATAAACTGCTACTTGGTAACAACTCAACAGATAAACTATTAAATATACCAACTATGTAAAACATAACAGATTCTCGCTATGCTATCCTTCACTAGCTTAAAGGCTAAGCCTACTATAACAAACTGGAAAAGAGGTTTAGAATACTCTCCGTTTCATTATTTAATTTACATAGAGAGCAATTTTTCTTCTTACCTAACAGCTGGATTAGCTCTCTCTGATTTTATACATGCATTTAGATTATTTAGTAAGACTCTACAGAGTCAAGGTCTGTAAATTAAAATACAATCGAGTTTTACAAACTCAATTATAAAGAACATATGAACAATTCTGACTTCATTTTTGACCTGAATGCTACACATTCGCTGCCACAGTTAACATTACTTGTGCTGAGAGTGCATTATCATGTGCAAGAAACAGTATAGTCCTCCAGATATCCTGTTTCAAACATCCTCTCTTTTTACTCCCCAGTCTCTCTTTTGTTCGATGAGCATATACTCCTAACTTTCTGACACGCACATTCTTTCAGCCAATACACACTCTCATGCCAGGGTCTGTCCTGAATTTTGATTTATACGGTGCCATATATCTACTTCGGAAACGAAGAGCTCACAGTCAGCCTTCTCCGTTGATAACCTCGCACTCACAAGCTCTCCTTTAGAAGATCTCGGCTGTCTCTCACCCCAGGACGCAGCAGAGTTCGGTGGTACGCAGCCCCGTACCGTTTATGCCCTCTACGCCTCTAATTTGTTAAGATACAAACAAACCGTCTTCTCTTTCCTGCCTCCCCCTCCGGCTTTCTCCTGTGTTCTTACTCTGTACTAGTTACGCCACTAAGTTCTTCATACTTTTACTCTGTTCAGGTCTCCTTTCGGCAGCTCCCGTTCCCCCTCTCTGCCCCAACTAACACTCCCGGCTCCTTCTCATCGCGACGGTCCCTCCGCGGCCCTCGGGGCGTCCCATGCCCGCCACGGGCCCGCGGCGGGAGCCGGGGCCGCCGCAGCACCGCCGCTCCCAGCCCCCTGCTCGTCCCACCTCCGCCGCGAAGCGCCGCGGGTGCCCACCGCCTGGCCGCGGCCGCCCCTTCGGGGAGGAGGGCTAGCGGACGCGCCTCCGGCCGCCACTGCGCCGGCTCCCCCGCAACCTCTGCCCGGCCCCCTCGTCGCGCCGTCGGGGCGCTCGCAGTCTACAGGCCTCCCCCCCGACCCCGCACCCGGGCCCGCGGGCGAGCCTGCCGCGGCCGCGGGCTCCGGCTCGGCCCCGGGCGGGCCCTAGCGCTGCCCCCGCAGCGGAGAGCGGCGCTGCGCCGCCACCCTGCGCTCCCCTGCCCGCGGCGTAACTGGGCCGCCAGGGCCACAGGCCTCCATCCGCCAGGTCCTTACCCTTGGCCAGCGCCACGGTGGAGTTTTCCGTGTCGATGGTGTACAAGATCCCTTCATAGCGGATCTCGGCCTTGGAGATAAGGCTGATCTTGCTCCCGATGTAGGGCGTCCCCCCACTCATGGTGCTGGCTCCTCGGTCAGGGACCCCCCTCCTCCCCTGCCGAGCGCTCCTGGAGCCGGACACAAGCGACTAAAGGAGCCCGGCTCGAAATCGCAGTAGGCGCTCTCCTCCTCTCGGCTCGGGCCCGACCTTCCGCCGATCCCCCAGCGACGGCTCTCCCCGCGCAGACTCCCTCAGCACAAGCAACACCAAAAGCACCCTGAAGCTCCCAACATGGCCGCCGCCTTCATCTTCCCTCAGAGCCGCCCCCCCACCGCTCCGGCCGCGAAATGGATGCCGGGAGCGGAGGCGATCTCGCGAGAGTCGCGGCCTCGGGGGGGGGGGGGAGGGGTGCGTCGTGAGGGGGCGCGGGCTGTGGGGCCGCCGCGCTCCCCGCCGAGCTGAGGCGAGCTGCGCTCCCTGCCCGCCCGCCCGCCCGCCCACGGCGGCGGCGCCCCGGCCGGGGTGCTCGGGGCGGGACCCTAGGGGGGCTCCGGCCGTGGGGAGCCCGCCCGGCTCGAGTCTGTGAGCCGCGGGGGCGTGTGAGAGTGGGCTGGTGGATCTGGGGCTTCCTTGGGAGGCCCGGGTGCCCTCTTGCTGAGGGCTCGGTTTTGCGTGCTTTGGTAAGTAACCCAGAAGCGAGTCACACAGCGAGCCAGAGCAGCATCTAGGTGAAGGTGACTCTTCAGTTCTTGTTTTAAGGGGGTTTCCATTTTACTCAGTTGACACGGTTTTGAGATCGGTCACATCTCTCTGAGCAACGCTAAGCGATGCGACTGTTGATCAAATCCCGGCTTTAGTTTAGAATTAATCCTGAAAAGTACCCTTTTAATACAAACAAACGCAGAAAGAAGCTTGTGATTTTGAGACTGTACTTACTTGCCCTCCATAAATAAAGATAATGCAGCTTCCTGTTGGAGACTGCCCATTGAAGCATACCAAATGTTAACATGTTAAATGTTAAATGATAGTGCCTCAGGCCTCCCTTCTTTTTAATATTTGCAGCCTAGGAAGTTACATGCAGCAAAAATAACTTCTGGAAAGGGTACTTAATAGCTTTTGTTACAGCAGTAGGACACAAATATGTTTTATGGTGAAGATTTAGCAAGTACTTTGTTCAAGATGGAGCTTCGCAAGCCAGATCTTTCTGGAAGAACCTGGCTGTTTCTGAGTAAGAGCTGTGCTAGACTCTTCTGGAAACATAATGCCCAGGCTCGCCTGATGGTTAAGCCGAAAGAACTTAAGTGCCTGGGGAGCTTTACTGCAGTGTGTTTCCAGCATGCCCTGACCTATTCAAGAGACTGGGGAGCAAAGCTCTTCAGTTAATGGCTGGACATACGTGGCCATACCAGCTCCGTGGGAGTCAGCTGTTGAACACAAGCATTTGTTACCCAGCTCAAAGCAAAGCTACCGTTGAGAAAAACAACAAAAGATACCTCGCTTCGGAGAGAAGGAGTGTTGCTGACCGCTAAGAGGCTGTTGATCTGTGGCTGCTGCTCTCTGTCGCAAAGTAATGATGACTGTTGGAGGAGGTGGAGAGCCCAGTAACAATCGAGGGGATCAGCTGTGGTTATATTGCGCTCTGTCCTGCCAACAAAAGGAGATGGATCAGCTTCAGATATGCATGGGGCTTGGAAGAGGAAAAAAGCTCTGCTGGAAGTTGCAGGGAGGATCAGGAGCCTGGCTCATGGAGGGAGAGGAAGCCGTTGGGGGGGAGGAAGAAGGGATATGTCAAGGAGACCTGCAATACTGGCATAAGAGCAATAAACATACTGGTCATGGTACAGCCGAATAATGCTGGGAGGGGGAATACCTTGAAATACAACCATTTTCCCCTTACCCAGCTTCCTCATAAATTTTGTTGAATCTGCTTCTCTCAAAATTGAGGAGCCCCATTTAGGCTTAGTGTGGTTTCATTAGCTGGGTGATGGAACTGGAGATAGACATGGCATTTGGGACACAGAGTGGAAGGGAACTTCAGGCGAGAATTCAAGTGGAAAAACTCAAATCAAAGTTTTTTTTCTTTTTATTTAAGGTGCTACACTTGGACAGTTTCTGAAAGAGTGAAGAAGTTGCCCAGAGTGAGTAAAAGAAAAAAAGCTGGCAGTCAAGTAAAAAGTATCCCCTTGAAAGACTTTTTAAGGGCTAGATTGGGGCCTTCTTGCTGTTTAATTGTCCCAAACCTCTCTATCAAGTCTTGTCTATGTGAGTACAGATGACTATTTATACTTTCAACAAACTTTAAAAGAACAGACCATGAATTTCTAAAAGCCATATATAAAAATGATTTCCATTGCCACCAAAACACACAAAGCTCTATTTAAAAGTGTTTCTAGAGTGGCTGTTGGCTATTCTAGCTAGCTGTAGCTAGCTTTGTGCTCTTGAAGTGCATGAATTATTGCAAAGATGACAGTACTTGCCATAAGAATTGCATAAAGAACTGCAGTTTATACAGAAGTTCTTTCTCAGTTGGTCATAGTAGATATTTACAGATAAAACGATAGAGCAAATAAGTGAATCACAGAGGTAATCCCAGCATAGTTTCTGCAGACAAAACTTGTGAAACTTTATTATTATTACTAAGAGATGTGAAAATATAGAAAAGGTCATTGATGAAAGAAAACTGATGCTGTTTCTCAAAACTCACCTGTAAAAGATACACTATCGTCCTGATAAGAGATTTGTATGTTGCCAATAATATACTAGCACCTCTTGAAACTGGCTTTGGGCCCATTTTAAGCAACAAGTTTGTATACGTTCTTACGTATGTCATTCGGCTTTTTGATTTGAAAGGAGTCCAATGTGCATCAGTATATAGCATGTTTAATTAAATACAATTTTCTATTATACTTCCTTATTCTCTGTGTTTATATAAACAAATGGCTCAATTAAGTGGAGGTGAGTGGGAAGAAATATGAATTCATGTTTTACAGATTACCCACCCACAAATGTGCTTTAAAAGTGTCATTAAAACCAGGTCTTTTTTTAAGTTTTGAAAGCTGTAGTATAAATCATGACTTGCCATTTTCTCCTTCTGGTGGGAAGACTACTTTTTATCTTCTAAAGTTACAAAGCAATAAAGTTTTCTTCCGGGGTGGTTTTTATGGAGACACCAAGTTTAATGGCCCAGTGTGTTAAAAACTGTATGCTAACATTTTTCGCGGTCGGGACTAGTTGCAGAATCAAAACTGTTCTAAATTTCCATTCTTTTACCAAAACTGTGGAGATAGATAGGAGTATACAAAGTCCAGAATCAGGGCCTAATAGGTGAAGGAAACATGAATTCTTCTTTGAGAAAATATTAATACAAATTTGGGATTCTTTACAAAGAAAGTTATGAGATAAATTTTATTTTGCTATTTTACAAACCCAAACAAATATTATTTAGTTGTGTAAAAGCACATTAAATAAAAGTCTATTATGGTTTGATTAAATGTCCAGGTAGAAATATTTGTTAAAAGTCTAAATTTAATTCACCTATATTATTCCCTAAAAGCAATACTGATTTGCTAAGCAAATTTTTGATGTATACAGTCATAACAAGGAGTCTGCTCTTGGTTTAAATGCTTTTCAAATTAATTTCAAATCCTAACAGAGTCGTACAGATGGCTGTGCACATAAAATGCACCCCAAAAAACAGGCAATCGGATTGAGCTGCTCAGACAAAAAAAAAAAGTTACATCACCCCTTCTATAAGTACTAGATTATATATGCTTCCCTCTCCATCTCTTTATTAAGCATAAAGTGAATCTGCGAAAGCATTTAGTATTTCTTTCATGACCAGATGCTGTATCTGTTTTATAGTCAAACAGTATTACATACTAACCACTATAGATACACATGAAAAAAATCGTCACGCCTGCACTTCTGAACTCTTAGGAATAAGTGATTTATTTTGATTTAGCATAAACCTGTTTCTAAAGGTATAAACAACAGATATGACCCCAAATAAAAATGTTTAACCTACATTTAGAGGAAATGGATGCTAACAAACAAATCATTAGCAACTAGCCTTGTGACTCAAACGAGTCATACAATGCATGACTTAATAAATCGAGTCTGGAATCAGAGAAGTGATGTGTGCACGGGTGCACTGCGAGCCCCTCCCTTTTTTTTTTTTCCATTCATGCGTTACACAATTAAAGGTGGGTCACTCACTGGAGCACCTTTTTCAGTTTTGTGAAAAATCACAACATTAAGAATGCATCACCATTTCAGGCCACAGAGCAGCAGCTCAAATGCATCCAAATTTGCAGACGTCCAGGCTATTGTAGGAGGGGAAAGAAGGCTGTTGGAACTCAAGCTGCTTTCGGTTGGCAGCTTCGCAGATACATGGCTCTTACCGTTTGTGTCGAAGACCAGATGCAATGAACTGTGGGCAGTGGTTATCCACACAGGCAAAATCGTTTGTTTTTATGGCCCACGACATGGCAGCACCCATGAGGGTCCCACGCAAGAAGTTACTCTGTCATTAGTCCAGGAAGCTATGAGGCAGGAGCGCTGGCGTGCTGTTTAGGGGTGTTTCTGAGACAAACACTGATGTGAAAAGGGTGCACTGAACTGTGCAGGGGCCAAAGTCTTTCACTAACAGAATAAATTTCCTTGAATTTCCCGTGGGGATGCTGAAGGGATAAAGCATGTCTGGGCAGCTGCTGTGGTGATGCAAAGAATCTTTGTTGTTGTTGTTTAGAAGTCTTCTTTTAACTGTGCCCACATGAGGAAATAGTATTACTGCGAGCGCTCCTGCCCAGCTCAAGCAGCAGCGTGGCGCCGAAGCGTCCGCACCTGCAGAGCAGACACCGCAGCGCAAAGGTGGGCGCGGGTACTCCGCCCGTGCCGTGGGATCGCTGACAGCTGCAGCCCCGTCACCGCGTTGAAGGGGTTCGTGCCCGCCAGCCGAGCCGCTGCAGCCGGCCGCGCGCGGGGTTTCAGCGCTCCCCGAGCGCCAAGCTCGCTGCAGCCGGGGCCGCAGGCTCGGGGGGGGGGCGGGGGGCGCGGCCACAGCCCGCAGGCAGTGGGAGGCTGGGGGGCGTGGCAGGGGGCGTGACTGGCCCCTGTCCGCCCCGCCCCTGCCGGGGCCGGGGCCGGGCGAGGAGGAAGCCGGCCCCTCCCGGCATCCCCCGCGCGCGGCGGAGGCCGGCGCGCTTGCGCGCTGCGCGGCCGGCTCCCAGCTCAGCGCAAG
Source organism: Struthio camelus (assembly GCF_040807025.1). Taxonomy (NCBI): domain Eukaryota; kingdom Metazoa; phylum Chordata; class Aves; order Struthioniformes; family Struthionidae; genus Struthio; species Struthio camelus. Next base: position 11,612,264 of record NC_090951.1, read on the forward strand.
ATGGCGGCGGGCGCCTCGGACCCCCTGGAAGAGATGCTGCTCTTCTCCGAGGAGGTGGACGAGAAGGCGGTCAGCGACCTGGTGGGCTCCTTGGAATCGCAGCTGGCTGGCGGCCGGGGCTCGGCCGAGGGGCCGCAGCCCAGGACCTCCACGCCGTCGCAGCCGCCGCCGCCGCCGCCGCAGGGGAGCCTAGCGGGGGGCAGCAGCCCCGTCCAGCAGCAGCAGGGGCATCCCGCGCCTCCCCCCGCTCCCGGGGCAGGGGAGGCGCCCGGAGCCGCCGAGAGCCGAGCCCCCGCCCAGGGGCCGCTCCCGTCCCCGTCCCCCCCGGCGGCGGCGGCAGCGGCGGCAGCAGCAGCAGCGGCGGCGGCGGCGGCGGCGGGGAGGGCAGTGAGTGTAAACAGTAGTAGTGTGCAGCAATCACATGGAGCGGCTCTGCGCTGCAGCAGCCCCGCCGCGCCCCCGCCCGCCGCCGCCGCCCCCGCCCCGCCTGTCAACAACCATGTGGCCGCCCCCGCGGCCGGCGGCGGAGCCCGGGCAGCGGGCAGCCCCAGCCCCGGCCCCGGCGGCAGCCCGCCCGCCGCGGGGGGGGCCGGGGCCAGCGGGCAGGCGGGAGCGGCGGAGGGAGCCGGAGGAGCCGCCGCTGCCGCCGCCGCCTCAGCCTCAGCGCCCGCGCCGCTCGCCGGCGAGGCGGCGCGCAACGGGGAGGGCGGCGGGGGCCGCGCCGCGGCGGCGGCGGGCGGGCCGGCGGCAGTCGCACAAGTCAGCACCCCCCAGAGCCCGGCCGCCGGCCACGGCAGAGCCGACGGGGCCGCCGCCCAGCCCCAGCCCCAGCCCCAGCCCGCACACGGCCCGCTGCCCGCGGTGACCGCGCTCAGCCTCTCCGCCAGCCCGGCCCCCAGCAGCGCCGCCGCCGCCGCCCCGCCGGGCCCGGCCCCCACCGCCGCCGCCGCCCCCAGCGCGGCGCCCAAGCCCCCCCCCGCCGCCGCCGGCAGGGCGGGCGCTGCCCCCCCCGGCGCCCCCCAGGCCCTGTCGCCGCGGCCGGCGCTGGGCGCGGCGCAGAGGATAGTCGCCCCCCAGCTCATCGTCAGGCCGCCTCAGCAGACCACCATCCAGTTGCCTCCGGGCTTTACTATCCCGCCTGGTAAGTGGAAATTTTCGGCTCGTTGGTCTTTGCTGACCCTTCTTGCTGAGCGCTTTTGAAAGTTGCCGTTTTTTCCCGCCGCTCGGTTTGTTGGAAACAAGCAAGCAGGGAAGAGGCGGGGGGGAACCCGTTACCTGCTTTGAAGGCGAGTTCTGATAAACGGGCTGTCATTGTTTAAGGTCTAATGGGTGCAGAATGTGCAGTTCCGAATGTGAGCTAGCTGTGACTGCTGTTTGGCGAGTTACTTGTTCTGTCTTGTTAGGGAGAGACTGACCGTCACGGTAAGTTGTGCTATGATTGTGTAGTGAGCGCTTGTGTTCAAGGTAAAAAACTGAAAAGTGTTAACTAGGAATCGTGTCTTATACGTTTTGCTCTATTTTCTTCTCCACTCTTGCTTCAGAAAAAGTTTTTCAGAGAAAGTCTTCTGATACGAGCCAGATGATGATATCGAGGCTAATTTGCACAATTTAATCTAAATTTTTTTCATTTCAGCGTATATGATTGTACTGTTCCCTACTGTGTCTGGGCCGTCTTTGCATCACTGAATTTTACTTCTAATTCTGTAGTAACTGGTCCATCCAGTTTGTTCTCCTTTTAGTTTCTTAATTTTCTTTATTAAGAATGTATCTTTAAAAAAACTTGAAGAGGCACTATTTTGGTTTATTGTCATCCTAGCAATTCCTACTTTAACTGTATATTTTTTCCTGTGAAATTTTGAAGGCTTGCATTCACAGCATTCCTACTTAGATACTCATATTGCAAAGAATTGATAAGTTTGTTTCCTCATGGTTTAGGAGATTATGTAACATTTAAACTTTTTTTTTTCCTATTAATGCTGCTAACATAATGATACTGAGGATAGATGTAGTCAGAAGTAACTTATTTCTTTCAACATGTGTTGGTGAAACAATTTTGTTCTCTAGAATGCCTTATATTTATTAGGTAAGTGGGGCAAAAAATGTGATAGGGTAAAAGCTTGTTTCTAATTTAATTTTGTTTTAACTACTTGTGTATTTGGCCATAATTTATGAAACTTCTGCTCGAAATTCTAGTGCTCCAATCAGATAAAGCTCAGTGGTTTTATGAGGACCTAATTAACTTAAAACATATAAGAAGTTGTATATAAAAATCAGATTACTGCTATTTAGACCATATTTAATAGCTTTAACCTTTGATTTCCCATTGTTAACATGCATGAATATCATAACTTCCCATGCAGTTTCTGAAGCTGATTGTGTCAATACTTTGTTCTGCTGTTTGTTTTTCAAACAGAGCCCTTGAAAACAATCTTGTCATAGATTTAGAAAACATTATAGAAATAGTACCGTGCAAACTTTTGAGTTTTATCTTTAGACTAGTGGATAGTTTGTAAATGATTTTGAAACATCACTCTTAGCTCCCATGGTGTAAACTCCTGTCTAAAGCAGAAATTTAGAATCAAATTTTGAGAGTAGGCTATCTTACTATATAATACAAGCTCCTAATAATTGGGTATTTCATATTTTATGTAGCTACAGTAAGGCAAATTACTGTAAGTAAGTCCCCCAAACTGAATTAAAACATGTGAAAATTAATACATGAACATGTGTGCATGGTGATTATGCCTGAAACTTTTCTTGGTACTGTATAGGGTATGTTGCGATTAATTTGTCCATTCCATTCAAACATTCTTATTCAGAATGAGTTTTACAAATTTAGGAAACTTAGGAAAATACATGTGAATTGGTGTGGTGCAGATAAAGTGTGTGTGGTTTTTTTTATTTTTATTTTTTAATGCATGTTAGTCCATGTCTTATAAGGTGTTTTATGTAAAGTTCACAACATAATCAGAGAAGTGGTGCCTATTTTGACCAGTTGGGGCAATGTACTAATATTTGTATGTCCAGGTGGTTTAGGGATAGTAATGGCATATGTGAAATAATCATCTGTTTATCGAGTTTTCGGCAAATGTAAGCCCGAAGGTTTGATGTTTGAAGGGTTAGCAGACCCCCAAAGTTAACTTTTTAAGAGTTCATATATATATTTTTTTTTTTTAAAACTCTTTTTTTAAAAATTATTCTCTGGGCTTTGAAAGAGAGTTACAGTCATGTTTTTTGGATATTGCCCTTGCCATAGCTCTCTATACCTTTTACCTTAAAGCTTGATTTCGACTTTGTAGCGGCGCAGATTTTCTGTCTGTTTGTGCTTTTAGCGGCGGAGGTTGACTGGAGGCACCTAAGTCTAGGTGAGTGAGGTCTTTTTTTGGCACAGTAGTTCACTCACGTGTTCACCGCAGGATCAGGACTTGTATTTCTATGTCAGAGACTGGAAGAAAGATTTTCTTTGGGGAAGGTACTTTTGGAATTTGTTACTTGCTTGATACAATAGTGCTCAAATTTCTTCATCCTCACATTATGTTGCAAAACCTGTCTATTTACTGAGACTTTTTTTTTCCTGAAAGCTGACAGTTAATTTTAAAATGATCCTTTGGGATTTTACTAGAATGTTTACTTTCCAGTCATCTTGTGCTGAAGAGTAGTTGTGTCGATTCTCTGGGTATGTTTTTCATAGTGTCTAAACCACGTATTAGGTTCTTCCTAATACAGTGATGGTGACTGCCAAATAAACTTCTGTGCTAATGCTCAAACACGGACTAAATCTTGAATGTTATATACCTAGAAATGCGTCTGGCCTAATATTTGCATGTACATGTTTTGCACGTACATGTAAACCTGTTTTAGTAAAGCTCTCATGTCATTGTTCTTGATATGTTCATATGGAATTCTATTCTCAGCTGCTGGACTGCCATTATAGTTAGTTAATATTTCTTTCTAGTTTTGCTCTGCTGACCCTAACTATACCTCTAAATGTTGCTGCGCTCCTATACGTGCAAGTTATCAGTTTTTTCATTGTTGTTATCCATAAAGTGCAATTGTTGGAATGCTAACCTGAACTGTGTAATAATTTTTGCTTGCTACTAGAGATTCCTTTTATTTTTTGAAATAAAATCTCATATTATGCCAGATAAAAAAGAAAGATACACGATAAAGAAAAATGTGAAGTCCTCTTTTTAATTAACGTTAATTTTATTTTGTATTCTTTAGATAGATGGTTCTTTATATATGATTCTTTATACTGTTCTTTATTCTGTGCTTACTCTTACTTTATTCTCATTAGGTATGGTCTTGGTGCGCACGGACGCTGGACAGCTCGTCATGGTGCCTCAGCAGGCTCTAGCACAGGCTCAAATGCAGGCTCAAGTACAAACGCAAGGACAGGGTCCCACCAGCATTTCACCTAGGCTTTCAGTGCCCACAAGTGGCCCAGTGTTTCGCCTATCAACAGCTCAGGTGTGTTTGGTTTGATTTCACTTTGTTTTTATGGATTACCTTTTCCTCTGTCTTGTACACTAGAAGTCTGTATGTTTTTGAAAATGTGTTTTTTTCCCCCTCTTTTTTTGTGTTGAAAACAGGAAATATGTTGTCAAATGCAGTTTAGTTTCTGGGGCCTGGGAATTTTGTATGTATTTGAGAAAATCTACATTATAGATTCTTTCAAGACCCTGTTTGGACTGTGAGTTCATTGGAGGTAAGAAGGCTCAGTCGTAGCCAGAAATTAGTTTGGAATGTATACCACTCATTCAGTAAGTGAGCCTTATTCCAGAATCGGAATCATTCTAATTTCCGAACATGGCACGTGGATGCACTGTATAATCAAATTTCACCAGAAAGAAGAAAAGAAAAAGCAAAGCTCATTCAATATGAACTTTTGCCATGATAACTTTTCTATTATACTTTCTTCAAAACAAGGATTTGATTCTTTTGATCCACCTCTGGGTATGATCTGACTACACTTCAAGTAGTGTCTGTGTTTTGACTACATTCCTTTTTTTTTTATATGAGTTGACAGGATAGTATGCTTTCGTACACCAAACTGTTCAGTAGAGCGTGCTTTTTTTCAGCTCAGAAGTGATTTATTTTCCAGGGTGAAGGCATGTTGTTACATTTTTAAATTACTTTGTAATCTGCTTTGGTTTAAAATTTTGTAAAGAGACTTTTCAGCTTTGGGCTATTTGGGGCTAGAGGTGAACTATCTTACTGAAATGTAGATGTAAACGCTTTTGGAGGTTGGTACAGACCAGCTGTGACTTTAATATTAGTAGTAGACAGAATTAAGGTAGCGTTGATTAAGGTCTTTGTGAATGTGATAAATAATTTTGAATGATGTGATAAATAATCCTGAATAAGATGAGATGAAGGTGATGCCTTGACAATTTTTTTGATTGATTATTGGGCAGCTCGTTGAAATAACTTAAATGTGTATTTCTCAATGTTAAAGATTTGATTGATATGGCATTATATGCTTTGTATGTTACAACATATTTATAGCCTAAAAAATTGTTTAGTTTATTTCAAAACTAAGAGCAGGAGAGAACAAGAATGTAGGAAGCTGGAATAAAATTGGATAATTGAAAATAAATTAATAAAATGAGATAATCTAAAACATAGAGTAGCCAGCTGGAAAGTAAGTTTCAGACGTGAGTGTATCTAGGAAGATCCTAGCTCAACTGAATGTATATTAGGAAAGAAGAAAAACCTGGAAATACTTGAAGAATATTATGCTGTCAGAAAAAGGTAAATGCAGTATTAGATGGAATACATAAAAGAATTCTCTGCAGAAAAGGCAGCTGGTGAGTATTTACATTTGTAATACCTAGAAGGACAGGAAGACTTGTAGAAACTTCCAAGGATAAATGTATTTTAGGAAGAATAAACACAGACAGAAGAAAGTACAGCCTATGTTAATTTCCAGAGTTTGTGACTAGCTTGACAACAACAGAAATCCAAACAAGTTCTCCTTTTCAGTTTGCGTGTCTGCCTTTGGTTGTTTGGGGATTTTTTTTAGTGAATAAAGACAATCAAATTTTTCCTGGTGACACCAAGAGACTATGTAGCATACATTCCAGCAACAGAGACGAGTGTATAGCATAAATGCAAACCAGAGATTGAGGGGTGGGGCTGTACCAAAAATATGACATCAGGCTGCTAAAATGAGTTAACTAGCTTTATCTGTTCCTGCTTCATATTGTTAGTTTTCACATAACTTTACTATGGCTAGCATGCAGAATTCCAGTTCACAGTGGAAACAATCATAGCATATTAACAAATTGTCTATAATTTGGACAAAAATTGAGGAGTTCAGCTTTATTGTGCACAGAATCTTAGGAAGCGTACAAAAATGCAGGTAGACTGCTTTGCTGCCTATGTTCAATGGCTCTTGTAAGATTGGAGTTTGGATCCCAAAGTCAACCTTAAGATGTGTGTGCAGCAGATGTTTGGGAGCTGAGCATGTTGGCCTCAGGCAGCTGTTATCTAGTTATATGAAGCAGTTAAGGTTGTGGGAAGAGCATAATCTAACTTGCTAGATTTATGTATACACACACACACACACACACACACAGAGATATAGAGATACAGGTATCTATAGATATATATAGATAAATAAACACTATGATGATACCACATATTGATGTGGTTGCGGAGCTGCCTGAACTCTGAAGGAGCGATTTCTGGCTTTAGAAGGTCGTAATTGTTTTTGTGCAGGGTTCTGCCCAGGCTAGATGCCTTGCTGCACAGCTTTGTTGATGTTCCTTTATACTTGTTAAGGCTAAAAAGCTTGTTGAGAGTAGAAGGAACTAGCAAGAGGTTATGAACAGTAAGTGCTTTACAGGATGCAATAGTTTGAATATTTTAGGGTTGTAGGGTTAGAATCATGGTATGGTAGCTAGTCAGGATTCATCTGCTTTGAGAGATGTGTGGCACCCGCCCAATTTGTACTGCATCATTTCTTTATTTGCTGGAATTAATAAAGATAAGAAATGATTAAATCTAGTCCTTGAAAAGTGTACATTTTACTACATGATTCTGCATATTGTCTGCAGGCTCTTTCATTTTTACAGTGCTTATATTTTGTGTATATTTGCCCTTAAAAATATTACAAAAAATAATAGTTGGCAGTGTTTTAAAGCCAGATTGTAAATGTTTAAGTTGTAAAGGTTTTTATTATATCAGAACTAGCCTTTCATCTGACTAGGTGGAAAGTTTATAACTAGAGGCTTTTCATTGCTTTTCTGGAGAAATATTTGTCTAATGACATATTATGCCAAGCTTTTAAGAAGCGTCAGTTTTTTGTTGGAGTAACCTTTATGATTGATCAAGAAAAGGAATCAAGCTCTAAAGTACAGAGGATTGTGTACTGGAATACTGGAAATATGGAAAAATAATTTTTCTTGTATGTTTTATGTCTAAAAAGTGCAATGTTCAGGAGTCTTAGTCTCTGCTGTGACAGAAGCACAGGCAAACTACGTATGCCATTAGCTCAAGACAGTCAGAATATAAATGTTCACTGCTTGAGTCCTGAGAAATATTTTGCATGATTGACAAACATTGCAGGAGGTGTAGTTTTAACCTCTAGAGCATCCAGTACCTATCTAGCCATTGTATTTGTGGAATGACTGGTATTTTACTACTTAGAAGTTGTTAAATTTGATATTATATCTCTATTCCGTTATTTTAAGATGGCTTTATTTGGATTAAAATGCAGGGGGAATGTATGCATGTATGTGGAATTTAGTGAGGTACTTCAGTCACTGAATTTGCGCCTTACTCTAAGAAAACTGTCAAGCTTTGACTTTGGTAGTGTAGACTTTCTACATAGGTGGGAAATTTGCAGTCTACTTTGTGCATTCTGATAAATAGTGTCTTTACTACTAAGAATGTACAGTCTGTTTCAGAAAAGCTAACGCCTTCATGCTTCTTAGATTTGTTGTTGCTTTTCTTTGGATTGTCCTGATTGCTACCTACAAGTTAGTAAGCTGAATAAGTGTTTTCAGCTTTATAGTTATAATTTGTATGTATACTTTAAATAATTATTTTGTTAAGAAAAAGTGTTATGAGCTATGCAGTTAGATGTAAAACACAGGTCATTAAATAACAAGCAACAGAAGTTGCAAAAGCTCGTAGATATTTTTGGCAACTCATTAAGAACTTGTGTGAGTGATAGCTGGAAAATGTAAAAAGACAAGAAAGATGGCTTGATAAATTACCAGAAGTGTTCATCTGAACGCATCTCCCCTCAACAAATAAGTAATTCCTCCTCCCCCTTGAAAAAAAGGAAGAGGGAAGGAAAAGAAAGGATGAATAAGGAAAATATTTTAAATGTTCTTATACATAGAGAGCTGTCCAAACCGTCTTCTAACCTTACTTCCTCAGCCTGATAACAGAATAAGGTTTTCCTCCCATATCCCGTGGCCATTATGATAGATGTCCCAGTTATTTGGGAGAAAAATGTGTGCAGCTGAAGCAGGCTCCTTGTGGAAATTCCTCTGGCTCCAGCAGCTGTGCTGACTTCCATGAGAACATGTGAGGGAAGTGCCACCTTTCTCTAGCAGCAATGACAGTTGCTGAAGTAGAGAAGGCGTAGTCTGCTTTCTGTTTGGATTCAGTGTACGGCCTCAGCATAATATTTTCTTTAAAGGCGATGATTTTATCTATTACCTGTTGATCGAAACCACGTTGCATTGCTGAAGGTTCTGAAGTCAAGTATCTGTATCTAACAGTATTTACCTTTGTAGGGAGCTCGTACCACCGTTCATCTACTTTTCCCGATTAAAAAAAAAAAAATTAGATTGCTGTGTCAAACACAGAAGTTCAGGAAGATTAGATACGTAACTACCCATTCATCCTATGTTAATCTCTTCCATAGACGTGCAGTGAATTATGGACTTTGCAAGACAAATGTACAAAGAAAGAAGCGTCAGCTAGACGGGCAAGGCACGGAATTGATGTTGCACAGCAAACAAATCTGGTGCTTCTTACGTTTTGAGTGTTTATCTTTGCAATTTAGAGTTATTGTTTGACTTTGTAATACCTTGCTTATGTTTTTTGCAGCTTTTAGGAGTTATGGGTAGGGGATGTAAGCAAATGAAATATAGCCTTTGAGACAATTTTATATGATGTTCTTGGAAGAAGACAGAAAAATCCTTTTTGAAAGAACGACTTGGGTTCTGTTCTTGCCTCTTTGGAGAGGTAATTTTTAATTAGACATTTAATTCTCCTGCTCTCAGTCGCTGCTCTGTAAAATATGAATAGAACCCGCTAGTTTCAGTTCCTAGCGGAACTCTGGAAAACTGTGTAGTCAGGACAAGCAGGTGCCTTGCAGGAAGGTTCTCAATTGTGATCGGTTTAATGCCAAGCTAGAAGGCTCTGGAGCACGGGAACGTGTCACAAAAGGATGTACAGTGTCTGAGGGACAGAGCGCGGGGCAGTGAAACGGATTCCGTCAGAAGAATCAGAATCTGGAAATAAGAGATAAATAAAAACTGAATATTACAGAGAAAGCAGTAGCTGAGAGAAGTACCTGCAAAACACTGGACGTTTTAAGGATCTTTTACAGTCTTTATGTTTTCTGTAATTAAATTATTTTAAAAAATCATGAATATGTACAGCTGTACCATCAACTAATTGTAATTTAGGTCCGATTATAAGAAAGTAGAGGACTGAAAAGGGGAGAATACTAACTACAGTGTTTTAGGAAAAGAGTGTAACATTTTTCAGATTGTGCATATAGATTCATTGTTTCTGCAGCTAACAGAAGCTTGCCTTTCTTTTTTTTATAATTATTCTCTCATATTTTCCTTGGAAATACTCAGTCTTATGGAAGATGATTATGATCTTGCTATACATTGAGTGCAGTATCTATTGCACTGAGAGTACTTTTTCACTGATAGCACATATAGCTTGTATGAAAAAGCATAGCTAATGAAATGAGCAAAATATTTGAATGTTGAAAGCAAACATTAGTTTGAAATAACTGTGCATGTTTTTAATTGCTCAATTATCTTTCTACATGTTTTAGTTTTCTTTTAGTTTTCATTGAAATTAATTTTAGCCGAGTATTAAAAAATGCTAGATGTTGCCAGGGTTTTATCTGTTTTAGGAGCTTAACTAAGATACAGATTTTTTAGAAAGCAAGACGTATAATTTCATGGGACTTTAGTTAATCTTGTTAGAAAAATTTCATTCCAGAGCCATGTATTACAAGTAGGTTAAATAAACATGGATTTTCTTGCATTTATTATGTTTTTTAGAGATCATAAATGATTTCAGAAGTTTTTAAAACTGATTATTCAGACAGTTAAACTTTAGCCTTCATATCATGTTTTGAAGGTTATACTTGTGAAATTATGAAAAATAGGTAGGTGCTGCCATCTAGTTTTTCTTTGGTGAGTTTCTTTATCTGCGTTTTTCATTTGTGTAGTTTATGACTTTTCATGCTTTTGATTAATATTGTATTTCTTGATTTTTTTGGTACTTTATTACCTGGATTGCTTTATATGCATAATCAGACAGCAATAATAAGTGACTTTAAGCAATTTTCGGATTTTTTAAAGTTAGTTAGAAAATTAAAGTTGTGCTGGCACCAAGAATATAGGAGCTTGAGAAACAACCTTTTCTGTACACAAAACTGTAGAAGAGCAATGTTAGTTTTAAGCCTGGCCTTTAATATTTTGCTATGAAGTACCTATTCTCTCAACTTAGAAGTAGGATGAAATAGTGTATATTTGAATTTTAGTATGACTGCTGTTAAAAACAGATTCAATTTTAGAGTTTGCTAATTTTTTTCAAGTTTGATTAAACATATGTTTTCTAATGTTAAGTTACTTTGTATATTTTTAGCAATTTAAAAAGTTATTTTAAAGTTATGCATAAAGTTTGATCGGTTAGTCCAAATGTTCAGGCACATACATGGGCTACTTAACAATTCTGCTGCAGTTTTCTTTATGTTGCGTAAGTAGAACAATCAATTTTATTTTTATTTTTTATTTTTTAAGAATGACTTTTTTCCTAGTCTTGTAATTTTGTGTCTTAGGTATTATTCTAACTGTTACTCTAAACATTAAATTCATGGTACAAGCTTCACTGATTTGTTTTCTGTATTTTGACATTTGCTTTCTGTTAGTAAGTGTCACCTTGCCATGCTTTTTTTTTTAAATGAAAAAAAAATGGCTTTTGAATTTGTGAAAAGTCCTGAGTCAACTGCCCTGGAAATGGGTGTGATATTTTTGCTCTGGGAACATGCCCGATGCAGACAACAGCAGCATAGTCTTTGCCATCGAATATGATGTTGGTAGCAGCTCTAAAGTTGTCTGAAATTCCAGAAGCTGTTCTTTCTAAAACTGAACCTTTTGAGTCTGGCGTATCTTTGACAACATGCTATGCCTGTGGTTTCAGCAATGTTTATATTTTTACATCTACTTTTAATTTTGACTATCTTTTTTCCTTAGCTTTATTGATCTTACTTTTCACTCATTTTCACATCCTTCCTACTTTTCTGACAAATAATTGTTTTACTTTTTTGCAGAAATTTTAAGCAAATTGATAAATCTGTATTGTTGCCTGCTGTGCATTACCGTTATTCTCAAATAAGCTGTTCCATACTATTTCTTTTGGGTAGACAGCTTTTGGGTTTGTTTTGTTTGTGTGATATTCTGCAGAATACATTGGGGTTAGGAAGGTAGGTAGGTTTGTGGAAGTTAATAGGTGCACCTTAATATTAATTATGTATTTAATGGACCACTTAGCGTCACTGCAACTTAACTTAAAACCTGGACTGTAGGCAAAAGGTTAAGTATCTTTCCTTGTCTTCGTGGAATTCCGACTTTCCATGACATAGCTGATCAAGGTTTCTGTGAGACTGAGTTGGTGGTCAACTTGATAATTGTCAGTAGTGATTTAAATAATAATTTACTTGTTTTAATTTTTAGAATACAGTTTCAGGTTGTGTTAGTGCGTCTTCAGTTACTGCTACCGATCCTGTGTAATCAGACATTAATGTATTTCTATTTCCTTTTTGGATACAAATTTGGAACAGTTATTACTTACGTAAAGATACAAGAGTTAAGTCTGTCTTTCTAATTCCGTTAACTTGATGAGGAGGAAGTGTGTTTCATATTCTATTTTGCAGGTTTTATAGGTATCACATGCTTCTGTTATTTCTATAATGTGTACATTGGATGGTCTTGCTTAATGAAGAATTATTTAACGTTTTTCTCTCCACTGTTCACTGGGTTGTTCCAAGTTTATTTGTGGCATACTATCGAAGTCCTTTTCTGAAGTGGGAATTAATAACTAAATAGTTTTTTTTGTGACGCTTATCCCTATAATATTTTTAACAACCCAGTCAGGAGGAGTATTAGCCTCTTTTTGTAAATAGAGAAGAAAATGGAGGCATTAGGTGAACAATTAAAAAAAAATACTGCTTTTCTTTTTGTGCACGCTCAGTTTGACTTCATTGTTTTCAGTTGCAGCTGTGACCATTCTTGGTCATAAACTCCACGTTTGGAAGTTGTGCACTCATAAATATACAGCGTAAGAGTTTTGATTACGGTAGAATTTCTGTGCTGGTGTGCAGCAGAGTATCTGTGCAGCACCACAGCACTGTGCAATTCAGGCAGGAGTACAAACTAATTTTAGAGCCAACATGTAGCCGCTTTTTAGTCAGCGGATTATCTGATTTGCTGGCCCCTCCTCATCTCCCAGTTGCCAGCCAGCCTTTTTCTTTAAGTATTGCAGCATCAGTATCAAACGAGGCCTGTGTCCTGAAGGCAATGCTCCTTCATAACCTGTCACGGTTCTGGAATACCTGACCTGGACTGAATGAATTAGGATTTCCATAGAAAAAATGGCAGAAGAGGACATTATATAGCATTTTTTTCAAGTTTATGACTTTACAGCTTCAATGTATTGTGTACGCGGTCCGTAGCACAGAACAGTATGTATTGTTGTTTTGAAGCTTTCGGATTTGGGATTTTTCTAGACCCACTACCTACTTCCATTAACTGAGCTAACAGAATAAATCTGAAGTGGTTATAGATGGAGCAGCTCTAGAGGAAAGTACTTTGATGATGGGTTGTGTAGGTGTTTGCTTATACCAGCAGGATGCTGAGACTTCAAAAGTCTGGGTTTTGAACTCAGAACTCCCGATTTCTGGAGGCTTTCTTTGGTGGGGCCAAGCTCTTCTGCCTGTCTTGTCTAATTGGTCCCAGTCCTGTGTCTTCCTCCCCATTGGTTTTCCACTGTGTGAACCCAGAGGGGACATGATAAGCATTAAGAGCAGAGCAACGTCTCCCTGCTTTGGGCTCTGCTGCTTGACCCCGGGCTGGGCTGCAGTGTCTCCGAATGGCAATTGCAGTGAAAATTCTGCCTAATGTTGACTCACTTATGAGAGTTTCTACCGCCAACAATCTTCTGTAATCATGGGTGAATCCCGAGTTCTTAAAGGGTTAGTACTTTGGTTTAGTTCAGCTCTATTTTTACCAGATTGAAAAAGCTGGTAAAATTGGTTGAAAATCAAATCCTTGACATGCAAATTACTCTGAAACCAAATTTTAAGTCCCTGTTCCAGGTGAACCATAACCTAAAAAAAACAATCTGAGGCAGTCAGCAAGCATATTAAATTTCTCCATGAACATTTTAAAGTCTGACAAAATGTTAAGTATCAGAAAACAGAGTTGGGTAATGGGGAGTGTTATGGTACCTTAAATAGTAGGTAGGGCTACCAGCTTTGCCTTTGAGAAAAATTGTGTGAATTATTTATTCTAAAATACGCTACCAGATTTGACCTTTATTCTATGCTTCTGCCAGCGTCTGTGACTCCACCTTAGTTTTTTTCCCATTGTTAAACACTGTCATGTTAGTATGGCTGGTTTTGTTTGTTAGAAGTCTTCTGGATTAATGGTATGTACGTTGAGTTTTATTTCAGATTTTGCAAATCTAAACCTAAAGGTCAAACTCTGCTAAAACTGACTTTTGTGTAGTGCCTAGCAGATGCTGTATATTGAAAGACACACAAACTGACATTATGATGTGGATCTTGATAAACTTGCCCCTGCTTTCCTGCTAATATTTGCTCAAATACTGTGGGAGCATTTTCTATCTTCCTTTGATGATTGACAGTGGCTAAGTTGATTGACAGAACTGTTCACGAAAAGTATATGTAACGTTTGCCAAAACGAGGTCTCTTGCTTTGTAGTGCAGAGATTGAGTTCCTTAGTATCTAGCAGAGTGGTACCCTTAGTCTTCATCAGTAGGTGGTACTGTAATACCAAATACAAGTGTACCGCAAACCTGTTTCCAAGGTTTTACTTACATTAGTTTATTAACCTGTGGAAGTTCAAACTGCCTTGATTTTTATAAGGCTGTGAATACATGATGCAGTACCTAAAATTGATGTAGTCTTGCCTTGGCAGTGGCATATTATCCACAGATATTTTGAGGTGATTTTTCCCTATTCAGATGGCCTGCTTTTTCAAACGCAGCCTGTATATTCCTTATACTTTCAAATCTAAAGTCAGCTTGTGTGCACGCAGCAGGTACGATGTTATTTGCTCCTGTTTATGCCTCAAGCTTTGCCTCTCTGTTCATGTGTCCATAGCTCTGAGGAGAAGCTCTGCACAGCAAAGTAAAGATGTAGCTATTTAGGGAATGAATGTACTGTGTACAGAGTAATTCCAAGCTGACTCTTTCCGTGATCAGTTATAGTTTACACTGACTACCTTTGTGCAAAGTGACTTATTCCGCCCTGAAACCGGAGTAGCTTGCATTATCCGCATGACTTGTGCAGCCAGAATGAATCTTGGTATATCCACTTTCCAAGCTGGCCAGACATGAGCCGGATCCAGCTTAAAGCCTTATTTCCACGTTTCTACTTATTTCCACTGTGCTGTGCTCCGCTTACAGTATCTAGCCTCTCTGTGTGGACAGAGCAAACTGAGGTCTCTATGGAAAAGGCTATCTAAGCATGCTCCGATGTCTCCGCAGGGCTGTGTTGTGGAGTATATGCTCTATTCATCCATGTCCTAGTGTCCTGCCTGCTAATTTCCCAGTATACAGAAAAAGCTTCTTAAACATTAATTTATGTATTTAGGAAACTGAAAAATATGTGATGCATCTAATCAAAACAATACAACTACATTTGGAAATATATTCCTTTCCAAATTTCTGTTGATAATTTTGGGATTTAATCATCATCACGCCAAACTTTAGCAAATTTTCTTTAAAGAACATCCTGAATTCCTTTAAACTTCTAGCAGAAGCTTGATACATTGGGTGATGCCTTTTTTCATGAAACATTGAACATTTTTGTTTTCTTTCTGATAGATTTCTCATGAGATTTTTTTACAGCTTTCCCTTTCCCCAGAAAATTCAGCTGTTAGTTTCTATATCATAGTTTTTCCCAGGTTTGTTGAAGTGTTTGTGTTGGGAGTCCCTTATATTGCCTTCTGGCAACTCATCGCTGTCATTTCCATGATGCTTACAAATTTCTCTAGAATAGTTCCTTGTTAGGTTTCTGATCCGCTCATTTCATACTTACCTTTTTAACGTTTATCAGTTTTGGAACTGCATGTGTAAACTGCTGCAGTATTTTGTTTGCAGATTTTTTGGTAGTAAGGCATTTTCTTACTATACAACGCATTAATGGATTTTAGTGCAATTTTTCATCAAAAGATTTTGTCACTGGTGGTTTTTAACACTGAGAGTGAATTTAGTCTTCATTTCGCACAGTTGGCTCCTGTGGTCTGGCACTGGGAAATCATATGTATGGAATGTGCTGCATACTTTGCTGGCTAATATGCTGTTATGATTCTGAAATTATATATTTTAATTATAAGCAATTTTGTTTTCAAGTATATTCCTATGATAAGCTGTAGGCATTTATTAGATGAGAAAAATTCTCTAGCTGCCTGTCTGAGCTTTCCATTTGCGAATTTCTGGCTGCAGGTCTTTCTTGCAACCGAGTGGCTGCCAGAAGTTTGCCTGGCTATCTGCTTTCTTTATAAACCCTCACCTCTGGAAGCAGTTACTGACAAGGAGGGGACAGATTCAGAATGCAGGCATGCTGTATTTTTAGGTTGGAAACATCGCTTATAAGCAAATGAGCAAGATACACAGTGTTTATATTTTTAAAATGCAGACATTCATCAGATCCATATTGTTTCATTCAACCAGTATTTTAAGGAATTTGAAACTAGTGATCCCCTTTAAAGTGGAGAAAAGAAGTATGTACTTTAAAAAAGAAAAAGCTTATGTGATCCTTCTCCCAAAAAGACAGACAATTCTACCTATTCATGATGATGCTGTTTATTGCCTCTAGGCTGCCTCAGTGTGGAAGACATCCCAACTCAAGATTTAAAAAATCTTGAAAGCTGTCCAAACCAAAAAAAAAAAAAAAGGTTTTGTTCAGATGTCAGGTAGATTTTTTTTTTTTTCCCCCCCTAAGTGCGGAAGATTGATATCCAGTAGATGATGTTGCTGGACTGATTGGTAAGGAATGCTTGGGGCTTTGACTGCCTGTCTGGGCCTCTGTTCCTTCTGGAGAGCTCTTAAGTATACTGGATGTTCTTTGATTTTCTGTATGTTTAATGGACAATGTAAGAATCTAAAATAAACCATTTTTTATAGAAATTTTAATGATAGAGATGTATAACTAAAAATGTGAATCAAGGAAAATTATCTTAATCTCGTGAGAAACAATATTGTCCATGATCTATTATGCCAACCACTTAGAAAATGTATGAATTTTCTAAATACGTTTGAATGCAAATCTTAGTAAATGTAAATTATAAGAGAGTTTAAGATGTGAGACCAGTGGTGAATAGGGAGCAACTAGATGACCTCTTTATTGTTAATACCCATGCAACTTTGTCTGTAGGCAGTTTGGCCCTCATTGTGCTGCAGTTACTTCATAAGAGAATCCATAAGCATACTTTATATAATTTAATTTCTTTGTTGATAACTCTGCATACCATAAAAACACACAGTCCCAATGGGCAAAAACTGACCCTCCTTGGACATGTCAGTAAGCATTTCTGGTTATAAATACTGCCTCTCTCTCCAGAAGAGAACGTTTCTTCTGGGTTAAGACTGAAGCACCTGATGGGGGCATGAAAAGGTTTTAAAATTGTTTTTGAAATTCCTTTGAAAGAGAAGTTAACTTTTACTTTAGAAGATAAAAATAAATGTACTGCAATATATATCTCTTTTTTCTGGCTTGTTGCCTACTTTCAGAGTATACTCAATAGTTGACTGCATTTTCAGCAGGAGTCTCAGCACAGGTTCAGCTTTGGGTTTGGATTTGAATTTGCTAATGTGAAGCAGTAGCTAGATGCTGATTTACTTTAGTTGCATGTACCATTCCACTTTACATGCAGACACCACGTTTTATAACTGTATGCTTAGAATCCTGTTGAAAATTGGGGTCTCCATTTTTGATAACAAATGGTTATCTTTTGTCAGAATTGCAACATTGTGTGCAATTATGCATTTTGTCCATAATCATATTTACACTTCTGTAGAATTAAATTATACTTTCCTCTTCACATTTTTGTTCCTAAATCTAGTGTACTTTATCCTTTTATTTGATTATAAGGGATTTCAATATATCTCTCCCAAGTAAAGTAAATTACAAAAATAGTAGACATTTGCTGTATAAGAAAAATGTACTGTTCTTCAGTTGCTATTAGTGGGAGGTTGCAAGTCAGTCATTTTCCTTCATCTATATTTAATATTCCAGTTGTTTCTGATTACAGAGTGTGAGTTCTGTGCCAATAATTTTCAAAATGTTTGGACTTGATTACTGTACAATGTTAACATAGAATTTGACCCAAATTTATTTTGAAAATTTTTTTTTGTTCTTTAAATTTTCTCTCCAAATTAATTTTTTAAGAAAAATCATTGGAATACACCAAGTGGATCAATGTGTGTTACTGACAAGTATAAACTCAAATTTTGATGATTAATAACATCGGGTAAATATTACAACTGTACTAACACATTGACGTAACATCAATTTTGCACAGATCACGTTGTATTTTTTCTAATCTTTTGACATAGCTGTAGGAGAAATAGCTTTTAGGAGAAATATTGCAAGCATCTTACCATTGAACAGTAAGAAAGCTCATTTTTGCAATATTTGTTAATATATATTTAAGAATAAGTTATGATTAAGCATATTATAATTTTTCTTTTGGCAGAGTTAATGATTATTCATATAATCATTGTTATTAAAAAGTCTTGGAGATCAAATTATAAAGATGAAAAAAAATATTCCTCATTTTTCCTTTATTAGCAGCCAACGTCTGTAGCCACATCTACTGTCCGCCTAGGACTTCCAGTGCAAGCCAAAGTTGTTCAATCAACTGCTACACCAGTTAGTGCTACTTCTGCTGCGACTCTTCCAGGTGGCTCTATTCTTTCCCATACCACGGTAAGTAGTAAGAATATAAAACACAAAAGATTGAGGGAAGGGAAGGAAATTTATAACTATATGATTTTTCAAAAATGACTTTGAGAAATGTTAATAAATTACTCTTATTGCAAACCACAAAAATTAATAGCGTACAATCAGCTCCCCATTACACAGGTTTTGAATGCTAGCCTAGATATCGTTTTGTATGTATTTTATGTTGTTTCTTGAAAATGCTAATATAGGTTCAGTTTTAAGCTACTTTTTAAAGAAAAATCTTAAATCAGCTGCTCACATAAGTATTTTTTCAGGCTGGGCATGCTGGACCCCACAGAGAGCTGTTGTACCTCTGCTGTTGTACTGGCCCAGTGCAAGTGCTTGGAGTTTTGTATCAGAGCAAAGTCCTGCAGTGAGCTTGGATTGGGAGGTCCTGGTAGCTTCAGCTCAGCGCTTTCACGCTGGCTGGCTGGCTGAGCTTTCCACTTTCTGCAGTGCGGTTTGGTGTGTCTGCTTTAGAGTTTTTGGTACCTCGAAACATGGCATATTGGGTCAGGCAAAGTGTGAGCCCTGAAATGGAGAGTGTGTGTGTGTGTGTGTATGTGGTGCTGTCTTCAGCCTGATAAGCTTATACGGTTGAGGAGTGAGAGAGAGAGCCTTTGCTTGTGGCCAGGCTAGGTCCAGGACAGCTTTTTGGGGTAGGGCTTTGTGCTGTGCAAAAGTGTATATACTGCTGCTGGGCCCAAATTAGATCTGGAAGCTGTTTTAATGCATTTGTATCATCTGTATCTGAGCTGTCACTGTAACTGTGATATACATAATTGGAAACCTGGTGACCTGACCACACATCATTGGGAGTTGATGCGTTTATATGAAGGGCCAATTGTACGGAAAATTGAGTTACACAAGTAATATCAGCATGGTGATATTAAAGGGCTGGATTATAGCAATTAATTTTTGGTGATGTATTTATTTTTGTAATAAAAAAACTTTTAATGAGAACTTTTACTGTTCAGCACGGTTAAAGGGTGACAAAATTAAGTGAAGTCAGTGGTTTTATTTTGTCAACAAAGGTGAATTTGAAAGGAAATGAATGTTTCTTACTGAGCTTTTAAGAACCTCATGGTTGAGTAAAAGATTTAAAAGAAGAGAATGATCTTTGTTTTGTTTTGTTTTTTTCAATATAAAATATTAATAGGTATCAGTAGCTGCAACAAGCGCTCAGAGTTTATTCAAGACAACTGTAGCAACGGGAACATCAGCTTCTCAACAACCCACAGTAATTACTGGTGGACAAACTCAAGCTTCAGCGCAGGCCCAGGGTCAGCCTCGGCTACCGCTTCCACCTCATACAACAGCACAAGTACCAGCGCAGCCCCAGGTCATACCAAGCTCTCCTGTACCTGGAACTACAGTAGTATCACAGGTAAGAATATAATTTCTAGATACTTTGTTTTCCTAGTATTGTGTAAACTTTTCCGATCTATACAGAAACAGAGAGAACGTTTTCTCATGCAAGTCCGCTTCCTGTGATTCTTTACAATCTAGAAACCCTTCCTCTCATTTCAACTAAATGGAATACAGATTCTGAGAGGGACGATTATGGTCAGCTTTCCCCATCCTGCCACATATGTTCCAATAGAGAGAGAACTATTTCTGTAATCAGAACAATCTGGCCTCCAGTCTGTGGACTTCATTATTATTATTATGTTGCTGGGCCTCAAAACTGTTGTTACACTGAAGTATAACATTTCTGGTTCTCACAGTAAGACAAAATTACACCATGCAAAAATGATGACTGAAAAAATTAGAACAACTGTTTTTATACTGATGAAGAAAAGATTAGATATGGTAAAGTTTGGAAGTTGTTTCTAATTTAATTTTACTTTTGTAGCTACTTGGTACAAACATACTGAACGAATCATTAAAAAATTATTGATTTTTAGGTATTAGTTACATAAAGAAGTGAAGAAACTGCCAGATAACTGGCAACAATACTAAAATAACTGCAGATGTATTTCAAATGTCTCCTATCTGAATGAGAGCCATTTCAGCATTTTCTTTATTTATGATTAGGTCATGCAGTGATAATGAGTAGCATGCATCTGACTCTGGTGTTTTGGCTTTTGCAGGAAATGCAAGAGAATGTGAAAAAATGCAAAAACTTTTTAGCTACCCTTATAAAACTTGCTTCTCATAATTCACCTTCTCCAGAAACATCCCGTAATGTGAAAGCTCTGGTTCAGGATTTGTTGGTAAATATTTAGTTATTTTTCATTTTGTCAGTTATATATTAAACATGTTATTTATGCATGCTGAAAGTTATTAATTTAATCTTAACCATTTTTTTTGCTATGCTAATAGTGAAAGGGGATGGGCTTTATCAAAATGCAAATATTTTACGCGTTACATATATTCACAAATCTGTTAAGTTAGGCTTTCCCTTAGCTTATGGGAAAGGAAATTCGACAAATTAGTTAGCAGGCATTTATGAAAAATACTCTTGTTTTAATGGATAATGTTTTGATCATGTTTATTTAGACAAATGCAATAAAATACAAGATTTTTTTTTTCTTAAGGATTCCTTAAGTTTCTCTTCCTCTAAACCACGGTCTTTTATGGAACAGTAAAAAGCAATTAAATGTTGTGACTGTAACTGCTGTAACCACAGTATGAATGTAGAGATCTCCCTGTACAGTGCAGTTTAGTGTTTCTAGGACTAAAGGAAATATATTCTGCTAAGCTGCTGAGTCCAGGTAGTCCTGCAGACGGATGTGGCTGCATGGAGCCTTAACTGCAAATGGATTTCAAGAGACAAAGTGTTTCAGCTAGATAGAATCCTTGGACCTGGAAAAAGCCTGACTTAATGTAGTGTCCAGTACAATAGATGTTTCAGTGAATTATATACATGTATTGCAAATAGATATTACTATGGATTTGGTCAAGTGGATCATCTTAAAAGAAATTACATATGCTCTATGAAGAACTTGGGTTTGAAAGTGGTTGATATATATTTCTTTGAACTGATTGTCAGACACCCCTGTGTATTTTAGACAAGCCTAGGACTTTTTTTTAAAGTAAGAGCCATTCAACAATGATATTCAATGATTCCAGCAAAAATATGGTTTGGCTTTTGAAAACTAGGAAAGCTTAGCTAAGTCAAGGTAAGCACTAGTTATATTTTAAACAAAATATTGAGGCACGTGCGTATTTATTGGATGGTATTTTGGTTTGTTTTTGTTTTGTTCTATATCAGCCCAAAGAAGCTCATGGATGTTTTTATTACAATCTGAGAATATATAAGTATGTATTTTATATACAATATCATTTTTATATACATGTGCACATGTATTTAATTCATTATATGTATAATTTATATATATGCAAATGTACTACGTGTACACATCCACAAGTGCGTATTTACTAGATTAAATCGGACTTTCAAAATTGGTTTTGGAATTAAGTTAAAATATTTTCTTATCACAAGAGCTGGCACCTGTTATAATAGTTGCATGGTTACTTCAGCTACCTGGTTTTAGATTAATATTTTTAACAAGAAATCACTGTGCAAAAGTTATCAAGAGAATGGAATTCCTGGAAAGACTTGAGTGTTTGTGGGATCTTGTTGTTTCTTAAAGTGTGCATCCCTGAGGGAACTGTGTGCCTGAGGGTCAGAGATTCTTTAATTCTGAGCAGCATGGTAAATACATGAATTAGTTCTTGATAGAAGGATTTTATAGTTACAGAGGAGCTGAATGACTTGAATTTTAAGTGTTTGTCTGGATACGAGATCCTAGCTAGCAATATATTATATACGTTTGTATGTTTATGCATGGGATGTGTGTGTGTGTGTGTATGTGTGTGTTTCTACAATGTGAGCTTGCCAGTTGTGCATGTTCTCATTATTATCTGGAGACAACCGAAAAACTGAACTGAGTTGTTGTGGGTTTCCCCCCCCCACCAAGGATGCAAAGATTGATCCAGAAGAATTTACAGGCCGCCTTCAGTCAGAGCTCAAATCATCTCCTCAGCCATATCTTGTTCCTTTCCTTAAGGTAATGTAAACATTGTTTAGAAAAATTTATGTCAATGCAGATGTCAATACTTGAAGTTTTAGAATATACTTTTAAAATGGCATTAGCTTTGCCTGTGTAGAGCAGGACTACTGAATTAACTTTATCTAAGTTATACTTTTCTGCGAAGGTCCTGTGGGTGATTTTACCCAGAGGTGCGTGCGTGCTCAGCGGGAAGCCGTGTGCAAGCTGCAGCGCTGGCAGGCCAGCCAGGCGCTGCCGCCCGCCTCGTGGCGGGAGCTGCGGCAGTGGGCTTGCAGCCTGTTTCTCCCGGCCAGGGCGCGCGGGTGCTGAGAAACAGAGGGCTCCTCCAAAAGGGAGACCTCATGCGTTTGGGACCTTGGTTTAAGCTTAAGCAAAACTTATTTGTGGTCTGGAGCTGAACTGGAGTTGCTTCTTGAGTAGCCCTGATATAGAACGTGTTAGTAATTAATTTTAAATAAAAAAGCTATTTTTCTCTAGTTTGGAAATGATTATATCCTGTCTGATTTGTAATGAAGCTTTACTCTTATAATGCATTTGTGATGTACAACATTCACATTTGGAAGAATTGCAGGTTACTTCTGTAGAATGCTTCAAGTAAGTAAATAACTTCTGTATTGTTGATTGCAATCTATATATGAGTCATTGAGAACTTTCAATACATATGTAATGGTGACTATTAAAAGCTGAACTAGATAATGCTATTTAAAAAATTACTAGATCCTGTCTCATCTGGGACTAATCTCATCTATGTAACAGAATTTCTGATTTGATACTAAGTGGATTTATTAATTGTTGAGTCCTAAATTAGTATGTGTAGTGGTAAACTTGACTTCTAATTCATTCTTTCTACCTTAGCTGCAATGGCTTCCATATGCACGATTACATACCGACATACAGACTGCGTTTGCCCCCAACAAAACTACAACTAGCATTTCAGAAGTATTTTTCTTCTAGCCCAAAAGTTCACA
The DNA here is from genome assembly GCF_040807025.1 of Struthio camelus. Taxonomy (NCBI): domain Eukaryota; kingdom Metazoa; phylum Chordata; class Aves; order Struthioniformes; family Struthionidae; genus Struthio; species Struthio camelus. Next base: position 11,635,711 of record NC_090951.1, read on the forward strand.
GTTTAGGATGAATTTCCTCCCTTTCTTCTCTCTCTTCAATTTTTCTTCAAAATTCCCTCTCCTTCTGCTTTTCAAGATATCGTTAACCCTTCTTTGTACCTTTTCCTGCTCTTTTTCTGCAGTGACTTCCTGCATAATGATAAGTTTTAACTTGTTTCCTTTCTTTGAAGTCCTCTCTTGGCAGCAGCCATTATATTTTTAAATAAATATTGCAAGTTTAGGAGGGACCGTAGCTTGAGTTAAACACTGTTGAATTCTACGGCTGCCTGGGGGAGCGCTTCAAAGAATACTACTACCACTTAAAAAGTTTATTCGTAAAGATACAATATATTCTTTTAGAACTATATTTTTTTGGTTGAACTGGTCTGAACATGACGCATACAATGGTACACTTTTCTAATCCAGTCAGAATACATTAGATCAGTAATTTTACAGTAAACAACTATTGCTGTAGGGCATTAACAGTTAAATCATCTTGTTCTAGGTACTGGAGGCACGTCAGAAGTAAATGGGTGCAGCTTACCACTTCTAGCATGCAATGGGAATAGAGTTATCCTACTGTTCTGCCTTTTCCCTTTTTTGCCCTTCCTAAAAGTTCTAGATAGTTGAGTATTTTGAGTAGGGAGTGTTGATGAGAGGATGTCATATTTTCCTGTCATGGTGGAATTAAGACGCATCGAAATCTATAGAATTGCTAAATTCAAAATGAAAGCTTATTAAAAATGTAAACTGAACTTTTCCTCTTACGAAGTATGTTCAATCTTATGTCTTTCTGAATAATAGACAGATTGTATAATTGGAAAGAAAGCTGTATTCTTTTAATTATCTTTATAGCAAATTTCAAAACGTTTTTTTCGACAACCTGGAAATTTGAAATTTCATTAACTTTCCTTTGTTTTTAGAAAAGTCTACCTGCATTGAGACAATCTTTACTGAATAGTCAACATTCAGTTTTGCAAGGACAGCCGTCTCAGCAGTCACTTCAACAAACCAAGCTATCACAAGTTATACCTCAATCTGCCTCTGGAAGTATTTCCACTGTTGTCACAACGCAGACAATAGGAATAAGGCAACCAAACAACATTTGCACGGTCTCTGTATCAAATACGGTGCAGCCTCCTCAGGTTAAGGTGGTACAGTCAAATCAGAGTTCTCAGCTGGTAGGTACTGTAGTATAAAAGAGAATTTCTAAACAGACTGAATAGCAGTTTTTAATGTTACTTTTATTTCAGGTTCGGGAAGAATACTTTCTTTTGTTTATATCATTTTCTGTGATATCTGATAGCATCTCATTTTATGGAGACTTACGTACGTGCGCAACCTTTATGTATTATCAGTAGTCCCATTGATTTAAATAATATTAACATCTTGTAAATTGAAGAAAATCTCTGTAGGCTCTTGGCCTTTTTTTCTGAAATAGAGCGGTTGTTACATTACCCCAGTGGACTCTTACCTAGTTACAAAAGTAGAACAGAAAGCTTTTCAAGACTTGCAAGCAAAACTATATTTTTTATATGTTATTATGTATACTATTTTGTTTAGATTAGTTTGCATTAAAGTTAACTGTACTTCATTTTAAAATATTCTATACATAGTTATAAAATTTGGTAGAACAGCTGTACTGTACCAGTATGTTTTGTCTAGAAATAGTGCCGTACCCTGCTATTTACAAAAACTTATTTTCCTCATGCACATTGGAAACTATTGTATTACGTGCTTAGACTCACTGATTTCATGGCATTGTTAATATAGCAACTGTGTAGCCATTTGCTCAGTAGGAGGGTGATGAATTTATCCCACTGTTGTATAGGAGCCACCCGCATGTGTGTGTATACAGTTGTAATTAAACTACGTTTAGAATTTCTACAAAGACCGTAAGTTTATACAGGTATCCTTCTAAGAGAAGGGTTAGGAGTTTCTTTGTCTGTGGCTTGTGGCTTGCATGTACATGTGAGTAAAATACTTGACCTTGGTTTCAAAGTGGAGTTGATGAAAATTTGTATTATCAAGATTCTGAAATGCAAATGTGATAAGGTAGCACAATACACTGATCTTTCCTTGAATTTATAGGCTCTACAAAGGACATAAATATTGTTTAGGCTGTGTGGGGAGAGAATGTTTGTTTTGCTTTAATTTAAATGTAACAGTACACAGTTTCAAAATGTCTGAGCCTTGGGTCATTTGAACCACACAAATGCTTTCTAGCAATTAAATTACTAAATTTAAAATAAAATGAATATAATTCTAGCAGTCTTCAATGAGCGTAGTTTTAAGGTATAAGAACATCTTTGATGCTAAAAACACCTGACTTTGGTTTTTATAACGCACACAAAACATATGTGGATGTGGTCTTGCATTTGAACTTGGCTGCTTTTGTTTTTCTGTCCAGCAGCCTGAATTCTTTTCAATCAGTGTTCTCCCCACCCGTTCTGGACTGTTATATTATGTTAAAAAGATGTCTTTTAGCTTTTTGTGCCTGCTTTTCAATTCCTTTAATTTTACATAACACTGAATCAACATTATAGTGGATCTTCAAGGTAGGGGAGGAGGAACTAGTTGCACTTACTATAGCAGTAGCTATAAAAATTATTCCCTGTCTTGAGAAACTGAATTTCTGTCAGCAGCTAGCTAGTTTCTGACAAGTATGAACGCTTATGGCTAGTAATTCCAGCGTCATCTTACTCTGCAGTCCGAAAAGTGAGCTACTGCCAGGTAATGCTGTTCTTTTGCAACATTTGGCAACACCCTTTGAACACTTTCATGACTACCAAGTAAGTTGCACCCCACCTTTTGAGAAACACTGATGTAGAACAAAAATATGCTGATAAATCCACAGGAATTCTCACTCTTGTGATTATAGTTCTTGCAGAATATTTTCTGAAAAGCCAAATTTATGTGAAGACAGCTCTTTACCTTCACTTACCTTTTGAGTTGTGTCTCTCTCTCTCACGTGCCAATGCATACACAAAGCAAGCAATCATGACATTAATATGAGTAAAGATTAACAATGTGGAGAGTTGCTTTGTCGTCTTATTCAATGTGCCAGTGCAATATGGGAGCTGAGAACTGCTAGAGTTACACATTGGGGAGATTGGTGTGATGGGCAAAAGAAGACATTTTTCTGTCTGAGAGAAGATGATAGATCTAGAACTGAATTGTCAGCTTACTGGCTATATTTTCACAAAGGTAGCAAAGTGTGGAGAGGAAATCTATGCTTAAAATTATTTCTCTATGAGAAAAGATTTACAAAAAAGTGAATGCATAAAAGATGAAAATTCATTCGCTTTACTGTAAAACAGGCTATCTTTGTTTTTAGTTTACTGAAAATGTGACTAATGAATAGACTCAAATATTATATTAACTGAGCACTTTTTAATGGCCCTTGGGTTAGTTCTATGCAGAGAAAGGTAGCGTTATAAAATAAGAGTTGTGGCACAAACAATCTGATAAACCGCAAAGGCCATCAACTCACATGCCATGCAAACTCCAGCAGCATGCATATCACAGTAGTAATTGTTCCTAAGTATTGACTTTTTTGCGGTGACAATGATCACACTCTTCACACTTATTAGTGCTCCCCACATTCAGAGCACAGCAAGGAGCCGCTGGCCACCTTGCCTGGGACTTGTCCGGGAGAGGAAGATTGCAGCTGGCTTGCCTAAGGGTGGCCAGCGCTGATGGAGGAACCTGGCTGAGCTCCAGGTTCTGCAAGCCTGAAGCTCACTAGAGAGAATTCCAGCTGGCTTTGCAAACTGTCCAGCTGCAGAAGGGCAAGCCTATTTTGGAACATAGATCCTTTCAAACCAGCCAGTTTACAGTAGCCCAGTTTCTTTTAAAATCTGGAGAATTTGTTAGCAGGTTTTTTCTTTTGACTTTTCTGTTTTACAGAGGGGTCAGTGTTAGAGGTAGTCCACAACGCCTTTGGAAAGGCATCATATTAATCTATATCATTGCATATATTTAATCTAAAATACAGACTTTCAGAGCATTTCAGTTTATGCCATTCTGAATCACGTTAGTCAAAACGATGGCTTTTAAAAACTGTGATGTTAGGCAAATGCTGTTCTTTATTAAAGTCAGTGAAAAATATCCTTCTAGATTTAGTAGTGGCTAAGACAGGCCATCTTTTAGTGCTTTTGGAGAGCTTGTTCAGAAGCTGCTTTGATAGGCTGTTGTAAAATACTGCTGTTCATTTAGAGGGGGGGAAAAAAAGAACATCCAAATCATAGGAAAGCAATTTTCTTATTTCCAGAAAAAAATACGGTGTGAGTACATGAGAAGATTTTTAGGAGAATTGAGACTTATGAGGTGACATTGGCTTCACCAGTTGTTATTGATCAGTGAGAAAGTACGTTTGCTGATCATTTAGATAGAAATTAATGAAAGACAAAGAGCACATCCATAGAACTCTGCAGAGGGGCTCGTAGGTAAACTCAGGAAGTGTGGGTTGGCTGAGTGGCCAGTGAGGTAGATTGAGAACTGGCTGGATGGCAGAGCTCAGAGGGTTGTGGTGAATGGCGCAGAATCTAGTTGGAGGCCTGTAGCCTAGCGGTGGGTGTCCCCCAGGGGTCAGTCCTGGGTCCAGTCTTGTTCAATGTATTCATCGATGACCTGGATGAAGGCACAGAGTGCACCCTCAGCAAGTTTTTGATGATACTAAACTGGGAGGAGTGGCTGACACACCAGAAGGCTGTGCTGCCCTTCAGAGGGACCTGGACAGGCTGGAGAGCTGAGCGGAGAGGAACCTCCTGAAGTTCCACCAAGGCAAGTGCAAGGTCCTGCACCTGGGGAGGAATAACCCCAGGCACCAGGACAGGCTGGGGGTTGATCTGCTGGAAAGGAGCTCTGCAGAGAAGGAGCTGGGAGCGCTGGTGGACAAGTGAAGCATGAGCCAGCAATGTGCCAAGGAGGCCAATGGGATCCTGGGGTGCATTAGGCAGAGTGTTGCCAGCAGGTGGAGGGAGGTGATCCTGCCCCTCTCCTCAGCCCTGGGGAGGCCTCCCCTGGAGTACTGTGTCCAGTTCTGGGCTCCCCAGTCCAAGAGAGACATGGCACTGCTGGAGAGAGTCCAGCGGGGGGCTACACAGATGATGAGGGGCCTGGAGCATCTCTCCTCTGAAGAAAGGCTGCGAGAGCTGGGCCTGTTCAGCCTGGAGAAGAGAAGACTGAGAGGCGATCTCATCAATGCGTACAAGTATCGGAAGGGGGAGTGTCAAGAAGGTGGGGCCAGCCTCTTCTCCGTGGTGCCCAGCAACAGGACGAGAGGCAAGGGGCACAAACTGAACCACAGGAAGTTCCATCTGAACATGAGGAAAAACTTCTTTGATGTGAGGATGACAGAGCACTGGACTAAGTTGCCCAGAGAGGTAGTGGAGTCTCCTTCTCTGGAGATATTCAAAACCTGTCTGGATGTGATCCTGGGCAATATGCTCTAGGTGACCCTGCTGGAGCAGGGAGGTTGGACTAGATGATCTCCCGAGGTCCCTTCCAACCTCAACCTTCTGTGATTCTGTGATCTGTGAGCTGTTGCTGGCTGCTTTGCTATATACAGAGAACCCAATACTGTGTAAGATAACGAGATGCTAGCTCATGTTGTTGTTGCACCCAAATTTTGTCCTTAGGCCTCATTCACTTGGCTTTTAGTAGTTCTGATATGGTGATGTTTCTTCCAGTTGTATCGTGGGCAACTTAGGAGGCTTGGGCCTTGTTGGCTACTTAGGAGTTCTAAGTGTACCCTGACCCAGCGTGCAATGCAGACTTGTACAAAGGAGACTTCAGCATTGAAACGTGTAGTGCTAACGGAGATCAGAGGTGATCTGTAAAGGATGTTGAAATCAATGTTCAAAAACTGTGGAAAAGCTATGCTGTGTAAGAGCTAGATGTGTTATTAGTACTAGCATTAGTATTAGAGCTAGTGTTATTAGTACTGCTAACTGCTACTAGCTAGGGAAATGTGGGTGAGTCTTGGGCTAATATTTTAATGAGATTAGCCAGAAATCATTTTGTGTAATGGTTCCAAGTGCAGTTTGTCTGCAGTTTGTCCAAATTTTCATTCTTAGGGGCTGGATTATGAGTATTACCGCAGACAAAATTTATGTGAACAACAGAGAAGTTTATTTGTTAAACATGCTGAAGTTGTAAGTAGGCTGAGCAGTGGTGATCGACTTGTACTTAATGTATTGTGTGGACACTGCACCATAATAAGAAAGGGCTCCTGGAGGTTGGAGCCAATTATTAGATTTAAATGATAAACAGAGCATTTGGTGTAAAGTGGTTCGTCTTAAATAAAGCAAATTTAGGTATACACAAAGAAATATCAAGATTTATGCAGGTCTAGGGTTAGGGAAGATATATTTCTGGACCATTATTTGCTGCAGAAAATTGTGCATGTTGTCCAGAAGGGAAATTTAGACATCTTTTAAGTTCTGTTAGAATATTTTTTGCCAACACATTTACAAACCCTTCATTTTTTACTGCTTTGCTGAAGCCTATTCTGTTGTTGAACTCATGTAGTTTGTACACATTTTAGTGACTCACAGGAAATCATCATTTTCTTTTTATGTTCTATGTGCAAGGCAGCTTAGAAATGGAAGAGTAGAAGATGCCTATTTGGAAAAATGAAGTAGTTTATATTAACGAACTAATAAAGATTTAGTCACTGATTTGGAATTCAGTATGTAATAGAATAATAATAATACAAATAAAGGTTGTTGAGCAGTAGATGTCTGATCCATTAAAAGAGCAAAGTCTGAACATGACAAAATTTGTATGTCTATTCAGAGTACAGCCTAGTGGCAAAAACAGTTTGTATTTTCAGTTATTACCGTGGACCAGACCTTACTTTATCAACGGGGGACCTTTACTTCCAGAATTTTGTGGTCAGTACTGTAGTATGAGGAGAATATTGGCAATAAATGCCATTTGAAAAGCGGTAACAGAAAATGATGATTAAAGGACAGATTTAAAAGTAAAACTAAAGGAAAGATTAAGAGAATTAAACACGTATAAGTTGGTCAAACAGTGGCTAAAGGGGGACATAAAGAACATTTACAAATATTTTAAGGGTTTAGATATCAAAGAACAACGATGAATTGTTTAGGGGGATCTAAGGGAGTATAAATATGAATAATGGGATAAAATGAAGTAAAGTAGAATTTGGACTGAATATAAGGCAAAATATCCTCACGGTAAGACAGATTATTAAGTGGTAGATCAGACTCCCAAAGGAAGTGATGAAAGAGGCATCACTGGAAACATTTAAAATTGGACTAGATAAAATACTGTAGAAAATATTGTGTAATAATTTGGAGAGCAGATGGGACAAATGATCCAATGGCGTTTGTTTTTATTTTCTTCATAGTTTCTTTGAAAACATACTCAACGGAACAGTCTTGTGGTCTTGTGGTATTAGCATTAAAAATTACATGTTGTGTTTAAAAAAAGTTCACTTTTTGGTTTGGGAGAAGAAAAGTAATTTTTTTTGCTAATTTTGAGGCATTGTTTAAGCATTGTGATTGTTACAGTTGCAGCATGGTAAATAATGGCAAATATGAATTCTCGGCCTATAAAAAGATGAGCATTGTAAGTTAATGCTGCCAGATTACATGATAGCTGAGGTTTGATATGACATTTATCTTCAGGAGTGAGTAGACTGATAAATCACAAGTGGCATAGCCACAAGTGAGTTAGCAAGTGTTTACTCATGAGTGAAGATAAATGTCATATCAGACCATAGCCATTCTGTTTTGTATATTTACAAGTTAAGAGACTTGTTTTTTCTTCCACAATACTTTTTAAATTTAAATGAGAGGAAAAAAATACTCGGTACAGGATATATTTTCCAAATTTATTTTTGGTTTGAATTGTTTGCAGCAGGTTCTGTTTCCTATGCTTTTGTTTTTATTGCTGTATTTGGTATGTATATAAAACATGGTTTATTAGTTGAAATGCTGAAGCTTTTGGATGAGGTGCTTCTGTTGCAAAGTGTGTTTTATGTAAATCAAGTCAGGCTAATTTTTCAGCCCTTTTCGAGTAAGGGGAAGCATATCGTTGTGGTCCTATGCATCTGCATTGGCAAAGGAGCAGCTAGTTTGTTGAGGCTTGAAAATTCTTAGTGTCAAAACCTTAGCAGTGAGTTCTAATGTAATTGTCTTAAAGGATTTTTCCTTTTCATCGTTTGTAGGTACCACCTTTCCTTTTTATTTAATATCTCACGTTTACATGAGAGAAAGAGAACAGAAGTTATCAAACTGTATGCTTGGACCCATTTTATGTGCTTTGGCTGAATTCTTTCTGAACCTGTATTTGTTGGTCATTCATGTTGTTAATTATTGGTCTGTGTTAACACCGGAAATATGTTCTTTTTCCTGTAATAACATATATGATAGAAGATTCACACTGGTCTTGGTATGATCATCACCTTTTTGCTTAAGACTGGAACCAGGGAGCACTATTATTTTATTCTCATATACTTATTGAATCTTAAGCTTTTCAAAGAAGGGTCTTAGGGAAAATGGGTATTTTGACTGTCACTGCTTTGTTATTCTGATTCTCCGTAATGTGACTGTTAAATACCCTCTTTTCATCTTCACAAATCTGCTTGTTGTATGGAAGCACCTTTGTACAGACAGTGTGAAAATAAAGTGAAGCTTAAGAAATGGACAGGGTGGTGGTCTGTTGAAGCATTCAGGGAGTGAGCAGAAGGGACGTGTCTGGAGGGAGCAGACTGGTAATGCATCAAAGTGAGCTTCATTAGTGGAGTGGAGAGAACATGGTTAAGGGGAGAAGTGGGAGGATGAAATAAAGGAGAGTACTTTCCTTATTGTGAAAAATGTGCATGCTGTTTTGTAGAGAAATGTTATTTTATAGAAAAAAAGGAAGTTAACTTTAAGCATAGTGTACTTGGAGAAGAAGTAATGGAGAAGAAGTAATGCTATGATTTTCCTTCGTCAATACATTCCTTGAAGAGCTCCAAAGTACAGCAGCCTAGGAGTTGATTCTTCAACTTTTGCCTGGTAGACTGATGAGGAGTAAGTTGGTCTGTCACAATGTTTGTTGACCTAGCACTACTTTGATCATAGTTTTGTTTGTGATTTTGCTGTTTTGCAAAGTCGTTATTGAACTCCAGACAATGGCTATGTCATATTAAATCTTTTAGGTTTTCTGTGCCTTTGTTGTTATTGCTTGGCTGTTGAGCTTCCTATCTTCAGTGGTGGAAATAGTGAAAATGGCTTCCCTTCTTTTTAGTGGAGAGGGAATGATGAACTGTTTCCATGGACTTCAAAGACTGATTTATGTTCTGTCTTGTCACTTTTCTTATTTAGCACTTTTATAAAACCATTACTGTTATTATCATGGAGGTAGTAGGAGAATCATGTAGGAAAGGACCTTTGGAGGTTTCTGGCTCAACTTCCTGCTCAAAACAGGTCCAGTTACAGTGTGTTTGACCACCCTCCTAGTAATTTTTTTTTCTTACATTGAGTTGAAATTTCTGATGTTCCAACTTGTGTCCATTGCATCATGTCCGTCCACTGTGCACCTCTGAGAAGAGTCTGGATCCCTCTTCTCTACATCTTCCCAATAGGTAGTTGCAGACAGCGATAAGATCTCCCCTTAAAGTTTTCTTAGGGCTTAAGTAATGTCTGTTAACCTCAGTCTACTAAAAGCATCCACTTCTGTATCTTTTTTTTTTTTTATCGGTCTGGGTTAGTAAATTGGTGCTTAGGAACTGGTGTTAGGATTCAGACTGAATAGGTTACAGCGCATTAGCTGGGCAACAGTCATTATTCATATTTTTAGGCTGTGAGAAATGTAAAATAATTTTGGTTAATTTAACCATTTCCCATTGGGACTAGCCTGTTACCAGTACTTGCTGATTGTCTGCATTTTCCAGACCAGGTTAAAGACTTAATGGTAATGTTTATACTGTGAGGAAGATAGACAAGAGAATTAGAGCAGTTTAAATCAGTTTAATTGATGAAGAGTAATTTAGGTTGTTAGTCAATTTTGCCATGGCATCATTTGCTTCTGATTCGTCAGCTTCTACTATGTCCTTTATTTTCATCTGGAAAGAGGTTTGTACCTTCTGTTTCAAAGACAAATTGCTGCTGTTTGTTCCTTGATCACTTCCAGATTTGAAGATTTGAAGTCTGTATTGAAAGAACCTTGAAACTATTTAGAAACTGAAATCTAAGTTGGTGTAAATTGTTGCTCTGAGTTGGATTGTAGTTTTTACTTTTGGAAAGTATATACTTGTTGTTGATCAGATTCTGTATGGAATTTAAGATGTCGATTTTGATCTTTTTCTTCACTTTCAGCCCTTATATATATGTTGAGATTTTAGTTTGGTACTTGTTAAGGAATGTTTTTCAGATCTATTTGATAGTAAAGAAAACATTGCCATTATTTATGTCTTCTAAAATGATTAAATGCTGCCCTATCTTTAGTGATGTTACTGACCCACTTTTTTAGGACATCCACAGGAAAATGCTGATCAGGTGAAACAGAATCTGATCCTGAACTCAAGAAATGTTTAGCTTAGTTGTTAGCTTTGCAGTGGAATAACCTAATCACAGGAGATAAGTATAGTAGCAGATAGTAGTTCCATGCACAGGTCACGCACATCTCCCTTTTCGGCCTGACTTTCGTCAAGTTTAGGTGTGGCTGCTTCTCATCACTATAGTTTGGAAGCTCATCCAATGACAACTTTCCCCCTCTCTTTAATGTCAATGCAGCCTTTTTTGGCTGTGGACTGTTCTGTTTCCTTACTTACTAAAATACACTTCATTTACGTGTAAATTGTTTTCTGTGCATCAAAATGCAGTCAAATTCAACTTTCTCCCTCTTTTTCACTTATCTCACCTATAGTTCTTTCCTGTTTTTAAGCGTGATAGCTATTTTATTCTTATGTTGTCGGGGTGTCTCTATTTACTTCAAGTAAATACTTTGCATCAAGTCTTTCTGCCTTGATGAAGTAAATTTATATCCATTTACTCAATTTCTGTGCTTAGTACAAACATTACATTTTCCTTTGGTGTCCGTAGTTGAAACTGAATCCTGAACCCTTTTTCTCCTCCCCCCGCCCCCGTCCCCTTTTCTCTTTCTGCAAGGTAGCTATGGCTAATGATTGTGGTAATGGTTCTGGATGGTAAACCTCCACAGGCTTATTATCATCTCACAACTTTTAATATTTTAGCATGCATAGGATGCAATTTCTGAACTTCAAAATGGCCATGCTTGTTTTTTTTCCCCCTAGCCTGCATTACTACATTAGTTCCCTCAGTATTCTTTTTTTCTTGTTTATGGTTTTACCCCTGTTCCTTCTGCATGATTTGAGAATCCTTGATTTCTTCTGATAGAAATTAGGGAACAGATCAGAAATCGTTCTTCTTTCTCTACTTTTTCATATCATTTGAAAATATTGTTTCACCTTTCCTTTTCTCCAAAGTCAGAGATTTGGCCTTACATTATTCAGCTAGATATATTCCTGGATACAGTATGTAAGAATGATGCAGACTAGGGCCAAATAAAGTGCAATACTGCCTGTTTGCTTCATGTAGCATATTCAGTTAGATTGTAGTGTGTCACATTGTATTCCAGGAGATAATAATGAATTTTGTGGATGTGAGAAAGAGGTCTATCATTCAAAGACAGTAGACACATTACGCAATGGGAGTAACATAGGTACAACTGTGATGAGTACATGACTCTTGGGGTTTTCTGGACTATGAGTTGTGGTTGTAATCTTATTTTGTAATCTTATTTTCAGCTATTTGTCTGTGTTTACATGTTTTTAAAGTTTATTCATGGATTTTTTTCCAGCTCTGCAAAGTCAACGTGGTTTTTTTGAATCTTATGTTCATTACACTGGTGCCTACCTTTTTCCTTATTTCATGAACATATGTTTTGCTGCCAATTAAACGTGAGCCTTGCAGGTTTTCTTTTTGATTTAATTTATTTATGGGTCAAATTCTAAGATTCTTACCCAATTTCAGTTTTGGATAAGGATCTCAGAATTTGGTTCAGTATTAAGTGAAACCATGAAAATACCCAGTTAACATTTAAAAGATGAACAGTACATAACCACTACAAAACATTCTGTTTTTCATTCTGTGTATATCTGACTTGGGAACCCATAATATTTTGGATTTTACTTTTAGTATATATTTTCTTTAAAGAGCCTAGATGTAACATATAATGAAAGGCCTAAGAGTTGTAGGTGGATACCAGTAAAATTAGTGCAGCATTTTCTTCCACAAAAATGCTTTCTTTCCTAGTAAAATTTCTGAAGACAGCAGTCTGAACTTTGATATTTACCTCACTTATTTAAAATATTTTTTGATGAAGGTTGTGACATAGGACATTTGTGTCAAATATTTGATTTTTTTAAAGTATGGCAACAAAATATGTATATATGCACACACACACAACCGCATGCATTACATAAATATGACTTTTGTCACTAGCTGGTTGTGCTTTAGAGATCCATATGCTTATATCAGTAATTACAGGTATTAGTATATTTACGTTGTGTGTGTTTGTGTATAAAGAATATAATATAAGTATACTTTTTTTCAATAATAGCAGATTATCCAGTCAACATCTGCTCAAACTGTGAAACGAAACCCTGCTTGCCAGACTACCCAGATTAGGATGCCAGTGGTAATAACTCAGACCATTAGACCACAAGGTATGGGTTTAAATATTTTAGTGAGATTGTTGCCTTTGTATGAATTTTATTGTAATTGCAAACTAGTAGCATGGGGAAGATCTTACAGTGTTGACATTGGCAGACTTGACGTTTATTTTTTACTTCTTACTGGCTGAGAATGCATGTTTTCACTATGCAGTTTCACCGTATTTTGAACAAACACAGTTAACTTTTGAAACTACTCGTGACAAAATTCTCACAAGGTTAGTTCCTTACTCAGCAGTGTTTCATGGAGAGTTCTGAAAGAAGTCAGGAACCTGACTCACTGTTCTAAACTTGTAACTCTGGGCCAAGAAAGAAATACTTCATTTTTTGGTGAAGCCTAGAGAATGTCTCAATTTAATCATCCTGGTTTAGCTCTTACCCCTGAAGCTGGACATGATAGTCACTGTCTCGCCATCTGTGGAGGTCAAGGTAGGACTTACAGAGAAACTTTTCAACCCGCGTGCCCTTTTCTTGTCACTGTGTTTATTTACTCTTTGGTGATGTCAGAGACTGACAGCAACATAACATGGCGTTATTAGCCGGGGAATCAAGAGTGTAGTATTATACGTGACTGACCCATCTGTGTGAGCATGGATGGATTAATATTTGACTGCTGCATCCCACTCTTTAAGAGGGTTCTTGAAGCCTTCTTTCTTTCTTAAATACCTATGTGTTTCTTTCCACCACTAAGTCTGTTAGCCTTCTCTCAGGATGTGGGCTTTTAGATAATTGAGGGTTTGTAATGGAATACAGAGCTAATCATCTTCAGATATTAGATCTGAAATCAAATTAATTTAAATGCATATGCAAGCTGTTGCTGCCTGTATGACTTTATTGCTTGGTCTTTTTCCTTCTTCTTGGTTAAAGAAGGGGTAAAAATCCAGTGATCACAGTTAGTAGCAGTTGATGTTCTACTTGGTCTGTTCTCTTCAGAGACTGCAAAAGCTGAATGGACAGAGACCAAGCTATCATTGTAATCCTATAGATTGTTTTTTTCCAGGTTAGGAAGAAATGCATTTAATTGTCATGAAAGGTGTACATAGTACTGACACTCATGTCCTGAACTGATTAACGGGAAAGATATTCTCTGTCTTACAGTGTGAACTTTCACTTTTGACCAATGTGTCTGACTATGAAGGCTGATTTCATTTCTGTGCTTGTGGAGTAGTGTGTCTCTAAGCCATGGATGTCAACAGTGTGCCAAGGATTTGCATGACATTGGCATCTGTCATTTAAATAGTTGTTTAAGAACACAGATTTGTGTGTGAAGGCCATTGATCAGCCATAGAGATAGTAGCAAGTTAACTGACTGTTTAAGGAGTACAACTTAGCTTTTATATAGAGCTGTACACAGATGGCATTCATAAAAGCCGATTCATGCAAAGCCTTGCATTCAGGTGAGCTTATTCCTGTTTACAAGCTTGTTTAAGCCCACCATGATATTGTTTTAAGTACACAGACAAAGTCAGCGATCAGAATGGAAATTTAGAAAATGCCCCACTGTAAAACTATTTATTCGGCATCCCATGTGTGGAAAAGTGTCTGCCTGTGTGTTTGCAGCTCTAAGAAATGCCACCATGGCATACTATCAGACACCAGTACAACTTGACCTTGATGTATTGTTAAAACTTTCTACTGTGAACACCAGTAAACTGGTGTTACATACCAGCCTAGCCATGTAGAAGGAAGTAGGATACTGGAATAGGACATGGTCTATGTAGAATGATGGTAGTATAATTGTGTGGAGTATGGCTTCTTAAGGATAGTTATGCCAGAATTGAGCTGGCTTCCACAGAATGGTGCATTTTCCTTCTTAGACTGGAGTAGCTCTCCTAGTGTTATGCTTCTGTTACATTAATATTAATGCATCCATATGAACAGATTACAGTGCTTTTAAAAACACTAGCATAGATAGTGTAGGCAGGCTCTAAGAACTTTTACACTAGTATGATTGTATCCACACCAGGGGAAGTAACTTTATAATTATTTCAGGAAAAATTCATACTTCTTTATCAAGGCAGTTATCAGTGTAATAATTCTGTTAATCACATCTTATGGATGGGGGAATTGAGCTGAAGGGTGAAGTTATTAAGCAGAGCATTCATTGCAGCTATCTAACCCATGCAGAAATGAAACTAGGAACTTAGCAACCTCTAAATTTGGACTTGTTTCTCTAGATCATGCTGATTGAAATCTGAAGCAAGGACCCAGTGGTGAAAGACTCTGTATGTCATTACCAATCCCATGAAATATCTAGGCCCACAGATGATTTTAATTTTCAAAGTATGCCCTGCCTCATAGTATAAATTTGTGTTTAGCCATATTTGTATCTAACTGCGTAATTGTGCACAATTGTGATTTAAACCAAAAAGCTGGTATGTCATCCCAAAACTTGATATCCTTTGCAAGATGCACTTAAGTAGCATTACCTATACAGGCGGTGAAAGAAAGTGAGACTAATTTTTTCTATGTCCAGTGTAGACTTACTGTTTTCCTGACACTAAAAAATTAACTACTGTTTTGCTGTACCTTTTGGATATTTTTTAGATCAGAAGTTAGCATCTGTAGGATACAAACCATTGATGTTAATTCTAAAGGAATATAGTATTAGTTCTGGAGGAATGCTGCTATCTGCCTTTCTTTAGCCATTGTAATAATTTTTGTGGCTAATCCATTTTCAATCTCCTAAATGTAAATTGATGTGTTAATTTTTATTATTGTATTAATCATCTACCCTTCCGACTCACTTAGTAGAAAAGCTTTTGATTGCTTCATCTACAACAGATAAATGATTGGACTGGACTAATGCTATTCGGGACATTTCATGTACCTTGAATATTCTGATGACAAAATACTTGTTCCCCATGCTTAGAGTTTGAAGTCCTAAATCTTGTTTTTTGGTTCACTAATGTTGAGGGTCCATGCAACAGTTTCTTTAAACAGAATGAAGAACTGAACAAAGCCTGTTAAGTTATTCTTGCTTTGAGAGCATGGGACGAGGTTGATGAAGACTTCAAAATAAAAAAAGGCGTGCTGGATTCATTCAAGGCTAACACTTTTTTTTTTCCCCCCGAGCAAAGAAGTGTTATTAAAAGGATTTGCTAGCTCAGATAATTGTGTTTTAGATTTTTGGAGTACATGAAAGAAAAATAGCTTAACTCTACTAAGGTTTGTAACATGACCATATGGCTTATAGAAATGAGCCATAAACATGCAAGAATAACTCCATGTACTTTTAAAAGTGTCTCAAGCACTATATGTATGAGACTCTCAATAATATTAATTGAGAGATATATAAGAAAAAAGTGAGAACTTTTAAGTGAAATATTAATTATGTTTTAATTTTCACATACCAAAAGATAGGTGGGGTTTAAAGGAAACAGACAAAACACAACCCAAGTAAACATATTCTTAAAATATGTAAGCGGTAAAGGATGACTTAATCCAAAAGTCTTTTGTCAATATTTTTCGAGTCCAACACTAATATACTGTTTTCTGATAATGATAACAGCCCAGGTCTGTTGATTTACTGATTAGCAGCAGTAATCACTTTTGCTTAGATTATCCAAATGTCTGATAGGAATTAAATAGCCTTTCTTTTTTTTTATTGATTTACTTTCACAAGAAGTTGAAGGCTTAACGCATTTAGGCTCATTTAGATATCCCAGTTTTTACTTATGCATGTAGGTTTGTAAAGTCCATATACAGACATAAATTACTTTCAGAACAAGAAGGTAAAAGACAACGTTTAAGAGGAGGTTATTTAAATTTTTACAGTAATATATTTTCCTTTGTATACATTATACAACAGTAAAAAATACTTAAAATAATGTTTTAAACTCTGAAAATACATGCATTTCACTGCAACAATGAATGAATATGTAAGAAAATATAAAAGACACAGTTAATATCACAGTACCTTGAGTGACTTAAAACATCTGTATGAAGAACACTTCAAATTCTGTTTCTATATGCTGTCCAGATCACATAGAAGAGTGGTTTACTGGCAATTGCAAACACATTTATAGCCATTATGTGTACTATAGCCAGCTATGGCCAGTGGTTTTCAGTTTTAGAATCTTCTGTATTTTGTAAATATTGAACAAACTGTAATGTAAATACAATTTTTATATTGTAAATTGTTCTTCTTCAGCAGTGTAATCTTTAAAAGTAATAACTTCCTTTTGTTTGCAATTTACAGACAGTTAAATTTAGTTCCTGGACAGAAGGTTCTTTGATGTAAATTGTCTAAGACAGCTCATAATAACATTGCTTGGTGTTTTTCAGGCACAGTAGGGAAGGCACCAACAATACAAGCCAGCAAAAGTCCTGGGGGCTTTGGTGTTCAGGTCTCTGCAAATCAGAAAAACAAGCTGAATGACCCTGGAGGTGGTTCTTTCAGGTAAAAAAAAAAAAAAAAAAAAAAAAAAGGCAGAGGGTTGGGGGGGAGGAGAGCTTAAATATAAAATAGAACTTAGAATAGGCTTAACACCAGAGGGCAGTATTTTACAATAATTCCTGTTTTTTCTCACTTTGATTGGATAACAATTTTCTTATTTAGTTCTATTAAAAAGAAAAAGGGGGGGGGAACATTTCTTGAAGATTTTTCTCTACGTGCAGTTTTGAATGTTTAGTAAAGCCTTCACTTCTGTGCAATCTGATAAAGCTTCTAGTAAATGAGATTCTATATATTGAATGTTAATAAATACATAGATGTTTCTATGCATCAGATAATAGCATTCATATGGAACGTATCTTGCTGAGACGATACTAATTGTAATGACAGGGCAGAGTGAAAGATAGGCTTCTGTAGTTAAGCTGCAGCTATCCTCTAGGCTGATGAGAGAAAATACTGTTTTGGTGGTGGGTGGGTTTTGTTTTATTTTGGGTTTTTTTTTGGTTTTACTTTTAGAGAAGAGAGGATCTCCATTGCTTAATGTGTTCTTCATGGGGTTACTTAGGCAGCAGAGGTTGGGGCAGTCTTTGGGTTTCTGTAGTGGCCAGGTACTGCAAAGGTTCAACCCGGTAGCATTGATGTATTGAGCTGCTGTATCAATTCTTTTGTGCTCAAAACTTTTATTGACATAATTTTTTTTATATATTTTGAACATTTTTACTATTTTTAGTCAAAAGCTAATCTTATATTTATTACATTTTATTTTTCCTACCTTCTTTTAAGGTAGGAAATGTAAACACATGATGTAAGTACATTTTATTTGTATTTAAGCATTTTCTTTTTCTTCCTGTTACTTTGTTAAATGACAGTGTGTTCCTAGATTTTCATATTCTTCTGGAATTCTTAGTTTGTCTGACATCGTCAAACCAGTAATTTATTGACAGGCTTAGATTCTTGTAGGTGAAGTGAAAGAGAATTTTTAGCTCTTTGTGAAAAATATCTGCTTTGAGGCATATCAGTATTGCAACTAATAGTGGCAGTACTTAGTATTAATCTAGAAGCATAATCACTCAATTTTTTATTTTCCAGTGCTTTTGCCTCCCACTGAGTATTTAAATGATTTAAAATGTCTGTTGGGTTCAATTGTACTGTCTTAATAAGTATTTTTTATGTTTGTAAGCAACATGAGCATTTATTCTTTGTTAGTATAGCTTTCAATTTTACATACACCAAAAGGGACAGAATTGTTTTCAACTGAATGTTGTAAACTGTGCCAGGATTGATTCTTGCATTCACTTAGTTTATACATAGAATATATTAGGTTAGTTGGAATTGTTAATTTTCCCTTGGGGAGAAGCAAATGCTCAAGGCACTGATTGATAAATCAATAAATCTTTAGTGAGTTTGGTAAATAAGCTGTCAAGGGTGTATGTCATTTTTCCTCTAGAGAACAAATTTTAGTCAGAATGAATGTGTTTGTTTCCTTGCATTGTTTTCTCCTTCCAAATAGTAAGACACAATGCTGCATTTAAATAAGTCCATAAAATTGCAAGGATTTATTAAACAACAGAAAGATCAAGCTTTTCTTGATATCTTAACAAAGAATTCAGTTGTTTGCATATTTGCATTTCAACCCCTAACCTCTCCTGAGGACAAATAGATGTCTGACTATTAAGCCTAAAGGCACAGAGCTGGAAATCTGTATTAATCCTCTGAATGCTGACTAGCTTTCCTCAACATTCCCAGCGTGTGTGAAGAATGTGTTTTTAGCCAGAAGGCAAACTGGCATCTAAAGCAGAGCAAGAATTTTGAAAAATAGTTGTGTTATGTATAAATTTATTTTGCCCTTAGTGTTTTATTATTGCATATTTATTTCATTATTTTATACTCTATTTTTTAAAAAATAACTTACTTTAGCTTTTCACTATTGTGGGCAAAGTGTTGGTCACTAGAAATGCAAATGTGAACTTTATTTTTTCAGTTTCTTTCTCTAATAATACACATTCTTAAATCTGTGGGGCTCTGGGAAACGTAGGAAAGAATTACATGAGAGAAATCTAGCAGTGAGGAGTTTCACGAATAGTAGCCTAGCCTTTAATGTCAGCGTTAATTACTGAACTACGAGACTGCCTACCTGGGTTCACAGGATATTATGGTAGCAGTTCTATGACATAAAGTTTTGAACCCTGGCACTTCCGCAACGTAGAAATGATGTATTCCTGAAATTTTATTTTGGGATTAAAAATTCTTGTGGCTGAATTTTTCAGGGGAAACTACAGACCATCCCATTTAGTTGACCTTTCAACTAAGTTACTAGCAAAGAATGGAAATAAGATTTCCTTTCTTTGTAATATTTTTGTTTTACAGTAGAGATCCAGACTTCTATTTGCACCATAATATTAACAGTATAGTCCAGCTGGTGCTTTCTGTAGCAAGTGGAGATGTAACAGAAGGTCTTTGAAGTCCTTTAGGGGCCTGCATATTTGGCTGTAACTGTTGTATATACATCACCATCTAATTCAGTAACTCAAAGCTCCCACTAGAGTAATCTGTCATTGACAGCTATGAGAACATCAAACTCTCAAAGTATTTATTATCCATAATTCAGATTGTGGCCACTATGAGGAATTTCCCTCCTGACATAAGGTTGTAGAATAATTTCAGTTGGAAAGGACCTTGGGAGGTTATCTAGTCCAATGTCTGACTTGGAGCAGGTGCCATAGGCTCAGGGACTTGTCCAGTTTTGAATATCTCCAAGAACAGAGATACATGTTTGTGTTCTTGTATTATCCCACCACTTTCTAATTGTATTGAGTAAGACCAAGTGACGTTGCCTGTAGATGTGTAAAGTGGGGCGAGAAGTGGGGACAGAACCATCCTCTTTAATGTGTGTGGTGATGAGATGTTTGACATAGTGTAGCAGTTAGCCAGATGCTCCTGCATTTTCATTGGGGCTTTCTTGTTCTAAAGTGGTATTTCAAAGGTATATGCAATGGCTTGGAGCCTGTCAATATCAAGTTGTACATAGCCAGTGTGATGGGAGTTTTTGCAGACTCTGTGTCTACGAAGTGAGTGACTACGAATATTTGAAACTTATTTTAATATTCGTATTTTATGCTGCTGACATGCACTGTTTTAAAGTAGAGTTTACCTGGGGACAAACAACAACTAACTCTTTCTCTGTTTGCAGACTTCTGTGCTAGACTATCCAAAAGACCGTACGTTCTGAATTTGCTATCTTTTATTCATCTTTTTAACATAAAAGGGTAATAACATAATTCTGGCAAAATGCCTAAAATTGGATGCTGTTATGTGTCAATAACATGAAAAACGCCCTGCCCTTTGGGAAAGATAGAAAGCTGATGTAGATGTTGAATGGATAACTTTAAAGTTCTAATCTCAAAATTGTATATGATTTTAAACCCCAAGCCTTAAATTTCAGTTTCTGTGTTTTTCCAAATAGGTATTTTAAACTCTAAGATAAGCATGAACTTCTTCCATATTTTGCAAAATAAAGAAAAATGTTGAATACGAATGTGGTGTCTTCTGTCACCCCTTTTTTGCTCACTTTTATTAGTGGTCAGATCCCATATAGACTTTGTGAATGAGTAGTATGACAAAGCAGTATTAGGCAGAAACCTTGAAACTAAACCTTTGAAAATAAGAATAAGCATTCTAATGAATTTACATAAACAGAATGGATGTAATGCAATATTGACTGTTACAGTCATTTCAAGTAACAATTTATAAGCAAAATACTGTAGATGATCTCTGATCTTGTGATCCACAGAATTCATAGCCTTGCTTAGCGTCTTGCATATGTGCAGTGACTTTGCCATAATAACTTGTAAGTTCACCTTTGACAGATAGGGGAATCAATATCATAATGCTATCTCTATCAGCCTACTGATAGAGTGTGTTTAATGCCAGTGTATGTCATCTGGTCCTGTACAGAAAGTAATAATATTCTTCTGTCAGCATGTGTTCTTGCAGCTCAGCTTGCAGCAGTTCAGCATTGCAGATTTAAATATCATGGGTTCAAATCTTGTAAAGAGCCTGAGGGGGAAAAAAAAATAGCATGCAAGCATGCAGTTTATGGATTTTTGTTCTAGAGAGGTGCGTAAAGTTTCCTTTACTTGTTGTAGTTTTCCTTCACTTGTAGTTTTCAGAATGGCTTGTCTTGGTTTAAACAAAATCTTTGAGGCATGTTATGGACAACTGCAAATACCTTATTTTTTCCTTTCTGAATGTTTTTTTTGAAGTAAGTGGTTTTTGTAGTTGCACAAATGTTTTTAATTAAGAAGAAAGGGGGAGGAGGTGTTGTAAGAGGTTGAATGTAAGAGGAAGAATGAACCGTTAGACTGTATATTAAGATGTATCTTGCATTTGGAAACAGTTTGAGCACACATGTTCTCTTCTTATAAATATTATGCATATTGGGAGGTTGGATTTATGCCATAAGATTCAGTATTTAATACAGTAAAAATAGAAATAATTACTAAGACAGCATAATTAGAACGAACACAGTAATATATATACACAAAGAAACATAAAATAGTTAAGCACAATGTGCTTGGATGAAAAGGGGAAGACAGTTGGTAATCATCAATCTAACCTACCACTGGATGGCATCTTTGTTCCACAGAACGACTTGTAAAAACTCACTGATCTGGAGTTAAAAGTTGACTTTTATAGGAAATTGTTTGGCAAGGGTGCCAGGCCCTTTTATATAAAAATCTGTGCCTGTGTTTCGGGATCCAAAGCCACCCTCTTTTCCATATTGCGGGTCTTTGAAGCGAAAAAGGATATCTTCATAGAGATGTTACCATTAGACTGGAAAATCTGTAATCCCAGCTATGATTTAAAATATTTCATATCCCTCTTCCCTGTAACTTCAAGAAAAAAAATAGATGCACCCACAGATTATAAATTGCTGATGTAAGATGGAAGGAAGTTATTATGTCCAAGACTTAGAGCGATGATCTTATTTTTAAATGCTGTTGCATTGATTTTGATAATTTCATTAAAATTCTGTTTTGTGCCCAGAGAAAAAATGCATGCTTTACTGTAGGTGACTTTTGTTTATATATAACATACAGTCACAGATCTGTACTCTCCTGCCTCCTCCCCAAAAAGCTAAAATGCTGAGCAGAAGAAAGATAAAAGACTGATTGTACTTTCTTCAGCTACTAACTAAAAGTACAAACTTTTGTTAAAATTTGCATCGATTTCTTTGTACTTTTTATGTGTAATTCATTTATTAGCAAAGTTTGTTAAAAAACAAAATATTCAAAGAAGCGGGTTAGCTCACGGTGACTTTAGAAAGAGGAATAAAATAGTATTTAAGTTCATGTGGCAAGATATCAGTTACTTTAATGAACATGGAATAATGACTTTCTGTAGCTCTGTGTGATAGTACTTTTAAAGGAGTTTATTGGTGGGAGAAATATAACCATGATGGTTAGTAAGAAAAAGATTTCATCATCGACATAGTGATGAGCAGTACTGTACTTTTAGGCTATGAGACATGGCTGTAAAAATCATTTAAGTGTGAGCATGGAATTGTTTGATGAAACTATTCTTTTTAGGTATATGTAGGGCTTCTCTTTAAATGTATTGGTACTTAAAATAGACTTCAAAAACTTCTAAATTTTTAATTTTGTTGTTAGAATAGTTTCAGAAGAATCCTGCAGAGAAACACTGGTTTATTTCCAAACATATCCTCTGTTTATATGAAAAAACATTTTTATCTATTACTAAAACTTGTATCAGTTCCTGCCACTCTAATACTGCATGCCACAAAAAAAAAGTTTCTAAGGAGGATCAAAATAATAAAAATACATTGTTCTGTGAAGAGGGAGATTTCTTGTTGTTTTGTGGCATTTCAGACGTTTCAATCGATTGTTGAGTTATAATAACTCCATAGAATAGCCTAATTTGGGAGCAATATTTGATCCTTTTTACAGTTGACTGTTGTTAGTGATTGTTTAGAGAACAGAAACACATTTCATTCGTTCTTATTAAGTCCTCTGGCTTTCAAGGGAACATTGATAATCCCTATTTGTTTATATGCATTTATTTATCAAACCTTGCAGTTGTATTCGTTATCTGATTTTAAATTCTAAGTGGGGTTTTTCAGCGCTGCTCTTTGAGCTGAAACATTTGTCCTCAGTTTTTAAATCACTGAGAGAGGTTTTCTGGCTTATGTAGATTCCAGAAAAAAGGCCTATCAGATGGCAAGTTTGGGGAGAAGTGAAGAATCCTATCTTGTTTTTTGTATGAGTGGTTGCTTGATGGAGGTGAAAATACCTCAGTGTGCAGATCCTGGCAACCCAATCTGGAAATAGGGAAGGGAAAATTTATTACTTATTGCTAGTCAAATTGTGCATAACTGTGTTATAAATGCTTGCTAAATCAAATGAGGTCATGGTGACTGTACTTGGAGAAGAGCACAAACCCACCTGCTCAGTTAATTTTTTTTACCAAGATCCTTTGAGAAGTTCTGCTCAGGTGCCCTCAACAGGAAGGAGTGCACAGGCTTTCGTGCTGCCGCGCTGGTTAGATTACCTGGGATGATACTAGTTCAATTTCAAGCATTAAGTTTTATAACCTAAAAAACTTCTATTCTTCACATTTTTTCAATTTTAGTTACTGTTTTTCAATTGTAGTTAGAATCTTTTGAACCTGCTACTAAATATTTAAATCAGCCCCTGTTGTTATGTGGCCAGATGCATTTATCAACTGTCATTTTGGGTCCATTTCCACTACTGATTGGACAAGGTCGAAAGGTAGCTTGGTCATCTATGCACTGAAGTAGCCCAGTTTCTTCATGAAAGCTCACGTGACCCTCCTAAGAGTATTGTGTGTGTGCGATGTGAAGTGTAAAAACGAAAGTTCTTTAAACCTGGCAGGGGAGAAGATCAGTTGTGTGACACCATCCTCAGGAACTTCATTGCTAGAGAAGAAATCAAGTGACTGCACTGTTGCTGTATTCTCCAGTCTGGTCACTAGCGCTCATGAAAAATAATAAAAGCTCATTTGTATAGGAGACTGGACTTTTTCTGACAGTCAGCGTAAAACTTGCCATCTTCTGCCTGAAGCATTCAGCACATTTCTCCAGGGTAATACAGACCAAAAGCCTTTTTAACTCTGTAACCCTCTTGTGAAAGAAATCAAAACGCATATCTAACAAACCACAGAAGTCTTCCACCAAAATAGGATACTCTACGGCACATACCAAGGAGAGTATGAGAGGACAGGGAGGACCTAGATTACTGATTTCTAGATTTCTCTCTCTTCTGCTCTTTTGCTCCCACACTGTGCTTGTAGCTTTGTTTTTTTACTGTAGGTCTTAAACTTGTTATAAGGTGATAGAAAGTATCCCAGGGTGCATAGGAAGGCATATATGTAATAACCTTTTTTGTATATCTTTTAAATAAGCTTTTATTATATTGTTTTATGCAGTAGTGAGAGCCCAGATTTTGATCTTTGCGGATCTTTTCCATGCATATATTCCTAAAGGTTATGTAATGCCTCCTAGAATATGCTGAAATGCAATGTTTGTGTCAGTAATATCTACTAACCAGAATGTGTTAAGAACAGATGGTTGTTTCCACGGTTATGAGTCATACCTAACAGAAGTAGGAGATAAGAGATGCTTAGGAGATACAGGTATGATCTATCTTCTGAAACTGGAAGTTGTCAATCCAGTGCTTTTCTTAAGCTATTAGGAAGGGTATTGCAGGGCAAACAGTAGCTTGGGAAATGCTGCTATCATCTTCTCAAATGCAACTTATTTTCCTAAAACTATTTGGCCTGCTCAACTGATTTTTATATGTTGCCAAAGAAAACACCAGTGTATATTCAAACCACATTTACGAACTAAGCTTACCTATGAACTCCTCAGGTCAAAAAATCTTCCTGACTATTGCTGAAAATGCTTTTGTGCTCCTTTTGAAAGGAACTTGTGAAATAATGAGAGAGTCCAAATTCATGTTTTTGCTTTTAATGTCTGTGGGCTTTTTATTAACTTTACCATTTCACTCACAGTTTACAGTGTACAGAGAATAGCTGGATGCTGTTTGGTCTGTATTTATTGCTGATCATTGCCCTTAGTTTTCTGACCATCTTGGTGTCATTCCTGTCACTGAATATCACTGATTCCCATCGCTGTCTCTGTCACTCCTGCTAGAGACAAATTGTCCTGTTTCTGAGGATTTCCTAATGTCATCAGAGAAATATTTAGTTATTTCTGAATCTGGAATGTTTTCTGTCACAGTGGAGACCTTGGTCGTTGTGCCCCAAGTTGGCCCAGCTGACAGGCATATTGCGTGATGATTACCTTTGGAGAAGCAGTTAATATAAAATGAATACATCACATGCAGAATTATTTTTCATTTGTATTTCCATTATAGAGATGATGATGACATCAATGATGTTGCCTCTATGGCTGGTGTTAATCTTAATGAAGAAAGTGCCCGAATTATGGCTACCAACTCTGACCTGGTTGGAACGCAGATACAGTCCTGTAAAGATGAACCCTTTCTTGCTGCTATACCTCTACATAAACGCATACTTGAAATGGGTGAGAAACATAGCCTTTCCTTTTCATAGTGTTTCCTTTGGAATTACGCAGTTCTGAGTAACAGAATGTGCTTAGCGCTTACGATTGGTGTAAGTAAGGTTCTTTAAGAGTTTTATTACATAATCTTGTATTATTAAACTTTCAAGGCTTTTGTGCTAAAAAGAACTTAGCTATCTGAAATTGGAATAAAATAATATTTTGGTACTCTTATACTTCATGTTTTTTCCTATGCCTTTTATATCCAAGGATCTCAAAGCTCTTTGCAAACATTAATTATTTCTCACAATCCTCCTTCATGTTCTACACATGTGAAGATTGAAACAGAGAGGTAAAGTAAGTAGTTCAGGTCACAGAGGACACCTGTGAAGAAGATTTAACAGAATGCTGAAGTTATCTGTCAAGATTTTTTCCCCATACAAACCAGTAATTCAGTTTTAATTCCTGCATCTGTTTAAGTTCATAGTGATTTTTCTGTAGCGTTTTTTCAAATAGGTGTATTTATTTATACTGCCATTTGAAAATGGAAGTTAAAAATTTTAGGAGGAAAAAAAAACTAGTCAAAATTAGTGATATCTTAGAATTAATAAGTATACTCAGAATGTATTTTGTATGACATACTTCATTAATATATGTTCTGGTTCCAAAGAGTATCTATTTCATAATAATGTTGGTAATATTTTCAAAGACATCAAAATCTTAAGATACAAAGCTCTAAGAGTTTAGCATCGTATATCACATTTTTCTAGAACCGTACTTATATCAATATTTATATTTGTGAAATTTTTTAGGGAATTAATTGTCCACATAGTTTTAAATATATTACCAAAATCTTGATAAAAATCTGTTCAGTTAGGCTATTAAGTCATGCAGGGTACTCCTGAAATGTTATTTATGTTCATGTTCAGTGAACTAATGGAAGCCCTTTTACATTGCAGTTCTTCATTGACTTACTCTCCAGCTTTACTTTTTATTTTAATTGGTGTCCTTTTAAGTTGGAGTCATTCTGAAAAGTGAATTGTTTTGCATGCTCTGCTTACCATGTTGCAATGATATGATGGCGTTCTGTGACATTGGTCTGAGTAAACATTTGTGCAACGTTTTTGAGATGGCTACCGCCACTGAGATAGGAAGCCAGAAAGATTTAAATGAAGGGCTTTTGAAAAACTCTTGTATGGGATGCTCGCGTAGTAGTTCATGCAGGTGTAAGAAAACAAAAAGGAAATAGACATAAAACTGTTAAAAAGAGTGGGAAATCAGTAATGAATTTGCCATATAAGCCTTAATGAACTGTCTGGGTATAACAATCGCTGCACAACATGAAGCTCTGATTACAAGCGTAGGACTTAACCGGAATCTGTACATTAAGAGCCACAGAACCCATCACACTATTTGTCATTGCCTTTTGGGGTTTGCTCCTCTGAGGAACAAATCCCTATGGCTGTTTTTGAAGCTTTATTGACTTTGATAATTGAAATGAAACTGTCAAAGCTTTTAAAAGCAGCTGCAGGGATTTACTTCTCAAAAGCAGGGAATCCAAAAGAGCGGCCACTCCTAGTGATCTCCTGCAGCCACTTTTAGAGCTTTATTTTGGCTTTATAGGAAGCCTTTTATAGCTTTGAAAGTGGCTGTGGGGTTCACTGGTGGCTACTATCTGGGATCTATGACTCTTGAGTAGAGAATTCCTACAGCTGATTTTGAAGCCTTAGAAGCTCAGTTTTCACTGTGTGTGGCCAGGTTTGTTGATTGCATAGGACCACACGCATTCAGTATTTTGTGGTACTGGGCACTTAAAATAACGACATTGTGAGATCACGACAAAACTCAGTCTTACCGTGTGTTGCTGTGCCTAGACACCAGAACTAAGGAAAGGAGGCTGTGACCTTCTCAAGCACACTAGGAAAAAGAAAGTATGTTATGTGAGTCCTCATTCTTCTGTTTTAATGTTGTGCCTGTTGACAGATGAGATAAAACACGTTGTTTCTTCTTCTCACCTTTTTTTTTTTTTTTTAACCTGAATATGACTTAAGCAGGACTTATTGTCTACCTTTAAAACTGTTCCTATTTAATAATCACTTTAGTTTTAGGGCACACTGTTAATGTTTTAGTAAAAGAGAGATTTGTGGTATGTACAGTATGAGGAAACTGCTGTTCTCTTCTTTCTCAGGAGTGAGATCTTTTAAGTTTTCTGTAATATTAATCTCTCTTTTCTGAGTAAAAGCTCTGACGAGCAACTCAGTGGTGTTCCCCAAAGGCTGTTTCAGAGATTGTGCTTCCATTCACCAGAGTCAGAATATAAACTGCTGAAGTGAGAGCAGATGCTGTTCAGTCTTTGGCAGTAACCACCAGCCAAATGCCTCAAAGTTATAGTGGAAGAGGTTTCTTAATGTGTTGTACATTCTTATCTCTACAATAACTTGGCAGTATTATCATCCAAAGTTTATTTTAAATCCAAATGAGTAGTATTATTATTGATCCTTTTAAATGGAAGAAGCAACTGAAAGGTAATTCATGCAAAGATACTGACCCATTTCCCACATGCTTTTTTTTTAATCCAATTTTGTATCTTGTCGTCTTTGGTTGGTAATCATAGCCATTTGTTCATGTAGGAAGACAGGGTGGCGACCGCCTCAGATTGTTCTTTGATGCAAAAATCAAGAGTTGATATTTTTTAGCAGACAGTGTATTTCTGTTGCTATTCCATTCAGGATCATGAAACTTTAAACCCTGATCTTTCTACATGACAGCACAGCACAATCACACACATACAAAGAGTTTTTTGTCTTTCTGGGAACTCAGGAGGCAAAAATTGACATTCTTCAGGCAAGTGCATGCTGCTGTGTGTACAAACTTAAACTTTCTAGATCTTTTTGCTCCATTAGTATAACGGTAGTATTTCTTCTACAGGGCAAGATAAACTGGTTAGATCCTCACAATAGCTCCAAATGCCGAATACAGTGCTGAAAAATCCTAGCTTTTTCATTTGTTTGTATAGGAAAGAAAATAGGAAAAATAACCTGGATCGTCTGCAGTTGTTTGTTTCATTTTTATTCATTCTTATGCTTATTTTTGGTGCATAAGAACTCTTACTAATTTCCTTAGGTTTTAGAAGCTAGTTTTTGACATTTTGAGTTTCTACTGTTTACCAAAATGGACAACAGTAATAAATAAACAATATGGCTTAGCAGATTATTTTAAGAGTGACAATTTACTCTGATTTGTATCTGTCTTGGGAAAACAGAAACGCCTTGGCTCGGGAATTACTTTAATTACAGCATTGTTTCTGAGAGCAGATAAGAATTAGGCTATATTGTATCTTATGTTTACTGTTAATGAAAGGTGGCAGGACGTAAGTGAAGATGGCACAAAATATGGCTCTGTTTATATTGCCTGATAATTATATCTATGGAAAATGGGAAGAGATGTAAAAGACAAAGGGGAAAAATACTGTAAAACACTGTTAACAAATCATAACCAAGTAAGAACTGTATTCAACAACAGGAGCAAGGAATATGTTGAATTATTATCCTAATAGTGAACTAACAGAGTCATTAACCTTGTTCTTTACCCAACTGCAGTGAGTCTATCCTGTACATTTCGTAACAACCCACTTTTTAATAATTTGGGAAAATGCTTTTTTCATCATGTAATACATTTATTTGTGTACAGAAGCCCTGCTGACTATCCTCAATTTTGTCTTTTGTTGATGTTGTCACTCAACATGGTACAGTAGAATGAAATTTATTTTTCCTACATAGGTTGGTTTTTAACATTCTGTTCTGGACACTGGTAGGTCCTTCACTGAGGCATTTTTATTACTGAGAGTTAATGGTCTCTACAACTCTGTTAGCTGTTCCAAAAACGTGGTTCTGATTTTATTTTCAACAGAGCATGATATCTTCACAGGCTTAGAATCTGCAGCAGGATATTAATTCCCACAGCTGTGTTTTAATTCTAACTGATTTCTTCTCTAAGCAGATGATGTAATTTTGCTTTTATTCGGCTATCCCTAAAATGTCACAACTTGTGGAGAACAATAAACTAACTGTCTTAAAGCAAGAGTAATGAAACATAGTATTGGCATACTGTATTCCTTGACTTAGATTGCTTCTTTCTTTCTTTCTTTTCACTTTCAGTGTTTCTCACCTAATTTTTCTACTTCAGTTTTAATTGTTATAGAGCACTGGCTGAATGGAATAAATAAAAAGGTGACATTCTAAGAAATGAAGAGCTTGTTTAGCCACATTAAATCCATTTTAACTGTCCCATCTTGTATTTTCAGATTATTTTTACTTAAATATGTGATAAAAATATATTAGAGAATCATCAATGATTTCTTTTTTATTCTACATTCATTCCAACTTATTTTTATGTCTGCATTAAGAAACTAATTTTTCTCTAGTACGTATGTTTTTCTGAAATACTTTGTATTGGTTATCTGGCATTGTTACAAATTTCCTTTGAAAAAAGTCTCTTACATTGACAAAATAGGAAATGTCACAGGTGTATGCTATCACACAAAATTACTACTGGATTCTCTTGCTTCTTCTGAATAGATTTTTAGACAAGAACACATCCAAAGGCGCAAGCCAATTATCATGAAATTTGAAAATGCATTTTTTTGATGCATCCAAGTTCTCCTAGTCCAGGAATTAAGATGCCTACAGTTATTCTTAAAATGACTTCAGAGTAGCTCAATTGGTAGAGTTAAGCCACTATAACTTTTACATGCCACTGTAACAGCTGTAGTGTTTCATGACATAAATTGCTATAATTTTCAACATAATTTATAGATTTAGCTTTTTGTTATTGCACGTTATGTATTTTTTTAATTCTGCCTGATGAAATACTGATGGTTTTTCTGCCTTGGTTGTATTATTTTCTCATTAACTCACATTTGAATTGCATGTCTACTATAAAAATGTGTTGCTTATCTGTGTTTCTGTATTCTTAAGTATATTTAATCTGCTATGTGGTATCATAGTGGCAGCCCAGTTATATGTATATTTATGTATTTTAAATAAATAATATGAATACTCTAGAGGGCACTTTATATTGCTAAACTGCCTAAGAACTGATTGGAATACTCTTCATGGAGCCAGGCCAATAGATTTCAGAGCCTCCGTTTAAAGCATTTGTTACTATTTACTAATAGAGTCATTCTGTCATCCCCGTTTCATCTGCCTGTTTGTCAACAGTTGCGTTCCTGTTTGAATGAGAAGAAACTACTACTGATCATTGCTCTTTCAAATATGGAGCAGTGCTAACATAAAAGTATACCTATTTCTGTGGCTGGCTTACTTTAGAGGGTTTTTATAGCTGTTTAGTTTACAGTTGTTGAGAGCTCTGAAGTTTTGAGCTATTAGATTGCCCGTGAACGTAATTTTTTGTTTTTGCTGCACTTGTTGTTGACGTTACTTCATTGTTTTCGTTATTGACTTTTAACTTTTTATCCTTGAGTTGATTTGTCTTCAAACTGAAATACTCCTTTTCCTATCAGTTTTCCACCAGCATCTTTCTATCATGACAGCCTCCTTAAATATCTGTGGACATAACTCTTGACTGTTTTTGGAGGTAGTTCTAAAGAACATTTGCAAATCAGCTAATGAAAAATGCTTGTTCTCCTGAAGCGTAGCTTTGGGAAGTTGCACGTGCTCAGTCCACCTGAACCGTGTCTAGAGAGGTGTTTTCTTTGATGCTAGTTGCTTCTTCTCAGGAAAAAAAATGCACTGGATGTTGTATAATATAAATTGCAAGTTATTGTGTGTGCCAAATATGTGGACTTTTTATAGTTCCTATAAACTTAATCATGCCACTTGCAGAGATGTGGCAGATGTAAAGATGTATCTAGATTTTGACACCTGAAATTGTTTTGTAACTTTTCTTAGTGACTGCAACACTAAGTAATTTTTTGCACTAATATGAGCAATTGTCTTGAAACGTATTTAGATTAGAAAGTGTGCACTGTTCTCAATCTTTATATCAATGCCCATACTCTTGATCATTTAGTTTATTATCTTGAGATTGGAAAAGAAAAGGAGTTTATTGTGCATGTTCAGTAAGGAATATATTATTTTGTTTTGCAACTTACCGATCATGTTGCAACATTACAAGGCAATCAAATGTTATTTACATTTAATTATTTCCTTTCAAAAAAGGTGGGAATACTTTCCCATCTTAGTATCAGCAGCAGTGTTGCCAAATAAACATAACTAGTAAACTTTTCAGCAGAAAGTTAAATTACATTGTTGTTCTTTCTTTAATAGGTCCATGATTAGACTTTCTGTTCTACAAGATGTCCCAACATGTGTTGGAATGGTAACTTCAGTACCACCTGAGAGCTTGGAGTCTGCCTTTCTATAAAAGGTAGGGCAGCTTCTGTTCAATATTTTTTGTGTATTTCTAAGGTTTTCTTTTTATTAATCTTATTGGTTCTGGAGTAGAATCAGAGTTGTGCTTTTAGCAGTATCACCTCTAAGTGCCAGAATTGATGTTATTTCATCAAGCTGTAATTTCTCAAAATAAAAGAAGATATGTTTGAAATATGGTAATTTTTGAAGAAAATGAAGCTATTTCTTTAGTCATTTTTAAAGGTTTTAAACTATTGAACTGAGAGCATGACTGTACTACTTGCTCCTGGAAATATTTGGAGGATTAAGATTTTGTTTTCACTATAATACCTTGCTTCTGTTTTATATGAATGTAGTGGAACAGCCTTCTTAAAAGGTCTTGCTGTTTCTGGAAGGCAGTTCTGGCCTTCAGGGCCTTCCACAGTACCTCACTCAGCCTCAGAATAAGTGTGCATCTGGGAATGGAATGGCTTTAAGTTCTTGGTCTCTGCAAAGGAGGGTAAAATTAATATTATCATTCTGTGGAGATTCATTCTCTACCAGATTCATTCATAAAGTCCATCTCATAAATAGATTTCTGGTTATAAATATAGGATGTAAAATAAGAACAATAAAAAGAAAACCTTAGAGAACCATTCAATATTGCAATAAAGCTGACTTACGTTATCCCTGTAGGCAAACTCCATGCTCTAGAGGTGGTACTAACGTCCCCAACTCGCAACACATGTTGGAACATCTTTGTGGAGGAGGAAGTCATTGATCAGTGAGCAGTATCTTCAAGGATCGTTTAAAGGGAAAAAGTAAAAGGTAATAGTTTCTAAAATGTGTTGAAATGATTGTTAATTATGTTTATTTGGCAATTCTGCTGCTCATACTAAGGTTGTAATGTTTTCATTTCTTAAAATAATTCAAGTGCCTCCTAAACTTCACTTCAGTCTCTCCTTTTCCAGTTGAACTGT
Organism: Struthio camelus; assembly: GCF_040807025.1. Classification (NCBI taxonomy): domain Eukaryota; kingdom Metazoa; phylum Chordata; class Aves; order Struthioniformes; family Struthionidae; genus Struthio; species Struthio camelus. The sequence continues at coordinate 11,668,691 of NC_090951.1, forward strand.
CACTTTAAAACGTTAGTGTCCAGTGGATAGATATGTAACTTTCTGTTTTAATACATTGCATTTGTTAACCTCCTTCATTTTGCTGAGTATACTGCATACAAAATCCAGATTAAACTATCAAATTCTTCGGCAATTTGACACGTTTTTCTTCAGTGGTTATAATAAGGAGAGTGTGTGGCTGTGGTTTGAGCAGTTTTGCAGTGCCTAATGTTAAATAAAACAAGACACAGCCAAATGTGAAGTGTTGAACCGGTACAAAGACGTTCTACTGGTAACGAAGGGGTAACCATTTCCAAGGAAGTAACTGTATCACTGAACTTTGTGCCAGATGAGGTGCCATCTGTTCTTGCACGATAATGTAAAAGTGTGAAACTGGTGTAAACTCTTTATCATAAAATCTGGCTACTTTGACAAAATCAAATGACCGTGTCTGGTCTGGAATCAATTTGTACTGGTGAGTGATCTGGTGGTGCACAGATTTAAGAAATGTGGCACAATGGCCTGATCTTGACAACTTTTCCCCTAATCCTGGACATGCACAGATGAAGATGCTGATGTTTTGAAATTCATGTTATGGTCTTTGGTTTACCCTTCTGACAACCTTCATAATTTCCTGTATCCTTTCTGCATATCCTTTTCAGGTGACATGCTCATCCTGCCTCTTTAAGATGAGGCCTCACTGTTCAGCTCCTCTGCCTGGGGTCAGGCTTGTAGTGGACAACTGTGATACCTGTTCAGACTTGTCACCTACAAGACTATAGTTTCAGGAATGTAATTTCTTCAAGAAAAAAAATTGTCAAAATATCTGCATTGCTTACAGAAGTTGCTTTAAAACAACACGGGCATATAGGTAAATTCTTACACTTAGTATTACTTCAGTCCTTTTTCAGAAACGATTTAGAGTGTGTTCAGTTATTGCAGGGACCATGTTACAGGATGCCAGCTGCAGCCCTGACTCCCTTGTCATCTCTGACATTCTTACAATTCTTCCCCCTCTGTGTCTGTCCTGACATAGACTCATATTCATATACTTCTCTTATTTAAGCCTGACGCCCCGTAAAAGTTTAGCATCTTCTTTTGATCTTGGACTTAGCCATGGGAAAGAAGTGCACTCTTCTAGCCTGAGTGGAAACAGGTAGGGGGTGAGTCCCCAACTAACAACTTCCCATTCTTTTCTCAAGGACTCTTATTTGTGTCATTGACTTACCAGTTCTTTCTCATATGGTCCTTCTAACAGTCTCTTTTGATCTTATTCTGTAATAAGTAACCAAACACAAAGAAGTGCATTGAGATGTGCACTATTATTCATAAGAATAGTGCAGATGTCTTCCAATTCTCTACAGTCACTTTGTGTTTATTCTTGAATGTTCCTGAATATCTCTGGACATGCTTATTATTCTGTATATTTATGTTTTGAGAAAACTAAGATGAAAAAAATCATATAGTTGTAATTGTGTGTTATCATTTGACTTGTTAAGACCTGCAGCTGTTTCAGTTCTCATCTGCTCCTTTGTCTTTTACGTTTTCCTAGCACTGTTCAGTTACTGCAGTACAGGTTACTGGGATTGTAGAGCAGGATCGGACTACAGTTCTCAAAAATTTTTTGACCTTCAGTGCCTCCCTTTAATAACTTCAGCATCCTTCCTTCCTTTGGGTTATTCACACAAAATCGTTCAATAGTATTCTTAAAGACAAATCACTAGAAGAGAAGGAATTAAACATTAAAATTAAGGATAAAATAATGTTAGCTTAACACACACAGACCTTTATTTCTTCTAAAAGAAATTGGTTGAGATAGTAACAGTTTAGTTGCAACAAAGCCAACAACAAAATAGGGGAAAGATTAATAGTATTAACTTCTGTTCCTTGAGAGCTTACGTTCTCTTTTTGTTTTCTCTGATCAAGCTCTGTCAGGCTTCCTTTCTGTCTGAATGCTAAGTATTCTGTTATCCTCCTAGATACACAGCTTATATGTTAATGCTTCCCTGATCTGTGGCAGCTACTTCCATTTTCCAAGTCTGCGCTTACCTGTGCATAATGTTGTTTGGTGACTAACTTGATTCTGTTGAAGGCAAACCACCAAGGATAATAAAGAGTGTCTTTAGTGATGATTAGTAGCCACCTTTCAGCTGTTTAATTATCTTGTTCAAAGACAGAATTTTGGAAACTGGATTGTCTGGTTATATGTATTTTAGGTCAGACCTCTTCTCAAATTAGTGCTTTCTTTTTGCCAAAAAGTGTGAATTACGTGTGGGTTCCCAGACTTACCCTCTTGTTGAGAATTCTTAGAGAAGTGAAGGCTTTTTGTCATTCTTATATGACCTTGATTAAAAGAAACACTAATCATATAAGCAGGGTTAAACAGCTTCTTGAGAAATTCTTTTTCTACTTTATGAATTTTATGTCTTGCCTCAGATCCCAGTAAATTGCATGAGAGCTTTGAATCAGCACAGAAAATGGCATCAGACACTCTGGCCTGGGTTATGCATAGATTTTATATCTTTATAACTATTTTTCTAGCTCTGTTAAAACAGTTAAACTATTGTGACCCCTTAGAATGAAGTTATTGCTCAGTCTGATTTGCCCTTTACTAGAATTAGGGGTATCTAATGAAATTAGGAGGTGAAAGTTCAAAACAAGCAAAAAGTGGTAGTTTTTTTACTTGATAAGTAGTTAAGTTGTGGAACTCCTTGTTTTAGGATGTTGCAGTGGCTGAAAGTGTATACCCATTCAAAAAAATGACTTGAAAAATTCATGGGAAAAGAATCCATCCTGAGCTATTAGATACAAAGGTAAGAACTCTAGCTTAGGATGATCCTAAGCTGTAAATTGTTGCAGAGTTATCACTGCACGCTTTTTTTTTCTTTCATATATTCTTCTAACAGCATCTCCCGCTACTGCTTTTAGAGGTGGAGAAGGATACTGGACTATATTACCCAGTGTAGCTTTTCTGAACTTTTCTATTCAGTTACAAAAGTACAAAAGTATCTGTTATAGTATAGCTGGTACTGAATAAGGTCAATGCAGTAGAGCACCTGAAACAAGCTGCATGACTGGTTTTGTATGTGTGCAGTCACAACGCTGAGGTAATGAGACTTAAATGAATCTTATTTGCTAAAATAATTTGGTTAGCATTTATTCTGGAAGGAGGAGGATAAAAAAATATTTCAAAACTGTAACATCTAGTGAGCATTTGTAATTGTTAAGAAGTTACATACGAATTGTGTGGCTGGTTAGCTTCCTCCTCCCCCTTTTTTTGCTGCATTTTGCCCTGAAAATGACTATATGTTTTGAGGACTTTCATCTGGAAGTTTGGTGTTTTTTGTTTGTTTTTTGAAGTGACTAGTGTTTCACCAGTTTCTCAATTTTACAAAAATACTTCCTGGGGATGCATCTCGTGGTTAGTAATTCTGAAAAAGAGCAACTGTTATACCTAAGCAATTCTTTAGTTTTCGAGAAAACTCTCTACTTCTGTCTAGAAGTAGACTCATTAGATAATTTTTATCCTATGAGAATAGGCATATTCTTTTACAGACAAGTTTATTGAATTAATTCAATGTGGGATCTTTCATTATTTTGTAATTTACAATTATATGGTGGTAAAATGCCATTCTCTTTTAACAAAGTCAACTTATTGTATATGAAGGTGGACTAAAAGTATACTGTTAAGCAGAGTCAGATGCTATGGTGCAGATTTTGTACAGATAGTCTCGAAATAGTCCTGGTTTGCAAAATCTTTCCCATCTGAATTGTGATAATTCAGGGTTGGTTTGGAGATATGGAATATATCTTGGCCACCTGCACCTCACAGAAGGGTTTGTACCTGCTAGAGGGAATCATTTACCAAAATTGAAAGCATTTGGCGCTGATTCTATCTAACTTGACAGGAAACACTCCCTAGCCCTTGGCTTCCCTAAACGCACCCCAAGTTATAGGTTCCTCAGAGGTGGCTGCACAAACTGCTTTACTTGGATTTGTTGTTTTTGTGAAGGTAGCAACCGAGTTTACTTGTTTCTCCTTTCTTCATCCTGTCTCCCAGCACCAGACAGGATTAATAATAAAACAAGTGATCATTTATTTAATTATATCTGTATTTAGTTAGTGAGACTTAATGTTAAGCTTTTATTTAAAGGACTGAAAGTAGAAGTTTGCAACTAAAATTAACATACTGCTTCTTCTGCCTGGGTTCCCTAGGTTATCCTGTCCCCTAGGAATGTCTAATCCCAGTCACCAGAGCTAGGGATTCATTGTTTGCACCATTGATCCATTTAATGAGCTTTCCCTTCAGGTTTTAATTTTTAAAGTTTGTCTGGGGCTTTGGAAGCTCTGCCACCCCCCCCAGATTATTTTATGCCAAGCAGCTGCTTCAAGCTTTTCCTTGGCTGTATTCTACTCCCCCATTCTCTGGTGCAGTATTTGAGACTGGCTTTTCCCTTTGATACAAATCTGCCTGCGGTATTGCTGGATCCCGTTGCAGAGGGAGAACCCTGCTGTGTGGGAGGTGCCCCTCTTTCTTAAGTCCCATCTAGTTAGGTTGGGACAAGTAAATTCAGTAATTGCCATTTATGGCTCTTCTGGAGGCCAAGTGCTCTTAGTGTGTTCGAAATGTTTCCCCTTTATATTGAGTCAGCCTGATGGTTAAGCACTGTTGGTCAGTTTGGAGTGGTTAATGTAACAGTATTAGGCAAAGCACCTATTGCTTTCTGCTGATTTCATGGCATGCTTTCCATAGCATCTGTCGTGGTGTGTCTTAGGACAAATATTGCTTTGTGTGGTTTTAGGGGGCAAACCGCTCTACGCTTTTCCCCCAGCTTTTTTCAGCTGTTAGTTTTCAGAGGTTCCTGTACAGCATGTCTCAAACAGTGACTACATAACTGATCATGTTATGTTTAATTACATATCATTTTATAGAGATTAAGGTGTTTTTAAGTGTTTCACTATAGACACCTTCAGCAGTATCATAGAATTGTCACTTTCTGTAGCGCTGTTAAAATGGAGGCCTACTGGAGTTTGTTGAAGAATTGCATCATTTTGATGATTTGGAAGCTTAGAAGGCCACAGAACTTCAGGGCAAGTTGTTCCAATACTTTGTTCTTGCTGATGGGAAAGATTGCAGAGGAACTGAGGCTTGTAAAACTGTGCTGGTTCTTGGGATAAATGAGGAAGGGGACTTGAGCCTACAATCCAACGAACAGTCTAGTACTTCTTATGCTATTCTTCTAGATCAGCTGATGTTGATTAAGATTAAGTAAACAGTTTCAACAAAGACCTGGAAACAAATAAAGAATGTCCCGGATTCAGGTAGGATCCCTTTTGTTTCCACTTTGTATTCTGCAAGCTAGCTGTAGCACCAAAAGAGGACTGAACTTAAGAAGTCTCATTCCAAATCTTGTGTCTCGGCCAATAGTTAACATAAATCATTTAAAAAGTTGCTCCTAGTTTTAAGATACTAGCAGAGAGTGCTGCCTGCAGTTCTGGCTCACCTGTGATTAAGGGTCAAAGAGACTAATTGTGCCTTCTCACAGTGCTTCTGTTGAAGGGCAAAACAAATTCAAGGTCTAAATACTGCTATATAACGGTTCAAAACCAGTTCTTCTGGGTTTTTCTATTTTAACTGTAAATGTAAAGAGATTTTATACAGGCATTCAATAATTTATCACATCAATAATCGCAGTCAGATCTATTGTTTTGCAGATAATTTTTTTTATCTTTGATCTCCAGCCTGTCACTTCTCTTAAAGTATAAATTATTAAAGTAACTTTTTGATTCTTTGAAAGCCTATCTGCAAAAAGAGTATTGTTTTCTGCTTCTCAAATAGGGCAGTACTCTTCAGTTTGTTTCAGTTTGTTTGATCAATAAAATATAATTCTGAATTTCAGCAAAGCCAGTACCTCTCTTAGCTAAGCAAATGATAGCACTTTCTAGACTTTTTACTTTCTGGGACCTGAAATTTTCAATGACAAGGTTTAGGTGCTTTTGTGTCTGTAAAAAACAATCTTGTGGTAATGACCCATAATGGCAATATCAGAATAATATTGCTGAATGTTTTTTTTTCCCTTAAGGTTGTTGAAACTCATATATACATTCTGACTTTACAGAAACTCTTTGGTAATATCTCAAACTTTTAAACAGAGTATGTTTTATTTGTAATGGAAATATTCTAATCCTTGTACTTTCTTTGCGTATCTTCTCATGTGCCATAGATTTTTGAATGAATGCTTACTGAATCATAGTTTGCTATTAAAGCTTCCAAATATATAATAAAGAATTAATATGTAGGCAGATATTATTGTGTTGTACTATAAACGTTTGGCAGATTAGAAATTTGCTCACTTCTGGGGGTATTAATTTGTGATCCCTTGGATTTTTTTGTATGCACTACTGAGACTGAACTGCCTGTTTTAGTAGCTGTTGATGCCTCTGAAATTGAGTTGAAGCCAAGTCCTGCCACAAGGAATAGAAGTGTTCATGTTATCAGTCATCAATTCTTGATGGTCTTGTACCGTTCTGGTGTAGTAGAGGTCTGGCGAGAATGCTTGAATGAAGTTCAAGAACTTCAGACCTTAGTTATGCCTTTAAAAATACAAAAAATCAATTTCAAACAAGAGATGGATTAAAGCCACAGTTTAGAGCATTGCTTTGCTCCAGCTCCAGTTTTGTTATTGTCCGTGATGATGTTTTTAGATCTAGGAAAAGTTCGGTTTTATATTGCTAAAGTCATTTTAAAGACTTGAGTATGGTTGTTACTTAAAAGTCTACGTTTCATAAATGTTTTATTTTTAAAGCAAACAACTTTTTTAAAAACTGTAAATTTCTTGTTGTAAGTGTGTTGGCTCTTGTAAGCCTGTGGTTCCTTCTTACTGCTTTATATACAGATTATTTGTCACAAATCTACAAGTTAAGATGTCTGAGTAAACTAAGGAGATCACTTAATCAGAAACAAGTGTAGCTTTTTTAACAGAAGACTGATAACAGAAGTCTATTGATAGAAAAAAGCTAATCCTTTTGTTTCAGATTAATCTGCTTTTAGGATTTGGGGTGTGTGTGTGTGTGAATATTTATACACATATGTATGCTCATTACATATTATGACTTCCTATTGCAGTGACCAGATGACACAGTTAAGCCCAGAGTCCAGAACGCTAGGATCCAAACAGAAATACATATAGACAAAGTCAGTGTCCAGTGACTTTGTTAGAAAGATGTGTGATATATGAGGATATATGTCTTTTGGGATACAATTAAGTATGTATAGTATTATAAAATATATATCCACATTTCTTAAAACTATAATTTATATTTCTGTTCCCATTAACCATCATTAGTCTAGTTATTGTTTATTGTCATATTTTAATGAGCTCCACAGAGGTGAATCTTGAAAAGGGAAGAGATGCCTTTCTGAGTTAAAACTGGGAAAAATGTTTATGCAGACAAGATGAATGTCTCAGGAATTAGAGGATATTTAGAGGTCAACATTATTTCCGTATTTCTGTTTTTATAGATGTGAGTGGATGAAACTCAAGAGGAGATGTGGCAGGGAAGAAGAAAATATTAAAACTTTAATATAAAAACCTACAAAAATGAACAGTTTCCAGTTCTTTGCATAGATTCAGTTTCTACTTCTTGGCATTTTTTCTGCTTTATGAGACAGTGTCATTGTGCTGCTTTTGCTCTTTTAAGTATATTTGGCTTTAAGCATCTACTGAAGTTGCAGAAAGCAGAAAAGGACAATCTCTAAACAACGGTACTGGAACTTTCCTTAAGTCAGGAGATCAATAACATCTTATTGATTGTACACGTGACTTTTTATGAGTGTGTGAGAATTGGGCCAACCTTTTCAAGTGTAGATGAAATTGTTATTTCAGAAGCATATTAGTCATTTTTACATCTTTGTCCAGTACAATCCAAGTATTTAAGTAGTATGCCAAATCTTCATGGAGTATACATCTTAACAATAAACCCTGCTTCTGGTATCCTATGCTAACAGGATTTTGAATAATATAATTTAGAATAGGGAAGAAATGTGATGCTATCTACATGATGAATGTTGTGGATGACATGCTGTTTTTTTTATTTTTAATTTATCTTTTTATCTTTTTGTAGTCTGGTTTCTTGATGCTAACTAATCCAGTTTGGGGGAAATTTGTGTCATATTCTTTCTTTCTTAGCCTGTTTTCCAAAAAAAGCTATCTTTAAATGATTGGATAATCTATTTGCGTTCTTTCTATGCAGGCAGCTTTTGAATCTCCACTGATAAATTAGCAGCTAGATAGCCCCTCTGCGTATCCCAAGTGAAGGAAAAATCAAGCTTTTTCTTCTCTTTGTTCTTCTAACTGATTGGCTCGCCAGTCAGCACCCCTGTACAGGCTCACCAGTTAGGAAAATGCATAGTTCCACACTAGCCACAGGGTGGACTGACTTTTCCCAGCTAGCAAGCTGGACAAACGTGGACATGCTAGGTGGTTATCCTAGGGTGAACTATGGGTATTGTGGGATCATATGGAGTATGGGAGGGGGGGGGAATTGGAACTATGGAATCATTCAGGTCAGAAGACTTCTTGGGTGATCAGCTAATCCAACCTCTTACTCAAAGCTTGTGTGATGCTGCGTTCAGGCTGGGGTGCTTAGGACATTGTCCAACTTAGTCTTGAAAACCTGCAGGGATAGAGATTCCACAGCTTCTCTGTGCAAACTGTTTCCATGCTTATGAAGATTTTTTTTCCCTATGTCCAGTCAGAACCTCTGCTGTTACAATTTATTACCATTATCCTTTGTTTTCCCTCCAGGCATCTCAATATATTGTCTGGTTCCATCTTCTTTATAACCTGCTGTCTCAGCCTTCTCTTCTCCAGAATAAGGAAGCCTTATTTCCTCAGGGTTTTCCTCACACAGGCCATATACTCCAGCCCCCTGACCATCTTGGTGGCTCTTCCCTGGGCTCAGTCAGTTTATTGAAATGTATCTTGCACCAGGGGACCCAAAACTGACTGCAGTATTCCAGATGTGGGCTAATGAGTGCTGAGTGAAGAGGAATAATCACTTCCTTTGATCTACTGGCTACTGCTGATCTACTGTTGATACAGCTCACTATGCTATTAGACTTCAGTGTTGCCAGAGAGCACTGCTGAATCATGGTTAATTCTGCCCACAGGACTCTTGTGCTCTTTCCCTCAGAGCTCCTTCCCTGGCGGGCAGTCCCCTTCCTGAATCATTGCAGAGAGCGAGCCTATCCCAGGTGCAGTACTTTGCATTTATCCTTGTTGAATGTCGTGAGGTTCCTTTTGGCCTATTCATCACGTCCTTCTGACTGGCAACCCTGCCCTTGGGCATACTGACTGTACCACTCAGTTTGGAGTCATCTGCAAACTTGATGAAGGTGCTGTCTGTCTCCCCCTGCAGGTCCCTGAGAAAGATACTGAAATGGGTAAGTTCCAAGACAGACTCCTGAGGGACTCTACTTATAACTGATCTCCAGTTAGTTTTCTGGAATTGAGAATATGGTGTTGAGGGATTTCAGGAGTAGAAAGTTCCTGGGTTATTGCAGAGGTGGATGAAGACGACATAGGACAAGAATCTTTATGGTGGGAAACCATATGGGAAACCTTTATGGTGAAAGAAACCAGATGATGATAGTTCTTTATTATGAAAGTATTAAGTGTGTTCTGGGAAGTTAGGTAGCTGAAGTTATACTGCTGAAATTCAAAGAATTATTACTTTCCAGAAAATTAATGTTTTTTCATCCATACTCTTAGTTAAAATGCTTGGAAGAATTTTCCATCCCCAAATCTTTTCTAGATATTAGTTAATTAAATCTCCCTTTTTACTTGCATTTTTATCTTTCAGATTAGGCTTTTTTGATTGACAGCTTTGCCCTACACATGTTTGCGTAATAAAATGGTGCATGCTGAAATAGAACCTGATATTGCAAATCTGACTTGCACAAATTGCTCTTACAAATACTGATTGAAGTCCTACTGACTTCATGGACTTAATTTCCATGAATAACAGTTGCAGCACTGGAATCTTAATGCATATGTCTGTTTTCCATTGTATCTTCAGCTTTCAGCAACTTCAGTGGAGTCCCATCTCTGTTACACAGGACAAATTGGGCACCAGGAAAGATTCAGTTTTTTTAGCGAGAAGGCAGAAATCAGTTTAAAAGTGTATATACATATTGCTAAAATCCTTAAGGTAACATGTACAATGTGAAATCAGTGATGGCTTAAGTTAGTTTAAGAGATAACGGCGTCAAAGAATCATTTAAAAAATTAATATCAGAAATATATGACATAGCGAATTCAGCTCTGAGAAGTATGGGAATGATGTACTGTAGTGATGTAATAAAATATACATTTAAATAGACGGTGCAGATCAAAAAAAAAAAAAAAAAGGACAAGATGGGGAAGCGAGAGCTGCAGGAAACATAATCTTTTTCAGACGGCTTCATATGAAATCAGTTATAATAGCCATATCTCCAAACAGAATTCCGAGCAATTTTCACTTTGGGCTGTATTACTTCCCCAATTTTCTACGTATGAATAATTTCGCGCGGCACGAAGCGCTGCTGCAGCGCGGCCGGACGAGATGCCAGGCGTTGTGCTGGGAGATGGTCGTTGTCCGTCGGGGATGGCGGCGGCGGGCTGGCGCGCGCTGTGCCGCGCCGCGCGGCTCCGGGTGCGGGCGGCCGCAGTGCCCCCTGCCGAGAGGGGCAGCTCCCGGCCCAGCCCTGGCAGTGATTGACTGCCCCTAACCTGGCGCTGACATGAAGCCACGGGTGATGCTCAGCGCTGCCAGTTCATTTCAAATCACCGCATTGAAATAACAGAAGTACATATCAATGTAAAACCGCTGTTCACTTGTTCATCTTCATTTTTTAGACGTGTGATGGTTTATTGCTCTTGAGGTTGGGCTGCAAAGATAGGGACGCTTCACAAAAAATATTTGTTTTTAAGCCTCTCAGGTTTGTATTTGTCTGGCTCCCCCCACCTCGCAAATGAAGACTACTTTTCTCATTTGCAATTCAGGAAACGCTTTCCAAAATGTTCTGAAACAAATTTTCTGTAACGTTTTGTGTACATATGCATGTGTTGCAAACATACGTGTTCACAAACATTTTTAGAAGACTGTGTTTGTTTAAATCGTTATTAAAAAAAACTAACTCAGTGGGATCAGAATATTTACTATCTTATGGTAGGTCAAATCCAATAATCCTTGCAAAAGACAAATACTCTACTTTTTATATGTAAAAGCTATTTATGTATATACACACACACACGCATACAGTTTTCTGTCTGGAAAATTGTGAGTCCCCCTGGGAGTACCCACGTATATATGCGTTCGTAGCACTAGAGTGTAGGGTACACACTCACCCACAAATTTATATTCAATACTTACCAATTATTCTGATAAATTTAAGAATTCTTAAGTGCTATCCGTGTTCATATTGTTAGCAACTTTTGGGAAACACTTTTTTAAAATAACTAGTTAAAATGACTTTATTTCCTCATATTCATTTAGTAGATTTTTTCTAAAGAAATGTTATTATTGGTAGCATGCTGATAATGTAAAGGTATGTGTTAAGGTATGCAACAGCATGCTTTGGGAGGTAGCCTCCCATCTCATCAACACTGATATTAATCTGGAGTTAATACTTTTGAAAAGAAAGAAATTGCTTTTTGTTGTGTAAAACAATTGGGAGCTCAAATTCACTCATACTCTGTTATACTTTTTTTGAAATACTGGGATAAACTGCAGTGAAGTTCATAAATATTTTTTAAGTGGAAAGCAACAGCTCTGGTTTCTTGTTTAAAACTTTAAAATGACATCACACCTGTTGTCAAGAGGTCATGAATGCATCACCAAAGTTAGATAAATATACTTTCAAGGATTTTTCTGTTCAGGTAAATGAAATTATGACATTATGCTCTTTTTTTTTTTCCTGAGGGGTAAATTAATTTTTTTTGTTTTGTTTCCCACTTTAGCTAAAAAATTAGGAATTACTGATGTGCCAGCTGAGGTGGTTACTTTTATTTCCCATGCAACACAAAACAGATTAAGAACAGTGATAGAAAAAGTAACAGTGATAACCCAGCACCGAATGGAATCACACAAAGTAAGTGTGCAAAGACAAAGTATTGAATGTTGTATAATGACACAGTGTAAGCTATTTCAGAAGCCAAGTTTTTCTTAGCACACTGTAGATGTTATGTGTTCATTTTGTGTGCAAAGCATGTTTTAACTGCAATTTTGTCTTCCTTAAAAAACAGAAAGTGGTAAAAGGATGGCGTTGCTTGCCAGGTCTGTTTTTTTTTTAATGTCTGTAATAGAATTTGTGTGTAGAATTAAGTTTTCATCCTTTTGTGCTAAAATATGGAACATCAGTGAAACTATTTCTGCTCATGGATTATGGCTGAAACTGTTGTTTCTTGGTGTCTCCTTTTTTGATCGAGGTATCCATTAATTGGATTGAAGTTGCTTCAATATATAGGTACCTAATTTAAAGTAGTTTCACATATTCTTGGCTGTGAGAAATACTAATGTTTACTTCTGCCATCACAGTGTGCTGAAAAAGTTTTGGCCCAAGACATAAAAGCTTTAAAGAGTTCAATGATAAAATGCCAGGGATAAAGCTAAGAATAACGTTTTCAGATCGTAGAAAAATGCTACTTATTTGTCTGAAACCAGCAATCCAGGAATTCAGCTGTAAATTCTTCATTGTAATTAAACAATGATATTCTTTTTGAAAAGATCATTTTAAATTATAGTGCAACTCTAATTCTATTGCTAGTGATTGTATTCTTGCAGAAAATTGACATAATTTAGATATTTTAAACCAGAGGAAAAATTTCAATAAGAAACTGCAAATCCTTTTGAATTCAAATAAACCAAACATCTTTACTGGTAAAAATGAGATCTCTCTGTTGGTAAAAGTAAGATGCTCGTAGCTTTTAAACTGGTGTAAAAGTAAGGTAGAAAATACCGTAGTTGAAGAGTGTGTATGTCTAAGCGGTGCTTAGATTCCTGTAGTGTATCTTGAGTAAATTTTTTTTAAGTAAAACTTCTAGGGTACAGGTTGGCTGTTTTAACCCTGTTTTGTTTGTTTGTTTGTTTTGAAAATCCTGCTCAAGCACCTCTGGACTGTATCTTTGTCTCCCTGATTCCCAAACGTGGGTCACAGTAGGACTAATTGTATATGGCATATGCAAAAAAACTTATCTTTGGGATCTGCGACTAGAATGAATGTTAATGTAACAGAAAATGAATTGAACAGAAAGAGGCCAGGATGTCTGTATCTTACCTATACTTACAGCTTTCCCTGTGATTAAGGGATCTTTGGAAATTAATGGAAATTCTTGGACTAGAAGTAATAACTTCTTGGGGTTTTTTTTCCAATATTCTTCACCAGCTTCCGCTAAGTATTTAGTCTCTCCTCCTTTCTCCCTAGGATAGTGCCTGAGAAGCAAAACCTTTGCTAGTCTGTTTTGAAACTAGAGATGCATTTAAAGTAACATCTTCATATATTCTTAGAAAAAAGATTAATATTGACTCTGATTGAACCTTATTGTTTTCATTTTTTTCTGTATGTCTTTTGGCTAATGATATTCTTTGATTTAATAGCCTTGGAACCTGAAAGGAAAATATTAAGCAGATAAATGAGATGAAAGCAATATGGATAATTTATTCTTTTAACTGACGTTGCATTCCCCATGCAGCTTGTGTCATAAATTCATATTTTTGAGGGGTACTAGTAAAGTATGCATGCTCTTAGCCTTCACAAAGTTTTTCTATTTTAATTGTAACTACATGCTTGTTTTCAACTCGATTTTAAACTTCAGATGTTTTTGTGGTACTTCATCATGGTCATGTCTGTTACTAATTCAAGTTAAATACAAATACAGGAATTGCAGTTATAACTAGGCTTTATATATTTAGATTTATATTTAGGACTGTTTAGTAATAAAATTACACATCCTAGGGTTTTTTTCATCAGTAAATCTGTTGTTTTTAATATTTTTTTACCTCTTTGATATATCTGCTGTTTAATCAATCTTTATGTATTTTCTGTTCAATAGATACTAGTTAAATAATCAAATGCTAATTACAGTATTAAGCATAGGCTGGCTTCATTCCCCTTTTATAACATATTACTGTCTCGTTACAGTTTTTTTAAAAAAATGCATGTTCTTTTTTGTTAGTACATTGGAAAAATTTTAAGACAGTATTTGAAGTCTTGCTTAAATGCATAGCCTTGAAGATAATGAATGTTTTTCATAAAATGTTGTCTCATTTTGCAGGATGATGAGTGGTATGAACAAGCTACAGATGTCCGATCACAGTTAAAATTTTTTGAACAGTTGGAGCGCTTAGAAAAGCAAAGGAAAGATGAACAAGAGAGGGAAATCTTGCTAAAGGCTGCCAAGGTATCTGTCTCTCCTCGCTTGCCTCCTCGCTTGCCTCCTCCCCCCCCATTTTTTTTTTACTCAAGATAAAATTCTGAACATGGTGAGCTCTTGTGAGTAAAGGAGACAATGGCTAAAATTTTCAAAATAACATAGTGAAATAATCTTCACAGTTGCCTTTGAAACTTAATAAATTCCAGGGTTCCTATTCCTATACCATTTTAAAACCATAGCCTATTCTTCTGGTATTTAATCACAGCTCAGTAAATTGTTGTGGATTTTCTGAGGCTTTTTATTTTAATTCTTGATTTCCTAGCCATTTTTTAAAAATAATTAAGTTTTGTTCATTTGTTTCTTTTATTTTAAAGTAAATACTACATGTCCTAATGTACATAAAATTGGTGTTGCAGTCACCTCTCTCTGACTGCATTATTTAATTATTAATTGAATCATTTCTGTCTTTAGTTAACTATCAGTTCTTCTGGCTTTCATAAGCTCAATCTACTTTAAAACCTATTATCTGTGTTATTTGTATTCTTTTGTAATGTTAATTCCAAAGACTACGTTTTCATACATGCAGTAGAACAAACTAATACAACATTGTTTCAAGAGCATATAGGTGCAGATAAATATCATATTCATAAATCCAAATTCATAATCCTCAAGTAGGTTTATCCTTTAGTTATCTCAATTTTAACTTTTCCTTTGATTGCCTTGCATTTTCATTGGATTATTTATTGTACGATCTGAAGAGATTATGTAGAACAACTTAATGCTCAGATTTAACGCTTAGTTTCCATGTGCCATTTACGTTCACCGATGGAGAGATTTTTTTTGTAAAAACCCTTTTTCTTATTTCAGTAATTGGTTTGTCACTTTGGGTGTTTTAAACTTTTATTAATTTTATTCCTGTCCTGCGTTCATTCTTCATCTGTTCACATTGCTAAATGTTCCATAGGTTTCCACACAACGTACATGGAAACAGAATTAGTTTTCTAATTCTTGTTTCTGTAACCTGTTTTCTCCACTCAGCGAATACATGTTGATGAATTATATTTTCTTTTCTGTATCTGTTGCCTTTCTTTTTTTTAATGGACATTGATAAAATATAGGAACTTGTATTCTTTAGTTCAGGAACACTTCCCTAACTGGACAAAGCCTTGAGCAACGTGGTCTGAGCTTGAATTAGATGACCTCCTGAGGTCCCTGAATTACTGAGTTACTTTATGACTTCATGCTCTTTGTTTCTTTTTGTTTTAGTCTTGAGTGAACTAAATTTCTGTGAAGATTTAGTAAATAAGTACATGAGCAACAACTTTGATTCTGTAGATTACAGAAAGAACAAATTCAGGAATTATATAACAAATATTGGAAAGTCTTCTATTTGATTAGAAGAAATCATCCTCATGAAAATAATGAATGCATGAACCAGCTTCATAACCAGAAATTGAAAGGAAACAGCATGATATAAGTATTTCAGTGTGAAATACTACAAATATTTATGATGATTTAAAAAAAAAATGTAGCCATGGAAGAGCAATGCTGATTTATCAGTGTTAATGTTAGAAAGTGAACTTAAGGATATTCTTAACCTTTTGGGAGGTGCTTATTCAATGTTGTGATTAAGTACAAAAGCCAGTTTGGCAGTGAACTTGCAGTGTTTTTCCTTTAGGGATTGTTTAGCTTGCTCTCAACTATTCTGTTACTATGGGTTGACTACCTATTACAAGAATTTTGTAGGACAGTGTTCAGAGTTTGGCAAAATACTATCAAATTACTAATTTTTATTCTAACTAATAAATTGTTCATTATTCTCTTTGCATCTAACTTACAGTCCAAATGCCAGATCACCAGCACGTTAACAGACAGGATTGTTAAGATCATTTGATCTGAATTCCTATGTACTAAATCTTTACCTAGTAATGCGTGCGTCAACCTCAAGAGTTTGTCTGAGCTACAGCATGTCTGTATATTGGAAACCTCTGGGTCTTTTGGCTTCCTATTTTGGTCTTTATGAACTTGCCTGGTTGTCTGAGAAGATGTCTTTGCAGAAAGGATACAGTAATTGTGATGACACAGTTATTAAACTGACACAGTTAAAATCTGCCCTGGCTGTCCTGATAACGAGTGATAAAGATCAGTAACCACTTCATGTCTGCTTGTGGCCTGCTGATTGATATTTGTGTCCACAAGGAGGGTAGTGATTAAATTGGCTCTGAGACAGAAATACCTACTATGCAGAGAAGCTTCTCAGATCAAGGTGCCTTATGCTGCATTACAGTATAAAATAGCTTTTACTATTGTATTCATAGCCTGTATTTATTCTTTGGCTAAATGGAGGGCATCAGCTTGTAGAGCCCTAGCTATGGTGCATTCTGGGTGTGATAAGGTGGTACAAAGGGAAGAGGGATTGCTTAGGTTTTGAAAGAGGTTTGTCTCTCTGGTGCGACAGTAGCAGAGCGAGTTCAGTGTACTACTTGAGTTTTGCTGCTGTCTGTCTCTAGCTGTATCATCATGCTATGAGATGTTGACTGGCGGCAATTGTTTCCTCCAAAAAATAATCATCTTGTATGCTCAATATCTTAGTGCGGATATTGTCTTACTAACAGGGTTACCACTCCACCTAGGCAGTGTTAAGTGTTGCGTCTTTAAAGGTTAGAAACCTTGGGATTTTAAAATGAAATGAAATTTCTGATGATATTTTTTCATAAATGCTTAAATCTAAAAATTAGAAATTTTTGTTCATAAAATCTGCAGCTTCTTAATGAGCCTTTTAGACAAACAGAACGATCTTTTACCTTGTACATGTCTTGACATGTTATTTAAAACATGTATAATTTAAAAATATTCAGCAGGATAATTTTAAGAAAAGTTTAAAAATTGCCTACTAGTGGTAGCTAGACTGTTGTTGAGTTTAGAATACAGGTTTAGCTTCCTCAGTGAAGGTTATTTTTTAATTATGTACTTACACTTTGAAGCCTTATTAGCAGCTGAAGTCCAAGTTTTGTCAAAGAGTAAGATAACACCGAAGGAAATGTTTTGGGCATTGGAGTGGATGGCGTAGAAGAATCATCTTTGTTAGGAAGAGGTGATGGAGAATGAAGGAGTGTAGCTTGAAGAGATGGGGAGTGGGGATGAATCTTTGGGAAGCTTTGAAACTGATTTTGTAATTTGTCATTAGAATTTGGTAAGGGATAAGAAGGAAATATAAACGTTGGTCAATGGCAGTGGTGTTTTTGCAGTTTTGTTGTTGTTTTGAGGTAGAGGTGGTAGGGAAAAAAAGCCTGATACCAGTATTCTGATTGACCTGCAACTAATTTCGGTTGTTATATTAGGATATGATTAAAGAATTCATAAGCATCCTAGGGGGCAGATTTAGGTTCAGGAAATGTTTTGGGAAGAATGAGAAAGAAAATTACAGATGCGGAGACAGAAGTAAAAACAGTTAGGCTTCAAAAACTATTTCAAGATTCTTGGCATTACCATCCAAATTAAAAACCATAGTGGAGCTAGAAGAGTATCTTTAAAGCAAAACAGCAGTATTATTTGGCTATAAAATGTATAGTATATGTTGTAAAGTGACAGAGTATTAAAAAATCTTATGTGCTATGCCAGGGAAATAGTTGAGAAGTAGAAACTTTATACCATAAGCTTAGAAGAGTAAAAGGACTGGTGTTAGATATTACAGTAAGATATTTTGGAGAAAGACAAACTTGATAGAACAGAAGATTCATAAGGTATGCTGTAGTAGCAAGTGCAGCATACAGTTTTTTTTTCTTTAAAATGTAGAAAAAACTAAAACTTGAAAATGAGACTGTACTATTTCAGGAGCTGGGATGAGCTCTTCCACCTCAGGGATTTGCCTCATGTGCCACAATAGATGTATGGAAGCTTAGACTGTATATCCACAAAGTGTTTATCTAATTTACATCTTAGAGGTTCTTTTTCTAATAGAAGTATTTAAAGACATTTTGATCCCCTAAACTGCGTGATCCCCAGTCAGCTCCTGCTGCAGGATCACCTCATGTTTCAGCCAGTCAGACGCCACGATGATGAATTAGGTGTAGAAGCTGTACAGGGAGAGACTACAAGCGACTTGGGTGTCACTGCTTGGATTATCTTCCTGATATGCCAACAATAGGGTAAAGGAATAACAGCCCAAAGAGAGGCCATCTTTTATTTGCCTATCTAGAGAGCAGTCTCTTTACAGGAAACATTTGGCAGAGTCAGCCCTTCCCCTTCTTCGTTTTGCTAGCGAGACCGCACTGGCCGCCGTTGCCGTGTGTGTGCGGAGATCTTCCGGCCCTGTCTGCTGGAGGTTGGCATGGGAATCGCAAAAAGAGCTAAGGGGAGTCTTCAGACAGCAGAAAGGTCAAAAGCCAGACCGAAATCACTTGAGGAATTTACCTTTACATTTGACATGGTGTGTGTTGTGCAGACCTTCTAGAAAAGCAGAGCGCAGGTCTCGCTATAGTAAAAGATTTGTTCTTTGTGTCTTTCGCTGCTGTTCCAAAACCTGGAGAATGCAGGCTGTGTCTGACAAAAGGAACGAGGTTCTCATTATGGGGTAGTAATGGAAATATTTCTGGTAGCAGAGAAAAAATGCAGAATAGGAGATTATAGTTGATCATTCTAGTTTTGATTTATTTCTGATTGATATTTGGACAGAGTTGTATCAAGAAATAATACTCTGATAAAAGCTGATCACGTTAAAATTACTATATTAATTCATCTGCTCAAACTATCTAAATGCACATATATTTTTATTTTATTGCCAAATTAATTTAGGTCATCGTGCCTTTAAGAGACTTCTGTGTATTGGAGATTCATGTATTAGTCTATTTTTGGCTGTGCTGTATTAGGAGTAACACTGCCGTCAAGTTTTGGGGTATTAAAATAGAAGTATAGTAGTCAGAAGAAAGAGATCTGCTTTGTGGCCTCTGTAAAAAGCATCACTATCTTGGTAAATGGAAAATTATGTTTGATGTTATTTTTTTAAGTTAATTGGTATCTATGAATGATACCGGATATAGATAAACTTAATAGTGCTGCAAGCTGAAGTGCTTTTTTCATTGGAGAGGTGCTTTTTTCAATTACATTTGGCGATGCAGGTGTCCTTACCGAGCACTGTCAGCGCCCTTGCTGCCGTTTCCGAGGGGGCTGCCTCTCGGGGCGAGAGCAGCTCGGCCTTCGCGCCCGTGTAATCCTTTCCCTCTCCTCTGCGAATACAGCATGGGGAGTGCAACTTTCTGTGAGAGGAAGCGCTCTCCAGACTGAACCCTTGCAGCTCATTTCTGATAAGAGGCGAGCAAAGGCAGAATTAGTGTGTTGAGATCATTTCCTGAATTTTTAGAAATTTGTTACTTCAATTTGAATGATTTTAAAATAAATCTTCTCTAGACCTCTACTCTTGCATTCCACCTCAGTGTGGTGGTAGCTCTGAACAGGGTTTTACCCTCAGCTATGCTGCTTTTAAATTTCACTTTTTATTAACAAAGCTAATGTGAAAGCAAAGTGTTTCATGTTGCCAATTTAATTTCTTTAATTAAAAGTGAAAGTTATAAGCTGGTACAGCCGTGGGTGAAGTTCTAATGTCATCAATGGGGAAAAATAGGTTTCAAATTGAAACTGTTGGCACAGCAGTGACTCTCAATAGTACAGCACCTGCAGTTGTAACTCTTAGCTTTATTTAATGAAAAAAGATGAATTTAAAGCATTAAAGACTCTCAGTATACGTATTGGAAAGAGGGAGTAGAGCTGAAAGTGCCTTAACTGTGGTCAGGTGTTGCTAAAAGCAGGAGACGAGCACATGCCCAGGAGAAGAGACCCTGAGAGCTTTTAAAACAGGTTTTACGAGATGAAGACTTTAAAATTATTCTAGTAGAAAACTTTTAGTGTTAGTGAGACAAAATGTAACAACAGTGTATCTTTGATGTTACACATTACAACAAAACACTGAATAATGATCGTGGTTACATACATTACAAGGGCAGTTTGTCTGTCTGTCTGCATAGATGGGCGCAGTATCCTCCAGTTCTAAAAACAATTATCGTACCTGTTAAAGTACTCAACTAAAATTATAAATATCCTTATCTTTTTAAAAATACTTCTGCTTTCTAATTTAAGACAACTCTATGAAATACAAAATCCATCTCTTGAAAATGCAAGGTTATGAGTGTAATTGGATGTCAGCTTTTGTGGCGTTCTTACACAACTATAGTAAGGAAAAAGCTGAGGTTTGGAACATTAGGGAGTTTGGAAACATGTAAATGAAACCCCTTGTTTCTAGGGTATTTTGAATACATATCTGAAACTTATGCTGCTTTTCATACCTTCAAAGTCTGATGTTTCCATAGAGCTAATGTGATCTATGCAGTTTTCAGACAAATAAGATAACAAGTTCTCTAACATAAAGCACTTTAATTTTTAACAATTAAAATATCAGGCTGTCTGGTCTAATAAAAGTAGTTTTTGTTTTGAAGAAATGTTAGCAAACCTAGTTTGGTGAATATATTCTCAACTTTAGTAGCAGACAACATTTAATGTCTTTAAAAGTAAAGATCAGTTGTAGGTTTCTCTAAAATTACTGTGGGAAGCTAGCTTACTTCTAAAGAGGTTTATTCGCTAACATGAAAAATTTTATTGCATAAACTTGCTTGCTTCATTTACAGATAGAGATATGAAGAATAGCAGGGGGAAGAGTTGTGATGAATTCCTTGGAAGTGTTCGAGGAGGGGACTTTGACTGTTGGGTGTTTCTGAAGCATTAGAGGAAGCAGACATTGGTGCACTAAAAGATTTTGGAAAAAATGTCTGTTTGTCAAAGAACGGTGAGATGTGCAGGTTAAGATTTGGAGGTTAGAGGGGAAGGAGAAAGGGTAACCAAGAATGTGGCGTGATTGAAGAAAGAGTTGAAACTACCCTAAAAAAAGGAATGATTAGCCAGTAGCTTGACAAAAGTCAGTATAAAATAATAAAATAGTTGATGAAAAAAAATGGGGAGATACAGACAAGCATTACAAGAGCTGAGCAGCAGCAAAATTGCTCAAACCCTTCAAAGGAAGGAGATGCTTACATGTGGAATGGAGTGTAAAGAGAAGTCAGTGACATTTTTAAAGCTTCTCTGGGCACCTCTATTAAGTTTGACATTTTTGTTTGCTTATATGTGCTTTAATCTGTGTTACATCAGCACAGAAGACGACTCTAATAAATTGTATTAGATTTTAAAGTGAAGAATTAATAAAGTAATAAATGTTTATCCTTTTCCTTTAACACATTTTAGCCTGCATATGCTGATAAAATTATGTCTAAAGTTTGCCGATTTACAAACTGACTCAGTAGCCAGCAGGAAGGTGTTTAATTCTAAACAATCTGTTGAAAAACTCTATTAAAATTTATCTGGACACAAAAGGAAATGGAAAATGACAGCTAAAAATGCCTTAATTTTATTAGTGTGCTACTTATACCAGTGGTGACCCGTCCAATGTAAAGTTGGACTTCTAATTGCTGGAAATAAGAGCTCTCTTGGAAAAGAACTTCTGACATGGGTTAACTGAGTAACTAGAAACTCATTGCATTACTCTAAACGGACGAGTAGTTCCACCATCACCTTTAACTCTAGGTTTGTCTGTCTAACGTACCTGATATTTTAAATCTTCAGTACTGATAGAATTCCTGTTTTTAGTATCATTCAGGAGTTGTCTCTCTGTTTTTAACTCTGCACCTTTTTTATTTGTTTATTGTAAATGAGCTGAAGATTTATACAGAATAGATCATTTTGTTTTGTGCCTACTTTTGAGGTCTGCTTTTTGAGATTATCCTGAACTCTAGATCTCCTTTTACTTAGTTTCTGAAAAAGAATTATGCTTTCAAATGTAATATTTTGAAATCTGTAACACTTTTTCAGAGTTCTTCTTTTGTTTATGGAGTCTAGGAAATTGAGATGATCTTTTGCATCTGTTGCTTTAATTTTAGTCATGATGTCCCCAAATACAACATGGATCTGCTATGTTTTCCAAGATGCTATCACTTTCTTATGGAAACTTGGTAACAATGTTAGAAGTTTCAGCTTGATTCTCCAAGGACTCTGCTTTCTCCTTAAGCTGAAGTGCTTTTAACTTTTACTTTGCATTTGGCAAATGTTTCAGCTTCATACAGTAAAATAAGAAAATTTTTATTTCTGTACTGCTTTCACTGTGAGACTCTGAAGGCAATAGAAGTTCATTGTACTTTTATAAATATATCATCACAAAGCAATGAAAGGACTAAGTATGATTTTTCCTATGTCATGCTGGAGAAACTGAGGCACACAGTGATTAAGCTGTGATCACAAAATGGCAGAGAAAGGCCCTAATTCAGGTCAGTTCATAAATACTTATATCCATTTCTTACAGTAGCAACTCATTAACCATTTATTTATTTATTTTTACTGAGTAAGTGCAAATATAATCAAGTTCTTAATAATTGCTCTACTGAATAGAGTCCCTTTTCTTTGGCAGATCCACGTATTCCTTGAAGTCCTTTTGTTTTTTTAAACATTAACTAGATCAGATTATCTCTTGCAATTTTCTTTTTGTCTGACCATTGAAGTTAGAAGGAATCTCAGTCTACGTTGTGTTGGAGGTTTTACTTGTTGGGCACAACTACAATATGAGAGCCTAATTTAGTCATTAGCTAGCTGCAGTTTCTAATTTCTCATTACTTCACTCCAGACACTATCCTGTCAGTCTTTTATGCTAACAGGCACAAAATCACTAGTAGGTGGTGCTGGAAGATGAAGCTGATGTGCACAGTGAAGGAGTAAAGCATATCTTTGAAAAATCTTATTACTGTTTCAATCTGATTTGGTCGTCTTTGGCCTTCATTACTTTTTATATGTATGCTGTATTAGCTGAAAATGCAGTTCCAGTTTAAAAATAAAAAAAAAAAAAAAGTCAATTCAGTCATTTGTATCCTATCTACCAAATTATAGTCAAGGCTCTCCCTCCAGATATGTTTACAGTATGAGATGTTCCTCTGCCCTTAAAATATATCTCCCTTTGGTTTTCATCGTGATTTTTTAAATCTGAGCAGAATATGTTACGAAAAATTCAAACACAATGAAAAAAATCTAGGTGTGTATATGTTTGCAAACTACTACTCTTTCAAGTTTCAAGTCTATCTTCAGCATAGAAAAGGGCAGACAAAGATAGATGCTGTTAATCCTTCAGGAGCTGTGTGAAATATATCACTTCAAATCTCAAAAAAATATTCAAATAAAACAATTATATATTTCAGGAATTGGGATCAACTATTTTCCATGGATATCACTAGTTTTATTATCTTACAACTTTTTTTGTGTTACTTTTTCTGAGTACTGACCAGTCACGCAACTAGTGATAATATATGTGTCACCTACCTCTGGAGTTCTGAATTCCATCCATCTCAGTATATTTAATGAGCATAAATAAGAATTTGTAGTTACTAGTTTTAACGTACAGTTGTAAAACACTCTGTAGCTCAAGTAGTGTACTGTCATGGGTTGTTAGTGTAATTAAACAGTCATTAATGGATTTTGAGAGCTCTTGTTTTCTATTTTTGAATGAAAAAAACTATGAAAGTTGCCATTTGACAGTATGTCTCGAGTTTTAAAAATGACAACATTAATATTAATAGCAGTGCATGAATGAGTTGAACTTATGTGTATTTTAACGCTGTACACAGTAAGCTATAATACAGATAACATTATTATTGTGAAGGTTTACCATTTGAGAAGGTGACTTTACAACTGTTTTCTGTACGTTCTCCATCTTTCTCCTCATCAACATCTGAAGAAAGAGCTTAGTTGCAATCAATAATTTCTTTTAATATAAATGACTGTGAAGGGTTTAAATTAAAAAAAAAAAAAAAAGTCAGATGATGGGAAAGGGTGTCACTTCCATGCTCAGATCTTTGAATTTGTGTTGGTAGTAAATAAATGAAATCTAAACTTATATGGAAACTTCAGAATTGGCAAAAGCATAGTACTTTTTAAATTTAAATCTAGAGTAGATCTTATTTACACTTGAATATTTAACAGTCTTTTGGGTGAGGCCTGCGGGTCTGAAATTGCACTTCTATGAATTTAAACATCCCATCTTTGACACCTTCTATCCTGTTCCCTTTTCTTTGCTATTTTTTAACTTACTGCAACAGATGAGGGTTTCTTAAACCATCTGTTAACCTTTTTTCCCCCCCTTTTTTTTTTTCAACATATAGAGTCGCTCAAGGCAAGAAGACCCAGAGCAAGCTAGACTGAAACAAAAAGCAAAGGAGGTAAGCAGAGTTAGAGATCATTACACTTGACATTTCAAGGCTTGAACATATTAATTTTTTATGCCTTGCTACTTGTATATCGTTAATAAAAATCTGACTAAAAACTTTTTAGGATGTATTTGTTGCTTTGCCTTTGATCTTAATGTTTGCAAACTAATACATTAATACATGTGAAGCCTAAGGAGATTTTATAAGAGAATATTTCCATACATTACATTTTCATTTACATTTTAGGTAGCTGTAGCTTTTGTTGGGTTGTTGATGAGAACAGCATTAGATTTTAGTGGAAAATACATGCCTTTGTCTTTTTATAAAATACCACTGTCTTAGAAATGTGTTACTTTACTTAACAGTTTTGATTGGTATTGAATGGTATTGCTAGTGTTTTTCTCTACAGTGTGGTTCATCGTGCTGTTTACTCAATCTAAACTACAATAATCTAAAAATTATCAGATAACTTCAACTGAAGTTTTGCTATGTTAGTCTAAGGGTAGCATTTTGTGAACAACTGAGTACCTTAATTTGCTGTAAATGAGGGTGGCTGTCCTTTGCTTAAGACATCTTGTGGCTTAAGATCAGGTGGTAGCTTACTTAAGTTTGAAAGACCTAAAAGCTCTATCACTGGAAAGCCATTCGTATTTTAAGAAATCAGTAGCATCATCTTTGGATAATAGAAATAATGCATTAGAAAGTAATATATATGGAAAAATGCATATAACAAGTACTTTTCTATTGACCTGTTTTTCTGGTTTTGTTTCACTGTTGGCAGTATTTTATTGTTCCATTAGCTGTACAGATTTTATATATAGAACTGACACAAACATTGAAGTACATAGATGAGTTTTATTTGTCTTTTCTGATTATGTGATTAGGCAGTAAGCTTTGTCAAAATGAGTTCTTGAAAACTTTAAGCCATAAGTGCTTCCAGAGCTGGGGTTGTGAAGTATTAAAGAGAAACAGAGTGATGAAGTTACTTGACTGGAAAAGACACAGGATTTTAATACTACTAAAATTTACTGTCTGGACAGAATATGCAAAGAAAGAATTAGACCTGAAAATATGTGAAAATGATTGATGGCAGGGAAATGTAGCAAAACTTGCTCTTGAGCTGAGAACTAAAACTGCCATGCTGTTGGAAATGAAAGCAAGCTAGAAATAAATGCATTTCTTATTGCCACAGTATTTCTGTTAATTGTAATTCTTTTTGTTCTTTGCAAACTTGAGGAAGAAAAAGTAAACAACAGGGCTAGTGAAAACACATATTTCTGTAATCAGGATGAAATAGTGGTTCTCTTTTTAGCTGTGATAGAAGACTTGCTCTCTAGCCAGGGTTGTTGCTTTTGCAGTGAGTAACTGCAGGAGTACCTCTGCTTCCTTTTATGAAAATTCAGGCTGTCTGTATAAGTTGCATTTCTTATCCGCTAGAGGGAGTGACGCTGTGCTGACTTGTGAATGAAAGAAAGTGTATGAGATGTATTTTAAGTAGTAGTAATAGTGATATTAATAAAGAGTAGCAAATATTTTTGGTGGTAAACTAATTAAAAATGCTTAGATCAAACTTTTATGGGATTTTAAAGTAGTGGTTTTCCTGGATATGGTAACTTGTTTCAGTAAATGCAGAATGAATACTAGGTTGTCTGTTTGAATGCTGCACCCTATCCTCTCGTACATTAGCCGTGCCTTTTTTCCCACCCTTTTAATGAAAGTGTATAATTTTCTGGCTCCCTGCCTGTCTCTGAAGTTGAATTTCATTCTACATATTTGAAACCATAAGAAATATATGTCTGTCTCTGTTTTTAGTAATTAGGGTTCTGAAGCTTTCTTCAGCTAATTTAGAGACTTTCACCTAAAATATTTAAATATATTTCATAAAAACACATACTGTCACATTAACTGTTAAAAAAGGGGAAGAGGAAGTGGGACTGGTACGATTTTAGTTTAATATTTTATATATATATATATATATTTTTTTTTTTTTGCGTTTGATCCTGAATATATACTGATTTGCTCACTGCTGAAAAAAAAAATTTTTTTTTTGTAATACAAACACTCCGTTAGCCAGATGGTATTTGAGGTGGTTTTGCTATCTGAAAACAAGAGTTTTGATATAACTTGTACAAAAAAGTTCAAATTTCAAAACCTTACTGCCAGCTGGGCTACTTTTAAATGTGTTTATGATCCATAATTGAAAGGCAAGTTGCATTTGTTCTAGAATTTATATAAGTTGATGAATATAATTCTGTTAGCTTTGATAATTAAATGAATTTGAAGCTGCATTTCATGATTTCCGCAATGTCTTGCATACTGCCTGAAGACCCTTGTTGCTCATGTATTCTTCTGGCCAGCAGTAAAGTGGCTACTAGCTAACGCTTTAAAAAGCATGAAGAGGACATCCAAGACATTTGCGGTGTTTTGTAGCTTGTGTTACTTATTGACGTGATTGTCGGACAGTTTGTTTTTTCTAATCAGCAAAGCGGTTGATAATTTCTTTATTATTTTCTGGAAATGGATAGTGTTTCAGACTCTGCAGTGTGCTTGCATTTGAGCAGTGACACTCCTGCATTCCTTCGTCTAGCCAAGCAGTCTGCAGCGGGCTCCTTATTCAGAGCTGAGAGTGATCAACACTGCCCCATGGGTCCCTGCTAAGCCGAAATGGGTGAATATCTAAAACAAAAGTAATCAAAATGTGAAGTCTAGGAAAGAGAGTATAGACCATAATGGGGAGAAAACGGGACCAAAGTGAGCTCAAGAAACATGAAATACATACAGAAGACAAAAGTCTGAGGGAGGATGTGAAATACAAAAATAAATCATTTCAAATTCTTTTAAGGAAAAAAGTATTCAAAGCATTGAAAAAGCTCCAGAAAACACAGTATTGGAGAGCCAAATAAAGATACCAGTGCAAGGATAACAGTACAGTGGGGGAAGGGGTAGCAGACTAGCAAAGTCTATGCATTCTCTTTTATGGACACTTTGGAATCTTTCATTACATAATATTCTGGTTTTTGTCCTAATTTAAAACAAAATTTTTCGTTCTTTTTCTTTCACAGAACTACTAGCCTTAGAAAGTCACCTCCTTTACTATTGCTGTCATCAAGAAAATATGCAGGGAGATCAGTATATCCTTTGAACAGATTTAAAAATGAATTTGTTAGGGTGAAGGTTATTTTATTTTTTCAGTAGCTCTGTCTTACTCCATTTATTAGCCAGTCTTCAGGCCTGTCCACATATTATTTAAACCAAATTGGCATAAATCAAGTTTAAATTGCCATTAAATGCTTACCAAAACAAACAGAAGGGCCATCTACCTATGGTCTTACAGGGGAGACTAAACGTAACAGTAAGGTTTCATTCACACACAGACCTGCTCTGTTTTAGTTAAGTCAGTGCAAGCCCACTCTTATTTCTGTTTGATTGACTTATTTTGCTTCAGCATAAGGCTATTTCAAATGGTCTTGACTGAGGGCAATAGGAGAGTGCCTTGGGAGGCTTTGTATTGCTTAAAACTCTCCATTTGCTTTCATACTTTTAGTTAAACTTTCCAGCAGCTTTCCATGTAGGGCTATAGATGGTGATGTCTTTTGTCAGGGTGTATTACATGATTGCTTTAATGGTAGACCGATTTAATAAACAAGTGAAGAATATTTTCAGTGGAGACTATTTCAGGAAAAATGCTACTCTTCAGCTGTTACTTGTACATTGTTTTGTAACAAATTCTGTAACACTTACTTATCAATGCAACTTAGTATAAGAAATAGCGTCATTTGTCAGCAGCTTGTACTTCATATTGAGTGGTTAAACCTTTGGAAATCAAGTTTTAGAAAATATTCTGTGATTTAGGTAGTCCGTTGGAAAAATAGGAAGTTACAAATATATGTTAAAGAAATGATGTGTCCTCCAACTGCTATAAAAAGGGTTCATTAAATAGGACATAAAACAGGCCGTATAACTGATAACAGGAGTAGCTCAAGATTGGGAATAATTGAGTCAATGTCTAGTAATTAATAATAGTATAAATGATTTAAAAGAAAGATAGAGGAGGTAAGCTCCTAGACATACTTAGGAAAATCCATGATAGAAATATCATGGATATTTTTCTACATACTCGGTGTCTGTTGGCTAAAAATCTTTTAATTTAAGAGTGAAGTAGCTGAGTTTGTTGATCCTAAAAGATTAACTTAGTTAAAATCTGTGTGTCATCACCAACCAGGAATATTGCATAATAATAAAAACTTAAACCAGACACCATAAATGTCTGGGCATGTATCCAGGACCCAGATCAGGTTAGATAACGCTCAGTGGAATCTATTCTCCCATGTCCTCTTTAACCGTGCAAGTGAAATCTCAAACCTGTTGATATTCATAATAGTGGTCTCATTGATTTTGAGGGAAGACAGCAGACAATTCCATTTACATGTCTTTATCTGTGCAGATAGTCCATCTTTTAAAGGTCTGATGCAGTTCTTTAATAGTGATACGTATATAAGCTGCATGCTGTGGTGGCTGTTATACTGGCTGGTGGTTTTGGGAGTATCCTTCTTCAGCAACTCTCACGCAAACAGACAGTGGGCAGCTCCTTTATGTACTCCCTGGCGTAGCTGCATCCACTGTAGCATAGCAATACCCGCTCCACTTGGGTGCTGTCATCACATGTGTCTTAATGAACTTTGTTCAGCTAATTTCTAGATTTTGGAGCATACCCTTTTGGAGGATGTGCACAAAAACATCTGGGCAGTTAACAGAGATATATAAAAAGCGATAGCATTCTTCTCTTCCTCCTTAAAATAATAATAATAAAAAAAACCCTGCACATCATAGGATGTGTATTTTAGGTGGCTTTAACAATGCCTTAAAATTTGAAATCCTGCATTAAAAAAATAATATTTCTTAGCAGAAATACTGAAACTCCAGTTCAGCATCATATATTTAACAATTAGATTATAAAAATTTTACACTAAGTAATTTCTTGGCACCGCATTTGTAAGTATTTGTCTACTCAGTAGGAGGGATTTCTTGTAAAATATTTAAATAATAGTTTACTGCAGTTATCCCTGTTTCCATGAGGCATACCTGAAAATGAAAAACAAATGAAAAGGATTTTGTGTTTTGTTTGGTAAGCTCATTTATGCACCTTTTAAGCCAAACCAAAGTATTTGAAAGACTGTGTTAGTAGTGCAGAATCTTTCTTGATGAGAAGTCTAAAAGAAGTTTTCTGTTTTATCATTCCTGACATAAAAATATTGATTCAAAAGCAACAATCTTCTCTTTAAGAGGAGTCTTATAAAACAGTTTCACTGAGAAACTGAACCTCTGGACAGAAAATAAGTTTAAATGACGTTTCCATTTAGCTGTCTAACCCATCTGAGGGTCAGTAGGTGGAAAGAAGGAAAAGCTAAGCAATATGATACCTGAAGTAATGATATTGCAACATTTAGGCAATAGGGATGCCTCAGAACTGGGTTGTTTCATAACTATTTTTCTGCATCAGGTTACCAACGCTATAACTGTGTTACAGAAGCGTTTTTGTCAATACATGTAAAAGGTTGGATGATGGAGGCAGAAGACTGTTCACACTCTCCCTTAACCACAGTTCCATTGTTTGTAGCCAGAAAATTGCTTAGACTTTTCCACACTATGCTACCATGGGATTGGACCCTTTTCATTTTCTATAGTGTTAGTAAATTCTAACTGATTTTTAGTTCTGCTGCTTGTGAAAACAGTACATTTCAGTAAGGAATTTATATATGAAAGCAGTTGTTATTATGGAGCAAGATTTTCCTGAAGTTGTAAAGTTGTTGCAGTGACTTTAAAGTTTAAACTTACAGCTCAGAAAGAAGTGGTCCTGTCCTTTCTGTTAAATTCAGGATACTTTCCTGAAAATCCTGCTTCATTTTCACAGCTTTTTCTTACTTATATATTTGTTCCTTTTGAGTAGAGATTACTTCAGAAGTACAGATATATTACAGTAACAATCACAAATTCTGATAAGTGGCATTGGTTATAAACTCCTGGGAAAGACAGGGAGAGGAGCTATATTACATTTGCATCTTCAAATACTGCTACAGCAGAAACAATGTTGTCTATAACCGGTAGTGCATTGCATGTGAATCTCCACATGTAGATCTTCAAAATGTTTGTACCTGATTCCTCTTTACAATGTTAATCTAAGAACATTCTGCTTTTATGTTCTGCTTTTGGAGGCATTAGCAGCTATGTAGGCAAGTGAAATATGCTACTGTTTTATCCTTGTTAGCAAAAGGTTTCCGTGTGGCTGTGCTATTGGAAGAGAATTTGGGGACGTTAAACAAGTAAGAGTCATGTCCATTTGTTAGTTTTTCTTTTCTGGATTGTTACTTGCATTCACACGTCCCCAAAAATTTTAAGTAATTTTGTACACAAATTTTCAAGCAAAACCAGTGAAGAAGACGACTCATTTCCAGATTAGAGTTTAGTTTTGCTTTGAAACAATTCGTTTGTGGGTGAGTATGTCCCAAAGAGCAATAGCAGTTACAAATTTTGCCCTACCTTATATGTGTGTGTGGGTTGTTTTTTTGTTTTTTTTTTTTTTTTGAGAAGGAGAAGAAATCCATCTCTGGCATGCAAATTATCTTCCAGATTGCCTGCACACCACTGGAGTCCTGCCTAATAGAAGACTGCTCTCACAAGTAGTCTCCTTATTTAGTGACAGGACTACTTAAATAAGAGTTTCCAGAACTTTGGTTTAGAATGGTATATGTTTCTTGTGAAGAATCTTTAAAAAGTGGCACACCTTTTCTACATCTCACCAAAATAGTCCAGCAGGAACTTTCTCATGTAAAATGAATTCTCTGAAGGTAGTAGCTGACTTTTCCACTCCAGGAAAGTAACAGGAGAATTTTCAACCCTTCAGAACCCCTGCAGGTTTCTTCCTCCATCTGTAGGACGGTATAGGTGGTATTGCTTTTGGATTTTGAGGCGCTGCAAAACAAATGGAGGTTGGCAACCTGCTTGTTCTAAGTACTTTTGGGTGCTCAGATGAGTGAGCTCGATGGAGAGATAAGGAGATGACTTTCTTCTGCCTTTGTGGTCAGAGATTTTTGATAAATATGGTATGGCTTTACCTCTCCTTAGTAGCAACAATAGCATCCAGAGGTTCCAGGAGAGGTGATGAGGAATGCATTCAAGTCTGCTTCCTTCTTCCAAACATTTTTTAAAAAATAAAAATAAATCTAAATCTAAACACATGCACATATATATAAATATATACATACATATGATCAGATCAGTTTCTGTAAGGAATATGTCAAGACTGAGTTTCCAGTTCTCCTTCTGCCTCAGTGCTATTTTGTCTAATTATGTGTCTTCTTTAGGTGGAAACATCTTTGTGTTTTAATTGTCACTCTGGCACAGCCAAAAAAAAGAGATTTCATTTGGAACAAGACATGAACGTGGAAGAATCACGTAATTGTTTCCTATGAGCACTGCAACACATTTACTTCCCTGCTGATCCCTGCAAAATAATAGTGCTTTAGACTTTAGAATATTGCCTATTTTCTAAGTAGAGGGCAGCAAATGTCACCTGTGTCTGGTTGTCAGAACCTGAATAGGTTGCTTGAACAACATTATAAATTATTACATGTTTTGGTCCCTTAGTCAAGCCCGCCCTGCTATGCTGAAGCTTACACGGAGAGGTCAAGGTGTACTTAGGCTTCAGCCTGCAGGGCGAGCTTTCCCCCCTCCTCTGTATGCACGTTGGTTCCTTACTCCAAAATAAACCTGAATGAGGGTTTTAATTCGGCCGCTGAGCTAACATGTTTGTAAGCCCTGTTTGGCAGCCTCCTCGCGCCTTAGGCAGCGCACAGCTGCCAGCTTTCATCTGCCCCCAGTTCCTCCAGGCGCTCCAAGTCACATGATATAACCTAAGGGCATTGAGACGCACCTAGTAAATCTTCTGTTCCTCTGCCCACTCAGTCTGGGTGCTGCACATTGCACCGGCAGCAGGCAGCTGGCCATCAGCAATCAGCTGCATACCTCCTGCTGACAAATCTTCAGGCTCTTCTTTTGTGCCAGACCCACATACAAAGATCTAGCTTTGGTCCCCATGTCTGTCCGTCGCTTGCCTGTCACAGTCTGGAAGGGTAGTTGCGTGTTCTGTCATTTTACAACAGGAGGACGTAGTTTTGCAATTTGGACACATGGTAGAACATACTGCGTTTCTTAAAATCTGTGCTCTGTCTCTAGCCTGTTAGTGCAAGATGAAAGAGTTCATAAGAGCAAAGTTAAAGCTGAAGTTGGAACTGTAGTGCTAAAATTTTTAAAAGGGTAATTTAAAACTTCCTTGCCAGTACATTTTTGAGAGAGTTGAAATATGTGCATACAAGATATAAGTATATGTAAGTATATATAAGATATATGAGACATTAATTTTCACAGACCTCTTGAAGAATGTTTTATTTAACAGATTGTGAAATGCGGTACAAAGAAGTAATCTGGTTCTGTAAATCTGTTTTGTGAAGGTATGCTATAATTTTCCCGCAAGGTTCTTCAGCATCTCCTATCTGTCAGAGTGTGTGTTAAGATGTGACAATTAGTTTATGTCCTTACGTATGTATGTATTTGTTGTGGAGCAACACGTGAACGTTAGTTTTGTTGTCAGGTTCAGGTAGTTCGATATGGTACAGTTTGAACTACTGAATTTTTAATACATTCAACAGTAAGGTACCAGTTTTGGCTTTGTAAATACTAAACATTTCTGTCTGGACTTAGATTTATCTGCCTAACTTTCTTGTAAACTACAAACCAAGTGGTTGGTCAGTAATATGGGTAGAGGTCATGAAAGGTTTATTTGCTTCTATTTCCTTTTTTTTTTTTTTTTTTTTTTTTTAGCCTTTTCATTAAGAATATTGTGTCACGCTGTCAGCCTGTAAGTCTACTGATAATTACATCACCTTAACTGAATAATGAGATAGTGCTCAACATACAGTTAAAACGTATTTCCCCCTTAGTAATAGTATTTTTTTAAAATAAATAAAATCCGTTGCTGACATTCATGATGTAAACATTATGGTCATTTTCCCCTCAAGTGTATACTCAAGGTAGATACGAATAATTCTAAAATGTAGATGTTTGAAAGGTATTATTATACTTTTAAGGTTATTAGCCCATTGAGTAATGATTTATAAGACTTTTGTTTTCATTTAGTATTGAAAATTGTTGCTAAAGTTGCAGTAAACTTCTAGGCTTTCGTGGGAACTGGTCAGAATGACGTGAGTGGGATTTTCCTTAGTGGGAAAGCATGCTATAGGCTCGGGCTGGAGAGTTTCGGTGCACTTAGGTGTTACCGCGTCCTTCAAACTGATAGCTCAGTATTCTGTAGCATTGAAGCAAAGCAAATTGAAAAACAATGTGCTGCAATTACAGTTCATAGGTCTATAGAGTGTGTACAGCAATGCAAAAATCTACATAAATATTTTGAGGTACAGCGTATGCTCTGTTACGCTTCCATGTTCTTTCCTCTCACAAGTTATAAATCTGTTTATCTTCAGAACAGAAATTTTCAGCTTCTCCAAACAGAAACAACGCCATGTAGATTTCTGAAGATCTCTCAATCTTGTTTTTCAACATGCTATCAGTCTCGTTATGTTTTAAAGGGTTTTTCACCCTATATGGCCAAAGGTTGTATTCACATGTCAAGGCACATGAAAGTCTATTAATTTCCCAAAAGATAAGATTAAAAACAAATCCATCCTGCAAGAAGTGCTTATAATATCTGGCAAATATATCAGACAAGTCAAGCAGGCGTTAGGGAGATGTCAAATATACAAAATGGGAAATTGGGCTGAACATAACTGAAATCAAGTATTAATTGTATTCAGAAAGACAGAAGAGAGGGAGGGAAGATGTCCAATTTATAAGAAACTTATAATGAAAGTGAGACTGAGTAGCGCAGATTTTTATGAGAAATAGGATAATTCTGTCTATTTATTCCTTTCCAAAATCTTATTTTGGTAGTGATAGTTTTCTTGATCGTATTTAAAAGAAAACACTTGGAGACAGAACAGCCTTTTTGTGTTTCCGAAGCTCATTCCATCTTTCAGAAATGGTAGTTTTATTGTTGCGTTAACAAATCTTATTATTTTAACATTTCTACATCTAAGAATTTAGCAAGAAAGTTGTGTATTTCCAATAGTATGTAACCTCTGCCCTACTGGAGGAAAAATAAGTGATGAGAGGCCAGAAAGTATCCAGTTGGTCCTGTTGGTTTATCATGTTGTATTAAAGGCTGATTTTTAGGGCAGTGCTTAAATTTTGCAAAATTTTGGTATTTATTTTCATAAGGAGGCATTAGTCTTGAGGCAGCCCAGCACTTTGTGCCTCTAGTGGACATTTGCCAGCTCTGGAGAAGTGAGACAGTGTCCCCAGTGTAAGGGTGCATGTAGCATGTATAGGGGTATCTGCTGTGTCTTACTGTGACAGCTAATGATTGCGAAGGTTATTGAATATACATTACTACTTCACTATCTAAGCTACTGTTTAATTCTTTAGTCACAACACTTTGAGGGGTTTTGAAACTTCCTATTTTGAAGCTGAGTAAGTGCAATGCTCCGCAAATGTTCTCTGCTTTACTAATGGTCTGTCATTATCAGCTGCCAGCTTTTCCTTCTTTAAGCAATGCTTTCAGGATTCAGTCCATTGTTTACTAGGGTGTATCAGAAAACATAAGTATGTGATGATTTTTTCCCCTCTGTGTAAGAATATAAATTGTCACTAGATTATCCTGTAAAGTTTGCATGTTTTAGCTCTTTTACCTTGTTAATGTTCTGAGGTGAAATCAAGATAGAGTGGTATAGACGTCCAAATTGAACAGAAGGCATCTAAAGGACATGAGGCTACGCTAGCTAACTCTCTAAACTTCTCTGGTTTAGTCTCAGGTTAAAAACGTGTACCTTATTTTAGAATACAGAAATCAAATTAGGCTTCAAGATTGTGCTGGAGATACCACATACCACCTCTTACAGGAGAAAGGTAATGTGAAGTTATGAGAGCTTCTTTGACGGTTTTCTGAAAACAGTTCTTAATCCTATTTTAGTCAAAATTTAATCTGTCATTTATATAGAGATAAAATACTCTTCGCTATTAAGTTAAACTTCTGTGCGTGTTGTGTGCGGTAGTGATTGTCAGTCCAAGGTGCTGGAGCTTGTCATATGTGATAACGTTCTGCTCTATATTTTTTATTTTAGATAGGGAACGATTTTAATACGTATTTAAATATCTTGTAAGTTCTTATGTTATCTAAAATGTATGTTTCTTAAATTTGTCATATTACATAAACTGATGATTCTATGATGATTATACAGTATGATGTTTTCTGTGATCTGTTCACTTATACCCCCAAAATTTAATAAATTCATGTTTCATAAATATCCTCAGGTAATTCTCCCCTGACATATTAATGTAATTCCTGAGTAAATAATGCTCATCTATCCATCTATCTATACAGAGAGATTAGCTCTGGTAAACTGAAAATTGAAAAACAAAATCCCCAAATCTGATGTTTGAGTGGAGAAGGAATCCTCGTTGTCGTTCGGGAACGCTAAGCAGGGTAGAATATGTGGTGAATAATTGAATGACCTGAATGTTTTGTCTAAGAGATTATTATTTTTGCCCTGTTAGCCTCCTAGTGCATTTATCCCGTCTGTCACTTTTTAACGTCTGCTCGTAGTGTTTCAAGTATTGGAAATTGAATTCTTCTCTGTCATACTGTTGTAACACTGGAGTAACTCCGCTGACATCAGTGGCAGTGTTCAAAACAGAACAGAAATGGCCCCTCAATATTAGATAATGATCTCTTATCAAAACATTACTTAGACTAGTATGACTTATTGTTGTCAGCTGTATTTAATATGCTTTAATGCAAAATGTTTTTGTAATTGTGTATATAAAATGATCTGTATTTATGTATACAATTTGTCAAAAAATCAACTCAACATTTGATTTTTTTAAATTAGTTTCTGTTTTAGCATATTTAGCATATTTCTCCAATCTCCTTATAGTGATTGTGTTATTTAAGGTGCAAAATAGTACCTAAAGCTCTTTAACGCACCAAAACTTTTTTTTTTTCTTTTTACAGCAGTTTTGCATTCAGTTACAACTGTCTTTGATAATGAATTATGTGCCAGAGTTTGTAAAGTGTTTTATAAAGCAAAGTCATTTGGTGAGCTGGTTACTGAAACAATAAGCGTTTGTGACAGGTTGTTTGCTGAATACTTCCTCTGTGCATATGGCAGATCATAGTTCGGTTGGTAGCAGATTATCTATTGTGCCTTGATCTTAAAAGAGGATACTTCTTAGGCTATGTTTAAAGCTTCTCTGCGCTGTCCTAAGAATGGTTATGCTGAGTGGGATCTAGGAGAACTTAGGGGAAGTTCACATATATAAAGAAAAACAAATGAACACAAGTACCTTGTAGTGATTTGAGCTTTCTGTTCGTGGTCCTTAATGTTTTTTATTGTGAAATTTTCCACTGAATTTAAATCTGCTTTGAA
This sequence comes from Struthio camelus, assembly GCF_040807025.1. Taxonomy (NCBI): domain Eukaryota; kingdom Metazoa; phylum Chordata; class Aves; order Struthioniformes; family Struthionidae; genus Struthio; species Struthio camelus. The sequence goes on from NC_090951.1 coordinate 11,705,906, forward strand.
GCAGTAGTGAGTTAATCAGTTTTGTAATAGAACATCGTTAAATATTCTTCAATTTTATAGCTGAAAAAGAGCCTTTTAAGACCATGTAGAACCATCATTGCTTAAGAACCAGTATTTAAATCCTGTATTTTTCAAACAACCATGGTCAAAAAAGTGAGGTTTTTTTAGACATCAATATTTTGAATATCAATCTTAGAATGTAAGGAAATTTTACCCAGCTGGAAGAGGAAAATCTGAAATACTTGTTTTCAAGACTGTGAAGAAGAGGAACCTGCGATAAAGGGATAATCTATAGTTTTGCTCACTCACTATAATGTGCCAAGGAAAAGCTAGTGGATTCTTTTCTATGAAGAATTATACTCTGCTGTTGGTTACATCCATTTTAGCCTTGCAGTATGCTGAAGGATCATGAGGTGCAATTTGAAATAAATTGGAAAGGAATTAAAATCCCATGTGTTATTCTGGAGATGGAGAGAGTATTTGTGGGAAAAGCAGAGGGAAGAGTGACAGATTGGAAAATATTTTTCTTGAAAAGGTGAATGTAAGGAGGTGCCTTTTAGGTCATCTCTCTCTTTTTTTTTTTAACATGCAAATCTCCTTCTTTGATTATTCATTTTTATTATTTATTTATCCTTCTATACAAAAGTTAGAAATTATTACATCTTGGGAATGTTGGCATTTTTATAATGCAAAGCTGTGTAATTAAAAAAAGTGCAATGGTTGTACTCATTTCATCTATTAGTGATAAAGGATTTAAAGAAAAAATAGTTTTGGATAAAATGAATTGATTGGAGGATTCTTAAATTGTTAAGCTTAATGCAACCACTGTTCTTTAAAGCTGAAAAACAAGAGAAAAAACAAATAATGCCCCTTAAGCAGATGCTTATTCATGTAAGATAGCTACTCTTTGATTTTGGAGAGGTGATGTGACTTGCAGTTGGAAGCCTTGATTTATTGTGTCGTTATTTATGTCTGCAATAAATGAGGTATAAGCATAAAACATGAAAAAGAAAATTAGGTATTACACTAGTTCTCTTACTTTTTGTAGTTTATTTACATGAAATATGCATTTTTTTTTTTAATGGCATGTTGCTATGCCTTTTGTTGACCATATCTGTACGCCAGGTCTGTCTGCTTGTTTCCATTGGCTTGTCATGTTCACTAATTAGGGAACTGCTGCATGATTCACCTTGTTAATTAGAGGGACTTGCACACAAAGGCCCTTCGGGCAGTGCGAAAGAAGAGCCTAGCACTAGTGCCCTGAGAAAGCTACAGCCTGTGAAGTAATTCTTCTCATCTACCTTCTATTTTTTATTTGAAATGAATAAATCATTGAGATTTTCCTTGTGGAGTGAGAATGCAAGAATTCACATCTTTGTAAGATGTAAATTATACGTGATCAATAGAAGGGGATGACTACTGTATTGTACTTACAAGATTCCCTAATTTACTGCTTGTCAGTGTATGAAAAATTGCTTGAAATATTTTGTCCCCACACTGGTATTTTGTTCCCTTGATCTGCAAGAGAAATGAGCAGTAGCGGTTTTTCTACGGTTAAATCTAAAATAGAGAAGATGTAGATTATTTAAATTCCAAGCTTGTTTTACATCCCCAGTGGAACTTCCATGTTGCAAGTGAGCCCCCAGTGCTACCCCCACAACTGTTCAGGGGGAGAAGGTGGGCGGCTGGCTAGTTTTGTTCCTGAAGTTACTTTGCCTCAAATCTCACTTTTGAAAAGAGTAGCATACTTGCTATATTGTGTATTCTTAAGTTGAATATAGGTTCAGAATAAATTAAAATTGTTTTTGTCATGTCACTTAGACTTGATCAAACCATGATCCAGACTGCAAAAAAGGATATTGCATTAAAAGTGCACAACCATTCTCTACACTACCCATTTCCCATCTGTTTATAACACTTTAGAAATTAACTTCAATGACATTCTCTCTAACTATTTGATTAAAATTACTTATTACAGCCAAATGATTTTTAGTAGATTGCCACATTTTCCTAATTTCCTCAAATGAGACTGGCAGTTTAAAGATGCAAATTTCCCCTAAGAATGGTAGAGGGCTGGTATCAAAATCTGGACATTTTTGAATTATCTAGTTAATAAAACCTCTTACCAGAATTTGTTATTAGTTAGTATTTTAAATGCACTGTATGTTTCTGCTGTTCTGAAGTTTTATGGTAATGGCATATAGGCAGAGAAATTTTACAAAGTATCGGAAATATTTGTTTTAAAAAATGGGGAAAATGCTTCATGCTGACCTGAGGTTTTATGGTGTGACATCTTCTCTCCATTAATTTCCATGAAGTCAAGATCTTCCTACATATATCAGTCTTCAATTGACCCCACTGACATACTAAACAAAAACATACTTTTCCCACTTTTTTGGCAGTTTTAGTGTATTGGCTCGTAATTATTTCCGATTTCAAGCGTGTGTAGGAGATGTAATAATAGTAGTAATAAAAAGCTACATACACTATGCTACCAGAAGACTCTTGATGCATAGAGAAGACTGTGCAGATAACATTCTTGATCAGAGTCTCATAACACTGATGAGCGCAGCAGTCATAAGCAGAAAAGTTTTAAATATCCAAATGGTTGTTATATTACTCAGATGCTTATAATGAAAGATTCTTCTGATACTTACAGGGTATTTTTCAAAATATTCGCTTCAGGGATACTTGAACATCTGAAAAATAAAACAGCTGATACATGTTCTCCTGCAGCCTTTAACTCTGTCTTAGAGTAAATGGCATAGCCACTGGGAATTACTGCATGCACTCCAGCTGCAAATGTGGGGAGGTGGTAGAAAGTTTGGTTGTGAGGTACATCTGAGCCTCATGTTTTCCAATGTATGACTTTGAAAAAAGCAAAGCATGTTTCCTCACTTGAGTTTTCATCCCATTATCTCAATATACCCAATCCTGTGTTTCCATCAGACCTCCCTAACTAAAAAGCACAGCTCTTCATAACTCTGGGCTGTAACTCTAGACGTAACACTCACTCGTGTAGATTTTCCCTGTGTTTTGTGTTCCCTAATCTTCCTTAAAGCATCATTTTCAGAGCCCCCACATAGTGGCTTGCTTCAGAGGGAAAGAAGAACATCTCAGAAATCTCGGGGGCATGGTAACCCCCATTTAGATTCATACAAGGCTTAAACAATCTTCCTTGTCAACACGCTAAGAGTGAGGATATTGTGCTGTGGCGTGCACCTGGATTCAGGATCCTGTACATAATCGGTTAAGCTTTGTGTGTGTGATATTTGTGTGTGTGATTCCTTCTGTCTTCCTGCCTGCACAAGTATGTTTAGTTTCTTATGAAAGGTGGTTTGAGAACATTTGGAGTTACCTGTTGTTGAGTTTCTCCAAAATAAAATTAAGATCAGTAATAAAAAAATGAAAAAAGGAAAGAACAAATCTTAGGGAAATTCTTTCAGAGCTTTTTCTGGTCTTACTACAGCTAAGTTACAGACATCTCAAAAAGCTGGCAGCTCTTAATTACTGTTTTCTGCCAGTTGTCTGTGCCTCAAAAACCCTTTGCTCAAATGACGATAACAAATACTAAGGCTTATTAAGGGTGTCCCCAGCCTTAGAAGAGCCTGGAACTGGTGCTATTTGAGCGGAGAGGAATAATTTAACCAAAACTAGATAAAATGTACTGGCATTCCAGCAGCAGATTTTGAAGAAATTAGATGAATGAGGTTATTGGAAAGAAACACTAAAAACCATTGCTGTAGAACTCTTTTGGAGGAACCTGACAGATGTCTTTTTAAAAACATATAAGTAATTATACATGCTGTTACTGGAAAAAGGAATATGTAGCTTAAGAGATGGTTGGCAGAGTTGCAGAAATAAATGATCTCAAGTTAAACTACCGTAGTGTACTACAGTTTGGAAAATCAGAAAGGCAACTAACCAAGAATATACACAATTGATAGGAAGGAGCAGTTAATAGCAACTCTTCAAGCGTTAGTCAAAGGTACTAGTGAAAAGGGAGAACTCTTTCCAGGCATTTTGGGAATAAAATAGTACTAGAGAGGAACTATGTTAAAAAATTCAAAGACTTTTTAAAATCACTCTCTTAACACTGTATACAGCTTCATCTTTTTTTTTTTTTTTTTTTTTTTTTTTTTTTTTTACAAGCTATGAGTATATACCCATTAAGGACACTTCCAAAAGAACTAAAACTACAAATCTAAATATATATGAATCAGCTGAGAGAATATGTGGTCTTGGGTACTAAGGAGTTATTTTACTAATACTTCTTTAACAAATCATATTTTGCTAGGTAATGTACTTGACCCAAAAAAATTATAAATAATGCTTGTCTTCAGGGAAAAATAAAAAAAGAAAGGCCAGATGCACTTTCATTTTCTGTATCAGAAGCCTAACGTATATTCTTTCAAAAATAACAGAGCAAATGTTAACGGAAAATTTGACTAAACTTTTGGTTTAAGCATAATGAAATTAGGAGTAATAAACGGCATGGTTCTATTGCAGGAAGAACACCTGGTCCAAAGTACCTCCATTAAGGTTCCAGAACAGTATTCAGATGTTCGTTATTTTGGGAAGCATTCACCTTGGGGGCTGAAATGTTCCCAGCTTAGTCTTTGCCGAGGGGTGATTTTTTCTAACAGTGTGCAATAATTTTCAACTGTTGTTAAACGTGTGTGGGAAAGAAGGGAAACCTTTTCTAGTACAGTAAATTCTTGATCTCTTTTGAATAGAGCTACAGCCAGTGCAACTGAGGTTTGGAGACTGTATTTAGTTACGGGAGCATCCAGCTTTGCAGTGAAGAGAATTAGGTGTGATTCTCTCTAGGTGTGATTAGAGCTATGAGTGCTTAAAAATCTCGCAGAACATGTTCAGTGCATGCTTTACTGTGACAAATGTAAAACTTCTGTGATACAGCATTATTACAGTACCACTTCTGAACTTTGGCTACTTTGAACTAGTTTTTTTACCACTAGGTGTACTATTTCTGTGGATCATTGGAGACTTGGGTAATGCAAAAGGCAGGAGGGAAGTGCAGCATGGGGATTCTGCAGACACTATTTGGTTCTCTTGACTCTCTGAAAATACTGATTTACTGATCTTTTTTGATCACTGTCCTGAATTTGTTGAGGCTACTGCCAGCATTTTTAGTGAGTTTCATTTTTTGCACCTTCTGTTGTGGACATCTTAAGACGTATATAATGGTTCCACGTTTTAGGCTCTCCTCAACTTAATAGGTGTTTTTCCAGGGTGTGTAATCCCTGTCTGAGACCGATAGGTACATGGTGTAAAACCGTCAATCAAGATAGGCTTTTTGCAGCATACGAGCTTGTTATCAGGAATTATACCATCCCACCCAAATAGAATTAGGAAAGATCTCGATTGATGCCTATTGGCTAGACGTCAATGCTTAAATGATTGTTTATATCATCTTGTCTTCATCAAACATCGCTGCCACTTAGATGCCTTCATTGCCAGTTTCCTGGTCAGCATTTGTTCCTCGCTGCCTTCCTTCTTTATTGTGTTTTGCACTCTGTCAATATTTATCGTTTCCACTGTGCTGTTAGCCTCCTCTCTGCCCTCTTTCCTTCTCCTTAGGCTGTATTTATAAACTATGCTGGGAGCTGTAAGTAGCTAAAGTCTAGTTCTTTGTGGACTGAGATGGCTCTGTGACTACAGAAACTTACTTTTGCTCATGAAATTCTTACTATTCCCCTATCAACTCCTCTACTGACAGCGTTTTAACATACCTGACTGCCTGCTCCTCTTTATCTCCCCAGGAGCATCTCTGTCTCACTCTGTCATCAGGTTATTTTCCTTCCAGGCCATAAAAACACCCTTGGTTTCCATCTGCAAGTATGAAGTCTATCTGGAGTAGAGAAATGCCCCCTTGAACTCTCTCCCTCTCATGTGATGTCACTCTCTCTTCTCCCTTACATTTTTGAAGGTTTTTGCATGTTGCCTTGAGTTGTTGGAGTTCCTTCCAGTTGTCATCTTACTTTCTGATCATGTTGATGGAAATTTCTCTTACTAGAGCGCAAAAAAATGAACCTCTTCTTTCACATGCTTCTCTCTTGTCTGCTGCGTGGAAGCACGCTGTTGTTGTCTTCACCAGTCAGGCTCATAACCTCAATGGACTGGATACTCAGGCAATGTCCAGACTTTATTGCTATAATTTTCCACATACCAATTTACATAGCCACAGCTCTTGTTCAAGCTCTCGTTCCAGATATTGATTGCTATAGCTTCATCTCATATGATTATGATAATTGTGGTCTTGCTTCTCTTTAATATATTCTCCCCAAAAGCTGGCTAAATTCTTGGTTCCATGTCTGTGACACACTATTTCCCACGTGCCAGTAATTTTTTTTCTTTCAGTGTTACTGGACAAATTTCTTAAGATATGTGGTAAAAATTCCCTTACGAAGTGTGAACATCCAATCTCTTCCTTCAGATTTTTCCTGTAGACTTACCTCTTCTGCTTTGCATGTAAATCCCTATCTGGCGTTTGCAGCTAGACGGGCAAAGAGCAGTGATTCTTCCTTTTTCTCTTTCATTCATTTCTTCACATATAAAGGAACTAGGTAACATACTTTTTTATGGTAAAGCTGCATCCGTTATTCTTCATCTGCTTTGACTTTCAACTGTAAAACCTTCTATCTGGAAAATATTTTTTCATATGAGCAGTGTAAATGTTAAATGGACATAATACTTACCTTTTTTTAAGTTGCACGTGATCATATGTTCGTATCAAATTGTTTTATTTTCTGAGATGACCTGATTACTGCATTAATAGTATCACAAAGGTGTCAATTGATCTTATTAGTTTGGGGTACAAAAATACTTGTAATTCTTGAGAAAACATACACGATGCACTTAAAAATTTCAGAATAATTATTTAATTTTATTAGCTATTTTAATGAATTTGTAACAGGAAAATAGGTGCACTTTGACTGCTCTGACTGTAAAAATACTTCTGTGTTTGAATAGTTAGATTTTTTTATGTTATCTAATGAAATATAATCCCTTTACAGATTATGTTTATAGTCTCTAAAGTTCTAGTTTTTATCACTCCCTAAAAACTCTGTTCAGCAGGTGAGATTCACTGGAGTGTTTGCATAGTTAACGTTAGCAGACTTACTTCTCCTGGGACGTTCACTTTCGTGTTCACCAAAGAAGAATGATTTTCTGTTTACAGTACAGATTACAGGCACAGTGAGGCAATTTAATTTTCTGGAGTGAAGAGTGCATTTGACTTGAGATCTGTGAGCTTTCATGCAAAATATCAAGCATTCATTTTATGATTGTCTTCCCAGACCAAATTCATATCTTGAACAAATCTATAGAATTTCTACCCTGAGCTGTAACTTCCTTGAATTTACTCTTGTTTTAAATTGAACTTGTTGAAAAGTGGAAAATAATCTTGCTGACACTTCAGATAGACATATGGCTGGTCTTCCTTATGCCACTTCTTTTCTGGAATACCTAAATGTATAATATATACATAAAAATATTTGTGGCATATACATAGGAATAGACATATATGTATATAGAGATACATAGAAATACGTAAATGTGTATATATACAAATAATGATTTAAGGAAAACAAACCAAAATTTTGTGAACCTCTCTTAGTTTGACTTTTTAAAGTAGTGAAACCATGTTTTTTTCTGTGGTTTTAATGTCACACATGTAAACAATTAAAAAAAATTGTGTGAAATAATATTGGTGCTTAATTCTTATACTGCACTTTTTATCAAAGGGATTTCTGTAAGTTAAAGTTCTTGTCAATTAGTAATAAAATACGCTGTAGATAAAAGCATGCTAAAAATAAATTTGGAGCAGATAAAGAGCAAGGAGCAGCATTTCATTTGTAAGCCTTTTTGTTGTATAATATATTGGAATATTTGTCTATGTTTTAGATAAATATTTTGACTTTCAAAAAATTTAATTATTATTGATTACTGTAGTTTCAGAGGAAGTATTGCTTGCCCCCCAGAGAGCAGAAATTTTAATATGTTATTGATAAATATGTCTTCATCCACAATTAATAAGGATAAGTTAGGGTGATAGTCCATCAGAAGTCCACTATGAAAATGAGAGTGTCTGTGAATGTAGCTATCAAACAGTTGTATCTTGGTGGTTGATATAGTGGGTTATATTCTTTTCTGCTCAATCATGTTAATTAATAGAAAACTCATTTCTTTTATCAGGATGTATAGTTATTAACAGGTGTTCATTTGTTTAAATATCCACAGATTATTAACTGGTTTAGTTAGGAGATAAACCATGTTGTAACAACAGGCTGCTATGATACATTAAAATACAATTGCTCATGTAAAGTAAGGAGCTTACGTAGCTTTAATTCCATGAGTGCTTTTAAGAGTAATTTCCTAATCACAAAAACATTGAAGATGGCTATCTTCACCTTATTCTTGGCATGAAGAGTTCAGAGAGTAATAATTTTAAAACTGTGCAAAACTGATTATGAAGGCATTTCCACTAAATAAAATTCCAAAATATACAGAGGAGAAGAGTCCCAGTGTTGGTCACTGTTGTGCGTTTGGGATGTGGGTTCTTGTGGGAGCACAAGAAATAGACCTTTTGAGTAATTTCTGTTGACATCAAAACAGAATAATTAGTTCTACATTAATTACATAATGCCCACAAAAATATTTGGCTATTCCTAAACTTCTGCAAGGTATGTGCAATAACCTCATCAGGTTTTATCACTATTAAAAACGGCTCGTATCTTCCCTCTCATTCACTGAGAAAGGCTCCTGTTGAATCAGATGTCACAGCAGCCACAATGAATGTGAGAAAGTCTTTATGAAAGGTACACTTTCCTCTTCTTTTGACCTCGAACACACATGCTGGTTTTTTAATAAGACAACCAAAGTTGGAGATAATATTTTTGATTAAGAGTTAGATGGTGAGTAGGAAAGTGACCGGTAGAGCTAATCTGATGTAAGGCCTGAAAAAAATAGAAGTATGTGACTTGGAGATGGAGACAAGAGAGGATTGGAATGGGGGATTAAAGAAGGAAACAGCAGTGGTTAGCATGTTCAGGGGTTTTAAGTAGTATGCAGAAATTTTGTCAAATGTTCTTACTGGCAAATACTCATTAACTGCAAAGATTTTTTTATTATAAAGAAATGAATAGCTTTAGTGAACATGTAGGGATGTTCCAATTAAAAAGGAAAAAAAGCAATTTTTTAAAAGATTTATGAGAATTTGTGTGATACAGTATCAGTCAAGTATGTCAGCATGTCAATCTTTATTTTATAGCATTTCAGGATACTGTGGTCTTACTGATATGCATGAAAACATGAAATATTTTGTCCAGTATTCATCAAGGTTTACATAAATAGGATGTTATTTTCTCTTGCAGTATACCAAGATGTGCACTATAAAACCAGTGTTCGCAAACTGTATTATGTTTTTATCTGGATCTTTTATACCTGGGGACATATTCCTTATTTGTATTAAAGTAGTGTCTGTTAGTCCCACTGGGGCTAGATGGTAAGTAAGGCTCAAAGCATGGGAGAATCCAAGTCTGAAGAGCTTATAGGCTAAACGGGCTGGGCGAGACGGGGTGAGAGGCACAGGCAGGGGAGACAGAGGTCCAGCCAACGCTCGCCCGCAGCGCCGGTGAGACAGAACCTGGCTCCTTTGACTCTTATCTACTGCAACATGTTTCGTGTCGTGTCTTAAACTGTAGACAGTTCAAAATCTTGTGCATTTGTAGAACAGTCAGTGTGAAGTTAACACGTTTGTCAAAAATTAGTGTGTGATAGCAAGAACTAGCTTTAGTTCTTCTCCCTGAATGAAAAAGAGGACAAAGAACCTGAGGAATAAATGAGTGCAAACCCTTCTGCTGGTTCTCAGATCTGTCCACGTTTGCCCAGGAAAACAGCCCTGGGGCGTTTTGCAGATTTAGAAGTAAGGGCAGGGCTTGTCCCATTACATGGTATTTAGAGAAATGGCATGTTTTGCTTTACAATTTGCATGTGCAAAAATAAAAAAAATTCTAAATAGCAGTTCCTAGAGCAATTCTTCAGGTGTGTTATGTGCATACGTGACCTTTTGAAACAGTCACTGCACGTTGTAGTAGAGGGTAGTACAATGGACCAAGTAAGTGTTGAGTTACTCTTGGTTTGAAAATGATAACTTTGGATAAGATATTCATATAATAACCTTTGTATTATACCAGTTACCTGTCAGACCACATTTCTGACCTTAAGCACCCAGGAAACTAAAACTTCTCCAGTGCAAAATTTCTTATTCCACGAAGCCTTCCACTTGACAACTTTGTCTGAGATCACTCTAAGCCAGTTGGCCCTAGCTTAAATATTCATCAGACTTCTGATAATTGTGATAACCCTTATAGGCTGGCAAGCATGGCAAATTAGCAAAAAAATGATTGATCTTTTTTTATATGCAGTTTTATCTCCAACCTTTCCTGGCTATATGTTATACTATAGTAATAATTTCTTCTCTAAGGTATTTGCCGGTATCTGGATTTGCACATCTATTTACAGTTGCCTTGAAGCCTCATAATTACAATACAGCTGAAATGTCCATTTTCTTTCCCTGACTACAAATAGGGATCAATCGAATTTTAAATGACTGCTTACGGGCTAGCTTCCGATCATGACCTTTGTAAATGATTAGAGCTCACCACTGTTGCTATCTACCTTGAAAGGGTAAGCGGGCAGGTCTGTCTAACTGGCATTTAATCTGGAAGAGAGCCAAAGATAGTTGAGCTAAAAACCTAATATGAGTTGGCAAAGGGAAGTATGTACAGACCTTTGCACTATTATTTAGATATTTTTCCACATTTAGTTTTTGTATTTAGGAAATTTGTTTATCCTGTAGATTAGAGAGTTATATGTTTGTGTATAGTTTTATGCTGAAGTTATGATAATTTAAGTTGTAAAACTATTTAGCATAAAAATGTGAAAAAGCAAAATTTCAAGCTTAAGTGTACTGAATTTGCTTTTTCTGAAGAAGGTGAAAATATGCATCGAGGTGCTAAATAAATATAAAGCCAAAAATGCAGTAAATAAGATGCATGAAGCAGACCTGCTTTTTTCTAAGTGGAAATGATTGGAGAAAAGATACAGTAGCATCTACTTTTTTGCTTAAACCTCTGTTCTTTTAACATCAACCAGCTAGTTCAGGCTCCACCTGTATATGCAGCTCACATTTAAGTAATGGCTGACACACTTCTACTTACACTTGTTAGTTCAGTTTTATTTTAATGAAGAATTGTGTGCTTGTGACAGTACAATGTTTTTTATTACTGCTGCTAAATTTCTGAGTAGTGGTTTGTGCATTTCTGTTGAAGTGGGAACTCCAAGTACAATATCAGTGAGAGGTTAGAAAGCAAACACCTCCTCTGAATTTACTGAAGGATTTTGCAAACCTAAAGTTTTCAAAGTAATAAGAAATATTACTAAGAAATATGGATTTTTTTTAAATCTAATTAAAATCATATGCTGCATTACCCAATTGATTATTTTTGTGCAGTATTGATGACTAGAATCATTATTAAAGTAGTATTGTTTGAGGAGCATGTCTCTTAACATTAATTCTCTGAAAGAACTACATAGTTTGTAATGAATAAACCAATCTTAACTGTTCATCACATGGCCAAAATATTTGCTCTTATTTTCTGTAGCATGCTACCCTGCTACATAATGCAACTGGCAGGTGGTTTTCTTTGCGTCAAACTGATGAAATCTTTTGCTATCTAAATCCTAATCCCATAAAGTGGTTGGAAATTCAGTTTTTAGGGGGGTTGTGGCAGCATTACCATCATATGCTAATGTTATAGGTGTCAAGATATAGGTGCTTAATTATTTTTTATGATTTTCCAAAAGCAAATATCAAATACAGTTGAATATTCAGAATAAACGTGAGAATCTGAGATGAAAGAAAATCTTTAAAGTATTGTATTTTTTGAGGATTTTAATTGGTACTTACGCTCTTCATAACGATCTTAAACTGAAGGTGTATAGCTAGTATCTAGTATTCAGTGGCTATAGCAGTTTTCAAGGGAAAAGACTGAGTTTTTAAAAACAGCTGAGTTATGTGGAAGTGGAAATTCTATGAGAAGCCAAGGGAACTTGTACAACTTTATTCTACTGTAGGGCTGCGTGCTGGAGCTGCTAAAATTTTATTTCTAGGGTTCACATAACACTGTTAGGGATGGCACATGTGCAGCTTTTACCTCGTGCTCACAAGTTAGAGAGTAATTTTTTGAAATGGCAACAGAATAAAAGCTAAACAGAGATCTTTCTCTCTCTAATAGATGCAGCAACAAGAACTTGCACAAATGAGGCAGAGGGATGCCAATCTAACTGCACTGGCAGCTATTGGTCCCCGGAAAAAACGGAAGCTTGATTCACCTGGACTGCTTACCATAGGAGGAGAGGTATGTGTCTATACATGCAATAAGATAATTGATTTTTTTCAAAATCCAGTAGTTATAGCTAGAGATGCTGTGAGCTGGTTTTTTCCAGTGAACTGTGTAACCTGGAAAAGGTTGCACGAACTACTGAATTAGAAGGAATATGAGTCTGGCTTGTTTTATTTTGCCACAGTTAAAATAACATCTCCTCCTAGTTGTATTTTCAAGTGTTATCTTTCAATGGAAGTTTGAAGAATTATTTTAAAACAAAAGAGGAGGATATGAAGAAATATCTGGAAAAATGTAACTGTAATGTTGCTTAAATTTGGACTGAGAGCTTGGGTTAATATCAGTGACTGTGTGTTTGTGACAGATATGTGACAAATCTTTTTACAGAACGCCTAACTAGTGCCCCATACCACTGCAAAGATGAGTTCTTAATCATGCTTAATTGTATATAATTTTAAAGCAAATACTGTGCTGCAGAAGTGGAATCAGATTTGTTAGGATGACTCTCATGTTATTTTAGAGGGAGAAGTAGCTACAATACACAGTGCAATGCAGTATACAGAAAAAGTAGGATATATTAGCCAAAGCGGAAGACTATGGTAGTGCAGTTGCATTAGCTTGGAGAATTCTTTGTAGAGTACGGATACACTTGGGCTTCTATTTCTGCTAAATCTGCCTACATGGTAGTAGTCAAAGTAATTCTACCTGTCATATACTATTCTGAGGAAAATGCAAACATTTCATTTTGAATAACTAACAATTTTGACTCAGAAATATGACTAAGTGCAAAGCATTTCTAAAGGCCTTTTTGTTTCCCATTTTAGGTAGCTTTTACCTGAGTTCTCTCCCTCTTTTCATATGCTGAGGTTAGTGCTAAGGAATTAACTGAGCCAGGAATAGAAAGAAATACCTCTTGTTTGTATTCTGAAGTAGACTTATAACTTCAGATACATAGGGAGTACCCTCGTTTTCCAGTAAGTCTGTGCTTCAAGCTAAGGAAGCTTCCTGCTTTTTGTGCCCTCTTGTTATATTCTTTCCCTTTCAGTCTCTCTCCTTGTCTTCTGTTCAGGTATCTGACTTCCACAGGGGGTCTATTACCCTCCAATTTCTTTCTCTAAGAAATTTCAAAATTTCAAAATTTCTGAAGTCCCTGCTGCAGCTGATCTCTGTTAGCAAGTTCCAGCTTGGCAAGAGCTTTCTTGGCCTTCCCTCTTTTGTCAAAAGCCTTCTAGTTTGTGTCATTCAAGTGGCCCGTCTCCTAATTAATCTTTTTTGACACGTATGGCTGTTTATGTTGCAACTGGGACACTGCATGTTTGCTGGTCCAAAGAGATACCACTTACAAATTGGCCCATCCCCCCATCTTTCAGATGTTACCTTTTTTTTCCTTTTCTGAACTAGCTCTTGTTGGATCATTTTGGCCATTTTTTCCATGAGAAGTGTTGGATTTCAGTCCAGCTTCTTGGTTCAACTGAAATACTAGCTCACAATTTCTCTTTGGAAATTGGATCTTTTTAATAATACCCTTTTGATCTTAGCAGCTGGTTTATTTGGGAAGTATTAATGCTTATTTTGCTTAAGAGAAAAGGTTGATGGAAAAGATGGGTATTTCAGTGATCAAGTATTGTTTGTTGCATACAGAGAAACAGTTTTTTACAGTCTTTATAAAGTGGGAAGAAATTTGTGCTCTTAATTGCAAATATTTTTCAACCAGCACTTTATTCAAGTGTGTTTTCTTCAAACTTACTGTCAGTGTCACATTGCCAGGGTTCATTTGGGCTTCATTGTTTCTTTTCAGGCCATAGCTAAATAGACTTTTTTCTAGTGGCAGGATTAGCTTAAGTTATCAAGGCCATGCCCATAAGCTGCTGCTTCTGTACGAGTATAACTGTTTTTCTGGATTACTTTTACCTGGAGAGATGGAAAATGATTGGTTTGGGGGAAGAAGTTATTTTTCAGTTGTATAGCTTCTTTGATTTACTTTCCCATGCAGCTGTATAATATATTGGTTTCCAAAAAATGGTTTAAAAAAAAAAAGAATTTAGAGAGATGTCGGTGAACAGGGATAAGATGTCCTCAAATAACACTAGCACCAAATGCATAACCACAGTTTGAGACTGTGGTTACACAGTAGCCTTGGCTAATCTAACCGTGATCTCCACCCTAATCCCTAGTAGTGCCTTCCTACCCCTTGCCTTTCATTGGCTCCGGGTCTTGCTGAACCGCTTCCATGTGATAAATGGGCAAAAACCTACCCTAACAAGAGTAAAAAGTGAATAGTTTCTGCTTAGCTTGCTGAAGTAGTTTGGCTCTGAGCCCAGTGAACACTGGAAAAGGAACATAGGACCAACAAGGCAAAACCAGCTAACTTGAGATCACCTGCCCTTCGTTCGCTTTCTTTTTAGTACCTTTCTTGTCTTCTCGTATTTTATATTATCTGTTAGAAACAGCTTCCTCTGTAGCAGCCAGCAGCTCATCAGTAATTCAGCCTACTTATTATTATAATGCAGGTTAGATCAAGAGCAAAAGAGAAGGAATAAAGAGAATGAGATAACCTTTGGAAGAATTCAGTTTTCCTGTCTCTCAGAGTTGAATGTACAGCATTTATATAATAAATTTTGTGCTGTTCTTTATTTATGTAATGATACTAGGCAAAATTATATGAATACATTTTTAAATGGTATTCTAAAGAGTTTTAATTTATATTTATATTGCTTTTTGGAATTTACTGCATTGTTGTCAAGTTAGGCACCTGACAATCATGAACCAGGTTATTCATTTAGCAGCAGTACTGTCTAATTGTTATTTACTCTGTGGGCCTTGTTAATGCTTATGTTGGTACAGGGCAGTAGATGGCAGAGGCAGAAAAGGGAAGACACGACCTGCTTAAGCTCTTTAGTTAGTATCCTTAAGCACCTCCAAAGCCTGATTAAAAATAATAAATTTTGAGTTGCTTTTATTTATTTTCTGGATTTTGAATCCTGTTGGTTAACATTTTCAAACTTTTTCCTTGAATTGTAAAGCTTTTAATAATTAGGATTAAAAATTTGCTTTCCTTTATGAGGTAGATATACTCATGTAATTGTGAGAGTTAAGGCTTTAACAAAAACTTGAACCATCACAAGACTGTAAGCCTGGCAGCCTTACTTCTATGAAATGGATCGGAGAGGTGGTAAGGTTGCATGAGTGCGATATTTGCACATTCCAAGTCCCTCATTTTTGGCTATGGCATAAAAGTGCAGAGGTTAAGTGCAAGTATTTTTCTGTATTTAAGAATAATATTAACTAAATAATTTGGCTTTTCATCAAGACCTATGGCTAGTATCCCAAAATATATAAATATAAAGTGTATGTTTGAAATATCTGAGGGTATAATTTGTTTAAATAGCAAGTGAAAGCCCTCTCCTGGTACTTGCTGGCACAGATGGTTTTTGAATACTGAGCTTCCAAAGGCAGCTTCAGGGCTAGTTCAGTGAATCACTGCTTATTGAAGACAGTCATTTCAGGGGTAAGAAAAAAACCTCTTTCTCACATAGTAGAAGAGCAGTCATCTTAAGAATAGCCAGTAAGCTGTCTAGAACTCCATCTTCCATGTGCTGGGCCAGTGCTCAAATGAGATCTCCTATGTTTTTTTCCTTTCATGACTAGTGTAAGGGAACCATTATACCATCTAAGATAATGTAATCTTACAGACCTGGAAAGTCCCAACACAACTACAGTTAAAGCAGTGACATTTTGTGTAGAGAAAAATTAATTGTTACAAGGCCTTTATTTAAAAGTGTACTTCAGAATCATTCAGCAGCCACAGTTGCTAGTTAAAGTGATTATGAAACGTATTTCTGGCACAAGCTGCCACGTTTTTGTTTAAGTTCAGCTTTCAAATGTTATCATTTAGAGCGTTTTTGAGCAGTTTTCATTAAGGTTTTGTTGAAAATATGATTAAGATTTTGTTCAGAGAAATCTGAGTTATACCAGAGACTTCCAAATACAAACATAGACAAAGTTGCTTAATATTCCTGTCTCTCAGATCTTTATACCGAGAGTAATTCCTTGTTTCTAAGTGGAAATGTAAGCATAAATTCATGATTATTTGGGAGGCACTTAGGTACTATGACATAGTTGAAAAAAGTTCTTTTGACTACAGTCTCTTTTTAGTCCTCCAGGATTGAACGTGATAAATTTGTTTGTACACGTTACAGCCAGAGCTTTCACTTCATGCACGAGTTATTGTCCATAGCCATTTCCACAACCCACCCAGTTATTCTGTAATAACCTGCAATAGCCCAAATCTGTTATTAATATTCTGTCCAAAAGAAATCTAGATGCTAGGTAATTTTCTGTTTGGAATGGATCAGACATGATAAAGAAGTATAGCTGAGCTGTGGAAAACATGATCCTGTTTCCTTGCAGCTTCTACAACTCGGGTCTTGGCTTTGTCTTCATAGCTGTACAGTTGGCTCTTGGTAAATTAGTGTTTGCTTGAAGTCATCCAGACATGTTTAGAAAGCATTTGAATCTAAGGATCCTTTATGCTGGATAACCTTGAGTTATATGAAAGCAGATACAATAGACCATAAGATCTTTTTAAGTGTTTATGGTCCAAGAAGTTAAAGCTTACTTTTCATGCTTTTAAACCCACGGACTGATGGCAGAACAGAAGGAATTTTTATGATTTACTGTATCACCGCCTATTTAAGCACTCTTTGCTCCACGTATCACTGACATAATAGCATGCCGCAGTTGTATCTGAGACCTGTGTTGGTGTAGGATGTCTCCGCTGCTGATTTTTATGCTTACCCTTTAAGTATCCCGAAACTAGCAGTTAAATGTTTGGGCTAGAATCTTCAAAGAGACAGAAGGAAGTTAAAGAGTCTATCCTTACCATTTTTTACAAGAATTACATGCTTACCTCCTTATGAATCTTTGAAAATCTCAAGTTTAGATGTGGCATCTCTGGTTTGTTTTGCTTCCTGTTTTCAAAAGGTATAAATAAATAAATGTTAAAATCATCCAGTATAAATAAATGAATGTGTTAATAGCTATTTGAAAATCAAAGCCTTTTGCAAGAATATACAGATGTTCCCCTGATAACTTTATCTCTTTTTCTGATTCTTAAATAAACTAGAATTCAGTTTAAAAATGAAGTGCCCCAATGCTGAGTTACTAGTTTTTGAATTTAATTTCAAAATGTTTTAGCACATGATGAACATTTTTAAAATTAGAATTTTTGTTATATGAAACAAGAGTTGAAAACACATAACATTTCACAGCTGCAATAAAAAGGATGTGAGCATTAAATGTGATGGACAATGTTGTGTTTACAATGATAATGAATAATTCCAATTTGGAGTAAATGGGCACTGAAATGTATTCCTGTACATTACAAACAGGCTGAAATACAAACAGTGAGTCAGGAGCCAGTAGAACAATTTTGCATGGATCTCGGTTGACAGGAGGAAAAAAAGTGAGGCGGCAATGTAAGAAAACGGAAAGTGGCTCTGTGCCAGCAAAAACATTCTTTTTTACTAGTAGAACAGGTTTGCATACTGTATGTATTCCTTTGATCTATGTAACACAAAATATTCTGACAGAGGTTCAATGATATTAATCATTTTTCCTTACTGGGCAAGACAAATTTGATTTTTTACTTCATTTGGAGATGGAAATGGTAGTTGATCCCATCTGACTGCGTGATGTTGATCTAACACACAGAAGGAGATCGTTAGACCATTTCTTTCTCTGTTTTTCAAAACTTTCTTACTGGAGTCATATCCATTGGGGTTTTTTTCTTTTTATTAAAATCCTCCTCAGTATTAAAAATAACATGTTGAAAATAATTTTATTAATTGTGGTAATATTAAACACAGTCTTTATTTATGGATGTTTTATAGATATAGTCAGTGTATGCAGCTTATTAGCATGGGAAATCAGAACTTGGCAAAATGACTTTTGAGTAGTTAATAGTTCACCTTTTATTTGTCAGTCCTTACAAAGGTCTACTATTGTTCCTATGAAAGCGTACTGTTTTTCTTCTTGCAAAAGGCAAGAAGATTTGAGGATTTTTGGAGCGGAGGATGTGTGGTTTGGGAGCTTGGGGGGGGCGTTGAATTGTTTTCTCCATTTTTCTTTCTTATTTTGAGATACTGAGGAATAAAATATATGTTGTGGCCTGTATTTCTCTGACATTCATAGTTGCAGGTTTTTCTTTCTTCTGGCTAAGTGAAACTGATATGTGTAAGAGAAAAAGTCTGAAAGGGCCTAGCTGAGGATTTGTCAAAATAGATCTGAGCGTCTCCATAGACTTCAGTAGGTAAGGCCCAAGGTGCTACGACATTTTTAGATGTCAATGAAGTATTTTATAAATCATGTCCAGAAAATTTTCAAGGTATAACTTTTCAACATATACATGGCAAGATTTAGACCTGTATCTTAAAATGGCAACATTTCCATTTTACTTGAACTTTCTCCAGAAGAGTCAGATGAATCATCAGATGGATTCATTTCCTCCTTCCATCCCATTCAATGTTGATGAATTTAGTGGATGGATTTATTTTTTTCCCCTTTGGCTAGAAATCTGGGATTTTGAAAAAGCCTAAAGAACTTGAAATTCATTAGGATGCCCGTTCTTGGGACAATTCCAGCCTAATTTTTTACAGGAAGTCTAGTAATATCTTCGTCGTGCCAAGAGTGACAATTGGGGTAACAGTATTTAACATTTTAGTTTCCTTCTGAACCCTTAGAGAAACAGGCTTGAACTTCAAGGTAATTGTGTTGCTAGCTTCTAATGTAAACACTTTTATCTGGAAGTATTGAACAGAACTTGTGTTATTTTCCCAGTGTAAATTGTAGAACTAAACCATTGTCCGAGTCCCCCTCTCAAACAGCAATATCTTACCATCTCTTCTTCTGTTACCTCTTGAATCCTTCAGAGATTCTCTTACAAGGATAATCAAAGCTATGTGAGAGTCTCTTCTACCTTTCATAATACAAGATACAATGAAAACGGTTTGGAGTAGTCAGACAAGCTCCTCTTCCCCAGTATTATGAAGTTATCTGTACAAGCTTTGTGGTGTGTTGCAGGAACTCTATATTGACGCTCCTTAAATGGATCTTGCTGCTGTAACACCATTAGGTATTACGATTCAGTGGAATGTCATCTTACAATTTTCTATTGATAAGAAAAGCAAAAGTTCCTGAATTAAAGAAAAATCTGAAAGATAAACCTTTCCTTCAGAATGTGCTGTCTTATTGTGTGTAGTAAAAATTACGTCTCCATTTTAAATAGTTCTTGTTCTATGGAAAAAAAAGCTCCGCATGTAGGACTGAGGTCTTTCATGGTTTCCTTTTACCATGTACAAAGCTTCCAAGATTATACTTTGAGTCTGAATAGCTTCTTTATCAGTTTGAGAGTATTTCTTTTTTGTGTATATTTGTGCACAAATTTCGGAGTCAGGCCCCTGCTATAGATTTCATAAATTATATCATTATTAAAAGACATACATACAGCGGTTTGTGGTGCAAGCAAATTTATTATTGTGGACTTTGGTGTTTAATGAATGTGATGTATTTTTAGTCCAAATAATCTATTTTGGTGCTGTAAGAGGATATTTTGAGCAAACGCTCCTCTAATTAGGATATTAACGTTCGCACTGCTTTCATGTATGTTGACCAGTCTGCTGCCATCCACGTTCCTCTTTCAGAACTAGGCTTTCTAAAATTTGTTAATGATAAAATTCAAAACAGTGGCTCAGCTTTAAGGGGAAAAAAGGCTGACAGTGACGTTTCAGCTTTGTTACGAACTGTTTGCTAGTTTAGGTGAACAGTATGTATTGCGCATTACTTCTTCATAAAAGAAAGAGTAAAATGGGTCCTCTCTGGCCACATTCACAAGAAGGTAAGCGTTTGAGCTTCAAACCTGCAAAGACTTGTGTTTGTGCTTAACTTTAAGCATAGGGGTTAGTTTGTTTGAAGTTAGTGAAATACCTCGTGTAGAACATTAATTGCATGCAATAAGCTTTGACTGGATCATGGTATGATTTGTCAGTGTTCCTGTGAATCCTTGTATGTTTTCTACTGCATTCTGCTAATCCATAATCTATAACAGATTTTAAGTTAGTAAGTGCTTTATTTCTATTTTTTCAATGGTGAAAACAGGCTTTTCTTTCTGGAAGTAAGCATATTGCACGCTTTTGAAAAGCCTCAAGTTATTTGACCACAAGAACTCTCTGGGACCATCAGTGGGTTTTAAGTGCAGGTTTAGGAAGTTGTCTTGAATATTATAAACTGTATTTTGCTTTCAAAGAATTAATATAGTAAAAATATCTGATAGTAGGATCTTTGCCTTCATGTTCCTTTTGTTACATAGTCTGTTCTAGTGAGTGACTAGGAAAAAAGGGGTTTTTGTTTTTGTTTTGCCTGCAGTCAAACAGGAGCATGCTGGTTAAAGGGATTCTGTGGGGGAGTTGGGCTGGAGAGGGCCTGAGGGAACTCGGAGAGACATCTACCACCAGCAGCTTGTCTGTGCTAGCTAATTATAGCTAGGGTACTGTTTACTTTAGTGGTATACTCCTTATTTATTAGTTACTTAGTTACTGCTTGCCTTCAAGTTACAGGCTTGCAGCCAGTTGCTGCAGGGGAGGTGCAATCAGGGGAGGGAAGGGCATCATGCAGTACTGCAAATCGCAACTCCCCGACCTTGGCATGCTTTTGAAACTATTTTTTAAAACATACAGTGGGAGAGACATTCAAAAAGAAAAGTGGGCAAGGAAAAAATGGGAGCAACTTAAGGAAATTTTTTTACAGTGTAAAGGGACTTTGATGGTAGCATTTTCCTAAGAGTCTCCATGACTTATCAAACTGTTTCCCCTTCCCTAACCCCCCAATAGAGCACTTCTGGTCTATGTGAAGTTACACTGGTTTGAAGTTATATGGATTTGAATGAAGGCATGATTTCTATACCTTTTTTAGGTGGTACCACTTTATGGGCACCGTACATTAGCTTCACCTTGATTTAAAACAGCTCATTTAGTTTATGTCAGTACTTTTCAAAGCATAATCTAAACTGGCATAAGAGAATCCACACACACAAATTTCACATAGTTAACTAAAGCTGTTTAACTGTTGTAAAGACTGTGTATTTGCAAAACCTGGGCCGTTTAAGAGTCCAAGTCCTTAAGAGTCAGACTCCTGAGCTGTTGGACCACTTCAGAAAATCTTGCCCTCATTTCCCTCCCACTTGCGTCATGCCCTTTGAGCAGGGCCTGTTGCTTAGCCAGGTAAAAGCAGATAGTGCAGCAGACCTATTTCCACTGCTGGTTTTGTTGTTACTTTATTTTGTTTGTAGCGGTCTTGGCACAATAATTGTGTCGGCAAACAAAAGGGCAAAGAACAATAGCGCCGTATGGAGAAGGTAAATGAAAGAGAATCATGAGATTTTCAGTAACTGTGTTTAGGAAGTGGAATATGTCATAAATATTATCTTAGCCGGGTGGAAATAGTGTTGGGCCATGCTGTAATTATCAATAGAAGAGAAATTTCTCCGCTCTTTTGAGCGTAGCAGTCTCTTGCAGAGCCAGGAGCATAATGGGAGCTGAACCTGTGTATGATGGGCCAATTACTGAACAATTTAGAGGAAACTCTGTTAGGAGAATGAGCAGAGTATGAGAATCCATTTCAAAAAAAAAAAAAAAGGCAAAATTTCTGCCTCCAAAGGAGAAGATGGGGAATAAAAGGAGCACAACAGGTTAAACAGCCTTGGCCAAAGAAGTGAGTACCCCTAGGCGGATCAGCATCTCTAATCAGCGGTAGTGGTACTAGCTCTGAGGGGAGGGAAGTTCAGGCTGGTGCTCTCAGGTAACATTAAAAAGGACAAGCAGTCTGTCAGGGGAAAAAGTCATTGGTGTGGGATTTCCTCTCTTGATCAAAAAGACAGCAGCATTGCAGCTTGCTTTATCTGTAAGGGAGGTGTTGGCAGAGGGCTTTTTTTTTTTTTTTTTTCCTAGACTATGTCACTGGTCTGGGATGTGATTTGTCAAGTCATAAAAGAAGTCACCTACTTTTCTCTCTTTAGCAAGGTTTAGTTCATCCTTGTTTTTCCTCTGTTTTCATTCGTTTTCATTTTTATGCTGTAATTTTTTAAGAAGCATCTTTAAAAAGCAG
This sequence comes from Struthio camelus, assembly GCF_040807025.1. Lineage (NCBI taxonomy): Eukaryota > Metazoa > Chordata > Aves > Struthioniformes > Struthionidae > Struthio > Struthio camelus. Next base: position 11,728,492 of record NC_090951.1, read on the forward strand.
AAGGCAAGGTCGGTCTGATGGACCTGATCTGATGCTTGTCTCCAAAGCCAAAATTCATTCTGTCATCTTTATTGGTAATTCTTTTTAAATAACATGAAATGATATTTCAGTTCATTGCTCCCCCTTTTCCCACCCCCATGGGATGGGACAGCTGTTAGTCCGTTACCTTTTGGTAAAGCTTGTAGTCACAGAAAATTCTTTTATCAGAAGTTGTTATCCTCAATTGTAACTACACTGAGAAGGGTTATATTTTATGTTGCTGTTGATTTAGCTTTTATCTTATTAAGTAACAGAACAAATCTCTAATTAAGAGCCACAAATATGGTTCCTAGCATTGTTGTGAACTATTTAGATAGTCAGAGTGATAGTGGTGAATGATATTAGCAAAAAATCCAAAGCTGACACATCCTTTCCATTTTGCAATATGAAATAATAATTCAGAATGGATATTGAAGGAATTCCAAAAGAAAATAATGAAAATAGAAAAAGATTTTCTCTGTTTGAAGAAACTGTAAATAAAAATTGCATCTTTGGAAATAATTGACCTCAGTGTGTCTCATTTCTTGACTAACAATCCAAAGAAAGAATTATTTACTTTAAGAAGTACTTTGAATCTGAATCCTGAGTTAGTTACATCTTAGCATTGCAAAATATTAATTCAGTTGATGAGCTTACTTGTACTGGGACATGTTCTGTGTGTTTTCTTGGTTAAAGGCAAGAAGAATTGCAAAGGGCGGTCTCTCCCGTGCTAGATCCTCATTCTCAGTTTTGAATCATTTTTCTGTCCAAATCACTTAAGTTATAACAGGCTGTTTCAGCAAACTCTTTTGGTATAATATCATATATGAAAAGCTCTTAAAGGTAGTGTGATGAAGATATAATTAAAGCCTCCAGAGTAAAGTCTTAAAGTAATAGTCTAGTGTCAACTCTGTTTATATTGACTCTGGTCGGTCTGTCTGTCTCCATATATAGATCGGGTACTTTCTACGTTTCAAACATTTGACATCTGGTCAGTTTGCATAATAAATTAATGACAGTTAAGAATGTGTAACGAATGTTTTAATGAACATTTTAATGCTTTTTGGTTGGCATATTCTTGATATGTATTAGAAAGACTCCGAAGCTGCTAAATATAATTGGAAATCCAAAGTTAGTGGCTGGCCCATTAGTTGACGGTATTCAGTGTTTATTTTAGCTATAGTAATTCATGTCACTTTAAAATGAATATGCGAGTTCCTCTTCTGGAGTACCATATATGAAAAGCATAACATAACATAATCCAGCTTGTTCAGCCTGTGTTGAAATGTTGAACAGTAAATCCTGGTTGGTGTGAAATAAAATATATTTTTTACAGTAGTTCTAATGAAGCACGAGGCTCTCAGGACTTCAGACAACTTTTAAAAGGTTGTATATTGTCTCGTAAGCCTTTTAGCCTTGTAGTGATCAAAACCAATTCATTTTTGAGGTAATGTTATGTATTTCTATCCTTATATTATATAAGTACTACGTAATGTTGTTGCAAATTTATTAAATTGTACTAAGCAAGCAGGTAGGAGAAAGCAAGCAGTGTTTCTTCCTGTAAAAATGTTTCTTTAACTACAGATTCTGCAAAAATGGATTTCTGCTTTTCTTACGTAAGTGGTGAATTTAGCTTCAGTCTTCTCATTTCAACGTAGTTCATTAACAAGGCCAAATCAGCTTTGATCTACTTTTCAATTATCTCATTTAACTAGGTTAAGAATCATTGCTCTTTAAATTAAATATGCAATCCCATAAAACTTTAGAAAAATTATATACTTTTTAAGGGTGTTCAGTTATATTTATAGCTTCAACATTTAATTGGTGTATCTGAGTAGCTGTTTATTGAAGAGTTCTAGTTTGTGCTGCAATTTCCAATATAGTTTTTCCCCAGAAGAAAACCAACAATAGCCCATTAATAGCTTTTTCTACCCTCTCTGTTCTCTCTCTCTCAAGACAAAGCTACCTGACTTCTGTCTGGTTAGAATGAGCATCACGTAAAACAGACAAATCAAGCTGTGTCACATTAATCCTTCTTAAGCGGCTTACACTCCAGTTGCATAGAAAGACACCATAACATGGAGAACTTGTTCAGAATTGACACCAAACTAGAGATTGCATATCAAAGAAAGTGCTTTGCCTACCTATTCTGAGGTCTACCCGTTAGTGTGAATTGTTCTTCTAGATCTGATAATAGAACACTTCTGGCTGACGGTACCGTATCATCTTGACATTTGGAATACAGATATACGAGAAGCATGTCATGTTAACAGAGCGCTACAACAGTCATACTTTGTCTCAATTGATGGGGGAACTGCAGCATACAGAGTAATTCGTGTTGACAGTAAGAACTTGCAGATAGACAGCCTAAAACGTGAAATCATTATAGAAATTTATTTAACTGGTTGAATGGCCATAGCAGATTGGTTGAGCCAGCCAAATCAGAAAGGTACTGAAGGAGATGCCTTCCCTACTGCAAGTTTTAAGATTAATCTGTGTCTGGCTTTGAAATACATATATTTTTATCTTTAAATAGTTATGCTAATATCAAATTAAATAGTAATCAATGAAATATTAAGTACATTTTTTCATTTTTTTTTCCAGGCATATTTAGGTATTCTTTTCATGCTTAAATTTTGAGAAATGATATTGAAAAGAAGGCAGTCATATAATTGAAACTCATAGAATTTTTTTTTATATTTCATTTTCTCTACAAGAATGTGTCAGCGATGTGATGGATAATTTGATTGTAATTTGTTTTCATTAATTCACAAAATATTTTCTGATTGCTTATTTTCCTGTGTTTTTAGATCTGATATCTATGATAAAAATCAGACTTTTATCTACAGAAATTGAATGAGATTTTACACAGCAAGTTATTTAAAGTATTTAAACAATATTGTTTATTAAAAAAATCTCTTTTCAAATTTATTTCATTTCCATTTATTTTCTTTTGTAAGTGGATATTATACTTTTCCCACTTGTACTTGTGCTCTAAATTTGTAAATTATTGGGATTGTACTGGGTGCAACGTTATTTTACCTGGTGAAGAGAGAGATGTGGCAACCTGTGTCCATAACTCTAATGTAATAACCTCCCTAGGTGGAAGACAGAAGTGGTGATATTTTGTCACTGTATTTTATTTATAGGTAGAGCCAGCTCCTTTGGCCTGAGCCTGACAGTCTATACTACCTTCCTGCAGTCTTTGTTCATACAGGACAAGGGTGGCTCAGAGTGTGAGAGGGAAGCCTATTGGTCTGACAGCATTTTCAATGTGTTACTTTTTTTTTGGAACCGCCTGAAAGCAAAGTCAGCCGTGTTCCTTTATTATTAAAGGCAGTTGGTTATGAGAGAGAGACTTGGGAGTACATCCCGTTCTTGATTTTAACCAAACCCTAACCAATCATCTACATTTATGTATTTTCTTAGAACTTAATTTCAACAAGTTTTAGTCATACCCTCTAGGATCTCCGTAATACAATTCCGTAGGTGCAGCAAATTCTTTAAATCGCCGTTAGCAGCAGAGCACATAGGCATGTTGCAGACTTTAAGCACGAGAGACCTAAGTCTGTAGAGAGAAATATGCTTTGAGTATTATCTGTATAAAAAAGAGATATCCCAAACTTTGCATTTAAAAATATTTCTCTAAAGTGTCTCTTTCAGTGTAAATGCTGATGTGCGCTGGCATTAAATGATTCTATAGAGAACAGCACGCTGTAGCCCACTATGATGGGAATTCTTCCATTGTCAGTCTGGCTCTACTTCTGTCTGTGGCTTGCTATAGTTGACTTTATCTTATATGCTTTTATCTTGTTCGTTGCTATTCATAACCCATACTTGTGTGAAGATGGGCCTTTATTCACAAGAAATACTTGCCAAGTTCCTTGTTCCTTTATGTAAAGGAACAATAAATACTATTTGAACATATATACCTTTGATTTGTTTTCATTCTCAGTATAATTATGCAGCATGTATTTTAGACACGTATGCTTGATTCTTGTCTTGTACCATATTAATTTGCCTTTGCGTGTTAAGAGGCATGAGTAGAAAGCAAGCAAAAACAACATAACTGGTTATGCACATGTTTGGGGCCATGTGGGTCTTCTGGTGACAGGCATTCTTCAGAAGTAGGCAATAGTGAGGTGAACCTCGATTTCTGGGTAATTTAAGGAAATCACTTCCAAAGAAATAGAAAACGAAATTTTGGCAGCCCTCAGCTGGATGAGAAAAGAGGTCTCTAATGAATTTGTCTCCACTCCTGTCTTCCCCATCTACTCCTCAAACTCCTTCAGTGTTTAGCTGGGGTGAAAAAACGGACTGACTGTAAAGTGGAGCTGGACCGTGCTAAGTAGGTTGAGAGTGTAAGATAGTTTTCACTTCTCTTCTGCTAACTTGTCCGAGTTCTGTTGAGTAGAACTCAAATGTTCCAAACGCGTTCCTTTAGTTATCTAACCAAATGCAGTTTAGCTGATCTGTGTGATAGGTAATGGAGAAGTAATTACTAAGAATTTGCAAAGCAAATGGGAGGTGCACAAATCTGGGATTGATATTCTGATATACTGCTGCACAGGAACTGTATAAGGTTACAATTTCTGATTGAAGTCTCCTTCCCTTTTGTATGAAAGCAGCCTAATTAATCAGGCAGTAATGAATTCGGGTACTGCCAGTTTGTCACCTCAAGAGAGAAGTTACCAGAGCAGGCTGAAATCCAATTGAAAATATGTTCATGATTAGTAATTTATTATTTAAAGAAATGTTTTAACATGTGTAAAGTAGCAGTAGACACTTTTTGATAATGCTGGGAAACGTGCTGTATATGTATATATACTTCCCAAAATAAGTGTAAGAAGATCCAAACTTACAAAGCAAATTCAAAATGGAAAAAGATTTTTCGTGTGAAATATAAAACATTTGAAAGAGTTCCCTGTCTCTAGTCCAAAAATACTTTACAGATTGGAAAAGGAACATATCCTAACTAGATGTGGAGTCTGCAGTTCAAAATGCTAGCTGATTTGTATATTTAATTTTATTTTTGTTAACAAAAATCTCAACTCATTTCAGTGTGAAAGTTGAATCAAGTGCATAGTGTAGCCACTCAGAATCACAGAGCAAGACGGTGTTATGCCTTGTGGTGTAAGCTGCTGCTCTTAGTGATCTCTTATAAGCGTGTTTGAACAAAGGTGATTTTTTTCTGATGCTGTACGCTTTTTATAGGAGATTATATCGCTATTGCTGATACTATTTCCAAATGTCAATACTATTGTGAGCAAGTCTGTTCTGTAATTCAGTGGGAAAATTCCATGGGCGTTTTTGTGTTGCAAAAAATTCAGGTTTTAGGCATTGCTTTTTTTTAGTTGATTTTTGAAATGCTTTTCACTTAAGTTGTTGGAGGAAATGAAATATTAGCAGTGGTAGCTTTCTAAGGCTTCAGGAACACAGTGACAGTGAAAATAACTACACTAGTTGAAAGCCAGAAGACCTTTCTTATGGAGCTCACTGCGGTGAAGTTCTGACAGTGGAATGGTTCATGCAAGTGCACTCCCATTAGACAAAATCAACTGGATTATTTTAAATAGTTTAAATAGGTGGTATGGGTTATGCTGGCTGATATTGCCCGCAGTGAATTAGGGAGCACTCACACAAACTACTCTGCTGGCAGATCTTCAGGATAATAACTTCAGCAGGGGGCAGTGAGGAGCAGCTGGGGGGCATAAAGCCTTTGATCAGCACAGCTGGATCCAAAGCTAACATCTGTCTATAGTCTTAGACTCGACACTTTTGTTAATACTGTGAGCTGTATTTGCATTTGTTAGATTATTTTGGTAACAGTACTTTCCTGTCTTGAGCGTTCCACTGCTTTCCATAATCCCCCCTCACAGCAAAACCAGTATTGGCAATTCAGAAGAAATAGAACAATTATCTTCTTCATGTAACCCTTTAACAATTATTAACTTTCCTATACTTTTCTAGCAACGCTTGGTGTGTGTAAGACTCTGTAAAGAGCAGCTGGGAAATTAAAATACAGGAATTACAGAAGAAGCTGTTTAGTTATGCTGCATTTCCCATCAAAGAGTGTGCATGCGTGCGCTCTCTTTTTCTCATAGAACTGATGAAAAACAGTCCATGTGCCCATAAAGTCGGGATGTTTCAGGTTCCTACAGTCATGAAGCTCCTCTGTGCCTGTGAGGAAGCCAAATGGCTGATGAGAGTAAAGGAAGCCTGAGCTTACAGGCCAATGCACGTTTGACCATAACTGAATTGAGTACAAACATCCTTATAATAATGTAGTGACAGACGATTTAAGGAACACAGGGAGGAGAAGCTTAGATTTGAAAAAAACAAAAAAACAAAAAAAAAGGCAATGTTGTGAAGGAACAGTTTCAGTATCTACTAACCTTCCCCACATAGACCTGCTTGTGTCTTTCTGCTCTCACATATTCTCCATATGCTTCAGAGAAACAAAATCTTGTAAACATTTGCTTATTTTTGGCATGGAATAATAAAGCAGATGAGTGTCACATGAATGACTGTGACACTTGTACAAATGTCTGTGAGCTCGAACAGGACAGGCAAATTATGTTTCGACCCGTTAACTGTAGCCCTCTTAAATAGAAAAACCTGTCAATTTATGTAAATATTTTAATTCAAGCAAACATTTCAGGTCTAACCATTTGTCAGAATCATACTTTCTAAGATTAATATTTTGTCTGCCTAGTAAAGGCATGTTAAGATGCATTCCCCCCATCCACAATTAACTGAAAAATTATAGCTTTGAGTGGATGAAAGGAGGAGGAAAATCAAAGTTGAATGTTTTGATTCCTTTTTGTCCAGATACAGACTATCATTTCTCTATTCTTACTGTTTATCCATTTAACTGGAACATTGTGGATAAGAGTATGATGAAGGCTTTTGAGACGGTTCTTTGGCATTATCAACTTCTCAAATTTGCTTTTAACTTCTCATAGTGTTGTGTTAAGACTTTGGGATGGTAGCGAGAAGTCTTCTGCTATGTAGTGAATATGACCATCCCTCCACACAGTGAGTCAGTGGAACTGCCTGGCTGTGGAGCTCAGAAGTGATGTTGCAAAGATGCATGGTATTCAATATTTAATTTGAAAGAGAGATTACTTAATGAAACTGTACTGTCTACAGATTCAGCCCTGTTTAAAAATAACTCCAGTCTGCCTTTATTTCCTTTTTAATATAGGTGTTTATGAAGTTACATTGCTGTGTTGAAATTTGATGCCATATGAACTTTCTAGCCGCTGTGGTCTTATTCTAGAAAGATCATTCAGGCTTTGTGTGAAGCAGAAATTCAGGGTCCCCATCTTTTGCCTTTCTGTTTCCTGTGTTCTCCGTAACATGTTCCTTACCTTAACTTTCCTTACCTGGTCTCCTTTTTCCTCCAATAAGGGAAAAATTAAAGCAGATTTTTTTTTTAATGCAAGAGTTCATTTTCATGAATTGAGACTTCATTTTTGAATTGAGATGAAACGTTTTTCTGTAAATTGTATTAGTTTCAGTGAATTCTCTGTGACTCAGTTTTGATAATATGGTTGATAATATGACAATATGGTCTCAATAATTTAGGCCAAAGAGTAAGTTTCAAGTATTTGTGTACTCTTCATTTTAGCTTTCTGATGGGCCCTTGAACTGTAACCTTTTATTAATGAGAATATTGTGGAACATAGTTAACAGTCCTTGACGCAAATACTAAACAGTCTGAACGTACATTTGTGTAGACCTTTCATATTAAAGAGGAAATTAGGTTGGATCTGCTTAGCTGTGAGATAAAAAAACAAGTGTAATTTAAAAGGCATAATAGTAGTAAAAAAGCGAGGCACAGTTTTAGCATGAAATGAGACTGAAGACTTGGCAGATTAGGTTTGCCTTAAATCTAGGATAGTTAAAATAACCCCATTTAAAATTTTCAAGCTGTAATTTACATGTTCCTTTATTATTATTCAGATTAATACTAAAAGGGCAGAAGCCATCCAAGGAACTTATTCATTAAATTTCTTACCCTTCACTACTGTGAAGACTTATTTCAAAATATTTTTCTAGTACCTTGAATGTTGTTGTTGTTTTTTGTTTTGACAAGCAGTAACTTTTATTTTTGGCTGTCTGTTAATGCTACTGAGAAATAAAGATGCTTTTACAAAATGCTTTCAAGCACAAAAGGAGAAAAGGAGATGGTTTTCGAGAGATTATTTTACATATTTACATATTTTACCTTAAGCATTTTGTAGTCACTGCCTACTGGTGAATGTATCAGATTTTTACACACACTTTCAAAATGAACGAGTTTTGCTTCTAAGCCTTTGCAAAGGGAGGAAATGAATTCTAACTTTTTTCACTTCATTTTCACATCCTCACATTTCCTTATTTCACATGGTTTAAAACAAAATGCCTCCAGCATTATTTTTCCTTTCTCAAGAGCAAAGTGAATGTGACTTTTCTAAGGGGGTCACAGGATGCCTCTGAGGCCTGTGGGTGTTACTGGACTGCTGCCTGCTTTCAGCTTAACTGAAGGGCTTGTCATAGTTTTCATCTCCTAAGAAATTAGCCCTAGGTGCTGGCCAGAAGCAGGAGAAGGCAGCATTATGAGTCCCACGCTGGTTATTTCCCACTGACATCAAATCCTGAGGTTTTTAAATTAATCCCACACAAAGACAGCCCTTCATTTTGGTGCCAGTTTGAAATTAGACTGCAATAATGACCTTTTAAAGATGTCTAGTTGTTAAGATAACCCCCTGTTGAAACTTGAAGGTAGCCATTGCGCCCTGCGCCGATAAGACCGTAGCGGTGCTTTAGCAGATTTTGTAAAGGTGACTGAAGTCACGGCCAGTGACTCGACCTGCGCTGCCAAAAGGAATGAAACCGATAGCCAGCCCTGGCCACCTCGCCTCTATCTCCCTAAATCTCCCTTCCAGCAGCAAACAAAGGGTCTTTATGAACTTCCAGCAGGCAGATTATTGCAAACTAGCCACAGAAGACTTTCACAAAAGGGGACTGACTTTACCGTCACCAAAAGTTAATACTCTGCTCAGAGTGTGAATTAAAAGCATACCTTTTAATGCTTTAACACCAGCTGGCAACTGGAAGAGCTTAGAAGATGGAGTATTAACAGCAACGGTTAATACAAACAAGTGAAAGGAAGTGATTTAATATATGTAACCCTGCGAGGGTTATGTCTGAAGCGAAAACTGGCCCAATAGAAAATGGGAAGTGCAACATAAATCTGTATAATTCACAGGAGATGTTTGTCTTTTGGAAGAAATAGAAATTTGTATTTGTCCTGTATTAAAATAACCAACTTAATTGTTCTGCCTTTTCACCTTAGGGTCTATATGAATTTACCATGTGCAAAATTGTCTTTCATTACTAGGAATAAATAGGTATGAAGCTAGAGATGCTATCTCTGTGTAGTCAAAATAGGCATATGTTGTAAACAAAGATGAGATACTGCATATCTCTGAAAAATTATTTTGGTAACCATTACTCTTAGCAAGTGTTTTTCTGCATTTAAATTATGAAAATATTTAGTATCATCATCATGTTGTTTTTCTGCTAAAATGATATCTGTGTAATTTTTGACTGGCAAGACTTGACTGTGCTCAGATTTTAAGTATCTTTTAAATTTGGTCATGCTTAAAAGCAGTTACAGTTGTAAAGGAGGTAATATTGATTGCTGAGGCAGATTAGATTATGATTTTAACTATGCCTAATATACAAAAATTTCAGCTGTTAGCTGCTACAGTCAGTGGCATGTTTTCCTTTAAGAACTAATAAGTCCTGTAGAATGAGCACTTTTCAGCTGTGTTTGAATACCGTTGACTGTTTTCAGTTATTTTATTTCTATTCATCAAAAATAGAAAATATGCATTAAACATTTTATTATTTGATGGTGCACTACACCATCTGCTGCCATAATACACACAACTCTTGTTTTGAGAAATGTACTGTGAAATCTTAGTTTGAGTCTATAGATTTTGAAAATATACAGTACACGGACATTGAGGCATTCCTTTTTTAACCCTTAGCATTGTTAGAGATGCCAAGAGCTTGATTACAGCATTTCACAAATTAAAGGGTTATCAAAACGCAGACATAAGAAAAATACTGTTTATGTCTTGCATTCCTCTTTTGGGTGATAAAATACTGGGATCATTTGCTTTATCAGTTTAAGGAGTTAGTAGAAAATTGAATCTCTCATTTTGTGATCATTTCTCTTCTTTTGATATATTTCACCTAGTTTAGAAGTATGGATCAGAAACTCACAAGGAAAACTGATGCCCTTTCCTGCAGCTAAATTAACAGGAATCACGTGGAAAACAATCTGAGCCTTGTATGAAAAGGGGAGCCATTAAAATTAGCCCTAAGCTATGGACTGCACCCAATATCACTAGAACTGCACTCACTGCAGATGTGGAGGCTGGCTCTCAGGCAAACTGAGCTGTGTTGTATAGCTACAATTAAAATCAACTCCTCTGCCAAAAAATAAAAGGGAGGAGGGTAGAAGGAGAACATCAAAGACAGATTGAAATGTGTAGTTAGTAATAAGAGTGGTCTCCTCTTGAACCAAGCCCTGCAGCGATTCATGGCCCCCTTGTTAATGAGAAATTTTGACCTCTGGTTTGTAAGTTAAACTTGTAATCCCAGCTAATGAAGTAAATCAATCCCAACTTCAGTCTGTTGTTCCCATTTTTCTTTGCACACTGTGTCTGGGAGTTGGTATCCTGGTCTACAAATACAATTTGGGGGGAAAGAAAAATTATTCTGCAGCTATGTAACTTCTCTGGTTTTGCAGATTCACTCAAACATGTCTAAAGCAGACAGATTATTTTAACTTGTCTGTGTGCTTGTAAAATGTCCTATTAGTTTGGCTGATTTAGACACATTTAAATAATAGGTGTGAGTTTCCATTTCAAGAGGAAAGCTGGATTTGTAACTGCCCCAAAATATTTGTTTCATCAACAGATTTATACTTCAGATATGTAGCTCTGTTTGAAATTATTTGAGGAACCTTGTTTTACTACTTGGTATATTTAAGAGGATACTGATGGTGGTAATACAGTTTTGTGTCAGAAAAAAAGATCTACTGCAGTCTAAATTCTGGGAGAAACCTGGTTTCGCTAGCTATAAAATGAATACAAAGCCAAGAGGCTAATTTTGATAATAGTGGATCATCCTTTGAAATACCTGCTTCCATGTCTTGTAAGCCGTTGAGAGACAAAAAACTAGCCACAAATCCAGCCAAAAAGCCCTAGTAAAGCCTCTGAGTCGATTTCATGTTACACCACATTATTAAAGAATCTGTAAAAGATCAACAAATCGTATTAATTGAGGTGAAGCCTTTGTGACAAAAATAAGAGGAGAAGCCACATTCATATTGTAATCCCTTAGAAGAAAACATAACCAGCTAGGGGGAAAAAAGAGGATTTCTTATAGCTGCTTCACTTTTCTTTTGTATTAGTAACTGGTGTCACTGTGGACTCTTCTAGGTGATAGAGGCCCTTTTTTGTTCTAATCCCTTTCTCTATAAAGAGAGTTTTTACATTATTTTATGGCTGTTTTACACCACAAACACTGTTTGTTACAGGAGCAGAAGCTTCCTAAAAAAACATGTTTTTCTAAATGAAGGGATATGTAATCGCCCCTCAGATTGTGGGAGCCTTTCTGCATATTTGCATACGTCTCTGCTCTCATTGACGGTTGTGGGCACAATGGCACGGAGTCGGGCTCTTAAGTTCTTGGCTCTTAATGTTGCTTTTTTGTAGCCACGTTCCTGCAATTTGGTCAACAAATCATATGGCGTGTTGCTGTCTTTTGCAGATGTCACACATTTGAGTTTCTGTGGTGAAGAGGGAACAAACCAGCAAGCATTGCTGTGTTTTGTGCAGTGGCTTTGTTTTTATTATAGAAAAGAAAAAATTGTCGAAATTGGTAGAGTAGGAGGCTCTGGGGGTTGGTAGGGTACTGTGGTTGTTTTTTCTGTGATGACTCCAGAGGTTCTGTATTTTGATTACCTCCGTGACTGAGCCTGCTCTGCTCCCTCCTGAAGTAGAAGCCGTATTATTTACATGCCTTAAAAAAGGTGACTTCTGACTGGATTTGAATGCTTGCTGCAGATTGCGATTTCCTCGAGGAAGACAATTGTCCTGAGGCTCTCAGTGCAAGCAGGCAGGGTTGCGGCCCCCAGTCGGCAGGGAGTCTCTGGGAGAGGCTGAGGGTCCCTGTGAATGGCCTGTTGTGGGTGGATGGACCTGGGTCTTGGCTGCAGTGGCCCTCTTGCCTGAGGGGGCTTGGGGGGAATGATCCAAGCTTGGAGAAAAGGCTTCTTTGTAGCTTACTGAAGACCACCTTCAAGCCAGGGCTTGCCATGATGGTCCCTAGGTAAGTTTCTTTTTTGTCAGGAAAAAAAGCAGCTGAAATGGTAGGTCTTGAAGGAGCTACTGGTGAACAGTAGCTTTGCAGAGAACTAGCAGGTTGCAGACCATGAGACGTATGAGGCCCCCTCTAGGAAGGGGATGGAGAACTTTTCTGTAGAGGAACAAAACATTCATGCAGTCCAAATACAGACATTATATCTCCTAATAAATTTTAGTGTATAATGTATATTTTTCCTAAAGATCAAATGTTCTGGAAATGTTATTACTCAGAGTTCCCCTGTATCTAGATGGGCTCCATTTGGTTTAAAAGTAACATATTAAGTATTGCATATGCTTTTCAAAGTATATGTGAAGGGCTAGATTAAATTTTACACAATTTTTGTTGGTGATAATACTGTACAATCATTAACTTTACGTGTATTATTCTTTGAAGATGCTCATGACCCTCGTAGTGATTTGAAGCTGGGTGGTTTGTGCTGCTACAAATCATTAGTACGTTACAAGCAAGAGTTTATGTTAACCTACTTTTTGTCTCACTAAATTTAAAAGAAGCTTTGTTAATTTTGACAACAAGTGGAAAAACACAGCAGTGAATCCATTCTCCAGTGATATACCTTAGTATATGGAGGATCCTGTTGTGAAGAACTTCGAAAATAATCATGGTTTATTAGCTGCACAGTCTTTTTCCCTTTGTTTCTATTCATTTAATTTAAAGTGAAACAACTCAGCATGCAAAACTAAAATTAGCTGCAAAAAAGGTGTAAGTGAATAAACAGGCAAATCCATTAGAGTCGATGGGTTATTGGATCCCTTGCCATTCCTCAGATGGCGGCCTATTAAAAGTGGTAATGTCTGCCTCCAGCATGGCCTCGAGGCAAGAAAGAAGGCCAAGACAGGCATATTTCACATGCATCAGACACAAGAATTAAATAGACCAATGTTCCCTAAAAGACTGAAGTACATCTCTTTCTGACGTTCATCTCGGGCAAAAATTCATTGATCTCAGTATGTCCCTTGGCAATTATAAAATATTAAATCCAAGTCACACTTTTCGAGTTGGCTTAATTTTTTCTCTATTCACAGCTTTCTATTTGATCAATTTTAACAAGTTAGGAATAGCATCTAATAATAAAATAAAAACTGCAGAGTTAAAAAGTTTGTTCGTTTGACATCTTAGATTTTTGCATTTAGTCTTTAGACTTGCCTGTCATTTTATTGTATTTTAAATAAAATTGCACACTGAATAGATGAAAAGAATATATATTTATACACACAACCTCCCCTTCTTTGTGCCCTTTGAATTACTAGTTTCTTTTTAAAGCTTGATACTGATATGTGGCCATGGTGTTGCAGTAAAATCTGTGTTTTAAAGCTAAATCTTTATTGTTAATCACCATCATTTTTACTAGTGTCAGACAGCAATTATTGCTGCTTCTTGTTTCTCTTATTATGGCAGACTGGAATACGTAACATTGATGAAACGTTATTTCAGAATTACTATTTACGTTAACCTTTAATTTTTCCTATTTTAAACCAAATTTTGTTTCATAGTTTTAAAAATATTTTGTGATAAGGGTAATTCTTTTGTATAAATACTAGTCAGACGGCAAAAGGAAAAACAACCACTCAGAACCTGGCTCTATTTTAACATAAATTTGGAGATTGATTGTGTAGTACACCAGCAGGGATGACTTTGCTCGTCTTCTCTGCTGACGAGAAAGACTCTAATTTGGGAGGGAAATCTTCCATACAGGCAGTCTACCTGTTGTGTTAGCTTGTTCTGTTCCTGCTTTGCATTCTCATCTGGCTGGCACATTTACAATCTTCCGTTCCCTAAATAAGCTCGTTCAGTGGCCAACAGCTATAAGCAATTTTGGCTGAAAAGATGTCAAGAAGGATGCTCAGAATCTTGGTTGGCTTTCAAAAAATGACAATTTTGATTATTTACTGTCAGCAAAATTATCACATGGAAAGGTGGGGTAGGCGTACTTGTAGGTTTTATTTAAATTTTTGGAAAAGTGAAGTTTAAGGTTTTGCTTTACATTTTGGAAACAAGATGCTCTTACCATGTTACTATGTGTTTATTAACTGCTCAAATTTATTTTAGTAAGAGAAGCTCTTATAAGTATGAATTAGGTAGGATAAGAATATAGTTGCTGGTGTAGCTCCATTAACACCAAAGGAGACATCAGCTTTCCCAGCGCACACTTGGTTGGAAGGTTAGACGGATCATTTTGGGGCTTTCTCAATGGAATTTTAAACCTGGAAAACATCATGAAAAGTCATATTGAGTGCAGCGTGTGTAAGATTAGGCTTCCTATCTGTGGCTGTAGCCCTCGTTGTAGCTTTGGATATACTTGCCATGGGTTGCAGGCTCACTGCGTGGCTGCAGGAACTGGACTTGTTCGCTTGATTTGGTGGCCTGAGCTCTCCATTTGTAAAATGAGGATATTAGTTTGTTTGTTTGTTTGTTTTTTGGTTAGATTTGCTAATTGTGCCTGTCGCTCGTTGTGTCTTAGTACAGCATGCGTTGTAAGAGAGCGCATTTTCAAATGGGGCTTAAAGGTAGGTATAGTTACTGATTGATCTGTAACCGTGTATCCTGCCTGTGATTACCACAGAGGTGTGGATATAATGCAGTATTCAAGTTCACGGGAAAACTGTACTGATGACCCAGAATCCTACTAGCTGTAGAGATTTTCCCCCCCCCCCTTTTTTCATAGAAACTGTGATGCAGGTATTTAAAAATCAACTTCAAGAGCAATGCTACACGGGAGTGTATTGAGTCCTGAAAAAATGCAAATATAATTTTATCTATTTTTAATTTTTTTTTATTCTTGTGGAAGAGTCAACGTTTGAAAAAGTCACAGTATAACCTAGATTAAAAAGATAATGCATATATTACGCTTTCTAACTACATATCTGTTTTTTCCATTCGTCACTTGATATAGCGTTATGGACTGCCCCAAACACAGCTAAGGCTAATCTTAGTTCAGTTAGAACATTTGTGTTCTGTGTCCGATGACTGTAAGTTGACAGAGTAAATTGTATCTTTCCCAGGACTGGGATACTGCTTGTTAACGTGTGTCCTGTAATGGTGGTTTTGCCGAACGGCCAGCACAGCTTTGTGACCGGCCAAATTTTGATTTCCAAATTTTAACCTAATGGGATGACTGAATTGTAGAGCACCTAATCTGTTATTTATTAAAGATCTGATTCTAACAGAAGCTTTGTCTAAGTAAATATTGGTACGCTAGACTTAAATGGTGCTTTCATTCAAAGTGCTGTTTCATTTATTTATTGAATCCCCTCTGCCACCAGCCGTGTACTCTTAATCTCCTCCTATTTATCTCGTCTACCCCAAACCTAAGTTTTGCCTATTCGTCTTTGCATTTATAAATTGTAGAACTGGGTTTCCTTTTGAAAGCACCTTTTTTGAAACCACTTAAAATTCTGAATTTCAAAAAATTCTGTCAAAGTAACATCATTTAACTATACCTGTTTCCACAACTTCATGTTATATGAAAAACTGTCCTCCTTCAGCTAGCAGTTATATTTTGTTCTGCAGAAATAAATATAGCCCTTCCTAATTTTTGAAAAGAATTTCTTTAAACATAAATTTATGGTAGTTTAGTCAGTTTTTTGAATGTTTACGAGTTTTTCCTAGTTAGTTCTACATTGTTATACCTCACATTATGATACTATGTTACACAAGTAAAATTAGTAGCTGTAAAAAGTGACAGCATATCCTGCTATTAAGGATGTGCAATATTGTTTAATAAAGTGATCCTGTTTAAGGGACGTTTTACAGAACCTCATTTTTCTTGAACTGCATACTAATTTTAAAGGTCAGTGTGGTTAGTTACCATAGTAGTGACCTAAAAATAACCTTTCTAGTGTACCTGTATAGTTCTGATCTGTAGTGTTAGCATTCAGAAATGTTCTTTCCCTTAGAGTTTCAGCAGCTAAATAAGTTGCAACCCCTTCAGCTATACTCATAAAAATTTGCTTCCAGACAACATGGTCTGTTTATTGTGTAATAATCGAAATGGCACTAAATTGCAATGATTGCTGAACACTTAGGAATTGCATTAACCACTTAACTGCTAAACTATTTTCCATTTTCTTCCTCACTGTGAAGTATTGTATTGATTTCCCTCTTAGTTAGAGCTGCTTACTCAACCTCTGAGATGAACAGAATATTTTAGTAGCCTCATACACTGTCATATTTTGAGTCAATCAGTAGTGACCTTGGCTAAGAATTTTCTAGAGGTTTAAAAAAAAAAAAAAAACCTATCAAGCAAAATAGCTTGCAGAGCATAGCCTTGAATTTTTACAGAAAATAGGAGGAAACACAAAACGTCTTTTCTAAGTGAGTTTAAAAAAAAAATTATCAGGAGGAGTAAATCTCTCTCTCTCCCTCTACATCAAATGGGGTATTTCCTGTTACCTTCAATACATTGCTGCTAAGACAAATTAGTTAACAGTAATGAGGCCTTGGCCAGAGAATTAATCGTAGCCTGTAATGTGGTGTTTGGAGTGTAATTAAAAATCTAAATACAGTGATAGGTGAAGAATTTTAGTTGTACCGTCCTGTCCTCTCTGAGGATGCGGATGATTTTTTGGTTTCTAACTATCCTTTGTTAACGGAGGTAAAACAGACAAACATTTGGGCGATATCAAACTTCAAAGCTCTATGATGATAGCTAGCTAAACTAGTTTCGTTATCAAATATTTTAGCTTAAAATTGATTTCCGTTTCCTTTCAAAGATACGTGGAGATAAATTCTGCTCTCATTTGTTTCTGAGAAAACTTGTTAGAAAAAGCAGAGGGCTTTTTTGGTTTGTCTTTTTGTGGAGGGGTTGTATGTGGTTTTTTTTTTTTATTTTTTGTTGTTGCTTTTTTAAGCAAATCCTTTCTGAAATCTTGCTGCAAAAAAAGGGGGAAAAAAGCTGATACAGGTAAGGAAGAGTTAAACAGAAATTGAGCGGGGATGCTGGGGGGCAGCAGTGCTGCAGAACATAGCAGTGTTCGTGCGAAGGCAAGTCATTTCCCGAAACACTGCAGACACATGGCCTGCGGCGGTCTAAAACCTTTGGAGACCAAAATGGCTCGCAGGAGTTAGAAGTAATAAGGTGTTTTTCCCTTCTTTCTCCTTCACTGAAATTCTGTAAGGTTGCTATGCATTACCAAGGAACAATGCCACTATTTTTGTGTTTTATATGGGTATTAAGATCCATTACAATTTGACATTTTTAAGATTGGTTATCCTGTAGTTTGGTGTTAAATTGAAGTTGTTTGTTTTGAATTTAATTCTTTCATTTTTCAAAGGAAAAAAGGCAGCACTGCTGTGCTGATAGCTTACTGAAGTATGCCAGGATCTGATGTTTGAATTGAATCTGTTTGCTATCACAAAATATAGGCAAAATTATCTTTAAAAGAACTGTTGAGATATATATATATATATTTTTTAATCATTTTAAAATCTGAAAGATGCTTTCTGGCTAGTTTTTCACAGTCAGATTGTAGAAGATATTGTGCATATAATATCTTCAAGGCATACTGTTTCTGGGATTATTTTTAACACTGTGTTATACATCCAAGATGTACTGTGCTTAATGCAACCTGCTTATGATTATTATAACCCTCTATGTTTGCAGCAGCTAAATAAACTCCACATCAAATAAATTACTGCAGCAATGTTATTAGGCCAGCAGCAATGTTAAGGACATCTGTTAACTCTTTTTCAAATGCCCTGTCCTTACTCATTTATTCTAAACATTTCTGTTGTTAATTACTACTTAAGTATATGACATAGGCATTCACACATAGATGCGAAGACCTGCTTGGGAGGGTGACGGGTAGGTTTAAGTTTCCACCTTGGCCTTTCTCTGAACGCCCCCGTGCAGGGAAGGGAGGACCTGTAGCTTATTGTTTGAGAGTAAACACTTAAAAGTCAAGTAAAGCAGGACAGAGAAATGGGTAGCTGGCATATATTTTTGTTGCTGTAGTTACAGAAGAAGTCATTGCTCTAGCCAGTGGGACTGCGTCTAAATAAGTGAGGCACAGTGAGTACATTTCCCCAGTTAGGCCCAAAAATTCTACGTTCTTGTTATTAGAGCCAGTGAAAAAATTTGCACTGAAACTTTCTCTGTCAAAATACATTTTTGTCAAAGATAAAATGTTTAGCAAAAATACATCTGTTTCAAAAACATATTTGTCAAGAAGGTTTCTCGGCTCCAAGATGACATTTCTAGTGAGAAAGTGAGTCTATTGCCTAGTGGTTGCAGCCTGGATCTGGGACATGAAAGATGAATAGTGCCTTAGCCACTGGGTTGAAGAGTCTCTCTGCCACTCATGTTTGTTATAATGCAGAGTGAAAACATTGTTGCAAATTGAAATGTTTTCTGCCTTAGTCTTTATTATGTGGTAAAATGTTACCTATTAGAACCCAACTCATAGCTCTTTTAAAAACCATTTCTTTCCATTTGAAATTCATGTGAGACTATAACAGTGCTCTGCTAGCAGACATAGAGTGGCCCGTGTTGTCGTCTTTGTTTGTAATTTGGTGAATCTTAGATATTTGATCATGAAACCAAAAAACAGGGTGCTGTTTTTCAAAGGTAGGATGGAACTTAACAACAACTCTGGTAAATTAAAGCAAAAGCAATAATAAAAAGACATGAAGGAATTTTCTTCAGATGCTATTTAAAAGATTTCTGTTGCTATTGGGAAGTCTGCCAAAATAATGTGAATCTGCATAGCCTTTCATCAACATTGTACGGAAAATACATGCGAATTGTGGAATACTCAGTAAGTGTGTTTCAGTTTCGTCATCTGATTTTCAAATTACAGTCTTACATCTCAATATGATTGAAAAAACCCTTAATGTATGCTGATAGTATTGCCAATTCAAGTATTTGCTCTTGCGCTTTATTCCTGGAATTCAGTTAATCACAAAGTATGAATGGCTCATTGGTGCGAGGCGGTGGAGGATCACAGCTCTGATACGAACATCTAGCAAAATGATTCATCTGAAACCAGACCGAGCAACTACAGACAGGACTGACTGCTTGGGAGGGTGAAAGTTCCTGGCTGCAGAGAGGCGTCCTTTCCTCTTCCCTGGCTCCTGGTGCCCTGAGAGCGAGCGCCCCAGCGGAGCGCCTGAGCGCGCAACCCCGGGGTTGCAAAGCTCGCGGATGCCGCCGGGCTTCGCTGCCGCCAGCCCTGATGGATGCGTCTCTCCCGGTGCGAGCCTCACACATGCTCCGTAGAGTCTGTCAGATAAGATCATGGGTTGGCCAACTTTTATTTATGGGCCAATGAATTATGCAGCTGGGGTAATTAGATGTTTTTGTTTTGTGAATCAGGATTATGCTCCTGGGGTGCCAACCTAGGAAAGCCTGTGAAACTGCATAATAAAAGTCATTTTTATGCAGAGGTGGAAATATTTGAATGCTAAAGAGAATTGGGGGGGGGAGGGGGCTAATATCCTCCTGTATTTGGAGAGGAAGAGTGAAGTGTAAACTCTAGCTGTTATCCATTAAAGATTTTATTTGTCTAGTATTGTGTAGGGAAGGAAGAGGCTGTTTTAGCATAAACTCCAAAAGAAAACAAGTACTTCTCTCTTCCCCCATGTAGAGCTATAAAATATAGATGTCTTTGTGTACTTGGAAGTAGGTATGGAATTATATATGTATGTGACTACATGTCTATACATGTGACTACATGTATGTATATAGTCACTGTGTTATTTGTGTAATAGACTAGTAGTTGCAACTACAATTCAGTATACTTTAATCAAACTATAGATTCCGTTATGTCCTTCAGTTGCATATTTTAAGACATTTGAGACAGCAGACTAGCATGTAGTTTTGACTTTTCTAACCTACATGCCTTATGTTTGCGCCTCAAGATAACATTGAATAACATATTTAAACTACTCATGTGCGAAAAAGCAAAATTACATCTCATGAACTGATTTCCTCACACATTGAAAAAATTCAATTTCCCTGTTGTTCAGATACTAAACAGAAATCAAAAGGGAAAGAAGGTTGGTAGAAGTGATACTGGATTTCAAAACAGAGAAGATATGAATGCCTTTAATGAGACTGGATGCTACTCATAAGTTAAACTCATGTAACAAAGGTATTCTTTTATAAATGTACAGTTTTCATTATGTAGGCATTACAGTTTGGTTCAGTTGATAATGTCGCAGAGTAGTTTACTTAGCTGTTATGATTTAGTATTTTGAGTTGAATCTAGATATTGTAGATTAGTAATTGGTGATAATGCCTTATTTACATATAAAAAACTAGAGGTGCATATGTTCCTGTGGATATCATTAGTTTTTATTAAATATAGGTTTTCTATATGTGTGTGCATGTGGTAGCTTTGTAAGGGTATACATAAACCATTATACTAAGGCCACAGCCTTTCTTGGATTTTAATTACTGTGTAGCTGTTCCTTCAGTTTTTGTAAACAAGGCAGACATTAAATTTAAATGCAGTATTCCAGATGAGCTGTTCTGGAAATCCCTAGAATTAAAGCTTAGACTTTCCAACTCCAACAGCCGTATGAAAATAAAACTTGATGACATGAAATATAAGCCAAAAAGAAACCCCTTTCAAACTTCCTCTCTTCATTTAGAGAATCTGTCCAGTGTTCCCAACTTTGGGGAGAACTTATGGTTATTGCCATAAAAATAATATTATATTTTTCAATTTGGTGCTGTTATTTTTCACTGTTTAATTTTTATGGGTGACTCAGAGTATCAAGATGGTAAGATGCTATAGTAATCTTGCTGTATGTGCAAAAGCCAAATTAGAACTGGTCTAATTTATAGGGTGAGTCGGTTAGATAGAGACTGAGTCAAGCAGTTTGTGGGGAACCTTGCTAAAAATTGGTTTGCTCTGGGGAAGCATCGAGTTCCCTGTAATTCCACTGAAGAAGATGCACTTTCCTAAATGAGAGTGTTAGCAGGAGCAAAGTACTTTCCAGTGAATATGTAAAGAAGGTTAGTAGTTTTTTGCAGAATAAAGGTTCTCATTACAGATGTGTCTTATTAACTGATAGAAAAAATTTGGCCTGTAGTTTTGAAGGCTTTTTTTTTTTTTTGTTTAAGACCCTGAGCAAATAGTATCACCTGGGGAGCAATGAAGGCTCCTGAAGAGTAGCTTATAATCCGGCCATGCATTTTGCTGCAATTTAATTTTAAAAGGGTAAGTAGAAGCCAGGATCTAAGAACTGTGGTAGTGGGAAAAGCTGAAATGGGATTATCAAGGTTAGAGTTTGGATAGAACAGATGGTAAAATAGTTATAACCTACTATTCCATATGTTACTGTAGCACACGTTCAGGTAGCACATTACGTACACTGTATGGAAGGATCAGTGATCCTAACTCAGGTTTCTAGAAAGACCAAAAAAGCTCTTCTCAATGCCTGAAAATATGATTTCATAATTTCAGGCCAGATTAATGAAAAAGCTGTAACTGGTTGAACTGGACAACAGAACTCAGTGTTCCAAAAAGGGATACAAAAAATTAAGCCTATTATGAAAACGTATCTCTTCTAATTCCCAAAAATCTAAATTGAACTTTGTGCTTCAGGAAGTCTGTTTGGGTCTTGTTATATTTGAATCTGTGGGGAAAATATTAAAAAAAAAAAAAAAAAGAGAGTGAATTTACGGCACTTGTACTTCAGACTAAAAACAGGTTATGATTTGATTTATGATTTTTGTTACTGTTAATCCGAGGCCAGATTTTCAAAAGAGCTATCTATCTTATTAAGGTGCCAATGATGTGTTAAATTTCTCACTGAAAACAATTGAGGCTTCTTAGTGTACTTTTGAACATCTGACTTCTGATCTGCAATTTCTGCTGTTATTATTCAGACACTTTTTAAAGAATCGGATGCGATACCATGAAAATATGAAAGCAGAAGATAAGAAAGAGAAAAAAGGGTTAATCAAGTCAGAAGTACTGGAAGAAGAAGTGGAATGGTAGCAAAGAAGAAAAATGAAGGCAGAGAGTTGTGATTTGGAGTGGTGCTAAAGAGCCTCTGGGCTTGAGATTCATCTCGCATTTTATAATGCTCATGTTGTGTTGTATCATAATGCACTTGCTTCTACTACAGCTAGCTGTTTCTCGTATCTTATTGCCAATGGTAAAAATAGGCCAGTAGCATCATTCCATACTATAGAGCGCGTTCCGAATTCCACGTTATTTTTTCACTTGCCTCTCTAATTAATTCACTAATCTTCTTCAGCGTGCGTGCACGTGTACATTTGTGTCTGTCTGCTCTGTTGCTCTCTTCTGTCATCTGTTCAGGTTCTCATATTGCTGTTGATTAGTTGTGCCAGCTCCTTCCAAAGATACCAAATAGCTTACACGCCACTGCCTTTTGTTTAACTTTGCCAAAAATCACCCCATCATGAGACTCCATTTTGTCTAGTACTTCAAGAAAGATGTTGCTTTTATAGCTGCAGCCTTTTAAAAAAATTTATTATTTATTTTTATTTTATTTTGGAAGTAATTAGATATGCGAGACATGTCAGTTTATACGTGGATTGTTGTCAGCTTTAGGGAACTGTTAGTAATAGGTGCTCCGTATGTATCAGATGATTCATGGTATTAGGTGGGATTCTGTCTGTCTTAGGCTTTTTTCCACTATATGTTATAATATCAGTTTTAATTAGAGTTGTTCCTAATGGAGCCTTTGATTTTGGCTATCTTGTTTTTCGTGTATTTGAAATCATTGATAGCTATATATCATGGTATCTTTTCCAGTAAAGCAAAGGTGATGAGAGAGCTGTGATACTAACTTGTTAATTCATTTTGTCTTGAGGTAGTCTGGATGGTATTCAGCCTTATCAGGATAGTAAAGAGGAGAGGTTAGAGATAACTCAGAGTAGAGGTTAATATCTGAAAAACATGTTTTTGTACATCGCCATATCTCCTCCATGATCATCTGGAGGCTGAAGAGATTTTTTTTTAGATATTAATGTGGATTACTCAATCACATTTTTGTTATAGCAAGATACATTTAATGGTTCAAGTACCTTCTTGAAAGTTTTCATACTGCATTTGATTCCATTTTACAAAGAGAGATGGATCTGGGATAATTATGAGTCAGAGTGGGAGAGGGTTAATTTCACAAACCGTACGTTTCCCCCCCCCCCAAGTGAACTGGTCTTGACATTCAATAGTTATTCTCTGTTGTTGGCTGTGCTGAAGGTAATTTAAAATGTTGGTGGTTTGCTTTGTGGTGAAATGGGTTGGAGAAAGATAACAGCTTGAGAATTCATGAGGTGGAGGGGAATTAATTTTTTTGTTTAATGTTGGGAAAAGAGTAAAGTTTAAATTGTCAGTTAAGTATTTATGATTTAAACTGATCTATCTCATTTTGTCTTATAATGGAGAAGATGGAAAAACCTGGATAGTCACTAAGGGGTTAGAGAAGAGTATGAAGTACAGGTTTAAAAAAAAAAAGGCTGGTGGAACCATGTATGTTCAAACAACTTGAAGTTGGGCAGCAGATTAAGTTGCAGTCTGGAGGGTAGAGACACGCAGGTTATATCTGCTTTGAGTCCTGGAGAACTGATCCTGGTGTGGCAAAAAGAAAGAGGCATGGGACATGGAAAAGGAAAGGACCTGAGAAACAGGAGAGCATGATAAACAGCAAATTCTGACCATGATGCGCAAGGGACTGCCTTGGTGATGTAAAAGGAGAAACTACAGAATGTGTCGAATTGGGGCTTTATGGAGAAAGAAAAAAATCGATACTTTCTCATGATTGAAAATGCTTACATGTAATAGCTTTAAAACTTTAAAAGGAGTCCTTTCAATATGGAAAGCATTTATTTCGTTCTGATCTTCTCTGTATCCTGTCCAGCTCTACGAGCCTTCCCGTCCATATCTCATATAAACTTCTGTCTGCAGAAGGAAAACCCACCTTATTTCCTTTCTGGGGCCATTCTTCCCTGAGCTATTTGTGCCAATATGGTTTAACTTTTTGGAACTTTTTCAAGGAATGGAAATTCTAAACAAACAAAAACACTAACTTAAAAAGAATTAAGAGTGAGAATTAATTGTAAGAAACATAATTTTTAAGAAATCAAGAAATGAGTGGCTAAATGATTCAGAGACATCTCCCTGCTGAACTCTGTCATCTCTCCGTAATGTCTGAAATACACCAGGACTTAATTATATTCCATGATATTTGCAGTAATAGAAAGAGTGTTAACCGCCCTCTGCATTTTATTTACAAATGTTAATGTCTTATTTCCTGTACGCTGGACTGTTTTCTGACAATGTGTTTATCCTGCAAGCTGAAGGTATTAGCATTTAGGGCTTAATTTTATTGTCACTCAGTTGTGAGATAACTGCATTGCCTGCTATGTTTTGTTTTATTTAATGGGCTGGGTGTACAAATTATGGCCGTATACTACCCTCAGTCCACAGAGGAGCCGCTGGTAATTATAGGGAAAGGTTTATACCACTGTTCATAGATTGTAACTAATCTACTAGCAGATTTTACACGGGAATAAAATCTGGCAAGAGCTGGTGTATCCATGGCTGTTTTTGCCCTTTGTTTGGCAAGTGGTGCATAAAGTCACTTGATTGGCACTTGCACAATTGCTGGGAATGCACAAGATGGCCCACAGTTGCAAACGTAATTATTTTAAAGTCTGGGTGTTATACATCATAATTAGGCTTTAGAACTGCAAGTCAGTTGAGATGAATGAGGGCAATTCCTGCTCTTCAGAGTTGAGAAAGCGGTTTTGCATTTAGAGTTCAAGAATTTTTTTCACAAGCATTAAGATTTAGATATTTTTCTCTCCATCTCCCTCTCTTGCACCCTCCTACCGGCAGACATAATGAAACAGCTATATGATATCTGTGTCTCACCTTAAATAGGTAAGATAACGCTAGCTCATGGCGGGGGGGGAGGGGGTCAAGACACATTTCTTGGTGCTGAAAACGTTTTTCTTCATCAAAAAGAGCTACAAATGAATCTAGTCCCTGACAGTTAACCTGTCCACTACAGTTCTGCTCTGCATGTCCTCAGTAAAAAATAGGCTAAAAAAGCAATCTTTACTGGCTAGCAATTATGAATATTTAAATTAGATATTTAAACGACTGAGTTTTACAGTTACATGTGTCTAGAAATTGATTAATATCAAGAATATTTTAATTATTTCAACTTTCTGCTTAAATGAAAGTTGCAATCACACAGGCTAGAAAAGAAAGGGCCACCCACTACGTAAAACTGAGATAGTGTTGACCTAATATCAAAGATTACCACAATAAAAAGTTCAGATTGGAATCAAATATGATTCAAGGAAATTGTGCATCCTGTTACTTGATCTGTAGGGCTTCTTCCAAAGTTGGTTTGACATTTCTCGTCTCCCAGCGAGAGAGAATATAGGGACGTACAACACGATCGTACTGGAGGGAGGTGGGCGAACACTAAAAAAATTTTCATGGTAACACTGAAAGATGAGAAGGGAAAGGCACTGCAATATTTAAAAAATAACAATACAAAAATTGGCAGTATTAGTATTTCAAAGGGACTAGCACTTGATTAAACACTTGGAAAGCATTGGAGGAGAAGCATTCCAAATAAAATGAAAATATATGTGTATGATGGAAAGAGGATAAATAGAATATTCCATTTATAATTACCATGGCAAGAATGCAGTCCAGACTAAGAGTTCTTAATCAGGTAAAATTGTCATTGCTTTTAAGTCCAAGTAAGGCAGTGGATTGTGGTAGGTATGGGATTTTTGTGGGAAAAGATGTTGGCCAGATCTGTAGCTGCAATGAAGAGCTGGTCTGTGAACAAAATGGATGAAAAGACCCGGAGACTGCAGCACCCACGCAACTCCAGAGCGTGCTGCACGAAGTTGGAGGATACGAGACATCTGTTTTTATCACATACCAAGCCGGCAGTGAGGGATACAGAAAGCTATTTGAGAGGTTAAAAGTCTTAGCACAATGCAGAGCAGGACCCCTGTGCGGGAAAAACTCAAGTGTCTTTTCCACATTAATGCAGTAATTATGCAGAGATCTGCATGGATAAATTGATTGAGAAATTGAAACTATTTGCAGTCTGATTTCTTCCTGAGCATAACCTGTTGAGGACTTTGAGGCAATTGAATACCTATCTCCCTTGAGCAGCAGGTAAATGAAAAGCCCATATCTGCCTTACACTTAATCTGCGTTATTTACTTCCATGCAGGCAGACTTTTTCTTCTGTCTTCTTCAGACATTTCTCACTGAAATGTTGCATAACCTGCTTTTTGCCAGCACTCTCAGTCAGCTTTCGTGGGGGAAATGTTCTCTTAGAAGAAAGACTAGGTGGTCAGGCCGATAATAGCTGCTGAATTCTTTCAACTGGAAGTTTTTGGTGTGATGCTGTTTTACAAAGCAGGTTTTCAATTGTAATGGTACTTGCATGTGTGACTTAGCTTAACACAATAAAGGCAAAGAGCAAGTACATATAAAGCATTCCTCTCGTAATGGCAGCCCACTTCTTTGGCTTGAAGTAACATCATGTAATTATAAACCGAAGTGATCACATCTAAAGAAACATTTTTCACTGCATCCATGTCTTAGTATGATTTACTTTTCTCTTATTATTTCTTAATATAAAAATTACTGCATGCTGTCTTTGAAATGTTGCAATTGTGTTGGTATTTGAAGTACTTGTAAATACTTGTGCAAATCAGTTTTTCTGATGCTTGTCTGCAGGGTGAGGTGTGTGTTTATGTGCCCAGGGGAAACGAGATGCATTTGCATCCAAGAGGGTGTAGCAAGCGAACGCGTGCCAAAACGGAGTCTGTGCGAACAGTTGTGCTAAAATAGTAGAGGATAAAAATGTTTGTGAATGAAAATAGCTTCCTAAGAAAGAATGCTATTTAATCCTCCCTGCAAACGTTGCTGATCTGAAAGCCTAAATGATGGCTTTTCGTGATGAATCTTTCTAAAGACATTTGTGATGCCGCCATACTGTGCATGCTAAGACTTTTTGTAGATGTATTGCTAAACTTTGAGATGCTGACAAACGGCTATTATTTACTTTCTGTACTTAAGGGGAATACTGACTTAAGGATGTTTTGGCTCTCATTTAGATCAGTGAAATCATTACTATTACCGTTGGTAGGTGCTGAATTAAATCCTAAATTGTGTGGGACAATTAATCATACATAATATCGTAGCTGTTTTTCATGTATAAAGTGCCTCTCGGCCGAAGATCTAACAGCACTTTATAAAAGTAAATATTATTGCTGCCGAGTATCTCCAGAATATTTCTTATGATCCAAGACTTCTTATTCATAAGGCCAGACTTAATATATACCTTATCTTCCTACTCCTCTTGAATTCATGGAGGTTGGAGAGACAAAATTCCTTGCATTTTTACTCCATATGTGTTTTCTGTCCTTATCAAAATTAGCCTCGTCTTTTCACCCAAGCTCCATTGCTGCTGAGGCCACTTTCCCATGTTAAAATATAGACAATATAGTGGTTTTTTACCTCCTAGTTTCCACCTGGTTTGCTCAATAGAGCAAAAGATGTGTGTGTGAAAATATATATATATATATATTTTTTTTTTTTTTTAAATATATATAAAGATAGATAGGTAGCTTGGCTTTGAATAGTCACTGTGTGATTCCTACTTTCAGACTTTGGCTTGAAGTGCAAGCCTGCCACAAGGATGTGCCATGTAGCCCGGGAAGAAAACCAGCAGATCTTTTATCCTTATTGCCTTGTCTCTCTGGGTCACAGAGAAGCAATAGCCGCAGTTCAAGACTGTGTTCAAAGGAGAGATGTCAGGACTGAATTGTTTTCTGGTGAAGGAGGGATGGATAAAATATTAAATGCAGTCTTCTGTTTGCCCTTATTTTTGTGTTTCCTGGCAAGAATATCACATCATATTTCCATGGTTCTTTTACTCAATGTCTTTAAAAGCTGAAGTTTCGCGGATTTGTGAAAAAAAATTGCTTTAATTGTTTGACATTAGAAATCCCTATTATAAATATTAGAATAGAGTTTGGTATAGCTGCTTCGTTCCATGAAGGCAGTTCTGTGCAGCACAAGGAACAGCACACTTTGGAGAGTTACTCAGTTTGATTCTCATACACCTGCTGCTGCAATTAGTGTAACTTAGCGCACAAAGACATTTTGACTTTCTGAGCAGTCGGGGAGTTTGTCCATGAAAATTTGCCCTTGGGTTTGTGTATTTAAGAAAGAGGTGTGTCTGTCAGTCCTTTTTTGCAATAGCCTTTACATCTTTTGGGCATTTTTGATCAAATATAACGGAGGGGGCTAGCTAAAGGGAGAAAGAGGTAGTCAGGAGCTCCGGACTGAATTTTAAGTTTCTACAGCTTTCATAAACATTGGTGGCTGAGGTACGGGAACGAGAGAGCTGCTAGTATCTCCCCTGAGGAAGAGGCTGCAGTATGAGCTCAAGTGTTTGAGAGTAAGTTAGGCTGCGGGCTGGTGAGCAGCAGGGGCTCAGCACCCACCCCGCCGGGACACGAGGATGGGAGAAGAGCAGACCCCCGGGTGGTTTGGAGACTGTTTGGGAGGCAGTGGGAGGTCTGGGATATGGGTGGGGTGCTACAGTGGCCTGAGGATGTTTCTGGAGAAGGTAAGGGATCATGAAGGGTATGTAGAAGAGCTGTGCTTGTGGTGAGAAGTAATAGCACTGGAGAAACAGGTAGGAAATGAGGCTCCATTAGTCCCTCTGTTCACAGGCCTATTTGTTTCGATTTCTGTTCTATCACTGTTGAGAATGCGTGTTTCTTTGGCAGGTTGTTGCATGTTTACCTAGTGATCTATCAAGTCTTTGGCTAGTATTTTATTTTGAGTCATTTTCACTCTGCTTGTCCAACAGCATGATTTTTCGTACTGAAGACAATTGTAAAAATAGCAAACAAGCTGAGATGGGTGGCCCAGATCTTGCATCCCATCTGACATAAATTCAGAATTGCTTCAAAAGGTGCATGCTGAACCAATAGTTACTCTGCTGCTTCTTCTTAAGCCGTAATTTCAAGTTAGGCTGCTTCCAACAGCTGAATTGTGCTCCACAGTCCCATAGTGTTATTTAAAATACAGTAAGTTATATATATCTCAGCTGTAGGTATGTGAAGCGCATTAAAGCCCATTGGAGTTGATGCGCTCTGTTGCAATGGTCTTGGATCACAAGTTAACAGAGGGCACAACACCGTGGCTTTTCTGCTAATTCCTGCATTTGATTTTTGATGAATTTCTCTGCCCCGCTGTTTGCGGAGCTGGGCTGGCTGCTCCCCCTCCTTGTTCTCCTGCGAGATTTGCAGCTACCACGGGCGGTGGAGTCACCTCACCGTTGCTCTAGTGTCTTCCCGGAGCGTAGGACTGACGCAGCAAGGCAAAGGAGGGAGCGGGGAAAAAGGAAATCGTGAGGCGGGGTGGGAAAACAAGTTGCTATAGCTCATTTATTTAAGTCATTTCAAAATGAAGAGGCAGAAAGGATTCCTGTAGAAGTTAAATGTTTTTCTGGTCTGGAACGTGAATTAAATTTCCCCTCAATTATAAATAGAAGTTCACTGATAGGAAAACTTGTACTGATGTATGTTGGAGTGGGTGTGATTTGGTAATAGCTTGGGTGTGGCAGGCCAGGAAATAAAGGATGTATACAATTTACAACTATTTATATTTTTATTGGAGCTTTTATCTTTGTAACTCTTATTAGTTGCCATAGATACAGACAACATAGCGCTTGTTTGGGTTAATGAAGTCTGTCATGCTGATAAAAAAAAAAAAAAAAAAAGTGATTTTTCATAAGACAAATCTGCGTTACTTCAACTGCACTATTCTTGGCAATTAATTTTAACTATGCTAGGACTCATGTATAAAATTTAAAAATTGTGGCATTGTCATATAGAATATTGCAGAATAAGGTTGAGTGCATTGCAGTACCAGGCAAATTGGTCTTTAATTTAAGTTAGAGATTGTATTGATGGGTATGAATTATTGTGCTGTCAGTTTAAAGATGTGCTTTTGTGCTCTCTTAAATCAGTCACGTGCTTTTTTTCACCTGGTAGAACTGAACTACGAATGTTATCGTTTAACTGACTGGCTCATAAGTTCAGTTACGAATGTACGCAGCTTAATGTCATGTTATGATGTCACATTAAGTATCCCAGCTATAGAAATCATGCTCCTCCTACCCAAAAGTTCAGTACCTCAAGTGATAAATGTAACGAATATGATATATCTCGTCTTCATTCCAGTTGCTTTGTCCAAGAAATAGAAAGCAATTATTTGCTGTAAATGTACCTCAAGTCATTAAAGAAATGGCTTTGTATGAAGAAAATTTTGTAAGATTAAGTAGCTTTTCAACTAATATTTGGTGTGTGCAGGATGTTTCTAGCCCGGTATGCTATGGAGAGTGTTTTTAAGAGATTCTTGGCATGAGTTTAAGATGGTCACATATGTGCCGAGTCTGTATGTCACAGATCGGGAAGTGTAATCAGCATGGACCTGAAGGAAGCATTGCTGGGGCAGGGAGAGAGATTCACCATGTGGGGAAGAGAAAAGCAAGAAAAATATTTTTGAGTCAGGTTGGTTTAAAATAAGTATTCATGGTGCTTCCTTGGAGAGTTGGAAATAGCGGCAACAGCCCTGGCAAATGGATGAGTGGTCAGAGCGCAGGTGAGAGGCAGTGTAAGGTAGGGTATCGTTCCAGGCCTCTGGAAGATAAAGAGTACGTGTTTAAATGATGCTATTTTTTTTGAGGAATGCAAAAAGCATTTTGGCATAAAGGGTGAATTCTGAGCACCACTGAATATATGGATCGTACATTGGGGGATGTCTGGCTTCAGCATGGATGAACAACCCTTGCAGCTGCAGCACGTGATTTTCCTACGAGCAGCGAGGTTAGGTGGTGAATCAATTAATCTATTAACAAAAACGCCTCCGTACTGGAGAACAGAATCCCCAAGATCAAATGCTGTACGGTGAGCGAAGGTTGGGGCTTCTCCCTCGCTCGCCTCCAAGCTCAGCCACATTCATCTCGCGCATTAAGCCTTTTGTGTTGCAGTTATAACCGAATAGGATTTGCCCCACTACTGTAATGTAATGATCAGATATAGGAGAAATAAGTTGAGCGGTGTAGTTCTGCAAGGGTCTGACTTTACTGGTACGCAGAGAGAAAAACAAGAGAAAACAGCGGTATGTCTGTCTTAGAATATGCCGTATATATTGTTGTTTCCCCTTTGATCCTCTAGTAGTAAAACTATACTTAACTGTATTTTTAATTGCTGGAATCAAGGTCGTAGAATATATATTTCCTGGGGAAACAAAGGTAGGTTATTAAAAGCAGCAGTAAGTAAATTTGGGATTTTAAGTTTTGATGACTTTGCCAGATGTCATAGAGGTTTGAAAAACAATTTAAATCTTTTTAGAGATTAAATCTTTTTTTATCAAAGTTAGAACATCTTATTTTGTTATAAATCAACTGGAAATAATAAAAAAAAAGGTTTCCTGAAGATGAAAAAAAGTCTTGAATATATCAGTTTATCATGTTTCTATTCTAAACTCAGCATTGACTGTAGATAGTCTGTAAATTATGTGTACTAAATTTTTAGATACTCCGATCCTAATGTTCTCAGACCCCGATCAGTAACTGAGAAATATAGTTCAAGTGAATTTTTTCTCTATATAGAAGGCCAAGATAAGACATTAAATTCACTAGCTTTGAACCAATATTGAGAAAAAAGACATAGCTTTAGAAAAATGTTATACTCGTGTTTGTCTATATCATCACACAATATCTGAGTCTTCCTTGTGATTTTTCTGTTTAATTTTTTCATCTCTCAGGTGAGAATTGCTTGTGTACTCTAGCCAGACTGTTCAGGACAGTGTCCCACACCAGGCTTTCTTCTCCATTACACCCTGGGGAGGGATTCAGGTGCCCTTGGACGTGGAGCTGCGGAGGTTCCTGCAGCAGCCACGCACCAATGCCAAACTCACCTGCTTCCAATCCCAGACACAGGACGTGGCTGGAAAAGGACTGCACACACATTCAGTATACCAGAGATGGCTTTATCTTCTGCAAAGAGTCTTTGTCCTAAGAAAGGCTCTTGAAATTAAGTACGTCTCTGGTTAACATGACTGCAGCAGGAAGATTAGCCAGATGTATTTTTCCCCAAGTTGTGAATGAACAAGGTCTAGTCTCACAAGCGAATTTTCCCTTGATTTCCTTTGCTCAGGTTAACTTGGTGAGACTCAGAAGAATAGAAAAAAATCCCATGCAATGCTTTCAGCATTGAAAATCCGTTTAAGTTATTTAAAATAATCCAGTAGTTGGTAGCTGTAAATCTGAGAGCAGGAGAAAACTCTTTACCGTTTCTCTGACTTTGCTGTGTTTTCTTTGCAGGGCCTCAGTATGTCCGGTGGAAGTCAGGCTGGCTTGGGGACTCCTTCATCCAGGCAGTATGCACGACAGAAAATAACTCGCGTAAACCTCAGGGACTTCATCTTCTACATGGAACAGGAAAGAGAAACGAGCCATTCTCTCCTGCTCTATCGAGCTCTGCTTAAATAAAGCCAAGAATTATACTGATATCTCTCCATACAGAAGCTCAACTTGCATTGAAAAGCTGTCATTTTAATGTGCCTTCTATTTTTTTCAGAAGTCAATGTTTCTGTAGTTTGTTTTGCAAAATTGTTAAACACATGCAATAAATTCCCTTTATGTAAAATAAAAAAAAAATGTGCAAAAGGTTTTAAAATGTTAAATCCACAAATATAATCAATTTCTAAGTCTTACTCCATTTGGCCATTTTAGATAAGGCTGAAATAGACCACACTGAAGTCACACAAACGGAAAGACTGACAGCAACGGCTTGCATAAACCATCTCACACCGAGACCGACTGGGAAAGGTTCACAGGATTGGGATCTAACCATGGTGTTAACTTGTACGTTCGCTTACAGTGCTGGGTTTGTTTAACTTTCACTGGCACTCTTTCCACTGACTAACCGTGGTGATACCTGTTGTTATTTTAGATTAGTTAAAATTGCAATTTTTTGCACAGCTAAAAGAATAGCCACTGCACACTCTCACAAATTTTATATATTTAGGATTTTTGCTTTTACTGCACAGCTCATTTCCTGAGCGATTTGCTGAACCAAATCCTAAGTGTATGAAATCTGTGCGTTCAGATCCCAGCTGAGTTACCGTGACTAGCTTCCGGTTGTTTTCTAAACCTATTCAACCTTTTGCACATTTGTAGCAGCTGGTGAGTAACATGAATCAAAGTTGGGTTTTATTTTCTAAAAATATCTTAATTTATTTATTGCAAAGAGTATGGTTTAATGATGGTTTTAAAAGAGAGTATTGTTCAGTAAAGATTTTAGAGCGTTCTATAAGGATTTTTAAAGTCACGGTGAAGGAAGTTATTGGGGGGCCGGTTCCACTCTTACTCGAATCATGAGAGCAGCGGTAAGTGGGGGAGCCCAGACCTGCCGTGCGGCCGGGGCGCTCGCCGCAGTGACTTTGCTTTGGATCATTGGACCTGAGGACTCCAGTCCAGAGAGGCTCATAAACCAGTGCATGACTCTAAGCATATGGGTAGCTTTAAGTACTTAAAGGTGGAATGAATGCTTTTTAAATGCTTTGCTGAATTGGAATTTAAGGGGCCCACACCAAAGCCAAGCGAAGGGAGTGTGAGTCTTTTAAATGGGATAGGAATACTGAGCAAGCAGGTGGGCACGCAATGTACTTCAAAAATAACAGTATTACCAGTAACCATGGAAGGGAGACATTTGCTTATTTATCTTTTCAATTTTTACTATGTTATGCTTGCCACTTTTTTGAGGCAATTTTTTTTTTTTTGATGGGAAACCATAGCAAAAGCACAAATAGAACTATTTGTCCAATAGTTTTAAAAACAAAAGTTTTAATTATTTTTTAAGGTTTATGAAAAGCAGAAGAAAATTTATACTGCTGCTATTTAGCCAAAAGATTATTCATAAGGTATTTAAGGCCAGGAAGTGTAAAATTATGTTTTAAATGTATTGATAATTTGTACATATTGTTTATAAAGGCCTTGTGTTTATTAGAATTACGTTATTTTGATGATTTCTGTACATACTCGTAAATACCCCCAATTTGTGTGAAAACATACGCCCTTATTTGTACTTATTTTGTAAAGAAATAAAACAATTTACTAAAGTAACACATCGAGTGACATACAGTGTTAATTTATCAAACATGAAATTCACATTGTCTTGTAGTTCTTAAGCACTGTTCAGAAACATTTTGCATTAAAATATTAACAGAATACCCACAAAGAAATATTAAAACCAAATAGTTCAATGTTTTGTTGTGCTGATTCTTATCCTTTGTCAAACATCTAATAAAATTGTCAACAAACCTTGATGCTCTTAATACAGTGAATGAATGCACTCAGCAGTTGCTTTTTGAAAACAACTTAGTCCAAGAAGCACAACACAACATTTCCTCTTCTCGCCGGTTTTCTGAGACCTGGGAGCACAGCGGCGTAACAGGCGGCTGGGAAAAGGGCTACGTGACTGGTGTTCTCCAAACCGCAGCTGCAGTGCTCAGCTAAAGAGAATCGCAGCAATTTTGTTGCATCCAAGTAAGTTAAAAGACAGGCTCTAAGTACTTTTTGGCCTTCCTAACAAAAACATTTGCTGCCTGCACACCACAGTTTTACTGGAGTTTCGATGATATTTTAAAACCTGTTTTAGTGACACTGAACAATGTTCTTAATTAAGTTATGTTGCTATGGTTTAAGGCCAGAAGTAAAAATTTGAATCAGTTTTGCTGATATTGTTGCTTAAGAATATAGGGAAATAAGTAAAAAAGATATAAATGAAACTGTAATAAACTTTAAATAAGTGACCTGAAGTTACTAACTAAAAGAACATGTCCTAGCTTAACTTTTCTTTTTTTAAAGGCATATTTCTTCTAACCAGGTGATTGTTTCCACATGTCTCGCTTGCCTTGGTGCTATTTTGCAGTTAATGCTGTGATGTCATGGCTCAAACTTTCCATCTCGAGTCCCCATCTCGCTCGGCTGGCCCAGCCTGCCCTCCTTTACGATGCCACCTTACCGAACGGCCCTAAGTACTGGCGCTGCTTTATGGAGCTGTAAAAAAAATATGGCGAACACCAAACTGAAGAAAAACCACCCAACCGAGCACAAATACTTCCCCTGGCGCCCTAGGTACCTCGGAAGGGGCTGCGCTTAGGAGCCCGCCTGCGGGAGCTGCACGCGGGGGCGCTCGCCCCGCGGCCCCGGCTGACGCCGGCGAAGGCTGCGCTGGGGTACGAATGGCAGCGGTGGGCCCAAGTTTTAAGCAGAAACGTGATGTGTTCCCCTCAGCGCCTCTCTCCCCTGGCCGCAGAGCTGCTGAAGGGAGCAGCACCCCCTGCCAGACAAGCGGTCAGCCTCATCCCCCTGTCCCGGAGCGCGGGGCAAAAGCGTACATAGCATAACACCAAGACGTTAAACATGAACGGAATGTATGAAAGTAATAAATAAAACACTTCTTTTGGTTTTTTTCTTTCTTTTTTTTTTTTTTTTTTTGTAAGACGTGGCTACATCGAGCTGACTGGAGCAGAAGGCCAGAGGAGACGCAGCCACAACTTCTTGCCTCTCTCAAACGCCAGGGAAGACGCAGTGAGTGTTCCACCCTACTTGCTTATTTTTGATCCTTTACTTTACAGAAATGTTTATGGCATGAAGTACTGTATAAGAAATGTGCATACACAAATACATGACAATTATACGTTAAGTTCTTTACAATATTAAATGTATAATATACAATTCTACAGATATCTTACATACAAAGGTGAATGCTGTGCCATATATTCAAATATGGCCATCCCTAGCAACTTTAGAGTGTCATACAAGTATAAAACCACAAAATAAAATAACTTTACAACTCTTTTGAAGTAGACAGATTTGCTCAACTGTTCTGCTAAAT
Organism: Struthio camelus; assembly: GCF_040807025.1. Classification (NCBI taxonomy): domain Eukaryota; kingdom Metazoa; phylum Chordata; class Aves; order Struthioniformes; family Struthionidae; genus Struthio; species Struthio camelus. The sequence continues at coordinate 11,764,907 of NC_090951.1, forward strand.
TAGCAGGCCAAGAGGCTAAAATTTTCATGAGCGATTTGTAATTTGGGTATCCAAGATGAGCAGACCTGTGGAGGTCTGACTTTCCATGGCAGGTATCCAGCGCTTTTCCAAAAATTAGACCTCTGCGTAGACTGTACGTTGGATAGTCAGGACAGCTCATCACTTTTGACAGTACTAATCTTAAACTTGAATTTTTATTTTTGCCTGATTGTAATGATTTGGTATTTAAGAATTGCTGACCATTTAATACTCGGTCCCTTGTTCTCTATGGCCATATTTAAGCATCTAAGAAGAGTTTAGTTAAAATTCAGCATCTACAATGGTATTCTATAAATTAATGTGGGAGAAACTAAACTGTGATTAACACTATGAATTAGTTATCGAGGACCCAATCATGCTAAACAGCAATAAACAGGATTTAGCAGAATGCTATTTATAACCTTGCACCTGCAAACGTGGTGCTGTCTCCTGAGTTAGGAAGCCCTGCAAGTCAGAAGAGTCAATACTGATTCATGAAAGGAACAGTAACCTCCTGCAGACATTAGGCTTCTTTAAAGAGAAAATTACACAGGTAGAGGGCAGCTACAGAATCAGTATTTTAATACTAGTTTAAAATAACAGAGGAAAAACAATCCAAACAAAAACGTGGCCTGCTTTCATCAGACAATGGAAGGGAGGCGGTTTTAACAGCTTTCTATAAATTTCCAGACCCATAAAGAGTAGCGTTGTCCAAAATCCTTAACATCTCCTCCCAAACGTGGGCTTATAACATGGTTAGCAAGTGAACAACAAGGGGTAACAGAGCTTGCTTGGCAGAACCACGCTGCTTAGATGATGCAGAACTTACAACTTCTGAGTCAAAACGAGACTGGCTTTAAGAGAACTACGGCTCCGTGTTAGGTATGTGGCCCTTGGATGACGGTAGATGGAGTTTTATTTTGTGCTTCCAGATCCCTACTTTTGCAAGTACTGGCCGTAACTGGCCTTGTCAAATTTTTGTTGCTTTTTTTGTTTGTTTGTTTTTTAAAGTACTGAGCACCAGTTGACTATAAATCGGTCCTTTTCTGATTCTGGATTCTGTCCACAGAGAATATTTCAGTTGGAAATGCTGTATAAAAATAAGCCATTTGCTAGCATGAATGAGTACAATCACAGAAGTGTAATGCAACGTATGGAGGTGTAAAGCACATTTGACATGAAAGGTGTGCAGGCAGGGAAGATACTCGGTGCAGTTTTTAGCGTCTCCTCTTCCTTTGGGTGGCCCCCGCTTCCCTGTGGTCAGCAGCGGTTGTGGGGGCGGGCTGTCGCTGGAAAGGCTGTCAGAATCGGTTCTCTTCCTGCCAAATTCAAATTGCTTTAATTGGTCTTTCTGCAGAAATCCTGGCTCGGGTCAGGATCTCATTGAAGCTTTGCCTTTGCCACCACCACAGCTGTTGAGCTGCAAGTATGTTCCCAAAAGCCTGGTGCGCTGAGCATGCTCAGTGATTTCATCGTGAAAAACGGACAACTGGTTTTTCGAATGCATTTCATGGCTGGCTATGTGACAGGTAGTTTCAGAATACCACTAACTGGCAACATAAAGTCAAAATCTGTTTGCTAATACTGTTTTGCAAATCCTTAGTGTTTCACATAAGGGACCATTAAACACTTCTACGGTTACAAAGGAGCAAGGGCGGGTTCTAGTCCAGGGGCTCCTGTTTTATTCTGATCGTTGGAGTAGGTTGTGGTCGTCTGTCCTCGCGACACAGCACGTATTCGCTGAACTGAGAGGAATCCACCCCACCACCACATGAAGCTGCCACGTTAAATCCCTTCTGAAATAATCTTTCAAGCACCTGCAATGTAGAAAAAAAAATCAGATTAATATTTAGCAGATTCTAGTGATAAAAGCAACGGATTCTAAATGATGGATTTGGTCTTCTGAGTCCTCACAGAATGAACATTATTCAGCTATAATTCTATAACTTGTTCTTAAATGACTACACTGTGATTAAAGTCTCGCTCTCAGCAAACCTCTGTAGAAAACAAAAATTAATCAAACAAATAAGCACTCTACAGAGCAGCTTAGTACATTATATAGTAAAATACTGGACTGCAGTGATATTGATGCCATCTCTTACTGGAAAGCAACACTAGGTTTAAGTCATAATAAAAAGTGCCCGTTATTCGTTATTAACATGAGCAGAAAGGGGCTGAAAACATTTCTGAGCTGTTCCTTAGCAGATGTAAATATATTAGGAATCTGAGTGACACTTCCACCAGGTCTTCATGAAAATCGCAACTATGATTCTTCCTTGCTGTAAAGGTGTGCTGCTTTTAGCAAAGCATGGCAGGCATCAGGCGTGGAACCAAGACGGGGCAATAAGCAAAGGAACTGGCACAGGGAAGCGGTTAATGTGCATTGCCCAAATATATTTTCTCTTCCTCCTTCTAAAGAAAAGTTGGTGCAAATAGATGCATGACTTTAAGGAGCCCAGAGGCAACTTTAATTTCTGAGACTGTCACACAGCACATTACCCAAGGATACACTGATCTCGGCAGTACGACAGGGGCCGTGCTTTCACACGGGTGAGCGTGTTGACACAGTTTCCCCAGCAGTAGTAGGAAGCATGCAGACTTCGCTCAGCGTTAGGTGTGAGCGGATGTCAGTTCCACCTTCAGCAGAAAGCAAATATGGAATTTAAGGCCCATTTGAAGGAGATGCCACACTTGCTTCCTCCAGCTAGGGACTCTGGTCAAAGTCCAGGGCAGGAGCACTGGGTCTACTGGGACATGTGTGACATTGAGGCACCTTCTTATACGCCCTTGGGAGCTCAGGTGAGTCCTGTGCATTACCAGTGAGTGGGGAGGAGATGTGGCAAGGCTCTGTGGTCTGTTATACGCCATGGCTGCATAGTGGGGTAAACTGGTTATGTATGGCGGTGCTTTACCAGCCGTACATTTTCAGACTGGCTGAACAACAGCAATCTTCACACCCACATATGAAATCCGCATCCAATACTCCTCCAGCCAGACCTCCTCCAGAGGCCCCTGTACTGTAGCACTGAGCTAATCCACAGATCAACGCTAATAATGCTGCAGCAGGTTACTGCAAAATCAGACCGGTGCCTCTAATTTGTATGATTAAATAAACTGACCCGATAGTTATGCTGCAGGCAAGAAAATGGTCCCTGCATTGTTCTCTACTGATAAATGTCAACAAGAGTAGGTAACAGTCTCGCTGCGGTACCATTTCCATTGCTACATCACAGGGGCCCCACTACACTGGACAGTGAACCTGATGACATATAGAGCTTGATGAATTTAGTATCACTGATATCCTCTCAGGATAGAGTCATCTGCAGTCCACGACAATAGGGACTAAGCTATTTAAAAACTTGTTCGCTCAACTTAGATATGTGTCTAAGCAATATACCCAACTTCAGAAGGTGAAAACTCATCCATTCTTCCTCAGGGGTTTATGTTAAAGAAAGAATTTGATTTCTTTTTTGGTTTTACCACGAATGACACTGTTAAGCACTTTAGTAGTTACACCTACTGCAGCAGTACTTAAAAATCTTATGCTTCAAGGCACAAGCTGATTGCCAGAGGGGGACTAAAAATAGTGCCACATGTTAAAGATTTGTGCACCAGACCTCTGCCCTGGCCCCTGCATGTGCAGACTGACGTTAATGCCAGGGTGCATTTTTCTAGGGCGCTGTTTCTTTTGACTGAACGTTGGCTTTGCTTCTTCCGAGACCAGCAGTTTGGGGCCTTTACTAAAGGTAGCAGATGGATTTGAAAAGGAAAATTGTATCCAAGGTAGTAGTGTGGTGCAATGTAATCCACAGTAACATTTTCTATTTTTAATCTGTGGGAACCTTCCTTTGAAGTCTGGTGTGGGAGCCATCTCCATTTCAATCAGTGGTTCGGGTTTCCAGTGGTAACTAAGAACTTGTACTTGCTACCCTGGCTCCTAAGGACCGGCAAAGAAAAGGAAACGCTCTCGCGCAGCTTTGCCGCCGAATCTGCTCTGAATCAGCCTGCCCTCGAAGCTCTGCCTGGCCTTGGGACAGAGCGACTTATGTTCTCGTAAAGTTACAGCTGCCAAATCTCACTGACTTTTGCCCTGATGTTTGCATAGTTTATACTGTAAGAAGGTTGTAGAACTGAAAGGGAAAAAACCCACCCCAGCGTACGGAAAGAAAATAAACCTGGAGAGATTAAAAGAAGGAGGGGGAGTGTGTTATCAAAATACATTTAAAAAAAGGAGAAAAGCTTAAAGCTCTGTTGTTTGTCTGGGCTAGATGCAGCCGTCAGGCCAGCGATGGGGTGACAGGCACAGGCCATAGTACTGTTTTACTAACGCCTGTTCCTACTCAGAGAGGAGGGCAGGAGTTTGATCGGGAAGGTGGAGTTAGACACCAGCAAACTGCTGTTTCACAGGCTCTAACGTGTTTATTTTGTTGCGTCTCCCTGTTCTCAGACTCAGGCAAGAGGAAGATCCAGCCATGGCAAAGGAGGCTCCTTCCATCTAACTGGACAGAGAAACACAGGATTGACAGGTAAAAAATCTCAGAGAGAGACAGGACTTCAAAACCTGGCTAAAAACTTTTTAAAATCAATTTGCTTGTAAGAAAAAACAAGCACTGGGGTGCCCTTGGCTTGCCTCAGTCCAAAGCTATGGAAGGCTGCATGTTAACATAGGACTTTCCTTTACTGAGCCAGCTCTCTGAAAGCACACGATGCAGGCAGACGTTACAGCCTCAGAGCGCTGCGCTCAGAACAAAGCGATTCATTTTTCCTGCCTCTGTGCTCGAAGGGCTACGCTGCAGGCTATAATCTAGTGTTCAAAACCTAGTAGGTATCATCAATTTTCTGAGCAAGAAGCAAAACGGGTCAAATCCTGTAAACAAGGCTGCGATGTTTAAATATTGTACAGTTTTAAGCATAACTTGAATGAGGTTGCGCCCAGTTGTAAGGAGGAAGCCTCCTAAAGGCTGCCTCCATGTACCCTAAGCGTTTGTACTCTTACTGCCCATGCGTGCATGACACTAAATGGCATGCAGAACAAGAACAGATTTAAATTCCATGTAGTGAATTTGGCCCTATATGCATTACTTTTTCAAAGGTAACATACAGATACATAGAGACACTTACTAAGTGTCTCCATGCATAAAATCAGAGCTACTTTTCTGTAAAGCTCCAAAGAGAATATGCCAAAAAGTAAATGAATCTCAGCTGTGATTCTCCTATGTCTAAGGAGACACACACGCATCCACTAGTAAATAGTGGATTTGTGCTAAGCTTTAATATACTCTGTCTTCCAGTATTCTAAGCACATGAAGATACGGACTCTGATTTTGTTGGAAGGTTTTCCAAATAGAAACATGATACTTTCATTTAATGCATTTCATTTAAATTTTGCAGAATATTAACAAATATAGTCTTAATTATGAAGAATATTCGACATAAACAAATGTCACAGAATTTTCTCCAGGTATGTTCATGTATCTCACTAGACCCTGTTGTGAGGAGTTGAAAAAACAGTTTGAGTCTTAAGAAAACTCTATACCTATATGAAAGTACAAATGGGCATTGACTGAGGGCTGCTATTTTTTCTGGCTGCCACTACGCACTGTAAGTTGGCGGGCTTTGTTTTACATGTACAATTCCTGACACAAAGCATTTCATGACAATTTTTAAGAGACTCAACAAGTTTATAAATTCTGCAGTTGTGCTACCAAATACGCTAAGCAGAGCACCAAGTGAAGTATTTCAGTAAAAAGCAAGCAGTCTCTTCAAGTCACTTTCTGAACTTCTTTAGAAATGACTCTACTCTCCCAATCGCTAGCCCTTCTGATCTGTCTCCCTTACGTCTTTGCATTAACAACAGCCTGTTTCCAACTTCTGGCTTACTATGGTTTTGCCAAAAAATATCGGGAAAGGGAAGTGCAATGCCAAAGTACTGACCAGAGTCCATCAGAGCCCAATGATAATTAGCTGCTGATTTCTTCAGGCTTTGGTCTCAGAAATATGTCGTTTTCCAGTAATTTACTAAAATTATTTAGACTATAGACTACTTTGGCATAAAAATTTTCTTTTCACAACATGAGCCAATACAAAGAAGCTCTTTGTTACTAGTTGAATTTTGACTGAATTCTGATTGGACTCGAGATATACTTGAATATTAAAAAAGCTAGTATTCAGCCTTTACTACAAGCATACATTTCGTACTAATACACCATTTTGGAGTAAAATACAGCTAAGTGCTAAGCCGCTTGGGCATCCAGCGCTTTGAACACCAGCCTGCAGTCCTGACCTGGCAGTGTCTAGCATTGGCCCTTCATTGTTTCGGTTATTCTAATTTCTTGAATGCATCTCAACATATCTCATGGACAGTGTTGCTGAAACATGAACGCACTCTTCTGCCCACTTACCTTAGCTAAACTGCAGCTGCTCCCATCTCCCGTACAATGGTGAATTCATCACTGTTCCCACTCGCAGCAAGTGGGTCTGCCTCTGACCCACCTCCAGCCTTCTATTTTTGGGGCAGCCCTCTCTAAACCTTGCCAAATGTGAAATTGCTAAGGACTGTGCAAAATTAACCACAGGCAATGGACTGGTACGTTAACCAAATAAAATACTTGGGAGTCCTGAACCTTGAACCAAAAATTCACCCCAAATAGCTGTTTTTAGACTCATTTCAAGCAAAAGCTATTAGCGTACAGTGGGTGAGTGAATGCTGTCCCAAGGAAGAAGCTGCCAGTGTCAAATGTGGGTAGTCAGAACTGCTCATCCACCTTTGCCTAGCCCAGTAGCAGGAGGGCTGCTGAAAACGTTCTCAGCTGGCAGCTTGAGAGATAGAGGGAGACTCAGCTCAGTTAAAGTAGACAGAGAAAAGAGGCATGGTAAGCAAGTCCACACTCCCCTAGTATTATGCCTCCCTCCTGAACCTGTCTGGCCAGGCTGTCTCATGGGCCAGCTTTTTTGTGGATGTTTACCCACAGGGAAGTTCACCAAGACCACTCAGTCATTTCCCATAGCCCAGTTAGCACCTCTGTAAGTGACAGTAGCTTTGGAGATATTCCCCTATGGATCAGAAGGTCTCACCTTCCATAATACATGTATTCTTTGTAACATATTTGAAAGGCGTACACGCAAAAACCAAGAGCTCTGTGTTTTGCCCTTGTTAATTACAGCACAAGTTAACAGCATCATCAACCCAGTCCTTTCTGCTCAGCTCAAGGAGAGCTACAGCGGCAAAGCTTTGGCCACAGTGGTTGTGATCCCTTGTGAAATGCCATTTCTTGCCCATGAGGCTGACTAAACACAAGTTATGTATTTATTTCCACATCCATCCACCTATCTGTCCAGTTATCTTCCTTTGTTTCATATGTTTAATTTTAAACTTAATGTCAAAACTCTGAGAATAAAATGAAATACATTTTGTTTAAAATACTCTGGGCAATTTTTATAGAACATCCTTTTGAAAAAAAAAAGTGCAGAGATCAATTTTTTTAAGTCCATCCCGCAGGCACCATCATTTAATTATGAGTGAGACATAAATTATGCATTTACACATTGTTGCATTTTCTATAAAATGGTGTGGAGATTTTTTTTGTAGTTTTTGGAACTCTCTCTGTCTTCCTAGGGGCACTTTGGAGGAAAAAAAAACTGCTGCAGGCTATACATTGATGAAAAAATTAGCATTTATCAGTATAACACCATTATGAGACCAGCATGGCACTAACATACACAAAATCTAAATCTATTTTTCTGCTTAGACTTAGGAAAACCTGAAAGACTGTGATCTCACCAGGCAGAAAATGTCTCCTTGCAGTGTAAGAACTGAAGGTAATTGGGCAGAAGCAAATAATTTGCATATAACTGAACACAAACTAGCAAAAAAAAAAATCCCAGCATCTACATGAGAGAGCATCGAAAGGCCATTACCTGCACTGAATTCAACCGGCAGTATCCATTCAAAGGAAACCTAATAACATGGGTAGGGTCTTGGTTCCAACCTGCGTTTACAGAGTTGCACATGACATCCCCGGTCTCAGGGAAGATCTCCTCTATTAAAGCTTTCTCCCCGCTCAATGCAATTCTTTCCCCCAGATCTGGAGTCACTCTTACGACCAAGCAGTCACAAGGCTGGAAATGTTTCCTTTGTTCTTTCTCTTGTTTCCATCGCTCAAGTTCCTTAATCATTGGCTGCAGCTGGTAATACTTTGCTTCTTCATATAAAAGATTAAAGTCCTGGAAAAAAAAAAAAGAGAGAGAGAGAGAGAGAAACTAGAAATGCTTATAGTTGTCTTTTAAAAATGAGCGCTGTGCCTGTTTGACCTACTTAGGCTTATGTATTGTCAGCAAGAGTGCAAAGGCAACAGGTATCCACATACTTTGTCTTCGTCTTACACCTACACATCAAACCACACTCTGCTAGTGTTGAATTTATTTGAGCACGGTTTTGGGAACCCTGAAGTTCCCATTGCACTGAATTACTCTTTCATTTATTATCCCACAAGCTCAATGCCAGAAGGCTTTACTTTTGGATTAAGAAATCAAAATAACTGGTTGCAATAAGCAAAGCCTGCTGATAGAAGAGAAGATGTCCTGAGCCTGAATCCTCACTCTTGGCATAGATCTAACAACAGAAGATCGTGGTCTTCGTTGTCACTTCTCCCGTTCATGTTGTGAGACAGAGGTGCCTATCCAGCTTCTCGCTTCCCCCCGCCTTTGCTGAGTTTGAAATTCAACTGCAGAAGCTCAGCTGCAAACCTCCCCTGAGTTTTCATGATTGTTCTTTGTTTAAACATATTTTGGAGTCTGGTAAATTTGACTAATGCAATGACCATACCAGTGGTTGGGAGCTCAGCTGTGTACTCCAAAAACTTCTAAGAAACAGATATTTCCAGACATTTGTCCATAACCTAACTTGGACCTTTGGGCAATTCAAATTCCCAATTTGATTAATTCTCAGTTAATTGATAAAGATGTCTTCTGCACATGCTCATTAATAACTTTTCATCAAATTTCCAATGGATTTTCCCACCTTAGTTTAAACATGTAAGAACACCTTGAGGAAAAGGGTATCATCAACTTCCCAAACCCAAACGAGCAGCAGTGCCCATCAGTGCATATGCTGCGCCAGAGAAACCAGGGCCCAGGAAACGCACAGGGCTGGTTTGCTTTCACCTGCCCCACTGCCTCCTTCAGGTTCCCGAAGGGAAAAGGAGCAGCAGAAGTAGCACCCCAGCACCTGTCCAGCTCCCAGCACCCTGCAGTTCAATTTCAGGGAAATGAATAATCATGACAGTGAAATTGCTGGAATCATTGAGGCTGGAAAGAAGGGAATGACAAGAAGTAATCAAGAAATGGGCACCAAAACTCACATGAAGGATAAATGCAGTGCCTCTGCTCTAGAACTCGGGGTAAGAGAACACTCTAAGGCCATTGAATATCCAGCACAAGAAAGATGCTACTTTTCACGGCAGCATGGAATTAACCTGTAAAATTTGCTGCTGCAGAATATCAGTGAACCAAAGCAGTTAACTGTGTTCAAATTTGGCACTACAGAGCCACCTCCGGTAGTGGAGAGGTGCTTGTTCACCCCAGGGCTGCCTAAGCCTAGAGATACATGAATATTAACAATGACACTAGCAAGGTTATTGCATTACAAAAGGGACATCTGATCCTCTGTATCTCTTTGATGTCTTCTAGGGTTGGGACAATATGCACACCACTAGGGGAGAAGAAAGGACTGGAGAACATAACAGAGAGAAGAGTGGTAAGTGAAGTCAAGAAGAAATGAGGGCCATAAACACACCCAGGAGAAGGAAGCCAGAAGATGAAAATCAACAGGAGGATTAAAGAAGAAACACTGGAGGTAGGAACTAGCCAGCTGGAAGAGCCATGGAGACTGGTTGCGTTATCTGGTCCCAGGTAAGAGATCGCTAGCCTCAAGGCCTCAGTCCTTGCCCGCTAGTCCAAGCTGAGGACAGCTGCCCCAATCTGCTCCACAGTGATACATTTCTGAAACAAGCGTGGATGGAGGGTAATTTTTTTTTTTTCAAAAGTCAGCACTCTACTAAACTGTTATTGCTTCTCTCCCTGTACTTGCGAAGTTCCTTGGTTACTGAGCAAGGGATCAGTTTAAACTTAAAGGGATTAGTGACCTAAATTAACCCCCCCCCCTTTCTAAAATCCCCTTCATAAGAGACACTGGAGCAACACGGTCCACCATACATTACAACAGTAACGTTGTAGAGTACACAGAAGCATCCAGTGCTTACTGAAGTCAATGGAAAGTCTCCCACTGTTTCCTGTATGTCCTGAGAACCTAGTTTTGGAATATTTGCATTCATGGTCACTATAAAAGAACATATTATTTGTAAAGGTCGATCAATTGATTATGTGCTAAGAAAACTCAACAATAAAACCTAGAAGAGATGGTGCAGCCATATAAAAATCAGTCCTTCATTTCTGAAAGTGAATGGAGGTATGGCACCCCTAAGACAGGATGCAAAGCCCATTAATTCCATGACAGTTTTTTCAACCAACTTCACTGGGCTTTGGACTAGGCTAACAGTATCCTGAATCACAGCAGTGGAATGGTCTAACACCTCCAGGCCAAAACAAAATTGCCATAAACCAAACAAAATCAGGATCATACCATCTCTTCCTCCCCCACAGCCATTTATTAGCCTACAGCATCAAATCCAACTCTTTAATAACCATCTGGTGTAGCTATCATTTGTCCTAAAGTAAACAAGATAAAGGTTAAACAAGATAAAATTTAAATTCTCATGTCCTTTTTGTGGTAAGACAATAACCAGTTTTCAAGTGAAACAGCTCTTCCACAATTGTTTCTGGAAGGATGCAGCACACATTTCAGGCTGCTGTGTGGAAAACAAGAGTTATGGTAAAGTTTCATGTGCTTTACGGCAGTAGGGATGCACCCACACACTGATGCACTCCAGTCATAACGACTGGGATTTAAGCCAACAAGTTTGAGTCAGTTTTTAAAATCAAACTTCACCACCACACACAACACATCTCATCTCCGTTTGATTTTCCTTTCCTGCTTGGGTTCAGCACCGACTATGCTGGAAAATGTTTTGTACCTAGAGAAGGGGATTTATAGCAAAAACATTTAGAAACTTAAATGTGCTTGTATGGATGGGGCAATGTGTACGTGCAGCATTAGGGACGCTGGGCAACTGCCTATTTTCAGACAGTGGCAACACAGGGAATTTGTTGCTCTGTAAGGAACAGATGGGATAGAAAAGGGTCTTCTCCTAGGAGTGGCAAGAGAACATTCGTTGCTGTCCAGCAGTGACAATCTTGGAAACAGAAGCGTTCTGTGAAACTACACTCCCCTGACATGCCCTGACTGCATGTTACCCGGACTATGTCCTGCCACCATGGACCACTCCATGGCCCGGACTTTGGTTTGGCTCCTGTAACTTAAGATCTTACATGTCTGCATTGAGTGACCTGGGCAACTCTGACGGATTTGACAACGTATTTAGGAAGGGACGAGGATTTTTTACAAAACCACTAACAAAGAAAACATGAATGGCTTAAAGCATGGCGGTCTAATTCTCTATAAAACCTGTGCTTGGGCATGATGATCAACTCTCAACGTACTGTTAAATACACTACTTTCTCATGCAGGTTTTATAAACCCTTCTGAGTACTGTGCGTCTGTGACTGGACCAACAGTGATGCCCGACTCTGGATTGTCTATGCTACGCCTGGGATGTCCAGGTAATACTGTCATAGATATTTCCACCCTTGCACAGCAGATATAAAATCCTACCCTGATTTGCAAATGCTTAACACAGACTATCAAGTAGAAAAAAATCGACCCACAAGGGACCCCTGCCAGAGTGGTGTCACAGGAGCTACAAGAAATATTTCCATGCTGCTCACTTTGGTGAGTTACCAAAGGTAGACGCAGACATGAGTCTTCCTAGACCTGTTCAAGGAAGAACACGTGCCTACGTGCCTGTAGGAGGCACGTTTCACCTAAACAGGAGTAGCTACTGGGTGGACCTGCCTGGCACAGTGGCAGCTGTGTGCTGTTTCACTGAAACAGCCTCAGAACAGCCTACTCCAGCTTCTGTCCCAGGGGCACAGGGATACGTGTGTACAGACAAACGGGCCCCCTCTCTCACGGGGAGTCCCACGACCAGTGCAGCTTTGCTGAGCAGCAGGCAGCGTCCCAGAGCAGCTTTTGCACATTATCCAGCACCTCCTTGCTCTGCAGAACTACTGAGGAGTCTCCCGTTTCTCCTACCTTCCCAGCCTCGTAGGGCAGTATCTCGTGGCTACACAGCTCAGAGTCAGGCACTGCGTATGGCAGCTAACATAGCGCTCGTGTTTGAACAGGGAGTGTCCCTCTACTCAGCAGGTGCCTCCTATAGGCACGGTCCCTGCTCACGAGGAGGGCTGCTCCCTGCGAGAGCGAAAGAGGAGATGGCCAGCTCGGCCCCACGCTTTGCTGTGAAGTACCACAAAAGGTCTCCAGTGATGGCCCCTGCTCTCGTATTCTGTTTCACGCTCTCAACAACGATCAGGTATTTAACGAGCGCGCCTGTGCACGTGCATGCCTGCATGCGTGCCAGAGCGAGACGGCAGCCCCAGGTTCCCGAATCCCTCCTCGTTACAGTACGGCCACAACTGTGGCACAAGGCACAAACTCCTTGTACCATCTGTAACGTGAACGAGTGGCAAGTGCTGTCGTATCACCTGGAAAGGGAGCAGACAGACTGCAGGGGTGCACACAGCCTTCTCTCCGTCCTCAGTTTCCGGACAACAGGAGAAAGATCAACAAGTCTTTCAGAGATGCAGCTTTTTGGCTTTGACAAGTCTGCTTGTGATTTAGTAGAAAAGTTTTTTTTCTGGTGGAGTTCATGTCAGCTAAACTTTGCAGTCACCCTAAGTCTGGTTGCCTCTTCCCGGGGAGGAAAGAGGAAGCGCAATTGCAAGACAGGCTGTGCTGCTGTTGGGATGTCCATGCCAGCGGGTCGGTACAGATCTACTAACTACAGGCAAAGGGGAAATGTCTCATGTGAACCTGATGCTGCTCCCTCAGTACTGAAGAGGTTCTTTATTTTTGTACCTAATATTGACTCCTGAATAGGCCAAAATGGCTCCGTCTACCCCTTTTTCACTTGTTATTCTTTGTTTACATGAAACAACAAACTCTCCTCCTGACTAAACATTTCTTCTGTATTTTAGCGCTGTGAAGATCTGCCTCCTGGCTACGAGAGAAAGTTGCTCGCTCCTCCTGTGAGGACCATGCCATTTGTTAAGGTAAGTCTGAGAGTACCCAATATTAGATGCAGCTATATTAATTTTAAAACTGTATTAAGACAGCAGAGCACTGGCCTTGTGGTTCCAGGGCTACAGGTGACCTTTACAATCAATATGAAACTCAGATGTCCTGTGCATTTGTACTCTGCCCTTCCTAAAGATGGAATAATAATATACAAGTTGCCTATGTCTACTTTTGTTCGAAGATCTCTAAGCAGGGAGTGAATCTCAGATAAGTAGCTATGTGGTGCAGTATGGTCCTGATGTTGCTTGAAGATCTGTAATGAAAGTGAAGGGGGCAGATGCTGGTCATAAATGCTGTGGGGAAAACACCTCTGATGGGGGAAATTAAGGTCGAGGATAGGCCTTCCCGCTGCTCGCCATCGCCTTGGCGCAGCACAGACTGGGTGCAAAGGACAGCTGAGCCAAACGGCTCATGGTAATTCCACATCATACTTAATGTGGCTTAAAACCCACAAAACCCAGGAAACCTGTATGAACTATTAGCGTATTGCTCTCAGGAGGGAGACCTGTGAGATACCAAAGACTTTCAAGTTCTGGCTTATTAGTAATTGGAAGAGTAATTAATATTCACTGTAAACACACCAGTCAGACTTGATAATAAAGAATCGCTAGTCTAGGAACACATACCCCATTTTCTCTGCATTTCAGTGTTAACTTAGTCTGAAAACAACACTTAAATAGCAAACACAATAACATTGGTGTGGTACTAACATTCCAAACTTTCCAAAATAACCATCTGAGCAGCAATTCAAGTTGAAAAGCAACTGGGCTAAACCTTGAGGCTAATAAACTGCTGATTAAATTAAGGGGTAAAAAACTAATAAATATTCAAAACACTTGATAATGCTTTGTTTGACATAAAGAACATTTAATGCAAGTCTCACTGGAAAACCTGTCAGGTTTTATACCTTAAATAGCGTTTTGCATTTAGAAACACCAAGTGATTCCATTTGCAGCCTTTGATTATTGTCTTCTGTCACTTTAATCATGCTGGTAAAATTACAAGATTTCTGTGAAGTCAAATCCGTTTACAATGCAGTTTTAATACAGCTTTGCAGCGCATTCTTCTATGCATTTTTATTTAGTTACTCCCTACCTAGCGATACTTTGCTTTGTTCTTGAGCCCTCATTAGCCTGGGGTTTGCTCTAAAGCTCTCTCAGGGAGGAACTAGCTAAAATACAGTTAACCCTCTGCAAAAAGATGGTCTGGAGCAACAGACCGAGTATGGGCACAGAGGCAGGCTCTCTCGCAGCCCTGCCAGCGGCTGCTGTGCAGACCAGTCGCTGGCATCCACTGACCGGCTCACCTCAGGGCTCTTGCGAATCCTGCTGGGTTCGTTTTACAGCACCTCTGAAATCCACCCTCCCGATGCCAGCCTAGGCCACGATCATCTCCAGCTCTGTCGCTAGCGCACCCTCTTCTCACTCCTCCTTGTCTCACCAGATTATCCAAAACATTGCCGCTAAAAGCATCTCCCTGGCATTTTAATATATTATTTCTCTGTTCACCCCCGCCTTTACTTGCTCCTTACAACCCACAGGAATGTCCTGGTCTTTAGCTTCACTCCTACCTGCGCGTTTTCTCCCAGTTCTCCGTAGGTACTTTTTCTCACATCCATCCCTTCTGCTCTGCCTCCCCCCCTCTGCTTCCCGACACCCGGCACGCGGGGTCACCTCCCCAGCCTGCCCGCCATGCTCCAGAAAGACCAGTCCTCAAGGCAGCACTTGGACTGGAGCTTCACCACTGCCTGTGGAAGCCAAAACTTCTCCCTGCCTTGGGATGAGATCTTCCCTCCCAGCCCACGCTGCGTTCTGGGGCAGCTCCTAACAATCCCTTTAATTTTAACTATCAGCTCTGTGATGCCTGGATTAAACATGATTATACTCACCGCTTAGGCAAAAATGGCTGAGAACTGGTTTGCAGGATGAGGATCAGCTGCATGCCAAGGCTGAAGCCACCACAGCAACCACAAATTTGGAATGACTCAGTAATGACTGGCCAAATTACCTTGCCTGCCTAGTGCAACATGAAAAATGAAATCTCACTACACCATGTGGGAACTTTTGTTTCCAGCAACACTCCATGTCTCCTGAGAGGATCCCCATTATCCTTATAACGTATTCACCATGGAGTTAGTTCTTTTGTTTAATCTTGTCATCTACAGTTTGGATACTTTTGTCTTCTAATTTTCATACATAAGCATGAGAATGTTGCAAGTTCTGTAAGCGCAAAGCCAAATAAACAAGTCTAGGAGGAGAGCGTTTAAACGATCAGGATTTGCAAAGCAACCCAATGCCATTATTTCATAGAAAACATGTATCACTCGTTGGAATCTCCTCAGTAAATTCCATTTCCCAAGAATATTCTGATATTCATAAATTGTCTTAAAGATCACTTCTTGAAATGAAAATATCTGCATTGGTTATACCTAACAGAAATCCTCATGGGTTTGTTTCTGGCTGTTTTGTTTTAATATCAACAAGGAAAAGATTTATATAGCTTAATTCCTCTGACTATCAAATGTAAAACATTTCTTTCAGATTCTGAACATTAAACCCTGGTAAGTGCTAGTTGCTGCTGTTGCTTTTTAATTGTTGTTATACCCTGATAAATAAGCTAAAAATGTGAGAAAATACAATTAGTTTAGAAAAACTGATTTAGCCGTAAGCTTCATCGTTTAACTTTTTATGGTATCCATGACAACCATTGGTCCATTTATTAAATAATAGCATCCCTAGTGTAATACACAACTACTAAAAATCCTAACAATAAACAGCAACGTTTAGTTAAGTGTGTTTAGGTCAAGCACACAAACCAACCTCCACCAAAATAAATGACAGAACGGGAAAAAAAAAGATTGCAGACTGTGGCTTTCCTTACCTTAAAGTCATCGGGGAGCAGTAGTTTAGATGTCCTTAGGAAGCTTAATATATATCTGAAAATTTCACCATCTCGATCAATGAAATAATGTTGTTTTAAACTGTCCAAGACAATAGGCTCTGTGCCATTAAACAGACGACTTATTCTGAAAAAGAAAAGAAAAAGAAATGGGTAAGAGAGACAAAATCTTGTTACACCCTTAGGGCTTAAAAACCTCCAACCAATTTGGTTGCATCAATTCAATGTGCATAAGGTAATTCAGTATCTTAATTTGGGGAGAAATACAAACAAGTGTGCAAAGATAAGTGCTTTGGACCCGTGTGTGCGCACACACACACGTGCACACGCGTGTGTACACACACCGATACAGACGGTGTGTGCGTCAGCGGTGAGAGCCCCGCCACTGCTCCTAAAGCAAAACTCTCACTGCCCAGAACGAGGGCTGCAAATTAGGCCTCGACGGCAAAAATGCCTATGAACTTCTCGCCCTGTGGTTGCCGCAGTAATTCTGCTATGACCATGCATCACGAGGTACGTTATACGTCCCTGTGCACCGTACGGAGTTAACAGAGAACTGACTGCACTGTGGCGGTGGGATGGGTTGCTGGACGCTAGCTTTTTCACCAGCTTGGCTGTCTTTTTGATCAAACGCCAGCAAAGCGTTTGCATTTTAGAGGAGAGAATACCTGCACGCTGGGATGAGCTGCCTGGGTCCCTCAGTGCTGGGTAAGCGGGCATCGGAGGCTGGATGCTGCAGCCAACTAGCAACCAATGGTCCGTGCAGGCATCTGCAGCATTACCTGTGGGAGCGCAGGGCTACTGCCAGTAGCCAGGGACCCGCGAGCCAGCGCTCCTGGCAGATAAAAGCAATGGGGCAAATCTTTCATGAGCAAAGAAAAGGAGGAGAAAAATATGAAACCGGGAATCCAGCTGGCTAGGTGTAAACAGGGGCGAAGTACAACATCAGCTACCTCATTTGGGTTTGCTCGTGGGCACTACAGAAAGCAAAGTGGGCAGTCGCCTGGCTGGATTCATCCCTCTCCTCCCTCCTGAACAAGTGGCGTGGTTCAGAGCGCCTTGTCTTCCCATGAGAAATAACCCAGCTGAATATACGTTCTTGAAAGGAAAATCACAGGAGACAGACAGCAACCACCTATTAAGTAATTGAGTCCATCTCTCTGACAGTGCAGCGTCGCTCCCAACTGCTGCGTGTCTCCTGTTTCGAAGTCGAGTTTTAAATAACCCTGCCTACGAGGATGCCGTTATTTCCCAGAGACTACTCCCCAGCCCGCTAGATTTCACTGTCAGGCGGCTTCCCTCGTCCGCAGCCCAGGAGCCCGCTCTGCAAGCAGGGCAGGGCTTTCCCCACCCGGCGAACAGGAGCTCACCGAAGCCTGCGCCGGCCGGCGGGCGCGGAAGCCCTAAGCGGGCTGCCTGCCCGTCCGCGGCCCCGGGGAAGCGCCGCCGGAGCCCCAGCCCGCAGCACGCTTCGGCTTGCCGGCCCACCAGGAAGGGGGACAGGTGACGGTGGCCATACGCCAGAAGGGCGGTTTTGCTCCGCTCAGAGGCTGCCCGCGCCACAACCGCCGACGCTGGCTCGCTCGCGGCTGCCCCTGCCCTGCCTCCCTCCCGGCCCGTCGCAACGCAGCTGAGATTTGTTCTCCGCAGCTGCACTTCGAGCTGATCTTCTCGCTTTCTAGTTTAGTTGCAAATTTAATTAATGTGCCACTTATTTCTGAATTAATTTTTGAGACATTAAATAAAACTGGACTTAGCAATCCCCCACTGAACTCGGCTTAAAAGCCTTCTGCCCTCTCATGCAAGTCCCACGTTTTACTGCCTGCACGCCTTCCCTCGTGTCTTGTTAGTATTCAGCTAGTCTGATTTACTTACGAGAATAACCAAATGTTTCCACAAATCCTAATTATAATACATTTACTGCTTTTTCGTCAACCTCTAGCCTTTCAACTGTACCAGGAAGAACAATCCAGTTCACATTGCAACATTTAATTTATGTAATGCCAAGGTTCAGTGAGCCTCCAGTAATTCATTATTTTCCTTTTCATTGTTATTTTTGGGCTATTTGCCTGAGACAGCCAAATATATTGCTTTGTACAGTGTTAAATTTTAGTCCAGGAACCAGACGGTTAATTTATTTCCCACAGGAGCTTGTGCGGTGTTCTGAGTCAGAGCGAAAACAGAGGTAACACTGATACAGCAGCTCAGTATTCAGTGCTGTACATGCATTGAGTAAATCTGCCTGGGCATTGAAAGTTTTGAGACCTCATCTTACACCTGAACAAGCTAGGCTTTGGCTTAAACCTCCTCCCCTTGGCAGCCCTTTTTCCGTGAGGTTTGCAGAAGCAATGCAAGGGCTGCTGCTCAGCTCCTTGGTGCATTTGGGGAAGGGCTTGCCAACAAAGAAAGGATGCAGGGAAGACAGGATACAAAATTTTAATGGGCTGTTCTTTAAAGTAGTGAAGCATTTTTTTGGTAATGAAAACAAAACATGAATTTTGAGGCCTGCGTGGAGTGCCCTGAGCTGTATTTCTTCACCAGCAAAATTACTGCTGGGGAAAGAAACTTGCAGAGTGTTGAAAGACTTAACTGCCACCCCAAAAACAGTGTTGAATAGTTTAAGGATTTATTTGACATTTTAGGGGGCTACTATGTTCCAAGAACAAACTTCAGTGCAGTATGTTGTAACCCTGCATGCAGAAAGTGTCCCTGCTTCTCTCTTCTCACCAATGTGAACTCTACCTGTGGAAAGTCAGTTGGCAAATGCAACGCTTTGGGAGCACAAAGTGAACTCAAACGACAGGCACATGCAGCTTCTAATGCAAACTCTGCATGTCAAGTTAACTCGTGGGGTGTAAAGCCAAGAAAAAGAGCATGGCAAACCCCACCTGATGCTGATTTACTCCATGGCTAGGTCTCAGGTTGGACAGAATGAAACACAGTGTACAGAAGTTGGGAAGTCAGATGTGTGCCGACTGTTCTTCAAGGAAATAGCATAGCAAGTATAAATATTAGTAATTTAGGGACACAACAGTCTGCATGCTGTCTGGAAATTAAGAAAACCTTTTGTGTCCTGTACAGGAGCGGACTGTGGCTGGAAGCAGACTCACGGGTAACTGTGCAGCTGCGGAAGGCCGTGTGCACTAAAGAGGTCCCATGTGCTACAACATTTTGGTTTGCAGTGTCTTGAAGGGCACCACAACTGGGACCTGCCGAGTTTGCGCATGTTAGAGAGCAGATGAAGTCAGCCCAGGGTAAGGGGGTGGGAATGGTTTTGTATTGCACAAATTTTGTGATGTTTGGTCAGAAATGAGATACTGCTTAGGCAGGCACTCAGGGAGCTCTGCTGCCTCCCAGATCTCCCCAGTGCAGTGTGAATTCAAGTCGCGGGGTGGGGTTGCAGCCCTTTTAGACCTGGCACTGTTTAGCTCTGAAAATGGTTGCTTTTATGAGCGGTTATGGTGCCAGCATCCTTCTGATGGGCAAATTAGGTTATGCCATCTTCAGGAGAAACTACTTGCTTATGACAGGCCGGTACGGTGCTTCCAGGGGTATTTGCAACAAGGTGGAAGTCTCAAGAAAATAAGAGACAGAAGGCAAAAAGAGCTAAACTTAGATCCTGCGGAGATGAGTAAGTCTGACCAATGCATGCATGCTTCTTCAGTATTCCCACCTTTTGCAAGAGACGCTTCACTTTTTAATTTATAAACACTTTCAAAACTTTTGTCCAAGATTTAATTTCCAGGCAGAGCGTTCATCAAGGCAGGATCAATCAAAACAGGTAAAGGAAGGCCTAAGGATTACCAGCTTGCCTTTCCATTGCCTCCATCTCCTATTGCCAGCATCTGGAGCGCTCCCGCTGTGCTTCAGCTCTGACTTCCCAGCGCTAGACACGTCTGAGCTGCAGCGCTTCCCTCCGTAATTGCAATGCGGTTGCCCAGTATCCCCTGGCTGACGCTCGGCACGTGCTGCCCACCGAGCCCCTCGCCGGCCGGCTACGCGCTGTGCCCGTGGCTCCCGCGGCCCCGCGTAGCAGCACCCGGCCTCCAGCCCGGTGGGTCTGTCCCGTAATCCACGCTCGGCCTGGAGCCTCTCCGCTGCTCTTCCGAACTTTTAGGAGACAACCTGTTGAGCGCATTGCCGCAGTTTCTTTGTGCTGCTGTTGCTTTTGCTACAGGCGTTTACGTTTTCAATAACGTTTAGCCAAAACGCCGACGGGCGAGTTTCTAGCTTTATACTGATTTCACTATGACATTAAGATCTCTTTTTATTAGCTTAAAAACAACCAACGCAGCCAGCCAGCCAGCCCACGCGGACAAGATCGCCAGCAAGGTGCCTTCTCGGTTCCCTGCGCAGGGAGGGAAGCCACGCGCCGCACTGACGCGCCCACAGACAGCGCTTCCCCCCACCCGCCCAGCTCCCCGCTTCCCTCGGGAGGGCTGAACGAGCTCCCGCCTCCCGTTCCCCGAGCAGGAAGACGGGGCTGGAGCGGGGGCAGGCCCGTCCCCAAACTGCAGGCTTCCTGGCGCGCAGCCTCCTTCGGGAACACCCCGGGAGCAGCCGGGGCTTTTCGCCTCGGCAGCCTGCGGGCGACCGACCGCCTCCGAGCGCCAGCGGCGCGGCCCACGCCTCGCCCGTCGGCCCCCCGCTCTCACGAGGTTTAAGAAGCGTTTCAGGACACCAGAGGTCTCAGCGGGTTTCTGCCTTCTGTTTTCAGGCCACGGTTCAGACGTTTTTCTTGACGGCCCCGAAAAAGTGGCTAAACCCCCTCTTTTTGAGCAGAAAACCTACAGGTCTTTCTCAGATCTGGTCCCAGAGGCGTTAGGAGGAGCAGCGAACGCGGCGGGCTCCGCAACGCGGGCCGGGGCGACGCGAAGGGGCAGCCCCCGCGCCGCCGCCCTCGCCCGGCCCCCCCGGCCGCCATGCCGCGCCGCGCACCTCAAACTCTTCACCACCACGCTGCGCTGAAAGTATTAATTTAAGTAATTACGTGATTAATATTTAACCGTTCAGTGATATTTTCGTCATTCATAATTCAGTTGTTTACACTCATCAAAAATTGATTCTGTAGACATTTTTCCTGCCCAGTGTCAGATCAGCGGGGAATGCATACTTCAGAAAACTGTCATTAAAATGTGTCTTTTCTCCCCCCCCCCCCCCCCCCCCCAACTTCAGGGGAGGCGAAGAAGAGAACGATGTCTCTCTGCCAGTCGGGGCAGCGGGCTGCTGCCTGCTCCCCCCAGCTGCCTGCGGCGGAGGCGCAGCCCAGCTGACCCGCTCCCCGAAGCCCTCCCTGCGCTTCACCCGAGCCCGGCCCTCGCAGGCACCTCTCCCGCTCCGGCGCGGGGCTGGGGCGGCGGCGGTGGCGGGAGGACGGCGGGCCGGGGAGCTCGGGGCAGGCCGAGGAGGCGGCCAGGGCCGAGCGCGGCCCGCCGCAGCGCGAGCGGGTTGCTTATCTCCTACGTGTTTGTTCAAGATGGGTATGATAAATACTGTTAGTGGCTATGATAAATACTGCTTTTGCAGAGGAAAAAAAAAAAAAAAAGCTGCGAATTGGAGCAAAGGCGCCCGGGAGACTAAAAAAATGCACCCGAACCCAGCACCGTCACGCAGGTGGGTAAGCAGTTTCTGTTATTTGTCCTATCACAGAAAAAAGGAGCTTCCAGGGGAGAATACAGCAAAGCGCCTGAAAAGCAGGCAGCCCTCGCCGGAGAAGGGACACGAATAACCTCGCTGTGCGGCTAACGGGCGTCTTCTGCTCCATGGCCTGACCGTAGCTATGAGGGAGAGACGTTAAAAGCTGGTCTCTGCCGGGACACCAGCTCCCTCGTGCCCTGGCGAACGAGGAACCTGGCTAAAGGTTGCGCCTCGCTGCAGCTGTTTTTCTGATCTGCCCCATTTCAAACCTTCGGCTATAATTAGTGTGAAAGTCAAAAAACAAAACTCTGTTGCATGGTTATACTGCGCTTTCTCACCCTGCCACCTGACCAAACGGGGAGTTTTAGCCTTTTTCCAATTATGGGAAAAATAACGCTTAATGAGCACCGCCGTCTCCAGCACCAGTACCAGCAGTGTCGTGCGAGCGACGCATCCCGCCCGGGCGCGCTACGCTGCGGAAACACCGCCTGCCCTTCCCCGCTGCGGCCCTGCCGCCACCGTAGTCACAGACAACGTCGTGCCCACCTACCTCAGCGTGCTGTAGGCACAGACGGGGCTCAAAAGCTGCTAGAGGTGGAGAAAATTTTGTTTTAAGCATCTTTTGTTTGCCTCTTTTGTTTAAGTAATCTTTTTTTGCATCCTGACAGACAAAAGTGCGTGCCCGACTCGGGGTATAAACTGCGACTTTGCAAACTCCGAGCCCCAGGCAGCCCCGGTGCTTTGGGGCAGGCTCGTGCTCCTACGGACACGCTCGCCGCCGCCGCCACGGGCCACGCGTCCCGCGCTGAGCAGCGATAGTCGGACACGAAACGCGTCCACGAGACCTGAATGGAGATTTTTTTTAAACCCTGTAACCCGCCAAACGTCTCTCGACAGTTAACGACAAAAGTGTCAAATAACACAGTCCAGTCTCGGCAGAGGGATGAACGGCGTAAGTTACGAGGTAATGGGTTTATCCATCTCCAAATCCTCTAGTCTTGTGTTCCTGCCATTTAACTTTGATCCTGGCATGCCATAGGAGTTTTTTGAGCCCTATGCTCGCTTTGCACTGCTTTTGAAGGATATTACACTCATTAACTATTAAGCACCTGAAGGAACTGCAGGATCTATTACCTAGATTTAATACTTCATATTTTGCTGTTCAGGCTAGAATATCTATTTTTGCAATAGATCAGAGCTGGTATATATAGTATCAACATGTATTTTTAAAAGTCAATAAGCCAGAAAGAACATTATCATCCACCATGCAGAATCATTCTAACAAAGTTCTGGAAGGATTTTTTTTTTTTTTGGTAATACTATCACTAAAAAGCAAAATTAGATACGTAATAGATTTTGTAGTTGTAACGAAAGCGAGGATGACCATGTTTCCATGATCATGTTAGTAGCAGTTACAGTCCACTGAAGCAACAGGTAACAAAACACACTGTAGTATAAAGTACCTCTTATTTCTGAAATACTACAAACAGTTCATGGTAAGGATAGGAGATCCTATGGGTCTTTCTCTTCCCTCTGTTGCTAATAGCCTAGGCCCGTGCTTAAGACACTTTGGAGGGTGACTATCTGAGATATAATTTAATGGAAATATATAGTTATAGTCTTTGATAAATTATTTTTAATGGAGAGTATTGCCTGTATACAAATTAGCAGCTAAGTCAGAAATCGGCAATGCTATTCCCAGATACAGAAGCTAGTGTCTTTTCTTGTTTTAAAAAATTCTCTGGTAAGCAAGAGCCACACTGGTCCGGCGTCAGTGTGGCTAAGCACCCCATCGTGTCTTTGGGGAGAAGGAGGGAGCAGTCAAACAGCCGTAATTAGAGGAGCGACGACTGAGGAAATTTAGGCTTCGGTATAACCCCTGCACGTCATTGTGAGACTCGAGTTAGGCCCATCAGGACTAGTCGCTCACCCCGAATCCGTCAGCAGCGTATTTGCTCCCGGAGGGACCGGCTCTGCCACCCATCTCACGTAGGAGTAAGCAGTTCATGAGTAAAGCACCACTTAGTCGTGAGTAATGGTGGCAGAATCCAGCCCTAAATCAGGCTAATGATTTTATTTTGCCTTATTAAACTAGCATTTGTATATTTTAGTGTGTTATTTTAACAGCTATAAAAAGACTTCACTAAACAAACAGTTTCTAGTATGTTAATTGCTGCATTACGAATTCTTTCATTCCGTTCAGTGTATAACCACATTTATATGCCGGATAAGCAGAGACACATACAGACAGAACAGCACTCGCTCTATACACACATCATAACTCTGCCACATTTATTTAAGTCTTCAGTCATGAAATGCATTCGCTGTGCTTAACAAGAAAAAAATACAACTTTCAAACACAGGTAGGATTTGCATCTCTTCCATAAAAGTACCCTACGTACCTCTGACATGGTTCCACTAATCTTGTTAATCTTCTGTAATAGGGAAAGTGAAAAACAGCCTTCCATTATGTTTTGACACTTAAATATACTATTTGCATTTATTTGGTCTAGCTAAACTAAGTGCCTCACTAAAGCCTCCGACACGCATCATAACGCTGGTCATACCTAGTCCAGGGAAATTATGTACTTGTTTCACAGCGCTCAAAGGACTGTCACATCTGCGTAAGACAGATTCACGGGGGTTAGGCAGACCACAGCTCCGGCGCTCAGCCTCTCCGTACCAGCCCGGCTGCAGCAGCACAGGCTTCCCTGCACGGCAACTGGAGCAAAACCTGGCCTTACCGCCCCAGAAATCCTTGGCATAAAGCTCTGTGGGACTTGGGCAGAAGCTGACTACGTGCTAGTACTGCGACCATCAGCTCCGTTACGAATTATGTCGGTGCTGTGGAAGCCTCCACCCATTAAAACCAACACACCGACCAGTTAACAAACCCGTGAGCCAGCCGAGACCCATGCCAGGGATCGCTCAGGCTGTCCTCAGCAGCACGGCGCCTACCATCCAAACAGTCTTTGACTTAAACTGACAAAACCGGGCAAAATCCTTCTGCAAAACTTCCCAAGTTGCTCTGCAGTAACTAGCACTGGATTGTGGGCTTTCGATGTGGCTGGCGCGGGAATGCTCGGCAGTTCAATGTAAGCGGAGCGGTTCAAGATAGGCCAGTTCTGCTACCCTTATTCCTAGTAAGTGGCAACCGTTCACTGAGAGCATGACGGGCAGAGTCTGGCTGACTTGTGTATTTTGAACAAAACTAACCAAATAATATTACAGTAAGATATGAACCCTCAAAACACAGAATTTGTTACAGGTAGGAGCTAAGTATTATTCTTTCAGCGAAACATGTCAAAGTCCAGGTAACTGCACAGGAATTCATACAATGTAGGTATCACCGGTCTAGCTGGGAATTCATCTCTCCATCTTGCATTGCAGAATTTTCCTTTCACTTAAACAAGCACCTATTTGTTTGATTTCCTGTACTATCATTTTTTCCATTTCTTCTTGTGACTTTTAATTCATTCTAACTGAAGTTTTGTCTAACTAGTTGGTGAAGACTAAAAATATTAATACAAATGTATGCTGTTGAAAGTATCATATTTTTTATTATGTCATGGCTGCTGCTGCTGCTGCTCTGATTTGAGCCTGTGAGAGTTCTTGGCCTTTTATGCTTTGTCAATAGAGAATTTACACTAAATTTTGGCTAGGAAAATCAGCACAGGAATAAAAATTCTTTAATTTAAAGGAAATTCCCAAACTAGCATCTTAATGTTCCCTAGTTTCCCAAAGGTCCCAATCCTGCAAGAACTGCATTTCAGTTCAAACTCTGTGGGAGTTGCGGGCAGTCAACAGAATTAGGTTGCTAATTTATGAGATGAACAATTCAAATAAAACATTCCTGCCTATACAAGCCTTTTCTTGCTATTCCTTTAAACCTCCCTTCCCCCTAAATCAGGGTACTATGAGGGCCCTGATGAGAAAAGAGTTGAAGCAAATATCTCTTTTTTTTCTGGATTACTTGCTGTAACTTTAAGTAGGAGTAGTAACTTTATTTAACTAAATATTTTAACTAGGATTTTCAAATCTGGCTAGATTTTGACATTGGTTCCATTAACATCAGCCTTGTACAGCTGGGCTTCTGGGAGGTTGAAAAACATGCAGATACTAGTTTTATTTTAATATAAAGGGACTAAATACTCGCGCATTTAAGTCAATGGGGAAACTCTCACTGCGACTCAGCGAAGCCAGGAGAAAACCTCGACTGTCCCTCATTTACCTTTCCGGGCACTAGTCTGGCCCTCCACGTCCTTTGCATGCGTGGGCGCTGTGAAACCAGCACGTTTCGCTATATGGCAGGAGAAAGCGGGCCAGATACGTAAGGCCTGCACCACCTTTTGTAAAAAGTGAATGATGCCGAGCTAACACATTAACTTCGGTGCCTACTGCTCAGGCAAACAGCTAGAATACTTCATCTTCTCAAGCTATATCCCTTTATTTTTGAGCCCAGATGAATTAAAGCTGAGTGTTTTTTTACTAAGTTTATTTATTTATTTCCAGGTCAGCAGAAAAAAGTTGTCAAGCCCAGGCTGCCAGGGACTCTTTACAGCATCAGCTTTGGTCAGCAAGAAGCACAAACACGAGCCTACCCACAGCGCCCAAGCCTGCCTCCGTTGCATGGGGCAATCGCCACTGATGTAAACAGGGACGATACCTGCTTCTCTGGGTAGGGATAAATTGGCTTTCTGCTTAAAAGAAATTGTTCACTCTGCTTGTGCAGTCGGTTGGTATGCTGGATTTACTAAACAGGCAAAGCTTTTATGTTGTTGAGAATGATAATGCGGACAAAAAAGGGCTTATCTTACGCTCTTCCGTTATTTGCTTTTCCTGCAGCCCATCCTTTTATCCTCTGGTACATAAGCTACACCAGTTTTGCACAGCCCCAGAACGTACCATTGCTGCAATCACATCCTGTACACCTCAGGTGTAACTCACACCGCCGCTCGCTTCGACATGAAGAGGCCTCTGTGTTGCAGGCAGACCAAAGGCTGCAGCTGGCTGTAATTCTCTACAAACAAGTGATCTGGAAGTTGCTCCTAGTTCTCTCTATCCATATTTCTGTTATCACAGTTAAAATGACAAAGGAATGACGCTCCTATTTATTTTTACATTTGATTAAGCTGTACTGAACGTATTTTTCCTAGCTGTTCACTTAAAGTAACTGAACATGTCAACATGATTTGTTAAAAAGTAATATTAAAGGGAAAACAACTAACAAAGTCCTTATTTCCATATCAAGTAGGAGCACTCGGGTAATAATTTTTGCTGGGGAGCCTGAGCAGTCAGCAGATGAAAGGCAAAACCGAAATAGTATTTCCAGGAGATCTTTTGCTGCCGCAGCAGGATGCGAGCAGGGAAACGCCGTACAGGAACGGGGGGAAGCGATGTGACGACACATCAGCGAGGAGCAGCCAGGCTCCATGGCCACGTGCCAGGAAACGCGGGGCAGCCCCTGACTGTGGGCTACGTGGAGGGACCCGTCACCGAGGAAGGAGGTAACCATACACCTGCAGCACACAGGAGGCTCAGACTGGGGACTTAAGCTAGACAAAACTTTAAATAATAAGAAAACTGTAAAATGTTGGATTCTGATGAGGTACTACTGAAAGCTGAACCTGGCTTTTTTCTGTGACTGAGAGAGATTCATTCTTAAATACAATACTATGGGCATGGGTTTGATTCTGGTCCCAGTGAAGTCAAGGCCAAAACATCCTTTGACTTAATTGAAAGCAGAAGCAGGCCCCAGCTTTAACCCTCCAGTCTGCAAACAGAACCTAATGGCATGTGAACAGAAGAGGAAATATGTTAGGAGCTGGTTACAAATCAATGCACTTTTTTTTCCTGTAAGACTAGAAAGCCATTGCTGAATTTTTTCTTCATTCAACAGCAGTGTAAGTGATCCTGGCCCAAAGTGAGGCCTCATTCGCTACCAGACAGCCCCAGCACAGGCAGGACAGCCGGCGTCTCTCTACTGCAATCTACTGATTCCCGTGGAGTTCCACTACCCAAATTGGCCTGTGACATTATATGAAAGTTTCGCAACTGTGGGATTTAGGTAGTTGCTTCCCAGGAGGTACAGCAAGTTTCCCAACTGCCAAAGCTGCAGCCCTTGGTGTAAATCATACTCTTACATCTTGTTGGCATAACACCTACAGAGCAGTATGACAGCAAAGATGTTAAAAGAGTCCCTGGTTTTCATTTTTCACTTTCTCAAGAGAGAGATTTGCTGCTGCAAACGCTTCTACCACTCCTAAATGGATTACCTGCAGCACTGGGCAGCATCTGCACTCCATTAGGATGCAGACGTAACAGGAGCCTGCCCTTTGGACTGGGATTCCTTCATCGTTTCAGCTTTACGTTGCAAATTTCAGTTTCCAGTGCTTGCCAACTGATCCCTTCTGAGTCTGACCAAGAGTAACGTTGCAAATGCTGCCTAAGAGCTTCCCAGCATCCGCGTGCAGGATTCCTTTCAGGTATTGCTTTATGTGGTCCTCAGCAGATAAAAAAACAGCAATTTTAGCCTTTGAATGCATACCATACTACATTACAGTGAAATCAACACAGTACATGTGAACACAGCAATTAGGCTACACAGCCTATTTGTCCTGGTGCCCTCTCCGGCAGACAGGCAGACATCACAGTGATTGCACAAAGAAGGAATGCAATAGCGCATGCGTGTGAAGCTAAAAACCATCCTGCACCAGAGAGTTTCAAATGAGACCGAATTAGGTAAAGAAAAAAAGGAAGAAAAAAAAAAGCCAAAAATGTTACTTTTTTAAGCATCAAACTATTAAAATACATATTAATCACAGTAGATGAGGCGAAGGAGTGGGCTGTTTGTTTGAAAGAGCTTGGAGATATGAGTTCATAACTTTGGCATTTAATTAATCTCTGTAGCTTCTCCCATCTCTAAAATTGAGTTAGGAGAGGCACCGTCCTGCTGTAACTCTGTTTGTATCTATGAGGTTATACCAGGGATGAGAGTGACCTGATGATACTTACCTGCTTTGGTCACTAGGTTATGCATTTAATGCTAGCATAGCACAATGGAACAAGCTGATGTGCTGCAAAGACTACATAGAGTCAACAATTTATTCCATGAATGTAATAGGGAAACGTGACAAAAGCACTGTGGCTAACAGCAGCATGCGGCATAAGCTGTGTTAGCTACAACCTAGTAGGCTCTATAGCATGCTGTTAGTCTGTGCGTGAGATCTATCCCCTCTTAGGCTTTCATATATGAATCTTGTGTTTTGAATGCCTACATATTTCTTCTGTTTAAATATACACTTCGTTCTTGAAGATTTTCTTAACCTTTGCATTGATTAATTCTGATTTCAGTTATATAGGTACAAATTTGGAATAATTCCTTCAAAACCAGTGGAGTCATCTATGTGGAAAGTCCATCTGACCACGAGAGAGATGTACAGCTAGCTGTAAGGACAGGGTTCTTTGTCTCTGAATGCCTTTTGATCTTATACCTTCAAATATTTGGGAACAAGTACTGTGGATATCCAACAGAAGCATCTTACTATAATGTTCAAGTTCTGATAATTCCTTTCCACTCATGGTATCAGTGTGTATCCCTGGTAAAACTCCACAGAGGTCAACTAGGGATTATTTTGGCCAGATTTACTGGGACAGTTTTCTAAAAGACTAGGGCTTATTTTGTTTCCAATTAAGACTGCGGTAGAACTCTCATTGTCTTTACTGGAAGAGAGATTTGGCCCAAAGTACCAGTATCATCCAAACCAACTCCATTTATTTCAGTGAAAGTAGGCAAGGAATTAATATGGTCCAATGTATGTTTAAATCTTAAGATTTCATAAATGATCACAAGCATATAGGTCACAATATATACATAGAAAGACATCTACGACAGCCACCAGTGGGATCATTAAAATAATTAAGGCAGGCCTAGAGACAAATTCATTTCATAATATGTTCCTTACAAAACAGATACCTCTTGCTTCATAATCTAGGGAGTCTATTTTATAAATTTCCTAAGTAGTTCTTGAAATATCCCCCTAAGCAGACCATGCCTACTGGCCATTCAGGGTCTTTATAAATCAAAACTTGACTTACACAGACAAACAGCAGTGACGTGTATTCAAAGACCAAATATCAAGAGGTAACACTTCTGCTCCATGGGTGCCGTGGTTAGCTGTGACCTCAGGAATTTCCAGTGCAAAGCTATCATAGCCTCATCTCTACGTAACTCCTCTCCATGAGATGTGCTGGATGCACAGCATACCAAGATGAAATCAATACAGGAGATTCCCCTTTGTTTTAAAGGTAAAGCTGCTACGACTGTGAAAGCGAGCACAGACGCGATACTTTACACTGCCTTCATCAACATGATGAACATGATCAACATGCCTCTACTAGCACATAAAAGGAGGAGACAGGTTGCTTCCACAGCATCCTATGGGAGAGGTTTCTCAAAATATGCTGCTAATGCTGATGCTTTTCATGTTTCGTGTTAGCACCCTGGAAACCACTGCTGAAAAATACTCAAACTGTGCTGCTGGCACCAAAGTGTCCTGTCAGGTGAGCGGTAAGTGAGTAGTAAGCTAAAGAAGCAATGAAGAAAATGACAAAAGACTTGACCAACTAACAGGCATTTAACCCGAGACAATGCTCTAAGTATAGTGCCCTAAACCAAAAAAATGTTGAATTTTGGCCTCCTCGTCTGCCGGGATCTCTTTGCGAGCTCTACCAAACCAGACTAGTTTTCGGCCTATTGTAAACAGGAAGGGTAGGAATTACTAATGTGCTAAACGTTATGGTCAAATTATCACTGCAGAAGAACAAAAGGAAAAGCACAAAACAAGACACGGTCAGCTCAGTTTTGCACCAAAAGTACTGGAGATACTGCTGAACATTCATCTTCACAACTTCCCTCAGAGATGGTAAGTAACATCCCTACTTAGCAGAGCCAGGCTGTGTGAATTACATGAGGTTTCATAAAGAGAGTGTCTCCTAGCTGTTCCTCCCTTTCAACTAGCCAAGCTGAATAAGCTAATATCTGGACAGGAATGTGCAAATTTCTCAAATTCAGTTTTTTGAGCAGCCTGTGCCAGGCTTAGAAATACAACCATAAGTTTATTTCTCTAAGTTAGATGACTGTGCTCTGCTATCTATTCCTCTCCATCATTAGCTTGGTCTGCTCCTCCCTAAATGCTGAAATACCCGTTTATGCTTAGAACGCCACACAATCCAGGCTGTAAACGTATACAGAGAAATAATAATTTCAGAAAAAATGTTCATCAGAGTCTAGCTTTGCAATATTATCTTGCACATTTCATCAAATATTCCAAGTAAACATAGAAACAATTCATTCATTGACAGGCCACAATCTCAGCACCCACTTAAAATGTGTACTCCCGAAGGGTAAACTCGGCTTTGCTCTCAAGAGCCTGCGGGCAGTCCCCGGGCAGCAGCTGTGCTGGGCAAGGCAGCGTGTGCAAAGTCCAGGAAGGAGTAAACACCTTTATCAGAGCAGACAGCTCAGCTCTGTTGTGGCTCCCTACGTGCCCAGTAGTACGAGCTTCTGGAGAGATGGACATGGACAGGTCTGAAGAATCCGCTTCCATATAAATTCCCTTCCTCCCATCTCTTTCTGCCACTGGAGCGAAGGGTTAGGGTTGTGGGGCCTATTCTACCTTTACCACCAAAGCTACCACTGAGCTGAGGAATAACATCCTTCGGGGACACATGAACCTTTCTCATCAGCGTGCTTCCATGGGCTCACTCGTTTCCTCAAGACAGACCCTGAATCCAGGATTTTTTTCCCTTTCATGAAAGGTAGCAACAGGGTATCTTATCTTAAGTCATTATTCTCAGCTCTAATTACATCCTTGTTTGTTTCATAGAGGCCAAATCGTGTGCCCATCACTTTGGACGGGCCATGCCATGGTGCTCCCAGCGATCCACCTGGTGGCAGTCCTTGGGCCGCAGCAGCTCTGGTAAGTCCAACCACAAGGGGGAATGGTTACTGCCATCCACCCACCGCACTGCCCTGCACGCTGCCGGGGAAGCTGTGCCGGCTGTGTCCTAGCAGCAACGCAGATTTGCCCATAACAGCCGACCCTTCACGCCTTTCCTGGAACATGTCAAAGCACTGCGTGGACTTGTGTGACCACAGCCATGCAGCACACTTAAAAAACAGAAATCCTTTGTTTTACAAATGGGCAAAGCAGTGTTTATTTTAAATTATTTGACTCAGCAGCTTGGGCATGAGAGTCCTTTTGCTTGGTCCAGCTCTCTCTCACGTAACATTCACAGGATCCTATGCAGAGCAGGGGAGGGGGAGGATGGGAAGGGGAAAGGCCCTATTTAAGGCTTTTTTTCTGTAAGTTTTCTGCTGTAAGAATTCCCTTGGAAACCAAAGAGAGATATACCCAGTCAACAACCAAGTAAGAACAACTCACAGGGTTTGTCTCTAAATTGCATGTGAATGAAATGAAGCAGAAAGTGATTTTCATCTCCATGAAAATTCATATGTTAATTCAGAAAAGACTTTGCGTGTGACCAAAACCTCTGCTTTTCTGCTCCTTTACTTGTTCTCATCTGTAGCACACACCTGATGGCCTTGAACAGCAGCAGAGCTCACCCGTCTCTGCCGACCTGCCCTCTCGGTACGTGATGGAAGTTATGCGTGCGCACTGCCGATGCACTGTGCTCACAGTCTACATCTCTGAGCATTTGTAACACGCAGGAAAAACACTCGCTCCTACCTCTTTAGATGTTTTGCTTTAAAGTCTATACATTTTAAGTTTACAGTATCTATTAAAATTAATGAGCTTTGTGCTGCAACTCACATGCAGGCACGTTTTGGAGAGCTTTGCCTGAATACAGGCTGCTGGCGCAGGCTCAGAAACTGCCTTTTGGATAATACACAACAGTCTGTAGCCCTGAGAGATTGAGCCCCGTTCCCCCCCACCAACAGCACATTAAACAACTGGCGTCAGTGGGAAGAGCAGTAGCTTATGGAAAGTGAAATGCGTGCGCAATGGCAGGCAGGCTTGCCCAAGTCCTTTACTGTGTTTAAAATAGCGTCGTTTAGTGGGTCTGCACAGGTTAGGGAGTTACAAAGAGGGACAAGATACCAGATGGGCATGTGCCAGGTGGGTGAGCTGTGCACCGACCAAAGAGGTGCAGAGGGGGATTGAGAGAGCTGGCAAATACCTACATTAGTATCTGCAGTAACGACGTTGCAGGGGCTCAGGGCTGCTGCAGCGAAGGGCTGTAAGGAAACTGTGCCCGTCAAGGAGAGCTGGCTGCAGTTTTGCTCCAGACTAGAATTGTGCCCTCAAATGTGCGGTGTTTTAGGAGCCACGAGCTATCTCAGGGTATGACCAAATTCCTGCTCCGCTTAACCTCTTTTCCAAAGTGCAGGCCTTGTTTAAGGACTGAAATACACCCTGACTGCCCATATACAGTAAGTGACAACATTTGCTAATCGGACATTGTTTTCTCCTAGTAACATCACGAATGCACAGGTTTGATGGGAAATCAGCAAGAAGTCATGGTAACAATGACACTGGCTTGATTCTACATGAGCAGAAAATGTGAGGTGTTTTTAAGGATGAGAAGTCTGTAAAATTATATACCTTAAACACATCTGAATTAAGAATTTCCCTGCTCCCGCCCAAGAAATAGAGAGCAGAATCCAGTACGTCCTTAGTGTAAAGGATGATTTGGAAAATCTGTTTTCATGTATCTGAGTAATATGTCCTTCAGCTTATACAATTGCTTTATCTGGCTCTACGGTGTCAGCAGTCATGTGCTGTCGGGGCTCTGTGTATCTCAGTGATAACAGAGGGGTCCTAAAAGGTGGAGAAGAGCACTCTGCTGCAGCTCAGTCCAGCCTGGTCTGCACTGTCTGCAGAAAAGCGGGTTAGCAGAGAAGCAGAAATGTTAATGCTGTGCGCTATCAACCAGAGAGGTCAAGGTGTTGGGGGAAAATGTGGGCGAATTAAAAAAGGGGGATATCTACAGAGTAGCTGCAATCAGAAGGATTGGTAGAAGAGCTTGTGTAAGTGTCGGTTTATACAAGAAAGACAGTTTGCGTATGAGGGACAGATTCAGGAGGGAAGACATATACTTTAGCAGATACTTTCATACTTCCATAAATCCAAAAAAATGTTCATGGGTTCAGAGGAAACTGGGGCACGGATATGCCTGGAAAATTTTATTACATCTTGTAACACCTGAAGTCAAGTCATTAGGTTTTGAAACAGTTAAAAAGCCTGTGTTGGTTTTCTTTACAGCACAAGCGTCTCCAGAGAAGTGAGTGACACAGCCAAGGTGTCCTGAGAGCTGAGATCAGGACATCCGTCATGTTGGCACTGGCCCTGGATGCCTCAGGCAGCAGGGCTAAAAAGTTCCATTTTCATAAAAAGGTAAGAAAACTGCCAGAAATACTAGAGAAAGGTGGGTGCTGTAGGTTACTGAGGGTGAAGAAAGGCTGAGACCAGCCAGGTCCAGTCTGACAGTCCCCAACACCGTGTGCTACCAACTGGTACTGGGGAAGCTCCACCAAGGTCTATGTGACCACACCAGTCGCACTTAGAAATGTCCACTTCAATTAAAACTATTCTCCTTCATTTTTGTCACATTACTAATGCTACTGAAAGCACGATGTTTTATAAATACATTTCAAACAAAAGAACATACTTATCTTTAATAGAGGGTTATACAACAAACACTAATTAGCCAAGAATGTAGGGTAAAAATATTTACCTTTCATAGCAGAGCAACTCTTAAAAGTGCTCACAGCTGTTCTCTGAGATAAATACTATACAGGGCTGTAAAAAGGACTGACTTCTGATGAGAAATCTTGTTCAGCTTTCAAACTGAAATTCAAAATTGTATCAAAACTTTCAGTGAAACTGTGAAGAGTAGATTTCCTGTGGTAAACAGGGATCTGAAACTTTAAATTCTTTTCCACTTAAAATCATTGAGAGTTTATTACTGAATGCAGTGGGAATAAGACTGGATGATCTGGCAATGTCTTTGGACATTCCTGACTGCACATTAAGAGCTTGGACTTCTGGTGTGTGTGTGGTTTTTTTTGTTTTTTTTGTTTTTTTTTTTAAGAACTGTCTCACGCTATTGGAGAAATACAATTTGCAGCTCACTTCATAGATGTGCTAGAGCCTTTGCAGCCTTTACAGTCTGTCATGTGAATCCATATTCAAGTGTCAACGTGTGAAAGGGCTGCCTCAGAGGTAGCATGGGTGAAAACATGAATGAAATTTCTAGAGGAACTGCTCTCAGAGGTGAATAATTTCCCTTTTTAGCTGTTTACTTTAGAAATAAGATGTTGACGGTAAGAGTGCACAAGACTGAAATCCACAGATTTCTTTTTCTTTTGCACCCTTGTAATTCCTAACTACCAGAGTTATTAGTTTTAGTGGGAGAATTTACTTGAAATAAACTGTTGACACTGAGCCTCAGATCCAGATAAGGCAGTGTCATCCTCCTCTGTACCTCCAAAGCTTGTTAACTTCAACGGCAATCCAGGGTATACAAGCTCAAGCAGCTGTAGCAAGAAGGAATAATAATCTAACTTCTGAGATCATTTGTGTGACTACTGGTATCAATCACAATGTTTTATGTGTTTCTCATTTTCCCTGCCTTTCACGCTCTGAAAGGCCAACTTACTTGTTTATACGATGTGTCATTCAAAAAGCCAATTTGGAAGGTGTGTAAGAGTAATGAGTAAGGTGAACATGACTGGCTTAGAAAGTATCTTTTACAGTGGCTGTTTAACTCTCTTCGCCTTTGTCACAGCAGTTGTGCGCTGTTTGAGTTTTGTCTTCTTTAGATGAGAGACCTGATGTAGCCCATAAAAATTTACTGGAAAGAGGGCGTCTACCACCTTTAATGCCTAATCTGGCACCCTTTGCTTATGCAAATTCAATCAATGGACAAATTCTCTTCTCACAGCAGTTGCACTTATACAAACAACATCAAAGTCCTCGTCAAAGTTGCTCTAAAACAACTCCCGGATCACTGAAATGCAAAATTTGCCCTCTGACTTCGCATCCCTAACTGCTCACTCACGTGAGTAAGACGCACAGAATCAGGCCCTGCGTTTGCATGAATTAGAGGCAGCCACATAACTCGCAAACAGTCAAGCACAGCAAGCCGAGTGGGCTGAGCACAGTCGATCCTAACAAATTACAATAAGAAATGTATCACGCTGCCTGCTGTCAGCTGTAATTTATATCATACCAGAGGGGTGACTGGAAAGCAGGTAGAGGCAGGAACTGGCCATACCTATACTTGCTCCTGCTGGGCCTGATCTTGCAAGCAGCTGGGAACTCTTCCCTCCCACTGAAGTTAACGTGAACTGAGTTCTTTCAGGACCTAACAGGATTGGGCCTCTTTTAAGTACTTTTCCGAAGGAGAAACACGATTTAATGGTTTTTCTGTTTCCCAATAGCACGTGATGTCTGTGTGCATGCATACCCTGATTATATTTATACACATGTGCACAACCTGAATATGTCCTTAAACATACTTGTATAGCATGAACTTCAAGCTAAAAGTAGATTTTGGATTTTGGAGCACACAGAAAAAAGTAGAGATCGTAACACAAACAAACAGGAACGTTATTCCCGCAGCTTTCATTTCTAGTGAGTGCAAATTGTAGTTTCTGCGGCTGGATCTCTGATTTAGCAAAGGATTTCAGCACATGCTTACATGTTTTGCTGAATCAGAATCTACAAATTTGTTTAATTTTTTAGATTTGAAGCTTTTAAGCTAATGCTCAAACCAAGAGTTTAATGCCCTGTCCAAATAATCCAGCAAGTGCTGTGAGTGGATGAGTATGGCCATGCCTTTGTCTGTGGCCCTGCGTGTCGTCTCCGAGCATAAGCTAGTAGTGCTCTGGCATTATTACTACATGTCTCGCTCAGAAAATCTATCTCCCTTCCTCCATCATCTGTAAGGGACCTGGGATTGCTCCGTCCCCCAGACCATGGTGAAAACACTCTGTGCCCTTATGGGAGATGCACCACAGAGCTGAGAAATGTCAGCATGAGCTCAACTTGTCCCACTGAAATAACTCCAACTGTAACTTTTGACTTAACTGGGAATGAGTGCGGGCCAGTCTCAATGGTGGGTAACCAGGTAAGTCCACTATACAATACTGTGCAAAGCCAAATTAAAAAAAAAAAAAAAGATTTGACTCTAAATTTAAGGCGTACCCTCTATTCCACTTCATATGTAGCAATATTTCCTACTTGTATTGGTGGGGGGGAAGTTGCGGGCAGCTGAGGAAGCTTTCAAGCCTTACGAGATAACGCAGCAATACAAACGTAAGACACTACACAGCAAAACATCATGCAGTACATGAGCCCCGGTCAGTCACGGTTTTATATTGTTAATTTAAATAAAAGTACCAAACCAGAAGAAATAAATTCCCATTATTTTAGCAAACGGAAAAAAAGAGAATGGTTTTAAACCAGTACCCTATTCTTCCTAAATAAAAGCTGTCAATTTATGTATATTTTCCCAAGGCTTACATAACAGAAGTTTTTATTAAATAACTCAGATATAGGGTATATTTTAAAAACAGTGTCAGCAGTGATTTTTTAAAATGTGGAAACAGATGTGCTGCTCCACTACAACTGCTGCATCTTCTCAGTATTTTTTGTACTATGAAACAACCGTCTGCTTTTCTGTTATAAATCTCTCCCCTCTGAATAGATTTCTTCTTTATGATTGGATAAGTACTACCTAGACATCACTACTGTCCAGAAAAATCATGTTGTTTTGGCCCAACTTTAAAATACAGGCATTTTAATAACTGTTTCTTTTCCATAGACCATTTCAAGAGCTACCTCTCCTTGGCATGAAATCCCAGCCATATGCTTTATGACATCAGAGACATTTCAAGGTGTCTCCACAAATGCCATTTATTGCTTGGGAAACTGCAAATCTGTGCAAAAACTCCTACTTCTATTACAGGAAAAATCTTCAAATAAAAACATTTTTTTGCACAGATCGTCTATACCCAAAAACCTATCTCCTTATAGCAACGCTGGCCAGGCAGGTTGCAGAACCTCTGACAACTGACCCTGCTGGCCTGACTCCTGGCTTGCTCTGGAGTCCTTTGGCCAGCCTGACACACACTGTGATACTGCGCATCTCACCCCTTCTGCTGGTTCCATATGAGGCACTTAACCGTTCTGACAAATCAACAGCCTACATGCCAAAAAGCCAAATTATTTTAGTGTTTTACTGTAAATCTAAACCTGTCGGGAATATCTAACAGAACACTCCAGTGAATATGCTTTAACCCTGAAATCAGTGATACCTTTCACTCTCCCATCAGAGGCCTGATACTGCCGAGGATGCTCACCTTGCATGCTGCCCAGCACCCTACGGATTCGGGACCCGGGCAAATAGTGACGACACTCTTTTACTTATACAGATATATTCTTATGCCACAGGTATTCAAAACGACACATAGCTGGAGTCTCCTCTGTGATAATACTGGCCAAAACAGAATAAACCTTGCCAAAGATGTCATTAACATGTTCAGCACAAATCAGCTACCTTTCATCGTGCAAAGATTAAATCTAATACGCAGTTGCAAACAAATACATGAAGAATGCTGGCCATTTTACCCAAAGCAAATGACTATAGCGTCACTGAGGCTGACACCAGCTGAGAACAGAGCTAGGACTGATTTTAGGATTTGTGCTGGCCGACAGAAGCATCCCCTAGTCCCAGTGTAACGGAGCTGTTCTGTTTTCTTAAAAGAAAATGATTTTCTTTTATCTGAAAGAAAGAAGTTGCTTGGAACAGCTGTAAAGAATCTAGGACAGGCACACCAACAGGTGCTTCAAACATAACGATACAGGGCAGAAGACGTCGAGAAAGAAAATGAATAGATTCTCTAAATAATATATAAATTTTACAGGCCTTTTTTTTTCTATAGAACCCTAGTGAAGTTAATATATAAATCAGAAACTGAATTATTCATAAGTGGCGAATATATAATAAATCGTATTCCACACTGAAATATTCCTCACAGGTACACGCATCTTTCCATGCAGTGAAAAGGAAGAGGCCTGCAAATGCCGAGGTCTTACCTGGAATCGGGATACTTTGTCAAGGTGGCCAGGCTGCTGGTGTACATGTGTCCTCCTACGTCGATGTGCACGGGGGCATTCGACTTGGTGAGCTGGGCTGGGAGAGGAATTCCTTGGGCAGCCAGAGGAGAAACTGGGGATCGTGTTAGAGACAGACGGGACATGCTTCTTCCCTCCTGGAAACGGAAGACAAAAAAGAACAGTTTCTCTTAAATGTAGCAGTGTGCGTTACCTTTATTTCTAGTGTGATCACAGATCTAATCAGATCATTTTTGCATCTGCCTGATCACATATTCAGCTAACAAATTATTGCCACCACTGTAATTAAGTGTATTTGCATCATTTTCTTCAAAGTACCAGAGGGGAAGAGAAAGATGCTTATTAGCAATAAGAAATCAAGAAAAAAATTTTTCAAGGTGTCAGCCTCAAGGGGCATAAAACAAACTGCAAAATTCTAATTAAAGGTCGCAGGCTTATGTGTTAGATGTGAAATATCCCCTGACAAACGAATAACCAATTTGTGAATTGGGATTCAGGGGTTTTTGCAAGTTTGTCTCAGTAACGAGACACCTCTAAATTAGTGACTTCCTCAGTACCTAAGGCGTTTAGTTTATACATGTAGTAAATTCCACATCAAACTAAGATCAATTTTATGTTTTTTAATAATTGTGAAATAAATGGATAATTTTTGGTTAAGTCGTAATATTAGATATAAAGAACTAAATAAGCTTTTAAACTGAAGGCAATTGATACCTGCAAGCAGTGAAAACAGAAAGATACGTACACAAGATATGTTTTCACGACAAGAAGCTTTAGAAACTACTACACAATCTGGCATGTGAAATCACAAATAAACATTTCTAACCACCAACCTAATATTTGCTGCACTAAAAGTATTTGAAAATTAGTGAAATTACGGAATTGAAACCAAAGATCTTCAGCTGACATAAAAAGCAAAAAAATACCTGCATGTCTTAACAACAAAAAGG
Organism: Struthio camelus; assembly: GCF_040807025.1. Taxonomy (NCBI): domain Eukaryota; kingdom Metazoa; phylum Chordata; class Aves; order Struthioniformes; family Struthionidae; genus Struthio; species Struthio camelus. The sequence continues at coordinate 11,804,887 of NC_090951.1, forward strand.
ACTACCAAAGCAAAAAAACCCAAACAAACCATCAATTCTCTTCAGTAAGAAAAACACAGCTTATTCTGCATTAAATAGTCTGTCTCGTGTAGCTAATTTAAGTTAAATCAGTATAGACAGCTTGTATGTCAAATGGAAAAATACTCAATCTTTTATAAAAGTTGAAGAAAATGTCCATCCTTTCTCCCCCTTATGGGGTAAAGCAACATATGCAAAACATTATAGTTGAAGACATTTCTGAATATAATCTAATTTTCTTGGTATTTTGTTTTGCAAGCATGCCACCAAACATCCAGACTCTTCCTTACATCTGACAAGCACTTTACATACAATACTATAAAGTGAATTTCCATTTCTCCCACATTATTTGGAGCACGTTTCTTCGAATGCTAAAGCTGGTCTCTGCTTTCTTTTACCAAGTATTTTGCACAACATCCCTGGCTACAATGCTCAATGAACACACAATTAGCAACAGTCTCTGTAACAAAAATTCTAGCTGAACTACAAAGAAAGGAATTGAAAAATCTTAATACATCTGGACAGCCTCATAAGTCACCACAACATCCTCCTTGACTGTATTTCATCTAGTTCAGCTCATGCGAATGTTCTGCCTCTGCAGCACAGAGATACCTCACCCCATTATGAATCCACATCCTTTGCTCCTCGAATGCACAACGGGCATCTGCACCCAGCACGAAGCAAGTATCAGCGCTGTCCTAGGACTTCTGTGGCAGGCGCTGCGACATTGGCATTAACATTTTCACTACAGCACCACCTTCAAGGAAAGTGATTGAATCCTTTCATGACTAAGACGCTGCTTTCCCGATTCCCACAAGAGCCTGTTGTGGGCAAGCTTTCCTAAACATGCCCTATGCCATAAACAAAAGAACTAACTTTCAGAAACAACTTGGCATGGGGGTACCTACAGTATTTGAGCAGTGTGTTTACTGGTCTGAGGGTGCCTCATCTGTCTACCTACCCAAAGATTTTTTTACCTTACCAAAGAGCAGTGTAAACTCACGTTCACTCTCTATTCCTTCGCTTAAACGAAAGGGTCAGAAGACACTGGCTGAATGTCAACCCTGTCTTTGTTCAGACCCTAACTATTATTACTCATGATAAAGGTACAGACCTTGCGCGGTACAGAGCTGCCTTAGAAATACCTCTCGTGCAGTTTCACAAAACAAGCGCCTAATTAGGACTCGTCTGCACCCCTTATTGCCATTCCTAAATGAAATCAAAGGACTTACAGCCCTCTGCAAACGAGTCTTACATTTAACCATTTGTCTTGAAATACAGACTTCAATTTTAAAATATGCACAGATAGCTAAAGATCAAGTGATCTTCAATCTATTTGTGCATATTTAAACACAGCTGCTATCTTAGGATTTTGTTTAATGTTAGTATACCAGTAAATTCCTTGATCTGTAAAGTGTCTGAGATTCTCAGGGAGGCCATCATGCTCACAACTAGATATTTAATTTATACTATTCACTGGAGGGACCTTTTGAACAATCCGCTGCTTTTGGCATCTCTCAGCTAGAGCATGTGTTGAAAAAAATGCTTAATTATAGAAAATCACTGGAAAGCTAAAATAGTTCTCAAACTTTTATGGCTTCTCATACTTATTGAGGGCGCTACTGGCTTTTTCGGGGGTGGGGAGCAGAGGTGGAATTAAAACACATGTTTTTTCCTTGCTTGGAGAGGACTTGTATCAAAAAATGAATCCAATGTGTTTATTAAAGTTGTGGAATTCAATCATTTTTGTATGACTAAATTATCAAGGGGCATAAGTGTTAAATACTACAGACAGGACACTGAAAACCATCCTATTTCCTCCAAAAAATATATATATCTGCATTTCTTAAGGTACCTTAACCCTATTTGTAATGACTCTCTCCTCTTTTTAATGTAAAACGCTGATAAAATTCATCACATTGAGTATCGGACTTACGTTATGCACAAAGCAAAATCCTAAACGTATTTGTCCAGTGAAAGTCTTTATGCATGTATTAGAAAATACTGATGTGAAAATTAAAACCTTAAGGGTAAATATTGCAGAAACACTACCAAACTTCATTTATTAAACCATGTAAAATAACGCTGGCTCTTTAGTTGCCTACAACAGGATATAGCATCCCAACTAGTGGCACAAGCAATAACCCTGCTCTAATAAGTAACACAGGAACCTGCTAACGGCAAAATCAATAGAGCCTGATTCCCAAATTATCTGAATATTTAGTTTTTCAAACATTACACGCCAAGATCTTCGAGAGCCAGCTTATCTTTTTCTGCCTTTCTAAGCTAACTGCATAAGTACTGCTTGTAAAAACTATTTGCCCATGCAAAGTGAAATAATCACAATGCCATGCTCATTTACACACAAAATGATTTTGTGTCCCATTGTGCTCACAGTTGTTCAGCTCTCTAGGGGTGATTAAACTAGCTATGCTGCTACAGCTTGAGATGATTTCACTGAATCGTTTCTCCATGAAGTTGCTTCTTTGCTAAGCTGTTATTTTAACCATAAAAGGTAAACAGAAGGCAGTTGTAAGAGCTCCATTCAGCTCCGTGCCCAGGGCTATAACCCTAGGGCAGAGAATGCTGAAAGACTGCAGAATTTTCCAGGGTGTTGCCTTTCTTGCTCTAAAGCCTTCAGGAATACTGTTCATTTAATACACACTCTAGATGATACATTTCAGATCCTACTAAAAGAAAGACTTCAAAAGTGTAAGAACTTTTGGGCGGATGAAGCTTTCCCACCTCTGCACATAGCTCGGGGCCATGGTAACCAATACTGCTGTTGATGTTGGGAAAATACAGTAGAAATAAACTGCGCAGAGCAGAGCAGACAGATAGGGACAAGGGAGGTGAAAGGTTGCAGGGAAGAAACAAGCAGCAGTCTGGAAGGGTAACGAGAAAAAAGGGAAAAGAATGAAAAAGGAGGCAGCTCTGAAGGAGGGACAAAGTTAAATCAAGGAACAGACACTTAAAAGACTACAGATGGGAAGCAAGACTAATTAAGGATGTAAAAGCGCTTTGTTTCTAAAGTTTATTGTTGCCAGGATAAAAATTAATTGAAACTAATGCTGTTATTCACTCGTGCAGTTTAATTCCTTCATGCACATTTAAGACATGAAATGAAAACTGCAGGTTTAAGGACCTGCCATGAAACAGCTCTCCCCTCCCCAGAAGACGTGGGAAGGGGGCATCCCGGGCCCACATGCAGCCAGCTAGCGGTGGGTAGCAAAGGCGCAAAGTCCAGTCTGCGGCAGGACCACTGGCTCGTCTGTAATGAGATCAGCACCAACATCTGTTCCCTGACTGGTTTCTTTATTGGATTCGCGCTGAAGCTTTTCTTCCTTTTTTTTTTTTTTTTCCCTCCCCAGAGCCCTTTATTTCTTTAACGGCAGCTCTACCATAGCTCGAAGAGTAAAATCACCCACTGCAGCCCCTCGACCTGCCCATCTCCAGCACTCCTGGGCAACACCAGGCACAGAAGTTGACCTGGCGCTGCCGTGACTTCACGGCGGTGCCTGCGCTTGCAGCGCCCGCACCCCGCTCAGCCAGGGGGTCCAAACTCCACACTCGCAATTACCTTTGTCTCCATAAACCCGTGCAGTGCGCGCTCTGAATCTGCCTCCTAAGCCACTCGCAGACAATAGTTTATGCCGTGAACCCAGCCTAAAGACAAAGAAGGGATCGGGTTATTTGAAACCTCTGACCAGATGGCTCCAAAATTGAAAGTCCATAAACATTTGCACACACCTCCACGCTGGCTCACAAAATACCCGACCGAGTGACAGAGCAGATCGTGCCCAAAACTTTTACGGGGGAGGGGGGGGGTCTCACTGTGGAGCTCCCGTTACCGCCCCCCCCCAAAAAAAAGACAGAAAAAAAAGAAGAGAAAGAAAAAGAAAAAGGCTTTCTCCTCCCCCCCCAAGCCGCCTGTCTCTGGCAGTCTCCAGTCTATTTAGTGCAAGTTTCACGTCACCCAAATGCCTTTCCCTGCTGATGGTCAGAGAAATCACCAGTAAGCAACGCACCCCGGTCGCTGAACTTCTGCCTTTTTCTTTTAAACATACCGTATGCCCAAAGGTAAATTCAAGCAAAAAAAAAAAAAAAAGAAAAGGCACAACATGGCGTCCTTTACTTATTCTCACATAACAAGAAAGGAGATGTCTTAGATGAATGCAAAAAAAAAAAAAAAAAGGAAAAGCCGACTCTCCGATCCTATACATGCTGTGCACAGCCAATGGTGGTGCACATTAGCCAGGCTAATGTATTAATTTTGCAGAAGTGTGCCACATCGCACGCAGCAGCAGCGATGCAAACTATAGCCTGGAGTGCTCGGAAGTCTCCCCCGAGCCGAGCCGAGCCGAGCCGAGCCGAGCCGAGCCTTGCACTCTCACTGGCGCCAGAGTTTCATTCACCGCCCGCCCGCGTTTCCCTGCGCGGCTCGCCCCATTGTCGCCCGCCTTCCCTTTGTGCCGCGCCGGCCCCCGCGCCCCGGCCCGCGCACCCCCGCGGCGCGCAGCCACCCCGCCCGCCCGCCGCGGCCCCGCGCGTACCATGCGAGCGCGCGGAGCGAGCCGCGCTGCCTGCGCCGCGCCGGGGCTGCGCCGTCCTCAGAGCCGGGGCCGGGGCGGCAGCGGGAGCGGCAGCGGGAGCGCGGGCACCCCGGGCCGCGGGGCTCCGCCGGCGCTGCCCATGCTGGAGCGGAGCAAAACAAAACATACACACGCGCACGCACAGCGCGCACACACACCACACACACACACCGCGCGCACACACCGCGCACACACACACAGGCGCGCGCGCCCGCTGCAAACGCGTCCTGTAGCTTTAAAAAGCACCAGCCCTCCGCCGCCGCCGCTGCCTCTCCGGAGCCAAGAGCCGAGCGACTTTCAAGAAGAGGCACTTTCCAAAAAAAAAAAAAAAAAAAAAAAAAAGGGCCAAGGCGCGCCCGGGCGATGCAGCGCCGCGCCGGCAGTGCGCGGCCGCGGCCGCTTGCTTACCTTGCGCGCAGAAGAGAGCTGCGAGCGAGCCCCCCTGTGCTCTGGGCTCGGCTGGGTTTGTGTGGTGATGGGCTCGCTTTTGGCTTTTATTACTATCTTTGCTCCTCGGATCCTGCTGTGATTATTATTATTTTTAAAGCTGCTCTCGCTCTCTTTCCCCTGTCTCGCTCCCTGTTTTTTTTTTTTTTTGCTGCTTCTATTTATTTTGTGTGTGTGTGTGAGGGGGGAAAAAAGCCTTTAAATGAAACTGCCGAGGCTGTTATGAGAAGAAAGGCAATAATCCCGTCTCTAAATAACAGAGGGAAGGGAGAAGAGGAGGAAAAAAAGCGAATTCTTGCTCAGGGCTTTGCAAACGCCTGCAGGGCAGAGGATTAGGCTACAATTAGCTCAGCCCTTTGCTCTCGCCCGAGCTAATTTTGCGATGAAAATTGGATATTTTTCCCTCCTTTTGGTGAGGATTTCCAGATTTATTCCCCCCCCACTCCCACCCCCCGCAAAAAAAAAATAAAAAAATACAACCCTTGAAAATGAAACACGGCTGGGAAGGCGGCCGGCGCCGCAGCCCGCGCCCCCGGCGCCGCCGCCCGCAGAGCCCCTCCGCGCCGCGCGGGCGGGGCCGCGGCCCGCGCAGCCCCGCGCAGCCCGGCCCGGCCCGGCCCTGCCGGGGATAACGGTTCGGTGTTGGGGAGGATCAGGCCACTGTCACGTCCTTCAACAGACTTACTGAAAAGAAGAAGGAGGAAAAAGGGGGGAGGGAAGGGGGGGGGGAAAAGCTGATTTTAATCATTGTCATTTGGTCTGATGTAATATTTCCCCAGGCATTTTCAACGGGGCATAAATTTTCAGCTCCCAAATAAGTAACACAGGGCACGTTTCTCACATCTCTTGACTCCTCTGTTACAATTAGGGTAGCACCCACTCTGCACTTGTTGATAAACTAGATCAAGTTTAAAAATAAATAATAATAATAATAGCCACCACCTCCCGCCGCCCCCCGGGCCGCGGCCAGCCCCCCCGCGGCGGCGGGCGCAGACGGGGCCGCGGCCGCGGCCGCCCCCTTCCTCCTCGCCCTCCGCTAATGTCTCGCATTGTAAACGCCAAATTTCCTGTAGGCCATTAAAACCAAATGACGTCTATCGACATGCATTGTGCTCCGCCGAGCGCGCCCTGGCAGCCCGCCCCCGGCCAAACGCGCCAGCGCAATTAGAGCGCGCGGCGCCGCGGCGCGGGGCTCCGCGGGCGCGCACCGCCGCCCGCGCGCCGGGGGGGCGGCGGAGGGGGGCGGAGAGGGGCAGGAGGGGGGGGGAAAGGGAGGGGGGAGAGGACAGCAAAACCCGCCCTCAACTTTCAGCCCAAGCAGGCCGAGGTGGCTCTGCGGCGCCGGCGGGTTTGGGCAAGCGCCGTGTGCTGCCCGCGCACCGCGCCCGCGGGCCCGGCCGCGGGGTGATGGTCGGCGGGGAGGGGTGGGGTGTGGGGGGGGAACAGGCCGCTCCGCGCCCCACCGCGCCGCTGCTCCGCGGGGCGCCCCGCGGCCGCCCGAGCCGAGCCGAGCCGAGCCGGCCCGCAGCGCGCCCGCGCAGCGGCGTGCGGAGCCCGCGGCCGGCGCTGACTTGCGGGGCTGCAGCGCCTACTAGCCGCGGAGCGCGGCGCGGCCGGCGCAGCGTTACGTAACGCGCCGCCGCCGCCGCCGCCGCCGCCGCCGCCGCCGCCGCCGCCGCCGCCGCCGGGGCGCTCGGGCCGCGGGCGCGCGGAGGGGGGGAGGGAGGGAGCGCGGCTGCCGCCGCCCTCCGCGCCCGCGCCCGCACGGAGCAGCGCGAGGACGGCAGAAGCCCCTCGAATGGAAGTTGTTTTTTTCCCTGTAAAGTTATCTTCCGTGGCAGGAATAAACCGAAACTTTTTTTCCTAAGGGTAGCTCTTTTTTTTTTTTTTTTTTTTAAGAGTACAAACTACAGGAGAAGAGGGAAATTTTCTCATTAAAGTTACATCCCTGCAGTTAGTTCAATTACTTGATATATGCAGAAGATGTTGTAAATTTAAAGATTTAAATAGCTTACAAAGATGCCGGAGGCTCCATCAGTTAATTTCCTTAATTTATGGATTTTTAGCTGAGCTTCTGAAATGAAAAGGAGAATGAGAACTAGGTCAGCTGAGAGATTTGCATCCAGAACAGACTCAGATTTGTTTTCCTTGACCATCCCATGGGCCCAGGTACGTTGGCTCGCAGGGGTCACGGCTCCACCGCCCCCCGGGCCGGGCCTGCCCGCAGTGCCTAGGCGGAGCGCACGGCACGGTGGGCTTTCTTCTAAAATAACCCCCCCCGGCCCCCGAGCATAAGCCTGTCGCCCGGCAGCTGCCTCGCCTGGTCGTTGGACGAGCGTCCCTCACCGGCCGCGCTGCTCAACAAGTGGAGGAGAAGGAGGACAAGCGCCACTGAGGCTCAGCAGCCTATTACGCGGCCCCGGTTAAACAGGTCGCGTTCGCTGGGGTGCAGGCAGACTGCTTGGCAACTTAATTTTTACTTCCTCTGTGAATTACTAGCTGCTAAGTGAAAAATAAGTATGATCATCTTGGGCAGCGATCAGAGCATCACAGAAGTACGATGCTTCTGCGTTAAAGCACGGTAAAGAAGAAAGAGAAGATCTAAAAATATTGCACTGAACAAAAAGCAGAAATTGGTTTCTGACTCATCCCAACACGTCTGCGAAAGGCACCATTTAGTCGTGCTACACGGCAAAGGCGTGCAGGGCGAACGAAGATTGTGTGTGTTTGTGAGTATTTGGATCAAAGCAAAGACACACGGCAGTGCTTGGGACGAGGAAGATGTGCACGCGGCGTGTGACTTGTGAAGGGCTGTTCTTACGGTGTCTAGAAAAGGACAATGTACTTGGGAGCTCTGAGTTTTCGTCTTGCCTGTGTTGCTGCTGAGGGTAATAAAGGTGTGCAGTATAGCTCTATGTGCGCTCACTCATTTCTTTCTTCTCATTCAAGTGTTCTTCTGTTGTTGTATTTCAATATGTATGAATATATACATATGAATTAATACTTAAAAGATTGATACAAACTAAACAGTTTTAGGAAGCAGCATTGCCATATGATTAGTATTGGTGTTCATGATTTAACATTTCTTTTCCCACTAGATGAAGTTTCTAAGATTTGCAAGGTACATGTCAAGGACGGGTATATAAATGGATTTTTATTTATTCACAACTCCAAGACTAATTGCTTCTCTTTGCCTGAAGGCCAAGAGATTGGTTTTAATATGACACTTCAAAAGTATTCATAGAACTACAGAGATACTAAGTGTCATTGTTTAAGAGAGAAATCTCGCTGTGGTACTTGTGACCCTGAAAATAGAATCTTCCACTTTATTTTAAATTCTAACATTGTTTTTCAGAGTTTCACTTAAAGCTGAACTATTAAGAACTGTACAAAGGAAAATATTAAATACTATGTAGTGAACAAAGAAGTAATTTTAGAAGTGAACATAACTTACTTTCTCAAAATTCTGTTATGCTCCTTATAAAGCAATGCAAAATTTATGACACAAGATTCCTGAGCTCAGTTGTAGGATATAATTAAAATTGATAGGTTATAACTTATCATAGGCGCTCTAAAAGTTCTTGGCTAAATGCTCAGCATGTGTTTTTATTAAGATATTAAATACTTCAAAATAAATACTTTGCATCTTTCTTATCAACAGTTCTTTGTATTCTGTGCAGATGTTTAAAATTGGACAGCAACATTTTGTAACATGCGTTTTATCTTATTATTCCATAGTTTGTTTCATTTTTTTCAGTAAACAAGTCGAAAACTTGTTGTCACTTTAATGCAATGTGAAATAGAAGCCCATAAAGAACCTCAGTGCATTTTCTCCAGTTTTTCATGTTTTCCAAAACCAACACATTGTGCATATTTTCCAGGATGGAAAATGACCAAGTCATGAAAAGATACAGATTTTAAGGTATATAAATCTATCAAAAAGATGTTCCATATATACATACATATACACACACACATACATATATATGTATATATAAAACCAGATTTCAAATGTATTGTCTATGTGAAAGGAAGTATTATGAACTGCAAAATAACATGAGCTTCTGTTTACACCATGGTTTCTAAACTGGAGTATCAACTTCATAACTTTAATTCCTTATTGTTCTTAAAGGCCCTGCATGAATTTATTCTAGCAGGCCTTATCCTAGCTTACTGCTTATTCTTTTCCTTGTATTGTAAGTCCTAACTTGAGGCTTCTTATGTTGTGTATCTTAACCTGAGGTTTGATCCTGGCTTCCTGGCGACGATACTGATATTTCCAGTAACTTCAACAAGGCAGAAAGAAACCTACAGACTACCTGATCCTCCTCTTTCAAACACCTCATACTCTCGTGGGCATTTTCAACTAAAGCAGTGAATAAGCGATAAAATGGATCATTTAATGAAACGTTTAAAGCAAATAAGTGAGAATTAGATTTTTGTTCCTTTAGAACAAAGGAGTCTATGTCTTTACATAGATTCACACTCTTCCCAGTCATAATTAAGAGACTGCTGTATTCTAAATAGAGTTTGATTTGGGCAGGGGGATGATTTGAGTAGGAAATTCGTGCTTCAAAGCTGGTTGTTGGACTCCAGTGTGCCTTAAGTCAGTAAATCGTATGCGACTTTGTTACCTTCTGTGAAGTTTCATGGATGTGACGGAGTTTAGCCGCCTCTCGCCGAAAGAGAAGATGGGCCGCGGAGGCTCAGGGAAGAGCCGCGCGTCTCACCGCCGAGAGGAGGCAGGGCCCGGATCCTGTGACTCGCACCAGCCCCGCCGCGAGGCAAAGAGAGATGGGAGCAGAAGGTGTGGAAAGGCTGATGCCACACAGGCGTTGAGCCAGGGGGAAAGGTTTATTCCTGTGAGAAACCTGAAAATATTAAGCACCTTGAGATTCCAACACTTGCTACTGTCAGTTGATGTACAAGGAGTACAAAAAGAAGCATTAAAGACCTCTCCCAGTTCAAGCAAGTTTTCAAGCCGGTTGCCACGCCGGTCATTCTGGAATGGGAAGTTGACCTGGGGTTTGCTAATTAAAACAAATAATCGTCTGTCATTTGTAGGCAGATAAGGGATTTCCTGGGAGCAGTAAGCATGAGCATGCAAAGAACAAAATCTGATCATTAGGAAATCAATGAGTTTTGTCACTCTTTTTCCTTGAATGATCTTCTACTCTTTTCAAGAAACGAATTGCTGCTGAGTGAGTTTACAAACCATTACTTTATTGACTAAATTCAGACAGAGTTTTTTTAAACCATCCATTATCCAACTCCTAACTCATGACACCAGTGTGATATAAAGAAGCAATCCACACTGGAACACAGAGATTAAATAGCTTGTCAAGAAATACAGTATTGAAAAGATTTGCTCATCTCTTGTGTTTCCAACTGTTACAAGCCAAAAATAGTACCCAAAATGAAACTTTGGACACAAGGACCGAGATGTCCTGTGTCCGTTTCAGCACAGTCTTTCTCAGCTTTTTACATTGCCATTTTGTTGTGTTCTCTCACTCATCTTTTTAAACAGTGACAATATTGAGGAATATTTTAAACCTGTTTAAGTAACTTACATGGCATTAATTTTTTGCTACTTATTAAATAAAGCTTACCCATATTACATATGTCACGGAGAGGAAAAAACATTTGTATGGTTGAGCGTAATCCATTCATTGGTTTATTAGAGACTCAGAGTACCCTAAAGAATGTCACAAATCCACACGATGTCCCTGAGTGCTTGATTTTTGCATACGGATCGCTGACTTAGCTGAACGATGTATGAAATCCTGCGTAGCCAGGCAGCTCCCAACTGAATACACTTCTAAGGGAGGTTATATGCATTGCTTCTTCCAGAAAAGGGCTGGAATATGTTACACTGCAAAAATATCACTTAACAGAATACAGAGAGTGAAGGAAAGAGCCATATTGCCTCTTTGAGGTCAAATCACGGGCAATTATTAGGATTTGGGGGCACAAACACATCTAGAATCATAGGTAAGTTGCTCCTTATTTATGTAGCAGCATTTCAGCGCTCTCTTTCTTTGGCAAATAATAGATGGAGTTTTTGGGATCTTGCATGTCTGGGATGGAACCTGAGGGAACAATAAAGCGTAATGACAAGGACATGAAAATGGAAGAAAAGGAAAATGGAGCAAATTCTTCCAGATATGGAGGCCTTGTGTGATTCCAGAAAGGGGCAGGGTAGTCAAAGAAAGTGTCATGTCAGCGGCAGGGAAGAGAATATTCCCGAACGCGCCAGTTTTAGATCTGTTCTAACGAAAGGGTATACAAGCTGTTGTGACCCCCAGACAATAGGCTGAGTAGATAGATAAATTCTCCTGGGAGGCAAGGCAATGACTCCTTGGCTACTAAAACAGACCATGAATTTAACAGCACGTGAAGAGTGAATGAAGCACACTTTTATGTTGCATTATATCTAAATAATAGAAAAACACAATTGGAAGGAGAAAACTCTAAAAAGTTAATCCAGAGCCACGGTATTCATCTGTTAGAGGAAATGAATAGCGAATTGGAGTTCGTAGGAACTAAGAATAGCTTGCAGATTGGGACATACCACAGAATAAAACTCATTACCTTTAACAGGCAGTACATAAAGGGAGAAATAACAGCGTTTTGGTCTAGGATTCTTATTGCTGCAAAGCAGAAAGACTTCCGTCTGGCAGATGTTTTGCGCGATGGTCCTCAATGCAAGTCTGTCTGTACTGTGATGTTGCTGTGCAATTGCTTCAGACTTTGTCCTGTGCTCCTAATCTCTCGTTCGTCATCGCTGCCGACCTGTTACGCGCATGGGCTCTGCCGGAGCGTTTCTATCACAGCCCGTGGTGGGAACACGCTCCTGCCAAAAGGGCAATGAGCATCACTGCTGGCTCTTCTCGGTCTGCGCAGGCACTGCTGCTGAAGACAGTCTAAATGTAGCATTTAGGCCATTGTTTTAGCACAAAGAAGACGTGAGCGTGCTGAACCTGGCCAGCTGAGCATGAGCCCGTCCAGCTCCCATGCTGCCAGAGACCCCTTGGAAGGGAGGCAGTATGTCAGGCATATGGTTAGAGCATGCTGTGCTCCAGCCATCCTCAGCTAGCGTATGGTCTCCTGAGTGCCGCTGCCAGCTGGGCTCTAATTTACACTGGGCCTGGGAATCAGGGACTTTAACGGTCTCCCTGATGGGCTCTTCGCCTTTGCTTCACTGATTTCAGATATGCAGATAGTCTGAGCCTTTAATTTCTGCTGCCTGCCATCCTCTGAGGCAGACACAGGGGCATGGACTTCTTTACTTAAACACTGCATCTGCTTGAAAAAGCAGAGGCAAATATTCTGTGAAAGTGAGAGTAAAATTTCAGAGTCCTGAATCTGTAAAATTTTTAATATTAATAGTGCCAATTCAGATGTTGTGAAGGTATGTTAATTTAATAAAACAAGTGCCCCAAAACATCTGATACAGAAACAGCATTGGCAAATAGTGGAAATCATACCTGTCTGTCCTAACCTGAATTTTTGAGAATGCATATGCTATGGCATCATTTTTCATGGATTTGTGCTCTTAACTCCTTAAGCATTGGATTATTCCACTTTTTCTGTTATAGGTTTCTTCTCAGGAAGCTCGATATTGTCTAGAACAGAATGCCTTTTCTCTTGTTGGAGTAAACTCCTTAAATAAGAGGCGTATTTCCTATTGTGAAATGGTGCATAGGGGAAAGAATAACCAAATTCTTTGATTAACCCTTGTTCAATCCTTAAGTGTTGTATGATAACACCATAGTTTTTGCCACCTTGGATCCAGAATTTTCAATTTTAAAGGCTATTAGAGGAATGCAATGTTATACTTTCATATCCAGCTTTTATTTTGCAATTACCCTTAGTTGTGGAACTTGTAGAAAGAATCTGTATAGAAATCATTTAAATGTAGTTTGAAATGCAAATGGTTTTGTGCTACTGGACCCAGCATAGGCCACTTCTTAAAACGGTTTATAGCAGCAAGCAGGTGGCTACATTTTTGTCCGCTTTTGGAACACTACACTCACTCTGTTTTAAGCAAATGAGGGTGGTGCGCGTTTCATGTTTTTGCGGAGCGTTGTGCAGTTTAGCTTCTCGTTGTCAAAACATTCTCTCGGCTAAGAAGTGCAGGTTACTTTTCAAACGTACGATATTCTTTGGTGAATAAAGGTATTTGAAGAACCCTAGTGTCAAACCGTCTCTCAGATTAGTTCCTTATTTCTGAACCCAGTGCGTCTGTCCGTAGAGGGGATCAGCCGTGGATGCTCACCCGCTCGCTCCTGCCTGTCTCTCCTCGCAGAACTCCTTCCTGGGCTTAATTTCCTAGACCACTCCCTTTTTCTCACATCCTTGTACGAGATATTCGTGAGTTTTGATGTAATCAAGGAACCTGCTGGCTAATCACTGCCTTTCACCTGAGTCACCAGAAACTGATGATTTAGTGTTAAAAGAATCAATTAATAGAACTAGCGAAAACGATTTTCAATCGACAGAACCGCCAAGCTGTCCCAGGCCACGTAATCCTGCGTTTGTAACCGCGACCCGCAATTCCCTTTTGTCCTTTGCTTTTCTGTTCGGTTCTTGCCTCCGGTTTCAGCTGATACGAGGGATTCTCCGAGCAGCGAGCCATCTCCCTAGCGCACCGGGAGCCACTTCCCTCCCGCACCCGGCGCTCCCGTGTGATCGCTCGCAAGAGTAACGTCATCAGCGTCAGCGATCTCATTAAGGGGTAAGGGATAGGGAGAGGAGCTACAGTTGGGCCTGCGGGAGGATCCAGCACCCCTCCTGCAGTTGATGCTTTTAGGAGTTTCACTGTGCAGCTACAGGACTGAAATTCAAAAGCAGACTTTTTCCCTCTGGGCCAGATATTTACTTGCTTTTCCAAAGCAGCTACGTTCACGTTCCCCGAACTGCGGTGTGTTCTGGCTGTGGAAAGGGCAGTTCTTCCCAACGCGTTGAAGGGTCTTCTTTAACGTCCCCGCTGGAATAAAAAACATGGTGGAAAACTGTTGCAGAGCGGCTACCGGTGGCCAAGCGTTGCGGGGGAAGGCGGGGAGCTGGCTTTCCTCTTCTGCCGCCCGCATCTGGTGGCCTTGGCAGGAAATCTGTCCAGGGCTTGGGGGAAGGAAAACGCCTGCAGGCCCTTCTTAAAGGACACTGCTGCCGCAGCCTCCCTCCCCCATTTTCCCGCTGGCTCATTAGGCATGTTTTGCCCTTCGTTTCCCCAAACGAAGAGCCTTGCCTGCATTGTTCTCCGGCTGAGCCGCAGTTCCGTGCCGGAGGAGCAAGTCCCTATTCCTCTCGTTACGTTGCACGAAACTAAAAATACCAACCCCACTGGAGTTACTTTCACATTAAAGATGTAAGTGAAATAAAAAAAATCACTTTCCGAGCTTTTTATTTTTTATTTAATTTTTAATTAATCTTAATTAATTTGAATTTTGAAGCGATTGGAAAAGTAGTTTTAAATGAATATATATATATATATATATATATATATATATATATATATATAAATAAAATTTTTCATTTTCAGTACCGGGGGCATGAATAATGCAGGACACATGCCGCAACTCCGTATTTGTGTTAGCGAAGACGGGACTGCGCGGGGGACGGAGGGGCGGCACGGCCGACGCGAGGGGCGAGCCGGCGCCCGCAGGCCCTGCAGGGACGGTGCCAGCCAGGGCGGCGGGCTTCGCCCGGCCGCGGCCGCGTGGCACCGCCGGGCGCGCGAGGGGCGGCGGGCTCCCGCCGGCGCCCACCCTCAGCAGAGGCGTCCCCAGCCCCGTCCCCCTCTGTCCTCGCTTGCAGGCCGCCTGCTGTTGCCGTGACAACCGGCCCCGGGGCCCTGGGGGGGGCTGGCAGGGACGCAGGGCCCCAAGGGCCTGGGGGGGGGGGGCGCGCTGTGGGGCTGTGGCCTGGCCCTGCTGCAGGCCCTGCGGGGCTGGGCCTGTGGGGCTGGAGGCTTAGCACTGCAGGGGGCTGGGTGGGGTGGGGGCCTGGCATGGGCCCTGTGGGGCTAGGGCCTGTGGGCACGTGGAAGGGGGCCCTGTGGGGCTGGAGCATGTGGGGCTGGCACTGTGGAGGGGCCTGTGGGGCTGGAGGCCTGTGGGGCTGGCACTGTGGAGGGCCCTGTGGGGCTGGAGCATGTGGGGCTGGCACTGTGGAGGGGCCTGTGGGGCTGGAGGCCTGTGGGGCTGGCACTGTGGAGGGGGCTGTGGGGTTGGAGGCCCTTGGGGCTGGCACTGTGGAGGGGGCTGGGGGGCTGCAACCTGTGGGGCTGGAGGCCCTTGGAGCTGGCACTGTGGAGGGGGCTGTGGGGCTGGGCCTGTGGGACCCCGGGGGGGGCCTGGGACTGCAGGGGGTGGTGGGGCTGGCCCCGTGGCAGCCCTGCCCCACTGGTGTCCCTGTGCAGAGGCGGCTGCAGAGCCCGTGGGGGCAGCGGCGCAGGGGCAGGGCAGCGCGGGGGGCTGGGGGGAAGGTTGGGTGGGTGCCGGCGGGGGGGCCCCATCCCGGCAGTAGCTCCTGATGGGCTCCGAGGGCCGGGGCGTCCGGGGGCTGCCTGGAGAGCGCCGTCCTGGGAGAGGTAGGAAGCGCTGTTGTTTCTAATTAACGCCTGTGTGGTACTCCAATCTGTGTGATGGGGCTCTCCTGAGTATTGTAGCAACGAAGGCATATTTTAGGGTTCAGTTAATTAAAAATCTGCTTGGTCCTGCGTTGCACTTAACTGAACTCCGTTGCTGTAGCTCCCTGTACCACAAAAACCCCACGATGCAGGTACGCAGTACTGCAGTAGTTTGACCAAGCTGGTGTGGAGCTCCTTCCCTCCTTATTCGGTCATTTCTCATTAGATACTAAACACCTGTGTGCCTCCTCGTGCCTATATAAACCAGCTGTAGGGCAGCAGAGGGTTTGCTGCCTGCTTTTAGTCCTCTGAATAGAAGAGTTCCTTCCCTGAGCCATGGGAGAAGAGTGCTGACCTCGCTGCGGGGGGAGCTGGCTGCTCTGCTTTTGGCCCCCTCCTAACCCCAGTGCAGGTACACGTTTGCAGCTGGTTAAAATTATGGATACATCTAGACGCTGTGGTTAGCTCTTGTGAAGAGCCCTGAGGATAAATGATAGCATGCTATGATATGGATTAGATCCTGGTTTCATTTTATAGTAACTTTTTTTCCTGGTTAATCTCAAATATAAAAGGAAATGTTTAATATATGTTGTCTTCAGTTCTGTGTGTGTGTACATGTGCATAAGCTTAGTATCAGGAGTATCACTTAAAAAGTACATACTTGTATTGAGGATGTGCCTGACTTGTTTGCAGTAACAGGGTTCCAGCAAAATAACTTGTCAATTGGATAGAAAGGCCTGATTTTATATGCTAATACTTCCATTTTTGGAAGAGTAGGTGTTTTGGAACGAATTCCCTTTTTAGATTGATAAGAAAGGACCAGGTCTCCCTGCAACAAGCTACATTTGAAGGAAATAGTCCCTGAATTGGATTCAGGATGGGTAGTGACAGAATAAATCAAACCATCTAGTGAGCTCCAAAGTTTCACGCTGCATTGCAAAGCATGGCAAGCTTTTCTCAACTATTGATTTTTCAAGAAATACTGTGCCAACACTGCTGACACTTGCCTTCCCAGAAATAGACGTTTAATCTGGGTGTGTGAATCAAGAAATCGGGTTACTATTCCTTTGTTCTCCCCCTGCCTCCCCCCCAAAAAAAAAACCACCTTTGACACAAAAATCTGCCCTCCCAGTTTCCAGATTCTTCTTTGTTTGATGAGACCTTTTTGTTACCCGTACAAATTCAGAGGAGTAACCCAGGTGCTGTTTGAAGAGAAAGACTGGGCTCCTAGGATAGAAAATGTACAGCAGAGGGAGTCACTAGTTGGTTCTGAAGAAAATCTTTTCCTTTAAATAGCAAAATGGAAGTCGTGGAACTTATTAAAACACTTTCATTACCAGTAAGTGTTAAATGTTACACTTTAATAGGCAAATAAGTACTTTAACATTTTCCTTTAATCAACAAATGTTCCAATCACTTCTGCATCTTGAGACCTAGTACCTTTCTTTCATAAATATGAAAATGTTTTCCTTGTTGGAGAACAAGTCTGAAAATTTCTTTCTTAACTACTGATATCTGGGAAAGCTTACCAGTCTATCAGTGATGTTCAGAAACAAAGAGTGATCTTGAGCATTTTGATGAAAAGGTTTATTAAATCATGCAAGATTATTCTGTATTCTTTTGAGAACACCTATTGGTTGTTGCAAACGTTAAGTGTGCTTCTGTATGATGATTATCACACTGTCACAGCCTCCTCTTCTGAGGGTTGTCTCTGATCATGGAAGCTGATTTATGCTCTTAGGAAGTGAATTTCCTGGCCATCTAGTTTTGTGGCTTGTTTTACCAAAAATCATATCTCATCTTTTTTTGTCTTGATATCTGGATATTTGGTCTCTATGTGCTCGACAGAATAACTTTGAAAAAGGTTGATGTTATCAGGGACAGCTACTTGCCTTTGCATAGCTTGCAAATACTGATTCTGTTACAGATTTGATGACTGTTTTAACATGGCTAAAAGCAAGCAAATAAAAACACCTGATAGTACTCAACAGTGGAGTTAGCTGAACACCAATTGTAGTTTTCTAGGACTCTTGCTTTTCATCATCTCTTAACTTGAAAAATGTGCTGTTGGTTCAAGATATTCTCTGAAATTTCCCTACTTATAATCTGCCTATATAGAACTATATTTAACTATATATATTGGGCAAATTGAATTATTATAAGCTGTATACAGAGTATTTGCTCCTTTGTGGAGTAGTTGTGGCAGCAGTAACTTGAGGACCGAAGCTCATTGACAGCCCTCTGCAAAGCAGAGCTGCTGCATTTAAAACCTAGGAAGACTTTAATAAGGATGAATTAAAAAAAAAAAAAAAGCCAGACAGTTGCCCATCTATAGCTTGCTACCCTCCATGCAAATAACAGTTCTTAGCCGTTCTGTTAACGTGGTTGTGAACTTATGTCCCTCCTGAAACTTCAAACAGCTTGTTGTAATTCTTCCCTTGATTACTTAATTAAGCATTAGTTAAGCAATGAAGACTAAAGCCAATCTTACATGGCTATATGGTGATCTAGCAGATACCTTCTTTCTCACATTTGGAGTTCATAAGAAGCAAGTCCTGGCCTAACTGACACCTTTGTGGATCTGCAGTAAACTCGGTCATGCAATTTAATTTTTTTTTGTGCCTGATAGTTATGCTAATAGAGTGATAACTTCTGTTTTTTATGTTGAAAGTGTTAATTGCAAAACATTAACTGTGGCTGTATTATGTTGGAGATTTTTAGTGTGTTATTTATAGATATGAAACCTACAAGATATGATATAAAAGCTTTCAATATGAAAAATGTTATGTTTCTGAGCAGACAGTGAGAAAATTGCCTTTTAGAGGTCAAAACTCCCAGTGCCTCTGGCAACATGGCCTTGATGTCATTTGACAGGGTGGAAACACAGCCCTTCATGGGAATAAACAGCCAATACCTGCATGATTCATTTTGTTAGGAGGGGTCTCCCATTGTTGCTAGGCAATGTTAAGTAGGTGGAGTTAAGAAAAAACAAAAAACCGAAAAACTCCTGCCTACTTAAAAAATAATACTTCCTGTAGATTTTCTTGCTACTGATTTTTAAGTGGTTTAAGTAGTAATTTCTCCTGTCTGCAGAATTACCAGGAGAAAGAGCAATGAAATTCCAAGAGCTCCCTTAGCCTCTGAGAGGCAGGGAGGGGAAGAGGCGGGAGAGGGTTGTCACCTGGTTAGCGGAAGGTTTCCTTTCCATCTTCCTCCTTCTGTACCTTCTTAGAGCTGTCTGCCTGGAAACGCTCAGCTGCTCTGTGATGTGCAATTCTTACAGAGGAAACATGGCAGAGACCAGCAGACATTCATTTGAAATGATTTTCATTCACTGCATTCTGGAATGGACTTGAAAGCAGGTCTCAGAGGCAACTTGTATGTACCAGTTTGTCTTACGTATTTATTTATGACAGACTTGAATCTTCAGGATGGTATTCTATCAAGTGACATACCCGCTCAGTGTGATGTGTGCCTAAAAATAGGTCATTGTCAAAGGACAGGAAAGAAATTGTATAAATTCATAAACTAAACCATTTCAGTCTGGTATCATAGCACACTAGCACTCTCTGAAGCTGAGGCAATACTGTGTTCAAAACTACAGCTTTCAATGGATTATTTCTTTAGAATAATATATTAGTGCTGCATTTATCACAATAGGAGAAGCCTAGCTGCAGACTAAATGTGGCTTACGCTGATGGGTTACTCCTGACAGCGCAGTCTGAAAAATAATTCTCGGAGTAAAGCAAACTGTATGTCATCATGGAAGATAGCAGTGTTGGACCAGACTTTGCTCTTATACTCAAAAAATATCACTAACCTCAAATAACTCACTATTTTTCGTGTGTTTAAATCATACCATACAGTGTTTGATACTGGAATTTATGCATTGGGTTTAAAAATAACGTCTGACTTGTGTATTTGGCCAACGTAAATAGAAACATTGCAATTGTTTTTCTTTAGAGCAAGTATTGACATACCTGACAAATAAAATTGCTTAGAAGTGACCCTGTTCCAAACAGTACATCAAGAAAGGGATTTTTGTATTGTTAAATAACCTGTTGATGCTCAGACAGGTATTCCCAGGAACTGTGTAATAGGGCAATGCAATTTTTTTTCTGGTTATGACAGTGTAAGCACCACTATTTAAACGAGGCCTGGAATTTAGCTCTGCAAAAGAATGTGTTTTGGTGCTCAGCTGCAGTGTTGCTACTGCCACCAAACTAGAGGAACTGGTATTTAGTTAAGGACTGACTGTGGAAATGGTCAGTAGCAGAACGAACACCTACTGTGTATGGGGCTACATGAGCAGGATTTGAAGTTTACAGGTAAAGGAGTAGGCGAGAAGTAAAGGGGAAGTGTGACATCTGGTGGAAAGATGCTATCAGGAGCAAGAGATCTGTGAATGATAAACACTCATTTTTATTCATTTATCAGACATGAAAATGTTCTGTGATGTTTGGAAACACATTCCACTGTTGGAGATGAAGCCACAGTGAGTAACTTACCTCCTGATCTCACAGTTCATACTGTCTGCACCAGTTAGGTGTGGGAAGCTGGTCATATTCTTAAGAAATAGTGAATTTTTCATAAAATACCACAATTTTTTTTGCTTAGTAGATTCCCAAAGCCCTTAATATGCTTTAAATATAAAAATGCACATGGTGCAAGCTTAATTAGTTTTGAAGGGTTGAGAGTCATTAGCTTAGACCAGTTTGTCATAACTACATAGGAAAAACTAGGATATGTCATCTAAGTTTGAGCTGTCCACTGAGTTTTCTACATTATTTCTGTTGTACAAGTCCTAAATTGCCAGAACCACCTTCAGCTGTGTAGCCCTGCTTAGCAGCCTGGGAGATACTGGCTCAGGATGGACTGGGAGCAATGGCAGGAGCCCTGTGGTAGAGCTCCTGTATGGTTTCCAGTCTCTTACAACTGGTCTGGATACTGTGAGTGTGCTTTTCTGCAGCTAGTGTGGGAATATCATAATATGACAGGCAGGAGGGAGAAGAAAAATGGGAGGAACTCTATGGGTGAATAGAGAGAAAAAAATAGAGATGCCATTTGCTTGATGCCAAGTTGCTGGAGTAAAAACTTGCTGTCCTTCAGCCAGTAAAATTTGCCTGAAACCAAGGTAGGATCAGAGCTGCAGAGATCTTGCTTTGTGGTGTTATATTTATTTCCAAAGTTAAATAATATATTGTGAAAAACCTGTCTGAAATGTATTGAAAAAAATGTCTGTATTAAGAACTTTTGGGAAGCTCCTAGCTCAGCTAAGAGGCACAGGAGAAAACTACCAAAATAGATAAATCTATCTTATTTTTTTCAGCTCTGTTGTAAAATGCCTGACTCTTCTGAGGCTGCATTCTGTATGGTATTGATCATCCCATGTCACTCAAACTTTTTTCTGTGCTGTGATTTTGCTACTGAAAGATTGCTTTATCTGAACTCTAGTAAAAGTTCAGTCACAGTTCTGCTTTATAGTTCAGGATCATCTCCAGTGTATAACCTTCCTTCCCCCCCACCTCCATCCTTTACATCATGTGTGATTTTTTTATACTTAAGCATGAGTCCTATTGCCTTTTGATAGTATTGTTCTTGTTGCATTTTTCTTCTATTTTAAGTGTATTATTAGAAAAATATAATGTAAGACTTGTGTATCACTATTGGCACTGAATTTTTCTTGCTATGGGGGCAGACTCAAAGTTCTGCAAATTTTTGCCTGTTTGCTCGGAAATAATACTGCTTGGGAATTGGCCAGCTCTAGAAGGGGAAAAAGATATGAAATGTCTAAAAACACAAAGCAAGCATTTTGGTCCCAGCTGGAGTGATGCAACAGGACAACAAATGGGACAGACCCTGCCAAGGTGGTTGACCTCCCCTTGGTCTGCCTCCCTAGGATGTAACATCAGCACAAATAAGAAACCTGTTCTCTCAGCTCACCTGATTGCTAGAGTAGCAATTTGGGTGGTGTTGATGAACTGTGATGTTTTAGTACCATGAGTAAAAAGCATTGTTTAGTCCAAAGAGTAAACTCTGCTGCTGTGTTAGCAAAGCTGAAACAGCTCCCATTAGCCAGTTCTTGCTAAACTAGGCAAAAAGAGCTTGAGTGCAATGAGGCCTCTGGTAAAGGGCCTTGTCTTGTAGTGTTGCTTGGTGTACTCTGTGCTGCCTTGTTTAGTTTAAAATGTTGAACCTTTCCTCCCTGGTCTACCTCTTCCTCATCAGTGGGGCAGTAATTATTCTTTCCTGTCTCTCTGCTTGGTGGAATAAACCATATAGGCACTCTCATATAACCACATCAGTTAAAATCAGTTCCTGTGCTGTGGTACAAAGACTGGATGTAGGCCAAGTTTTAATTTCTTCATGAGATGCCTATGGCTTTTTTCTTTTTTAATTCCCCATGGCCCCCTTCTTTCCCCCTCTGATAAAAGGTAACTTATGACTAGGTTCCCTGAAGGAAAGTGCATCAGTCAATAGCTTCCTGAAGCTTATTGTGGGGTGTGTAGATAAATGGCCCTATTAAAAAGGAGGAAACACTCTAACTGTCTTGAAGATCTAAGTGAGAAAGTGTTTTTTTTTTTTTTTAAAGTTGAAGCTTGATTGTTTTAAAAGATCTCTATAGATCTAACCTAAAAATCAAACCAGCAGTTTTGACTGACCTGAGAGCAGGACTGGCAAATTTTGGTTCTCAGCTCTGCTTTGGTAAGGAGACAGTCGTCTGTCTTACCAAATTATAATCTAGTGATGGTACAGTTTGTGCTTATACATGGTGCTTTCTTATTGCAAATGTTATCTCAGCCTGAAAGTACCTTCACAAATCCATTGAATGCATTTCCTTCTGCTGTGTGCTCATACAAATCTGAGCCCCTTTTTTTCCTCCCAGAGTATTTACTTAAATGTAGTAGGATGAAAAATTCACTGTCACTAAATGAGCAAAAAATGAACACACCTTGGAGAGTAACAAAATGGGGAGGTGGGACTGAGGAGGAGGGGAACAGTACAGAATATTTGCTGCACTCTTGTGGATACAAGAAAAATGTTCTTTGTATTTCTGCAGATTAAATTCCAAGTGTTGATATCAACACTGCAGCTTTACAGGAGCACTGGAGGCTTCTCGGGAAAGATTTTAAACTTCTGAATGTGCAAATAAGGAATACAGCCTTGGAAGAAGTTGATAGGTGGCATTTGTGCACCTTGGTCTCCATTATTGATACTAATGACTGCATGTGTAAAGCTGGGAGTGTATGCTGGGAGGGAGGAGGAAGAGGAGGGGAAGGGTTCCTTGAGAACCTGCCACACACACATTCTGATAGAAGGCAAAGATTAGTGAAAGTTGATACAAAACTTGCTTAAGGAACTGTACCACTGGATGCCACTGTTGCTTCATGGAATATCCTACTAAAATAACACTGGCTCTGCTTATTTTAAAAATTCTGCCTTTCCTTCACTCTCATCTTAGTTCTTTATTACTTTAATCTTTGCTCATATCAAAGGAAAGGAGGAATCATGCCCCACTTATTCTCTCCAGCAACGCGGTGATACAGCTCCCATATCTAGAAGTGACAGCTTGTCATAGGAAAGAAAAGGGAATGACACCAAGTTTTGTCCCCCCCCCCCCCCCAACCAACCTCCCCTTCCCTTTCTAAGGCAAAATCTTCTTGAAAAGAGAAAAGGTTCAGATGAAAGAGCAGCCAATTTTCTTGGAACTAAATTCCTTCTCTCTGGCTCTGAATCCTGTATTAATCGCACCTAGATTTGGACACTGAGGCTTTATTCCTGTTTCAATGTCATCCCAGAGAGCAGGGCAGGAGGTGACGTTCACAAATGCCTGTTTATTTCCCAAGTGTTAGGCACTTTGTACTTGAAAGAATATTTTTTTGCTGGATATGTTTTTTTCCCTTTAGGGAAGCAACGGAGGGTGAAGGTCATCAGGTAAATTTTTGCTGGCTGCAGCGCCTTTTCACAGGCTCATTTGTAATTATCTGATTAGCAACTCTGGGACTTTTCTCTAAGGCATATAGTGGGTTTATATGTGGGGTGTACGTGTGTGTATATATAATATATATGAATATATATATTTTAGGGGAGCATTCCCAGAAATGTATTAAATGAAAAGCAATCAAAATCCAGAAATCTGAAGCTTAATTTTCAGCTGGTTCATGTTGTTTTGTGTTCTGTGTGCACATAATCCTGTGCTTTCCTGAAGAGAAATATATATTAAAGTGAGGGGTTAGAGCTCTTTCTCGAAGCATCCCTGTGTACGCAGGCTGCCAGCACGTATTCCTCAGACAGGCACCACCTTCCGCTGTGGCCCGCTGCGGGTAATAGGAGAAGGCCCTAAACAGCGCTCGATCCATGGAGCGCTGGCCTAATTAACGACAGTGGAAACATGGACAAAACAATGGAAGTGATCGGTTGAAGGGGCTTGCAGGAAGAAGAGACAATAAGGATGCAGAGCTCGGCGCGAGCTGGGGAGCAGGGCAGGCAGCAGGGCTTCAGCCCCGGGCCCTGGCCGCGCCATGGAAACGGCGCGGGAGCGCGCTCCCCTCCGGCGCTCCAGCCCTCCCGGCTCTGCTGCGGATTTGGAGGCAGCAGTGCCTGTGCGACCTATGTCTGGCTGCAGGAAGGAGAAGGTTAAAATGCTTCACAGCTGGTTTATAAGGCCAATTAAGGGAGAAGAGAAGCACAAATAGATGTACGAAGTTCATTGTCAAAGGCAGAATAGCAGCTGTCGCAGGATCCCTTGTTGTGCGTGTCTGACAGCCAGTTTAATTAAGCTACTGTTCACTGATAATTTTCCTGTGGCTTCTGGAAGCTGGGCTGACGTCTTGCCTGGGTTAGACCTTGTGATCCAGGTTTGTTAGTGAGCAGGACTGGATCCTGCATTACCCTGTTGGAGGTGCCAGAAGGGCAGTCTGCCCCCAGAGCTGCTGCTGCCATTGGTGCCACATAAACTTGTAGCAGTGACCCAGATAACATTGTGACTGACACAGTAAGTTACAGTGTCAGGAGAAATAAATGTCCCCTGCAGCTCCTCACGGAGCTCCAGCTGTGCCAGGGTACCTGCCCTGAGCCCCATCTACCCAAGCGCCTGACTGCTGCTGGCAGGGCTTGGGACTCGCTAGGCTTTCATCAGTTGTAAGCTACCTACGTATGGGGGCTCAGAAAAGGCACTGTACTCAAAAGCATTTGGAAATCATAGTAATTTAGAGTACTTACTGAAGGACCTCTCCAAAATGGTTGCTTGGGCCTTGCCATGTGTGTTGAGATTTCTTACTAGGCGTGTAAGTGTGATGGTCCCTGGGGAGCATTTCTGTGCTCTCCTGCCTCGTCCCTACCTCTGCCTCTGCTCTGCCTTTGTCTGGCCTTGGCCTGGGAGGGGGGTGATGTTTGCATCATGGCTGACCCCCGAGTTACAGGAGGGACATTGCTGTCTCATCTCTGTCCTGAGGTTGAAGTCACAAGTTCTCCCATATGTTAAGCCATGCAAAGGTGAAGCTTTCCCTGTTCTTATTGGTTTGCACCAGGGCTGGTTTCACTGCTGAAGAGTACTAAGTGTTGCCACTTAGTATGGTGACTTGATACTGTGGACTTGCTCAAATGTTAAAATACATGAGGAACAGCAAGATGGAGGCAGCAGATGTTTCTCCTTCTGACCCAGGTATCCTTGGACAACAACCAACCTAAATAAATATTATTAGCTTTTGGTTTTTGCATCTGCCTGAGGAAAAAAAACTAAGTTTGGTCTTGCATTTAGTGTAAACTGGGGAAAAGTGAGTAAGATGGAACAGAGCAGGACTCGGGCCTGGGTTATTGAGAGATTGCTGTGAGGTTAACTAGCTACGTAGCATAGAGGGAAAAGGCAGAGAGGGATTAAAAAAGCATTGCATACAGGTGAAATGCTTGGGCTGTCTGCTGCCTCTTATCTCCCAGAGTTCATGTTTGTTTTGGCCCTTGTTATTTTTGGAGCGAGTGGATGCAGAAGGCCACTGCTGAACGTTGTACGTAGGCTTTCTCTGTGCTGGCGTAGGTATGCAAAGATAGCAGTTCACGCTCCTGTACTTCAACAGCCGTGCGCTCCTTCTGAGTGTTCCTTAAATGTACAGAATTCAGTTCCTGCTGCATCAAAAGCTTTTTGAAGATAAAAAATTACTGGTTTGTTGCTGTCACTTCTGTTGTTAGCTGGAGACCTTAAAATACATGTAGTAAACCCCAGAGTCAGTAATGGTAAATAAAGACTATCTTTTACAAGAAGCAATTGACAAAGAGCAAATGTGGTTTGGAGCAGAGGTTGTGAGTTCTTCTCCATGCCATGGGCATTGTCAGAGTTGTGCATATAGCTCTGCATGTGCATTTATAGCTATGAATTGTTGCAAAGCAGAATCCAATTGTTTTTACCCTGTATAAGCTTCCACTTGCTTATCTATTTGAAAACAGAAACTCATTCTTTTTTTCTTGATTTGTGACCTTCACAATTTAACGTTTGTATAAATCTTCAAGGTGACATTTTCACACTGTAGGTCTTTGCTCTACAGTCCTTTTTAATCCTGCTGCTGTATGTTAAAAATGTGAGTGTTAATTGTTTGCAGCCTTCTCCTCTTGAGGGTGGTCTCTGTAAATTCATCTAGTCTCTAAAGGGCTGTTGCATCCTCTGGCTGCTGGTATATGGAGGGTGCATTTGGTGCACAATTATTTATAGCTATTTCTTTCAATTGGTGCTGGAGCTGTGCAGTTCTTCACTACAAGTCTCTTGAAACCTTCAGAAAAGATTTTCAACAGCTCTTAGCTAGTAAGCAACCATTTCCCTCATGATAACCCTACAGCCACTCATTTTGTTCCTTCAGGCTTCTGTTTCTGTGTAGCTAACCTAGTCATAAGCCAATTTATTATTTAAGCTGATTGTGAATTCTGGTTTGGACTCTGCTCTTTCAGTGAGTGATTAGAGAAGGCGCCTTCCCCATCCATCTGTACTATCCATGGAAATGTTATCGCTTACAGAAGGCATAGAATGGACACTTAGAGGTTAGTTTTTTTAAGTGATTAAGTAAAAGTCTGTGGGAAGGCTGAAGCTCCTAGCTGACTTATAGAGACCTTGCCTTATTGGCTTTGTTACATGCTAGATGTTTAGGGATTTCCTGCTGGTGTCCTACAACATGTTTATGTTCCCCGAGATTTTTTTTTATCATATCTTTCCTGTCTCCTTCTCAATTATCATGAAGGTAAACCCTTGCTATTTCTTTTCTAGACAAGGCAATATTTCAAGAGTGCATGAAAACATTCTTATAATATAAAATATTTTGAAACTCGAGTCTTTAGATGAGTATGAGATTATGGCAGCAGACAGTGGCAAGATTATGTCATCGTTGAGAAAACAGTAGTTTTATCCTCTAGAATAATGTAATCATAGGGAAGTCATTTTTAAAGCTTTCCTAGCACATTCATTTCTAGGTTAAAAGAAGCAAGATTTAATTCCTGATTCAGTTAGTATGTTCTGGGAACTGGAGAGAAGGTAGTAACTGAGGGTCCAAGACCACTATCTGACTGGTTCTTAATCTTAGCTTGCCAGTGGAATATAGCTGTGAACAGTGGTGTGTTTTCCCCTGCTCTCCCCCCCCCCCCCCCCCAAACAAACAAACAAAACCACTGTGAAACTGTATAGGTTTTGCTGAAATCTGACTTTAGAAAAATTGAAGTGAAAGAAGGCACTCTGAAATATTTGGCCTTTCAGTTTGGTTTTTATAGGAGAAAAATATGTGATTCAAACTAGCTGAATTTCAGTCCCTCAAAGATTTACAGAGTGAAACTGCCATCTTTGCGCAGCTCTGAAAGCATGCGTACTGGAGGAGCCGTTCCAAGAGCTGGAGGCAATCCCTGATAGCTTTCATGTAGCTTCTGCAAATAACAAGTAGCTGCAAACTTGCAGATATCTGGATTTCAACATAAGCAACCCAAGAACTTTCTCAAATTTCTCGCTAATCTTGTGTATTCTATGCTAAAGCCTTGCTCTGCTCCATTTTCAGTGCTCTTGTCCCAGCTGGTTGTGTTAAGGCTGGAGTGAGAGTGCTTGTGCTACACTCCTTCCAGTTGCAGTGTGGGCAGTGCCTGGAAGGGTAGGAAAAATTTGCTGTGTCTATTTCTACCACATACTTTATCAGTCAATCTTCTTGTTTAGGTGGACTGTAGAGTGCATAGATATCCTAACGGTCTAGCTGAATTACATTTAGAAATCAGAAGACCTTAGAAAATGAGCGAAAGCTGCGTTGTTATAACTTCATCCAAAGTACTTAATGATCTGAGATATGAGAGAGTGCAAAAGGGCCAAGTATAGCCCTAAATATTTTCAGAGCAACAGCTCTACAGAGAAGTACACATTTTGAATTGGTAAAGAGTTCTGTTAATTATATTGCATGCCACACTACACATGAACGCCATTAAAAAGTCCACCTTCAAATCTTAAAACACTTCCAGTTCTTACCATCCTCATTATTAACATCCGTATTCTGCATTAATGCTGCTGGCAAGAGGTGAAAGCCATTCAGGGTGAAAAGAAATTAGTTTCACTTTTCAGTAATTATGGGGAAAACTGTTCACTGGCTCTCAAGTTATTCTAGTGCTGCTGGTTAAAAAGATCCTGATCTATGGTGTTTCGCTAATGATCAACAGTTTTAGAAATGACATACTCCAGCAGCACAGCTTCTGTTATTGGGACACTTTTTTCCTCTTAGGCAGCTGCCAGATCTTTCAAAGCTTATAAAGGGTGAGATTTTCTTTTCTTTTTTAAAACCTTCTTGATATCGCTGTTGCTTGAGATGCAAAGTAATGTTTCCAGCTTTCAAAGGAAAAGGCCGGTTCCTCCAAGACACACATTTAAACTTAATGTTAACATATGGCTGAAGTGTTTGTATCACAACTAGGTAAAGGAGGAGCCATTAGAGGGAAAAGACAGGACAGTGTGCTAAAGTAACTGTCTTACAACGTGGTAAGCTGTATATGGGTGATAAGTAGAATATTTGCCATGTGCATTTTCCTGTTCTCATTTCAGGTGGGTCTTTTGTTTCATAAGGTCAAATGACAAACAAGTAAAAGGCAGCAGTAGAAAGATGGAATGTATTTTGAGAGATGTATCTTGGAGGATTGAGCAAGTCTCTCCTAATGAGAAATATGAAGGTTTGGTTTGTTTTTCTTTATTACTGGTCTACACTGGATTTCTGTGGCACTTGAAAAAACAAGTGGTCAAACAGAGGTCTGACTAAGTGGCTTCCTGCTAGGCTGTTGCATTTCACAGTTGTGGTTGATTGCCTGTACTTCTAATCTGTCTTGTGAAGAGTATAGATTCTCAAAGTATGAGAAGCTTTGACAAAGTTTGCATGGATTCATTTTCAGCTTTTTGCAAAGGATTGATGACATTGCAATGATGTGTTGAAATGAAAGTGAGCAATAGCATTCTTAATTTGCATGAACGTTTTAGCTTGTATTATGTCTTTGCATATGTAAAGACTTTTGCAATTAGTGCATTGTTCAGGTGGCCTTGCAATGTCTGTGGCCATTTGCAAAATGTATCCAACATTTTATTAGGTAATGCTTGAAAGGCTTTGTGGTGTAGAACAACTATTGTACTTGGAAGGGGGAGAACGTCTTCAAAGTGATATTCTGTCCACGGAGAAACAAGTAGTTTCTTGCTGGGATGGCTCTTGGCTTGGCTTTGGTGCCCCTGCATAGGCTGGGGACTTAATCTCGGACAAACTTCACTGTGCCAATCCTTATGTTGGGAGAACTAATCTAACTGCTTGCCTTTTCTACTGTCCTCATTCTACTGCAAGTGATCCTGGCTCTAATAACTTGATCTTTGAAGCAGTTCAATACTCTGTTACTGAGTTACTTAAGCTGCTTGTGCTTAATACTGTACTTCCAAATGAAGGCAACATCCTTTGTTCTTCTCTTCTTTCTGAAAGAACAACTTTTTTCTGTTAAACAAACCAAATTGCCATTTATTTTGCATAATAGGACTATTAAGTACCTGTAGCATGAAGTGTCATAATTCAAATACGTTTTGGTTAAGACATTTAATTAGATCTTAGAATTTTGTTCTTTCCACCAAAACACATTATCTTTGCCAAAATAAGAACATGGGAGTCTGCAGATATTAAAACTGCAGCAAGATGTTTTACAGGAATAGTTTGCAGGTGATCTGGTGACAGAGAGGTATATAATAAAATAGCCTTATCCTTTAAGGCTATAGGCAGGCACTAGAATACAATAGGAGTACAGTGGAACAAGCTACCTAAGACTTCCCATAGTGCACCAGAACTGTTCTTCTACTGAGTAGGAGATCTTACCTTTGGCAGTAAGCTCTACTGCATGCTTCGGAAGAGAATAAAAGGGAAAACCTTTCACTAAACAGGAAGGTAATGGTGCACTGAGAGCTGGTATGTGTGGATTTCTACCTCTTCTCCGTCCGGTGCTTTGATTTACTTTATCTTTGTCCTCACTGGCTATGCTACAATGTTGTTGTTGAGTCCTTTGAAAAAGACACTGGTCTTGAAGTGCTGCAGCTGATCAAACACTGAATATACTGATGTTTATGTTTTATGGTAAATATCATGGGATCTCAGTGTTATGGTATAGAATAGGGTGAAAGGTAGTGTCACATCTTTTATTGTAATGCTTGTTCAAGAGCTGTCTTTGATCAACGCTAACGCTTATTTCAAGGTGTTTGGTAAAAACTAAAAAGAACACCCCAAAACAAAAAAACTTTAAAAAAAAAAAAAAACCACTAAGCCACATACCAGGCTTTTGTGTTTAAGGGAATAGCAAGATTTTCAATCATCTGGCAATCCCTCTTTTACTCAGAAATATCCTTTCCCTAGCTTTGGCTGTGCATTCCTCTGTCTGACCTGTACAATTGTCTTTAATACAGTTGAAGACCTTGAAGGTAGACAAGGTTGATCTTGTCTCTCTCGTGCATTTGAGGTTTTAATTATTCTTTTAGATTCTCAATGAATTTTGCTTTCTTGTCTATGCTGTTATCTGTGGGCCAGTCTTACAGATTTGTGGAGAGAAACAAGTCTTGGGAAGAAAGCTTTTGGAGTAGGCAGCTTGGTGATTTTAAGGTGGGCTTCCACTGAGCATGGATTTGCGTGACTTGGAAGATGGAAAATATGTGCTTATTTATAGATATGCAAATATCTATGCTTAGTAATGACATGAGTAAAGGGGAGAAGCCAAGGAAATGGGGCATGTAGAAAGGTGATGTGGGTAATCTAGTAGTCAGGAATGGCAGGAAGTCCAGTCCCAAAAATCTCCTTGCCATGAAGGAGAGAGTCTGAATTGAGTCTTACAATCTGACTGCATGTTGGCAGGGGGAGACTAGGGGAGCAGCCCTATGGGTAATGTAGAGGAGACGCTGCTGCAAGCCAGGGCCTGGAGGTGACAAGTAAGCAAAGCCCCACAGAGAAAATGTATGAGCATGATTTGGGAAAGCTACTCTGGGAGCAGCCATACA
This sequence comes from Struthio camelus, assembly GCF_040807025.1. Lineage (NCBI taxonomy): Eukaryota > Metazoa > Chordata > Aves > Struthioniformes > Struthionidae > Struthio > Struthio camelus. Next base: position 11,836,082 of record NC_090951.1, read on the forward strand.
AATGGCAGGAGGGATGTGGAGGCTTTCACCAGTGGAGGGACACTTGTAGAGAGACTATAAAGATGGAGGAGGCACAGAGGTCCTGAAAAATGCCACAATGCCTCTGCTACAGCTTCTGTGGTGAGCTGGTGCTACTGTGGGAGCAACCCCAGTGCAGCTGCCCATGCATGTGGGTGGCGTGTGCTCTCGTGCTCTCCTGGGCTAATTGTGTAATGCTTTTCCCAAGGCCATTCTTCCTCCTTCCGGGGGATCTGCCTAGCCCTTCCTCTCCTTTCCCACTTGAAGCCGGGTTTCTGCTTGACATTGGTTCTGGGCCCTTCGTGGATTTCACTATGCAGACTTTCATGTGCTAATCTTGAGGGACCACTGAATGAGGACATCTGTAGTGAGCTTGAACAGCTGATGCAGTCTACCTTCCCCTGCAGGCAGCCCTAGGAAGTAGCCTGAGCACACTGCTTTGTGAGGGCATGCAATATCACTGGATTGGAGGGATGATATAACAATGTTTTAAATGTCAATGAGGAGAAAAATTCTTTGGGCTCTTAATTTTAGTGAAGTTCTTGCTTGATTTAGTCAAAATCTTCCCAGATGCTAGCTACCAGTGAGACATAACTCTGAAAATGTGAGGACTTGAGGGTCTATCTGATTCATGAGGGGGATCAATCAGCCTTATGGGACCTTGATTGAAACTTTAATTACAAGTAGTCAGTAAAAGTACTGTTTTTAAAAAAAAAACAAAAAAAAACCCTTTATCAAATTTGGTTGCTAGACTAGTCAGGCTAGAAATATTGCTTAATCTTAATGATTAGTAAGAGATCTTCATTTCTGGAAGACTCATTTTGGTGTTAAATAAATTACAAACTATTCTGAGGCAATGTATTAGAAGAGATCTAATCAAGATATCCAGAATATTGTGACATATTTAAAATCCCATAATACTTTAAAAAAAAAAACTTTATATACAATTAATGGCACTGTCATTAATAACCTTGGGCTCAGATTCGATGGCTTCCTTTGGGAGTTGAGAGTTTTTTATCTCTGGAACCAAATATATGCCTTAATTACCAATCAAACACTCAGTGAAGGCAGAACTGGAGTACAGATGTACATACTTGAATTTGTATTAGCATTTCTTCCACAAACTTGGATTTGTGAGGCTGAGTAACTCTGCAGATTTTAATTGTGCTCAAAAGGAATGTGAACCTATATTATGATCTCAGATTTGCAAAGCTTGCAAATGTCTTTTTTTAATCATAGGATATTTATATGCAATATGTTAAACCTGCAAAAAGTAGACATTAGCCCAACTGCAAATTTGGTTGAAAAGTGTTGAGAAGATTATATAGAAGATAGATGTAGAAGATTTATGAGAAGTCTATAAAACCAAACCACTGGTTTAGTGGACAGTTTAGTTTCTCACCAATCTTAATTCTTTACTGATGTTTCAGCAGGTAGGAGATTTTGATAGGTCCAAAAAAACCATTTGTTTTGAAGCCATTTTGGGATAAAACTGATACTCTGCAAGGCTACACAATGAAATCTGCATCTAAAACAAAAAGTAGAATAAAATACTTTTAGGCTTTGAGCTCCCACATGTTGCTACAAAGTTGGTGTGTTTGGTGAATGAGCAGTACTTCCCAAATAGCAAGCTATGGCAGTACTTGCCTACTTCCTTTTTACAGCAAAAGTAATATAGGCAAATCCATGCCTTTGAACTTATTTGGACTGGGAAACCCAGGGCTTTAGAAGGTGTGACTCCGGAGTGCCTTGCCTTGTTGGGTGTTGGAAGGATGCTAATCTCTGTTAGCTGAAGCTGTGGTTGCTTGGGAATGGGAAAACGTGTTCAAAATCATTTTTGCTTATTGTAATTTTGCATATTATTTCTGTTAGTTCAGAATGGTGAATATCTGGGGAGAAATAGCCTCTTGTGGCAGAGGGGGAAAAAATGAGTAAAAGACGCATACTGTTTGGGATCTCTCTAGGCTATGCAGCCATACAGAAGATGACTGAAAAGGCAACTTCTGTGGGAGGGGGTAAGGCTTCAGCTGAACAACTAAATTGGTCTGTCACTGAATTAAACTAAGTTAATGCAAAGTCCCTTAAATCAATGAGATGTCCAGACACCATGGAAATAGCTCTATTTAGAAGTCAGTTTCAAGAGGGGTGCCATTTTTGAGTATATACCAGCTCTAGCACGAGTCAGATTGTAGTTTGTCTTCCATATTGTCTTGCTAATCGAAGATGACACAATGTGGTTTTTGTTATTGACTCTGTTGGGCTGTCTTGTTCAGTCTCCTGTCTGCTCTCTGTTTAGCTTGACTGTGAGGAGTGGACTCAACTTGTTGATATGCTGGCATTGATCAAATTACCTTGTTTCTTGCTGCCTTCACTGACACCTTCCCTGATACAGCTTGAGCAAGCAACATGCCTTTGTGCTCTCTTTGTGGTTACTCTGGAGCAACTGGGTTCCAGCTGGGACTGGAGAAGATGTTTAGGTGGGTGTTGTGATGTTCCTTGGGAAAACTGATGCTGAAATGCAAATGTGCACAATTACCTGGGATTTCACTGTCTTTGAATTGTATCTGCCTTTTTTCTCTTCCTTCTGTAATCAAACCTCCAGAGTCTCAGGATGTACATATCCCTTACCTTTTAAATTTTGGTAAAATCAGTTTTACATCTGTAGATGTTCATTCTTGAGTGTTTCTAAGCTGTATATTTTCCTCAGATATGATGAGGCTTTGGTTTTTATCTGGATGGTTAATTTTGACACTTCCTATAAAAGATCTCCAAGATAAAATGCTTTGATCACTACCTGCTGCTCTGTGCTCCATAGGCTGTAATATACCCCGGCATTCAATTTCAGTGGGATGATCTAAATGAATTTCTCAGACTTGTTTTAGATAACAAAAAATGAACTCCTTTTCTGCTGAGACAAACATGGATAAATTGTCAGCTTTGTAACCCATCTCATATGCCAGATTTTCCACACTGCTTAAAATGGTCACTGTATGCATGATTTATGACAATATCACCTTGATGAGTACACACTGTGTCACTTGGGCAGGGCGGGATTAATGTCTGTATGGATTTCACTGGAGAAATCTAATGCAGGACTGTATAAATATTGCAGCCTCCTGGTCTATCACATCTGTGTTATTGCTTAGATTATCTGTGCTGTGGTGACTATGCTTTTTTGGCACTAATTTTTAAAATTTTTTCTGATAAACAGGAGGTATCACTGGGGAAAAAAAAACTAGGCTCAAACTTTCCACTGTTTTGCTACAGATGAAGATGAATGTTTTGAGATTTGATATTTTGAAATGAAATGAAAAACCTAATTATCATAGCAGTGTGAGGAGTCTTGGAATTTTCCTCTGTAACAGAGATGGGGAAAGATGTATGTAGCAATTCTAAGGGATCAGGCCCCCAAAATGGTCTGAGACCTGAATTAGAACTGAAATATAGTAGACTAAATCTCCTAGTTGCCTGCTCTAAACGTTAACAAACCTAATTACTAATAGATATAGGACTGTTATGAATGAAGACAACCAAAACTGTGTCCTGTAGTCTTCAGTATGTGATTGGTGACTACGCGTAGGCTGACGTCACCTTTGTGCGACTTCTCTGTGGCTACACCATGATTATGGTGACTGAATGCACACTCAAAATAATGAAATAACTTTCTTTTGATCATAATGTACATTAGTCTATATCTAAATTTGAAGGTCAACCATAGCCTGGAGCTTTCATTTGTTAGTGAAGAAGCCACCTCTACTAGTGTTTAATGGGTTGGGGCAAGCTCTTATAGTGCAGTCCCCTTAGGCCATTGCTTCCTATGCTGCTGCTCCCACTGCTTGAATGTAATCTTAACCCCCTTTGCAGCTGCTGATGTTACTTATATTTGGATATATTGGGAACAAATTTCCTGCATTAAGTTAAAATCAGTCTGGATAGGAATCCCAGATCAGGAAAATAACTGTGGAAAAGTTGGATTGTGAAAGCTTTTTTAAAATAACTTAGCAGCATGATTTTGAGCTTCAAGGAAAAAAATGATGATGCTGCTAGAGATCACCAACAGAGAATCCTGTAAAGCTGGAAGTGAATCGTAGGGCCAGCATTACTGCAATAGCCAATTTTAAACAGAAGAATGTTTCTATAAGACTAGTAAACTTCATAAAGTAAACAGGTTATTTCTATTCTTTAGCACATGAGTCATAGTTAACTATATCAATTACTTCATAATACATTATCCAATTAGCTTGTTAATAATGAGTGAGGCCTAATGAGGTCTGTCTTCCCGTTCTGCTACATCACTGTGTTCTACACGGTCTCCTCCCCACTGCCCAAGCTAGGCATTGAGTAGAGTGCTTGCACATACTTTGGGATTAAACTGAAGGTGGGACTGGTTAGTGCCTGCCATTCGTAAAACTTGAATCCACTGTGTGTGCCCAGCTGCATGTTTAATCCTGGACACCTCTGTGAATGGATACTTCTGAGAACTTTGGGTGAAAATGGCTTACCGGGGTAAGCACCAGCTGCCACTGCTGTAGAGCTAATGTAGGATCTCGGTCTCTCTTGTACTTAAGGTAGCATACTCCTAAAGCAGAGCCGTGCTGGACTCCTAAAGCAGAGCCGTGCTGGAAGCTGTTAGAGGTGTGTTTGTTTACAGGCTTGTCTGCTAGGCTCTGCTGCTGAGAGCTAGGAAAATTATTGGCTCCCCCCAATCAGTAGCTGTTGTCTTGGGAGGAAAATTAGTTGCATGCATTTTGTTGTATGAAGCTTGGGATGCTTCCCAAGTGCACAGGTGCAGGCTGAAACTTTGAAGTCACCACAAATAACAATGCTAACTTGAAAATAATCCCTTGAAGTGCTGTCAGCTCAAACAAGCTGTGCTGTGACTTGTCTTGCATTGAAAACAAACTACTGCTGCCTGCAGATGATGATGTTTTGGTATTGCTGAAATATAAGATTGAATAGACCAGGCTGAGATCTGTACAGTTAACATTTCTCCTCCAAGCAGTTAGCTGGGCTACGTGCAGACACCCATGTAACCCCTTTCTGGGAGAGGGAAAAGAATGCCTGTCAATGGAATGATTTAATGCAGCTTGCATCAATAATAAAGTAATAATAAAAACTTTTCAATTTTGGAACTCTACTTTCAGATAAGGTGGCATGATTAGTGTGGGGAATATCCCCCTCACGCATCTGTGAATTCTTATTATTAAAATCTTTGTAGTTACTGTAGCATGTATAAAGTTATATGCACAGATTTTTGCATATACATTATACACATGTATGTATGTAAATAGGTATACATGGATTCATGTGGTAAGTGCACTCTTGCTTCTACCATTGGTAATTATGTTGACATTAATGTTGTTACCTAAATGGGAGAGCTAGCTGAAAAAATCTAAGGACACAAATATCTCAGAGGAGATGATTTGTTTTTTCAGGTCCCTATGAACTTTATGTACAGGCCATCCCAATATTAAATTCTTAAACTATATCTTAAAGTAAAAAAAACCCACTGTTTTTAGTACCAGATCTTGCAACTCTAGATAAACTGCATATTGTAGTGCTAGTGTGTGTCACTTGGCTGCATTCTGGGCACGGTGACTTGTCCATGTAGTTCTTCTGCTGAAGTACCTGCAGAGTGACAGAACTGCAAATGGCAGCTTGGAGGGCCAGGACAGAAAGTTAAATTGGGCTCAATTTAGATGAAAGTCTCACCTTTAAAAATGCACTATCCCTGGTTTATTCAGGAAACATCTAATGGGAGCATATTATTCTTTGTACCTGACTTAATCCCTTTTCTTTTTTGTAACGTACTTTAGTCAGCTTTAAGAGGCGTAAGGGCTAAGATTCAGATTTATTAGTGTTTCTGTGCCACATCGTGACTTGTGAGCTGTGTCCATGCTCCTATGGAGGTATAAATGAGAATTTTAAGAGGTGCTTTGAGTCTCGAATTGTCACTGTAAGTATGTTACTACTACTGTGTTTCTTGAACTCTTCAGGTGGGAAAACTGGAGTACAGAAGACATCTAAATATTGGACGTAATGGAGAGATACTGCAGCTAGAATTAAGCAAAGCATCTGCAGTACCAGAACCAAGCTAAGAAAGGATTAATGAAGCCAAGAGGCAGGTCTATCTAACCTGTGTGAAGAAGGCAGCTTTCCTGCTGTCAGCACCTATGCTACCTGTATTTTTTGACCCTAGGGTAGGTGGTAGTTCTTAGACAACAGGATGTGCAAATGGAGAGGTAGGGCAGAAAAGGATTAGAAGTAAAAATATCTTAATATTTTAAGCTGAGAACTCGGAGTATGGGTTAATGAAAAGTCTAGTAGTAACAAAGCCATCTATTTATAAAATGCGCCAAAAAGTGAAAAATGGGTTGATAAAATGATTTCAGGTAAGTGTAGCAATGCTAGATGTTCACCTTGGCTGACTTCTGAACTATGCTGTTTGTTCGAAAACAAGAGTTTTTGGTGCGAAAACCCAAATTTGAACTGCCCATATAAATTTGAATAAAAACTTTCTATATGAAGAAAAGGCTAAAATAATGCAATTTTGCAGAATGAACAGTTCTGAAAAAAGTTCAGTTGCACTATCAAAGTGTCAGGGTTTTTTCATGGAGGAAAAATGACAAAATAATCCAAAGGGAAATGAGCAGTTTAAAAACAATGCCTTCTAGTAAAAACTGTTGCTCTTTTGTTAAATATTTTGACATGAAAACATAAGTTACTTGTCTGTGGCTTTGCCTCTTTTTTTATCTGAGACAATGCACCTCTTTTTTCTGGTGTTTGTTATCTTGACAGACTAGTTTCTTTTTTCTTTCTCTTCAGAATGCTTTCTTGCCCTGTTTTTGCTAGTCAGTAGGGAATAAGAGATCCAGATAACAGATGTGAATTAATGCAACCAGCCAGTATTAAGCATTTTCAAGTATTTGGAAGGAAACTTCTGTCTTCCTTGAAATGTTGTGTAAAAAAAAAAAAAAATGTTTGTGCTGTATACAGTTTGCCATAAGCATATGAATGATTTATTTAACAATGTTTGTCCCCCCAGAAAAAAACCCTACCAGTCTTCATCTGTCATTGAAAGTCTTATTCCTCTTACTGTCAAAAGCTTTTGTTAGAGTAGTTAAAGCTTTTAATTAAAAAAATTGGAAGAAAAGGTTTAGAAAAAGCACTACAGTTAGATACTAGAGTTAGAAGTGCAATTTTGCTGGTATTTCTATCTGTACAGCAAACACTTTTTAATGATGTGTAATTATACCAACAAAGTCTTTCAGATGTAAACTTGACCTTGTGGTTATATCAGTTTTTTGGTTTAAAAAATATATATATGTATAGTGCTTCTATTTATACTGATACAGTGTATGTATACCAAACCAAAAAGAAATTGGTGGGAAGGGGGAAGGAGGAGGACAAAGCCAGGTCTTCAATGTGGATATAGCTGTAGGATTAAGTTCTTTAATCTTTCCATTAGAGTGCTAGCACAAATAATATCCAGCTTTACCTTGGCCACATCATGGAGGTACCCTGTGAGTCTATATGCTTGCTTCTGCTGTAATGGTGCTGCAATGAGATGAATTAAAACCTCCTCTCAGGGGAGGTTCACCTCCTGACTTGAAGTTCAGCACAGGTCTGCAGGAGCAGGGCTAACACGCTGCCTGCACTGGGACTCTGTCCTGCTTTAGCAGCTCCCAGGATCAAACCCTAAAGAGAAGCTACAGCAATTTACAGAAATCAGCCCCTATCTTAAGGACTCCAATATTTCTTATATCCTTTCTTTGTATTTGTGAGTATTTGATTTCCTTAGCTACCAGGCAAAGCAATTGCATCTGTTAGAGTGCCATCACTTTTTAGAGTGTTAAATGTCATTAAATGCTAAGGATGGCCTAACTCAAATTCCCTGTGGTGTTCTTGCCTATGCAAAGAAATCGTGCCACTATCAGAATCAGTGTTTTTCTGTTTGTGCTGAGAAGAAATTAATGCCCCGAGCGTGCCCCAGGTGGTACTCAGCGTGACCTAATGAGGAAGGTTACCAGCCACTCTTATCTGTTGGCTGAGCAGCCCAGGTGAATAGTCCCTATCCAGTTTCTGCTGATTTGAGCCAGGCTAGCAAAAATCCAGTTATCTTAAATAAAAAGGCTTGTTCCCTGGTCATATGAGTAGATTGACAGATATGCGAGTGGGTGGAAAGGAGGACAGGTAGTTAACTGCAGCAGCAAGGTGGTGGTGGGGAGCTAGGGCGGGCAGACAGGGAATGGTACCTGGTTCCAATAGAAGAGCTCTGGCTGGACATCAGAAGGACGGAGCTGTATGTACAATTTTTTTTCTGGACAAAAAACTTGGTAGGAATGAAATTCTAATGTCAGATGTCTCTTAAATCATGTGAGACTGTCAGTTAAGCTTTCAATACAAGATCTTTGTCCAACTTTTTTTTTTCCTGTTAAAACTTTAAAAAGCAAAATAGAGATGGGCTATTTCTGGGAGAATTCACTGTATGAGCTTTTTTGGGGTGGGGGAGGGAGTCTGTAATTGCAAAGCTGTGCGGAGCAGAGCATTTCTTCCCATGTGTTTGCACAGTGCCAGGTTTGGTAGAGCTCTAAACTTGGTTGTGTAATTCAAACCCAAGAAATTACTGGGGCTTTCAAATTTGGCATAATTGTAGAGGTTGAGACTTGTTCCAGTAAGCCCTTCTGACTTTTAAAATCATTGTTTCAAGTGGTTAAATGTACATATGGACAAGGATATGCTATACAAATTAGTATGAATGTTTACAAAAGCAGAAGAATAGCCAGTACTTGACTCTCGCAAGAGATTTCTGCTAGAGATGAAAGAACGTGTCTTCATTGAAATATAGAAAATGAACAACTGAAATAAAACACCTGAAATATTCTCTGCTTAATTTGATGTCAAATCTAATTGTTACTGAAATAAGTGCAAATTGTTTGCAGCAATGAAAAGAACTATCCTGTTGGGCAGGAAGTTGCATTTACTCTTGCTCGTTATTATAAAGGAAACATTTGATATTCCTGGTGACTACAAAGATTACACCAGAGATTTATGTTAATGCAAAGGATTAAAAGAATCTTAATAACATGCATAAAGATGTAAATGTTCGCCTGCATTTTATCATCTTGCAGATGAATATGCCATAAGGGAAATGTTGAAGGGGGAGAACACCTCCTCACCGTGAATTGCAACATCTGGTTAAATACTGCACTCACATGGTCATTAAATATTAGTTATTTTCACCAGTGTGCTTTTGAGCAGTGTAAGTGTGATAGACTTTTGTCCAATTTAACTTACAAATATCGGGAAATAACAATCTATGACCAGCTTCAAATACATAATGCCCAGTTAGCGTATGGCTTCATTTGTTGCAGATTTCAAAGAACTGTAAATCTATTCCTCTGTCTTTTCTTGCTTCTCTGTTGCTTTCTAAGACTATATTTTCAAAATAGTAAAGTACTTAATAAAACATTAGATACACTGCAGGACTGTCAGCCGTGTTCCCCCAGTTTCAAACAGTCCTTCCAATTGCAAACGCAAACCACACCAGCATGGAAAATTATGTGCTTTATTTGTGCGCCCTGACATGTAAGATTATACATATATGTACATACATTTCATACAGAGAAATTATAGAAAAAATATGATTTGAAAAAGGAGGCAATTAAGGTGAAGATGTAAACATCACTAGCCATTTATGTTCTGTGTTTCTATGTTTTCTGTTGCTCTTCAACCAATTGTTTACTAAACAGACGAGTATATCTATAACAGAAGCTACCTGGGTTTGTTAAGCAATTCAGCTGTTACGACTGTAGAAGTGTCTCTGTTCTCAAATCAGTATAAATCTTCGAAAGGCTTTGAATAGTTAAACATCAGATAATCCATATAGTAAAAATCATAACTGCGCTGTCTTTGAGAAGGAGAAAGCTGTGCAAAATAGTGTTGTGTAATTTTAGTGGTAGTTCTTTCTTCATTGGAATGCCTGTCTTTAAACTTAGGGAAAGTCAAATTCTGCGGAGCACCAATTAGGTGCAAGAAAAAGTTTGCATCATCTTCCATGCTTTCAAATTTCCCCACAAAGTCGTAGTCTATCAAACATGGGCTGCAAAGCCTGTTGACATGATCCCAGTGGATGTCCATACCCACTGGCCTGTGTACATCAAGGAGATATTGAATGAACTCTTTAAATTTGACTCCAGAGCCTGTCCTTAATGCTTCTTTGGTGGCATTGACACGATATCGGGAAATGATGGCTTTTCCAAAAACTGGATGATAGTAATTGTTTGGATGTTCAAACTTGTCCCGAAATGCAGATACCAACTTTTCAAAAGGTTCACGAATAAAAAGCATCTTTGTGTAAGTGTTGAGCCTGTGATAAATTCCTTTGCGGTCAAACCCATCCAACCTTTTTAAATAGTTTCCGTAGTGCACTGTGTTGTGCTGGATATCTTTTGTGGAAGAAGCCAGGCCATTAAGAACCATGAGTACCCGTTTCCAGTTAGAACATCCAGCTTTTGGTACTTCACAGTATAAAACTCTGTATTTGTCTTCTACAAATATTCTAGAAACATGATAAGGAGTGATTATTCTCCTATTATTACTCTTGTATTTAGAACAAGTTTCCCTCATTATCCTCTTTCTTTCTGTTTGGATCTGATGGAGACTTTTCCACTTATTATTTCTGTCTTCAGATTTAAGTGTGGGCAGGCTGTGCGTAGAGCTGTTCACTGAAATCAGAATAGGGCTCTTTTTAATTACAAATCTCCTCCTCCGTTTATGGAGCCTCATAGAATTAATTTCCTCACCTTTCTGTTGATGTTCTTTCATCACAAACATTATGCTGCTTTGCCTTCTGTCTGTGCTTTGAAGCTTAGTGGGTGCATTTTCAGATAGGTGTAATGAACCGCTCAGCTTTACTGTTGCTACTCCATCTGCGGTATTTCTTCTTAATCTTCCATCCTGGTTATTGCTGGAAATGCAGTCCTGATGGAAAAATAGATGAAAGATGTTACTAAATGAGAGAGTTTGTCACTATTAGCAGCTTGTACAACTCAGTGTAGGTCTACTCGTACAGCTCTGCGTTCAGCAGAACCGTGCAGTAGAGAGCGTAGCTGCCAGCCCTCGCGGGGGGGTAATGACTTTCCTCCTCTTTGTTCTATGTTTAAGTGCAATTCAGAGATGAGCCTGAGCTGCTGAATTGCAGGTCAGATTTGGATGTCACTGTGCTTAGGTGGTGCCGAAGTGTATTTTGAATACTGTGTGTGCGCCAGATTGCCTGTTGAGGGGCACACACACGCATCGTCTCCTCCAGTAGCTTAACTTTGCAGTGAGGGTAATTGTGCATTGAGCAGCCATGGGAGGAGAGAAGCAAAGGACTGCAACAGGAACATGCAGGCTTTCTGGATGGGAAGTGGTTTTGGTGAGAGCAGCATAACCAGGGACCTAGAGGGATGCTTGAGTGAGGTGAGGCTGGGACCAACACAACAGTGACTTGATGAGAAACAGTCTAGTAAGTGCATGGTGCTTATGGAAGCAGTGGCCTGGATTAGAGGGAGTGAAAACAAAGTAAGGAAAGTGGGTCTATGGGTAAGGGTTTTCTGGGACCTGCTCTTTTTCTCTAGGTGGATTGCGCTGCGTAGTACTCCTTGGCACACAGCCCAGACATGCTCTGTTACTTTCTGCTTCTCAAAGCAGCTGAATTTAATCCCTGTCTACATGTTTATGCTTCTAAGACTGAAAATAGGTTCTGGACACTATTTAACTACAGGTCATCCCTGTTTTGAGAACTCACCTGGGAGATGAGTTGTGTATGAACTCCTAAGGAGTATTTCAAAAGAGGAAGCAGAAGTAGTCACAGAATGTGTGTTTCCTACTGAAAATATTTAACACCTACAGGTGTTATAAATTGTAAACTTCTGATTTTCAGGCTTTATTTTGCTTCCTAGTAATTTTTTGGGTGACTTCAAACATAAGATGTCTAGTGAATTTTCAGAGGTACAGTATGGAGATTACTGAGGTCACATCTTTTCAGGATAGATTAATTCTTTAAAAAATTGCAATAGTGATGTTACAAGTCTTTTTCTGGTTAAGATATGGCAGAGGGCTGTGCACTCTGGGCTTGAGTCAGATCCCATTGAACATGGAAAACGCTTTGCTAACTGCTGAACTTTCCATGCATAGTCCAGTGAGTATCTTCAGCAGGGTCTAGATTAGATTATGAATTTCTTGTCTTTCAGTTATGAGTTAACTACAGCATTTCTTCTATAACCTGTATGACACCACAAGTTTGCTGTCTTGCCACGTGCCTCTTTAAGGGTGAGAGAGACTCTCTAGCCCCAAACTTCTTTTGAGGGGAAAAAGATAACTGTGATATTTACTACAACAGGCACAGGTGACAAAAATTTAAAAATTGTTTATTTTGCAAGTGACATGCTTAAATTGGTAACTATTGTTTAAAACTCTGACAGAACACATCAGTATTAAACACAGTTTGTAGAGTACTGCGCAGATTGTAGCAGAACTAAGATGAAACATGCTGAGTTCTATCTTTTTACCACTACGTATATTGTATGCTGCGAACCAAAACTAAGTGCAAAACATCAGAGGATGTTTGCTTTCTCTTACGGTCATCAAAAGTAATGTTTCTGAAGTGTGTGTGCGGAAGGGATTCTTTTTCCTTTTTTGCCTGTTCTGGTAATGATGGTGGTATGGGATATGCAGACTGGGAAACCAACTGATAATTTGTCACAGAAGGCACTATATATTCAGTTGAGGGAATGATTATTGTACTCTGCTCTTGTCTTCAGAGGGTGTTTCCAGTACTCAAATGTGCATTAAGTTTCAGTGTCTATGTAGAAGATCAGCTATGATGCTGTGTTTTTGAACAGCCTTTACAGAGTGGCTGAAATTCAATTTTCTGTACTTGTGATATGGTTGATATATCAAGATTATCATGTTTAGACCCCCCCTAGATATTCATCATTAATGATGCATACGATGAATCTACAGTTTTACATTAGAGGAATCTCTAATGCCATGATCTGAATGAATGTCTTCTGTCGATGTAACTCATATTCGCTCTATCCGGAAGGTCAGGCTGGAGCTGTAGAGATGGAGCAATGTGAGTTGCATCTCACTGATTTCTTCAGGCAGTGCCATTTGGATAAACAGCTGGCAGCTGCACAGTTGTTCTTCACTCACTTTGCACTTGTCCTAGGATTATGAAATAGTGAATAGCTGTGATGGGCTGTCACTGCTGCTGTGAGTGTGCTAACAGCCACTAGATGGAGGAATTTCACCAGTATTTTTCTTTAGCCTGTTTTTAAGTATCTCTTGGGCCATTCATTTTATTAGTAGAATTTTGCTCAGAATGTTAATACGCAAAGTTTACAGTATCTCCTAGCAATATCCAGTCTAGCAAAAAACCTCATAAAACGGAACTTGCATAGCTTATCAAATTTACATTTGAAAAAAATGCAGTTCACAGCAAAGCTCTGATGCATCATTTCTGTTCAGTGCTTCATGTCCAGTCTAGTGGCCTTATCTGAGCCACCTCTATCTTGGTTCCATGTTCTGAATCTGGATACAGCTTTCCTTATGTATTTCTGAAAACTTACTTTTTTGGGTTGCTGGAATCCCATGTTATATTTTATTCCTAAACAAAGAAAGAAATTACAGTCATTATTTAGTAACAATACAAACAATAGTTTGATGTTTTTGTGACTGTGTGTGTGTGTCCTCTCCTTAACTGAAAGGAAAACAGGAACAAGCTGTTTTAGTGCAGTAATATATAGATCAATGATCAATTGAAAGTAATGTATATTTCATAGTAACAGTATTCCTCTTTATTTATAGCTGTCAAAAGCAATCACAAAAGGGACTGAATGTTGTTACCACCCTTTTTACAGATGGGGAAGCTGAGATGGCGAAAGAAGTGATTTGCCTAACCCCAGCTAATAAACCAGTAGCAGAACTAGAAGCAGCTGGAACTTCTGATTCCAGGTCAGTGCTCTGAAAAAGACCCTTTTTTGTTTGTGTACTTACCTAAAGCTGACATTTGACTCTCCAAACTTTGGACAGTATGGTACGCGATAATATTAATAGCTTTGCACTGAATGCTACTTTGCTGTAAAAACTAAACAATGTACAATGGAGTTATGTATACATGTTTGTGGAGGCTTTGGAAGGCCAAAAAAAAGTATTTTGCCAAATCTTCTGACTTTAAGTGAAGGCTACCTGAAAATACAACAATAAATATGTGAAAACTCTAGAAGGTGATTCTAGTAGGTGTACAGGATCCTTTTACTGTTTCTAACTTCTGCTAGGAATAAATTAATAATACAGGATGGGTTATTGAAAATGCTTCTTATGACATCAGTTTGGGACTTTTCAACTTGCAATGCTTCTATCACTGTCTATGCTACCTGAAGACTCTGGTTTTAATGAATGATTCTGCATTGCCTATCCACAGCCTTTTGACAAGGACAGTTAGAGGTAAAGGTGTTACAAAGCATTGTAAGTGAAAGCATTGCTGGAATAGCTCAGTCCAATCATTTCATTAGTATAATGAAAGCTTTCAGAAACACTATGCATGCCTTAGTTATTCACATTCTTTACTACTGGCTTGCATGATCAATCGTGTTTTTTTCAGAAATACAAACTAATGTTAATAATGGAATCTGAGTCAAATTGCTATGGCTATTTCTATGGCATTAGTGCTCATCTAGCAGTGCTCATGACTTTTTTGCTCATATTTGAGCTTTAATTCCACCCCAGTAATTTGTTAGCAACAAAGTCAAGTTAAGGTGGATGGGAATATTGTGGTTCACTCTGTCAAAATCACATTTTTTAGTACACCAGATTCCAGATACATTATAGGGGGAGTCTCAAGGTTTTTTTCCTAGCTGCTTCTGATGAATGTATAATTGGAAACGAAGGTCAGAACATATATTCTAAAAAGAAACAGAATTAACCTGTAGCATTCTGGTCTGAATTCTGGAGGATTAAAACTGGTTCTGTTGCTCAAGGCTTTAGGAGATTTTTACCTGAGCTGTTGTTGCATGGTCGAATTCTTGATGTGGTCAGTTAAGAAACATTTATTCCATTGCTGCATAATATACTACAGAGCAATCGGGGTATAGAAATTACTGTCCAAGAAGAATGGCATGGTTCATCTATTTAAACTATAAAAACATTCTGGTTGTCAACAGATATAATCTCTTCCACTCCCCCTCCCCTCCTTTTTTAAAACCCCAAAGACACAGCTATAAGCCCTTGAGCTAGATATGTGTCGGCTGCTTGGCTTCCAGTCTAAGGTAATACTAATACAGCTACTTGGATTAGTTAACTTTTACTTTAGGTTTTTCTTCTATCAGAGCTTGAATTAAATGTTTTTTCTGTGTAAGTTCAGAGTATTGTTACACAGTCTCTATTCTTGTAGGCAGAAAGCATACGTGCCAAGCACAGTTGTGAAAAGCTAACACTGAAAGGAAATTTACAGTTTGGTGTTATGGGTTGGTCAATTTTGCTCTTGTTTTATATGGATATCTTTAGTTTCTTGTGTATATTTCCTACACTGCACTTAGTAATTCTCATAATAATGTTATAGACAACAGTTGCCACTCTGTTCAGCACCAGTGTTATTCCTCTGTTAGGTATTAAATTTTTGGTCGGTCTTACATTTCTAAATCAGACTGAGCAGTGTTATGTCATGCCTCATTCTTTGTCACAGATCTTGGAGACTTACTTTGGCTGTTGATACTGTCAACGTGTCTAGGCAAGAATTTATGGATTAAAATATTCATCTTAATGTGAACTAATAATGCTTGGCAGTATAAAGTAGAAGAATGGCTGTGCACCCTCTGTCCAAAAGATAAGACCTCATAATGTCTGCAAAATCATGTTTCATCTTTGCACTCCCTTTTTGAGAGCACTTTGAGCTTTTTCACAATTGAAAACATAAATAGGCAACAAAAGATTTGATCATCTATTAAAAGGAAGCCTAGTTTGAACAGAATCAGATGTAAATATCTGAGCACTTTCTGTGTCCAGATTGCAATGTAAGGTGTTTTTTTTTTTTTTTCAGGATCATTTAGTCATGGTCATTTGTCCCGACTTCAGTGGAAATAGGGATGGTTTGTAGCAAAACCTAACACTCAGTGTAATTAACTATAAAAGTCAATATGTATCTACTATGAATAATAATGAGAAAGGAAAAGTGCAAAGAGCAGGTAGGAGAGCTATCTTTTTTTTATGGTTAACTACAAGTAATTCCCTCTTCATAAATGTAATTTTTTTGAAGCATGAATACTTTGCAGTGATATGCTGTGCTTTGAAAAGCTAAAAATAAATGTTGTTAGGAGGAGACAACTTTAGAATGATTCTTCATTTATTGGTGTGGACACATGATCAGAACAATTCATATTCAAGTAAATGTTTGAAGTGTTTGTCAATCTCTTGAATGTTTTCTGAATTTGTGGCTTCTAAGGTTTGGCTTCTTTTAGCGTGCTCTCTGATAGTCTGTTACTTCAGATTTGAAGCTACATGGGGAAAAAAACCACTGAAATGAACTCAGTGAAATTATATTGTGCAGATCTACTCTGCTAATCAAACCTAAATTTAATGTTATGCTGCATCTTTCCTATTTTGGCACTACCATCTAAGAGCTAGAAACAACAGAGATTGTAATTTTGTTGCCATATATAAATTACCTGGGTGCAACAGATACCAGTCGAATTAGTAATCTTTAAATGCTTGGTGCCAGACATGACAATGACCTATGTCTCAGTAGTGCTCTGGCAGAGAAGAAATAGCTGAGACACAGAATCATTCTAATAATTGTACATAACTTATGTCTGTTTTTGTGTTCTGTGTATGCGTACAGCCATGATTTTCCAGACCTGAGCTTGGCTTATATTTTATGCCTGCTTTTGCTGTCTTTCATGAAATATGAGCCTTATGCTTTATCCAGTCCTACCATATAGTTGATCCCATTGTGTGTGCGGTATTCTTAAAATGCTGCTAGCCATACAATAAAATGGTCTTTATCGTCTTCCCTGTGCAATATTACATAGCTTTGCCTCTCTCCCTTCTTCTCTTTCTGCTTCAAGACCAAATTTTGGTTTGCCTCTGGTTGTTTTCTCTGTTCTGAGACTAGGCTCTAGCTGAAATTTTTTTAATAAAAATGGTAACGTCAAGTCTGCATCTGTGATCCCTTGTCTTTAATGTGCTTCTGTGAGCAGTGTATACTTGTTTGCGCCTTCTTAAATGATTTGTGGAACATACTCTGGAAGGGCCATTAATAACATTGCATGAACATCTATGTTGAGTGTCTTATCCTCATGTGCTTCAGTTTTTACAGTTTTTTGGAGAAGATGACAACATGTACTTAACTAAGATTGAACAGGAGATTAAGACTGAGAATTCTGATTGGCATGAAAAATCTTTACACTGAAAACTGTTTTTCTCAGAATATTGGTCAAATCATTTAAAGTGATCAAAAAAAGGAGGGGAAAAAAATATTCCGAACTTCTAGAGCTACTCAGTTCTGATCCTAACTTATTCCAGTGTCTAATTGTTTACATAGTTGAATTAGATTACTCTTTCCGGTAGAAAAATTTTCATGATTTTTAAGACTGTCACTATTGTAAACTATTTGTTTTTACATACATCAAATATATAGAATATACATTTGGGATACTTTTAAAATTTAGAAATATTGTGTCCAAAAATATTTTGTTTTGAAATGGAGACCTAATCGAACAAATTGTATATGTGTGCATATAAATGTTTTACTTGTAGTTTAATTTTAGGTTAGATATCTATTTATAATCTAAAACATCTAAAATGCCTTACTTGACAGAAAAAAAATTGAGAGTCCCTGTTTAAGCCACACAAACTAGGTAGTATATAAATACAGACAGGAAAGCAAAGAAGGCTTAGCAAAGCTGTAGAACATCTGGAAGTGTGCATTAAGAAACAGGTGAGTCTACGGAGAACCTCTGAGTCCCCAGTGAAGCTGCAAATACATAGTGTCATTTTCTATGAATGAGGTAACATCTACAGTGAAAGCTTTGGCTAAATGATATAATGCTGAGCTCTCGTCAAAGCTAAATGTCTAGAGTTAGGACACATCATGGTGTTTTACAGGAAAGTGTGAAGTAATGTTTCTGACACTATTGTCTAATTTCGCCTTTATTTCACACTAATTGTTTTAATGGTGAAGGTGATGTAAATAAATCTTACTGTGTTCTCTATGAATGGCAGGGTACATGCAGAAAGACCTTGAACCTCCTGATATCTGACCAAAGAACTTATACATCACTCTTGAAATGAATGCAGTCAAATACGGTCTCTGCAGCACTTTTCATTTTTACAGTACTTCTTGTATTGTGTGTCAGAATAATGAAATACACAACAAGAATGATTCTATTCATGTGTGAATTACAAGGGAACTCATTTGTAATATAGCTTTCAGAAATCAGAGAATTAGATATTATTATAAATCATTCTGAATTGCACTGCTACAATATGTAACGTTTAGTGACTTTTTTCCGCATTAGATCACAAAGCATAGTAAGAGCTTAGTAATGTATTACTATTCCAGCTTGTTATACATGAGATAGAGACTTTTAGCGGCATTTGCCAAGCTCATCATATTTTTGGGTAGTCAGGTCTTGGAATTCCAAATGCAAATATTGATTGCCTGAAACCTCCATATTAGTGTTAAATTCTACTCTGAAAAATTAAAATCAAGACTCATACAGTGAGTCTTTAACTTCTCGATTAAAAGGCAGGTATCTGACTTCTAAGCATGATATTTAGTTCTCCACGTTACAGATGATTGCTTGAGTAGTCAGATGCACTTCATCCATTGAAGGTTAGACTTGAGGCCCAGATTCTGCTGCACGTCTCTGGATATATCATATTCTCACTCACGTGCTGTCCAGGTAGTTGGATATATGTCTGTATCCTTATGTCAGATGAAGATGTTTCTACAGCCTACTTCCTACCAACAGCTTGGGTGAAGCTGGCCCCATATGGCTGGGGACTAACAGACTGACAGACAGAAGTATCCTTCAGTAAGCTTCATTTTAGGGTAGATGAGCTGCAATATAGTGCTGCAGCTTTTCAAAGAACCTCACCGTAGGAATGGAGTATTTTTGCCCCAATGCAAGTGTGTGCTCTGGGGGAGAGGGAGGGAGGACCTGACTTTCATACCCGTGACAGAGAACATAGACTGGTAACTTGAGTATTTTGTGTTTCCATGGTGCATTTTTAGTATTTCCCAAGATGTGTTTATTGGCTCCTCTCCAGTGCTTGGTGACCATATGATCTCTTTTGGGTTAATGTTTGACAGCTTTTTCTTTTGTACTTTCCCTGCTCTCATTCATGCTTCTATTCCTTCCAGTAATTTTCTTCCCCTCACCTTCTTTCCCTGTATAAAGAATTCTCAGTATCTGCTCTAAGTCTGTGCTCCAGCGTTTTCGAGGGTGTCACAAAAGCTAAGCTTCTGAACCAAGAACGCCTGCATTTTATTAACTCCATTTTAATTAATCCTTCTTAATTTGAAACCTGCTGACGTTCTATCATTTTTCCATTGTCCTTGTTGGAAATGTTGTTGCAGAGAAACCTCTTCTTACAAGGAAAATCTATCAGGGATAGTTCATGCTTTTCAGAGGGATGTTAATTAGCAACATCATCTGATAGGATTGCATTTCTTCTGATAAGAAATATACTGCATTTAAAATATCAGGTTTATAGACTTGCCTTTTTGGAGTGCAGTTAAAGAAAACCATATTTATTTGTTCACTTTGTGTTTTTTTGACAGCAAAGAATCAGCTAGTTAAAACTTTTTTCTGTTCTCAGGCCTTCTCATGATTCTGGTGTGTCACATAGATCTGCCATTATGCTTAACAGCAAAGATCCTGATTTGTAAGTCCATCTTGCTAATCTAGAGAAGCTAAAAACCATCAGAACTGTCTGTCAAGTTATTTACTCTGTGCAGGGATGTATTCACTAGAAGGGATGGATAGAATATTTCTCTGGCTATTTTCCAGTCTCTCAGTAGCCTTTGCTTTGGAACTCTAAGTAGTAAATCATGAATTTTCTTTGAGTGAAGAGCTTTCTCTTTCATAAATACTGTTTTAGGAAGGGGTAAGAAGTTTGCCAAATTATCAAGAGTTAGTTTTACATGCTTTTTATCTTCATTGGTTTCATCTGCCTGTAGCCCTGTGTGTGTGTGTGTTTTTTTCCTCCAGGCCTTAGAGAAAAAATAGTCAAATCTTTGTTTTCTAGTCATCATTAGCCTTAAGTTAATGAATCTTAGACTTCTTTGATAACATGAGCTTTCTCTCATACATGACCTCTGCAAATCACAGAATTCATTCTTTCTGAGTCCTTAGTGTTTTGTTTTAAGCCTACCACTGCCAAGTGTGAAACTTTTAATAGTTCAAAGTCTCTACAATAGTTTAAATATAAACTCTAACATGTGGCTTACTGTTAAGCAGCCAGTGTGGCAAAGTAGAATACTTCCTAAAAAGATATCTGCTATTCTTCCCCATTTTCTCCTCTCCCATGCTAGTGTCGTTCACAAACTGAATTATTACGTATTGACCTTGTACTTCTTGTCCACCTGAATCAGCTTCAGAGAGGTAGGCCTTGAATCTGAGTAAAACAGTTGGCTTCATGCTTCTAAACTGGGCAAACCTGCAGTTTCTCCATTCCATAGGCAGCAGGCAACACAGCACTATGTTGCATTTGTGTCGTAGGGTACTTATGATGGTAGCAGCTTGTGTGCACTTTAGTTGATTAAAGTACAATTGCTCTGGCTTTTGCAAATGAAATGACGTTCCATCTTAATGAAGTAGGGAGTCTCTGGACAGAAGTACAGTATATGGGGAAAGGAATGCAATTCTGAAGGGCATACCCTGGAAATGATTAAAAGCATTAGGTTCATCCATCAGTTTGGACAAGAAAAATGTACAAATAGAGGGACCCAAAGTAGAGATCAGCACACATGTTAAATGACTTTTAATGTTTGTCACTTGAGGATTTTTACACTATTGCAAATGAAGAGAATATTGAATTCTTGGATAGCAGTAAGCAATCCTGTACATCAGAATCAAGCAAAACTGCCGAAAGCCGTCACTGCTCTGAAGTGCAGCACTTGCTGGGCTGGGGCTGCTGTCGTGTTATCTTTGTTTCCCTCTCTTTTCCGTGGGTAACTCCTTTCCAGCCAGTCCTTTAGACATAATGCCCCTCTTGACATCTTAACCTAGGGCATCCTTTATACACAGCGCTCTGCTTTTTTCCAGTAAGGGATTCTTAGGGAGTTAAGGACCACTGGATGGAGCTGGTGAACACCAAATGTGGGTGCCATTTGAGTGTAGTGTTCCTGCAGTTCTCTGGAAAATGTTGTGCAGACATGAAGACCCCTAGGCTATCATCCTGGTATCTTTCTGGTCTTGTGTTTTTCCCCATATAAGTTCTGGGTTGTCACTCTTGAACAACTCACCTCAAGTCTATTTTACTGTGAATATTATGTGCTTTAATAAGAAATCCCATCTCCTGATATTTGTTTATTTTTTCTCCATTTAAAAATACAAATCCGATATGGTTTTGCCTTGCAAGTTCAAGGTTCATCAGATTCTAAGAGGCAAAGCAAGAGAAGAAGAGAAAAAGAAATGGTGGCAATTTAGAGGAACAAATTCCTTTAGATCCAAAACCAATTAAAGTATTGCTATGAATTCCTGGTAGGTCCTACCACCTATGTATCTACAATAACTTTGCTAGCTGAATATTTTTTGAAACTGTGATCTTACTGTCCAGAAAGTTATTTATACACATTCAGATCTTGTAATGAGACTTGTTTACCTATCTTCTGCTCTACTATTTAGATTGTAAGTTATTTGGAGAGGAGACTCTCATTACTTACAACAGAAGAATCCTGATATGAGTTTGCCTTGACATGCTGATAGAACAGATATATCAACCCTTAAAGAGAGGCACATGCTACTGTTCTTTTCATAATATTCTGAATTGCTCTCCTTGGCTAAATATGCAGGCAGGTTATACTGTGTATCTCCTTGATAACTAATAAAGGAAAAGAAAATTCCTAGTAACTTTATAATACAAGCTTAATTGAAAGAATACAAGAAGCTCCTGCTTGTAAATCCTTTATGAGGAAGGTACCACTGCTTGTTTACTTTGTCTTTTCTTTGCTATTTAGGCATCCTAATTAAAGTGACATCTTCTGACTTGATTTATATTCAGTAAGAATTCTACAAAGAAAGCAGAAGAGCCAAGTATGTGCTATCACATTCCCCATTCCTTCTATGGACCTATTCCTGGGAATATCATTAATTAGCATCATTAGCTTTCAGGCACTGTCAGCAGTTACTTGCAATTTCTACTTAATACCTTTCAGTTATTCTCCTTTGTCACATTTAATATTTGCATAAAGAGAGCCTTCATAGTATGACTTTGACAAGGACATTACACTTTGTTCAGGTTTATTAAAAAATAAAGGCTAAGGTTTAAAATATAGCACTGCATTTATATTTAGTAGCCTATAGGAACTATCCAGATAACTAGGAGTTCCAGTGAATCTCAAGCAAGCACTCTATATGATTCATGGCTGTAGTGGAGGAGTTTGCCAGAATAGCTCACCTGGAATACCAGAAATGTTTCAAGAAATTGTGCCAAGTAGGGCACTAAAACTTTAGTGACCTTACTACTGAAGGGAAGAAAAAGTAAGAGGTAGAATTCTGGACTACTTTCATATAACACTGTTTCTGGAGACATTTGGGAGGGAAAGTGTAGGTGGAAAGAAGGGAGAAGGTTGCAAGCAAAACTCAAAAGGTAGATCTACACAGACAGAACAAATACCACAGATTTGCACTCAAATGCTGTATCTTATATTAAGATCAGTTGGGCTAGAGCTGATATGTTTCCCTTTTCCTTGGTCTCATAGTTGACTGCTGACAAGTCTTCTACATAGAAGAGATCTGATATGTAATTTTTTTAAGTTAACATCTGCATGTCTGCTACAAAATATGGTGTTAAAAAGATGCTATTTGGACAGACTTTGATTCATCACCTGTGAGAAATAAACATGAGATGGTCGCTCTGGGGAAGCTGGCTGTGAGACTGAATTCTTTGCCTGGACTTTTTACTCCTGACTAGTGAGCAATGAAAGGCAGTGGTGACATTCTCTGTTAGTAGTTTTCTGTAGGCAGTGAATGGAAGAGTCCTGCCACTCCTCACTGTTGAGGACTCCAGTCTCTTGTTAAAGAGCTCACTTGCACTGCTTTTCCAGCAATTTTTAGTGATTGCAATCTCCCTTTTAGAGAAGGAGGCTGTCTGAAAAGATTCATCAGAGTTTTAGGAAGCCTCTGGAAGAAAAGTTGAGGCTTTGGATTATTTGAAAGGCTAGACAAAGTGGTTGGGTGAGTGATTGGTAGAACAATTTACATAATCATTTCTGGGACTGACTTTCATGTCAGCAAAAATGAAAATTGTTCATGGAATTGTTCAGGAAATGCTTCTCAAAAACAGAGTGCTTGACTACTTCCTGTATTCGTGTGACATTGTAGCATGTGGAAGGAGTTGTAACTACCCTCCGCCTAGGCTCTGTTTGCATTTTTCTACTTTAGACACCATGCTGAGGGATTTGGCTTTAGCAGCCTGTCTCACCAAGTGTGTTAAGGCAGCCAGCTCACCTTTACATCCTTGAAAACAATACAGTGCTGCTTCCAGGGAAGCTAAGGTAAATGCTCTAAGATAGCTTTCAGAAACATACTTGGAACAGACAGCAGTAAGACAGACTTATTCCACCCAGAGGTCTTTAATATAGTTTTAATACAGTGGAGCTTCCAGATGCTGTAATGCTGTTTTAAGAAACTTAATTTAAGGCTAACCAAGCCAAAGCACAAATTAAATGAATTGTTCTGAAGTCCAATTAACAAAGAACAATGATGTGTCAAAGACCTTGGAGGGTTTCAAGGTTATAGTGGTAGAGAACATGAAGCTGCATCAAAAACCAGATGCAAAGAGTGATGCTTATGCCTGACAAAATCATGCCAGCAGGTCAAAGAGGCAGTCAGATATCGTTATTGTCCATGGGGGCCACCAGGCATATCAGCAGGCAGTTCTCCATCAGTAAAGTGGCAGTTTGGTGTTAGTGTTTTCTCCTTGGCTATGTAAATGTCACTGAAAATTGGTAGTTGGACACCTGGAAAGTAGAACCTGATGTCTGGACAGTGTGTCAAATCCCTACTATCCTTAATGTAAGGGACGGTGCTTGAGGACAGGAGGGGTTTTTAAGTGAGGAAAAAGTTTTCTCATTGTGGTGAAGAAGCTTGCTTAAGACTGGTTGAGTACTTGTTCTTGCTGCCTGGGAAATTAACTCTTTAATTCCAGGCAACAGAAGAAATTCATAGTAAATTGAGGAAAGAGCGCTAAGCAGGGAGAGATATTGAAAAGCATCAGACTCAGTAAGACTTAACAAAAACTTACTGACAACGGAAATGGGAGATATTCCACACAAATACGCTCGCCTGTCAGATAAGGACTGGTGGTTCTTGATAAATTTAAACTCCTTTATACTAGAATGGGTGAAAAATTGACATATATTGCTGAACTAGTTCATTTCATCATTTTGTTCAAATTTCATTTTCTTAGACTTCAGCAATGATGGTGATTAACTTTGAAAGCTAATTAGGATAGCATGTAAAATGTGTGGAAAGATCACTTTGCAGGCCACTGGTAAGTGTCATCCTGCCAGGTGCTGAATACCTCCTCCAAGTACAACAGTAGTTGAAAGTACTTAATGCTTCATAGGCTATGTCTGGATGTCTTGCCGATTCAGGTGCTTATACAGCATATGGTTTTGAGCTTAATGAAGCATTGTATCGTGTGGCCCTCTGGACCTATATATGACAATTTCAGCAGTGGTGTGGCTTAGAGTAAATTTGCTCTGTTGACCACTGCTCACAACTCTTAGATTAGGAACTGGATATCCCAGGCTCTGATCCATCCACTGTTTGATATCCGCATCGCAGGGAGGTGTTTGTGCCTCTCTCTATTCACTTCCCAGCACAACTCTCCATCTCTGTTCTGGCCCTATCCTTTCTCCACCCACACTTAGCTGCAAGCACCTTGGTTGGGATACATCAGGAGCTGCTGCTGGAGGAGGATAGCTTCCCCTATCAACATAGCTTTTGTGCTGGCTCTGTTAGCCGCTGGCTCTGTTAGCCACTGCCAGACCATTGCATTTTTCTTCCCTTCTCCTGCACAACATGGGAGCAGGCCGAGAAGTAAAAGAGGAGATGCAGCAGTGGGGTGGCAGTCCACCTCAGAGATGTGTGGATGAGAATGACCTTCCTTGGGGGCTAATGATTGCTCTTGCCATCTCTACACCTGGAAAAGTCACATTGGTCTTTAGAGATCACATCTCCTATGGCAGGGAAAAATGATAAGGATTATCCACTTGGTCCCTCTTTCTCCTATTTCCTACACATGCCATTTCTGCCTGTTCAGCCTCCTGCCTGAGCTCAGGAACCAGAAGGACTCTGGTATGTTTGCTTCTATTTGGCACTCTACTAGATAGTCTTAAAAAATTGAATTCTTTGTTTCTCATTTCAACTGTCTGTTACTAAATATTTGCCTTTGACAAGTAATTCATCTGTCTTGATTTCTAGTTTTGATCCTATGTTAAGCATAACTTTTTACATTTAAACTTACGACTTCACTATAATTGCCAGTGACTATTACACTTAAAGTGAACAGCATTCATCAGAAACAAACATTTAGCTATTTGTAAATCAGATTTGATTGTCTTATGTTATTGAAGTTGATTGAGAAGAGGGGAATAATAGAGCTGATATTTTCAGTTCAGTGGCTGTTCCCTACAGGTTTGTTACTCACCATTCAGAAGTGAAATATTAAACTCTAAGCTACGCTATCTAAAGACTTCCCACTCTGAGAACCAGGGTTGGAACTGTAAGCTTAAATATTTGGTATTGTAAGAGATCCTACAACAGTTATTTTTGACAGCTTAGCGCTGTCTTTTCAACTATAAAAAAATTTGTCATTGACTTTGGGGGGGGAAAAAGGATCAGTTCCTCTGTGAGTGAGTATTAATGCATTATCGATTTTGCAAGTGATGGTTCTCCTAAACTGTTCTCCTAATCTTTTTACACATGTTATGTCTTCTCATTGTACTTTTCACAGAAAGGGTTGGTGAGTTAGTACTGCTCTAATGAAACCTTTCTTTTGGAAAACTACAGTTTGCAAAAAGCAAATTTTCTCATGTTACTTAATTTTATTTTAAAAAGCTGCTAAAGTTGTCAGTTGCTTTTTTGCTTTCTGCAAGAATTTTAATTTAGGAAAGTGAATGTGTATAAAAAGTCTTTATTCTAAAGTTTTGGTCTTTTTTCTTTGTGTTTTTGTCTCAAGTAAAATTAAAACCAGCAAGATGTATGGGAAGGAACATACTTTTTCATATGTTCTCCCTATTTTCCAATCTTTTCTGCTTGCATAAAGATGGACAGCATTTTAAAAACTGTCATAATGCCTTGTAGGAGAAGCTCTGCTTGTCCGAAAAAAGAAGATATCAAAAGTTATAACGCAAGGATTAAGTCAGAATAAAACAAATATGTTCTGAGTCATAGTTTCAGAGTGAGTTTATATGTCTATTTAAGTAAATCTGATTCCTGATGCAAATCTATCTTTTTTTTCCTCCTTTCAAATTGTTATTTTCATCTTAAACAGTCTAAGTCCTTTTAACAGGAGCTGGATATGTGCTTTTCACGCATTCTTCAATTCACTCATCTTTCTCTTTTCACAGATGCTCTGAACTTTCTTTGCTGAAGCTGAAACGAACTGAAACTTGCAAAGGCACATCACAGGCGACTTCAAATAGCTTTTATGTGTTCCACTATAGAGGACACAAAGATTCCATTTATTCTGAGAAAATATATAGTAGCATGGCCTTGGGTCCCTTCCCACAACTGCTTCTGCAGTTGGTTGATCTGCATATGGCTGAAATTTTTCAGAGTATATTCCTGAGAGCGCTCATGCCAATTACACACAGGAATTCAAGAAAACCTGCATTTTTATCGCTATGGTTCTTATGCAGTGCAAGGTTGATAAGCCTCTAGAAGAATGTCTTACATGAATAATATCAAGTCATTGAAGTTATAGGAAGCTCGTTTTGATCTCTGTTTATTACCTCTGAAGTTAAAATGCATAGCGTAGTTTTCCTTACAGATGAATGGGTCTTCAGACATTAAGGAAGGTGGTAATTGCCAAACTGTTGACAGCAAGTGCTAGAAGCAGCAATATGAGTGATTTCCTTTGGTGACTGTCAGACTCTTTGGACAAGGCTTTGGAACCACATTCTTAGGAGAAATACACTGTGGGAAAGATAGGTGATGTGGTCTTTAGGAAGCTTGTTTCTTGCCAATATACTGAAATATTTCTTAAGCTACTAGCTATTCCAGCTTCATAGTGGTGCATTAGCTTGCAGAACCCACTGAAAGACTAAATGATTCATTGCGTTCTTCCTTTTTTTGGAGGAGCACCTTTTTTTGGAGGAGCAATAATATCCTTTGAAAAGTTTAGAAGTGGAACTTCTGGTGTGATGTCTGAACATGTTTTTGCAACTCTGTGTTCTCAAGAGATCTTTCCTGTAGTGACTAATTATATATTTCATAATGATGTTTTTCTTAAAATACATTCTCTCAAATCACAAGAGAGAATAGCAGATTAATAAGATGCTGTCTGGGAGTGAATTAATAGAAGAAAAATTCTTAAGCAAACTGCTGCTAGTAAATGGCTAAATATGGGTCGGGTAACATGATTTTGTTGCTTAGCTTGGGCAATGTTCACTGTCTTGCTTATGTTTTTAATGGGCTTAACTTTCAACAGTTTGCAAGGTGCTAGGTGCCTATGTGATATAAAGCTATGAGCTTGGCGTGCTCGACTTGCTCTGTAGCCTTGGGTTAATAACTAAATCTCTCTGCTTCAGTCTCCACAGCTGCAAAGTGGGGAGAACGTGCCTTCCTCGGAGGAGGATTGTGCATGTTAACTAGTTGACCAAGAGTGTAAGCAGCACCCTGTAAGTATCATAATGGCAGTCTTCCTAATTCAGGATTATACTGCTGATCACAGGCAGTTCTTTTGAACAAGGAATGACGTTTTTTCTAAGTTCTGTCCAAAAGGTTTCCTTTGTATTTTGTACTATTGTATTTGCCTTGGATTGTCTTGCAAGATTTATCGGTATTAAGAAATTAATGTTGGTAGTCAGGCAAACTGCTGACATGAACATTTTTTCAATATTCCTCCTGTGTATGCTGCTTTCAGATAATGATATCTGGAAATTTATCCTATGATCTTTTGGCTTCCCATCCTTTTTCTCCTAAAGTCACAACGGACTGACCAATGTAAAGAGTGGAAAAATTTCCTGCGAAACTTAGATGTGTGTATACATGGGCCACTTACATGATTGTTCCCGGGGGGACTTACAGGTTTCATTTGGTTCTGCAGAGCCCTTCAAAGTAATTCAGATATGGGTAGGATGTATGATTATTAAATCAAGAGTTACATTTTTGAAATACTAGTTTCTGTTCATATTCTGAAAACCTGAATAACTGCCACTTGTCTGCCACTTGTTTAAAATGAGCCTATTGCAGTAATGTGTAATGATGACTTCACCTTTGTCAGTAGGATAGTACGAAGTTCTTGCTGTGTTTTATTAAGGCTGCAGAGATCTAAAAATGTCTATCTTTGCTTAAAACCACCCTCCTCTGAGTCTTCCAAAAGCAATTAGTCTGTTTTATTGTTGTGCATCGATTTTCCCCATAGAACTGTGACTCCTGCTTTTTCTCAGGATTCTTTCTTCTTTTCAACACCCTAAAGGCATCACAATAACTAAAATGAATATAAACGAACATCTTGAGAGAAATCCCTGTTAGGATTTCTAATGTTTTGAACACTTTCTACCTTCTCTTACCTGCGTATGACTTTGTATAATGAATAAACGTGCAAGTCATTAGAAATTCAGATAGAGATTTCTCCTACCTTAAAACTAAATAGGAGTTGAAGAACCCCAATTCATTTATTATTGAATTAGAGAATTATTGAATATTAGACTAAAGTCACACAGAAACCCTGGGTCAAGTGAAGAATCCTTTGTTTTGACTAGATCTAATTATACTTATTTTTATCTAGTGTTTCCTTTAACACAGACATTCTGGATATTCATGACATGTAAAATTCAAAACTTAAATAAAATTCAAAACTACTAATTCAAAACTCAAATAAAAATTCCCTTTTTCTGTGGATCTCTTATTTGATAGAAGTTAATAGAGAGGTATTAATAAACATATTGTATCCCATATTTTTATAAGAATACTACTGTTTTCTATTTTGGGATTTTTGCAGTTAGTGTACCTTATCTACAACTAAAACATTTTCTGCTGTGATTAAATTATATTTAAGAACATTTAGGTTCTTAGTGCTGAAACTTAGGGTTCCAAGCACTGCATACCTTTTTGTTTAAAGTGGTTTTAATTGGAATGAAATCTGTAGTCCCCCCCCCCCCCTTTCTTTTTATAATTAAAGCTGCTATTTTTAGTGTACAGGAAAGCATTTGTTTTTGCAATCTCATGTTAAAAGGACAGTAGTCTTAGACTAAGCAATTAATAACTGGATTATAAGTGTGTAATGAAAGCTAAAAAAAATATTTTATGTGGCTCACTTCCTAAAAGGAAATTTGTACATTATAGTAGTACCAACATCTCTGATCAGATTACGGTGAACCTGCATAACAGCTTGGGCATGAAGAATATCAGGCTTGTAATACTTCTGCTCATGGTCAGTTATTTTTTCATTGATCCTTACCAGCCTATAACCCTTTTTAAAGGCATGTCATTACATAGATATTGAAAGGAAAATGCTGATGATGGCTCTACAAAACCGATAAAATTGCCTTTACTAGGCTTTATAAAAGTCTTTATTGCACGTGGGATCTTAGTCTCACTAGTCAGTGAACCACACTTAGCTGTTTAAAACCTGTTTCTTGCCGGTGTCTTCAGAAGCCTTTGCCCCCGCTCTTATAGTGCTCTACTCGTACAAATGTGTTTTGGCAGCTGCAATTTTCTTCTTTTCTTTGACTTGCTACCTTTTAAAGTCAGAATGCAAAATGTTAAACATACCCCTACTGTGGTGACCAGGGGAAGAGGTCACTGGTGCCTCTTAGGAAAGGAATAAATTCCTTTCAGTTTCCTGTATTTCTGGCTGAGACAGTACACATTAATTTTCATCAAGCATATTGCTATAAATCTCAGTTTAATATCTGTTTCAGATGTTCTAGATAAATCCTTAACCTTTCAGTTGTTCCCTCTTGTAATCCCATATCACTGATGAATCTTGGCAGTGACAAATGGCACTGTTAAACCCTGCAACTACTTCTGTTCATGTTCTTCTCTATGCTTTCCTTTTGGAGGAAGGAGGAGGTTGGGGAAAGACAGCTTGCTGAATACTAATGTTCATAAATGGCATCCTCCTTTTCCTTCCTTTCCTCCCCTTCCCCAAATTCTGAGTGGATCTGTAAAAACTGGAAGTCACCCTTTAAAAAAAGATCAATAAGCTACGTGATCTAAACCATCTGCTTGTCTTGGTAGAAAATTGAATAACGCTAGATGATGATGATGTTTGGGCTTTGCAGCCTTCCAGGTCACTTATTCCAGCAAGGATGCACTTGAAAAGAAGCATCTGAAGTAGGTAGATTGCATCCTAGAGTAGCTGCTACTGTATGCCATTGAGATAAATTGTGGAAAATTTATTATGTTTTTGGAAATGTAGTTAGTATGGTTGAAAAACAATGAAGAACACCTTGTCCAACAGCAACCAGAAAGGTCAGAAAACTGCTCCTTTTTAAGGCAGCTGGACCACTGTTGCAAAAAGTTATCAGTTGTCCTATAGGAGAGAAATATTGTCATGTAACAGTTGAGAGTTAGCATATGTCATGTAAGTAGCTAACCTGGGGGTTGGATTGGAATGAATTTGGACCCTGAAAGGTAGTCTGCTCCACCTTTACCATCTGGCAGGAAGGCTGGCAAACAGTACAATAACAAGTCAAGTTTGTGAGTCACATTAATCCAAGTGTCAAAGTGAGGAGGTAGATGTGATTTACCAGTAACTATGCCTTCCCAAGGAGAAGGGTAGGGAGGAGGTCAATGTACTGCTTTTTTAGGTTAAGATCTAAGTAAAAAGAATTTTGACTCTAGACTAGAATATAACTCTTCAAGGAAATGAAGCTAAGGCCTATCTCATAGAAGATTGACCAAAAATTTTTCATTAGCAGTCTTCTGAAAAAAGTGGTATTCAGTATGAAGTGTTTTATTTTGTCAATTTTCTGTTTTGAAGAAAACAGTACAGAAGTACTGACTACTGTCATGATTACATAAAGTTAAGAGTACTTCAACTTCTATGTTAAATAATAATTTGTTAGTTATGCCACTATTCAACTATCAAGAAACAACAAAAACTGTTAGAAATTGAAGAAAAAACTTCAAAATAAATATTAGAACTCTGAAAATTTCCAGAATACCTATTTGATAGGAAAAATTTTGGGGTAACAAGATAAATTTCAAAATTCCAATTTCATACGAAAAATGTCCATTTTGATGGGATCTGTGGCAGTGAGGAATTGTGGTGGTAAGAGGTTCTGGCCTGAGCTGACTGGCCACAGCTGTTAGGTTGTGCAGATGTTTGCTGTGTGGTCTAGATCCATTAGAGCTCAAGACATTGCATGAATCTGTCCTCAGTGAGACTGCAGGGGAGTCCCAGTGTTAATGCCTTTGCTAAGCCACAGCAGACCAGCATAGGGAGGTTTTTCACAGCTCTATAGCCCCAGTAAACATTTTTAAATGAACAGGAAAGTCACTCAACGGAGACTCAGAACAGGGCAAAGAAAGGCTTAATCTTGTGCAGTGGTATTTGTCTGCAGCTCCAGGCGTGTTTAAAGGAGCTGAGTGCATTTGGTACCTTTCAGGACCTGGCTCAGATCCTAAATCATCATGATACTAGCAGCTCGATCTTGTTTCCATTTATTGGTTATGTGGAAATAATCTTGCTTAATGACCTCTCAAGGGTGCCACGAAACTTTATTAATGTTACCCTGAGAGCTTGGAGATCCTCCACCATGACATGAGTTAAATATAGCAGTGAAGACAATACTTTAACATAGTTTTTTCTTGCAAAAAATAATTAATTCTGTTCTACCTCTTTGAACGACTGCAAAGATTTTGTGCTATTTGTTAATATATTTAGATCGGATGCTAAAGTGAAAGCCTAAACACCCTGTCATCTTCAGACACAGTCAGGCAATTAGAGTGCAACTTGTATTATTGTTTTATAATTCAAGCCTAGTGAAGTCATAAATTAAGAACCTCATTAAATTTTCAATTGCATTAATAGGAAAATTCAAGTTATTAAATTCTTTGGTAAGGCCTAAT
Organism: Struthio camelus; assembly: GCF_040807025.1. Taxonomy (NCBI): domain Eukaryota; kingdom Metazoa; phylum Chordata; class Aves; order Struthioniformes; family Struthionidae; genus Struthio; species Struthio camelus. Next base: position 11,868,622 of record NC_090951.1, read on the forward strand.
AACAAAATATTGAAAATGTCTCTCTTCCATCCTTGTTAATCCTTGTTGCCCAGATAGCCCTCCCCACCCTTAATATAGCAAAAATAAACTAATAGGACTATAAATTGTGGAAAACAGTATCTGTTACATGGAGCTTAACATTAATCCTCCCTGTCACATTTTAAAGAGTTGTTTAATGAATTCTCATGACTGACAGCCTGGCCAAAAAATAGCTGCAGGCATCTCTGCAGCAAGGTGCCAGCATTTTTGCTCTGTGCTTGGAACTGCTTTTTTTTAATCACAGGTTACCAAATAGATAAAAGCTGGATATCTCTCTGGCAATACATGACACAATTTGATACTATAAACTGAACTATTCAAAAAAAAATTTAAACATACCCCTATGTTCCTAGCAGCTGGAATTTGTCAGGGTATGTATTTAATGGAGCACACAAATAGGAAACTACTCTGAGCAAAATCTGAACTAGTAGAAATGGTTGGATATCCATTAAAATTGTAAGGACCAAATTCACAAACAACTGTGGTGGATTTCATCATATTGTTGAAGCTTTTCTTGATACCAGCTAGTGGTTCAGGTCCAAATTATTTGAAAATTAAGAGTTGCACCTGGTTATGCTGCAGCTGATTTTTGTCCCACAGTGTTAGTTTGCTCATGTTACATCAGTACAAATTACTGGAGAAATCCTTTGTTCACCTTGATCTGTGTTGCTGGTGTTTAAGTTAAACACTGACAAGCCAGTGAATATCTGGGTTATTATCAGGTTCTAGTGAGATAGGGAGAAATGAGCACAAGGGGCCCTGAAATGCTTTGTGCATAGTGCTAAGCCACTCTAGACAAGTATATACACAGGAAGCAAACTATTTGTCTAGATAATTTGCAGACTTCATTGTAAGTGTGAGTTTTTTTCTTAACAGTAGTCTAGTAACCTTTCTGTTGCCTGGTATAATTTGAAAGATAAATTTTAAATGAAAAAGCTGTTTCATAAATATGCAGCCATACATTATGAAATCATATCAATTAATGCTTTGCTTGCTTTACTCAGTCTGGACAAAAAAAGGCATAGTGCAAAAGATATCTTTTCTTCAGGTGATTGTCTGGCATCTGTTTCTCAGCTGTGTCCCCAGAGGTGACAAGGCCTAAGCTACTGCTCAGTGAAGTCTGGTGAACCTGTACCGATATCAAGATTTGTGTTCGGGGACCTGTTCAGACTCCCTGAATGCATCTCACAGCAGGACATTTGGTAAATGCTGTTTGGCAAGACAAAGATTTTTAATTATATTTGCAGTATTAACTCTTCCTTCTAAAACTTAGATATCTAACTGCAAGGTCAGTTAGTTGATTTCTTTTTTTTTTTTCCCCCCTCCTTCTCTGAAACACAGTACTTTTGCTGAACACAGGTTAGAAACTTGCTGTGACAAGTAACTGCAGGGCGTCAGTGGGTCTCACCGCTTTGTTTCCCACGCACAAGGTCTCGTACTGACTGGTGGTTCTCAGGGTGGTTTCAAAGACATGTAGGACGAAATGGTAGTCTGACATGTTTCTCAACAGGGGACTTGAAGCACAAGGGTTTATCTTGGAGGTCACTGGGAAGGGCAGTGCATCTGGTCTGCTTGCGAGGAGACTTCCTCCGCCTGTCTTGGGCTACTGTCAGTGTGGTTAGTGAAGTTCACTGTGAGGAAAGCAGGATTTGAAGACTCTCAGATGGCAAAGTAAAAGAATCTGATTTTTGATGCTAATACTTTAGGGTCTGATCCATGATTTCTGATTGCTCAAAGTGGCAGTGAGAGAGATGTCACATGGATCTCTTCCCCTTAGGGTGTGCACCTGCACAATACAGCCCTATACTGCCCTTAGCCAGGGCTTGCGATAAATCCAAAATATTAGCTCTAGGGAGGCTTCCGTGTATTCCTCAGCTAATACAGATAAATTGTTTGTCCAAAGCAAAAGTGTTGTTGCTATTTACTTTTAACCTCTCCTCTGCTGAATCCAGCCTAATGCTAATAACTGTCTTGAAGTTCCCGTTCTACTGTAAGCAAATGTTAATTTCTTGAGAAAGAAAAACCCCAAAAATAACTGAAATGAAGACTGTCTCCACCCAGCAATGCCATTCCATGTTTAATCTGATGTAATCAGATCTTCAGGATTTTCTATAACATTTGCAGTTTTAAAGCACTTCTCAGTTTAACGAGATCTGTATAGTGAGGTTTGTGCTGGACTACTTTGAGTCCTCGGCATGTTCTGACTGGGCTTTAACTATCAGGTATCTTTTTCTGGTGCTAAAGATTGACCTTCCTTCAAGTACTGAAAGAGAAACGCATCCAAACATTTAAAATTGTAATTTTGATAATGAAGATTTTTATCATAATGAAACATTGGTCAGTAAAAGTTCAGTAGGTTATTCCCCTCTTTCTGAAATGTGGAAGCTTCAAGCAAGTGTGTACTTAAGGCAGTATTTTGTTAAGTAGAGAGTATCACCACTGAAGGGACTTTTTGGGAGGTTTTTTGGCCTATCTATAGCTCTGAATCTTAGGCCGGTTGGAGTTCCTGTTTGCAATTCCAGTTTGCAGGTTCCCTGACCTCTGTGATATCTGGAGGTGTGTAGCGAAGGGCTGAGGTGCGCTGAAGGCCGCCTGTCTCGTGCTCACAGGAATAGAATTTCATGTAGGAATTCATGTAGAAATGTGCTCTATTCTTGAAGATATGTTTAAGCTTGCTTTCACAGATTAGGGTCATGATGAAAACTTTTGGTTTGGTTTAAGCATCAGTCTTTAAAGCATATAGTTATAATTGTTCAATCTGGTTGAAATACCTGTGGCTCTGTGCAGTGGTTTCTTAGAAGCCAGAGCAGCAGCTCTTAGCTTTTCAGTTTTTCCCATTGTCAATCAGTGTAGTAAGTTTTACTGCTCTTTTCCAAATTTCCATGTATTTCTTTGAACAACACTGCTACAATAAAGCATACTAAATAATTTCATTAACCTTGGCCTAGACTTGCACTAAGAATCTTTTTAATTGGGTAAGTGTAGCACAGATGTGAGGTCTATGATTACTGCAGCTATGCCAATCTACTGGCAATGTGTCATTTTTAATGTGACAGCTGTATTCCAGCAATCAAGGGTTACAGCTTCTGGCAGTGTGAAGTTCTCATTATGCCATTTCTGCTCTGCAGTAAAATAATTATTTCAAACCAAGCTGCTTCCTTTGCATCCCTAACCTGAGATTAGAAGACTTCTGTTTATTGTTTTCTGGCTTTTCATCTAATCAGTCTCTACTGCAGCTGGGTTCATGTTTAAAGTTTGGTGTTCTGAGACTGACCTAAGGTATATTACTTGTTGAAAAGAAAAATAATTTAAAAAAAAAAAGCAAAATCACTCCTACAGTATGTTTCTCATTGAAGTAAATAAATGGAGAAGCTAAGAATTATAGGAGATTCTTTATACTTGCCTAGTTATTTGTGTTATACACATTTTTGTAAGCCTGTCTTTCTGCTAATTTGTGAACCATTAAAATGAATACTTTCTCTAATAATTTCATCTAGGGCATTCAAAAATAAGCTGAGTAGTATTTATCTTCAGAAGGTGCCACAGCAGAAGCTTGAATCTATTTGACTCATTTCACTTCAGATATTTTTGAAAGGGATATTTTTGTTGTTTTTATCCTGATACAGTGAATTTCCTTTAATATCCAAGGGGCGAGCAATGCATAAGTGAACTCTTAAGAAATACTGTGTGATTGCAACAAAATACGCTCACTTTTGCAGAAGTCAGTCTTCGGTCAACCTACCATTCCCCACCCCCAATTCTGAAGTTGATTCTGTGCATCTTGAGCTAACAGGGAAGGCAGTTTTTTTTTTAGTTTCATAGACAAAGAAATAATACAAATACAAAAATTGGTTTGAAACAATGCAGAATTATAACTACATGATCAAAAATAGAAGCAGATAATGACCATAATGGTGATCGCAGTTGCAGTGGAAATTAAAAGCATCAAGTAAGAACTGCTTTTCAGCAGTACGTTATTTTTATAAATCAGTGCTGACTTTTAGTTTTTAATTCTATTTCGTTAATGCAGTCACTGTGTGTAACTGAGAACTCAATATCACTGGAGGTATCATTTTTGTCTCTGTACTTTAAAGGTCATGTTCTAATTCAAGCAACTAGAAGTTAACACTTTTCAGTAATTTTAGAATATATAAGATTTCTCTGTAGCCTTAAAAGTATACTAACATGCTTTTGGCAACAGTTTGCGTTACTGCCATGTGACAAAACCAATACAGAACCCTTATTAGTAGATCTATTAATGTCTCATTTATTGTGAGGGAATACATTGTAGCTTTAATCTACTGCTGAGCTTCAGATTACTGTTTTTCTCTCTATCTTGCAATATGTCATTTTTTTTTAATATGACTGAAATGTTCTAGCGATCAAGGGTTAGGATCCTAACAGCAGGAAGTCCTCATTACGTGATTTCTGCACTACAGCAAAATAATGATTGTGAAGCAAGCTGTTCTCCATGTAGCACTTGAAGAATAACTCATAAGACTACCCATTTACCAGCTTCTGGTTATGGAATCAATTACTTTGTGCCTCAGGTTTGTGGATGTTGGAATCATGTCATACATCTGTCTTGAGCTGCACCATAAAAAGCATTCAAAGTGAATAAATTACAGGTGATGTTTCCCAGAAACACTCGGAGGGTTTTTGCTTTCTCCCAAGCCATTCAAGGCTGTGTCTTCTAAAAGTTTAATGAAGGTTTCATAAACCATAAAAAAAGCCTTCTAGAATGTCATGACCTTCTTTCATTTTCTGATATTCCACAAATCTGTTTTCCACAATTAATGGGGAGAAGAGAATTACACTTGAGAGAACATTTAAATGGTACTTTATGCTCCCAAACACACATTAAGCAGAACAGGTAAATAAAGTGTTTCATATACCTGCATAGATGTACTCTTATTTTTCACAACAATAGGACTTTGTGATTAATACAATTTATCTACACAGAGAGGTGAAATCATAAATAATTATTATAAAGTGATTCTAGGTACAGCCATGGTATATCTACTATTTCTTATATTAAGCATATAGCAGAGGAAAATCCAGGGTGTCTGATTGTACTTCTGACCTATGGCTCCACTTTTTTTTTCTTCCTATTATAGGGTAAAATTAAGGCTTGTATCAATGTGAGGCTGACCAAATGTTTTTTGAAAAGCCTATCCTCTTCAAGAGGAAGAAGTCCTGCTGACAGTGTAGGAAATCTTGCAAATGGTGAGCAATTGTTGTGAGGTGATCACAAGTAATTGCCATGTTTGATACTCAACCAGTGTACAAAACATACCACAGCGGAGTTCAATTATTGATCGTGTTTCTATGAGAAATTTAGCATTAGCTGTTGTTTGTTTGCCCTCTGATGCCTTGGAGGTTTCACTAAGATGCTTGCTTGAAAATGGAAATAATGAATCCACTTGGAGCAGGGTCTTACTCTTTCCTCCTTACCTCCCCTTGCCTGCTTCTTTCTCAGCTTTACCCAGTAGGAATTCACAGAGAATGAGGTAGTAAGGCTACCAACACAACCCTAACTCTCCTTAACATCCAATACACTTTTGTATGCTGTTATAGCCATGTATTGTGCTCTGAGCTCACTGTGCATCACAGTACTGTGGAGCTGATCAACTGTGCTAGCAGGCAACTACAGTATCAACTATTTCTATGACATCTCTCAAGCACTATGAAGCAACATGGGGGAAAATTAGGATTCTGACATGATGAGAAGAGATTATGTGCAGTAATTAACATCCGTAAGTCTGGGAGGGGCAGGAGAATAAACAACTTTGTTTCAGAAATTTTGCTTTTGCATATTTATATTTTCCAGAGGCTTCAAGTGATTGTATAGTGAATTTTGTATCCACCTAGTTAACATCCATGTGTCAGCTGTATGCATTGTGGCAACATTAGTGAAGAATACAGTGATCGTGTTATCATTTGCCTATGCTAACATAATTAATAGAAGAACCTATGTATGTGAGCCAATGGGCAACCTACTCTAGAGGCAATGCCCACAAAATTATTGCCTTGCAATGCACTAAAAAATGTGCCAGTTGTCCATTGTATATTGGTCTAGGGAGCATTTGTTATATTAAGATGAATACCTAGTATGTTTAATATAAACTGTACTTAATTCAATAAGTATCACAGGTATCCAGAAGAATAATATTTAGTCCTTAATACACATAGGACTGTTTGGTTCTTGCTTCTCTAAATATGACACCTATAGACTGGATAGCATGACAGAAATAGAATATAACCCCTTGGAGCATAAGGAACCTGTGTGTGTTCTTGTAATTAAAGAAATCAAGAGGTAGCCTAACTTGGCTGGGTGGCAAGAGTCAGAAAACATCTTTCAAGGTTTTTAACATAATCTTTTTTATAAGCTTATGGTGTGCCTTTGTTATAGGCAAATGCAGGATGGGTGTTAGAGCCTGGATCACTGCCCTCCCTTTTCCTGCCAAACCTATCAGTTGAATTCTGAATTACTGCAGCCTGCATGCAGGTTTTTGAAAGCCCCACAGTGGCAGGAGACAGGGCTGCTCTTGAGCCAGTAAGAAGTCATTTTCCAAGCAAGAGGCTCAGATGGCTTCCCTGATCTGCAAAAAATGGCAATGAGTCTCAGCTACCTGGGGGGCTTTGGAATGGGACAGGCATGATGTGAGCTCTGGTCTAAGAGGGAAGAATATGGAGATAAAAGAATATTGAGAATGTGGCAGAAGTTGAAATTCTCTGAGCAGGTAGGCTGAGGCCCAAAGAGCTTCAAGGCAAGTGAGGCTGGGGGTTATGGTGGCGAATTCTTAGCTAGATCCCATTTTGGGAGCAGAGACGCATGCATAGGAGTGATGCCCACCCATAACTATCCCAAGAGGTTACCTTCCCCCACTTTCTACACTGTTTCCTTGCTGTTATTGTTGGAGAAATGACAAAGCAGTGTTTCTCTCTGCCCCTTACTAAAGTGGTCATTTGTCCCCTGGGTTATTTAAATTTCATTTTCAAGAACAGCTATCGTTGTTTGTCTCTCTTGCCATCCCTGCCTATATATGCTCAGTTTTTGGAAGCAGCAATAAACCTGAATGTCCCAAGCTCAGCTGATTTGCAAAAGATTTAAATTCTACACTGTAATAGCATTGGCAGTGATGTTGTGAGTTCTCAGTTACTGCTGTGGGCATTTTGTCTGGAGCATGTACTATTGTGCAGTACCACAGGTTTCTGTAGGAGACCTTAAATTAGCAAAGGGCAGTTTAGATGTTGCTTCCTTGGGGCTAGATGGTCAGACGCTATCTAACCTTATGCCTTTGTTTTGTAGGGCAGCAGGTTATCAAGCAGAGATGCTTTTCAGCTTGACTGTTAGGACTCAGGGGAGGTATGGTGTGATGGATTGTTGTGGCTTTTTTCAGTTCTAATTGCTTAGGTTAATCTTTCCTTTTCCTGTGGTAGCCCTGGAGATGTGGAAAAAACTCACAACTGTTGGATAGTTGTGCAAATCAATGCAGAAGTTTGATTAAATTAATAAAGAAAAACCTCTACTTGACAGTCATGGTCCTTAGTCTGTCTTCGGTATCCAAGTCAGCTGATTTCCTGGAGGTTTTACAGCCATCCTACAAAGCTGAGTACAGAACCGAATTGCTGGTATAGAAACCTACAGGATGGTTTGGGAAAGGACAGCATTTCCTTGAAACATTATAGGATAGCAATTCCCTTAACTGCTTTTACACTTCATTGAAATCTTTTTGGTTTCTTTCTCACTACAGGAATATGATTATATAATATTATGGTATAATACCTGTTTTGCTGAAGCTATAACACTCACTTCACTGTGACCATTTTTTGATCTGCAGTGCTTAAAACTGGCTCACGTGACTACTGGTTTACAGACATACCTAAGTAAGAACACTGATTATACAAGATATGCCCAGCCTCCAGACTGAGAACTGTAGGTCACACTACTTGTGCACCTTGTTAATATGTCAAAAAGAAACCAAAAAGTTGAAATAAATGGGCCGTTCTTTTTGGCATCATCAAACCTCAGAATTTTAAAGCCTAACCTTTAGAAAATCCCAGCTTGTTTTAATAGTTCTGTATCTTCTAGAAAGAAACCTTAGGACTTTCTTTCATATGCTTCACTGGAGGTTGGCTTTTTTGTAATTTCTTCTTATTCTTGATTAGGAAAGACATTTATTTGCTTCTATGGATGCCTCTAAATGGGTGCACCCTGGAGCAAGTGTTTTATGGACTCAGATATCTTTCATGCCCCTGAATTATATTCCAACCATCTATGTAACACACCTGCCTGTAGCTTTGTTGTAGTGTGAAGCATGTCAAGTTTCATAGTGAATATTGCATTTTTATTGTCATAAACTGCTAGCTTTTAAAAAGCCATTTGCATCTTGTAAATATTTGTATCAATTTTTGTTTAAAAAAACCTCTTGCATTTGAGTGTTCATAGTGCTTTAAACATACAATGCTTAGAGCGCTTTGCAGAAATGTTATTGTAAATACGTAGATTTCTGCATTCTGTACAATTTTACAGTAGGAAAAAAATTCAGTATGTATATACATGCATTTTCTAACTGCAGGAGCTGTTCACATATCCCTGCAGAGTGAAAAAGGACTGATCAAGAGCTTTGAACTGTTACCCTTACGTGTTTTGCTCTACAGCTAAACATGCTATAACACCAATCCAGGCGTACCAGGAAACAAGACCTGATGAGAGCTATTGAACGCAGGATTTTCACAGTGGAACTGCACAAATTTATTTAGCACAGGTGTCTCTTTAACCATCAAACTCTGAGTAACTCTGTGACCTCTGCTGTAATATTTGCACCTGTATAGTATGATTCATACAAGTAGGAACATTAACTGGAACACAAAATGCAGCAGGAATGTCTCTACTTGAATCCAGTCTTGGCTTTGACTTTTCCAACTGCTTTGCTGTCAGAACGTGGTTAGTTGCTTCTCAGTTAAGAACAACGTTTTTAATGCTATGAGTGGATTCTGAAAGGAGGCTGCTGTGTCACGTATAAGCCACAGTAGGTTCACTTTCTTGGTCTTAGTGTTAGCCCTGGAAAGTAATATCATTAAATAGAAAGGGTTGTCAAAATTATCACAAAACAGATGCAGCCTTGTAATCTTTTCTGTGATGACTTGTTCAGTGGTGAACAAAAAATGCCCTTTTTAGGTCATTTTCTGTTATAATACCAAGGAGACGCTTAACTAATTTTTTTTGTATATGTTGTCCTGAGCGGCAACAGGACAGCCGTTGCCGTGTCTCTGAGCAGATGCCTAGAGCAATGCTTCTTTAGAATTCGACTGATAATCTGCATATGTAAAGCAATTCATGTATCTGTAAGGAAAGATGGCTACTATTTCAATAAAAACAAAGGCAGCGAAGCCTGAGGCAGGTGATGCATGCACTGCAGCAAATCACGTATGTCCTGACGAGCCACCTCAGAATTCCTGACTGTTGAAGGCACGTAGGTATGTAGAAAGTTTTCCACATGTATTGCAGATACAAAACTGATTATGGGTGGTCCTTATGCTCTGATACTAAAGTTGCTCAATAGCAGCTTGCTGAAATTTTTCTGTTGAAATTTTATCACAGTAGAAAAAGTGGATTTTCAAGAAAATAGATATTTTTCCTAATTTCTGTGGAAAATTGGAAGTTTTCTGTCAAATGGTTCTAGTTTTCAATGTTTGAGTCAAATACGAGTATATTAACTGCAGAAGGTCTAGGTTAGATGCCCCACTGTTCTTCCTTATGAGCCAGGATCCTCATCTGGACAACATCTCCCTTAACACCCCCCCCCCCCCACCCTGCTGCAGTGGCACGTGCAGCCAAACTGCTGTGGGATTGTGGGCAGGGGCAGCACCAGATGTTCGAGCTCTGGCTCTGGTCAGGCACCACAGCTGCACTTCTGACTAGGGACTGCGGTGTTATCGGGATATGTCTGGGTTATAATTTTTTGTCCCTGCAGAGTTGTTGCGGTTTTCCCCAGGAGAGTTCTCTTCTTCCCTTGCCTTTGGAGATGCTTTTTTTTAAAAAAAACAAAAACCAAAAAAACAAACTTTAGGTCCACAATATTTTTGTAAATGACTTTTCTAATACAAATCTTTTTTAAAAGACTTTTTTTCTTCTGATCTGCAGCTTGGGGAAAGACAAAGACAACTACGAAAGGAATATACATAAATAATGGTAAAAAATATCTTTAGATTTGTGCTAAATGCTCTTGGTCAAATGAAGCATTTCAGGATTTTTTTTTCAGTGTCACCGTTCTGTTTCTGGGAAGGTACAAAAAAAGACTTCCCTATCCTTGATGACTATGCAATTTTGCTAATTGTAGCAGTACTTTCTCTGCTGCAAATACCTGTATGAAGGCTGAGCTGAAAGCATTTAAATGATTTCACTTAGGCTACTCAACTTCCATTTGATGGTAATAACTTTTTGGTTACTACTGTCCTGTATTGGATTTAAACCAGTGACCTAAAGATGAAAGGCTCCATATCCCACTATGGGTCCCTTGCATTTGTCAGTCTTGGTCTGTTTTTATTCTTCTCTGCAAGCGGTTGCCTGTTGCCTCTGGAATTACTGACTGAAACAGGCAAAGAAATGATTCTTTTGCTCATGTTTCCACTTGGGTTCGGTGGTCAGGATCACAACAGAAATGGATGCACTGAGCTGAAAGGGTCTTTCTGCTTTTCTTAAATGTTCTCCACAACATAAATGTTACAAAAGTGCTATGTATTCCAATTAAACTTAAACAGCAGTTCGAGCAGAGAGCGACTGCTGTGCGCTCACAGGATAAATCAGCTTTCCTACTGAGTTCCACAGCATACTTAAAAAAAGGAAAATCTATTTCAGCAACCTCCATAAAAAGCGCATATATTTCTTGTCTATCTAGTTAAGTCCTCCTTATGTAGTGCTTATTCTCCCTGGATACTGAATTCCTATAACTCGATATGTGGTCAAAATGCTTTTAATTTCAGAGGTCTTTAAACAATAATATCATATCCCCCCTTATCTTTTGCAGGCAGGTGATGGAGCAAGCTCATTTTATCAGCCCTGAGAACAGAGATAGGTAACTGTATGCTTGTGTTAGAGGCTTAGGTAAAGTAGCTTTGTTTCACACAGGCTTCTGGACAAAATGAACTCTTATCCGCTTGAAGCACGGGGATAGTATGAGCTTCCTCTGAAAGACCAAAGATGCTGGTTTGATGTGGAAGTGCAAGCAGTCAAGCTAAATGCCTGGTTCTACTCCATGTTCACTGTGTGTCCTTGCATAAATCGTTCCTTCCTACAAAGGGGAAACTATCATAATTAATAATCTTGTGCCTCACCTGTGGGAATATTGGTCCTTTTGCTGTTTGGCTCTTTGTCTCCCTCAGGTAGAAAATCTTTGGGCCACAGAATTTTTTTTTTGTTAACCTGCACCTACTACATTGAGTCCTGAACTGAATTCCAGTTGGAGAATCTTCATTGAGTTGAACCAAATTTGATTCATTGTTGCTGCTGTTATTGTTACTATCTGACCTACAGCCAAATCTCAACTCATGGAATTTGGCTCATTTATGAGTAGAGCAGGATCAGTTTTGAGTGTTTGAGGATGCAGGAATGTGTGCAAAGATAAGCCCCCACCAGAAGACCTACTGTATACAAGCTTGTGATTGCTCTGTTAGCTGCGTTTTAAGACAAAAGGTATTTTTCATACTTAGAGCAATCTAGTGCTGCTGTTTCTCCTGTGGTGCATCAACAAAATGCACTTTTCACTTGCCTAGCTAGAAAAATGTTTTAGCCTTAGTTATATTTCTTTTCATCTCTTGCTACTGCGCTATAGGTAGAAAGGACCTGAGTAATGCATATTAAAAATTGACATTTGCTTGTGTGATGCTTCGTCCGTTAATACTGTCATAGCTAAAAAGCTCTGACAACCAACTGTGCCCTTCTCTGGTTTCCAAACTGACCAAAAGGAGAACAGGTTTAATTAAGGCTATTACAGAAGTAACACTGTGTAATGATTTACCCTGAGGGAGAGCCAAAGATCTATTTGTTGGAGATTAATATAACTTCATATTTTTGAAAAGCTATAGCTCTCAATGTTAAATGTAATGACTGCACTTTCATATCTGCATGCCTGGTTGTTCCAGGCATAAAATGAAAGCCAACTCTGTATTTACTCAGACCATTTCTGTTGTTTGAGTCATTTTAAGGTTACATGAAAGAAAGTCTGATGAAATGAATTATAGATATAAAAAATAGTGAGTAACATGCATTTCAGGTTTTTATATTGTATAAAGGGAGTCTTGGGAGTTCAGCTTGACAAAAAAAAAATCTTTTTCTTTTTCCTGCCTTTTTTTGATATTGCCTGTGAAATTGAGATGGGGACAAAGAATGCTATTAAAAACTAATTTTCTTTACTTTGAATAGGAAGGATTGTGAGGCAGGAGGATGCCCTGTGCGTTGCAGAAAGTGGGTAGCAATCAATAATAATGAAATTTTAACGGTAAATCATTTTACAAAATACATCAGTGAGATAGTAATCTGGAGGACACATATGCAACTTTCCAGCAACAGGGAAAGTTCTGAATTATCCATTAGCTAGCACTAACTGCAAGTTTATTTCTCTTGAAGCACATGAATATCACAAGAAATCCACAATGTTGCAATGAGTTTCAGAAGAGAAGCTCCTAAAGTGCTACCACAAAACAGAGGGAAACAGTAACTGACTTTGGAAAATGGATATCTTCTGGTATATATTTTTTCCAAATATACCTTATTAACTTTAAAGATGAACATAATGGCTGCATGTCAAGTAGTAACGACTCAAAAAAATTTACAACATGCAGACTCCTGGCTTAGAAGCCCATGTTCCCAAGAAAAACAAAAAAGTAAATGGGCATAAAAGCTTTCTAAAGTCCATTTAGAGGAAGAGTTACTCTTACACAATTAAACTTTTCCATTTGCTATCATATGTGATTAGGTAAGAAGGACTATTATCTTTGAATTGTTGATTGGGTTGGTGTTTTGTGCAACTTAATGGGGTGAGTTCTGCTAACAATATCTTTATCCAGATTTCACATCCTCTTGATAAGTTGGGGTGGTGAGGTTAAGAAAGGATAGATTACAACTGCCTTAACAGGAGAAGGTACTTGAAGGTTTTATGAGAGTGTAATTACCCAGTTATCCATAATATAGAATTAATTTATTGATGTATAGTTATAAGCGTGTTGTATTTTCTGGAAATAATAGGGAAAAGGGAACAAAGCCAACATGAAACAAAAATGTGAAAGCAAACAAGCAGTGTAGTATGATTAATGTTTAAAGGAGTACTGTTGGATAATGGTGTTCAGCTGATTATAAGCATCTCTAAGGAAGTCATTTTTCTCTTTAAAGTATGCATCACCTTAGATTTGCAGTACAATTTGTTTTATTTTTCGCTGATGTCTTATTATATGGAGTGCTCTTCTGAAAGGAAAGAATTTGTTGAAAACGTTCTTGAAGAGTTAGTTTACTGAAATACATTTAAATACTACTGAAAGTTTTTTTATTAGAAATATCTGAGTGTTTAGTCCAAAATTCCAAGCCACATTTTAGATTTTTATCTCCAAATTAATCTCTTCCTGGTTTGAATAAAAAGACCATACTCTCCAAAACCACATGGTTCTGTCTTTTCATAAATGCTGATGTTCATCCTTTAGTAGATGTAAGGATTTCCTTGCAATTTTTCTGGAGTTTAACATTGAGCCCTTTCATTACCGAAGTTCTTGGTAGTTCTTTATTTGGCTGTTTTGGAGAGCTATGGAGTCTGGGTGCAGAGGCAGGCTGTTACTTTTGGGAGGTCTGTGGGGCAGTTCTGCTCCTCCTCACTGTACCCAGTTTAGGGTTGCAGATTCCTTGTTCCTACCTCTTTCATACCCTTGCCCAGTTAGCTGCAAGGGAAGTATGAAATATTCTTGTCTTGTAGCTGCTTCTGTCAATAATTTTTGCGCCAGTCTATAGCCTGTGAAATGCCAAGCCACTGCTCTGTAATGGCAATTGCAACTGGTTGTTGCAGTGCGATTTGAGGTAAAGGATGCTGAGAAGCAGCAGTGAGGGCAGCTAAAGGTTTCCTCACCACATCATGCTTGACTGGCTTGAAAATTGTTACTGTGGACTGTGGAAGATGAGATGTACTTTGGACTTTGAGGGTGCCTTCAGCCCAAAAGGGGCCACATGTTATACTCGTAATGAGAGGAGCTGGGACAGAAATCTCAGAGCTTCAGAAGTCAAGTAAAGGGAAAGAAAGAACAAGGCTTCCTGGGTCAGAGAGTCCTGACAAGCTGCTACTCTCAGTATCACGTATGATTGTGTGCCCTGGTCTTGATCTGATTTTGCTTTGGTTGCCTAGCCATGAACATCTAGAAAAAAATACAAGAAAGAAAAGCAGATACAATAGGCGAGAAAGCACAAGGGGAGGGATGAAGTTGGCCCTGTTTGAGCAGGAGGTTGTAATAGAGACTTCCAGAAGTCCCTTCCAACCTAAATCCTTTGTGACTTGTGTGTAAAGATAATTCAGGCCACTGGGTTGAGAAGGAAGAGGAAGGCCTTTAAACTGGAAGTGGGGAGGAGTTAAATTTTACAACTAAAAATTTTGTCCTGCAGAGTGAAAGAAAGGTAGGAGATGCCAGGAGGAGATGAGGGAAGGGAAAGAGCTTGTTGACTAAGGGAAAGCAGGAGGCCAGTGATGCCACATCTCCCAGGTGGCAAGCAGGCAGGCCTGTTGCAGGAATGATTGTGGCTCACCAACTCTTGAGCGTAAGGTGCGGGCTGGGGAATTTCAGGCATGCACTGGTGGTTTCTTGAAGTGGCTTTTTGTAGCTGCACCCAATGCCACCGGTGGTCTGCACAGAACCCATCATGATGAGTGAATTACCTCCAAGTACTGTCCAAACAGGCCACTCGGTTATCACTGCTGGAGAGCAGTGCTCTTCCAGTGAGGTGCAATTCCTAGTAGAATTAAATACTGTAAAATGTCATTATGCAATTTGCTATTTGGTTTTCAGGTATCTGGAATGTTGTTCCAGTTCAGTCTGCCTACGTTTATTCGGACAACATTTGGGTATTCTGAATATTTTTTGCTAAGCATAAGCTTTTTCTGAGAGAGAAATTTCTGCAGAGAACTGTTATACTTGTTTTTATCATAAGCAATTTATTTAAACACTGTTAGCTATTGATGTTATTTCCTAAGTGCTAGGACTTTCAGGCATAAACAAAAGATGGGACCATTCTCTGCAGACCTTACTGTCTGTATTCTCCAAGTTTCCTCTTTAGAGGAAAGGCTGAAAAATTATATTACTTTTTGTTCCCAGAATAAAATAGAAATTAATTTATAATAAAAATTGGCAGTGTTTCTAAAGCTTGAGCTATTCTGTTTAAGGTTTATATTTTTCATTGCCTTCTGTAAAATTTGCAGGAAAATTCTGAGAAATAGGAACAGTCAGCTTGCAAATACAGTGTCATTCCAGTTTCATGGATAGCTATCTGTATAGTAGGAGGTCACAACAGAGAGGAGTCAAAAAAGGCATCCTAAGCTGTTATCTCATTTCCTTTGAAGTATAACACATGCTGCAGCTGTCAAAATTGTACAATACGTTTGCAGAGAACAGAGAAGAATAAAATGCTTCTGTTTTTGAGAATTAAAATACTGTTATTTACTGTGTATGTTTGATTATAGGTTATGTATTTCTGAATATCAGTACTTCTATTAGGTCCATTTATCAAGAGGAAAAGGTAAACATTTTAAAGTATAAGTTTATTAAATTGTTTTTCTTTGTGTTCATTGTAACCATTTCAATTACGATTTGAAATGTGCTGGTGTATAATGTCTTTTGTAAGAGTAATGATATTTCATTTAATTCATCCAGTCTAAAACAAGATTCTTCTCTGGGATTAGATATTCTTTTTAAGCATTTGAGTTACATCAATTGGCTTTACTAAACAAGTATTTGGATTATCATGAGTATAAATAAACTTTCTTTTAAACAATTATTAATATACTTTCCTGTTTTAAGAACAATTACAAGGACAAGGCTTGCAAAATCATGAAATTCAGGTACTAAACTTGGATGCTTTTACTCGTTTGGGTAACTAGAGCTGAAGAATAAGTTTCCTTTTTAGAGAGTCTGATATTTTTACAAAATTATATAAACATTGTTTTGGCACAAGCAAGATATTTTGATAAAGTCAGTGTTTCTTTTAGAATTTTGTGCAATTTGTCATCAAAATCTTTTGAAATGAGGAAATATTTTTATTGGAAAAAGGAAGCATTTTAAGACTAAAAAGGACATTTTGATGGTTACTCATATTCTCTGAAATTTGTTTTTAGCAAAATGGACACAATTTTGCAAACCATTTCACTTTCCACTGGGCTTCATTTTTACAGTACTTCAGTGAATAGTTTGTTTTGAAGAAGGTGGCACAGGTAGCTGTGCTAAAAAAAAAAAAAAAAAAAAGTTAGTGGTGGTAATTTTGGCTGAGTAATTGATAAAATATTTAAATTCCTTCCCTGGCTCTGCTGGTTGCAAATAGATTGTGCTGTAGGTACCAAACTCGCACCTCAGTGTTTAGGATTACAGTAAATGAAAGCATGTCAGCATTAACCGTGCAATTCCCTTATGCAGCTTTATGATTGTAGCTCAGTTATGGGTCTCACAAGCCATCGATATTTAGCATTCAGTCACTGACTTGCAGTGCTCAAATCTTTGCATTTTGTTGAATGACCACAGTCTGAGTGGCATCAAAGTTATGGTAATGCCTATGATAAGTAACTGCTAAACTGAATTACTTCTCACGGTTGAAACACTGTATGTTTGACCTATAAATTTATGAATCTATTCTAGAGATCTGAGCAAACAAATAGTTTTCTCAACTTTGTAACAATGTGTGTGTATGTGCTTCCAGTCACCATTCACAGTGCAAAATAGGTTTGTATAAGATTTGTCTTTTAGTGCCTTTTCTTGCCCATAGCCTTCAGCTGGAAAATATAACTGCTCAGGATGATGTTTATAGGCTGGCTGCCGCTTGCCTGGCCTGGCTTTTGTTAGCTGCTTAGGTGGAGTAACTTAGAGGTGAACTTCAATCCACGTCTTCCTTTGAAGTTAGTAAGAATTTTCCTTCATAGACTATATTTAACCCCCCACTGAGTAGGACCATGCCCAAGCAAACTTACTGTATAAAAATTAACTGCAGATTCAGCAAGCCATTTAAGTTGTTAACTTCCCATTGCCCTTAGTTTTCTACAGTTTTGTAATCTTTTGAAAGGTTTTCAGAATTATGTAGGGCTGTGTCATTACCATCTATCAACAAACATGTTTGGTTTCATAAAAGTTTAAGTGGTAAAAAGTCAAAAATACTTAGGACCTTCTCTGCAAACTTGGTATCACGCATAGTGCTTATTGTAATGAGTACTCTGAGTCTCAGTTTTTGTCTGTTTACACTGATCTTGGAGACAGGCTCTTTAATCTCACACAGACACACAACTGCGGACGTGCAAATACTGACTGGTGGGATGTATAAAATCTCTCTCTCTCTTTTTTTTTTTTCCAAAAACTCTTTTGTTTTGATGACTTTAAAAGAGTGTTTCTGCTTTCTCTTGCTAAGTCACTGCACCCAAGGAATCTATGCTATTCTGAGATATCTATAATCACCTCATTTACCAGGGCCCTGGAATTTCTGATGTCTGTTAGTATGCAGTCACTGCAAGACAAACCATAGCATATTAGATTTCCAAAAAATTGCCTTCTGTTAAATATCTGCTACAAGGGTAGATGTCCTTTAATTAAAGCACAGAGGAAAAGGTTTGTTGGCATTTAGAAAAATATTCATAATAGATTGATACACTGTGCTCTCAGAGTCAACAAGAAAGGAGAAGAATCATTTAACTCTAGGTCACAGAAGAGAGCCTATTAGAAAGGACTGTGTTTCTGAAGTGTGACGTGAAACAATTTATGCTTTTTAAATGTATAAAGTTTCAATGGCAGAATGGTCTTTTTCATGTATGATGCAGCTCCTCATTAGTATCCATTATCAGTGAAAAATATTTTATTTTAATTTATACTTTTTCTTTAGGAAAACTATAACTAGGTAAGCCTTACAAGGTTCAAAATATAACTTCTTAAATGACTGTCAAAAAATCTATCAATTTAAACTTTTCAGTATCTCTTGATTTTGTGCCTGCTTTTGCCTTCCTGATGCTCAAGTCTTTGTCCCTGTAGTTAATCCTACAGAAACGTAGGAAATGTTAATATACTATGGCACATAAGCTTTAGAGACCATTAAAGAAGTGAGAAGCTGAATATAGTCTACCAGATGGACTTGGAGACTTTCTGTTTTATGTTTCTGTGTCTTGGTTTGCATGACTTCATGCTACTGGATTTCCCTGAATCTTCAGACTTGTTGGTTTTTAAAATCGCACAGGCGAAAACTTTAGTGCTCTCTTGGTTTATCAGTATATGTGGTGGAGGGTGGTTAAGCCTGGAAGTAGGCAATGGATCTTCTTGGAAAGATAAAAGGCAGAGGGAGAAGAATCAAAATTATTTTTGAAATTAAGCCTCCTGGATAAAGGCATAATTGTTAGATAAATTAGATAAATTTGGCTGAGTAGTTTTGACTAGTATGATGCTATTGGAATTGCTAGTCCCTCATTCTGAGCGTTCCTGGGAGTAGTAGATTTCTGTTAATTGAAGGTAGCATATAATCACTGCAGAATTCGGCTTAAGCAGGCCACAAACGTATAGGTCTGTCTTCTTTAACTGATATAGACACTGGGGAGAAGGAACAGTCAACTCTTAGAGAATGTCTGCTCCATTTGGTGGTATGCTTACTGGAAACATCCCCTCTAGAAAAATGTTTTTTGGTATTGGCATGTACTCCTGTGCTGTTGGCATTAGTAGTCTCTCTTGCAATTTGTACACCAAAAAGCAGACCTCCCCGGACTCTAAATATTTTCTATTAAGGATATTGCTGCTAGTTCTTTAGATTCACGTGGAGCTAGCTAGTGTCAAGCACAGACATGCCTGTTCTTGAAACCATCCCTGTCTGGATGTGGGCAAGGAGGGAAACCATCCCTTCTGGCAGATGGACATGGCAGGAATCAGCAAGCAGCTCAGTCATGGCTGTAGCACAGTGAAGGAAATCCAATATATATATATATATTTTTGTTTTTATAACTTTTCTATTTCTTCACAGTATAGAATCTTTTTCTTTTATATAAGAAGTGGGTGACAGAATCAGGAGCTGAAGTTCAGCAGTGCTGAGACAGCTCATGTACATTACTTCTGTGTAACTGCTTCCACCTTTATTTGGAAAAATAAAATATATATTTGATGTAGATGTTTATTCTTTAGCCTCTGCATTGTTACTTTGTTTTTCGTCTTGGATTGTCTGTTGGGCATGGTTTATGTGCTTTTACTTGGTCCCTAGTTGAATTCTGATCAAAACTACTACTAATAATTAGTAGTAGGATAACTAACTCCTACTACTTATCTTTTCAGAATGCAGCAGCCTCCTGACAACATTAGACCTGCATCATTTGGGTTTTAGCTGCAAAATGATAGATTTGAAGGTGAGAAATAGAAATATTGTTGTTAGGCTATCTAAAAATAAATGGTGCTGTGCAAGTCTGCTCAGGGCTCTGAAGTGGTGTAATTTCAGTAGGATGGATTAGTGGTGAGAGTATGGGTGAAAACTTTGAAAGTATAGGAGAATGTAATTCCTCATAGGGTATTTCAAATCTGTGGAAGTCACCAACAGAAATTTGTTGCGTGTATGATATGATTTACAAACATTTAGGGTGTAAGGAGAATTAAGACTTTGTGTCATAGTACTTCCCTCTGCATTGCGATATGACCTACTTTGCCGCTTTCTGTTGTATTTTGGTCTTGTTCTAGCTTTAAAAAAAAGTAAGAACATTGTTTTTCTTTACCTACCCTTTTCTGTCTGAGCCTTCCTTTTAAAATATATCCCTGACGACTGTCCCCATTTCTCATGCTTTGAAAAGAAGGTGGTTATGCTTTCCCAGCCACGCTTTCTGCAGCTTGGAAATAAAAAGATATTGCTTTGTCAAATGTTGAAAGAAATCTTCCTTTTCAAAAAGCCAAAGGAATTGTCTAGCTGGGATTAAACAGGGGCAAAAAGTGAAGCATTTGTTTGTTTTATGAAGTCTGGTGAATTTTGATAATGAGTCCTTTAAAAGATATGATATTGAAGCTTTTCTAATTCTGGACAGATAAGAAATAATGGTTACATATTTCAACTTCAAAGACAAAAGTAACCTTTTATCACCTAATTTAACAATCTTCTTAGTAAAATGTGTTAGAAGAATGTGAAATGTTATTTAAATAATAAAAAAAGCACCCTCTTTGAATAGCGGGGTTTTTAATTGCCATAATCAAAGTCCAAACACATTTCCATACTTGCTTTAAATAGATTCTCCTAATGACAGGTTTTTCCTTAATGAGGAAGAGAACAAAGGGAACTCTGAACATGTTGGTGTGACTTCAATGTGACGGAAATTCTGATTTTTTTGACAGTCCCCTACTAGGAAAATATGAAAACTGGAAGTGGTTTAGTTAAGGTGCAGCAATGAAATGCTAGTTGACATTTTTAAATATAAACTTTTTAATATTAGCAATTGAATATATACTTTATGTAACAACAGAAGCTAAAGAAATCTTATACGTAGGTCACATAATGTAACATTATCTCACACTTCTTTTTTGACAAGTAATAGTCTTTTAAAACTTGGTGCACTTGCTGTATGCTCATCTTTCCTGTGAATTTTTTGACTGATAAATGGTGCAGATGGACTGTAGATTAGTTACACAACTCATCAAGAGTTTTTGGAGATGAATTCTTACTCTACTACTAAAAACTTTGCTTTGAGAAGGGGAGAACTCCCAACAACTTGGTTAATAAACACCATCAGTTAGCATTATTAAAATTCGCATAACCAGGATAACTGATGTTTAATCATACTTAAATATGGGATTATCTTCTCTCATATTAGTGATCAGATTTTATATAGATTTTCTGACTTCTCTAAAACCTCAAAAATATATGTTCTGCCTGTAGTCCTTTGTGGAAAGCATTGTAGGGGTTAATAAGAGAGATGACTTAGGTATTAGTAACAACTAAGAAATAATTGAGTTAAATTGGGACATTTTACAGAAGGGATAGAAATCTGTATTTAACACTGGATCTCGGAGCAACTTTAGTGCGTCCCATTTGTTTTCCAAGGAATCATAGCATTTTCAGAAATTGCTAGGTTCTCTAAGAATTTTCCTCTGAAGGAAAATCTCTTAAAAGGTGTGAATCCTTATCCAAGGATATTTCAAACACCCTTCTGGTGTGAGAACAGCGGTATAGTTAAGTCTGCTACAATGTCTCCCATGCGTTCATGGAGTGTTGCACCACTGCTGGGGTTAGGCTGGTCTGTGCTGGTAATTTGCCTGGGCCATTGCGGGGATGTCTGCTTGTGTTTGCAGAAAGCCTGGAAGGGAAACTCTGGGGCATTTTACACTGCTGCGCTTTTCCATCTTAATATGTTAACTCCAAAATTCATGTACTGCTGTGAGGCTCACGCTATCCTTGCTGTAGAAGAGAAGTTTGTGCTGAAGGGGATACAAGTAGGATGACTGATGCTAGTCCTTCAAATCTTGAGGCTGAATTTTAAAATCATGACAGTAAAATAATTATTATTATTTTACATGCTAAACCTCCTGGTTGAACTTGCATCATTTAACTGTGTTTTCTGTGCAATGTGAAGGGCTTAACGTTTACCCCTTTCATTAAATAAAAGCTGAGATTTTCTTACGGTTCTTTATCAGCTGGTTCTTTAAGAAGAATGAGATCAATATTCACTTGAAATAAATTTATCGGTTTGCACTTCTTGAGTGCAAAGAGTTGCAGTTCCTGAGTTCTACAAGTGTGGCAGCATCCCCACACCATGGCACCCACCGATGCTGAGCACCACTTGCTCCCTTGCTGCTGGAGCAGTATGGCTCTTTGCGGGGAAGGAGTCTTCCTTCCCACCTCCCTTTATAGACCACCTCTCCCAGTGGAGAGGCGGGATCCTGTTGCCATTTGTGCAAGGCAGGAGGGAAGCAGTGGATAACTGTTCTGTCCCAGCTTTCAGGTGGCGAAGGAGTGACTCCCACTTAAGGAAGGAACTGAGGCCACAGCACTGAGTACTTGAGACAACGACTACATGTTGTGGGTTTGCTAAAACACCAGCTTACTTAGTTTATCTCTGGTCCTGCTTCTGAACAAAATGCTGACAAAATCCAGCTGTCTACAGATGAGAAGCAAGTGGGATGTGGTTAGCCTAGGATTTGTACAGACTTTAGGAAAAATGCAGGCTCTGTCCTAAATTCCACATAGCCTGAAAGTACCTGGGTGTTGGGTGAGACAAGTAATGGCAGCGAGGTGGAGCAGGGAGCAGTGGGCAGGGGGAGTGCAGCCTCGGCTGCCTGTGGGCTGTTCTGGAGCAAAGAAGTCAGAAAACCCAGAGAGGGATGGGACCCTGCTATTTTGGGATTAGAAAGGAATGTTAGTGTTCCTATAAGCTTTTTGCTCTTCTGTCAAATTGTACTCCTTTTTACAGCCACAGGCTTCTCTAAGACTAACCAAGATTTTAAAAACAAATAATTACTGTGAGTGGACTACTAAGACTGACTTTGATATAAGTTAAATTGGAGAAGAAACAGCTATCAGATATTCAATAATAGGATTTTTTTTGTTTTGTTTTCTTCTGCCATACATAAAGCTATGAATTGTAAAAACATGTGGATAGAATCGTGATTGTTGTCTGAAATGTAAATTAGGCACAGGGCTGGGGAACTTCTCCCTCCAGTCAACCTCTCCATTGACATCTTCTGCACAGTAACCTTTCCAGTAGTATTTTTGTAATTTTTTTCCCCCCTTCTGCCCCCTTTTTCTCTCAGCAGCATCTGGTGCAAGAAGATGAACTGCAATATGAAACTGGATTCATTATTATAACAAGAGATTATAATTTCCACATCATTCTCTCTATTCCCCACCCCCCTCTTCCCACTGTTTGATAATAATCTAGCCTCATAATGAAATTCATGAGGCCGCAACAACAAAGGAGCTCATGGAAGAGAACGGGAGCTT
Source organism: Struthio camelus (assembly GCF_040807025.1). Classification (NCBI taxonomy): domain Eukaryota; kingdom Metazoa; phylum Chordata; class Aves; order Struthioniformes; family Struthionidae; genus Struthio; species Struthio camelus. Next base: position 11,891,831 of record NC_090951.1, read on the forward strand.
GTCAGATAGTATAGATTTGCATACTAATGAAGGTTATGATGTTATTAATATTACAAAACTTGGTAGTATCCACAGATCATGATTAAACTCAAAAAAACAAACTGAAGAATATATTTTATGATATTACTCTATCTTGCAGCTGCTGAAAACAGAAGTAACTCCAGTTCTTGTAACTGAATTATTTTGACTTGTGCGTCATTTCAAGGTTAATAAATGTAGACTTGCAATATGTTTTATTGTCTGTACTTTATTAGAAAAAGTACTGAAAATGTCAATTTTCTTTCAAGCTGCAAGGACTGATCACAAAAAGTAAACAAAAATATAGCATGTACAACGGTTAGGAGTTCGTAGGACTGTGGTTCACAAGAACCCTATGCCTTTGACTTTCGAGTGTGAGGTTAAGACAGAAGGCTGATCCATCATTTGGGATTTTATTCATGTCTCTGCTATGGGATTCTTGCATTGTCTTTGGATGACTTTATTATCTTTGCTTGCCTTTTTGTAAAATAGGTTCATAGACTACACTGAGATCAGGAAAAGGAAGGCAAAGCAGAATTAAAGGCTATTCAATGTGTTACACAGTATGCTTTGCCCCGCCATGTCTTCTGAACAGTTACAGGTCTTGGTTTGCTCCCAGAAGAGCATTCAGCATTTGCCAAGTCTCATGTCAAATGACACTTGAGAAGCAATTTTCTGGGCTTAATTTTGCTTTTTTTCTGCTTTGCATAACTACAGTGCCTGTGCAAGGAGGCGTAATACCTTTTCAGAGCAAGGTGGTGGTGTTTTACTCCTACTTTGCATAGCGGAAGTGACTCCTAAAGTGCACCATGGTAGAGAAACGTGCTTCCAGTAGATCTGCTTTTCGATTAAAATGTGGAACAGGGAGGCAGGATATCTTTCTGGTTACCCATGTTACATGTAGTGCTAGCATTTTCCAGCATATTAGCCACTGCAGTTCAGCACAGAGGAAGTGCATCTGTGTGGGGAAGAGGAGGCAGATCAGGTTTGCACAACATTTAGCTGTTATGAGAAGCTTCATGTCTAGCTCCAGTGACACAAGGAATTAATCCAGTGTGAGAGAAGCCACTGTCAGTCAGCAAGAGAGTTAAGGAAAAGCTAGAGCATCTCACTGCATGGGTGTGATTGAAGGTGGTGATGTGTTTGGATGGATTTCAGTGACTCTTATGGACCATGAAAGACTTCAGTGAAGTTTAGTGTGAGCCGAACAAAGCCCTTCATGCTTTTCTGCTACACTGTGTAACTTATCCGGGTCATCTTGCCCAAGTTAAAATGGTCCAAGCCTTAAATCCAAGTCAAGAACGCTGCTTTGACAGCAAAGCTTGAAAAGGACAAATTGCACCCTGCAGGCAGTCAAATTGATGCAGTTTGGACACGCTTGGTGTGGGAGCAGGATGCAGCAATATGTCCCTAGGGGCTTTGCAACCCCAGGTACCGAGATGCTCTGTCACAGCTTCCCTGCTTGAGAGGGTCTAGGCGCATCGGTGATGTTTCCACTGGAAAGGTGGGATGTGGACAGCCATTTCGTGTGCCCCTCTGCTGGTCCGTCTTTTGCGGAGCTGTAAAATGGAGGTGGAGGAGCCAAGAAGGGGAGGTGACAGGGGCTGGCAGCCTCAGGAGAGGGTCCTGCCAGCCCCTGTGGGTGCATCTCCGTCCACAGCCAGCTTCCTTGGGCTTGGTGCAGGCCGCGAGGAGTGGTGTGTCATGTGAGAGCTTCTGTAAAGGGAGCCATTCATTCATGCTCAAACATTTTAAAGTGTCTCCGTTTGTAAAACTGAGCCTTAGGCAGATATTTCCATCACAATGAATTTTAAATAATAGAAAAGTTTAACAGAGCAGTTTTGTGGTTCACATTAGGAATGATTTCATTCTTTACAGAGATTGTGAAATGAGTGTTTTCATAATATTGTTCTGTCTAGCAACCTTCTGAGCTTGAAGGAGCTCTTTCCTCTCTCCTACTCTAACAAAAGGTTTTCAGTTCACTGTTAATGTGGATTAATAAATCTGTGTAAAGCAAAACACATAGAAAAGTGACAGTTCTGACAGCCTAGATTGTACTCATTTGTGATATCCTCTCTCAGAGGGTTTGAAGAGTGAGCAACAGCTCCTTGTAGCTCTGCTTTATCTGATCAAAAACATTTGAAAGAACTGATGTGGCATGGTAGTCCATGAAAAGATAGGCAGCTTGTTCAGTCTCTCCACTTTGGTGCAGAATTTTTCCCTAGCACCTGTTTGCTTGTGCTTGGTCCATGATAGGGGATGAGGGCAAGATGTGGTACCTGCAGGTGCCACTTTCAGTGGGCTAAACTATACATGGGAGACCCTGGGACGTGTACTACTTGATGAACGCCTGCAATTAGGAATTATGTGGATCTTTTAGCTGGATCTTGAACAGATGCATCCTGCTCCCTTTGGCTGCAGGGGTCATGTCTGCACCTTATTCCCTTAGCTGTTCTCTTCCCTCAGGTTCCCCTTTGCACTTTCCCTTTGCTCTAGTTTCTTGTAAGAGACTTCTGGGAGGAGAAGACCCTCCTCTGAGGTTGTCACGAGCTACATGTTCAACTGCTGTTTACCTGAGCTGTGCTGTCAGCTTGCTCTTTCCTAGCCCTGAGTTCGCTATGGAGGCTGGACTGACCTTGTCCCAGCTGACAGAGAAATGAGGACTTTCCTATCGCAGGCTAAGGTGACTGGATGCCCTTGGCTAGATATCCCAGAGAAGCTGAGTTAACTTCCTGAATTAAGGGACAAAGATATAGGTTAGAGGGCTGAGACTAGAAAGATGAACTCTGGTGGCAAAGGGACCAATTTGTATAAAAATGTCATTGCAAGTTTGAGAACATGTTTTAAGTTAAGCCTCTCTATTAAACAGCACTAATCACTTGATGTGAAGGAGAGTCAGAGTAATGTTCAGGCTCCTCTTAGTGACCCTTTAACCCCTGTTCTTCAGAGTTTGCTCTTCATGAAACAATGCTTTTGCATTTGCTAAATATTCTGACTTTATGAGGTAGAACCCGCTGTGCTTCCATTTCTGTCTGTTACTGCTTATGAAAACAGTGGTGCACAGAAGTGTATTAGGGGGTTGACTCTGACCGTAGTTTCCCTCTGCGTCTTCCTCAGTGTTAACAACGATCCAGAGCCTACTTGCCGGTATGTATGTTAGTGGCCTTTAGGTGAAATGCAGCAGCAGCCTGTTATCTAACAGCACAATAGTTGTGTGACAGCATCATTTAATGGAAGTCTAAGTAAAACTGGATGTAAAAGAACTGTTTTGCAGCTTTTACTGTTTTTGATAAGACCTGTTTTTAACATCCTTCCCAAGGAATTAGTGACCTTTGAAAAGTAATACTTTTGTTTTGTTTTTCTTCAGTGTAGTGCAGTGACCCTATTCAGGATGGGGACCTGGGATGGGTACCTAACCCACAAGTTCTTCCTTTGCCCTCTGAGGTCCCTTCGTACAAGTCTATGCTGTTCTGTGCTTATGGAAGTCTGGTGCTGAGCTGTAGCTTCTGGGCTGACATGCTGCTTCACTGTGCGTCTGTACAGCATGCTACTACGTTCAGAGACTGAGGTCAAACTTAGCGGGGGTTTAAGTAGGCTATTAACATTACTGGGTTTTTGATGATTCTTGCACTGAAGCTTTTCTTTCCTTCCCTCTTTTCTCCTCCCCAAATGATGTCAGTTATAAGCATATTGCTTTATGCAGGAAGAAGGAATCCATTAGCTGAGAGAGAACCAATTTCTACAAAACTTAACTATTGGGGTCAGAGGCACTTCACTTTCTTCTTCCAAACAGAAAAGTCAATACAGTGCAATTTTCAGTCTACCTGAATTGCTGCATAGTTTTGAATAAGTTCGTAGCAGGGAGTGCTATAACAGCCTCCATTCACTGTTGTTGCAACCCATACTGTTTTTCTTTCAAGGGACATATGCCATTGACCAGATCAGGGCTATTGCTTTGTCCATATGAAGCATTGTCTACTCCTCTGAATACATTCTTTTACACCACTAACAGTAAGGTCTTATTTTTGCTCTGTTAGGCTAGGCTGTTTTACAGAATTCAGAGACCATTATTTCTGATTGGACAGTGGTAGGGGGAAGAAAATGGCTCCTGGAAATATTTGCTCTTTCCTAATCCTTGCATTAATCTTGTATGTGGTTGCCTCAGTTTATCCTATCTCCATCTAACCTCTAACCCTGCTTTGAGCAGGAGGTTGGACTGGGGATTTCCAGGGGTTCCTTAAAACCTGAGCTGGTCTAAGATCCTATGACACCCTTGCAGTTTAGCAAGGCATCACGTTTCTGCTGCTACGTTCATATTTTCCACTGCATAATCCTACGTTTCACAGCTCCACAGTAAAACCCGCTTTACCTTTCTCTTGAAAATATTAAGGTGTCTGTGGCGCTTTTGGCAATCCCAAAGAATTAAAAAGGAATTTAATTCATAAATTCAACAATATTTTTGAGCAGAGCTACTATACACAGCTGGGTTTAGAGAACTGGAGGGAGTTGGTGGGAAGAGAGGAATACAAGAGAGTATTCCAAGGAAAAATGTAAGTTGGTTCCTAGTACCTAAGAGGTAATTGCTCTGAATTTTTGCTTCCTTCATGTCTGTGTGATCATGATTTAAATTACCTGTCTGCTGTTTCTTTTCTGCAAGAATTTCACCTGTAGGTGCTGCCTAAAGCCATGTTCTGCAGAGCTAAAATTTTGCTATTTGAGGTTCAATTGATTTCCCCTTCAGTTTAAAGGGAAAGCTCCAGGACACCAAACATCAATACTGTAACATTGCAGATGCTGGGCAGCTGATGTTAAATGCATTGCACGTTTGGATCTTTTCCTGTGGTTTTCCCTTTGCTAAGATGCCTTTTGTAATTTCTGAATTCTCTTTTTTTCCATCACAGCTTCATCCTTTAAATTCTTTTTACTGTATAATGCCCTCTTTTTTCATTTTTTCAAAAGATTTTTTGTAGTATCATTATTACATTTCTGTTTTAAGTCTCTCCTGCTTCCTAAAACAATTATTTCATCATTTCAGATGTACTTGTATATTAACCAGCTAATCATCTTTTTGCCCCTGGTCTTCATGCCCTCCTTCACGTAGATCCTGACCCTTTTATCAATGTGCCTCCCCTATTTTGTTCACAATTTGATTTTTATTTCATTCTGCCCTCTTTCATCTTTCTGTGCTCTGTATATTTCAGTCCAGATTCTCTTCTATGCAGTTAACTTTGTTCTATTTCCTCTGCCATTTGAAGAAAACTTCACTGATGAAATACTTCACATAATATAATGCCCTCTTCTGGTGTTCTGTCTACCAGATGGACCTGAACCATCACCTGTTGAAGTCAGTAGCATAACTTAACTAAGTGCTACAAATATTAGCCAGCTGATATGTATGATACAGTGATGCTATTTTGTACAAGGTTCCAAACAAGCTCTTTAGGGTAATAATGAGTCATGTTTTCTATTTCCAGTATGGTTAGAGATGAGAATTGAAAGGCATACCTGCTAGCATTTCCTTAAACACACTAGACAGCCTCATGAGGAAAATTTTTACAGCTATAACAATATTAAGGACCATGCAACTAACAATATTTTGGTAAGAATTTTCCCTGCAAAAGCCTTTGCTGTACTTGTGGTTGAGTTGATGTACCAGGGGCTTGGGTGCATGAAAGAAAAAAGAAATAACTTTAACTTTACATGCAAGTTAGCAGAATTTTAACAGAGGAGCCTTGTTAGTCTTCTGTGAATGATGCATAAGTATTTGAAGAGTATTTTACAGTAGGGCTATGCAAACAAGAATAACGTCTCTAAGCATGGCCCGAATGTTGTAACAAACTGTATTTGGATTGGAGTCCTCCAGTTAGGATCTGCTCTCTGTGACAGATTACCTGGAATAGCCCTTTGCAGTCTCACCAGTTTTGGGAAGTTCTCAATATGGGTCTGAACTTCACAACATGAGTGTCTCTCTCTTTAATGCAGATAAGCATCTTTAATGTTGGATTCTCCAGTCTGTCCTCCTAGAAATTTGGAGAATGACTTTAGAGGTAGAATACAAAACTGCAGGTAAGGCATGTTCCAATAGTTTAAAATTCAGTACTTATTGCAAGAGGATTTCTGTGGCAGAATCATATAGTATTCCTCTAAGTTCAAAGGCACAGGTAAGTCAAGCTATAACTGTAGATTTATCCCCAACCAGAATGCCATTCCCACTCAGAATCCCATGTGGTCACTCTGTTAGTGCTTTTAATTTGTTCCTAAATCTGAAGGTAGTACAACTCAAGTTAATTATTAATGTAGCCATTTGGAAGTGTGGATTCAAGTGAGTGCTAACAGATTAGACCTTCAGTGCTGACAGTCCTCCAACACTTTCCTGTAGTTTTCCATACCAGCCTGGAGAGGACAGACAAGTTCTCCTGTAATTCGCTACAAAAAGATCATAAAACAGAGTAGTCCCTAGGAAAGATCACCAGCAGTTTTTTAATGTCCTATACAGCTAAATCCTTCTTTCAGTCTTAAATGGATTTCTCCTTAAATTAAAATATGGCTAGTTAAAACTTAGGTGGGTATCTTCACTGTTTGCATTGTTTTAACTCACAGTTTAAAAAACCAAATTGTGTAGACAAGCCCTAAAGCCCTGTGTTTGTTCTGATTGTGAATTTTATGAAGCTGCATTAAAAATTAAAATAAATCCTATGGCTTGATTCTCTTTCTCCTTGGATGAAAAAGCTCTGGATGACGCTAACTTCAGTAAGTTGGACGCTGCATGTGAATGTTATATGTTAATCAGTGTTATGCTGGTATAGGTTCAGTAGTTTAATTCCTGATTTATAGCAGCATATGTGCATGCAGAATTGGTCTACAGGCATTTTGTTACTTTGTGATGCTGCATGACTTTTTGGCATGAATTTATGCCTTTTTCACCCTGAGAAATAATCTTTGTCCATTTTTTGGTTAAGGCTATAAGGTATAGTGTGAGTGTAAACAGAAAACTAATGAAGTGATAAGTTTCCATCCTCTAATGTAACAGACCTCTAAATGGACTCAAATGAAATTAGTTACACACTGAAAAGAAATGACCATGTAGTGTACTGCAGTCAATACAGATCTGTGTATTTTTAATTAACATTAAATCCCTGAAAGAAGGTTGTGGGTTTTTTCATGTTGAGTTAAAGTTGCCCATTTTGATCATGTATAGTAAGATGATTTTGTGCCATCTGGATTATCAGATTTCACATATGTATATTAGCAGTCAAAATGTTGAATTAAATTCTAAAAAGTGCTGAAACAACACTGAGAAACATATGCCTTCATCTACCAAGAACTGAAATGTAACTGCACAGCTTTATTTCTTCAGTCTGCAGAAAGGAAGGGCAGAAGTCCAAAAAACTTGCTAGATATCTCAACCCTGTCGGGAGGAGGAAATACTTGGCCAATAGTAATGGGGCAAACTAAATCCTCATCTCATGGATGTCAGTGACAAAACTCCCGTTGGTTTCTGGAGGGAAAGGTTTTAATTTGTAACTTTCCAAAAATGCCATTGGATTTGTAGGGTCTGATTTTGTATGAACATCTGGTTCTCTGCATACCATATATTGTGAGAAAAAAGGAGATTTAAATGTCTTGCTGCCAGGTTTGTGCATGCATCTAAGTAATTAGATGTGTAACAGATTTTTGTAACTATATTTGCTGCTCTTACTTGTGGACTGCTACTCAGCAAATGCAGCCTAAGCGTGAAGTATCAGTTCCATGATATCTATACTTAGTTGAAAAGGTGATGTGACACTTCAGCTATGTTGTAACCTTGCAAGGATTCAAACCTGTTGCTCCAGAGGGCATATAGGCCAGATACTTCTCTTCAGGCTTTGGTGGAAGCAACTTTGTCATTGGTAGGTTTCACCTGACACTGAAGAAGGTGAAGGTAGCTCAAACTTTCTAAAATTGGAGATGGAAACTATTTAAACTCATTCCATGTTTCAGGGAAAGGATTAGGAATGGTGAGATGTTGATTGTTTTTTAAATTAACAATTTTGTTTTTCAATTACAAATGGACTTTTTTGTTTTGAAATTATGGTTAATTTGTAATTTTGTTTTGTTTTAATCTTACTTATGACTTCATTACTTCCATTCATCCCATTTGAAAGGGAGTGGGGAGGAAGTCCTGTAAACTGTTGGTATCTTGAAGATTCTCATGAGACAGGAACTGTCTGGCTGACTCCAGAAGGTACTGCTCTGTTATCCCAGCTTGGAAATCTCTGATACTGGGCAAGGAGGCATGCTAATTGAGACTGTGCTTCTACATTGATTTAGCAGTGAATCTATGTGCCGCTAGATCTGCTGACAATTCAAATTAGGTCCAAATCCTGCACAGCATAAGTGCTAGTGCAGGGAAGACTAGACCATGTCTGTGCCAACATAAATGTAGAGCAGCATGGTAAATAATCACAGATTCAATACCTGACTTAGAATACCTAATTCAGAATAAATTCTGCAGGGGTGGAATTATCTTTTCAAAATTGTTTTGAAAAAATTTGAGCTGGGGTGAATTCGTGAAGTTGAGTGAATTCGTGCTGGTTTAACAGTCTGCCTGTGTGCCCACGGGGTTTTTGACCTGTGACTAGGCCTCTCAAACCTGCATTTACCATTTGGTGCAGCTTTCATTTTCTCTCCACCAGGTCTCTCTCATGTTATGGGCTTCTTGTGTCTGTGCATCTCCTTAATTTTCTGCCAGGGAGAGCTGAGAAAACATGTCCTTAGTGTTCAAACTGAGAGATTTTCTTCATGTTATTAGTTTTTGGAGGATATTGTATTATGACCTTCTCCCTGTTTGCCCCATTTTTAATTTTTTTTTATTTTTTATTGAGATGAGAAACAGGAAAAGCGGGTGACCTTGGAACACGTTTGTTCATTTCGGAGCTAATAAAATCACACTGTTATGCTCTCTGTTTTCCTTAAATATTCTTTTTGTCTGTGACATGCTAAAGATTCACTGCAGACACTTTGTGGTGTAAATGTACATCAAGCTGTAAGTACTGGTAAGCCAAAAAAGACTAAAACTTAAAACTTGTACTTTCTAGTGAACACTTGGATATTGCAGTTATTCAGTTAATGTGATGCTCCGTTCTCATTAAATTTAATTCTGAATATTACAGGAATATTTCATGTAAGAAATTTTGGAGCATAGTCTCCTCAGTAGTAGAATTTCAGATATTTTGAGCATGAGCATACAGTTCTGAGAGTAATCTCATCTGGTATTTACTTCCTGTTTCCAAGTGAATTCTTGATCACTTACACAGACTTTACATGTTGCCTTCTGGCAGTTCTTGGAAGAATTTTCTGCATAGCAATTAGGAATGCACCATATTCATTTAAAGTTTTTCCTAAGAATAACTAGAAAGCAATTCAATCAAAGAATCTTTTGTGTGCATGTAAATGGGATGGGTGCATTGTGAAGCTTAAAATTTTGAGAAAATAAATTTGGTGTTGTGTATCAGAGTACGCAATACAGCAGGATTTTAATGCAATCATGATTTAAGTTAGTATCCAGCAAGAGGACCACAATGAAAGAATATTAATTCAATGTTTGGACTTATGGACCATTAGAATCATGGAAAGAAATATCCTAGGCTATGTAGGAGCATAAGTAAAAAGAACAGTCATTGAAATGCATCTCATTTATTGGTGGAGTAGCAAAACGTAGTTAACGTGGAGCTTTTGAACTGAATGTTTTGCACCTGCTTGTGGCAATACCAGATTTCTTTTGGGTGAAGCAACATTAAAATGTTTTAAAAATAAAAAAGGGAACGTGAGTTGAATGAACTCACTATGGGCTTTCTTAGTTTACAGGACTGGGCAGAGCGTTTTACAGAGTGAATGTTTTTCATAGTGCCTATGACCCTATTAATAGCTAAACTGTGATTAGATGCCTTTGCTGTTACACTTCGTGAAAGTGTCTCTCTTCTGAAGCTAGCAATGCATGCTGAGCCAGAAACTCATTTTAAATCCTGACTTGACCAGTTCAGATTTGTGTTAAGGAATAATGAAATGATTTTTGTGAAGACAGATTTGTCCTCCCGAACTCTTGGGGACCTGATCCTCTTCAGTTCCTGGTAGGATCCTGGCATTCAATTTTTAAAGGCACATATTAAAATTATACTTTGAAGTCAGTATCTAGATGAGTCATTGTTCTACTAATTTGTTCAACTGCATCTTTTGGAAGGCAAAAAAAAGCATAGTTTCTTTTGTATTTGGGCTAAACAGAATTTATAATATTGCTATGTTCTTAAAGACAGTAAGAGAAAGACATAATATTAAATGTGAAGGGTGCGATGATCTACTTTGGAGGAAAAGGGGAAAGTGTGTCAGTCAACTGTGGCACAAGAGAAGGGATCAGAGAAAAATGAAAGCTAAATACAGCAAGAATGCTTCCCCCTCCTGTGCACATACACAGCAATTAGATCAAAGTCCACTATAAGCATGAGTTTGAAATTTAAAGTTGGCAGTCCTGCCTATTTGGGTAATGAGGTGTCACCAGAGCGAAGATCACAAAATGTAACTACAAAAGAAAGAAGCCTGCCAGGCATTGTTAAACCTTTAAAACTGTTAAACCTCCTGAATCCTTTATGCTGTGAAAATTTTAAACAATGTGATTAACCTTAACTATCTCATTAATGTAATACTGGATATGTAAAAGGTGCTGTGCAATCTCTGCTGCACCTTCTCTGTTAATCTGATAGTTGTAACTGATTAGTGTGCATAACAGTGGGCAAAAAGAGGCCCTTTAATCAGCTAGATACCCCTTGCATGCGCGCACACATATGAGCACAAAAGTCTCCTGCTAGAGAAGCATTCACAACTTAAAACACAAAGGAAGCAGTGAAGAGATACAGATTCTAGTTGCTATTGGTAACACTAAAATTTAAGGTCATTAAAATTTAGAAGTTTTGAATAGTTCATAATTTAAACATTATATAAAACTTAAGCATTACTACTTGTAGTCCAACGACAGACATAATCAAGATTGTAGCTATCCATTGGAGTTTAATCAAATAGGCCATATATTAATTCTACTGAAGTGCTTTTCTACTATTTCAATTTGAATCACTACCAGCTGCACATATTGCTTTAATTTTATGACATCTTATTTAAATAATCAATATACTGTTTTTCCTACTTGCATTGAGTAAATGCCTAAGCCATCCTTGATCACCTTCAAATGAAACCTACTCATTTCCATTTCTTCTTCCATATATTTACACTGATGCTAGCAATATAATAAGCACTGGGAAGATGCTAACATACTTATATATTACACTTTAGTTTGAGACATCTGTCTTAAAAAGAAGTTTCTCTTTCCCCCTCAAACTGAGTATTTGGAAAACTGAGGTATAAAGATGCATGTTTCGCCTAAAATCACCTATGTGCAAATATGCTCAGGCCAGGGGAGAGCCTGACAGTCCTGTCCCCCGGTTCTACAATATATCTACTAAACAAGCATATTCCTATCTTATTTCACCGCTTTATTGCCATGGTTCAATTCCATACCAAAACTACTTCTGATGTTTGAGATACAAACTTCTTAAGTCTAACTTACTCTAAGAAATATGCCAGTTCTTACAGGATTGAATTATTTCACTAGAAATGTATTTCAGGATATGGTTAAAGGCTGTGATTTTTATTTTGCATGGTTTCTGCAGCAGGGTGTTATGACTTCGTGTTTCAGCATGATATTACTAACTGAAGTGTTAGAAAGACATAAGGCTGTGAAAGTTATGCAAAGCTTGCAATGCGGAGGCTTTCCTCTGTAAAATAGATGCTTGTTCTGCGGCTAACTGATCAAAGAGTTCTCCCCATGGTCGCTACTATCCCATCTGGCAGTAAATATTATTCAGGCAAAACATTTAAACTCCTTATTTTTATTTTACCAGCCAAGTATCCTTCATCTTGTTTCACTGAGATTTTGATTAAATGATGACTGGTTTATCTGGAGCATAGCCTTCCGCATTACTCTTTGTACATCTGTGCGAGGAGTGCAGCTTTAGTTGGCCAATGTGATTCCTCAGGCCATCTTTGCTGTATTTTACTCTGGGACTACTATGCATTTACTTTTCTGTTGTTTTTTTCTTCTGCATAGTAAGTATTATGCCTAATTCCCAACACAGTCCATGTCTTTATGTAAAACTCATGATCCTTTGTCCAAGCTGGTGAAATTATTCTGATCCTCTGGTATCCGGAGGCTTTTGCTTTCAAGTAAATACTTATCCTTTGCCAAATAACAGGAGTTTCATAGGGTCTTAAATGACACTATGGTGTTGAGCGTTTTAGCACAGTAAATGCTCAATCCTTAATGGTACAGCTTCTTTTGTCTTGATAGAAGTTTTATTGATAACCTAATCACTTTCTCTTTCTTGTCTTTTTTTTCTTATTTTTATTTCTCTTTTAACCTGTTTCCATAGTTTTGGGGAATTAACTAAGCAATGGGAATGGAGTTATTTTATTTGTCTGTAGTCAGTTTTTTAAATTGTCCCATGATCACTCCGAGGGCCTGTTTGTAACAATTAATTGGTGACAAATCAGCCATGGTGGGTAGTGGCAAAACCCAATTTACAGAGACATTTGCTTTCAATTTAAAGAATCATTGTGCTTCAATGACCACATTGATCTGCTACCTTCATGTACAACAAAAGATGAACAAACTTAATTATCTCATTGCAGATTGTTCTAGTAACTCGAAAATACAGTACTTCATAACAGACCTTTAAGGAGAAAACACCTAACCCCCGATATTATCTTTAAAGTATAGCTGGAAATAAAATAATTATCCAGTTCAGTATACTAACTGATTTTCATATATTTATTCTCAATAGTGTCTTGACTGTTCTGAGCTTTTGATAAACATTGCATTTATATTAAAGTGTCACTGAAGAAGAATGTTCTTGTTGCTGAAGTTTGTTTAATGTCGATTGTGTAAGAACCTTTGTTTTTTGCACAATCTTCCTCTGCTAGCTCAAAATCTGAATCAACTGGTTTTCTGGTTCACTCTCTTCATCCTTATAATCATTTAAAGCTTCCTTGCATTTATCTACCTATTTCTATAACGCACAATCCACTAGAAAGCCTGTCAGTATCAAATCTTCAGACTTATCCCTTTTATGAAGCCCTACTTTTCAAAGATGCATTGAAGTCAGTGTTAGTCCAAACTGCGGAAGAGTTTTCCTCGATTAATTAAGAAAGAAATTAAAAGGGGATCTCTTTAAAGAACAGATACTTTCTTAAAGAAATTAAATCATTTATGTAGTGCTTTGTATTCCTTTGCAGGTTTGTGAGATGCCCACTTTGGAAGAGCCACATTTATTTAAAGTTCTATGAAGTAAAAAGCACATTTTTAGCTGTGAAGAAGAATAGCAGGAAGTAAATAATAACGAGCACAGTCTGTCTATACTACCACTTCATGCTGATAATCTGAGAAGTGTAGAAAAAACAACTTGTGCTGAAAATTCAGTCTTAATAGGCAGGTTCTACTTCATCTTTGTGAAAAATATGCTAGATTTCAATCACTGTTCAAGAGGCCGGATTGCTAAGAACGCTTTCAAGGTGTGCGCTGATCTTCTATTGACAGATTCAGAATCAAAACTGCAGAGAAATTAAGAAGTGAAAGGAGAGAAGAAGCAAAACCTTCCAAAAATGGATTCAGAGGTTTTGACTTTGGCTATTATTTTCAGGTTTTGGTTTAAAAGAATTTTAAAAAATAGTCTTTAGTGGTGTTAGACTTTCAGAAATCAGTCCACATATCTGGAAATGAAAATGCAGGTTTAGAAACTTAATTTAGGGTGGCTAATTTTGAATTCTTGGCCCTAATCCATGGCCAGTTGTTAGGAGATACCAACTTGAGAAAATGGCTTTGGTGACCTCATGCTACCTACAGTTTTTAATGTGAAAACCTTTTGTTTATTCTGAAGGCACTGCAGATTCTTGTCTGAGGTAGTCTGATTCTCCAAATAAAAGGTGATTTCTTGCTATTATATGTTTCTCTTGGTATATTTTTTTCATTATAGTTGGTCATTAGCAATAGCAATCAGCTGATCTGAATTTTAGAACGTTGGCAGTATCATGACTGTCTCTGAGAGAAACTTTCTAATAATTCCCCTTCCAGTTTTAGAACTCATATTAGCTCTGAATTCTTTCCAAAGTATCAGGATATATTGCATTGACTTTACTGCAGTATACTTAATGCAGTAAATCAGCACCAACGTTTAATGAAAATTTTTTAGGGTACATAACTATATGAAAATAATGATACAGGTATTTTTAGGTATGTAAACTAATTATTGTAATTTTACTTTCCCCATGTTATCTCTCCTTCTTGGCCAGAGTAATGATCTGTGTTATCACTAAAGTGCCTCTACTAAATCTTTTGAAATCTCAGAAGAGAATTAATATTTACATCAGAATAATAACTACAATTACTTACCCACTTTCCAATTCATTTGGAGTCAATTATTCTCTAGTACTAAGAGAAATGGAGCCTTACTGTAATACTGGAATGAGTTTAATTAATCCTTTTTCACATATAGCAGGCTGATAAATGAAATTCAGCCTATAATTTAAGAGCTTGGGGAAATAGTGTGATATTAAGGGTGCTTTGAGTGACTGACAGTTTAATTTATTACAAAGAACAGCATTCTGTCTTAACTTAGAGTTCATTCCAGTTTTGCAATTAATGATTTCAGCTGGGGAGAAGATCAGAATTCTACGAAGATTTTCCAAACAGAATTTTTATGGACTTCTTGGCACCACCTATCAGTTATTACACACTCGTAATCCTTTATTTTATAAAAATGACTGATAAAGTGTGTAACGTATAACACCAAAAGTGGTGCTGAAAAGTTTGTAGGAGCTGGAGAATACGATATATTTGTCTAGTAGAATTTCCCATAAGTTAATATCATATTTTCATCAGGAAGGAGAAAGGGTAATTGGATTTAAATGTCAAGATGTTCTTCATGTAGGTTTGAAGTCACACATCTATTTTCTCAGCTACACTCTTTGCTTGTGATTATGAAAGCTGCACTCACTTGTCACTGAAGATGACAGTAAGGGATTCTCTAGGTCTAAGTTAAACCTTTCAGGTTATGATTCAGCTTTTAACACAAGCAACACAACAGCACTGGTACAGATGAGAAATAAATTATTCCATAGAGTTCGGTAGATAGTAGGTGAAATAGTGATTCTACTCAGAAGCAACTCAGATAAAACTGAGAGATTAATCCATCCACAGATTCCTAATTCAGTAAAATACAGGCTCAAATGTCCAAGAAGTGAAGATGTGACCTAGTGAAGGAAAATACTAAGAGATTAGTTTTCTTATCCCCCATGCTTTTCTCAACATTTAGAAGCAAATGAGATAACTGAACTTCTAAGAATGTTTCATTTCCCTAGATATTCCCAAGTTATTTCACTTGTGAATGTGTTTAATAATTAAAATGGTGTTTTAATAAATGACATAAAATTGTGCAGATGACTTGTAATACAATCCTGGTGGCAGAAATTGTTCCATGCGTTTGAAACTATGCTGTTACTCAGTAGATGTTGACTTATGACCCCTGGCCATCTCCAAAACAGTTTAACAAGCACAGCTAATGCTAATTCTCATTTGGTAAAACTGGACAAATAAGAAATATCATCTTCCTTCAGTGTCTGTCTTGGATAATGGTTTCTGGGCCAAGTTCTATTTTTAATAAAATCTGTTTAAACTAGAGGACAATCTAGGGGAGGATCTCTCATTTTGTGGAGGTACAGGAAGAACCCCAGTAAAGGCCATGCTCTACCAGCTTTACATTCATATTCTTCTGTGTTGTTGTTCAGTTGCAATTCATTCATCCCATGTGTACAATACTTGGCATAATTTAGCGCACGTGCTTGTGTGGCAATACTGTGAAAAATGGTTAAAATGAGTACCAGCCCTATGTCTTAAAAAACTGTTCTCTGTATATTTGTTAATACTTTGGTTTTATTGCTCAGATTTTTTTTAAAAAGGCTATTTATAGTGTTACAGGAAATGCACAGCTCAGTCAGCACTGTCTGATGCTAGGATCTTTTTTGTGCATCTCTGTCACTATTTTAAATATGCAGTATCTTTGCTTTCCCTATTTTGTTTTATTTTCATGCCTATCTTAAAGATTGAAGTAAAGTACTTCAGCATGCAGGGTTACACTGTGGTTTAATGAGGAAAGACTGCAAGAGTGCTTAGCATCAGGGAGAATTGGGGATCTGTGATTCCCTCTTGGGCCAGAAGTATTCCAAACGAAGAAGGCTGGAGGCTGTAAAGATAGAAGCCGTACTAAGTAGTCCAAGGTGCGGGAGCTGATGCAGAAGCCTGATGAAGTGAGGTGAAAAGAAGCCCTGGCCGCTGGAACGCAGTACGGCCCTTGTGGATTTCCAAGAGGAAGAGCAGCCTAGAGGAGAGGGTTCCTTTCAAGATGATTGTTTTTCTAATTGTTTCCTACTTCCTCTGTTTTATCTTATAAGCAAGGAACATTTAGAAAGCTGGTGGCTGTGGACTCCAGAAACCTTGTTCCACACTGACTGGTGTGCTACAAATGTTTGTGACAGCTCCCTGAAGATCAGTTAAATCTCCAGAAAGTCTCACTTGGACCTTAGTTATCTGCTGTCAGAAGAGCTGGACTTTGAGAACATGTTTGAATTAAAGATTTCAGCCTTTGTTCAGACTTTGCTGGCCTAAGCCGCATGGCATAGTGAGAAGAGACAGAAAACAGCAGCTACTGATACAAAACAAGTTCATTCTGTGGGGCTCGCTCAGATTTGTGAAAAAATCCATACACTGCTGTAGCTAATACTTCCTTTAGCTAAACACAAGCAGGACATTTGCTCTTTCATAGGTTAAAAATTATCCTTTCTTAGCAGTGCAGTGCTGGGTGATTTGTACAAAATTTTCCTTGCTTCCTCCACTCTTGACAGTTAAATGAAAAGAAGACGGAAAAGCATGAAAACTGTCTGGGGCCAGGGCTGATTTGCAAGACTCCTCATGGAGAAGAAGAGAAAAAAAGTTTTGATATTGCACTGATGTTCAGTGCAGCAGGTGACTGACAGTCTTCTGGAGGACATTGCTCCCCTTCATTCTCTTGCTCGCTCTCCAGGAGCCGTGAAGTTGAAAGAAAGCCTAATTTGACAGTTAAAATTTTCTAAATAACTTCAAGTTTGAGTTACTTAATGAAAGCAATTGATAAAAGATACTGAAGATGGGAGTGAGAGATATCAAATAACCTACTGTTATTTGATAATATTTATGACAGTGCTGTTCTATACTTTCATAGTGCCTTCCAGTTCCAGAGTTCTTGATAAAATGAGGTGTGTTTGGCATTGCTTAAAATTCAGTACCATCTTGGGAGGAAGGCAGTAGTCAGATTTTGAAGGATGAAAGACTATGATCCTCCTTTACATGGTTTTACCAGTATTTGGATTATAGCAACTGAATTTTCCAGAATCTACTGTGTATTTCCCAAATGTGAACGCACTGACTTTATTTTCTATTTTCTCATTGCTATGTATCATCACCTTACACAGTCCCATGTATATTATTACTCACTGGGCTGTTATTTAAAGGGTTTAAGATCTTTTGTTGCTGAACCTGAAGATGAAATGTTGCCTGTACATCTGGTTTTGAATTGCTAGCTGGACAGGAGCTTCAAGGTTCATTCTCTCCCTCCCTCCCTCCCTCCCTTCCTCTTTTAACTATGAATTCCAAGAAAATTAAACCTCTCCCCTTCCATACCAGTTTTGACTGACTAGTGCACCTTTCGAGGCTCCTCCTGTGTATCACCAGATTGTTTAACGCCATATATCGTGTGCACTTAATCCAATCTCTGAAACCAGTTTTTAAATTCTACCAATTATATGCAGGCAATACAAACTCCTGTCATGCTGTGACTCATTGTTGACCCTATGCAGTTTTATATTGGGATACACAGCGCAGTAAATATGATGGATTTACAGCATCATTCTCTGCATCATTATTTCTGTGATAGTCAGTTAATGAATATTGGGGGTATCCTCACATTCAGGTTTTGAAGAAGAAGCAGCCAGTTAAAATTGACTTAGAACCGTCAACTGCTCATCTGCTTATTAAAGGCTGGAGGAAATCTGTGGGGGTTCTTTCAGGGTATTTCTGTTTCTTGACAGAGCCAAGTACCTTACTCTCAGTGCTGCTGAATAGTTCAGAAAGAGAGAAACAGTACAAGTGCTGGTTGTCACTGAAGACAACGTTCCCACTTGCTGCCAGGGGAATTCAGCAAAGCAGTTCAGGAAAGTGGAGGTACATTTGAAAATAGTCAGCAGCATGTTAATGTTGTGATCAGACTACCTGAGGCTTGCATGGCCTGAGCAAAATATAGGTTCCTAGCTTACAAGGTACCTTTTCTCTGCTGGAAGTGTGCAGAACAGGAGGGGAAGTAGATAGCCTGGAGCCCTTCTGCGGCTGTCACGTCAGAGAGCCGGGCAGAGCGAGTGGAAGGGGGCTGCGATGGGCCTGGAGATGCAGGCCCAACCCAGCAGGCTGTGGGTGAAGAAGGAGGAAGCCAAAGAGCAGAATTCATTATTGACTTTTTTTTAAAGCTGTGGGATCTTAAATTATATTTTTGATACTTGCAGATTCCAGAATGGGGCCTGCAAGGCCCGGGGGGTGGTGCATGGAGACATCCCTCTTCGATATTGTCTTCATTTCAAAATGTGTTTATGAAGGGTCACATGGCAGGCCTGGAGGGAAGCTGAGACCTAGTACTGTGAAAAGTTTTTTTAAGTTTAAAAAGTTTGGGAACTGCAGATCTTGAGAGGATGAGGTATACCTCCACTATCCCTGTCAGATGTCTGCCTCACCTGTACCTATAAAGAATGACAGAGTTTCCATAACCTTGCCTAGTCACCTGTTCCATTATAATTAGCTTTTCATTGATGGATTTTTTCCCCAACCTAAATCCTTTTTCCTGAAAATTAAGCCAATTATTTCTTGTCCTTTCCCCAGCCAACACAGAGAATAATTGATCAAACTCCCTCTTTGCAAGTGCCTTTTACATTAAGATGATTCTTCTCATATCCTCTTCCGATCCTCTTTTCTAGGTGAAAGAAAAGCCAAATTTTTGAATTTTCCTTCAGTTTTGCAAGGCTCTTAGCGTTCTGACTAATCTCCTTGAAACAGCCGCCTCTGATCTAGTTGCTCTGCCAGGGTGTGCCTAGAAGCCCAAAACATTAACTTCACTCCAGACTCTAGATCGTTAGGATGCTTGTTCCTAGTAGTCGTCATCACTGAAGTTGTAATCATTTAAGAGTTAAGTTTTCTTCTCTTGCAAGTTATTGTTCCACAGAATAGTTATGTATCAACGCTACTTAAAATAAATATTTCAAGCTACTTTTTTTTTAGAATTGTTGTCATCCACGTTTTGACAACCTTTTATTAACACTGGGGTTCATTGTTCTCATCTAGTATATTAGTCGTGTTTAGTGATGATAGCTTGCCATAATTCCCAAGTGGCTGAACTATTCTTTGTGCTCTGATATCATCTGCAAAATTAGAGATAATTTACTTGGACAGAATCATATTATGTGATGGGGCAGACTCTTCTCAGTTGGGAAATAAATAAATACTTTGGGAATTCAGTATGGTAATGGGATCGTTTGAGATTATTTTTTCCTAGAACAATGCTCATGAAAACCAGTTTGCTTCTCCAAGTGAAGGCAAGACTTGGCTCCCTCTTTATATTGTGCAGAGTTGTCTTGTGATGTTGGAAGTGTAATTTTCAGAAAATCGAAGTGTGCGTGTGACTTTTTTAATGTTTTGAATGTTTCATAAATGACATGAGAAATGGAGAAGCTCTTTGTGACCTTTGATTTGAAACCCTTAAAGTTAGAGGAAATCCAATCTCAGGCTTTGCCCGTTTCTCTATCAAATATTCTAAATAAAAAGCTCTAGCTTGCAGAGGCTGTTCAGCTTTTACTTTCTTAAGAAATTAATTTAAGAATTTAATTGGTGAAGAAAACCTTAATTATGTAAAGGAAAGGCAAATGTAATATTTTTTATGCAGGAGGGAAACTTCTGTGTTATTTTGCAATAGGTTAGTTTAATCAGTAGGTGCTGCTTTGAAGTGGCGTACAACAGAGGGGGGATAAAGCTGGGTCTGATTCTCAGAGGCAGAACTCTGATGTTGGCAGGGTGCTACGTATGCTTCGTACTGTACTAGGCAGCAATCAAGTCTTCTGCCCTTCCAAGCATACTCTGAAGTAGATCCTGGTTTTGACAGTTGTGATCTTTCAATTTTCTCAAGCATTTGTATTCACATGAAAACAATAAACAGAAAAGGCACAATATAACACTGTGACCCAAAAAGAGTTAAATCCTAGTTAGTGGCAAAGCCTCGTTTTTGAACTTCTAGGCTTGACTTATAGCTGCCATTGGATTACTCTCACCTTTTAGTACATTTAATTACCAGTGAATCCAGGAAAGTAGGGGTTGGGTTTCTACTGATTAACCTCTTCTGTCATTATCCCCTCAAAGCAAACCAAGATTTTTGCAGTGGATAGTTCAGCTCTGGCGAATTCCTGCATGGCCTTCCTGTTCTGTTTCGTGCAAAGCTGTGCAGTAGTATTGCCATCAGTTTTGCTCCTTTGAGGACTCTTGGCAGGAACAGACAAGCGCTGAACTGGGACGAGGAACTAAGAGAGCAGAGCACTGTATTAACAATAAAAAAATAAAATGAATACTGCATTTGTATTTCAGATATTAGATTTGAATTTTGCATTTTAGGGTTGTTGCCTGAGTAGTTATAGTGAATTTGTGACTCAGTTTTCTTGCCCATTGCCCTCCTAACACTTTTGCTTTATTTAGAACCATTTCAGCTCAGTTTCTCTAATTCACTTTATTATATTGACAGTATCCTTAACCAGAGGCAGCCAAGGCAGCATGTTTCGTTACTGGTTTCTTTTTATGTGATTTATAAGATTGATTACTTTCCCTTTCCTGTTAATATATTTTCAGCCTATGATAGATATTTCCCTGGAAAAATACCTTAAACAGAAGAGGACTCTACTTGCAGCGTCTAGTATACCACAGTTTATTTATCCTCTGGATCTGTGACCATAAAGTGCAATGCAGTTATTTCTTTATCTCTAAATTAATGTAATTGTGGGGGTGGATTTATGGAGAGGAATAGTTACGTCAGTTAAAACATTTTTTGGTTTTGACAGATGATTCTGAAAGCTGGGGCACTGTGGATAAAGAAATTAAAACTATTTCTTGCTTTAAGTGTGGATCATTAGGATGCCTAATGTCTTATTAGGAAGCAGAATTCAGAAGTCTACAGATGAAAAATCCTATGAATCAAAATCCTATGAATTTGTTTCTGAACTGTTTATGTAAATAGCATGGTTGACCTCCAGCCTCCTTTAGCAACAGTAAAGTTACCATCATGAAATAATGGAATAGTAAGATAACACAATATGAAGATTTCCTTATAGAGATTTGTATGTACCAATCGCATACTGTATCTTCAGTCAAGTCTGCCATCACCAAGTAGATGTAAGGTAGAACATAGCTTTGTGTGAGGGTAGGTATTCCCCTTTATAAAAATCTGTCTAATGTCAGGAGGGTTTGAAATATTTTTTCCATTCACTTCATAGTAAATCCCTTTCAAGAAGTGGGCTTGCAGCCACATATGACCAGGCCACGGTGGCTTCCCATGCTTCTGCTTTTCAGCTGAGCTGCTGTAACTGCCTTTGGACACGTTCCATGTCAAGGCAATTGTGAATTGAAATTAATTTGCTGAAAAAATCCTTATTGAGCTTTCTGGTGCAATTGGAACAGGCCAAAAGCCTGCACAGTCAGTTACAGTGACTGAGATGAAGAGCAGTAACGTATAAAGCTTTTGTAATTCAATGGCACTTAGTTGCATATTTGTACACTTCTCTTCCCAGGCAATACATTTAAGAGACCCTAGCGTTTATGATGTATTCCAATAGTGTATCACAGAGTTTTGAAAAAGACTTGTGTTAAAACTATCACTTTTCTCAAAGTTGGAATTATTTCCTTCCTACTAGTGGATCTATGCCATTTTGATTGTTGCTTTATTATCTCTGCTAGGGAGAACTTGTAACCCTAAGGCTCATAAGAACTTGCGGTTGTTTTTGGAATGCACTGAGGTTCAGGATTCGTATCATATTTATATGCTAATGTTTTAATCAGATAAATTCTCCCTCACTCATTTTACATAATGAACAATGACCTTCCGTCTCTGCTCCACATCTAGCAATATAGTTAGAAGTATAAATCTTAGCAAATAAATTGTATACGTATGTTTGCCACATGATATATCTCTCTTTTGGTATGAGCAATTTTTGCTTAAACAGTAAAACAAATTCCCTAGCATCTTTTGCATCTTTTTTTGTGCGCAAAGTTAGACACTTCACAATGGTTATAATAATAATATATAGCTAGAATGCTGTATTATGAAAACTCTAAATACATAACGTAGCAGATCTATTATGTGAAAGTATGCTTAACTAAAAAACTCATTTGATGCCTGAAATCAAGGGAATTTGTTTCTCATTCTGTCTGAGCATATACTTTTTTGCATCCTTTTTACTCTGACTCTTGTTTTGTCAGAGAAAAAATGTATTTGTGTATGTTGAACTAATTTTTTTCCAGAAATTTTAGCAATCAATAAAAGTCATTCACATAGGTCTAGAAGCATGTAAATGGAAAATAGACTAAAATGTTATGCCCACTGTTTTTCAGTCCAGTCACGTCTTAATATCATCTGTATGTCAGCTGACTGGAATGACATACTGAAAGTACTGATTCTAATTCTTCAGGAAGAAAACGACTCCATTACATTATATGGATAAGTATGTAGCACAGGAAATAAAGTCACATTAATTTCACCGAGAGTAAATATTTAGTTCTTCATAGACAGCCTTTTTTTTATTAAGGATAGGGTTTGTAATGCTGTCCATGTGTGCGTTAAAGGACAGGGTATTCCCAAGATTTTGCTTTAAGGCATTTGTCAAATGTGACACAGGCTTAAGGAGAATTTTCACTGTGTACTCTGCAGGTGTCTGCTAGGCTGAATCTCTTTGTAGAAAGAAATCTTCATCACACCATTGGACTAGAGTCTGTAGCTGATTATTAAGCCAGCTGATCACATATGTCATTGCAGAAGAGGGCATGTTTGAGATAGAAGTAACATCGTTTGCCAGAAACAGTTGAACAGTCATCTGCATGCATGAATATTTTATATTTCAGATGTCTGCTGGTGAGGGTAATAACGTTAAGACTGAAAGACTTGACCCTACCACTGTCCCCAGAGGAACCCCTACAGATGGTAGGAGTAGTTCTGACATGAAGGTCTGCAGTGAGACGCTTTGAAAATTAAGCCAAAGAGGGAAAGGGAAACAGGACAAAGGAAAACATCAAGGCTGTGCATTTTGGATTTTGAGAGTAAAGTGGAGCAGCTGTGGCAAAAGCTCCTTTAAACAAAGACTGACACAAACCTGTGAAATGACCTTTACCCAGAGCAGGGTGGATGTGATCGGTGAATTCAAGAAAAGCTGAGGTGCTGTGTGGTAGCTTAATGAGCTTCATGGAAAGGGCAAGCATGAAATTAGAGATGAATTAGTTTGTTGGGATTTAGGTATTTGTCATCTTGTTCAGGAAGGATGTTTTCAATTATTTTCAGCCTAAGAATTGAGATTGGTCAACTGTTTTAAAAATCAAATGCACAGAGCAGTTTGGGAAAAATGTAACATCTTCTGTATTCAGCTGAGATTGTGCTATTGTGGAGAGGGAGGTAATGAATGAATGAATAGCCTCAGTAGAGGCTCTGGGTGTGTGGAGAAAGGAAAAAAGTGAGCTATCTAGAGCAGATATATTTTTAGCGTGGCTAAATCACATCAAATGCAGTTACATAGCAGTGTTTCTGCTTGAAAGGATGAACTGAAAACTGGTCGATTCATACGATATATTATAAACCTTCTATTTATTTTAGCTTTTACTTGTCAAAAAGAATCTGTAAAGATACTCTATCCAGGTAAAAAAGAATAAAAAAAAGGGAAAAGAATGGTTTAACTTTTTCGATTTTCACACTGATGTCTTAGAAAACCCGAGAAAACGTGACTTTGTAACAGTGGCATAAAAAAGTTAGTGGCTCAAGAGCACTGTAATTACTGTATGGCTGTGGGTGAGTGCACATCTGTGGGCACTTAAAGGTAGCTCCCACCTGAAGACTGTTAGTTTTGATCGAGTGCAGTATACGTGCGTGACTAGGCAGGTGCTAACAGAGTGAAGCTGTGTGAATGTGTTCCTTGCCAAACCAATTGTGATTAGAGCTCCTGGTAACAGGAATTTCAAATATGGGATTAGAGATTCTAGGAGTAACTTTAAATTGGCAATAAAGTTAGCCGAGTTGCTGAAAGCACTGTCAACAGCAACCACTTTCAAAATTATGTACAAGAAAATGGTTTTGCAGGTCTTACAGGCAAAGAGTAGGCTTTTTTTTTTTTATGTACCACCTGTAATGTTATGGGCAGTTGGCAAGCCTGCCGGAGAGCTTATAAATAAAACTAGGATAAGTGATAAGCAGCTATTTGCTGATAGCATGATACCTACACGGACAGTTTTTCTTTTTAAAAGACATGAAACAATCAATGCAAGAATTGTAAGGTGTGATAGGAACTAACTAAAGAAGATTACAGCAGATCTTACTGAAAGGGATGTTATCAGAGGGCAGTTACTAACGATGTTCTTCAGAGATCAGTCTTGCCTTAAGCCTGTTTGTTGTCCGACTAATGAGGTGTGCCTAAGCCGTAGATGTGTACTTCTGAAATTTGTGGATGGCATGAGTTGGGTGGGGTACTGCAAACACTGCAGCCTACAAAATCACCATACAAAACTAATAACACAAATTTGCTATTTTTGGCTCCTAAATGTGCATTAGTATAAACTGCCATTTAGGGGCTAAAAATAATGTAAACAATGCTCTGAACATTGCAGTGATGGAAGGAGGAAGTGATGAAGGAGGAAAAGGCTTGGTCAGCTGGAGGGGTGTTAGGAAGGGCTAGCAGACTGCAGCGTGAAACGTGCAAATGTGGTGCCGGGACGTGTGAGGCTGGGTATTGTTCAATAGCAACAAAGAAATACTAACCTTAGATGAACTGGTCTGACTTCCAAACAGGCCAGTCATAGTGAAGAAAAAAGAGGAGCTTGATGAGTTTATGGAAAAGAATATTACAAAGCAGGAGAATTCCTTGATATCAGAAACTAAGCTTTTGGTAAGAGTCTTTGGATTCTGGTGAGCAGCTATATTGAAGGGGATTTGAAAGGAGATCAGATTGCAGTTTGTTTGCACTAGTATGGTGTAAATTATATTAACCCCATACTTTAGAACTTCTGTTGGTCATCTATGGAGGTGGGAAATACTGCACTTCCCCTGACTTGTAATTTTGCTTTTGAACTTGGGAAATGGGCTGTGGGAGGAAACGTAGTGAAGCAAGGCACTCTAGTGGCATTCAGTTCTCAAACATTTGCCTGTTGTGTGCCACTTGCAAACTGAGGGGTAAACTGATCTTCAGATTTGGGGGAGACAATTTCTCCCAGGTGAGACTGGCAGTCTGTGATGGTTGAGTTTTTGTAAGACTTTTTTAACCTTTTCCATAGCACGTTGCTTTGCACACTCTCTAATACCAGCTGAGTTGTTCGTTTAAGAAATACTCTGCAACTGCAGGGGAACTTAGCGTATTGGTCATGGTCTCTGTATTTGCTGTGCCATTGTGCAATTAAGCTTGATTTCTTTTTCTCCTGCTAAGTTAGTTGTGTAAGTGTAGGAAAGTGTTTTGAGCTCCACTGTCCTCTGCGTTCTCTCAACCAAGACATCTATTAAACAGCTTCTGGAGGCTGCCTACCACGATCAGGTGGCTGCTTCGAGGGCTGCGCTCCTTCTTTATGGCTTTACAGTGCTGAATTGCCAAACCATTTCCTATTTATTGAAATAGTGCACCAGACTTAAAAAATCCGAGTCAATCCTGTCCCTTTTTCTTCCAAAGCCCATCCCTGCCAAAGGCATTTGTTTCTTTTGTGCTTATTTGTGCTCCACCTGAACTATCGTACTACCCTGTGTGTATGTGAGGACTTTTTTTGTTTCTCATCCGGGTATCAGAGCTGGTGGTAATCTCATATATTACAACAGGATATTTCTTTTGTCTGTGTGGTGGTAGGGGTATAATACCTATTTTCAAAATCTGTCATAAGTCTACTTTATGTTAATTTGCCATTGAATTACTATGCCTTGAGCTAGGAGCTTTAGGAAGAAGCACAGACTTCAGTATTGGATAAAAACGTATTCAGTCCACTTTGACAGCAGCTCCCCATGCTGCACAATATTCATTTATTTTTAAGCTACAATTTCCTCTGTGTTTGCATTAGAGAACAATACTGTGAACACACAAAGGAAAGTCGCAAGCAGGTAGTGATCAAAGTGGCCAACTATCGCACTTTATGAAAAAAGTAAAGGCTTGTTTTGAAAGGTGCTAAAGTTAAAATGATGGAATCAGGCACTGCAGTCTGAAACGCGCTTGCATCTGTACTTGAGAACTGCCGTTTGGTTTTTGTCCTTTCATGAGAACCTCAAGTAGCTGAAAGTTATAATCACAGATGAGAAATTAATTTCATATTGTTACCTTAGGTACATATGATACCCCAGAAAGTCTCTAAAAAGGGTGGCGTTCTTGTTTGTTTGGCATATGGTTAAAAAAAAAATCATCTCAGAAAGTAGATAGCACATGGTCACGTGGTTAGTAATTATCACATTATTATCATAAGATTTTCTGGAGTTAATTTCCCATTATGTGAATATTTTTCTTCTCTCTCCTTGTTTTTCAGGGAAGAGCTATTAAAAACCCTAACGTAATAGTAACTAATGCAGCATGTTTAGGTTTT
This sequence comes from Struthio camelus, assembly GCF_040807025.1. NCBI lineage: Eukaryota > Metazoa > Chordata > Aves > Struthioniformes > Struthionidae > Struthio > Struthio camelus. The sequence goes on from NC_090951.1 coordinate 11,918,841, forward strand.
CATTGGCTAAAATTCCACTGATGCGGTGAAAAAGATTAAGTTCCTGTGGTGGCAGCTGGTGCATCCTCTGCCTTTTATAGTAGGGGGGTGTCTCTTGTGTGAGTGCTGCTGACAGAGCTGTCTCTGCTCTCTGGATCTAAGCAGTGTGAAGGACCTAGGTTATTTCTGTGCCCTTTGCCTGAGATGATATGGAGACTTGTCTGTGTTTGCTGCAAGGCAAGTACTGAAGAAAATAATCACTTTGCTCTTAAAACTTGCTTTTCAAAAAAAATGCTGCCAGGAACAGTTCAGTGTTTTGAGGACAGTAGCCTAGATAACCTTATAGATCCTTTCTTGCTTCAATTTCAACACATCTTTGATGTTGAGAAATTTCATTGACTGGTGTGATAGACCATACTTTTATATTATTCGTCACCCAATTATTTTCTAGCCAGCAAAAAAAACCCCCACTCTTGCAACTGAACAGAGGATTAACTGACTTAAAAACCCCCCGATGTTCATCATAGAGATGCCTTGGAAAGATTAAATGTGCCAAGTATCCAAATCCATTTATATTTTTTTTAATTGAGAGCTAAGATACAGTATTGGTAGAAAAGTTGGTAGGAAAAGTTGGTAATTAAACAGCTGCATTATTCTGACCCATTTGCACTGAAGAACTTTTGAAACAGGGTCCTACTTTTTTGGGGAAAAGAAAGATCCTTCTGTCAGGATATTAACTGGATGGGTTATATTAGTTGAGCTGCAGTGAGTCACTTTGCCTGGTACTAAGGAGATCCTCTAGAGAAAACATCTAGGATCAAATGCAATTAAAGGTTGGATGGAATGGCAACTTTTTTGGGGCTGATTATATGAACACTGAGAGAACAAAACATGTAAGTTTTTATTGCTGAGTGATGAGAATAACAAATTCATTTAAGATGCTCTGAAATGGTAGGATTTTCCCCACATAATTATAAATGAGCCTAAAAAATGAGGCTTCAAAAGTTTGACCTGATTGTCTGGTAATATGCCAAAAGGCTTTGCCTTTTCAAATTCAAATGGACAGACCAGGGTTATGCTGTATGTTAGGCTTCACCTGCTCAGGTGCAGTCTGCTAACAAGACTGAAAGTCTCCAGGCTAGTTCTGTAGCAATAAAATTCCTCAAAAACTGAATGATTAACAGGAAGTTCTCAGATTTGTGAATATGAAACTTCAGAGAAAAAACAATAAAGCAATTTGCAAGTGGAAAAAAAAATCATTCTCTTTCAGCTTCATATTCACCATCACACCTCTAGTAGTAAGGTAGCGGTAGATACACATAAATTTCTACAAGAAGAGGTCAGAGAGTTAAAACACTGTTGTGTAAACTGTATCTTTGCTGGCTGAACTGCTTCCAGAGCCTGTAGATCCCTGATGGTTTTGAAAGGTTGATGAATATACAAGGTGAAAGGTGTGTGAAATAGTTGAAAGGAAATTAAATACAACAGCAGATTTTATTTATTTTCCTGAATGCTGATGAATTTGACAGTGGGTCTGTTGCACATTTTATTAATGTGTGCAAATATATAGACTGAAAAATGGGTCTGATGAAATATTCTCAAATAATGATTTTATACCCAGTTATGATATATGCTTTTCATTACAAATAATGGCCCTTTGCTGAAGCTGCAATAAAGTAAAAGCATAGAACTCTGAAGTCCTAAATCTGGGGAAGAAACGAAACAAATACAGTTAATCTCTTCTGGATCTAGTTTGGATTCATCACAAAAAATGAGGATCTGGTGCTCTCACTTATTTAGACCAATATTCTACTTGATGACTAGTCCGCCTTGCTACCTTGCTATTACCTTGCTATAGGTAATCCCGTTAAAGCTATTAAGTGCGATAAGGGCATTGTCATCCATTCCATGGCTAGAAAGAGGCACCAGAAGAATAGAGAAACAAGGAATTCTGTTATTTAGTAAGTCTGAGAAACTTCTGTTTGCACCTAAAATTGCTTTTTTATCTCATAAGAAAGTGAAGGTCCTTGAAGACCACTGCAGAGTGATATTTTCACACAGAGAACTCTCAACATGGGTATTCTGCTAAAGCCCAAAAAGAAAGGGACTATTCCTAAAAATATGTGATAAGGGAAGTAGCATTATATTTCAGATTTTGAGAGCTCCAGTTGTCGTCCAAAATGCCAAAAACTGCATTTCTACGGACTGTATATCCACTACCAACTTTGGAGCAAATTGCTTTCAGCTCTTTTGGATCCACAAGTGTTCTAACACGTTGTTATGAACATCATAAGTGCAAGAGAACCTTCAATTAGTATTTGCACCCTCCAGAGGTGGGTGCCACCAGAGACTCAAACCCTTACGTTGGTTCTACTGCTTGGGGAACAGCTTGTTATTCACTTTTTGTTTTTGTTTTAAGGGGTAGAATGTAATTTGAATGTGTTTGCTGAATACATCCTATCTAAAAACAATTCACAGTTCCATAAAGGGCTTCAATCCCTTATGACCTGAGTAAGTTTTTCTGACTCACCTGAGTCAGTCATACTTTTTGACTTTTTAAATTTCATACCATGATGCTTGAAATACATAGAGGCTGTACTTTGTCCAGAAATGCCATTTTCCACTGAGGAGTCTTCAGGTGATCACATCTCTATGCAGCAAAGTTGGCGCTTGATGGTTTTTTGTACTATTTTAAGGTTAAACATAGTTGTTCATGGTAGAACATACTTGCTTATCCTTGCTAGGAAGGGGAGCTTGTTGGATACGCAGGGAAGGGAGTCCTGCGGGGTTATGACAAGCAAGGTTATGAGTGTACAGGTTTGTATACAGTTATAAAAGTTGTATCAGTGATCTATCCTACACCAGCTTTTCCCTGTTAGCTCAACTTTCCTCAAGCACTTAGTAGGTGCTATAGGATGCTTCTCGTTTGGCAACTGCATACCTATTGTGGATGTTTATTTTTCTAGCCGTAGTTGTCAACATATGTATTGGTTCTGTCAGAATGATTCTACACAACGTGTCCCTCTAACTTCAGCAAGTCAGGGCGTTGCCCTAACGTAATACTAATAAGCTAGTGTTTCAAGTTTTATCAGGAACATAACTGTTGCATCAATTTTCCATCAAAGCACGAGCCTTTCAATGCAGGGCAGTCTGTGTAGGGAGGGAATGCTATCACATGGGCCATGATATTTTAATGTCATCCACAGGTAGGTATATGTGGCAGTCTCTGTCCCGCTGGTGAAACAAAATACAATTACACTATTGACTTATTTGAGATACAAATTCTAACATATCTTTTAAAGCAGCAATCTCATAAGAAAGGGAGAAAATTTGTATACCAGGGACAGCTGCTGAAAATTGCTTCATCAGCCTTAGGATTACTTGCCTTCTGGATCTTGCCTGGTTTATTAGTTTGTCTGGAAGTGAGCCTGATACAGTGACACCGGCTCTGACACTGCAGGTTCTGGTTGTATCTAGAAGCTGTCGTGCAAGGATTCAGGTCTATGACAAGAACACCTCATGCCCTTAATATTTGGATAATTCCCATCTCAGCCCCTAGTTAGTTTACCCTGCGTTAACTGATAGAACACGAATTAAATGCGGTGAACATAAAAGGAAGGTAACTGGGCTAGTTCCGAGAGTCAGAACTCCCCGGATCTGTTCCTACCTCTTCCAGGAGCTTCCTGCAGGATGCAAAGTTAACATTATTCACTTTAGCTAACCTGTCTGAAAAACCTGTCTGGAAAAGGTGCAATACCTTTCAATGCTGCAGAAACATATTGCCTGCCTTAGCACAGGTATCTCATCTAATGCACTCAAACATTTTAGGCAGCTAGTGAAGCAGCCCTCCAAGGTAGTGCTGCATGCAGCTCACAGAAAGCGGTAGATGCTTTCAAGGCGTCTGGAGGCTGGTTCGGCCAACGCTGGTGGGTAGGTTCCCACCCAGTTAAAATATGCCAAGTGCTTTGAATTTTCACAGATAAAAACTGTGAAATTTTTATAGATAAAAACTTTCAATGCCCAAATGCAGAAGCCGATAGTAATAGCACTAGCAGCTATCCCAACTTTATCGACTTGATTTTAGCTGTTCACCTGTTGTAACTGAAGAAAATAGTAGTTTATGCCTCCTTAAAGTTCATGTGCAGTAGACAGACTTTGTTCAGCTGCAATTTAAAGTACCAGTGCAATGATAAGGTCTGTCAGGCTTCGTTTGGAAAGTGCACATGGTTTTTGATTAGAGAGTGCAGTGCTCAGGAAATATGTTGCCCAAGTTATTAGAAAGGAGTTACTTTCCATGTCAGCTCTTGAGTGTTAAGCCAAGTGACAGACTAAAAGCATTCAAAGCAGCTCATACTTAATTCCATCTGCCAGTAACAGCTCTTCATTACAGGGAAAAAGAGGGAAGGAAATACGAAGAAAGCCTAATGTAATAACCTATACATTTACAAGCTTGTTTTCTGCCATGTATAATTGTAGTTACCAGTCTGCATTTTTAGTCCAGTAATTCTCTTAGTGAACATAATTCTCATTTTGTTTGAGAGGAGCACGGGGAATTCTGACTGAAGATTTGGTCTTGTATGTTTTGGCCTAATTTTTAGAGGGCATTTTGAAGTCCAATTTTTGTAATGGATTTATACATATGTTTTCAGGTAGCTGGACAAGATTTAACCAGGCATGTTTCCATAAGAACTGTGTGTAGGAGGACAGTGTTCTCAGGAAGTACCCTGAAACTTCAGGGTGACGCTGAGTGCTGCAGTAGGCATTTATTTAGTTGTCTGTCTTGGCAGTCTCTGAACTCGTCAGAAGTTCTCTGATACTGCCAATTACATTTTATGTCCAGTGTTTCTGCTGACAAAACGTGGTAAGAATTGCAACTCTTTCTCCTACTTCTCCGTTACTTTTGACAAGGTTTAAGTTCAAAAGTTTGAATCAGTCCTGCCTGTACTTTTGTCTTCCTTGGAAGTTCATGAAAAAATTGCCTCATTTAAAATAGGAAATCCGCAGAGAGGGATGCTTGTGCTTCTAGCACAGCTCAGGTAGATTTCTGACCTCTGAGATAAATATGAGCAGCTTGGCTTCAAATGTCTGGGGACTGACAAGGCCTTTTCGGCAGATGGGGACTGCTTGTGTGTAGGGTGCTTGTATCATGCTTTCCTTGGCACGCTGTTCGTTATGCCATGAGTATTTCTCTGGAGAAAGAAAATGTTCAAACATCTAGAAAAGTTAAGTCCTCAGGCCAGAGGCAAGCTGAATTTAGAAAAAATATGTTTTCTGTTTTGGTCTAGATTAAGAAAACTATGTTTGTGTAAGTATTAGATAAAACACATGAAATAGAAAATAAAAATATCCAATTAGACATCTACATGGTAGTGTGCAAGCACAGCCTTTGCAGTAAGGCACTCGGCTGCACAGGCACTGCTTTTATGCAAAGATTCTTTAAAAAAACAAAAAGGTGATTCCAGATCTCTTCCAATTAGTGGTTTTTCCCACTACTAAGGGAACTTCATGATTTGAACTGGAATGTACAGATTTGTTTCTTTATTTCATAAATACTTGTTTCTAATTTCTATGTTTCTAATAACATTTAAAGTACTCATATGTCATACCTGAAACATAAGTTTCAACAGTTGTGAGTATTAGGGTTTTTTTGGGTTTAGGGAGTTTTCATTTTCTGTTTATGACTCATGAATATTTAAACATACAGAAACTGCATCTGCAGTGCACGCTGATTCTGGACTTGGGAGAAACCTTGCAAGTGCTGCCTCTTGGGCAAGCTGGACATAAAAAATCTGATTTACAGATTTCCGAAAGCCCTTAAGTATTTTAAGAGCACAAGTGCTAATGACTTGAAAGTCAATTAGATATTTCGAGAATCCATCCACAGTCAGTTATTTTGTAACATGTAAATTCTTTTGCAGAAAAGGCAAGCAAAAAATGCAACTACACACTAAATTAGATCTAACCTTCAATTAGATAGTTTTGCACAGAATCACTTGCAGTTGTGCCTTTAGCATTTGCATTAGGGGCCAAGGAAAGGACTGTTGCAGCAGCATTAAGATCTTGAAGGCAAAACTTGGAAAATTTAGACCCCAGAAGTTTCAGTGCATGTATTGAGATTTGCTGAAAATTCTATATTGTGTATTTATAGACAGGAGTCATAACACTTATTGGCCTTTGAATATTTGTCCTTGCTGCACTACTCCCAAAGACATAAGCTACCAACAAAACTTTGCATTGTTTTTGATGAATGCTCATTTCTTCTGTCTTTAGACAGCCAATTTAGGTATATTCATGAGGAAACTAGGCTTTCTATGTATTCAGGGAAGAAAGAGGGGGAGGTTAGAAGATGTGAATACCTTCCATTCACAGAAAAACAAAGCACAATGAAAAACTAGAGTCATACGCTATCTTTTAGTAGTGAAATTATATAGCTCCCCTTTCTCAAAAGCAGAGGCTTAGCGTGAGGACTAACAGGAATTTTTCCTTGGGCAATGAGAGTGTTAGAAAGCAAGCTTGCCTTTGAGTCTGTAATGCCAGAGACGATATTGATAGCTATATGATGATGTTATGGTTTGTACTCAGTCTAACGTTACACTAATGTGGAAGAAAGAGATGTACTGTTTCTGGATGCTTGAATTTTTATTGTATTTAATTTGGCTTGGAACTTAAAAACAAAAAAAACCCCACCACCCAATAGTATTTTCTTTAACAACATTTAGATTCAACATGTCTTGCACCTTCAGCCTATTCTGACAATGTTCTGACAATGAGTTCTGGTTTTGTTTTTTTTTTTTTCCTCTGTGGCTGTGCCTGATAATACACATTTGACATAGGTGTTTGCAGGCGATAAGCTTTTGAAGTATACAATGGGGACAGCATGCAAGTTACCAAGAAATTCTACTGTGAGACGTTTCTGAAGCTGTGCACCTTTCAGCCAACTATACAGCTTTTTAAAATTGGTGGAAAAGGTCCAAGGAAGCAGTGAGCTAGTTTAGAACGCTTGCTCTCTTCATCCCTTCCTTCTAACTACAGGGGAATGTGAAGAAAAGTGGTTTTGATGCTGTAGCTGTAATAACCAGTGTGTCTCCTCTTCCTGTGCTGCTTTTCCTTCCTTGCTCTCATGCTCAAAAATTGAAGAAGGGTGCCACAGCAAAAGAAGGAAGTGCATCTGTATCACCATGCTTTGACAGCATCGCTATTTCTGCCCGCTAATTCTTGTGCATCTGCCATAACTATATAAGGCATTTTCCGTTTGCATTTCTCTCTTTCATAATATTATTTATTTATAACATAAAAATTAATGTGTCAGGTCTCTCTAGCATAGTTTCAGACTACCGAGTGGAATTTCATCTGAAGCAGAAGAAAACTGTTTGAGGAAGGCATTTCTTCTTAACCCATATAGAGGCTAAAATTAAGGTTGGACATGCCTATCTTCAGGCTCTCTTTCCTAATAGGAACCCTGATTCTGTTCCTGCTCTAACAAACCCATCTGATCTTTGCAGTCCTACCAACTTTCATCTTTCTTTTTCTAGTCCTGTATCATTTTTTGTTCTTTGCTGAAATAATTCTCTAGAGGGAATAGAGTTTGGAGGAAACCAGAGGCCAATCAGTCATTCAGTAATGATGACTCTTGTGGCAGTTACAGAGCAAACTGGGAATTATCAGTGTGGAGGGAGTTGAGGAAATAGGCTCTCTTGGCTCTGAGGGCTCTCCTTAGCATTGCATAGGTAAGTAAATGCATCCACTGGTGTTGGAAAGGTTAACAGACCTTTGAACACAGATGCTCTACTCTGTGGCTCAGTAATGCCAAATGTGGCAGATGTATGGACATATACATGTGTGTGTGTAAATCTATATGTACTCTCTATAAGTGTATATATATACTCCAGCAGTAAACTTCTGTACTGCTGGAAGTACAAAGGAAAACTCAAATCTAAGTGGTCAGTTACATTTTATGTTGGCCCCCATAAATCTGTTCAAGTAGGAAAAATAGTTTGGAGATGAAGACATACATGGCTGATTTTGAATCAGTGCCTATTTGTGCCTTAATGCACAGGAGAGTTTGTTCAGGAGCAGCTAGTTCATCCTTGGAAAAACGTTAGCCTTCTGCTGCTGCCAAGATCGCTATCTGCTTGGGTTATCTGGTGCACTGGGACACGTTTCCAAACCAGCAAAGTCCTTGGAAGGCTTACTTCAGTGTCTTTCCTTTTTTCTGATACAGACATACAACAAATACCTGTTACTATTCTTAGCACAGAACAGGTATATTCTTTCGGGCAGTCCTTCAGCAGCATGCAAGCAAGACGACCATTATTACTGAAGTGACAGCAAACATACTACTATTTCTCTCTTGTTTCTGAATAAATTATCCGTTTGTGGTCTCTTAGCATGAAATGGTTAGTTGCTAGAATAAGTGTTCCTGGGAAGGTGTGAACTATTGTTTTCCCCAGGTGCTTGATCTATGTAAGAGATTTTTATACCTCCATCTATAACCCATCTCAAAGGGTTGAGATTCCTACTTCTACTACAGGTACCCAGGGTCAACTGTAAGAAAGGACAGGCTGTCACAGCGTGGCTGCAATTGCATTCAGTCTTCACAGGGAATGAAAGCCACGTGAGCAAGTTTGGCAGGTGGCTTAGGACTATCCCAGGAACGTACTCTCTGCCTGTCCTGCTTGCTGCGTAACTGCTGCTGGCGCCTACGGATTTGGGGGAGGTTAAGTCCACTGCAAGGATCTGCAAGGCTGCATGTCTTCAGCCTCTGTGGTTCAGATTCTTTTCCATTCCCCCCAAGTCCCGGCCAGCCTCCTAGAGCCATAAATGAGGCTTAATTAGAGAGCATAAAATTAGTATGCCAGGATTCTCTAATTGGGATACCACAGTGGACCTATTATCTCACTTAAAGGGAAAGTAATCTATTCTGCAGAGCTTTGAATGTGGCATATTCACATGTGATACGAAGCATCCATGGGCTTATTAAATGATAAGTCTAATAAGGCAAAGTACAGTATTGATTAAGGTAAATGCATAAAATGTTCACCACATTTCATTTCATTCATCCAAATGTGTCTCTGTTAAGCAGGATATTCGATAATGCTGTCGTGCTCAAGCAGCACGTATTGTCAGTCAGCACCATGAAACAAAATTACTTTTCTTGAAGAAATACCAGTTAAGAGATTTCTGAATAGTAGTGACTAACCTGCTACACTGCTAATGCTACTGACCATGCAGTAGCCGGCTTTGATGTCGATTTGAGGAGCTTTAAACAGACAAAAAGCTTTATGAAGACAGCTGCTTTTCTGTATATGTAAACATATATGAAAAATAAATACATGATTTTTTATTTATTTATTGAAACCTCAGAGCTGCTCACTCAGATCTTGGGTTCATATTCTACAAAAGGCATGTAACACAAGCTAAAGTATGAAGGCTTAACATTCAAATATCTCACTGATGTGAGGGTAATGAAATAGATAGGTACAAATGATTACTATAAGGTATCATATCATAATTGAACGTGGAAATAAGATTTACATTTTCAAGTGAATTTTGACACATATATTGGCATGCCTAAAGGTTTGAAATCAGAGACGATTATCTATGCTGTAATTCTGAGTAACAGAAAGGATCATTTACACATAACCTTTCAACAACTTGTTTTCTGACCTCCACTATGGAAACCCACAGATTTTTATACCTTTTAAAATACTTTTTTTTTTTTTTTTTTTTTTTACTGTAAATGTGGCTTGGTAGGAGAATGAAACAGTTGATTATGGGTTGAAAACTGACCTTTTGTTCTGAATTTAAAACACATTTCCCTCTCCTGCAGAATTCTCAGTTTTCTTATTACCAAAATCAACATTATCCCTCAACAATACAAAGGGTGAATGTGATTAACCACCCACTCACTTGGAACAAGTACTATCTTGATTCATTTAATTTAGAACATCTAAAGCTGTCAACGACTTGCCATCTGCTAAGGGTACCTGCCGTAGTCTGAAATGCCCTCTTAGCTGTACGCTAGTTCAGTTATGCAAGAGATATCCAGTTTCTTATCTGTATTTTTAAAATGTGTTTGTGCAGTTTTTACTTAGATAAAAATTGAGCCACATAAATTGCTTCGAAGTTGTAAATTAATTGCTCCCCAAATCAAATCTGTAAGGCCTCTGATGTAATTTGTGTCAATACTATAGTAAAAAGAGATCACACAGCATCAATAATTGACCACATATATTCAAATGAAGAACTCTTAATTCTGCAGACATTTCTGTAAGACATGTATCACAGCTGTTTTTCCTTTGTTTCTCGAAATATTTCAGAAGGGGCTGTGGAACACCAAGTGGTCCATGGAGTACTGGCTAGAGCTGCTGGCTGGTGAGACTGGCTGCTCTTTACAAAGCAAGATTTTCTTCTCTCTCCTCCTTCTCCTCTCCTATCTAATTTAAAAGAATGCTAAAAGATGGAAGTCTAATATTTTTATTTCTACTTCAAATTTTGATGCGAGTAAGTTATATTGACAAACCGTAGTTATTACAATTGTGATGCAGCTTTGATAGACAAAAAGAGACGTGAGTTGGTCACCTTCCCTCACCTCTGGAGTGGTTGGTTTGACTGACAGATGAGGTATGCTTTATGGCATAGGAAGATGTTGTAGATTGTTTTCTGCCCTGCATCTGCTATGCAGATAAATACATGTCACTTCCCCAGTTTTGTCAATTTGGCAACTTTCAAGACCACTGTGTTTGCTGCTGAGTTTGCCTAACTGCTGTCGGCCCTAATTTGTTTTCTACTTGAAATTGAAAACAAGTCTTTTAAAAAAGAGAGTTGATGAAATCAGTGTTAATAATACAACTGATCCCAGAGCTACCTGCTATTAGTTACAAGCTATGGTGGAAAGGAGAAAATACATTGCTCTTAAATGGGAAATATAACACTATCAAAATGAGCTCAACTTTTTAGGAGTGCTGTGGAAAAGACTCATTCTGATGACCCTTTAGCCACCCCCCACCTTCTCCTTAGAAGCATGTTGTGTGTTTTTAGATTAAATTGGCATTGTCAGCATGGAAAGTGCGTTTTTGTTTGATCCACATCTATCTTTTATTTGGGGCCAAGGAACAGAAGTTTTACCTGTGGTCTGCTTCTGCTTTTTTGTGCTGTGCAGCCTTAAGGAAAATAGTGCATTTGTGCATGGTTCAGTAGGATGTTATGTATAGAGCAGTAATAATTTCTGCACTTTTTTTTTGTATCTTCCAGAATTCTTTCCAAAGACTACCTATTTTAATCTTTCTTATGGCTCTTCAGAGTTCTTCCTTGTTATGATATGTCTGTGGTGGGAAATGGCTGTTCTGAGTGCCCTGGAGGAAAGCCTGTCCTTCGAACTGGCAGAGGATAAGCAATGGTGGGGCTAGATTTTGCATAATGTCCTAGAAAATGTGTCACTGGATGTTACGTCTTCTCTCTAAAGTGAAGCCAGCACAATGTTTACCTCTTCCAATTTGCTAGCTTTTGTCCTGCCTGTGTGTTGCAAGTAGGGTAGTCTGGATTTTTTTAATGGTCTGGGCTGCTCTATAACCTTGGCTTCTTATCTGAAACTTGAGCAATCTTAGTCAGGTTTGGATAACTTACAATCCGTCCAAATAGACGATCTCTCAGGATAAATGACTGGTTTGCTCTGAGTGTGAGTGATACAGTCCTCGGCCCCCTTAGAGGAACCTGCCAACAAAGTCATTCTTGCTTTTACAATTATGGCTATCTCAAGCCGTGCAAATTTACTGAGTTTTCAGTTCTGGAAAAATTGTATTCCACCTCCATTGATATTACTTTTTTCTGCATACTGTGGAAAAAAAAGTTTTTTAAATGTGAAGGTTTAAAAACATTTGGAGAATTTTGATAAAATGGCAATAAATTTCTAAATGAAAAGGCAAGCAAAATATTTTAATTTTTAAAATGTAGTATTTTAAAAATCAAATAATTAGAAATAAAAACAAAATTAGGAAGTGTTTTGATGGACCTGAATTCGCATTGCTCATGCGAAATAGCTTCAGAGGAAAACTTCAGATTCAGTTGAGACACTTAATTCATTGGATATTCTCTAACATAGTGAAAACCAAATCATGTAATTGAGGGGAAAAACACTTGCGCTAACCAAGGGTTTTGGAAAGGTGAAGGCTGATCTAGAAGAATTCAGTAAATCTGGCTTCTTCTCATAGGTCTGACATGCTGCTTGGATGAAGGAGGGACAGGTCATTTAATTTTCACGTGGTTCCGTTCTCGTTTATAAAATGAGGGCAAATTCGGCCCCTCGGTCGCACCTTTTGCCTGCCCCGCTGATTGAGCTTGGAAGTTGTCTCCTGCTCTGTCTGCAGCCCGCGGGCCGAGAGAACGGCCCTCGCTCCTTTTCCTCTAAGACAAAGAATAAAACTTCTAGAAAGCATGATGTTCTTTGGAACCGCACAGGCTGCAGTCTAAACCACGTTTTCACTAGGGAAATAGATCACATTAATGGGATTTTGCTTCGAAGTGAGCCCAGCGGGTGCACGCTCTGCCGCGCCGTGTTTTAGGCCTATTCAACCCTATTAATTTCAGCTGAGGGTCAGCTTGGAGTAACAGTGGGGCAAAGCAGAGGTGTCTTCTGTCCCGGGGGTAGCCAGTCACGTTTTCTGGGGCGGCAAAGGCAGCCCAAGAAGCTCCTTTTGGCCTCGCTGTCGTCGGGCAGTCGGGCCGGTCGCTGAGCAGCTCGGTGGGGCCGGGGGAGCGAGCGAGGGGGCAGCGGGGGGACGGGGCGCAAGCGGCGGCGGCGGCGAGCTGCGGCCCGCTGCCCTTCTCGCCCAGCTCGCGGCCTGCAGTTCGCACCGCGCGCTGCTCCCTGTCTCCTGGCTGAGCAAAGCGCGCTGTTTGACAGGCTGTTACAAAATATTTCTCTTTTTCGCAGTGCGTTGTCTGCTTGCTTGTTTAAAAAAAAAAAAAAAAAATTGGTAACAGGCTGTAAAATCATTGCGTAAATAAGAACGCTCATCCTTATTCTGTCAGTGAAAACGCCTGGCTAGGAGATTTGGTATCAGTCAAATGATTCATTTTACAGGTAAATTTTATCCTTCTCAGGGTAAGGAAGTAAGTACTTTCCCTTTGTGTTCAGAGCGCCGGAGGCCGGGGCGCAGGCCGTCCTGGTCCTGCGGGGGAGAGGAGGAGCGCCGAGCTGCCAGCGGCAGCCAGCTCTGCTCCTCTGCCCTCGCCTTCTCTCCCGCTGCCAGCCGCGCATCTCGCACCTTTTTTTAAATCAGTTCTCAGTGTCTCTCCTGCACTATTTTTATTGCTTATCAAGTACCTTAGGAGTGGTTTCACCGCTGCCTGAGCCACCGCTCCTCCGCAAGGTCTTCTGGAAGCCGGTGGCCTGCGAGGTGCGTGCCGCTGCTGGGGTGCTTGGTGGTACGATGCGAGGCCTTTAACATCAGCTCAAACTTTGTAATGCTGAAAGCCAGCTTTGCTTTTTTAATCATTTTCTTTGTAGAACACTCTTCGTTCCTGGAGGTGGCTTGCACGCCAGGTCTCTGCTTTAGCGTCTAAATTTTTCACCCTGGGAGCGGTGGGGTCCTAGGCTTTGCTAAATGAATGTACTATAGATCTGTCTTTGTCACAGGTGCCTTCACTGCATCCCTGCTTCTGGCTCCTGCTGTCTGAAATTGCTCTCTTTCCATAACCAGTGCCTTTCAGTGACTGTTTTCATTTTGGTTTGATATGTTTGCTGACCGTGTCGGTTTTTGTTTAAAAAGGCCCATGTGTGCTGTGTGCAAAAGCAACCATTTTGCTTATAGGTCTTAAGCTACAGTGGCATTGTCAAGGTTAGTAAGACTCAAATTCGACCCTCTTTTAAAAGAAAACACCCCCTCCACACCGCCAAATATCTAAAAACCTCGTAAAATTACATTGAGTTATTTTTTTCCCCTTAAAATAGATTAAACTATACGTTTTTATGTGAGGAAGATAGAAAGAAAGGGGGGCTGGGAGAAAGGAGGATAGGAGTAGGTAAAAGAGGAAATACCAGTCAGGAGCCAGTCAGGCCCCAGAGTATGATACAGAAAGTAGACTATTTTGGAGACGCGTGAAACATAGTAATGCTCTTGGCCTCAGCTACTTTTTGGAGCAGGGGAGGAGAGAATTTGAATAATACCAAGCCCCCTCCCTGATTCCCGGTGGGCAAAACAGAAGCTTGTTGAATCTGGAATAAGCAAACTTGCGGCTCTACTTCTGCATTTTCCTTTTGTGTATGACAAAGAACAATGCTTCTGTACAATATGTCAGCTCGTCTCTTTTAATATTATTTCTGTTTCCAGAAACGACAGCATGCTATAATTGTTGAAATGCTTAGTTAGTTGCGAAGATAACTTACTTTTTTTGGTGATGTGTCCTTTTATTAAACTTTTGTCAGTAACGTATTGCATAAAGTGACACTGAATTAAGTTTAAGTTCAGAAATGGATCGCATCTCGTGATCACATGACATCTTTACATGTCTTAATCCTTACTGTTCAGTCTGCCCTAAGAACATCTAATCCAATTGGGTTTGTTTGATTTATCAGGATGTCTTACAATAAATCTTTTATTTCTTCTTTCATTTCTATGTGCTAGCAAGTTGCCATATTACTGAAGATAGGTATAAAAATGTTAAAGATAGCTACTGAATGTGTTGTCTTTCCTTCTAACGAATATCTAATATTTTGTGGTTTGCAGAATGGAAGAGATAATCTTTTTTGGAATGTTACAAGTTTTGACTTATAAGTTTCTCAAGCATCAGACTAATGAATATTTCCTTCTTATGAATATATAAAATAGATTTCTTCAATTCTTGTGTTTTTGCTGCCATTTCATTCATTACATGTGAATCAATATTCTTTCAAGTATAACTTGCTCATATAAATAAGAATAATAGAGCGTGCGTACTCTGCACAGCAAATAATAAAAGGAGCCAGAAATTTTCAACGTGCTTGCATTCTATATTTTTATACTTCTTATAATTCAGTACATGGACCATTTAATTCAGTTTCAATAAGTTGCTTATGAGCCCCTTGAAAGCTGGTCCAATTTAATAATATCAGATAACAAGAACTTTCATAAAAATTAACTCCATTATATTTCCTCATTAGTGAAGGCAGGTCAGGCAGAACGAACCCTACAGTAGCTCTGTAGGAATATTTTGTATTTGTTTTTAATTAAGATATTTTTAAAGTGAGTTCCTTTTAAAAGTTCACTGGTGATGGTGTTATTGAAAATTTATTGTTTTGGTTATATTCCCCCCATTAGTGGAATAATTTAGCAAATTATGACGGCCCTTTTTAAGTGTGTGCAGGGATTTGTGATTTAGCTGTCTCACTTTCTTTGTGAGACATCTCAAATCCATAGTAAGCTCTCTGATAATCTGGGTTTTGTTAGCGGTAGTCAGTTTTGCCGTAGGCACTTAGATGGGAAAAGTCATTTATTCATTTATTAGTTGTTTATTCTTCCTTTTCTTCTACCAAGGTGCAGCAGTGCTACCAATGGAGGAAAAAAACAGTGTTGTCTAATTTTTAAATGACATGAGTAATGAATTTACCATAACAGCTACATTTAAAGAATCTTCTCTGTTAGGAAATAAGGTTGGGATTTTCAAAGGACAGTGAACCAATTACGTGCCTAAATGCCACTGACTTATGTTAAGACTTTGGCTGTTCGCATGCCTTTGGAAATTTGAACTTTTGTCTTAGGAAATAATTTCTCTTTCCTTATTATTTTTCTCCTGAACTCCTGTTTTAACAACTCATCTCCATCCTTTTCTTTAGACCTGCTTTTGCTTGTTGCCATGCTGTATCAATATCATGACTGAACGTTATTTTGTCCCCAAAAGATATTACAAAATCCAGTAAAACCCAATGAAAAATTTTTGGGTAATATGTAAGTCAAGTTTTTCTCTTCTCTAAATTCTTGTAATTCTCTTTCTCTTTCTCCTCTTGCTGTTGTCAAGGATCTGCTTTGTTGGAGAGGCTCCACATTAAGGTGTCATGAGAACAGAAGGAAGCCTGTTGGAAGTAGGCTGTGGGAAACAACACCCAAATGTGAGAGAACAGAGGCTCGCAAAATCACTTAATGAAAATAATACTGTTGGTACCATCAAGCTTTGCTCTCCAGAGGATTGGAAAGCCTTTGTTGTTTTAGGCATGAGTTTAAAACCTCAATTCTCTTTATGAAATCTACTTTTTTTCCCTAGAAGAAAAATGGCAGTGTTTCTATCAATCAAAAATGCAGCTCAGCAGATCTTTCCGTCTCTGCTATCTGTGGTTCACTATTATCTCCCTCCCCTCTATATTATTGACTAATTATTTATAAACGTATCCCTTCCAGTGTAAATTTATATATACTCAATTTTCATCTGTGTAATTGTAACAATCAACCTTACACTTTTCAGGGTTGAGTCTCCTCCATTTCATCTTGTTTGATTTCTAACCACTCCTGGTACAGCCTTTACTGGTGTTTATGATATCCTTTTCCTTTTGTATAGAACACTTTCACAGTTGACCCAATAGAGAAAAATATCACCCAATAGGGGTCCAAGCACATATTCATGACGTCTTTTGTATGTGTAAAATTGACAGGGGGTTGCCTTTCCAAAGAGGAACGATGACTCAATTCCTGAAACAAAGTCGGAGGCACTTGCTCTTTAAACTGCTTTAAAGCCAACGAATTCGTCAATAAAAAAAAGAATAAAATTAGTGGACCTCTTTTGAATTGGAATTAACTTACTCCTTTCTGACTGAGTAGCGAAAGGTAGGAAGTCAGGGAGCAAAAGCGTAATGCTCCATTACTTTTCTACCAACAGACAAGGTAGTTGTAAGGATTGAGTGGAATATCTTAATGCATCTTGTTCTGTCAAACTGAATTACATGTCATACTCTTGAACAGGTTTTTAAATATAATTCCTTAGAAGGGAAAGCAAGTTTCTGATGAGTATAAATGACATACTGTGCTTAAAATGTAACAAAGATGAAAAATAAATAAAAAGAGTAAAGTATAGAGAAGCTGAAAACACAGAACTAAGGGAATTTAAGGGCATTTTTTTCCCTCTTCATTCAGGAAAAAGAGACAGCAGTCTATATTGGAGTCTCAAAAGAGTGGTGCAGACAGGACTCAGCTTTTGTCTTTTTACAGAAATAGACTGTCATTAATACCATTGATGACAAAATTCATCACCATCAGCTGTCCAGTCAGGTAGAAGAAGAAGCAGTCATTCTTTCTGAGAAGAGCTCCTACAGTTAGGGGACACATAAGACATTCACTACTTCCTTTGTTCTGATTACAAACTATTTATTTATTTGGAATCATGACAGACCTTGAGCTCACTTTGTCACTTATTTATAGGTACTGTTAGGAGGAAATGAAGGCCCTGCTACTTGTGCTTGATACAGTCTTTAGTCTGCCATAGTATTTCAAGGTGAGCTTAACCATGCTCTTGAATGGTTACACATTCTGTCGTAAAGGCTGCGTTCGGAAGTTTTCTGGACAATGTTTGGTATGCTCAAACATCATGGTGTATTGTCTTATAAGCTGTTTGGGGAATGTAAGGAACAGAAATCCTAGGAATATACATGGGTCTTCACTTAGTAACAGGCGTTACTAGAATAGATATTTCCAGCTGGTCAAACTGGCGTCAGTTCAGTTTAATTAATGCATTACTCTAATATATGTCTGTTTAGGCTGCTGGCTGTTTCTTGGGAGAAAGGCAAGTAATGCAGGAAGGATCTGTAGGAGAATGAGTTTCAGGAGGACGGGCACGTGTACCTCACCTGCTGCTCTTGCATTTCTGTCATGCTCAGCAGTCCCACAGAGTTCAGTGAAGTCTGGGGAACTCCATTAGGAAGCCAAAGTCAGGGAGTGAAAAGATTGATCGAAGTGTATGTTGCAGCCCAGGAGATGTGAATTGCTGCAGGAAAACTTGGACCAGTTACTTGAGTTCAAATATACCAGATTATACTGTGACTCCAATCATGGAAACTAATACTCGAAGGCAGAATCTGAAATCTGGGCCCTTCAGCAGAGGAATTTTCCTAAAGTGCTGAACTGTTAGCAACATCCATGGACTTAACTGAAGCATGCAAAGAGCAGTCTGGAAAATCGGTCCAGTTTTTAGACAAAGTAAATAAGGATCAAGGCACATAACTTTCCAACCTCTAGGCTGGAATTCTCAAACGGCTTTGTGAAGCTAAAATTAATTCCTATTTATCTGTAGGAATTCTCCTTTATAATAAGCATATTTCCCTAATGGCATGTTTTCTGTGTGATCTCTAGAAACATAATTCTATTTTTAGGTGTGTTACTTAAAATATTATATTGATGGCATATCTGAGTATTGCCAAAAACCTCTCAAAACGCTTTAATTAAAATGATTTTTTAAGTATTTTCCAGTGTAGTTACAGCTAGAAATAAATGAAACAAGAAGGCATTAAGAAGCTAGTTAAACTTTTCTAAAATGGATGCTATAGTGTTCATAACCCATTCAGAACAAAAAAACATTTTTAATAATTTGTTCATTAGAGAAAATGTCTTAAAGAGAATGGATTTCATTGCGGTAAACTACAATAGTTATGCACAGAATAAATTCATGACTAAAAAAGAAAATGGAAGAGGAATCTTAAAAGACCAGTACACCATAGCATGTGAAATGTTTTTCAAATAACATGACTAGTTTAGTTGTTTTCCACATGAAAATCTGAGTAAGAACTATACTTAAAAATATCTTGACTATGTGTAGGATTCTCAGAAAGAGTAAAGAAATAGAAGTACTGGATTGCAAGAAAATGAAATATTTTGACATGCATTTTATAGTTATCTTTTATAGTCTTCTTTCAATTCTTTCCTCCCTGATGCTTGTTATCAGTAGTAATGCAGACATTACTGCACAGTACTGACACACTACTGAACACAAGGTGCATGTCTATTAAGACTGGAAATACAAAACAAGACAAGTAGCAGCTTTTTCTGCATGTGTCACTGTCAGTGCAGTGACAAGGTGACACCACTGTGCATTGGAATTGCTGTGAAGTTTAACTGAAATGCAGATATATGAAGGTGCTTTACTGAATTGAGATGACAGATAGTGCTGCCGTAATAGCTCCTCCAATGGACAATCCCTTTTTAGGGTTCCCGTGCTGCTGCCTCTCTCCTGTCTGGCTAGCCTCTTACCTTGCCTCCTTCTCCAGCCTCAGGCCCAGAAATCCTTCCAGTATCCCTCTGTGAAGGCGAGTGAGCGCTCAACCCAGTCCATACATATCACATGTATCTTGCCTCGTTTCTGACCTTAGGGACATTTTGTAAGAGTGACTTACTGGTTACTTCTGCTTGGAGAGGGATCGTAACACCGGGCAAATTAAATCTTCTAATTGTTGAAATCTAGTAGTAAGTAAGGATTTGCTGTGGGAGTCGCGTGGTTTGGGCAAGGTACCATCAGTGGCTGTGATTCTGCAGGCATTGTCAGCAAGCGAAGAGCGGTGCGTGGACCATCCAAAGAACATGCGAGCTGCAATGTTAGCTCGTCCTCACAAGCGGTGTAACATGCTACATGAGGTGCTGTTTGCTCTGTAGGAGGATCCTAATTGCCACCCTCTTTCTTGCCATGCAAGTGAGTGACCAAACGTAAAGCCCCAGGATGTGCTCTTTTGTGCTTGGTTCCCTGGGCTCTGAAAGTCTCTTATGTTCGTATCGCATTACTGGCATGCACCAAAATTTCATAAAAGTCCTTTGAAAGTTTGTAATATGAAAAGCTGTATTTTAACTGAAGCAATCAGAAAGTGGTAGGATTTTCCTTCATTTCCCTTCCAAGACTTGGAGATTATGCTTGGCTTGAACAAAGCATTTACTGCAGTATTTGGGTTTCTTTCAAGTGCAGCGTCAGTTTAGACCCTGAGCAGGTAGTGACAGCCGCTCGTATCATGCTCCATCACGCGGGACACAGTGCAGCAACTGTCCTACTGTTTCTCTGCTCTAATAAATGAGGAACCTGTGGGTAAATTGCAACTTGTGGTGCATGATCACGGACATGGTAAGTGGCTGCACTGCAGTTGTCTTAGCAACAGCCACATCCCACAAGCTAAAGAACAGCTCCTTAACTCACGAGCAGATAGAGAGACATTGATGCTGAGCCTCCGCATGGAGATATTGTATTAAGTGTTCCTCTCCACATTAGAAATAATTTGTAGGAAAAGCCTGTGATAAGCAGTGAATATATATTTTCTGTTTTACATGAATGGCTTGCATTCTGGCATGCGCTATGGGACTCTGTAGCCAAGAGGACAAACCCTGCAAAAAGCAAAATGCCCTTATGTTGTTCTGTCTGACGGGGGATGTATTCTGTACATATGAAAAAAATCCTGCCAGAAACCTGATGAATTGCAGCAGTGGGGCTCATAGAAGATTTTTGTCACGATTAGCCTCATCCAGACAGTTGATATGAAGGAAAGACTCCCATAACTGTTGCTGACTTTGAATCAAAGCTGTGTTTTAAATGTACTGCTAGAATCCATTCCCTGTGAGTAAGACTCATTAAAATGAAGTAATTGATTTAGGCGCCAAAACTTGAATTACTCAGTTCCTCTTCTAATGCGTCTTTTAAAGCAGATGATTGTGTGAGGCTGGCAGGATGAAATGGGTTTGCGAACTGTGTAACTCTGTGTCTGATATAGCTTTACAGTATCTGTGTTTTTGTTCTGTGCTGAAAGGAGAGTGATTATCATGATTGGATAATTTACGAAGATTTTACTGGGGATTATTAGTTTTACCACTCTAATAAACATGTAATTAAACAATGCACCCGTGTTACTGGATCCTAGTCTGCTTTGCACACAATGGATTTACAGCACGTTGGTAAATATTGAAACTGTGACGCGGTGATTAAGATTCATATAAACCTCCTCTGGAAAAAGGACAAAGGATTTTACTGCGAGAATCAAGTGAAGAGTTGCAGTGGTGAGGAAAGTGTCCGAATGCGGGAAGGAAACACTGGCTAGTTCATAGCGTTGTCCCCTGAGCTATCTGGTTGAGTTTAAAATTTCAGCTTCAGATATAGCACAGTCTACACTCTGAGGGAACAGAAGTCCTTTTCAAAGCCTAGGATAGTGCTCACTGGTATAAGCAAAGGCAAATGAACATCTGATCTGCAATCAAAGAGATAACCTTGAAGCATGAGAACATATTTGGGAACTCTCTTCCTGTACTGGACTGTTACAGCTCTGGTCAGTTTGACATGCCCTGAACTGTCAAATGCTTTCCACCCAAAGACTTGAGCTGAGATGTTCAAAACTGACATTTGATTAAAAGCATAGCATAATTCATTAGAAGTGGTGAAGATTTTTCAGAAAAAAAAAAAAAGGTATTAGAAGGCATTAAATTATCAATCAAACAAATTGCGGTTTAGATACCATATTTTATGAATGTTTAGTGAAACTTGCTTTTAAAAAAAAAATGCAGCCCTTAGCAGACCTAATATGTTCAGGTTAGATCATTTTAAGTACTAATCAGCCTTGCACAGTGCACACCCTCTGCATTTTTGTACCTGGAGAAAATATCTAGGCAGTATACTGAGTATCTTTATATTGCAGTTTCATTTATATTAGGTGATTATTTAACTTTCCATTATGTAAGCTTCTCCTGAGAAAGATTAGAAAAGTGGGTGCCAGCAACATAAAATCCTTGATGAAGACTACCTTTATCACTGTGTTATTTTTCATGAACTGAAGTAATGATATCTCCACTTTGAAACTACTGGAAATGTACATCTGAGTGGGAAG
This sequence comes from Struthio camelus, assembly GCF_040807025.1. NCBI lineage: Eukaryota > Metazoa > Chordata > Aves > Struthioniformes > Struthionidae > Struthio > Struthio camelus. Next base: position 11,940,625 of record NC_090951.1, read on the forward strand.
GGATGAACTCTAACAGATGCTCTAAAGTGACTAGGACTCAAAAGTGCTGCCTTGATTACCCATTGGACAACCCTAACAAGGTTGTTATGTCTAACAAAGTTATGTGTTTTCTGTCTTAACACTGATGGCAAGCAGCTGCACAGTGTATATTCTCACCAAACCAGAGTAACCTATGCAATCTTTCTCTGCTCATGGCGCTACATACGTGTTCCATACATATATATATATTTTAGCAGAAAAAAGTGGAAAAAAAGACTTGTGCAGTCACACTGTGTGACTCTGTGTGCATTCCTGCCTCCAATAACTTTTGAACCCACTGGCCAATTTCAAGTAAATGGAACAGAAGAGGTCTCAGCAAGAATTGCACTCCTACAAGCCTCATGGGAACAGGCAGCTGAGTAGAAAACACCATAAATGGCAGTTTCCTTACTAAGGGAAGGTGGTAGTGTGAGCTTTCATGCTGGAAAGTGTTCAAGAATTTGCAAGGCAGAAAGACTTAATAAATGCCCCAGCTGTTGGAAAAGCTTCAGTCAGAGCTCACTACTTTAGTCAGCCATGACACGCATGTCCTTAGGAACATCTTTTAGGGTTTCATTAATCCTGGTGCTCGCAAAACTGCTTCTTATACAATCGTCGTTATCTAAGATCAACCTGAATGCAAGGCTACTGAGAGCATGTGGTATGACCATATATTATCTATGCAATGAAGTGACATCACTGTAATTATAATGTTATCTTTGGTGATTTTTTTTTTTGATAAAAGGTAAGAAATGAGGCTCTTGGAATTTACTTTTTTTAATCAAATGATGCCTAGAAAGATTTTGTTCCCAACCATGCAAGGCCTTAGGTATGTTGTTGTCTCATTGATCTTAGCACTAATCGTGTAAGTGGGGTCACAAGTATTTGTCAAGCTTTCCAGAATCAAGAATCTAAGATTAGATTTTGAATTGATGGCTGCTAATTATTACATATGTTTTGGTTATTTTCCGTTGTTTAATAGGTAGGTATGTTCCTGTTTCTGAAGTACTACCTTATGCTGGTGGCCTGTTTGTTATCAAACGTGTGAAACAGAGATGAGATTGGTGGGCAGAAAATGAGAATTAGAGCAAATATTAAGGGAAATTAGAGAGCACTTACATATATGTAATTTTGATTCCTGAACTGTGCTAGAGTACCATCTACCCAACTAAGTAGGCTTTTTTCTAAGGTAATTTGCGTTCACCCTCAAACATTAACAACAGCATTATACAATAATTTAACTCTTAGTTTTGTCAAATTAAGCTGCTTTAAAAATATTTTATAGGTGGCTTTTTGCAAGGCCCATGGAACAAATTATTTAATTATTACATCATGCCAAAAATGTGAGTTTATACTAATTATATTATAGATTCAATGCCTGGAATCTTGCCATAGTTCATTCTGTAATACTGCGCTCCTGGGAATTGAATCATTTGGTACCTGATTGCACTAATTACTGTTGAACTTTAAAACCTTTAATGCAGTGAAAATTCAAATATTTAACATGCACTGATGTTTGCAGTATGAAAAGATGGAGTTTACACAGAAAAATGGTATCCAATTTCTTTCTGTAATATTGCTTGGAGTTAACTCTTATTAATATTTAGTACAGTTATAAATGTAAGGAGTTGTCAGTATAATGATTATGATCAATAATGCTTTGGGCCTAGGTCAGTTTTTCTGCTCTTACTCATTCTGTGTGTAATTTTATATGGCAGGGAAAAAGGAAGCAATCAACTAATGAACCTGAGGCTGCAGTTTATAAATCTCCAGTCCATGTTCTGACCTATTTAAAGGATTGTGAAAGGAAGATTATTTTAATGTCTATTTATAGGCAATGGTTTCGATCCCTATCGATAGCACAGAAAATTATTTTATGTTCCTTAATTCCTAACAAGAATGAAAGAAGAGCCTGTGGCATTTAAGAATATGCCAAACTATGTGCATCTTTGAACTCACTAACCAGTGTGGTATTTTCAAGCATGGTATTTGTGTATAAAACATATTAAACATCTTTAAATGATTTTGTATTCAGCTGCCATCTGCCATTGCACATTTACCTTTGAGAAATGGCTGGTGAGTGTTATTTTGTTTTGTGAGCTTCATTTTTGAAAGTGTCCATTTAGTGGCCAAAGCAGGCACTCAATATCAGAAAAAGAAAGAAAGCAGAATTCAGGTTCCTTGATCAGAAGCATACAGAATAATGTTCCTCAGTAATATGATTTGTATCTGGCGGTTTAGGTAAAATTCCTCCAGCTCATTTTAGTTATTCTTCACCGTGTGTCACTGAAATCGCTTTTTTACTCCCCCTTGTGAGTGTTACTTAATGGCCCAGATCCCTTAATTCTCACTGAAAGCAGTCTAAATACTTTTGTCTATCAGGAGCACATATTTGAATATTAATTGCCTCTCTAGCACACCCGGATGCCACCTTCCAAGTATTTTGCGTTCATTGTAAATTCTTGAAGTATGTTTTCAGGGATCATATGTAACCCACAGGATTTCGGTTTTAATCGTCTGGGTTAGTTATCTGCAGTAGGCTCAACTACTATGTTTTTTTCGCCATACTTTACTTCTGCTTGTATTTGGCATTCTCCTTGCTTTATTAAATCATTAAAATGGTGACAGATCTTATCTGTGTATGGCAGGGTTAAATTCAGCAGGTTGTCATTTTCTGACAAAGCAGCTTGCGAAATTGGTGAAGATTTGCTTGTTGCATAAACTCAGACTTGTCTTTTCCCAGAATTGCTAACATCAGCACTCTCTTTTGATAAAACCATGAAAACTTCAGTTTTCCCTCATAAAAATCATTTGGTGTTTTTAATAGCATCTTTGCTCTAAAGACATTTACCACTTTGAAACTAATTGGGTATTCAGCATGTGCAAAAGCCAATCCATTCTAATGATCCAAGTCTTTCAGATGACTGTCTCATTGAAAAGTTTGCTGATCTCTAGAAATGCAAAGAGAGGGCTCCTAAATCTGTGCGTCACTGTTGCTCTGCAGTCTCTTTCAGAAGGGATATGCGATTGCTGCTTGACCAGACAAATGTTGGCTGTACGTGCAGCATGGCGCATGGCTGCTGCTGTCACTGTGGCTACTGTTTGTGGCACCAAATTATGGGAACCCTTGAACTAGAACGTGTCCTAGACAGAGAAGGGAGAGCAGTCTACGTCCAACTAAACTCTTCAATCTTTCTACTCATGACAGTCGTCCTTGCGTTAATAGAAATTTGATAGATTGTTGAAACTACAGCTTGCTTAGCTACCGGTGCTGCACAATGGTCAGACTGACATCTCATGACCCTTAGGTTTGAAGCTGCAATATTTTTCCCTTTGATAGGAATTATCTCCCACTCAGCCCTGGCGTTGTCATTTCAGTTTTTTTCTGATCTGAACCTTGCTGAACCTCAGTCCCCAGCTACCAAATGAGGATAATGTCTGGTTTTTGCGTCATGGAGGTGAGGTAACATCTTGGAGGTCCTTAGGAACTTGGTCATTGTGCTGCAGTAATGAGGACCAGATAGGAAGAGAACTCCTTTCAAACGTTTTCAGAAAAATATTCTCTTTTATTCATAGGTGCAAGGCTGTCCTAAGAGTATCAGAGTTACTGATGCCTTCCATCTCCTGAACTGAACAATGGTGGCAATTGCAATTAAAATTGGATGCCAGGTATCATCCATCCTTAGCTTGAAACTCACAAACTTGAGAGAAAGCCTACTCAGCTGCACCCGTGAGGAATAGGGCTGGATGTCTTTTATGGTTCTGAGTACAGCAGAATAATACCTTATACTGAAGAAAAGTCCTTTACCCAGGTATGTGCTGAATAAGTATCTATTTATTGTGGCGTTCCAAATACATATAAGTAATTGCTAATGCAGCATAGATGCTACTGACATAAAGTGTAGCTTCTGAAATAAATCTTCAAGAGGAAAGTCAACAGAAAAATGATGAGATTTAATGAATGAGCTGTGCTAGACACCTACTGTAAAACTGTTTTCCTACTGCACAAATATAGCTTCATCTTAATCACTTCTTCACAAAAAATGTTTGTAAATATGCACTTCCCACATTATAAATAATGGTATGCATTCCCACAAAGACTAAGGAAGCCAGGCATGAAAAGTCCTTCAGCTGCCAGTGACTTGACTTTTTTTTTTTTAAGTAATTCTTAAAGAAACATTTGTGCTGCTTCACAACAAACAAGTTAGTTGAGCTAATGAGTTGAGTTAATCAGACAGGAATCCTCCCTCGGTGTACTGACGGGTACCCAGTGTAAATGTACGCAGCCTTTCTGTTAGTGACCGTTTCAAGTGAGCCGGGGACAGGGGCCCAATGCAAATAAACCCATGAGAAGCTGGTACTCTCTCATTAGTGTTATCATTCACCACTCTTTTTACAGTTGCTACTCTTGAATTTCTGCAGGATGTGTTTTTTGCACTAATGATAAGGAGAAAAATATTATCACCTTAGATAATTTTTTATGCTTCTGAAGGTCAAAATTTAGCATTTAAGCATGTTGCTTTCATATTAGCACCTCTCTGCTATCTCTTTCCTGACAAACTGGAGGGTCTGCTTATAGTTAGATATATAGTTGATGTTCTGTCACTTTGTTCTCCTCCGACTTCACCAACCTAGACTAATTGGATGGCTCTGAAGAATGTGGGGAGTATTTTGGCTTTTGAAAATGTTCTCCTTTTCAGGCTGCTTTCCAGCCTTTTCTCCCCTGCTTAATGACCCATTCGAAAAATTTCCAATGAAATTCTTAGACTAAATTTACATAAGATCATTAGAGTATTCCAACTCCTTTACTTTAAAATATTCATGGCAGTCTCACATTGCTGGCTTCACAGAACCAATTTCAGGCAAAACTCCCATCAGCTTCACTGAATATGGATGGCAGGGTAGAGCACTAATTGTCAAAAGCTCAAAAGCTTCAGCTTTGGTAGCCGTACTCCATGTCAAGTGCCGATTCAGTTAGCACTTCATTGTGCATTCTTTTCACTCTGTGGATTTGGGGAGAGGCAGGTTAGTTGCTTTTTATTGTCCCCAATCTTTGAAAGCAAATTGCAAGAAATTGCTGACGAAAATCTCTGCCTGTGAAGGCTTTTCTCTATATCATCTGTGTATAAAGCTTCACTGGGTTTGCAGCTTTAAAAATAAAGCCAAGTGTGCATCATTATATTAAAAATTCTATGCAAATGTGTAGCTTACTGATCTATTATAATATTTGATTTGGGTAGTTTTAGAATAGTGAGAGATGCTGTGCTTTGAAATGGTAGCTTGATTTGTCCACAAAAATAGTAGAAAATCTTTATATATGAGGTGCCTCTTAGCAGGGAGTTCTTTTCAGCATCGCTATAGTGTGAACAGTTTTTAGTAGGAACAGCAGCGGGGACATCCTCTCAGTCTGCAAAACGGCAGGGAGGAGAGCAAGCTCTCAGCCCGGGGTTGGAAGACTCACTGAAGGATCACAGCAGCAGAGCAGAGCCAGCATTTTAATGTTTCTCTCCTAATCTTTAGTGAAATGGAAGGAGCTTTTGCTGGAGTTATAACTTTCCTAGAAGGAGGGGTGGGCTTTATCCTGGCTCCCTGCCATGATGCGAGTGCTAGCTCCTCAGCACAACAGTCTTCAGAAACTCTCAGGGGCCTTGATCAAGCATCTGCAAAAGGTTTGTGGGGTGGCAGGTCCAGCCTTGCACACCACTGTCCAGGTGATGGCTTTGGCCATCAGGAGGATGCATGCGGTCTAGCTATGTGATCAGATTTTCCACTCTAGCCTCATGTTTGCTAGGATGGCTAAGGTGTGCTATGAAGGCTGTGCTGCATGGTCACTAGATAGAGCTTTAGACTTTCTGGTTCTGGGCTTCCAGTTCAAGTGTTCTGTTCAAATACAATTTTTGGAGGTACAAAAGCTGAAGATCCCCTGCAGTAACTGCTCTGCTCTAGATCTCAGGATGTCCCAAGGACATCCATTGTTCTCAGACATTAAAATACACTATGATTTCAGGTGTATAACTGAAGAAGTTGAATTCTGTTTTTCACCAAAAGACTTTGGGTTGAACTACTGCGCTCTGCATTAACAGTGACTGCAGCAGCAGCCTGTAATACTAAAAATGCTGTGGGCATCCCTGTAGTATAGCACTAACAAAGCTGGCCCTCGTTCTTGAAGTGAATGCCAGCTGAACAGAGCACAGTGCCTCTAGTTCCCTCCTTACTCTTTAACCACTTCCTGAAAACACAGTGTTTGTGCCCAGTGAGTGCAGATCCTGGAATGTGTTGCTCAGTATTGTATCATAACTCCTATTCCATATTCCTGGCTTAATGCACAACTCAAGTTGCAAAGCAAAGTCTCTGGAGTACTATATGATGCAAAATGTCTCCCCTCATCTTAAAAATTTAATACTGAAGCAATGGAGCTATGCTTGGACTTTTTTTTTAATGGAAAAGAATAATTTAAACAGGTTTAAACATATGAATGTAACTTAAAATTAATCAGATTTTTCTGTACGTTGCTTGGCAAATAAAGTACAGCTCTAAGGGTTTTGCTTTGTTTTGTTATGGTTCCCCTCACCTTTCTTCTTCTTCTTCTTCTTCTTAAACTACGTATGCAATTTTTGAAAAGCATTTTAATAACATTTCCATAAAACTGAAGCATGCCCTGCCTCCAAACCTATGCGTTTCAAAGCAAACACGCAATGTTAGCCATACCAAGGGCAGAGGAAAGAGACATCTGTCTCAGCAGTTACTTGAGATAGAGGGAAGGCTGCTAAAGGAGGGCAGATATATCCAACCCGTGCTGCTTGTGACTTTTGCTGTCTCCCAGTGGTACCTGTGGCAGGTAATGTGGAACATGGTGGCAACTGGCAGTGAGGGGAGGGAGTGGGTAGATGCTGGCGTGTGGTAGATGTGGGCAGTGGCCAGGATGGTTGGCTAGAGCTGCGTGCCACCAGCTTATTGACTTCTAAATAGGTTTCTTTCAAACTCGTCAATTAGAAGTGTTTCCCTTTTGTGGAAAGAATTAAATATCTGTTGAGTCAGAAAGCAAGCAGCTGACTCTGGGATGCGCAAGATTTGGAATGAAACTCTTGTATTTACTTTGGTGCAGGGACATGATCTTAGGTCTTCTAAGTGCAAAGTGAATGCTGTACCTACCAAGCTATAGTCTTCTGTTCCCTCTTCTCAAATTTTCCTTTTAGGTGGAACAAACACCTTTTTTTGAGCATTTCTCTGTAGAAAGTGAAAATAGCTTACCTTCTCTAGTTCTAACCTCTGCATTCACAATGGTTAAAAAAGTCTCAGCATAAAAGCTTACTATTGATTTAAATATTTATCTTCACTGAAAACTATGAGGAGGCCTAGCTTCACTTCTTCGTTTGCTTCATAAATCACTATGGATTTAGGCATTTTCTATTAATGTTTACCATGCTTATATTTCTATGCAGAGTTTATAAGCTCTGCAGTCTGGGAACACAGCAATCAATGTGATCTCATGTGAAGGCTGGTAAAGGGAGGGCCAGGCACTGTGAAGAAATCCCATCAGGGCAAGGATCTGAGCGATGGGAGCGTCAGGTCGCAGAGACAGAGCGTGCCTGGCAGCAGGGGCATGGGGGAAATAGGGAGTATACAGCTGAGTTGTGTTCCAGTCCTTGCAAATCGTGAGTGTAGTCCTATCTGTGCTTCCTCTGAATAGCTCATGGGTTTCTGTGTGAATGAAGAGCAGCAGGATAAAAATACCGTTTTATACATTTGATAAATTGTTCTACCTGTTCTTCTTCTTTTTGAATTAAGCAGAGAGACTGCAATGAATTCAGCTGCTCTCTGAGAGAACCCTGTACTGAGAGATATCTGTTTCATTTTATCCCAGCAACTAAAAGACAGGGATGTTTTGATAGGATTTTAAACTTGGATTTTCCACCTGCCTAGTGTTTGGACTCATTCCTCATCACAGTTCTGAGGACATCATTCAGGAACCCCCACGTTTTGTATACCTGGCTTCAGTTTTTGGGAACCAGGTAGAACATGAAGGATATGAAACTGCTTGACTTGTGGGCACAGACAAGAAGTTAAGCAGTTAAATGTTATTGATGGTGCCTATATTTGACAGTGGTCATAGATTGCTCCTACAGTTAATTAAAGGTAACAATTAGGGCCTTAGGAATTAGTTCTGGTCATTTATGAAATACTTTTATTTGGCTGCATGTTTTTCACAGTATCTAATGAAAAAGGCTATTGGCTCAGCTGAGTGCAAAAATAGTCATAAATGAAAATGTAGAAGAGGTATTTCTAATGCTGTCTGCATATCTTTTCATATTTCTATGGGAGCAAAAATGAGCTTATCTATAGAAGGTTGATCAGTGGGTAGGAAATGGTTAACTGTCAATCGTATGACTTGATTAACGCTGGAACACCCATCCTTCTGTTACTATTGGCACAAGGTCTGACGTGTTATTGATTTATTTAGCATTTTGATATTAGCAAATACATATGTCTAAAAGAAGCTGTCTAAAATGCAAACATAGAATACAAAGGTTTGTATAGGGTGATATAGGGCAGGCAAACATTCTGGGCTGGCAGAGCGTGCCTGACTGATGTATCTGAAATAAGGCCATATGTTAGGGTTGTTGTTGTTGTTGTTGTTGTTTACAAAAAATAAGCCTTTCAGAACAAATATGAAACCAGAAGGAATATTTGTTTATAAAGCTAGTTAGCTTGTACAATGTGCCCTTCACTCTGAAAAACACACTACCAATTTTCTGTATCAAACTGTGTTTGACAAGTGAAGCAGTAATATTTGGTATTATTGGGTAATTCACTCATTTTAACATTAGTTACGATGTATTAACTATTTATAGAGTTTAAACAGTGAGCCATCAGAAGACAAACATCCATCTGGGAGCAGTGGAGAAAACAAAATGATGCATTTAAAATATTATTTCATATGGATTAATTCTAAGCCAAGTGTGACAAACAACAATTGCCAACATTTCATCCTCTCTTGTAGCACTTAGTCGTAAACTATAATCACATCTGTTGCATCAGTATTTGTAATAACTACACTTGTGATAAATGATCACATCAAATTTTAACAGCTTTCCTAATGTTCCTAAGAACGATCGCATAATAAGGTTACCTTCCCCTAAAGCTACTATGCAAAAAGTTTGTTGCGTGTAGTATACTGACAAAAGTCAGCTACCTATCAGAGGAACAACTTCTGCAACACCTGCTTTGCAGGAAGAGCAGAATAGTGAAAGAGCAAGCAGAAGATAGAAAGCTTCCTTGAAAAATCTCCTTCCCGAAAGAGATAGTGACTGTGAGCAGGATGTATTCTGGCGTGATTCACAGTAGCCCGTTTATAACTTTTTACTTCAAGTCATTTTACATGGTATATGTCAAAGGCAAAGTGAAAGCAATAGCACAAGCAAATCAGGAGATTAACAATAAAATAAAGTCTCCTAATCTTCTATATAATGAAATCACTGCTGCCTTCTCTGTCAGAAACCTTTTTGCACTGTATGTACTGTTTACACAATTAGTGCCTGCAGTTTTGGTTAATGACATTGTACCTAAAATATATCACTCGACCAGAATATCTGCAAAAAGTTAACTCAATTTAATAAATTCTTTCACATATCTTTAATACTAACAGAAGCAGTAAAAGATGCTTTCCCTGTAAAGCTAGGCTAAACATGTCCTAAGCACTGAGGTAAGGATTCCCTGGAATACACCAGAGCATATGGATAGCTTAAGAGAGTCTTGTTATGCTTGAGATAGTGTCAGTGCCACAATATGCTGTCCAGTCTCACCTCCATTTTCGTTTTACTTCCAAACAATACAGCTTTCACTTTTTCTGTATGCTGTCTGATTCTCTGTAGTGTACACAACTTACAACCACGCTTCCCAGATCTTCCAAACTTAATTCTCGCTGGACAATTTTAGTCCTCGTTGGAGAGTCTCTGATAATCTGACAAAGAGGTGTGTTTATGCACGCAGCCGCCTGATAACCAGGACGAGGGCTGGGATGAGTGCTTAGCTAGGCATGTTCCCTATCTACCAGGGTGTGTTGCTTCAGAGGATCTTGAAGTATCCTCAGTGCAGAGAAAATGTACAAAGATAACTGTGTGCACTCTTTGTGTCAGATTCTAATCTCTGTTACAACTATTTATATATACTTATTTGTGCCGGTCTAAAAGAGATCAGAATTTTGCAGCTCAGCATATGTTATGCAGTATTAGGAGAAGCTGAATTACAAAGTAATGTGGATGCTACTATGTGTATGGTAGAGAACCTGAACAAATGGTGCCTGTATAGCTTAGCATTTCAGTTGTGGGTTACTTGAGGGCTGTAGTAATACTGTAACAAAGTATGAGAGCAAAGACCAAGCCGATGCATGATACCAGAAGATGTACAAGCTTTGCAGTCCTGGAATACTTGCTTCTTTATGGTTTATATGCAGAAAAGCCATTCTAACTAGCCCTTGAGTAGAAAAAGAAACGCTTGCATAGAAAGAGATTGTCCTGGGTATCCTGGGCTTCTAGTGCATACTGTAAAATGCTGGGAAAGAGTCGATTTTACATCTTTCTTTTACATCTCTAGTATAACATCTAAGTACCACATACAAGATAGGATTATATTTATGTCATAGATTCTTCAGAAATATACCTAGTTCAAGACATGAGAATGATGTGAAGACTATATCAAGGGCAGACTGATTTAGAGGCTTTGCTGAAGCAAGGGAGCATCCTGCAAGTAAGAAAGGAGCACGCAGCAGGAAATTTATGGTAGCAAATATCAAGTCATGCCTATTAACTGCTGTGTAGAGGCTTGCAGAGAGGACCCGGCATGGCACTTCGTGGGCTGTGGGCATGCCATTCAGCCGTTGTTCAGAGGCACTGAAATGCATTGCGCAAAATCTATGCCCTGGCAATTGAGCAAATTAAGCAGGCATGTCATTTATCAAGCTGTTGATTAAATCCATTCTGTTCTAATGCGTTAAGGGACAAAAGGCCCCTAATTCTAACTCTACAGTTTGACTGGTGAATGTGTGCACGTGCATGTCAATTGCAGAAACACGTGGCTTTCACACACATATATAATATGTTACAGTAAACTACATAGCCGTGTGATAAGTATATTTATCATAATTTCCTGAGATTCCACTCATATCTTCAGGCCTTAGTTTGACTTTCCAAACCACTGAGCTGCTTTGACTAACCAACCTTATTTAAATTAATTTGACAGATGTGAAAATTTCCTCCAATTTGCAGCCCCAAATCCAACTCAGTTCTGTACCAGAGACTTCTGTATACCTCTTCGATGCTATGAAAAAACACTGATGCCTTAGAAGAGGGCAGGCCAGCAAACCTAATGTCCTCTGAGTGATCCCTTTGGTGCGCCCATGCTGTGCCAAGCAAAAGATGGGCTTTGGCCAAACTTACTCTTTCACCTCTGCTCCAAACTGGCATGTTACCAAGCCGCAGAGGGCCGAGATGGGAGGCTGCTCTGCAGTCTAAGCCATTAGCAAGCAGCCAGGATTGCAGTTTTTTTGGGACAACAGAGAGACTTGCAGTTGCTGGTCCTGCTGCTCTGGTTGGTGGCAGGGTGTGCTGAGACACCCCACAGTGGGATTGCTTTTCAGGTGAGGATGCTAGGTAGAAAGGGGACAGGCATGCTGGGGGCAGGTTTGCAGAGCAGAAGTTGGAGACTTAAAAAAAAAAAAAAAAAAAAGCTGTTACCATGGGAGCTATAGGAAGGAGGGGAAGGGACATGGAAATTATCTGAAGTGAGGAAAAAATACCCTGATACCGATAGTTTGAGTTCTTTAGTGGCCTACCCGCCCCTCTGTGCATGCACCCCTGTGGAAGGGCTTGCAACAGCCTCCTCTTGCCACCAGCTAAGGAAACTCCTATTCTTATTCAGGCCAGTGATGCCAAAAGTCCCAGAATCAAACCCTGCTGTGTTACCTATCAGTTGGCTTCTTATTTAAGTTTCACGTGTTCCCTGCAGTGACTTGTGTAAGTCATCTGCAGAGTGGCTGTTCACGTGGCGAGCCCACCGCTAAGCTCTCGCAGGGCAGCCGGCGCTCGCGCTGCTCCGGTCTCCCCCCTCGTGTGGCTGGCTGGCAGCGAGGGGCGTGCTGTGCTGCCAGCTTTCCCCGCAGCGTCTGGACGGGTTCTGGGCTAGGAAAGCTACAGGTGAGCTAATTATTTTGGTGACAGTTGGGAGTGCCGGCACTCTGCCAGGTGGCACTGGTTCTGTTTTCTTTGGGAAGGGATGTGAAATGATTGATCAGCATTGAAAGCATGTGTGTACACATTGGGATCTCTTGTTAATTTGTTCTGTTTCTTGCATTTTTGGGAGTGCAATCCTGTTAATGAGAGGTAAATGAGAGCTCATGCTTATTTAGATATGAATCCAGAGTAGGTAAACAAAATATCTAAGAGTTCTGCTCTGGCATCTCCACAGATGGGTGCATGGATGTTAGTGCTGCACAAGCATTAGGATTAAAATCAAGAAGAGAAAGCATGCTATCAGCAGTATCATCAGTTATTGGATAAGGATTTTATATAGTTCATTAGCTTGTTAGTTGTCTGATGTGAGTTTTTCAGTATCCTAAACTTGGACTGACCTCAGGTCTTCAACTGAGAAATGCAAGGAAGTAGTCTCTGATGGGAGCAAATGGTCATATGTGGTACCTTTCCATGAGTAAAGCAAAAGGCAACTCTGTTTGACACCAGTACTATGCCTTTACTAGTGACAATGCCATTTGTTCAACAAAACAAACTCGTGATTGTGGAAAAGAGTGGGAATGTTTGTTCTCTTGGCAAAATTGTCTCTTTCCCTCCCCCCAACTCATTTTTGGAAATTGCTGGATCGTTTATTTAGACACATTAAAAAAAAAATCAGCCTAACTAGACTTGCCTAGCAAGGAAAATTTTAAAGAGCAGATTTCTAGTTTAGCTGCTAAAATGCAAGGTCTTATAAGGCAAAGTGCTGGGTAACTGCAATGACATGATTCACGTCACATCTCCTCTTGTTCTTTAGTTTTAGAGAAGACCAGGTGCCAGAGATTCTCTTCATGCGAAATAATGTGCTTGCCATAAATAATCTGGATATCATAAATAATCCGGTTCAAGGCAGAGAATTTGTGTAGCTGGTTGCTTTGTCTACCCAGATGATTCAAGAAATTTTGTCTCCCTAGTGCCAGATTCTTTGTACTATTTTTGCTTTTCTCACAAATTTCCTGTGTAAAGCGGCAAATCACTGAGTCTCGCTTCCTTCATTGGTAACATGGGGACACTCACAGCATGTTTGGAGGCTTAATTCGTGTTTGCAAAGCACTTTGAGACTCTCACATTGAAAGTGCTGTTAGCGCATAGTACTGATATTAATTATTAAATTGTAATTGGGCTCTGTGGATGTCTCACAGCTGGCTCCTGCAAACCCAGGCATTTTGAATGAGTAGCCCCTAAAATAAAGCCTATTTTAAAGAATCGGAAGCTTTAAAGTTGATTATTTGGCAAGGGTGGACCTTGGAGATATGTTTGTGGAAGAGAACAGGTTCTGGCTCAGGAGGTTCAGAGTAAAAGGTTCAAGAGGTTCTAGAGACTTGGGATATCACTGTGTGCCTGGGGCAGATGCAGGTGAAGTCGCTTCATATACTCCCAAACCCTGCTGCGGTGAGACCTCTTTCTTTGTGATAGTACAACGTGGCCCTGAGCGGATCGAACACATCTGTCTGTGACCATCCATGTCAATAAATTTTTATGATCTGTGTTTCTTTGAAACCAAATGAACTTAAATACATAAGGCATTTTTGAAAAGCCTTCTGCTAAGTTTTTATTGATGGATATGTGTTCAGGTTATTCCATTCAAAAATGGGAACATGCTACAGGGCAACTTTCTTCTACATATGAGGGGCAATCTGTTTGAGCATTGCACTGTATTTCTTGTATTCAGTAATGGTGTGAAGGAGGTCAGATAAAGTGGAAAATTATGCTATGGAACTATATTTGAAAGGGCAGGCTTTGTTTGCATATACAGGAATATATTTCAGTGTTTCCACATGACTTACAATTTTAATGCAATTATCCTCCCCAAAATCAGCGTCTTTTACAACTTTAATTTTTATTTCTAGCTACATATTGCAGTCAACAAGAGTAATTTATGATTTCCATTGACCAGTCTGTGCCTTAAGTTCTTCCTATGCAAGCTGAAAAGAAAGCTTTACTTCACAGAAATTGCAGAAGTGCAATTCATTTATTTTGGAGGATGTTTTCAGCTTTTCAGGTAGAAGGGCAAATATTCATATTTCAGACTCATATTGAAGAAACCTTGATTTTAAAAATCTTTTTTCTCTGTAATTTCTGATCTATTAAGAAACACAAGTTTTTTTCTAAACAGAAGACAACAGCTAATGCATCCGTGTTGTTTCTGCTCAGCACTGGGAGCTGATGCTGATCACTCTATGGTGAGGACCAACATTTTGCATCTGTAGCACAGGGAGGCTATTGAATAAGTATGGGCCTGGAGAAATAAGAACTGCTAACAGTCGAGGCTTAAGGTCTACAGTAGTTTGTATTGCTAGGAGTATTTTGCAGTTCAGTTTAGTGGAAGAAGTACTAATGTACAGAAATTTAAACATAATTGTGAAATGAGTTGTCATGCAAATTTCTCCCATTTTTTCTTTTCAAAACTGCCCCCCTGAGCAACTTTCTGACACTAGAGCCTTCTAGCATCGTTAAATGTTGTTGACTGAGAAAACAAACAACACTGTCACATTTGGAAAGTCAAAGCAGAAAAGTGTCTCATTTGTAGAGCGATTCATTTCGATTTTCATCTTGCTGCTGTCACTGAGGATACATGAACAACAGCAGTTGGTATTATCAGGAGACCTAAGCAGACCTGTTTCGTTGGCTGACTTGACAGCTGTTCCGTGAAAGAGATTCATGCTCACAAAATCAAAAAAGTATGAAGACCAGATTTTCTTTTTAACCCTTTTTTGGCTCACTCTATCTGGGTTATGCTTTCATGAAAAATCAAAGCAAAGGATCAGGTTGCTATTCAGAGCAGCGGAGGGATGTGTCCTAGTTAACCCTCTCCTTAACACAGTGTCTCTGAATTCTTTTTGATCAGCACCACAGTCACTGGGGAAGGTAAACACAGGTACCTAATTACCCTGATACCGTAAACAGCACAAAGCAAGGAAAAGGTATGGATTCTTCTCCTGAGGGCTCAGTATCTCAAACGACCGGATTTTTTGGCAAGCAACATCTCTTTCCTTTAAATCAACAAATATGCACATATTTAAATGTTTTAAAAACTGTATTTCCATTTAGTTTTCTGTTTGCCAGCTTTGAAAAGACATATTATTTTAGCAGATACTATTGCCAGCTGGTTGTTTTTTTATATATAGTGGGGATCCCCTGTTATGGTGGTTTTAATTTGACTGAGTTTAGATTTAGATCCCAATATGGCATCTGTCTATGCCTTGACCCCTTGGTGCCAATGTGATTTATTTGAGTGAAGAGTTTGCCCCACAGTTATTTAGATGATAGGAACTATAATATCCATTTGTCTAATACAAGTGGTACTGAATGTGCTGCACTAACATGCACTGGTGACCCCATTTCATTTAGTTCCTGCTGCAGAATTCAGTAAGTTTAACATATATTGCCATGAGCTGTTGTTGCTGTGAATTGTTACATCCAATGGGAAGTAAAAGACTGTGGAAATGAATCTCCATGAGAAAGTCAAATTTGATATAAAACTAGGCTCCATCACAAATGTGTACGCCTCACCAATTACACTAGAAGGATGACAGATTTCAGTGAGTGTTTAGCTAAGGCTATGGAGTTAGACTACGTTCAAGATAAAATGTAAAATAACTGCAAAGTGTGAATGAAAGTAGGGCAGTTCTTTCCAGTTAGTCTAGCGAGTGCTCCTGTGCATCTCTTTTTCTGAGCCTTTTGAAAAGTACTGTTCACATACGCAGAGGCTGTGAAGCACTTGTTGCCAGGGGTAAGTTAACAATTTTTGGCCTATAATCATGTCACCATGGTTAAGATTAGTCATTTTAAATAAATCACAATCTTATCTAGACTGATGTCTTGGATTGTCTCTACATAAATCCAGTTTTTTCTTTGTTGATGGTAGACACCGTGTTTTAAGGCTGGGATGAATATAAGTTTAGAAAAGCTCTCTGGGGATCATCCTCAGAGGTTTTGTTGACTCTCTTTGATTGTCATGTACTGGGACACGTGTTAGCTGTGGTATTTGACTTCCCAGTCAGATATGAAAAGCGTGTACTTTTTCTACCAACATGAATGTGAGCATAGGCTATAATAAGAAGTGCAGTGATGAGACCCATCTGTTAAGCACAGAAAAGCACAGAATCGCTTTACTCATCGAGTGTTACCACTAAAAGCCATGGACAGGACTGCTCTTGTTAATGAATGCTGTTTCCATTAGTAAGTGTTTATGGAACAAGTCTTTTAAATATGTATTAAACGCTTTTCTGGACAATATATGGCATGTGCATATGCTCATAGGGAGGCTCCGGTGGCACTCGTTCGAGATGCACATCTGTCACTCAGGAATTCTCTGCTCAGGAGCCATCCGAGCCATGTTACATACGGCCCCTTTTTCACAGGATGTTTCGTGTGTATTATATAGATGCTCCCAGAACCATATTTCAGTGTCAGCCTGAAGAGCTCAGACTGACAGAACTGGCACGTGTGTCTAAACACCGTTCAGGGCTATGGCACACTTGCCCTGCAGCAGAAGCAGAGAGAGGAAAGAAATGACAAAGGGCTCTTCTTTCAAATGGGGCTTTGATGCTTTCTCACCAGTTAAGGTACTGTATTTGAAGAGGATTTTATTTGCAACAACAGAACCTGATTTTTTTTCAATTAGCTGAAGGCTGCAGTCAGGGGTATTTTCACTGTAGATGAGTATAGGCCAGAGTCCTCCTCTTGTGCCGTTCATTACTGAGCAAGCACACCATGCAAGCAAGCAGTTGCCTCTCTCACAAGCCTTATCCTGAAAAGTGCTGCAGAGCACCTGAAACCCTTTGTTTATTATGTTGTTTAGGACTTGCAGCGACTTTAAACAGTGAATGGAGGTGTTTGGAAGTAAGCTTGTCTTACTACCTTGTTGCCTGAATTGTAAGATCTAACAATGAGGTTTACCCAAGGGATGCAGAAAGGGAGGGAGGCAAAAATGCTTGTTGCTTTTAGCAGTTTGTCTTTTGAAAATAAGCCTCAGTTTAGTCTTCCAGAGTTGCTGCAACCTGCAGAAGTCATTCATATGGCCAGCCTCAGATAATTCACAATTTTAAGCATATAAGCAGTCCTGTTGTTTTCAATGAAACTGCTCATGTACTTCAAGCTTAGCATGCGTGTAAGTGCTTTGTTAGATCCGGGCATGTAGTTAGCTATTTTCAACTTTAAAAACCAAATGCTATGTTTTTTTCACATGAGTTTAAAGACTCATCCCAGTTTATTCAGCCCAAAGACTCCTGGAACAGTTTACATGTTGATACGTTAATTGACCACACAGACCTAACAAGTTGTTCGCAAGCTGGGAGTCCTGGCAGAAGGAGGGGATGTTTCGGCTTGCCTTGCACCCAAGCACATTCTTAGTTTTCTGAGGGGTGCTACCTTTTTTTGTCATTGTAAGGGCTTCTGTGTAAGGAGCGCATGCATACATGTGCCCACGCCAACCCCTGTGCGTGGTAATTGGCACAGTACCTGACTGACACCTTTGGGAGAATGAAGGACTTAATTGTCTTACTGAGATTTTAATATCTGGTAGCAATGGAGTCTAGATGTTTTAAACAAGGCTGTCTCTTCCAACTCCTTTTTCATGAATAAATTATGATTTAATTAATTATGTGATTTTATCCCATTTCCCCTTAAAAGCAGGAATCTGCTGAGGTCCTGCTGAGATCTTAACATGTTGTTACAGTGGAGTCTAGGTGTTTCAAACAAAGCCTTCCCTTCCAACTCCTGACTTTTTTTCATTAATAAATTAGGAACCAGTTAATTATATTTTTTCCTACACTCTTTGAAAACTGCTGAGCTATTTTGTCATATGCTTGTTATATTCTGAATAGATAGCCTGACACTAAGCCTCTGAATTTTTGTGCTTTATTATGGAATTTTAGATACATAATTATTAATATCAAATTATTTAAGTGTGGGTCTCTTATTCCTTGCAAATACAATCTGCTTAGTAAGAGGTTTCATATTAATTAGGTTGTCGCATGAACTAAATATTTAAATACCTTTTATACTGTTTTGCAATATTTACTGTATCATATATTGACTATAGAAATAACACATTCATCTGCTTTTTTGGCTAAAATGAACACATTTCTGAAACTGTAAGCATCATACACTGTGTAAGTAGGTGAACGTGAATATGTGAATATGTACATATAAGCAGGGAATGGAGGATAACTGGAAAAAAGAAAGAAAGAAAGAAATTGGCCAGAGAGCTAACAGCAAAACTTGAATGAGCAATACTGCATTGCCTGAATCAGCTGTACTTCTTCACTGTGAAGTATTGACCTAAACTCTGCTACGTAAAATGGCTGTAGGATCCATGAGGTTGGGTTTTCTACAGTGAAAGAAGACTAATTTGTGAAATAAGTGAATTAGAAATCATTGTTTTTCTGTATCTTGTTTTTTCTTCCCCTGTCCTTTGGTACAGTTTACATACGATCAATTAAAATATGTGCTCTAGACTCCATTTCACTGGTGAAGCAAATCTCCTCTATATGAAGCAGAGCCTAACTGGTGCAAATATTTCTCACTCTGCTACTCTAGCACTTAGTTGCCATTGGGGAGAGCGATAAACTCGTAGCTGCCTAAGGACTAAAATTTCAACCACATTTCTTTTGATTGGTTTGTCAGAATCAAATGTTTTGACAGCAGAGTCTAGAGGGATAGGGATGAACCGGTGGGAGGGAAGTGAAGACGTGGATGTGACATAGCATGTCCCAGCATCCCTGTGTGTAGTGTCAGGTTGCGGGCAGGGATTAACCATCCAGATGCTTTAGTATAAGGAATAAAAACGGGAAAGGTAATTCTGCACGAGCGCTGTTGTTGAATAGCAGGTCTTTGGTTTGCTCTGCCTTGGCATTTGCGCTCTCCCTAAAGTTTCCTCTTCTCAGACAGAGATGGCAGCTGCAGAACAGTAAGACTGGGCAGAAGTTATATAAGAACAACATCATTACAGAGCTCTCCGCCCTTCTTTTGTTTTCATTTCTGGAGGTGAATATGAGAATGCTGTGTTCTCTCAAGGCTGAAACCTGCTTTTGTGCGGGGACCTGCGTGAGCCTAACGGCGTTAGCTGGGGAGGAGCTGCCAAGGTGGCTGCGCGGCTCGAGCCGCAACGTCCGAAGGGGAGCCTGGGGGCTGGCAGCCGGCACTGAACCTCCAGGGACGCTGTTGTTATTTCCCTTGCTTTCTGAGAGACTGCCTAGTAAATTCAGAAGCTATAACAGTAGTTCTTGCTGTTTGGTTTCAACTGCTCATATTCTCGCTTCCTATGTTGAATAGGAGGGAGGAAATAAAAAAATGAAGTTACCCTTAATACCTGCATGCAGCATGCTCAATTTGCCAAAATGCAGTAGATCTGCCCTAGAAGGGTAGAGAAATGAGATAGTTAATATGTTGTCAGGGGAGTATGTGCAGCTAACAGCTTATACATCTTGCCCTTTACTATGTCAAGAAAAAGCAGCAAAGGTTTTGTTTGGGGACCACTGATCTTTTGAGCATATAAAGTTTGACACAAATCCATTTCTAAACTGATATTCTAATACCTTAGCTCCTATAGAAAGCCTGCTCATTTTTAAAAAATAGGCCAAAGCAATAGAATCTATTATTCACTTGTTTATTAAATGTAAGTGAGAGATTCTTGCCTGCAAACCCAAGAGAAGATTGATATTTAGTTATGTTTGATTGTTAAACATTTCTATGTCCTTAAACTAAAGCTAAAAATAGAAAGGCGTGCTGAAGAGCTGAGAATATAAATATGCTCCAGTAGCTCAAACTTAAAAAAAGAAATCACAAAATATTCTGTGCTTTATTATAGTGAATCTGAGTTCTAGGTGTTTATCAGCTGAAATGTGAGTTACCATTAAATACCTGTAGGATAACCAGGTAATAAATGGCGAGCAGGTGGGAAGAGACATCCTGCGTCTGATGATTACATGTGTTAGAGTAACAGTTCAGAGATTACTTTAATAATAGACGAGGCTGCAGCCTGCTGAGCAGATGTGTGATGATACGTCCTTGACCATGCACAGAACATGCCTAAGCATCTTGCTGCAGTCCTGAGTTTCACACAAGGACAGTTGGCTGCTAAAAATAACTTAAGAGATAACAAACTAAAATATTAATAAGTTGCGGGATGTAATGATTCCATGCACGCTGAATAGCACTGCCATGCAAATGATAAAGCTCCAGAAGGAGAAAAGAGAATTAATTCTCATATTGCCACCTTGAAATGGCTTAAATATGCATGGAATCTGTTTTTGGTGACCAGACAATTGCATCCTATATGGCTTTCTGAATGCAAGCTGACAGGCTGCTATAGGGAAGTGCAATGCAATTGTTTTTGGGCTTTAGCCAGGCATATCAATCGACTCATGACTCTGCCATAGCAGCTCAGCAAAAGTAATGCAGAACGAGCTTGTCATTTTAAACTGAATAGAAGGCTAAGAGTTTAATGGCTGCACTGGGACCTCAAGCAAGACTTCCATCAACATAGTTAGCCACTGTTGTTTTCAAAGGAGCCATGAAGTAAACACTAAAGTTGCGAGAATTTACTATGTGTCCCTTGGCCCACGTGAAGGCTGGCAGGATGCCTCTCTGTGCTGTTTGTTGAACACAGCAGAAATCCTTTTTTTGTACTACTTGTGACTCTCATGAAAATTAGAGTCCCTAGTTAAATTAATTTTAGGTTTTCAGAAGGCCTCTTAATGCTACCAATAGATCTCCTACATTACTGGTCCTTACATCTTCTGTCCAAGGTTTTAAGTCACAGGGATACAGCTGTGATGGGATAAAAGGTGTTAAGGAGCTCTTCCTTTGGCCTTGAATACATATACCAGGGAACATTCGAGCTTGTCTAGCACTTCAGATTGCATTCGTGCAAGGATTTAACTGCTGAAACAGAACACAAGAAATCAGTCAATATTATAATCTGTGTTGCATTTGAAATTGCTCATTGATCGAGAAGTCTAGGTAGCAAGGGTTGCACTTCTGAAATGAAAAAGCTACAGCATCCTTGAGGTTCATGATACTATCTCAGTACAGTACATAAACTGTGCCAGACACATCCCTGTTAGACAGGCACAGAGGTGTTAACTCAGAGCAAGAAGAAGTGAAACCTATGAAGAGGATTATTTTTATTCCTTTATATCTATATATAGAGATAGATAGATACAGATATATATTTAGTGACAAATTAGCTATCCTTGAGCTAATTCTCTGTATGATAGCAATGGTTCCTCTTCTAAATAGATTTATACTTTCTCTAACAAAAACCAAGCAGTACAAGTGCTTAACACAAACAGCTCTCCTGTTTTGTTACTCTTTCAGCATGATGGGAACGCTGTCTGCAAAATAATACTTTGTCTAGAAGACTTAGTTAACCAAAGAAATCAAGTAGGTAACTAGCTCTTTAGCTTCTGGCAAGGACTACTTTGACTGATTTCCGCTAACTGAAGATCTGATCCTATTATCTATAATATGCTACATTTTAAACTAATTTTTCCCAAGTATGTTGGAAAGGCAACGAACGTGGGTAGGAAAGGCAATGCCTTTTCCACTAAGCAGCAGGCAAAAATGTGTGTTCAACTATATGGAAACGGTGACCGGCAGACAGTGTGTCACGCGCGCTGAAGCTGAGAGCGTGGCAGTCAGCCTGGTGTGAGGCAGAGGACGTGGAAGTTACAGCGCAGGCTGTGTGCCTCGGCAGCTGGGCAGGGATCTTCTGTTTCTTCATGAAAATTGAATTCGATCCATTGCTTTGGATGAAATATCCTTCCAGTAAATGGTAAATAATTAGTGTTAAGAGACGCGCTTCAGCAGCACGGCTTCAGACCCGAGTCCACTCGCGTATGCTGCTGGGTGTTTGGAAACTCTCCTTTTGTCTATATGTCTTGCTGAGTGGAATATGCATTTTGGCCTGATCCACTTTGGATGATGTTATTTGGCCAGTTAATAGCAGAACAAATTTGATTTTTCACCGACTTTTTCACCAGTAGCCTTTTGCAAGGCCTGAAGATATGAAAATCCCCAAATGTTTTTCTCTTGGATCATTTAACAACTCAGGGCTTGATCCTGTAAGTGATAGGTAGTAGAAAAGCACAGCTAAGCCACTGGTAGGATTAGGGAGCATGCTGTATTTATCTCAAAGACCAGTAACAGAAAGTTGACTTTAAAGTCCGGCATGCTCCTGCAGTAGGGAGGATATTGGTGCCTGCGTGCGTCACTGTGAGCCACGGTGACCTGGAGGGGTAGCGTTTCGTGGGAGCTGCTCCTGGGATCGTGGTGGCGGCCACTCTCCCTTGAGGTCCATTCTTCCTTGTTCCTTGATAAACCAAGTTTGTAGGTAGTAGCAGGTGTATCTCAAATCTATAAAAACTGTCCCAGCCTGTGCATGTCTTTCCTAGGTGGAAGAGCACTTCAGGCCCTGTGATGTGTCTGTGGTGCACCCGCCCTCAGCGGCTCCCTTATTCCCAAGTTCACGCTCGGCGGAGCGGTGCGCCGTGGAACGCCAGGCACTTTCTCAGGGCTCAGGTCCTGGGCAAACAGTGGCCCATGGTAGAGCTTGGCTGACATGTAAAAACACTTCAGGAGAGGAGGAGCTGAAATGCATGCCACCAGAGAGAGAGAGTAATTTTCTAATGGGGGAGGAAGGGAGAAGTGTAGGTACTGTTCCTTTGCCGCAGTTTCTCTTTCTCACAGTCCTTACTCTGTTTACGTAGATGTGCTTTTTGTCCTTGTTGTAGCACTCCGTAGTGTATTAAGTATAAAGCAAATGTTCACATTGTGTCATTGATTTCCATGGGACTGCGCACATGATTAAGGTTAAGCGTGTAGGAAAGCGTTTGCAAAATCAGTGCTTCAGGCAAGTCTTTCCAAAAAGATCCCTGCAATCTGATATTAGATAATTATAGATGTGCTATAGATAAAGCACTTTAGAAGGTATGGAAATGGATTTGAATCCATAGAAATATATTTCGCAGGGTATCCGAAGTGAAGTGTTTGTTGGATGAGCAAATGCATGAGGCTGACGGGCAAATAACCTCACAGGCAGCTGAGCTCCTTGTAGCTTGATGCTTCAAGGGGGACGTTGGGACTTATTCCTCCAGAATATGCACAGAGTATGTGTCAGTGGCAGGGAATGTGTGGAGCTCCCCATGCCAGCTGCTTTCGGCAAGGGGGTAAGAAAAAATGTTATCACAGCAGCAGCGCCTGGGTCAGAAACTTCATTGTCATTTCATAAATAAAATTACGTGTTGCTGAAAATAGATGGTACTCTCGGGTATCAACTGTAAACATGCTTTTCACGGACGTTTAATCTGGTCGTCTGTCATGGGAACCTCATGTTTAGCTGGGTTTGAATGCGTCTGTTCAGGCTGTGGGGCGCTAGGAACTGAGCAAGCCCTCGACAGGGCTGGGAGCGCTGTGCCATGGTGCCCAGTTAGCTCATCGGAGATGGGCAGCGGGCTGGATTATGTGCTGACATACAGCTCTGATTCCCCTGAAGTGACCGTTAGGTTTAATGTATTTGCTACAATTTGCCTTTCCATTTTTAATTTTTTCTTGCAACTGTACAGAAATTGCAGACTATATGAAATTGAGAGCAAAACCTGAGTGGTGTTGTAGAATATGTATTATCAGGCGAGAAATGTCTTCTTGGATCTTTAGAGGAGGGAGAATCACAGGCAGGGAAAGCCCAGGCTCAAGTGGAGTCAGTTCTCAATCCTTTACATTTAGGTATATGTTTTGTTAAATCTAGGGAAGTAGCAAAAATATCTGTTTCTTAAATAAAATTTCTAAGGAATGTCTGAAGATGAAGGCTGTTCTATGAAAAAAATTACATTATGTGAGCCTTATTTTTGGTTATATTAACACCCTTCTATACTTTCTAGCAATTTACATGGACTTCACAAGGGTATAAATTATAGTGGAAAGGGGAAAATCAGACTTCATGACACTAAGCAAACTGAATTTGATAGCTGTGTTAAATGATACATTTTTGTTTACGCTTGAAAACCTTCTTCCTGTGTTTCCTTTTATTCTGAAGAACACACTCAAGAGAGCACAGTTAGGGAGCATTTTATGCAGCCTGGGTGGGATTTTCTTGCCTCTGCTCTCTTGCCTGACAGAATGAATACTACTTCACATACCTTTTAATTTCATGGATATTCAGAAGAAACACTTACGTTACAAAACTTGTAATCTAAGGAATGAATGAAACATGCTGCACTGCCCTATCACTCATGAAGTTCTGTAAAATCAGGAGAAGTGGCAATAATAATAAAATTTCAACTCTGATTAAAACAAAATAGCTGTACTATGGCTGTTCTAACTTCAAGCTTTGGAAGCCTGAGAGTTGATGAAAGCCCAAGGATTATTATTAATTTAGTCCCTTCATTGAAACTGATTTCAGGTGTTTGCAGTGAATGAAATAATGCATTTACAAGCAAATGTTCTAGTACAATAATCTACCAATCTACCCCCCCCCCCAAAAAAAAAAACCCCAATAACTAGCCTTAAAATAAGGAGAAACATATTTTCAGTGCTGAATTTATGTTTTTGAAAGCATGTGTGCAGTGTGATATGTACTGTCTCAGATGCCATTTTCATTCTTTGATGCTTTTTGTATTAGATTAATACCTCTAGGTGATTTAGGAGGCAGAAAATAACCTGTACAGCTTCGTTTCAGAACAGAATAATCCATGTACTCGCTGCAGTGTTTTATGTCTAAAACCTCTGCAAAATAAGTGTGTTGGCAGGTAATATGTAGTAGACTGTAGCATTTTAGGATGCTGCCAGCCTTTACCTATTTGTTGTTATTTGATTGTCAGGCGTTTCCGTGTTAAATCAGCCATCTCGACTCAAACCACCTTTAGTGGTGGCATAGATTAAAACAAGTTTAAGTTCCCCCCCTGTCATGGTTGAGTTGAGTCAGGACCGCTGTTGCTGTAGTCTTATTGCATGATTCTTAAGCAGCCAGGAAGGCGGCTGGCTCAAGCAGCTAACCCTAGTGAAAAAGTGATTTATATTCTAGTGGTGTGAAACAGCTGGAGGAACTGATTTGGACTTGTTATGACCCAGGAGAAAAAACTTTTTTCATTCATATCAGTTCTGTAAACCACTAACTGCACTAAAAATGAAAATTCATGACTTTTTTTTGTCCAGCCAAATTATGGGGACAGTAATCTCTGGCAGAGAGGCAGAAACCTGCCTTCTGTTGGGATTAATTTCCTAATCTAAACTTCAGCCTTGGCCTCAGATCCATTTTTTCAAAATGCATTATTTTCCCAAAAGTAATTCCAAATATTTGGGCATTAACAAGAAACCATAATATTACAAGGTAGAAACAAAGATTTTTTTTTTTTTCCTGTAATAGGCTACGTGTACATTCCCCCCCACCCCCCCAGTTTTACAGACACATGGAGATGTGAACTTGTCTCTGCGGCTATTTCTGTAATTAGAGTTCTCTGGAGGTACAGCTGAGTTGGGACATCACAGCAAGTTGTGCTGTGAGCGTACCCACGCGCAGCCTTCCTTTCCTCACTCTGTGGTTACTTGAGCCCATAGTAGCTGGAAGTGCATTGTGCATATGATTTCACAGTAGCGTGTGCCTTTTTCATAAATGGAATTTGCTAAATAAGAATTATTATAATTAAAATGGCATTTTCCTAAAATTATTGCTGTGTACCACTCAGAGTCACAGCAAATCTGAGGCTGAACATGCTACGCGTGCTGCTACCCCTTATGGCGCCTCATGAAATAATCTCATAGGGTCCCATCCAAGATACACCTGGTAAAGTCATCCAGAAATACAAATCTGTAATCATGAGGAGCAGTTTAATCCAAGTTCAGAAATGTCAGATCTTCCAAATTAATGTGAATACTGTGGGTCGCGCACATTCCCATATGCTTAACTCATGTGTGCCAACACCAGAAGGGAACATATCCTGTGTATTCCCATATCCAACGGGTGCCTTTCGTGCAGACATGCAAATACTGACAAGTGGCATAGAGGTGCAGAATGACATTTTGTGTATTTAAATTAGCTTCATGCATTTTTAAAAATATGCTTGGGGCAGGGGAAGTGTTTAAAAAAACAGAAAAAAAGATAGTTCCTGTCCATAAATTGTGATTTTGAATAATAAAAGGACGTGTTGTAAAATCTTTTCTGTATGCGAAGTCTTGCTGATGCTTGGCTGTGTCATACAGTCAGTCTCCAGCATACTGCCTCGTGTTAATCAGAGGGGAGTTCTGCTTACAATCTGGCAAGTGAAGCTCATAATTATAAATACATGACTAGAGGCTATGAATTTACAACCAGCGTGACTAAAGTTGGACTCCTGAATCCATAATCACTCATCTAAATAAGTGTTCTGGCTTTAAAAAGTGCTATTGAGTTCAGTGGAGATCATTCAGGAGTGAAAGTACTCAAAAGAGGTACTGTATTTTATGTGAAACTATTGTATTTGTATGTAGGAAAATATATTTTTTCTGAAATTTTTTTCTTTTGCCTTTTTTTGGAGTTTTCAGCGGAAAAAAATGAAACCTAACACTTTTGAGGAACAAAATCTGATGTTTGGTTGTTGAAATCTAGTCACCTTAGAAATAGAA
The DNA here is from genome assembly GCF_040807025.1 of Struthio camelus. Taxonomy (NCBI): domain Eukaryota; kingdom Metazoa; phylum Chordata; class Aves; order Struthioniformes; family Struthionidae; genus Struthio; species Struthio camelus. The sequence continues at coordinate 11,967,531 of NC_090951.1, forward strand.
GGGTCTTGTTTATCTAAAAAAAATCTTATCCCAGTCTGTTCAACAGTGTAGACAATCAAATAATTTAGTTAAAGATTGAAGAATAAGTTTAGAGAACTGTATTTGATATTTTAATATGCCACAGGATTCATACAGCTCAGCAGACAATAAATGCTGCTTACTGAAATAGCTGCCCTCCACTTTTCTGCTAATAAGAGCCACAGTGATTTAATCCATTGTATTTATACAAAATAATTAAAATATAGATCCTCACAGAGACCTTTTGCATAGTTTCCTTATTAATTTGACAAATTTAGTCCCTAAAAAATGAGGTTTATCACTGAAATAGCAATAGAATTTCTGTGATGTTGCTAAGCAGTATTATAATTGTAGGTTTTGGACAGAAAGTGCTCTTGTGTGTCAGAGAAGGTAATGGCTCATGAAAATGCATTAACCTTTCACGCCGGGGCATGAGACTATATCCTAGGCTCAGTCCTGTAGGTACCAACTTCCTCCTGCAAAGATTTACCTCAATTCCTACAGAAGACGAAAGGATTGTAAAATCAATAAAATCATTATAGTTTTAGCTATTCCATTTTGAAGAAATGCTTGCAAGCAATGTGCATTATTAGCACAATGAGCTAGGTCCGTGCTGGTGGGCTTTGCTGGAATATAACCACACGAACCCTGTGGGCTGCAGAGTGTCTGACAAGTGTTTACATGCTAACATTCATTAGGCGACTCGGTCAAGCAATTCATGCTTGATTAATTGATTATCCCATGGTGACAGTTCATTTTTTGAAATAGCTGCCAACCTGGGCAGGCGCAAGACAGTCAGACCAATGACAAAAGACATTGATGGACAAACACTAGGCTTACTGAGGAACTGCCGGAGTGACAGCCCGGCATCTACAGAGCTTAATTAATGCCTCAAAGACATGGCAACGCTATAAAGACTGCTTATTTCTTTTCTGTGCATTTATGAATTGTTAATGCAGTCAATACATATTAGCTTCATTTGTTGTTTGGTTAAAGCGCAATTTTAAATTTTGAAGTTAAGAGTTGCCTAAATATCAGATTTAAACAGCGAAATGTATGAGTCCTTACAGATTTATAGGGTGTTATTGATGGCTAAAAAGCCAAACGTAATTCCTGACTTTGTTTATTCCAGCATTACAGAATTACTAAGAGTTGGCATTGCAGTGCTTATTGAATAAATTCATTTCCTTGGCAGTGTGTGCATTTTGAATTTTCTGAGTTAAGACTGAAAAAGTGGATGCATCAGCACAAGCTAGTAAATAGCAACAGCACTGCAAGAGGATTTCAAGCTAGAGCAATGCAAGAAGGCGGCTCTGAACCTTCTTCTTTTATCCACATACAGTAAATGTGTTGGAACAGATTATCCCTCGCCTAACAGTACTGAAGGCCACTGAATTACCCAAGAGACAAGTTTGGCCAAATATTAATTTGCAGCAGATGTTCGACTAACTAATTATTTGAAAGAATTTGAGTGTATTGCGATATAATTACCTGATACTGCGTTTACTGCTTTCAGAGCTGGCTTTTTGTCTTATTCTTGCAATAGAAGCAGTAATGCAAAAGGCATGGTATAAGTTTTCTGAGTGATCTCTTCTTTTTGCAAGTATAAAGACAGAAGAATCCCCAGTCATTGCAAGACTGCAGCGTGCAGGTGAAGTCAGGAGCTGACTGCTCTGTAACCTATCCCATGCACAGATGCTGTTTCGAGCCTTGGTCAGACAAATATTCAGATAGCCTCTCTCCTGTCATCGTCCACCTCCATACCTCTCCCTCCTCAATATCCTTGCACATTGTGCATATGGGGTGATGGGGCAGGACTATGCTGCGCCATCAGACACGGTTCTTCATCCTGTCTGTTGGTCTTCGTCCTTCTCCTATTACGTCCAGGGAAACTACTGACGCTCGCGTCCCTTCTTGGCCACCCCATCAAAGGTTTGAGCTTGTTCTCCATGAAGTCAGTAGGAGCTCTACTGCTAAATTCAGTCACAGCCAGTTTTTAAATAGCCCTTTCATGGTGTTTTTATTTAGAGTTTTTACAAAACTTCAGACTTCTGGATTATGAGTTTTCTGGAGTCATGGAAAGAGAATTTTATGAAGAGAAATGAAAAAGATTGGGCTTTGCCATAGAGAAAGGATAAACACAACGGGATCCAACAAAATGATTATTTGAGTAGAGCTGGAAAATTGAGGAACTGTCTATTCATTTTTTTCATGAAACAGCATCATAAGCAAGGTACTTGAAGTGAAATCTAGTAAATTTGCTGAAATTTGATTTTTTTTTTCACACGGTACAGAGACTGCAGAGTGCCGTATCACAGGGATGCCATACCGTGCGAAAGTCTAATGGTTTAGAAACAACTAGAGACACCTACATGTATCATGAAGATGTCCTGAGTATGTTATAAAATAAAGATGATCTTTGCAAGAAACGTGAACGCTCCTGTGTTAGGGCAAAAACTGTCTTTTGCTAATGAGAAGCTTGAAGAAACTTTACTTGAGAATAGTTTATTCCATAGCAAACTATGCTGCGTTTTCCTCTAAATCATATTGTACCATCTATTGCTAAAGGATATTTTACTAGATGAGCTGCTGATCTGCAGCAGCATGGCAATTCCGATGTTCCTATTAACAGAGCCTGCTAACTGTCATTTCAGTGGCAATTAGCAGGCAAACCCTATTACAGAAATAAGATCACCTAATCCTCAACTCTAGTACATGCTAGTCACTAGGATAGGTGTTTAATTATAAGGCTTCTGCAGGCTACATGTATTTTGTGCAAAAATTCCAGAAAATACAGAGTTGTGTTAGAAGACTTCACTTTAGAATGACCAGTTAGGCATCTGCTACTTCAAAATTATTACTTCAGCCCTTTAAATTGGAATAACTACTTTTCTGTGCTGTTCAGAGTGGCTTTTTACAACTTGTGATAATGTAGGAATGCCAGCAAGGTCTCAAGTGTCACTAGCAATTTTCCTCTCTGTTGCATTTTTAACTTGTTTACCAAGGTACAAAGCAAGAAAAAAGATACTCTGAGAGAGCCCACCAGGTACATTATCCACTCGGTGGTTTGATCCTTTTAAACTTGTTCATTAGGTGTAGCAGAAAGAGACAAACAGCGAGTGAGTGAATGAGAGAGACCCCGGGTTGCACACTGTAATGCACTCAGCCGTTAAACAGCCCAGCACTGTGCTGAAAAACCCCTTCTGCTTGTATTGCCGTTTGTGTGGCAAAGACTCAAAAATTAGTACGTCCATTTTTGATTTAACAGAACTGTAGCTGCTGCCTTGAGGTTTCTTGTTTGGTTGGGTTTTGTCATCTTTTTCTGGTAGAAAAAAGACTAACTCCAAGGAATATGAAATCTAACCAAAGTTAAGGGCAACCTGGATTTTCAGTTAAGCTGGAGCATGGGGACAATTTCCATGCAGGATGACGATGTGTGTTACCCTCTCACTCCTGCAGAAGCTGTCTTTGGGTAGGGGCAGTTTGCTTGATGCCTCTTGGGACTTTGTCCTCTGCATAATCTAACTAGCTCTTCTTTAGGTGACTTATCTCCTGCACTTCAGTGTAGGATATGATGCTTTTCAAAGTATTTAACACTAGCCCAAACGTGCTGCCCTTAGAGTTAACAGAAACTTGGAACTTTTTGTTTCTTGTTTTTGCCAGCCAAGAGTCTACATACAAACCTTGACCATACAAGCAGAATTTGGCCTTAAAGTTTAGCTGCACCACAGCATAAGTTGCTGTAATGCTACTAAGAACTCTCAGCACCAATGTGTTTTAAAGTCTTTTCAATACTGTTTCTATTTCATAGGGCCAGGAGAACTGCTCTGAATCTCCATTTCCATGATATACATGCTACTCCCAGTCTTTTATTGCACTTAATAGTTCCCTGTTGTGAGTTTAGGGCTCAGAATCGTGAAGGTGTGCCCTCTTGGGCTGACGCACTTTCGAATTACCACAATTAAATCTCAGTTACAACAACTAAAAGCAAAACTATTAACAATCCTTCAAAATTTTTACACAAAAAATTTTCACAAAAATGAGGGTTTTTTTTAGCAGCTCAGGTTACTCATTTTTTTGTCTATTCTTCCCCAAAGCCCTAGATACATTTTCTCAGTAGCTCTTTCAGTTACAAGTATCAGTGTTATGATTCTTTGTCATGCTTTGTATTTTCCTATCCCAAGACTCTAAATCTGTTCCTTTTCTCTTCCGTGTTATCTTTAACGTCTTCGTAACAAAAGTGCTGCAAAAGCCATTGGAGAAAGATCAGTCTGTCTGACAACATCACTCTTTGCAGTATGGTAGATTTTGAACAGAGGTTCGCAGCTCTGTTATATGAAGTAGCAGATCTTGAACAATGGAGGATAAGCATCAGAAGCATCTAGGGAAAACCTCTGATTTCAAAGTGCTGTTGTGTGAATATGAATTTTAACTAGCAATAGGAAAAAAACAGAGTATCTCCTTTTAGTAGGCTGAGTTCAACCCTACTGAAACAAAAGGGCTGGAGGAACTGATAAGTATTTGGGACACAATACAAAACAAGTCAATGAAAGAGTTCCTTATAACTTCAATAGTCATCAAATCAGGTTTTCTAAAGCTATATTTTTCAAACGCTTCTGTACATAAATCTTCACAAGCATTAGGAGCAAATTTATGATTATGACTGAAAGTTTGGCAATCCTGAGAAAGGGAAGATGCAGCACTGGCAAAAAAGATTGGCCCTTCTAAAAGCAATCCCAAAGGAAGGATCAGTGCCCAGCGCCCTGAAAGGTTGAAAGCAGAGTTATTGGCTGGAAACTACCCAGGGCCATCAGCCCCTGATGCTTTAGGGTGTGAAGAGGGAGACTTGAATTTGCCTGCAGGAATGCTAGGTGTTGTGCCCTGTCCGTTCATGCTCATGTCCGTAAGGCCTTATGCTGCTGCCTGCAGAAGGACAGCAGCTGAAGCTGCCTGCAGCTCAAAGCATGGGGCTCCTAGCTGGTGCTGCGGAGGCTACGGGCATTATTTCTGGACCCTTTCTCTGGGAAGCTGAATTTTAAGCAGAACTGGGGATTCTTAAGTGTTGATTATTTCCCCAAATAGATCTTTCCCTTTCTGTTGTTTAAAATAAATGAATAAATGTTGAGGCAAGAGATCTGAAAGATTTGCATTTGCAAGGACGGTTAAATGGCAGTTGCCAAGAACAGCTGGAGCGTGTCTAACGTGCTGCTTCTCTGTGTCGGGCCTCCACGGACTTGTACGCAAAGCCCTGCTTGCACATAGCTTCATGGCTAGGCAATGGGAAATATCCAAGAGGAAGAGATGAGCTACATAAAGACTTGTCCTCAAAAGTTCCCTGAAAATATTGTGTGCTTCTGAAGCAATGGAGTGGGTTTTTTTTCTTGGAGCTGAGTGAGGCTGCAAGAAGGACTGTTAGCCATGCGTCTGCTGCTTGCCCCTAGTCCTGCACTGGCCCAGGATGATGATGCCGCATTTTATCTTCGTGGTTATTGGTGTCTGGTGTGGAGCACTTCTAGTGTTACACAGGCTGGAAGGACTGTGTTTTGTTTCAGTTTCCTTTTGCAGGGCTCATTTCTTAAGTTTTGTGCAGCTCTGTTACCCAGTATAAAAGGGAGGTTAAACTCTAGCTGGAGTGTCCCTGTAGGCAGAACCTTCATTTCAGAATAGTTTCTCTAAATATTTATAGGTTTAGATCCAAACTTGACGTGTATTTGACCTTCATACATATTTCAGTTCTGGTCTACTCTTTACATTGAATTTAAGTACCTTCTAGCTATGTTCAAATACACGATTTTGGCTGAAAGGTTTGGACATAAGGGAAATTTATTGGGAAAAAGGGGGAAGAGTAACAAAGTACCTGTGCATTCATATAATTCATGTAGATATAAATATGTAGCCTTAGATGTGTTTGTGGAACTGAAATTATACCCTTAAAGCAGTAGTTTCATCCTTAATTCAGCCTATGAGGCTCTAAAAATATTCTGTGGCTGTAAGGACCTCTTTATATTGAAGCCTGTTAGGAGAAAGCTCACTTTTCTTATCTTTTGGGGACCTTTTATCACCTTAAAAGCAATGGACTTGCAGGGGTCTGCAGTCCATAATGACTTATTGACAGCTACTGCACTAACGTGCTTATGGAGAGGTAGAAACATAGGGGTGCCAGCTCTGTCCTCACAGATTGCCTCCTCCTGAGCATCCAGCATCTGCACCATTTTTGTGAAAGTAAAGTTGACAAATATTATCTATGAGGGAGATGTACCACACTTTGTATGCATTGCCTCTGGAATACAATTTTGCAGGTGAAAAATCCCTCTATTGCATCATCAGACTGTAACTATACAATATTACTAGCTTGCAGCTGTTGAATTTTAAATGAAAGGTTTAATTCTCTGTGTTTTTTTACCGCTCCATACTAATGCAGGAAGTAGTATGTACTAAAGCTCTAAGTAACATATATGATGCATCATTTTTTCCATGTCCAGCAAAAAAAAATAGCTACCAAAAATTTCAATTTTTTGTTTCAATGCCTTCAAATAACCTTTCCAAATGCTAACTTCCTTGTACGGCATTCTCCAGTAATTTTAGTTAGGGCAATGTAAACGCCGTGTAATTTGCAGTTTTGCTTTTTTTTTTTTTTTTTTGAAGTACCTCAGCTAGGTTTTTTTTCATAATTACTGTGTTTTTAAATTGATATCAAATTTCCCAACCATATTATTTTAATCACAGTAACAACTTTCAGTTTGCATATTGAATAACAGTCCTTTCACATTATTCAAAATTGGTTTGTATCTGGTGAACTTCTAATAATTTTTCCTTGGATTCTGACAGTTATTTAATTATCTTGTTAACATGGATCATTTGATTTTATATCAGCTTAAACTGTGGTCTCAATGAGGGGTTATTTTTGCAATATGCTGTGTTGATAGCAAGGTACAGAGAACTCAAATGGATATATATCTTATTAAATGCAGATTTCATTAGCATATTATGTTAATACTCTTTTAAGTTCAGTAAATTTCTGTGGCACACTTAAAAGGCTATATATAAGCTTCTCTTTAAAGCTTTGGATAAACATTCTGAAGCTTTATCTTGGTGTTTTTGTATATGTGTGTATACAGGTTTTTACTTTTGGCTTTTGAAAATGGTCGTCTGTGGAAGAATGTTTCCTCACTTACATTGCAGTTGGTAGTAGATTGTCCTCCCAACATTGCTCGTGGTTTTTGGGCTTGGGGTGGTGTTTTTTACCATACATATGTTTAAAAAAAAAAAAAAAAGCATCTCCTTTGGCAATAAACCATTTTGTTTAGGATCAGAATGCTTGAGGAGAACAATTATATCTTTTTCTTAATAAAATTCTCCAAGTAAAAATAAATCATATTTTTTACATCTCTCATTTCAGTGTCAGTCCTCAAAGGACCCATTCATTTCTGTTGCATCATGGAAAGTAGAGAGCTCTATCCAGCAGCAGAGCTAGTTGTGTTTAATGCCATGTCTAGAACAGAGAGTGATGGGTTTCTTTATAAATACTATGTTTCCTTTGCAATGCCACTTAGGTAGACTATGCCAACATTTTAAATTGGTAATTAAACTAAAAAAAGTTGAGAAAAGACTAAATGAGTTTTTTTCTGCTGCAGCATTGTTTACCTTTCAGTGTGGATCATTTTGCTTAATCCAGAATGTTTCATTCTGTCTTGGGATGTCTTTTTACCTCTATTTTTTTCAAGAAATATATATTTTTTGAAATTTAAACTTCAAATATATCAGTTTAGAAAGGTCATTTTTGCTTGAACGCACACTTTTCAAATTATCCATTCGAAGAATTTTACACAGCTTTACTCATAAGTAAGCTGGGCTGCTTTGTTGATACAGTTCATCTAACAAAACAGAAAGGCAAATTTGCAATGAAAAGATTTATAAACCTGACTGTCTGTGTTACAGAAATGCCTGCAAACTTTCATTTATATTTTCTTTATGGTTTTCTTTGCTGCAGTAAATGTTCAGTAGAGCTGGGTGAACAATATGCCATGACTAATTTACTCAGTTTTTTAAATCATAAATTTGTCCATAAACAGAATAGTCAAATTTCTTTTGAGTATTTCTTACTTTTAAATCCTTTGTTCTATTTACACTTTTATTTAAGAACTGTAAATGCACTTTAGGAAACATTTTCAAATATTCACTTAAAACTTGTTCTTTCTATGCGGGCTATTGTGCCAGCGAGCTCATTCCCTGGCTTAAATGTAGACAGGGAAACACCAAAGGTGCACGAAAGAGGTCTAAATGAACTCATTTATAGCCTCAGAGAAAGTACCAGTAGGCTGTTTTGCAGCGTTTGTGTAGGTTGCTCATGCTGCTGGTGCTCCATTATGAAAGGAGAGTTTTGGAGCTATCTGCCACCTTTCCATGACTTTATCCCATCATAATGAGTGAATGGGGCGGGTGCTCTGGTAACGAAGGATACAGAGAAGGCAGAGTTGCTGAATGTCGTCTTTGCTTCAGTCTTTACTGCTAAGGCCAGCCCTCAGGAACTCCAGACCCTGGGGACAAGAGAGAAAGTCTGGAGAAAGGAAGCCTCTCCCTTGGTCGAGGAGGATCGAGTTAGAGATCATTTATCCAAACCTGACATCCACAAATCCATGGGCCCTGATGGGATGCCCCCACGAGTGCTGAGGGAGCTGGCGGATGTTATTGCTAGGCCACTCTCCATCCTCTTTGAAAGGTCCTGGAGAACAGGAGAGGTGCCTGAGGACTGGAAGAAAGCCAGTGTCACCCCAGTCTTCCAAAAGGGCAAAAAGAAGAAGCCAGGAAACTACAGGCCTGTCAGCCTCACCTTCATCCCTGGAAAGGTGATGCAACAGCTCATCCTGGAGGTCATCACTAAGCATATGGAGGACAAGCAAGTGATCAGGAGTAGTCGGCGTGGATTCACCAAAGGGAAATCACGCTTGACCAATCTGATAGCCTTCTATGATGGGATGACTGGCTGGGTAGATGAGGGCAGAGCAGTGGATGTTGTCTCCCTGGACTTCAGCAAGGCTTTTGACACTGTCTCCCATTACATCCTTGTAGGTAAACTCAGGAAGTGTGGGTTAGATGAGTGGCCAGTGAGGTAGGTTGAGAAGTGGCTGGATGGCAGAGCTCGGAGGGTTGTGGTCAGTGGCGCAGAATCACAGAATCACAGAATCGTTTAGGTTGGAAGGGACCTCTGGAGATCATCTAGTCCAACCTCCCTGTTCAAGCAGGGTCACCTAGAGCATATTGCCCAGGATCACATCCAGACGGCTTTTGAATATCTCCAGCGAAGGAGACTCCACCACCTCTCTGGGCAACCTGTTCCAATGCTCTGTCACCCTCACAGTGAAGAAGTTTTTTCTCAGGTTCAGGTGGAACTTCCTGTGGTTCAGTTTCTGCCCATTGCCTCTTGTCCTGTTGCTGGGCACCACGGAGAAGAGGTAGAATCTAGTTGGAGGCCTCAGAATCTAGTTGGAGGCCTGTAGCTAGCGGTGGGTGTCCCGCAGGGGTCAGTCCTGGGTCCAGTCTTGTTCAATGTATTCATCAATGACCTGGATGAAGGCACAGAATGCACCCTCAGCAAGTTTGCTGATGATACTAAACTGGGGGGAGTGGCTGACACAGCAGAAGGCTGTGCTGCCCTTCAGAGGGACCTGGACAGGCTGGAAAGCTGGGCAGAGAGGAACTTCCTGAAGTTCCACCAAGGCAAGTGCAGGGTCCTGCACCTCCGGAGGAATAACCCCAGGCACCAGGACAGGCTGGGGGCTGACCTGCTGGAAAGCAGCTCTGCAGAGAAGGACCTGGGAGCGCTGGTGGACAAGTTAAGTATGAGCCAGCAATGTGCCCTTGTGGCCAAGAAAGGCAAGGGTATCCTGGGGTGCATTAGGCAGAGTGTTGCCAGCAGGTGGAGGGAGGTGATCCTGCCCCTCTCCTCAGCCCTGGGGAGGCCTCCCCTGGAGTACTGTGTCCAGTTCTGGGCTCCCCAGTCCAAGAGAGACATGGCGCTACTGGAGAGAGTCCAGCGGAGGGCTACACAGATGATGAGGGGCCTGGAGCATCTCTCCTCTGAAGAAAGGCTGCGAGAGCTGGGCCTGTTCAGCCTGGAGAAGAGAAGACTGAGAGGCGATCTCATCAATGCGTACAAGTATCTGAAGGGAGAGTGCCAAGAGGATGAAGCCAGCCTCTTCTCCGTGGTGCCCAGCAACAGGACGAGAGGCAAGGGGCACAAACTGAACCACAGGAAGTTCCATCTGAACATGAGGAAAAACTTCTTTGATGTGAGGATGACAGAGCACTGGACTAAGTTGCCCAGACAGGTAGTGGAGTCTCCTTCTCTGGAGATATTCAAAACCCACTTGGACACAGTGCTGTGTAATGTGTTCCAGATGACCCTGCTTGAGCAGGGAGGTTGGACTAGATGATCTCCAGAGGTCCCTTCCAACCTCAACCATTCTGTGATTCCATAGGCTCATTTTCCCCCTGTCTAAAGCATGGGTTGTGTGTGAAGGTGCTGTGGGAAGTTGTGGTGACGGCGGTTTTGGTGCCAGCAGTGGACCAGGCTGTGCTGGCGGGACGGCTGGCTGGGAGCTGGTTCCTGCCCGGCTCCAGAGGGCGCCTGCTGTCCCATGTGCACAGGAAGCCACCCTCATGGGGAGCATGAGCAGCATGACGGTGCCTACGCTGGCTCTGGGTACCGGGGGGATATAAGCAGCGATACTGGTAGATAAGTTGGAGTGGTGTTTGTTTTAAACTCTGATCTATCAGGGCAATCCAGTGACAAGAGGAATTTGCCTTGTACATGTTGCAGTCGTACTACAGCCAGGTTGGGTACCATGTTGACTGAGAAATGTTTTAATATCTTCTGAGCATTCTTCTTTTTTTTTTTTTTAAACTGAAATATATTCAGTCCAGGAAGTGGAAAGAACAAAACTAGAAAACTTCTTTTTTTTTCTCAGTATAAATAACCTGCAACTTAGATTTGATTTGAGGAATCCTGTATTACCTTCATTGCCTTGGAGACTCATGCTAGTATCGGCTGTCTTGTCAAGTTACGTTTGACACTGACACCATCGTGGCCCACTGTGAAAATGAAGGCACTTCTAGTCTGCTTTTATTACTATTTCCACACTGAAGGGAGAAAAACCCTACCATCTTTAGGATCAGATCTTGCCCAGAGAGTTGAGTAATTATTAAACCTGTTGCAGAGAAAACGAACGAGCAAAATCAATCAGATATAATGAATGAATACATTAGGTGCTATCAAGTCCTGCTGATAAGGGAGAGAGAATATTTAACTCCACTAATTAAAATAGCATGGAAAGATATACAAACTTGAAAATGTAGCACGGAGCTTTTGCCATGTGCTTGCCACACGCGTTATCTGTCTGACGTGGCCCAGAGCAGGCAGGTCGGGTTTCTCCGTGAGTCACCGTACTTACAGCATTACTAAGTGCAGGCTGTCCAGGGTAAGTGCCATAGTAATGTGAACCCTGCGGTGAAAGCCATGCTATATCACCTGCAGCACAACTGCTTTCTGCTCATGCTGCCCACTGATTTTCACTGGTTTTTGTCTGTGCCACCAGCCACAACGTGAGACCGTGGTCTTCCTCTCCCCTGACTGCAGTCTGCTGTTTAGCAGTGAGTTTGCTCCGTGATGCCTGTATGTGTTAGTCAATGCCAATTTTCCCCTCCTTGTGACTGAGGAGCGTTGTCAGAGAAACTGCTTGTGGTCTGTGGCGGTCTGTGCCCAAACAACTCGCCCTGGCTCCCGCCGCTGGGCTGCCGCGTGCCCGGCTGGCTCCGCAGAACGAGGCCGTCGCTCCGGAGAAGCTGCACGCAGCAAACCAAAGGCAGCTACGCCTTCAAGAAACCTCGGCTTGCAAAATTGCTGCCAAAGAACATTTCCACTTTCTTGATAAAGGGAATAGAGAGTTTGTGCAACTGGGTTAAGAAAATGCTGTCGTTAAATCGTGCTTTGTTTAGGGAGCAAAAGTCAAAGCTAGGAAAGCTAATTTCCTTTTCCCAAGGCAAGCGACTCAGGACAACTTATCCGCTGAGACAGGAGGTGGTGAATCCTCTTCTGCTATGTTGACCTGCGCTTCCGTGCTTGCTTCTGATTCCTCTAAATGACTAGAATAAGATGGTTTCTCTTGTTAATTAGAGCCATTCTCATAGCGAAATGGTGAAACCCACATAGGATTTCTCTTGGAATAGTAACGGTTTGCCCTCCGCTTGAATGTTTTTAGAACGTCATTGGTTAGTTGCTAAAAGGACCGAAGTTCTAGGTGTCAAGAATATTAAAATAGTCAGAATTACTGAAATGCTGTCTCAGCGGTTCTTTGTGAAGCATCTTTCATTATAATCATATTACTGTCTGTTGGTGGTGTCATGAAGGGCTGTGATCAAGTGGGTCGAATGCTGTAGAAACGCACATAAATGCACGCACCCTTCTGAACTCAGTAGGAGCCAGAGTTTGACTCACAGTCTCTAATCTGTGGAATTTGAAATCTAATTCACATTAAACTGCAAAAAAAATACATGAAGACCAAGAGGCAGAAGGATAACTTGGGCGTGCAAGGTAGCTACAGGGCCAGGGGCAGCCCTTGTGGTGGAGGGAAGGGGAAGAAGGGTGATGCCGTGCCGTGTCTGTCCCGTCCCTGCAAGGGCTTTTGTCATGCAGATGCTACCTCGTCAGAAAAGCGGAGGACGATAGGCTGCTCCGTCCTGCTCCCTAATAAATTCCTTTGCTGTTACCCATACTCACGGCTTTATTATGTGAGACATTTGCAAATGGGAATTATTTTCCCCTACCAAAAAATATAAGTAAATAACCAAAAAACACAGCGAGGCCGATGCTGCAGAAGTCTCTCTGCGGATCCCTGGAGCAAAGGGCAGGCTGCGGCTCTCGGGCTGCGAGGTGGCAGCTCTGTGCTGCCAGAGCGCCTCTTCTGACTCCCCCAAAATCATTTACAGTGGAAGGGGGAATCCTCCTGCACACTTGAACCAGACTGTGGTGGTGGCACCGCCACGACTAATGCGAAGGGTGAATCAAGTACAATTCAACCTTTGAAGTTGGAGGGGAAGAAAAGAGTAAAATTCACTCTCCTGTACCGTAGGTCTCCAATTTCTAGTCTGTGATTTCATGGAGGAAAGAAATTGTGCAACTGAACTCCTTTTAGAAACTGTGTCCTTGGCTTATTAACTTGCTTTATTTATTGTCTAATTTCTGGAAAAAAAACATAAAAAGGGCTGCATTTGTGGATAGGGGTTATATTATTTTAAAAGACATCTTAGTTAATTATTATCTACTGAAACATCACGTAGGAGATAGTCTCTCTGTCACACAGCTTGATACTTCATGCAGTAAAAGGTAACTGTCTTCTCTAGTTCATTAAATTATGTTGTGGTGAACTTATCTCCGCTGGGTCTCAATTAAGAAATGAAGCCAGTGCCTTTAGAGGAAAAGGCAGAGAACAATCAGAATATACTGAATATATAATGTGATCTGTGGAAACAAGCAGGAGGAAAAAAATGGTTGGCAATGTGTAGGCATTAAGAACGTGTCTCTCAAAGATCGCTATATAGAGGTACAATATGATTAGACCATTATGGTTCATTCGGAGCATGTAGGGCTTTTCAAAATTTAAGTTGTCTTTTCAAAGTTCATTGACTACTGTAAATTTACTGTAGTAAATATTCCTTTTCCTTACTACTCCCCTTGTCTCCATTTTAGCATGCCTGGGAACTTTTAACATATTGATTCTGGGCCCAGTTTCTATTAACAATAATTATAAAACTGCGGTTATTTTAGTGTTATATTCTAATTTAACATTTGCTTTTCAATAATATCTTTGTTTTTCCTTTTTAACAGAGTTTAAAGTGTCTAGCAGAAATAGTCTCTGCAGGTATTTTTCTGCACAAAAACCACAAAAAAATCTCTCTTTGTTAAATAGTGACAGATATGTAGAACAGAAAAGGAATTTATCTCAACTTTTGTTTCTCAGAGCTCCTTCCCTACCTCTCTTCTTTGTGGGCTGTACACGTTTTTTTTTCTAGTTCTCTTCCATTTACATGCTTTTCTTTGCTAATGGTAGAAGGCTGTTAGTATAATGGTTTGCTAAGGTTGGTTTGTTTCATTTTTCTCCTGCAAAATACAAACCATCCCAAGAAGCATTCAGAGGTATTTGCTACAGGGCAGGTACTGGTGAAAATGCCCCTGGAGCAGGCAGCACTGAACACATCCTCGATATATATGTGTTAAACAATACCTGACTTTGTAAGCTCTTGAGTAACTTAATTACATACTTAATTCCCTTCAGTAGGATGAGAATGAGCAGCTCAGAGATGCAGAATAATTGGAATTTTAATTAGGTAGCAACTTAAGGATGGCTCCTGTTTACATGGTAATAACATATCTCGAGCTAAATGAAATGGAGGGGCAGGTTTCAATTTAACAGTTTGTAGAAAATCTGTTGATTAGTTTCTAATATTAATCTCAACTGTTCACGTTATTTGGCTGTGCCCATCTAAGTGAATTTTGTGGCTGAGGTAGCCGTGTTTGTCTGGGGCGTCGGAGCGGTATTGCAGCGCTGCTTAGGTTCTCACTAACAAAAGTCTTCAGGATGGAGTTTTAAACGATTAAGAGTGGACTAAACTGAAGTCAAAATGAGTACAGAATTGCTTTGCTATAACAGGCATTGTACAAAAATTACGGTACCTATCCACATGTGCATACATTTACTTTTGTGACTATTTGGATATTCACCTTTTCATTTGTTTCCAACAGAGTAGTGAAATGAATGTGTTTTCCTGCAGAAGGTAAGCATCATATTTTTCCTAACAACTGCATGTATAATTAGGAGGGTCCAATTAAAGTTGCATTCAGTTCACACAGAACAACAGTGATTGCTGTCTATAATTTCTGCTGTGGCTTGAGTTATGGGCATTAAGCTCGCTAGAACTTTATTAACAAATCTCAAGTAAAGAAAAAAAAAAACACGATTTCCAAGCTGGAAAGTGGAACGCAGGATCTTGGCCATTGAGCACCTCCCACAGCTGGTGATGAGGAGTGACTTCCTCCTGTTTCCACCCACACCTCAAAACCCATTGTGGAAACACAAGTCTAAAAATAGTCTAAAATAATTCTAAATCCAAGTGTTTGTCCCGAGCAATAATATTTGCACCATGACTTTATCAAGCTGAACACTGCCAACCGTTAGGCCAGGAGGAAAGGGAAAAGTAAGTGAATTTAGGGCAGAGAAGAAACAGGATATTGAAGCACAGATGTCTTCTTGAAGGATAAGGCATTTCAATCATAACCTGCATTTTTTTTCCTCATGAGACTGTTCAGTGCCCACTTCTCCATAAAGGGTCTTGGTGTCCCCCCTGTCCTGCTAGCCTGTGTTACTCTCCCTGTGGGTGTGCACCATACACACACCTCTTGTGCTGGAGCACAGCATGTTTCACTCTCATCATTTAGGGATACCCAGAGTCCGTAAACACTGATCTCATGGCTAATGTGCTGCAAAGAGCAAAACATCAGGCACCCAGTGCCTGCAAAGAGTTTTATGATAAAATGTGTGGTTGTCAACTGAAACGCAGAAACAGAAGCCCCAAAGGACTCCTTTTTTGCACCTCTGAATAGCCAGTGGATAGTGATTCTGAAAAAAGGGAAGAGAGAACGTCTGAATTGCCTTAATCGGTAGAGATGGCAATGGCGTAAGGGCCTGGCTGTAGCATTCTTCCCTTAATCACTGCATAGGTCTCCTGAAGTGGTTAAGACCAAAAAGGGGCAAAGATAGGACTTATTTCTGCAAAGTGCAGAATATCTTGACTCTTGTCACGGTGAAACACTTCCAGCATCTGCATAGACCTAACAGTCAGGCACTTGGGTTGATATTTTAAGTTCCTTTCTACACTGATGCTATGAGCTAGCATCTTGTAAGATAGGGCCTGTACAGAATAAGATTAAAGTCATTAAGTCACCTTGCATATGTCAAGTGCTGACAGAGCCGAAACCTTTCACTTGCTTTCAAAAACGAATAGATTATTAATATGGAGAAAATGGCACTGATGTCTACAGCAAGTATTTCTGTAGGGCCTATACAATAGAAATTATTTGGCTTGTTGTGCTCTCTTGAATGGTGCTAAAGCAATAGTTAACTGACACTTTTGATGCTGATGCACAAACAAAGCTATAAGAGAGAAGAAAGCCACCTTTAATTTCAAGCTCCACTAGAATTGTGAAAGGAAAATTAATATTTACTGAATGAAAAAGGATGATACTGGTGGAGAGAGGAGGTTTTGTTTAAGCTTTTAGGGGAACATTAGCAACTTTGAGAAGTGGAAACATTCATTATAAACCATTTTAAAATGCCATTAGATTTAGAAAGTCCGGAAAGTCTTTTAAACTTACCTAAGCTCCTCAAAATAGTATCAGGTTTTAAAAACAAACGAACGGAATGATAGCTCAGATATGGAAGGAAACTTGCTAGTGCCAACACGTTTTCTATGAACAATTCCATAAAGACTCATATTTAGAATGAATGTTTTGAGGTGAAATGGCGGTTGGTTGATCAACTTTTGCAAGTTTCTGCAATGCCTCTGCAAATTTCCAGGGGAATTTCCGCAGCATGCTGGTCTGTTCCCCAGGAATATGCTTTCATAAACCTGCCATTCTCAGAGTCTTCTGACATATCACCGTATTGTTGAGCTTGCCTGTGATATGTTGCCGAGCACCATGAACGAATGCAGCTCTGAGATGGCAGGTCACTTTTTATTTTGCCAGACACAACAAAGAAGTGTCAACCTCTGACAGTTTTTTAAAGTAGGCTTTAAAAGAAATATCAAACCTTTTTTTAACCAGTCAGTAACTGAGAGTAAGTGCTCACGGAAAAAGAGAGGATTGGGAAACCTGTGGAAGCTGAAATTACGCTACGTGACTCTGATTTAGCGCTATATTACTCCAGTTTTATGCTGATAAATGGTGTTGGGATTAGATGACACTGACTTTATGCCATCAAAGAAATGGGCAATGGATGTGAGTTCAGTCATCTGATGTGAGCAGCGGCCAGAAATGTGCTGCGTTTTGTGATTATCTCACGGTTAATGTCCCTTGGTCTTGCATTTTTGTCTTAGGCTCTTGCAGTGCTGCGGCACCTCGGTTGCCCTGCAGAGAGCTGGGGTCCTGCCCCTGTGGGAGAGGAAGGGGAGCGTGCAGCAGGCGACTTGCCGGCTGAAGCACAATCCATGGATAGGTGTCTGGCAGGGCAGGGACAGACCGCGGGAGCTTTGCGTCCCGGCTGCACGGTCGAACACAGAAGTGCTCAGGCCACGCTGTCAGGCACCTGCTGATGGGAACGCTGGCCCGATAAACGCTGACCGCTCAAGAGCTGTATTTGCTGTAATGGGCTTTAGACTAGAAAGGTACTGACTTCCCAACTGCTAAACCATATTAACAGAAACTGTAGAAAAAATGTAATGCTCTGCAACGACCATGTCACAAACAAGTGCTGTAGTTATAAGCCTGCCAAGGAGATGGCATAGTCATGAAAGCAGGGAAGAGCGTGGTGGGAGACAATCTCTGTCTGTTACACATGACAAAACAGCACAAACACGCTCGCTTTGACCACTAAACTGCAGGTCTTTTCAAAATAACTGCGCTGGCAACGTGGCGTGGGCTTTCCTTTGTAACTGGCTGGATAGCTTGTGATCCCCCTGTAGGAGACTGATGAAGACCCTGCCAACGCTTCCTTTCAATATAAAAAATAAACCGGTTCACAGCCAATCTGCAACATACGCATGGCAAACGAGAAAAGGCAACGCTGTATTCATAATAGCACCTAGGACCCCCGTTCCCTCAGAAGTGCCTTGCTTCGGCAGACTCTAGTAATTGCAAACGGTTGGAAACTAGGCTGCACACAGGGAAGTGGTCTGCTGGGGAAAGTTCAGCTGAAGGAGACTCAGGACGTGACCGCAGCAGGTCCATCCGTGCTTGCGTTGGTGAGAGCTAGCCTTGCCCACGTAACAGTACGCCTCTTCTGCTTGCGAAGGGTTTTGCGGCGCCTGCTTGCCTGGCCCACAGCTACCCCATTCTTTTGTTCATGATTTCTACTGATGCTAGTTTAGAGGCAGATTAAATGACTTTCCCAGTTTATAAAGAGAAGTAAGATGCAAAATGTAGGAAAATTACTTCTGAAATTATAGATTGATGGCAGTTCATTTTCAATTGTATTTATGACAAAGTTTCCAGTATGAGAAACAAGCAGTACATTGTGCGCTAAGATGTATTATGGAAAGGTACAGCTAACATGGAGTCATGTGCACAGGACTGTAATTTGTGGGTAACAAGGTATATGTGTTCTGAATAAGTAATTAAGAAAGACAAAATTACAGTACTGCTGTAGTCACGGTATTTGCCTTAGGGCTACGATGGTATACAGTAAGATATTTGCACCGTGGCTCCCTTGGGCCTTCAGGTTTGCTATAGCTGTCACATGCCAACCCTGTCTGCTCTCCTTCCTCCCTCTCCTACCTTTCGCACCCTAATAAAGCAGAAAAATAAAGAGGCAGAGAGCATCATGTTAGGATTTGGTGGATGAAGGAAAGGGAGGAGTCATTGCAGAATCTCAGCCATGAGTCTTGGGCTTGGCTATGTTCACACTTGGCTTTCAACTTCTAAAATAGCTGGCGTGCAAAGGCCTTCCTAGTCCCTGTTTTCACCCTTTTGGACCTTTCACCACATGCACCCTTTGAGATGTATTTTTCACCTTTTACCTGCTCCTAGAGAAGTGTCTGTACATGTTTATCTTATAAGTTTTAATAGAAAACTCACATATGCTTTTGAATTCAGTAACCAGATGGAGAGCAAAAAACAATTGTTTCCAGTGGACCTATTCACCATGTATAGAGAATTTTGCTAAATGAATGTAGACAGGTATGATAATATATAAGCACACATACATACACCAGGTTCATATGTATATGTGTACATATATTAAAATATAGAGGCATAGAAATATTAACGCTCTCCTGTTTTTTATTTGGTAAAATCTCCTGTTTAAAATGCCATTTTAGACTATCCCTTCTCTTCTGACTGAAACCCCGAGAGGAAAAGGTTTTCAGTACAGCTGTAGATATTTCAGCCCTGGTCCAACTCAGTAGCGGTGGTCCTTGGGCTCATGACCACAGCTCCGTGTCCTGGGGCGCCCTGCCGGCGCTCTCGCCGCGCATCCCGGCCCTGAGGAAGCATGCCGTTGCGCTGCAGAAGCCGACTGCTGTGCCCGTACCCGGACAGGCCCCCCCGAGCTCATTTCACAGCTCCAGGACATAGACAGCGCTGGGGTGGCTGCGTGTTTACAGTTACTGTCAAGTTTTTGCATGCTTAATATCCTACCACAGGCAGAAGATTCATATATGCAAGGTTTATTAGCCTTAGGATGGGGGGTGTATGTGTTAAATTTTGTTCGTGCATCATGTGAAAATGTGTTTGACTTACCCAACACAAATATCTTACTATCTCTCTTTAAAAAGAATAGCGTGATTACTCAGAAGCAAAGTTTTATATAATTATTCTGGGAGAATGATTAGAAGGGCAAGGCATTACGTTTCTGTCCTGTATATGACTGTCTCCCTTTATACCAGTTCTCGGCCCGAGCCCCTGCCTCATCCAGCATGCTCAATAATAGTAACACTGTCATTGGAAGCCCAGAAGACATCTGTCATAAGTGAAGTTATCGTCTCTTTAATGACCAGAAGAATATCTATTAAATTTAATATATTGGCTTGGGAAATCTGTTTTGCCCACTCTAAATAGCTGTCTGTCATAAATATATGTGCTCAGAGTGAAGCACATTATATAAATAAAACTATACAGACAGTATTTTTGTCAGTCAGCAAAAAGGCTCTACACCCACTATCTAGGGCATATATACTTTGTAAGCATTGGTTTCCAGCAGATAAATGTAATCAAGGTTTATGTGCTCACAGAAGCCAACAGGATGGGATTGTTTCACTCGAAAGATCAGAAGAAAATTGTAACTAATGTTGTGGAAAATTACTTTGATATTGCTTTCTCAGTACAGCATCACAATTAGGTAGCAATGTGAAGCACAGGGAAAGAATAAATGAATAGTAACAAATCAACACAAACAGCTACTGTCAGGAGTACTTTGCTCAGTGAAAGTAATGTAAGCATTACTTAAAGTTTTATGACTGTGGATTTTATACCGGTTTAAGTAGTACATCAAGGTCTTACCATCATGCTTGCTAGGACTAAAACAATCAGGAACAATTTCCAAAACAGACAGATAAAACTAAAGTACCAAAGTATTTTTATTAATCTTGTTTCATAAGTTGCACCACTTTAAATTAAAGATGACTGAACAAGCTAACAGTGAAAAATGTCCTTTTGGTCAGTCCAAAATTCTGCTATGCTGCTTTTCAGTGGAAAATGCACTTTATTGACTTTTCTACAGCTTTGCTGGTGAGATTCCAATGCCTGGTAAATGCATTTTGCGACATAGTAACTACATGGGAAATACAAACCCAAAGGCTAATCAAATAAAACTTTGCTGTACAAAATCTGTTGTCCTACATAGCTTAATGACACATGCATTTGTTCAAATCCACTGAGGGAGCAATCAGACAAGCAAATTATAGCAATATCCAATCTCCGTTAGAAACAGGCCCTTTTAGGAGCAAGATGTTCTGAACAAGGGAAGGAAAGCATCCTTTTCAGCATACAAAAAATTTGTCTTGTGACTGACAAATTTTCACAGGAGTCTGTCTAGCAAGGAAGTATGCCTACAACTCTTTTTAATGAAAGGAACGGATATTTTTCCTGTGTTCTTTAAGCTGTCTAATACGCTTTAGCGATAACTAGTATCATTTTCAGAAGCAGTGAACATGAGGCATTTCTGAGTCCACTGGGAGCTGCAAGTGCTTAACGCACATGAAAATCAGCCAAACAGAAATAAGAGTAATTGTATTGAGCACCTTTTAC
Source organism: Struthio camelus (assembly GCF_040807025.1). Taxonomy (NCBI): domain Eukaryota; kingdom Metazoa; phylum Chordata; class Aves; order Struthioniformes; family Struthionidae; genus Struthio; species Struthio camelus. The sequence continues at coordinate 11,988,562 of NC_090951.1, forward strand.
TCTAGGGTACAGTCTGGCTCCTATTAACATAAATAGTAATTGAATTGTGAGTATCAAGCAATTGATTACGCACCTTTGGCAGTAACAGCGTGGTTGAGTTGTTCATTTTCTAGGTATGCAGAGCCTGATGCACAAAAATCTAACACATTACTGACGGAGGTCCCTTCCTGGGTGGGGGAGGAGGGCAGAAAGCCCAGTTCAAACTTGCTTTTCTCTAAATGTGCTTGGTTGTCCCCTTCTACATTTATATCCTTCTCAAAAATCACTCCACAGCATATCGCAATCAGCAGTCAGCGTTCAAGAGCTTCGGGACTGAAGGAACAGAGCTAAGGCAGGTCAAGACATGGAGCCAGCAATGAAAAAGTGGGGAAGAGCTTGCACAGGCTGTTTTTAAGGTACCACCAGACGTTCTTTTTCTTTCAGAAGCAAGTAATTAACATTTTGATGTAAAGTTACATTCGTTAAGCTGCATTAGTGCACTTCCTGCACGTGCTGTCCATCTGTTTGTCCCCCGACATGACTTTCTGCTCACCCCCAACCTACTGGCCCATTTCAGTCGAAGCTGTAAGATGGACAGAAATCTCTAAGATATAACTGTCTCCCAAGCTGAGTGGAAAGTGGTGGCTGGATAGAGGGAAGGATCCAGAACTAGGGGCCCTACTGAAGAGAAGGACATACATCGAGCCAGGAATTACCGCTTCTCTTTGACTTGCCAGCTGACCTCTTAGTCTGTGTGTAACAGTACAGTTGGGCACAGCCTATAAGCTCCTTGTCCTGCCATTTGTTAGGAGAGGAGGGTGTTGGACATGTTGAGGGGGGAGAATTAGGTGACTGAAGGAGAACTTCGGAGATGATGGGTAGGGAGAACAGAGCAGTGAGGACAGGCTGCGGTAGAAAGGGAAATGGGATAAAAGCCTTCAGAAAATCAGTTAAATAATAAATAAAGCAATTAATAAAACAATGTGTTTTGTGTACAGGCATGATTTTAAGGGCTAGGGGACTGCCTGAACAGGAGTGCCACTGGCTCTTTAAAAAGGGGATTTGACACACCATCACGTGTAGGTCTAGCTGGGGCCACTGAAACATTACCCACCGCCACGGGTCTGACGCCTTCCTCCGTAACCCTCCTCCAGCGAATTACAACCCAGCAGGTTCATTTCAATTTAATGGTAATAACCTTCCAGAGGAGAAAAGGGGAAATGATTCTTTCCCCAGTACTAGATCCTCTGGAGTTGAGGGCACTTCATTTTCAAAAGATAACATGGCCTGATGAGGTCATGGTTTTGTTTCTAAAACCTATAGATTATAGCACAACTACATAACATATCAGGTTCTAATATATAGCTAATAACAGTTAAAAGGTGGACCTGTTCTCAGTGTTAAAAAAAAAAGCACATTTCATAGATGGGAAGGCAGGCCCTTGACAATACACTTCATGTCTCGATAGTAGAGGTGCCGGACTGATTGCTATCTTGCATGTGTTTTGCGTAATTGCAGCTAAACCAGCGAGCTTTTATAGTGAATTTATGGAGTTGTAATTTCCATATTCTCCTGTGTGCAGACTTCATAGCAGTATTGATTCCAAATGAACATGCACAGGTTTGAATGTGGCCAGTAGTTCCAGTTTTAATGCCTAACTTATTTTGCATCTGACTATACGAAAATAAATTACAAAAGCACTGAAGTGACTAGTAATCCTCTGCTTTCCGCGACACAGTGCTGATTCATTATGTCTGTAGTTTCAGCTGAGTGGCTGCTTTCAAAATTGGTGTGCGGTTGGAGTAAATAATAAACGTATTAAGGTATAGATTTTTAGTGGCATGGAAATAAGCACTTAATAAACCTCGGCACAGAAAATAGCACTTAATGTAATGATTTAAGATTTCTCTATGTTAGGGTTCAGCTCCTTTAAAACTATTAGTAATACTTTATCTTTAAAATGTACACCATAATGCCCGCTGTATGAGGAAGATGACAACTGAATAGACTTTTTATAAAATAAGTGTTTAGTGAAAAGAGAATTCTCATGCATATAGGAGAAAACACAATGACCAATCCTCTGCACGTGGGAGCATTATGAAAAGCATGGAGTAACTGCACCGGCATTTGTCTAGGTCCTGAGCTAGCCTTCATTACAGCGTTAATCAAAGAGAAAGCTCACTGTAAGTAAAGCAAGAGAAGTTGTGTGCATTTTTGTACTTCTTGAATGTCCCTCATTTAAAAGAAAACCACTATTTTAGCCCACAGTTTCCCAGTTCCCACATTAACTTGGTCTCTTTGGTTTTTAGTAACATGTTAGTGACATGGGAGGATGGCACACTTCTGAATGAAAGTTATGGAAAGTTCAGTGGAAGTTATATACATTAGAAGAACGCATCCTAAAGTATTTTAAGTTTCTTGCATGAGTTATTGTATGCTTCTCTTGCTTTGTGTCTTAATGACGCACTGAATAGCATATATAGGCAAAGGTGGATTCAGAGGCATGTATTTGCAGGAATTTCCAGATTTACAGTGGTGGAACTGGCAGCAGAAATTGATCTCAACTTTAGCAGAAATCCTTGGTAAAGGTTCCTGCATAACCAGTCAATTGTTTCTGGAAACTTTTTTTTAAGCAAACTCCCTTTTTTCCCTCTTTTTTCAGAAAGTGTTACTCAACCCCAAAATAGTCTTCATTAAAAACTAACACATCTGTGCTCAGGAAACCTCTGTGAAATATGTAAAGCATGTTAAGGAGTTAAGTATGTCATACTGAACACAAAAAAGCAAGTGAGCCAAACAGAAATAGAAATGCTAACCTGGTGTCTGCTGATGAACTATTTCTTCTGGATCCTGCAGATGAATGAAGACAACAAGCCCAGCTGCTCCAAACAGCAAGATGAAGGAGAACATACACGTCAGCCTCATAATTATTCTTCTCAGATCAGTCCAGTTTGGACCCAGGAAAAGGACTGCTTGCAATCTCCAGGACGCTCTTCACTCATAGTCTCATCCTCTCATTGGGACGTCTGGCATAATATGTCTGCAAGAGGTAAAAAAATCAAATCCCTAAAACTTAATACAAAGACTATTTATTTTTTCAAGGTAGATTAGTAGATTTGAGTCCTTGTTTAGAGCAAATAACTGATTTCTCTAGTATTTGGTGAAGGTAATTGCAGTCATCCAGCCAGTTTCTGCCCCACTGGTTTCTTGTTAATTATCAGTATCTTTTTTTTTTTAACCAATTTGAAAATACGGTGTGGTATATCATTAAAAAGCATGATATGGGGAAAACGATCATGCTGTGGCACAGAAACCCCTCTTAAGAGTTTGCTTGCTTCAAATCAAGCATGTGTCGCTTTTTATTTTTCACTGGTTAAACAATATGAAAACCAATAAGTGAGATGATGTGGGGAAAACAATCACACAAGCTGCACCTTGCATGTCACACCTGGAGAGAATGACAAGCAAATGCTTCATCCTTGGAAAAACAGTTGGCCCGAGGCCTGTGCAGCACAGGTCGCTGTGCAGCCTGGTTGCGAAGCTCTGTGGGCATGTCGCTTGAGGGATGCCATGTACTGCAAGCGAAACGCCCCTCACAGCGCTCGGATCACCTTTTTGGGGCTTGCACAAAACATTAGGTGAGGAGCAAGGCAGCTGTGTGTGGCCAGAGAGCCGGACGGGAACAACGGTTACGGCCCCCCCGGGAATTCTCTGAGCTCAGTTCTGCAAATTCTCACTGCTCCCTGTAATGCTCGCAGTGATCTGTAGTCCCAGGGAAATGGCAACAGCTCTAATCCCAACTGGGCACACTGCTTGTGTTTCCAAACCCCTCATTGAGCACTGCCCTTAGGCAAACACTTCGCTTTAAGCACAAAAACAGTCCCACTGGAACCCATGTCCATTCTGGTAAGATACTGAGAAATGAAGAAATGAAAGAACGAAAACCAGAGAGGAAAACCATTAGTGGTGCTATGTGACATTTATTGTAATTAATACAACACAATATGTATACAATATGTATTGTTATTCATTACAGTAAACGCTATGCAAGTATGCTGGTCCAGTGTTTTTCAGTAACATGTAGGAAAGCTCATTAGAGCATAGGCAGTGGAACCAGTTCCCAGAAACGTAACTGGATTTCTTATCAGCAAAGCATTTAACACAAGGACTCAGGCCGGAGATCAGCAACAAACCTCAAGGGCGGCAATCACTTCGCTTTTATTGTATTTCTGATTGGAAATGTGAGCTGGTCTAAAGGAAGGTTTTTGAAGGTGAAGTTGATTCATAAAAGAGGTTTTAAGTACAGAAAGACTGTGTAACACTAGTTTGCAGGGAAAGTGGGTTGTGGAAAGATGATGATTCAAAGTAATTATTGCAGTGAAAGCCTTTAAAGAGTCATCCTCAATGCACCTGGAATATTTGCTGTTTGTCGCAACTTCATGGTTTTTCATGGTTCCCATAACGGGTTTTTAATTTTCAGGTGTGTATAAATGTTTTAGGTTTCTAAAATGCACCAGGAAGAACACAAGTTGTGCCAACCCAATGAAGTCATTCCTGCGACTCTGACTGATGGGGTTATTTAATGGCAACTATGTTTATTCAGTTTGTAAAGCAGCCCCAAGGTAAGCTCCAGGCCAGAAACATTCCTGGATGCTTGTATCTTAAATGAATGCAAAGCACTAAGTTTTTTCTACACATAGGCAAATCCAGCTTTACTTTCTGTTACAAATTATGGAAGGCATTAGCTATAAATTTTTACAACTTCTCTACTTAAACTTTTTTCATCCCTTTAAAAGTTAAAGCAAAGAAAATGGCACTAAGTTTTTCATCACTAACAAAGCCAAATCCTGATGGGTCCTTGGATGGATCCATCTGAGTATGGTGTGCGTGTGTGTATATACGTATATGTGTGCACGTGTGTGTATATATATACACACACACTATATATATAGGATGGCTCTTTAGCACATGTGTTTATTGCATATATACAATACAATAAAATATATATAAATATAAATACATGTTATATGTAACTATGTATATAACATTATATATGGATAAAAAAGTGTGTGTGTGTATATATATATACACACACACTATATATATATATATATATATAAAATACTAAGCAAATACTAGCCAAATAGTAACTATTAAGCCCTTGCTAGGGAAGTGTGCCAAACAGGATTAGTCTTCCAAGTCATTGTGCTACAGTTGCAAACACTGTTGTTGTGACTAGACAGTTAAGGAACAAGAACAACTCTAGCTCAAATTTACTACAGAATTTCTGTATTGTAAATTGTCAATGGGTTGGATAAATGGCCAAATCCACCTATGGCAAGGCTGGTACAACACCAAAATCATACCATCATTTTGTAAAACTGTTCAGCCAGAGCTTTCTAAGAATTGTATTTGGTTCCCTAATATACGTTTCACAATTTCTAACCCATTTATGCTCTCTGCTTGCCCCTGGGGAGGAGAATGCTGCTGTGCAGTCTTACAGGAGAGGTATGAGGTAAATTTCTTGCCCAAATTTATACAGAAAGGCTGTGATGGAGCAGAGAGTGAAGGTCTCCCAGTCCCTAAGCTGGCGTCCCCGGAGCTGCGTGTCCCAGCTGTGAGCGCCTAGGAGCTGGTGGGACGGAGCTGGCAGGAGAGGCACTATCATCATTCGAGAGAGAGCAGCATTAAAACATCCACTCCCAAATAAGAGGGTTTTTGTATCTGCTTAATGCTGAGTTTTAAGGTCATTTTTATATGAATTATATCTTTGAGCAAATATGGGTTTCTAAAACAATTATTATTAGCTTAAAATGCTAAATCATTTCCCCTTTTTTGATTTGTTGAAATATTTTTGTTTGAAGTAAAAGCAGCATCAAAAAAGAAGATCCCTAGCCAGTTTTTAATTAGCGTGAGAAATGCCACGATAGCAGTTTCTGTCTGTTGTAATGTTTACATTATTGCATATCCTATAGGACATCTGTGCTCAGGATCACATAACCTTTTAGATTGGACTACAGTGTCATAAAGAGACCCCCTCAAGATGCAGCAGTGATGAAAGCTATATGAAAGCATATATTGAAAGGAGAAAAGGCCACATGTAATTACATCCCTCCAAAGAAAGACTGCTGCTTATTCGTAATTACATCCCTCCAAAGAAAGAGTACTGCTTATTCCTTGTTTAGCTACACATCTTTGTGAGGAGTAAATGTACAGAGAGTCCAAGAAGGAGAACAAAACACCAACTTCTGAGATCTTTAAATTATGGGTCTGTGCTTTTCCCATCTCTGTTCTCCTATAATTATTTTTTCAGTCAGTTGACTTTAATTAACCTGTCCTAGGAGAGCAAAACCTGGTGAATGAGAACCACTGTTATATATATGCTACGCATGTGCCCCCCAAGCCCTCCTAGACTGGCCGCTGACTTACAGGAGCAGAGAAACTCTGGCAGCAGTTAGCACCAACTGATTAATGCAAAAGAAGTGTCCTCTTTAAGAAAACATTGGAAAATATTGTTTAAGCTCAAATCATGTCATTTTAAAGATGGATTAGATAAAAACCACAAAAAAGTCTGAGTGGAGCACCTGCTAGCAGTTTCTTCTGGTACAGGCACATGAGGGAGCGAGAGGGCTGGCTAGTGCGGGCTCTGGGAGATCTGGCTGCACTCTCCCGCACTGACCGAATGGCCCTGCGGAGCCTCGCACCTGGGAGGCAGCCTTTTGTACAAATCCACAGCCCGTCTTGGACATACATGTTGGATTTGTGGTCACATACCTTAACTGTGCCCCTCAAAACGGGCAATAAAATATTTTTGTAATTCTTAGTACTACTGAGAGGCAAGAAGATAAGGTTGCAGGCAGCTTCTAGGCTAAACTCCCATTTTCGTCAGCCCTGAACTTATTAAGCAGATGGAGAACAGTTCACCAGAATGTGCAATAATGAATTTAAACATGTAACATAATTTATTCTTCCTTTAATATGCTTCTGTGGTGGGATAAAACTCCTGTATATCAATATATGTTTTCCCTAGCTTTCCCACTACTTTCCCATATCTGCTGCTCTTGAAAACAGCAGAAGTACGTGTATATGCTGATAATAATTAGCACTCAGCACTTTCCAGTTCAAAGATATTTATTAATCACTGTAATACTCCTATAAATTGTGAGGTAAAGAAGTATGAGCATCAGGTAGGAGAACAGGTGTTGCACCATTAAAGCAAACATTTTAAGAAAAAAAGCTGCACAACTTTAGGCAAAAATCATACAGATAGTTTGTGGAAAAGCTTTGAATATTTTAGCAAAATTTTCAGAGATCAAATCTTTTATTTGCACACATAGAAACAGGACTAATTCCTTCCTGCTCCCAAACAGGAGCAGTTAGAAAGATATTGCAAACTAGTATGATGCGAAAGATGTTTTAGTTGTTTAACTGAAGATACAGCACTGGGTCATGTCTACTGCGGAGTCAGTTCTGAGCATGAGTTACCTGCCGCTTCTCATGGAAAGGTCTGGGTCGTAAAAGGAGGGTCCTCAGTCTTCTGCCAAAGCAATTTTTGTTTTAAATGGAAATTAAAATGAGCATTTTTATTTAAATCTGAGAAGAGCGAGACTGAGAGTAGTGCTTTGTAGGTCTGCTTTCCTGCAGTTGCCCTCTGGAGGCCTAATGGCTGAAAATTTTTACTGGGAGCTATTTGACATTATGATCATGGATCATCAAAGAAAGGCAAACAGAGATGGTTTTCTACAATGACATTATAAAACACAAACGTCTCTGTTGTTTAATTCCTCATTGGAGATGCATTGGCCAGGCTGTACTGGGGGCTCTGTCTGGTAGCACATGGCTAGTTCTTCATTCATGAGCTGTGCGGACATCAAATACTCTCCCTAATCCACCAACACTTCTGAGTGAAGAATGGTATCGATAATATAATAATCTGCTGAGAGCACAACGTAATTCTTCAGGTAGAAACTCAGGGATTGCCTTTGGTCCATCCTGAAAAGGATCTTTCTCTAACAGTGGCCACTAGCTGATGCTTCAAAGGAAAGCGCCGAAAGCCTTGCAGCGCAGAGTGGTAGGGCAGCTCGCCCCCGGCGGGGGGCTGCCAGTCTTTAGCTGAGGTCACTTTCCGTGTACGTGGGTAGCGTATCTGAGGCTGTCTTAGTCAAACATAACATCTGGGCATGCGGCTTGCACAGCACCAAAACCAATTGCTTCCCAAGAGCTCAGTCACTCACAGAGGACGGGGGGAAAGGGTGGTGGACAAGAGCGCCCAGACCCTCCTTTCTCTCTGTCGGCTGCTCTCTGAGACGCTGCAGTAGCTGAGTTATCTGCCCCCTTGAGCCAATAGGTGCAACTGAGCTTTCACTCCCCACTGCTAGCTGGTGACCAGCCCAGCTAAACTAGACCGAAGATGACAGAAAGCGTGCCAAGAAAAGAACGGAAGAGGCTGTCTGCCTGCGTGGCACCAAGGGGAGGTGTGGGCCTGGGACGCAGCAGAGCTCTGGTCTGCCGCGAGGCACCTGCGTACTCTCCCTTCTCCGGGCTTCGCTGCAAAGTGCCCATGCAGCTCCAAGGCAAGCAAGGAGGGCGAACTAACGACGCTCTCAGCTTTACATTACCATATACATCAGCAAGTCAACAGAATGCCTAAGCTGTTTGCAAACATCTACTGATTACTAAATTGGACAATTACAAATCACCTATGAATCAATGTAAATGTCTGGTTCACATGTACGCAGCAAACTTCATTTCTCATGCTGTGCGAGCTGCAACAACTCACCCCACTCCCTTGAGTTGATAGCCAGCTGCCAATTTAGAGTGGAGTCAAATCTCACTGTTACTCAAAGGCAGGCAGCAGTATGCAGGTACCTATGTGCTTTCAAAGCAGGGATTGATGTGCTGTCACCAGCACCTTGTGTTCTACTGCAAACCCGCTTGCTGAGGAGCAGAAATTAGCTTGGACATAGCTGTATGCTGCCCTGGCTGTACCATTCTTGGGACGCCACGTAAGATGTGTTGGGCCGTGTGGCTCTGCATGGAGGTACCGGTGTGCACAGAGCTCTCCAGTGAAACAAATTCAGAGGGAGATTTTAAAAAATGCATAAATATTTTTATAAATAAAACTTTACTGAATAGAAGTGAAAAAATCTGTTTTGAATTTCAGCAGTCTGCTAGTGGATGTGGGGAAGTTTGATCAGGACGTGTTTGCAGCGGGGGTCTGTGATGGGTTTTTGTCTTCTCCTGTATTTTGCTTTGTGTGTTCTGAAAGGGCGTCATACTGAAGCACTCGCTTTTATGGGATAGTAAAATTATTTTATTTAGATTGTGTAATATGGTTAGAGACTGGGATAGTGACTGTGGGCAGTTAGCTGAATAGAAAAAACCCAAAATATTATTACTACAAGAATATTAGAAAAAGATTTGCTATTACTACAGAAATTATCATTTCTAGACACATTAGCTGTGTTCTATGAGTTGTGTGAGCAACTGCTTCTCCTCATATCTGAAGCTGAGCCAAGCATGCGTTTCCTTACTTCAAAGCACTTACAGAGACAAAAGGCCTAAAAAACACAGGGCACTACGTTTTGCTATCATTCAAGTATCAGCATCCACTCTCTGCTTTAGCCCTGACTTCTAGATCAGGCTTGTCATGACATTTACAGAAGAAAAAAGGATTTATAAACATTATTCATAACCACCAGTAAAACTAACTTTTTATAGCAGTTTTACAAGTGCAGACTATGTGTTAAAGGTAGAGATATTAAAAGTCCTATCATTCTGTAGCAGTCAGCACTTCTTGGAAATAGGAAATGCAAATTAATCCTGAGTATTATGCCCCAAATTCTCTAGCTTCTTTAGCACAGAAAGAAGTAGGAAACTATTAATCCCATGGCTGCTTCCATTCCCCAAATGTTCATCTTTGCGTGCTGGATTTTCTGTCACTATGTTCTTGCTCATATAACACTACAACAAAAAATTTGATTTTCACTGAAATACTTTAGAAAAGAAAAAATTGCTTCCAGTTGATATTTCAAAGCAAAACATTTTAATTTTGTTTTACTTATTTCAACTTAATATGTAATGTTGTTCTTCCTGTAAAAACATAAGTATTTTGAAGAAGGATAAGAAATTTTTACTTTAATCTGTTCAAAATGCCCAGCCCCTGAAATCTTCCAAAAATTCTTTCCTGAAAAAATTTGGATTCATATTTTTCATTCATAGTCCATATGAGGAAAGGAATTACACCTGGTTCTATGAAATCACCAATGAATCCAAAGCTTGCTCTGACTCTGGGAAGTCTTTGGCGATCATAAGGGAAATAAATACTCAAGTGGAGAGAGGTGGTCCAGCCTGCGCCCCCCTCTGCAGGGTCAGTCTATGTGACGCAGCGGTGGTGAAGTATGTTGAGTGGCCTGTCAGCTCTTGTCACGTGCATAAACCAGTTTAGCAGCCTGAATTTAAAGCAGAGAAAGCACACCTGCCTCGTAGGATTTTATGCAGCATTACTTTAAGCTCTCAGTCTTCCCAAGAACCACTTGCAGAGGCAGGAATTGGTGTTCCCATGATTTAGACCTACTGCCCCAGAGAGCTGGCACCTCTTCTTCCTGCAGCTTGGTGAGGAACTGCCGTGTCCCAGCCAACGCGAAGGAACATGCTGAACTGACCACCTGTGTTACCTGCCGCCCATCACGCATCAGCAGCGTTATAGTAAATTAGGCAGAACTTATTGCCTTTTAACAGCTCTGTTCTCCAGTCACTGATGCCATCATGCATCCTGGCTTTCAGCATCTCTTAGAAAAGAGAAATGTTCCGATTAGGCAAAATGAGGATTTCTTGATATGAAGAGAATACTGATAATTACAGGCCCCTCTTTTGCTCACATATACATGAATGCACGTTCTGCAAAAAGCAGAAAAGAGGTGTTTAGCAGATTTTCTCTTACTCTAGTGGAAACTGGTTTGTCAGGTATCAATGGATCGAATTCTACTCTGTTATGTCTACCGTTTCTCCCTTTGGACGTGTGCACCACTAGAAGGTGTATTAACTCGTGAAGGTATATAACACACCAAAACCTGAGCTTTAGCGTAACTGCAAAGAGCTATGAAACTTCTTTATGCTGCTGTAAGTGGAAGTCAGAGCGCTAAGACACGACCCCTCTTTCCCATACCAAACCCCCTTGCAAAAGCTACTCCTCTCATTTCCATTGCATGCTGCAACATGAAGCAGGCACTTCTGGTTTCCACTTTCACGTGCAGTTTAAGACCAAAAGAGACAGCATTCAGTAAACAACCAAAATAATCCTTTCAAAGGCAAGAAGACTTATTTTCTATCTTTCTGGGTGCAAATTGTAGCGGGAGTTGTGTCACTAATCTCTTCAGTACTGCGGTAGATCATTAGCAAGTTAATATACACAGCTGTCAAGAACCTTGAGGGGTTCTAATACTATGTCTAGGCCAAAAATATAATCTCTAAAGCAGTTTGAATTTGCAATGAAAAGAAGGCTTCTTTACTTTGTTTCAAATTAACATCTCACAGGAGCTGTACAGGGACAGTGTAAATAGTCAGTGTAAATAATGAACTTTTTGGCCTTCTGGCTTTTTTCAGCACCAGAATGGAAATGACACAACTCAGGTGGCAGACCTGCTAGGTCCCAGCAGCCTGCCCTGCCAGGCTGTGCTGGCAGCATGATTTACACGGATATTGTCCCACCTACAGTATTTCAGACAGAAGACTGCGCTGAATGCAATGGACTCGGTTGTAAAATGCAGTAGAAAGGGTCTTAATTTTTCAGCAGCCCACTTGGATGTAGTTAGGACCCAGGCAGAAAGCACTCTGCTCCCACCCCTGCCCCCCAATGTGTTTTTTTTAAAGCAACTATCACATTTTCCGAAGGGTTTTTTAGATGACTGCACAATTGTATGACAGGGATGATTGCACTTCACTGAAATATTCTTCTTCAGATCTCCTAGAGGTGCTTCACTCATCTCTTCTGTAGGTTTCTTAGCTATTGTAAATAAAAATGCCATCTTTCAGAAGGTACAAACGCACCTGGAGTAAGCTGGACTTCCAGAGGTGCCCAAGCAAGTAATTATCCTATGCAAATTCCCTCCTTTATGTCAGTATTAAGCAAACGTACATTGAGGTTTGCTTCTACAGATTAATTTTTCTGTGAAGTTGTTGATATTGTCGTGGGAAGAAAAAAGAGGATAGAGCTAAAAGATTTTATGATTTGCTGTTTAGAGATACATATTTTTATATATATATATATATCTGTAGTGGAACAATATGTTCCTAACCGTTGGGTAAATATTTTATTCGCATGCCAAACCTCTTGACATCATGAGATTTTAAGCAGTTTTTACAACAGCAGTTTGGAGTGCTTTTATGTATGGGAGAGGGGGGCCTGCCTTCCAATGTTATGGCTTTACTTTGTGCCGTATGTAACGTGGTACATGTAATATGTATTGTATACATGGTACATGTATATATGTATCGCCTACATCCTAGGAGATGAAATTATTTTAAGTGGAGATCCTTTTCTGAGAGTCTTAAGCCAGAAAGGAGGACATGAAAACTGTAGAACGGTCCTCGTAAGCTAGGAATTGAAAACCCTTGTCATAAGCGAGGGTGGTTTTAATTCTGCGCTTGAGGAAACGAAACACAACAAAATTTCTGCAAAAGCAGAAAGAAAACAGCCTGCTGGCTCACACTGTGTCTAGTTCATTGTGATGCTACTATGGTTACTTCAGGAAAAAGAAAATAGCCTTCATAACCCTGAAACCCAACACGCTGCTGCGGCAGCTGAGTGGGTTCCTTTATTGACTAAAGCAATTTTCGTAACTGTGTACATCTGACTGTTTTCACCTAATACCAGCTCTCTTAATCCTTGCAGCCATGATGACTAATTTGTTTCTTATTGAAATTTTACAAATGCTTTCTCCCTAATGAGAGATTCGCCATCTGTTTAGTCAAGGTACTTTTTCACTTAGATTGCGCACGTATGTCAGAGATAAGTTATTTCCTATTGTTCTTGATTTGGGCAGTTGCAACAAAGTAGCTAATTAAAAGGAGATATTCTGTAAGTAGACCTAGTTGGAAAACCATATTTTTCTTCTCTAAAATGCCTGCTATACTTTCTTTCCATCTGAAAAATTTCCCTCATGATATACTGCAAAACAAACTGAAACAAATATTTTCATTTTATTTTGAAGTGCAATTTCTGCACCAAGTGAAATAGAATTTCTGTTTTGAATTAAGCCATGAGTAGCCATGCGATTGCCCTGTATCAAAGGAAGCTGCACTGACTGCTGACGGATTAGCTGGTGTGAGCATGCAGAGATGTGGCCGTATGTGACCGCAGCTGGATGGGCTGGAGGTGTGCAGCGGGGCCAGAGCCCCTCCGCCTCACCTGCCGCCTGGGAGCAAGGGGAGAAGTCCCAAGGCAGGCGGAGAGAGCTCCTAGGTGTAGGGAGGAAAAATATCGTTTGAGCTTTGTCAGCACTTAAAGAGGAGCGGGTTGTTCACTACATGAGGGAGTGGAAGGTTTGCGTGTGATGCACGTCCGGGTTGTCCTTACCTGCACGCTCCCATACACCTGAATTTCTGCTGTTCTGAATTTCAGTGCAATTGGAGGAAATGCATGGATTTAGAGCAACTAGTCAGCCTTTTAAATGGAAGCGGATTTTCAGTAGTGAGCTATAATGAGCACCTTGAATAGCTATCAACTCTCCCTTTACATCTGTTCTGCAAAGCTAGTAGAAGGGGAGAATATTACTATTTGATTTGCTATTATTCAATTATTTTTAAGAACCTCTTGTCAGATTTGTAATAAGAACAGATAAGGCAACTAGCTGCTAGGCATACTTTTGTGCTGTAAATATTGGAGATCATTAAACGTCACCCGGAAAGTTGCTGTTGTTACGTTGATACCCTATAGGAACGGATGTATTCTATTGACTCAGTGCATTTGACATCAGGCTCAGTTTTGCAACTGTTTTTCAGCTTCTGTATGTGGCAAATCTCGCTTTGTCCTTTCCTCCCCCTTTTTGCTGTAATGTAGAGAGGCATAGTGATGCTCCCAAAGGCGGACCTCAGTTTGTCAAAGATGTCTGTGATGCGAAAGAATCTTTCTGGGGAGGAAAAAAGGGTATTCTGGTATTCCTTGCCACGGCGCCAATGATTTGGCTCTACTGTCAAGGCGCTTACTGGTCAATTAGCTTCAGCTAACTAACTGAGAAGATAATATAAAAGAGGGGGTTCTGTAACTTTGCTGTTCGGAGTGCTTATCCCTGTATCGGAGGGGGTTATTTTCGCGCCAGGAGCTGGCTCCAACGTTGTTCCCGCGTGTGCGCAGTCTCGCCTGGCGGCTGGCTCTGCTCAAGAAGTCTGACAAGTCTTTGTGGCTGGAGGAGGAAGATATTACTGCCAAGAGTGAATATTTGCGTTCATTATTGAAATTGTGGCATCCACTTTCAAGAACATGACTGAAGCCCAGAGAAACTAATGTTAGTTTTCTGATGTCAGTTGCATTTAATGGTTCTGTAAAAGGTGCCAGAAGAACTGGGTTTCGACTACTGGAGATACCGTGTTACAAGTCACCAGCAGTAAAGGAAAGTTAAGACTAAATAGGTGGGGAGATTACTTGCTGGAGTAAGACTTGATAGGACGAACTTCAGAGAGTCTGCATACACAGAAGCATCAGTATTTGTCCTGCCACCAATAGTATGTAAAGTTTATCTTTTTTTTTTCATGCTTCTTATCAATCTAATATCTGGATGCTTCACAGTCTTCAGAGTTTTTTCTTACAACACTTCTCCGACGGATAGAAGTAATTGCATCTTTTTTGTTGTTTTTTTTTCATGTAGGGATGCACTGTTGCACAGGGAGGAGGTACATGCTTTGCCCAAAGTCATTCACAGTATTTCCTGTAAAAGCAATAGCTGATGCTGATTTTCTAATGCTGTAGGTAAAGGCCGTTATCATGAATTCACTGGTGGTAGTTGAAGCTAAACTTATCCAAATATTTTTATATGTGTGTATACACAAACATTGAACAAATATTTGTCTTTTAAATACAAAAAGCATATGGGGAAAAATGTGTATCTGAGGGAGTATTTCCTACTGGAAGTACTACTAGGGTAGTATCTCTATTGATCTGCTCTAATTCCACAAAGCTTGAAGAACCTTGAAAAAAAAAGCAAATGGTATTGTAATGCAAAAGGTGACCCGTAAAAAGTGAAGGCTAGAGTCAAGGGAGCAGGAGTCTGCTAGATGCTGAAGGTCTTGTTTCACACCTGCAACCTGCTGAGCACTGCCGCTCTCATAGCAATTAAGGGACATCTAACTCTTTGCCGTTCTGCATCATGTCTGGCAGAAATATGGTTCATGTTAGAGTGACTGCTTAACTTTGGATTCTGTTGGCTAAAGCACTGCAATATTGCTTTTGGACTTTAATTTTCTGATGATAGCAATTGCCTGAACGGTACCCATTTGTACTCCCTGACATCACTGGGGTCGCCTACAGTAAATGAATTGTGTGCTATCTTAAAGGTCTTGTTACAGAGTTCTTGTATCTGTGTGCGTTTATCGTTCCACACATACAGCTTGATGGAAAAAATTTAAACATCTGCATTTTCAGGTCTTTGGTTTCCTTAAGCTTTCCTTAAGCTCATAGACTTAACAGTTCTAGCAGCATAGAAAATAGGGCCAAACGGGCTCAGCAGTTTTTCTGCTTTGTCTCCACCGTAGGTTATCCCCAGGATAATCTAAAGAAACTACACTTAAACTAGCGCTAAAAGATTTTTATCTACTCTGTCCACAACAAGACCAACCACAGAGATTGCACAGCCTCCTAAGAATTTTTAAAGAAATGTGTATTTTTATAGTAATTTCTGCTTTTATCACCCCATAATTATTTCATGAAGAAACTACGGAAGCATGCTGTGTTTAGCCAGGACGACGGCAGAGTGCGGCGAGCCAAGCAGGCCCCGAGGCTGCCCCGGTGCCCCAGCACCAACGGCTCTCCCCTGCCGTGTTTCATCCCAAGCAGCATGATGCAGAGACGAAGTGCAAGTCCTGGTTCCATCAAGTTCAGTTGCAATATTGTGTCCATAAGTCCAGAAAACCACCTCCTGCTCAGTCTGATGGTGGACAGCTTCTTAAATCTTTCTCTTTCACAAAATATTCCTACAAAAACACAAATTTGCCCATCCCCCTGCAAACTCCAGCAGTACAAAAATCCTCCAAAGCCTTTTTCTGATTATTTGTCCTTGCTGTGCTATCCACTAGTGTGTCATGGTTTCTCTTCGGATACTTTCAAGAAGTATTTCAGAGATACCGTATTCCCCAGTGAAGCAGATGGAAACATTTACAGCTGGAGCTCAGAGGCTCTCCTTCTGCCTCCAGCTCTTGGGAATTAACCTTGCCTGATCTGTGTGAGCACTTTTTCACGCTGAACCATCCCACAACTGAAAGAAATTGCTAAGCCCACAGTGCATAAATATTTGTATTAAGTTAGCCAAATTTAAAATCAAGACCTTAAAAATAAAATAGTTACTGACCTTTTAGCTCATATATAATTAAAACCAGTTCTAATGTTGTGCCTATAAATAATAGATAGCTGTTTTCACAGATCAATGCCTTCTCCTGCTTTTTATAAGAAACATTTTTAAGTAAAATTATTGTGCCTTTAAGTTTAATAGGAAAATTTGATGTGTTAGCAACTATAGGTTGATCTCTGTACATTTTTCAATTGTAAATTGCACTTTAAAAATGCAAACAATTATTAATATTGATTTGGACTAAAACAATATTGAATTTCAATATATTTCTGGCTCTTTTATGAATTACCCTGCAGAGCCTGTGTGATTATGATGAAAGAGTATTTGCACGCTCAATTTCTTTTTAGCAAGAAACCTTGAAGAGTGCAAGTTGTGTTCAGGCTGATAATGATAAACCTATACATTCAAGGAAAATAAGACTACCTTAAAAAATCTCAACTGAAGCATAAAAAATTAATATTTCATCCTATGTATGCAGTTCTTATATCATGCTTGCTGAACTTTTGTTATTAACAAATACTGAGAATTTAGTCAGAATACATATCATCGCCTGAGACCTCAGTTTTGCTTATGCCTCACGTGCAATCATCAAATGATGTCAATCCATCATTCCAATTTCCTGTGACTAAGTAAAGAGAAGAATATATTCATGTCCTAGAATGCTGTAATGCGCCAATTTATTTAAGTGCCATTAAATCCATGTTTCTGTTCTGCAGCTGGCACAAACAATTCATAGCTCTGTTGCTACAGGTTTTTGAGCCTTTCCTCCAATCTCAGCAATAATCTCCAGGCCTGTTTGCCACCTGCTGACTCAGGTATCCTCGCGTGTCCCTAGCGGCCTCCTCTCGGGACCAGGCGCTGCCCAGCGGCCCGGCCGCACTGTGCTCAGCCCGGGGCGCTCCAGCTGCACCCGTCGCTGCATGAACTGCGGGTGCTCCCCGGCGCGCGCTGAGAGCTGTCTGCACCATGCAGACCCCTTCCTCTGGGGGGAAAAAGATATCAAAGTGAGATGTTTGTAGAAATGCAGTTTCAGAAAAATTTAATTTATAGGGACATTCAGTGGCGCTTTTTTTTTTTTTTGGCTGGTAATCCATTCGAAAAATGTTGTGCAGAAAATTTTTGGGGTGCTGAGGGTTTTCTAGGCTTGCTGAGGAGCCTAACTCTCCCCGCTTCATCCTCTTCCCTCTCCCTGCCCGGCCATGTGAGCGCCCAGGGACCGAGCGCTGGGCACTAGCGACCTCCAGCAGCCTGCCGGGAAAGGGGCTCTTAAATTCACTTTTTGCCCCAAGTGGAATCCACAAGAGCAAGGAAGGCAGCAGCCAGAGAAGCCATCACTTGGATTTTCCGAGAGAGAAATATACTTTGCCGAACTTTATATTTCCACATAGAAAACTTCAGTTTACTGAAAAGGGCATTTTCTTACTGAGAAATCATTCTGCTGGAAAATTCCCCAACCAGCTCTTTTTCTGGAACTTACTCCCACATAGACTGAAAATAACCCAAACTTGGTGACTTTCCAGTCATGTTACAAAAGCCCGTGTTTTGCTGGAGTCTCTGGAGAAGGCTGGAGGTGTGCTGCGTCGCGTCTGGAGGGGCAGCGAGCTCGCTGGCCAAGTTTCTGCAGCACTGCTTTGAGGGCTGCTGAGCCTTAATTCAATTGCATGTAATGAATGATTAATCATATTAAGGCACTTAACCTTGAATAGTGTTGTACTTATAAATAAAATAAAATCCAGAAAGCGTTTATGACATTTAATATTTCTAAACTTCATTATTTTGGAAAGCGTGATTCAAGCGTTTTGAGCACTTGAAATCGATAAGCCAGAAAAATGAAATGAAGCATGATTTTTCTTTATTGTACATGACATAGGTATCTGCTAGTATAATTTCACCACCTATGAATAGAGTAGTAGGGTACCTACAAGCAAATGCCTTTGTGTTCCCTCATTTCACAGGTAATCTTGTTTCACAGTTTTATGCTCAGGTTCCCATAAAACTATAGTTACCTCTCACTGTTATTTCACGTTGTAATAGGATTGCGGTTTTGGTTAAAACCAGTCGGTTTGCTTTGTCGAAATGGCTTTTTAACACAGTGGTAGCTTTCAGAAGATGGATTCTTTTGACCTAATTTTATGATGTACAAAGGGCACTCCCTGACAAAGTTAAGTTGTGCCCTTTACTGTTAATACCAATAGTGTGGCTGTAACTAGTTATGTACGTGTTGCATGCTATATAGCATATCGATACAAAATTAACCTAAAGACTCCAGTCTCCAGGGAAAACCTGAGGCTATATTAGTTTCACTCAGTAACTGCATATCATAATTCCTCTTGGCAGAAAAAAGTCTGGTTCTCAAGAAAGAAGAAAAATGTTCCTGTTAATTTTTCCTTGGCTCGATCCAGATCCTGCTTATTCACTAGATATTCTTTAACCAGATTAATTCTGGATACGCAGCAGAGTTTGTACCTTGCAATGTCAACCACTGTGGCTGACGTGCTAATTCTGGGTTGCTGGAGACCAGCAGCAACGCCACGGCCGACTCTCAGCGGATTCCCCGCTGGCTGCCTTTATTAAACAGGAGAAACCATGCCAGCCGGCAGGGGATGGGGCTCTATTTTATTGCGTTATAAGTGATCTATACCGCTAATAACTATACATCCTGTCTTCACTGCATTGTATTTCTCAGGAAATTCCTTTTGCCGTCCTGGTTTTAGGCAATGAATTTCAGTTCTCCGTAGTCACTCTCTGCTTCCTGTTACCCATGAGATTTTCTCCTGACGCCCTTAACCCAGAATTCACTCGCAAGTTCACTGAAAGCAGCTCCCGGCTCCCAGCACGTTTCTTTCCAGAGCCATGCCTCTACTCGTGCTAGCAAAAGAGAAACATCCAGAAGCCCTAAATCTGCCTGTTAGTACTCGCTGCGTGTCCTGCTGCCTCGTCAGGTGCCAGCTCACGGTTTTCAGTGCGATTCCAACGGAGGAGAAGCCACCTCCCGTTTCCGAACAATGCGTTTTGTTAAGTCACATCAGTCTGCGTGTTATTTCTATTCCACTTGCAATTAGCAATGTGTGGGTTGACCACTAGCGATAAGCCGTGGTTAGAACTGAAACTTAGCTTTGCTGCTCTGATCTCACATGTTGCTGTAATAGTTCAATCTAACAAACTACAGAAGCCATTAAAGGATCTCCCGTGGCTCCAGACAGCAACGTTTCAGCTCTGCAGCCCTCCTCAGGGGTAGCAATGACTGGAGTTTATGTACATTCACCACAGTGAAAATTACAGCTTTGCCCTTACGCTAACATGCTGCGTGCGCCTAACAGGGGCCGGACCACAGTGTTAGATCCCCCAAATAGCTAGGTATAACAGAGGGGTTAAGTGCAGCATTTCAGGCTTCACTCTGGACTTCCCCAGCTTCCAGCCAGCTCACCCCATTGTTCTGTTATTGTTTATAATTATTTATTATTTATTTTTACAGATGACTATCTCATCCCTTCTCAGTAGCATCATGACCTTATTATTAAATGTTGCAGTTCAGTACAGGGAGGATCTGAGACCTCTTCAAACCATCGGCTCTGGTTTCAATGCGTTTCCAGCACACACAACATGAAGAAAGCACTAAGGAGATTCTTTTCCACATAGATGATATACTGCAGCCACTCTAACGTCATAACTGTGTACAAAATATATTAGAGCTCAGTTATGCAGAATGAATTGAGAGCATCAAGGCTAACGTAGGTAAAGTGTGCATCTGCTGGTTAATGGTTATGGCGCATTTGTGTTTTAGGGACCTGCTGAAACATAAAAAGCTATTTTGGCTTGCACCATTCGTGGTAGCTTCTTTGCTTTCTCCATTTACCTTTTTCTCTTCCTTGCTTCACCCTTTCTTTCTTATTATACTGGTGTATAACGAGCAGCTTCCTGTTGAGGTGTTTTAATGTCAAAGACATTCAAGTGAGAACCCAGGGGACGTGGGGAAACGCAGACAAGCAGGGACAGCAGGCAGAGGGGGCAGTGACTCTGTGGTGCAGGCACTGGCAAGCTGAGAGCATGCGGGCTATTTCTAAACTGTTCTGAGAAGTATCTAAGAAAAGCAACCTTATTGTCAGAGACTTAACTTATCTATAAAGGGATTCAAGCATACAGGAGAGAAACCCCAGAGTCCATGAATCAGGAGGGAAAAAAAGCAGAGAAGCTGCCTGAAGTAGTGAGATGATGGAGCGATGTGAGCGACCCCACCTGACCAGCGCTCAGAAAGGACCTGGGAAGATGGGAAGATACCTCTTCGGTGAAGCCAGGCAAATAGACCCCTTACTGCTCCTGTGGGGTTGGTAGTACTCACTCAACAGACTATTCGCATTGGCTAAAGCAGTAAGTCCCAAAGATGAACACTAGCTCTTCCCTTCACGCTAAAAAGCACTGTAAAAACTCAAAACATCTTATCGTAGAAGTTCCCACTATTCCACAGGCGCTCCTGAACCCCGCAGCAGCGCTCAGGGTGCGTGCAGCACGCTCTCCGCCGACCTGGCTGGCCATTGCTTGGGCGACTGGCCTCGGAGAGACCCGAGCCTGCCTCTTGCAGAAGGAGAGAGAGGAAGAATTAGCAATGGGTTTTCTCCCCCCGTGTGCTGCTGACTGTGGATTTGATGCCCTTCAAAATGTTATGACTAATGCATAAAGGATTTCTCCTCTCCAGATGCTCAACTTTTCACTAGCTTGAGACTTAAAAACAAAAATGCCATGAATCTGTCTTTGGCTCTATGTCTCTAGGCATGTAACCTTTACTGTATATGCCACGCTAGCATTAGTTGTCTAGTCTGCACTGTGTTTATCAGCCTCACTGACTTCCTGCGTGTATTGCAGGCTCTTAAATCCCTGTATATTTACTCTTTGTCCCCCCTCCCTGCCGGCCCACTAAATACAAAACTAAATGGCAATGATATCTCTTGGAGAAATAGCAAAAAAGGTCTAGGCAATAGTTTGTGCTGACTTTTTCTCCTTGGCCTCTTATATATCATTGGTGTAGCTTTCAAGACACCTCTGGGGATTTGAAACTCATTTTCCATCATCATTAGTGAGAAACTTGTCCTTGTGCTTCTTTTCATTAATGTCTAATACAGGAATGAGAAGAAGTGCTATATAGTCACCCTCTTTTTAACTTGATGCCATACGTAAATGATTAAACAAGGCACAGAAGCAATAGTTGAAAGTTCTCCCCAACTCCCTCATTAAACGAAGCAATTATTGGCAAGAAGAAAGAGCCCTGAACTCTTCCTCTACACCCATGATAAAATGTCCACATCTTGCAGATGTTTAATTTTTGCCCAGGAGGAGAAAAAAGTATATTTTATTACCTTCAAGGGTGAGGACAACATGGTGGGCGCCTAGACAGTGACATTCAGTTTGCCAGTGAGGTGGCTGTGACTTTGCATGGGAACTATTTGGATATTGTATGCGAAGTCACATCTCTGTGCTAAATTGGTGGGAACATTACCTGAGTCCCAGCTATGTCATGGGCTCTTGTGCTAGGAAATGATTCATCAAACTCTAGGGCCACAATTTGCTATTTGGTGGCCATACAACTCACGCAGGTAATACCTCTAGCCATTTCGTCCTGCCTGCTGCGTTACATTGGCGTAATGTCTCCGTATAGCCAGGTAGTGAGGTGATCTGAGGAACCAATTCAGCTGAGAAATAGTTCATCAGAAAAGAATGGCACCAAAGGAAAGCAATATTTATGGAGGTAAATGTATTTTCAAAGCACTGAACTAGATTAAAACCCTCCAAGTTCTATTCTTGCAATACAGTTTCTCTCTTCCGTCACCGACACAGTCCTTGTCACCTAAGCAGCTAAGATTTTCACAGTCTGGAGTTGTGAAAACAATGTTGCTGTTCCCTTTTCACAAATGAGAAACAGAGGTAGAGAAAACTACAGAATATGCCTACAGAAATGATAACGAGAAGAGGCTGAGTTTGGATTTTCCACAGTGCAGGTAAATGATTTGCTGAATCATCTTCCTTTCTCTTAGTTATTGAAGAATAATGAAAAAGGTAAAGTGTTTATTTTATATATGAGGAAACTGAATATGCAATTCTGAAAACAGCAATATAAGTTTTTTAAATATACAATCAGAAGTTGTGTAAATCTGCCAAGAACATCAGTTAAGCAACTGTTTTGCACTAGAAACGATGTAGGTTAGTGGTTTCGGCAAATAAACAGGTAATTAACTGAAACTCCTTTTGTTCTAGCTGACAACATAAAAGCAGTAAGAGAGAGAGAGAGAGGGAAAAATCACTTGGGGGTAGTATGGCATCTTTCAAGATTTCCAGTGTAATACACACAGATTGCGCTCGGGAGGTTTTCCAGTGCTAATGAAGAGGTGTCAGACCGACATCCCCAAAACTTGACATCCAACATTTATTTGCTGAAATGACACAATTCCAGTAGGAGAAGCTCAACTTTCCTTTCCTGAACGCTCACTCCTTTAACCCATGAGCAGCTGGGGAAGGAGGGCCATGTACATTTAGTCTTTCTCCTCCTTCAGCAGCGGTACAGCCTGCTCCACAGGGCTGCTGTGCTGAAGCACCGCTTTCCTTTACCGCAATAGCTGATCCTGCATTCAGGGGGATGTGAATTTATGTGGTGTCTTCCAGGAAGCAGGACGTACCTCAGCCCTGCTTCTCCCACTGTCTCCTTGCAGCATTACCATTAGTAAAGTTATTATTTATTGGACTCAGTTTTTGGAATGGCAAAGTCAAGCCTTTTATTTGCATAACACTACGTTTTATACAAGTTCAGCAATCAGGTCTGCAAGGTGCTCAGCACCTTTTTTAGGTTGGGGTCCTGGTAGCTGGTGAATGAGGAGCACGGTTGGCACTTCGGGAGAAACGCGATTCCAGAGTTTCTGGAAGGAGCTGGGCAGTGGATGTACAGCGCATTTAACAGGCAGCAACGCCAGCCACAACCCCACCGCCAGCAAAAGGCCTCGCTGAGGCGTGTCTTGCTGCCGTCTTGTTTGCCAAATAAGTTATCTGTAAACTCTGCCATCATTAAAATTCTCCACAGTGGTAGCGCGCTTTCGCGGGGGCACTTTGTCGAGGCTTGCAAATGGAATTATCTGCTATGACTGCTCTTTTGAGCAGCGTAAATCTTCAACAACAGTCCTAAATAAACCTGTGATATACAGGGCATGGAACACCTATTTTTATAAACATCTCTGCACTGGAATGCTAGAGGTGGGAAGAATAAATTACAAGCAAGAAAATGGCATTTTAAAATGTGCTCTAACCCTGCTTGCTCCCACTCTCTCTCTGCACTGCTTTACATTAACTTAGCGCCAGCCCATGGCAAGGCAAAGGTCATAGCTTTTATTTACATAGCACAAAGTTTCTAAATAACAAGCATTAAAGAAGTACACCTTTGCAGAAAAAAAGAAATGTCTGAATCAGAAATGATAATTTAGCCTGTGAGGCCAGAAAGATATCAGCATTGGGGAATAATATGCCATTTTAACAAAGATACCTAAGTGCGATAACCTGAATGTAGTGGAAACACAGTCTCCCTGCTGGGGAAATCATATCTCATTTCAGTTGAGGGACACCAAATTACCCTTTGGTGCCATGTAAATGCTCGTTGCTCAGCACTTCGCCATGCGTGGGGCAACTCATTTCTTCTGCAGGCCAGGACTGCTGCTCCTCTCTGTTCTTACAGCACCAGAGTTTTAGCCATTCAGAAAGGACCAGAGAGCTCTGCCGCATCCCACCGCTGTAACTAAAGAGACTCTGCATCACCTTACAGCACATCCAGGAACAAGCAATGAGTGCTTCCCTCCCATTTCACCCCAACCTCGATCATCGTCTCATTCTAACATTGGTCATTCTAGACAGTTTTTGAGTTAAGAAAATCTGGTCAAGCAGAAGAACCTATAACATGTATGTGTGTGATAGTGATGTGCCAGGTGTCTTATTATAGGACAGGAAACAAATATAACAGTCTTATCTAGAAGAAACAGTTGTATCATACTGTCCAAAGGAAATTCATAACTATAAAGCAATATCTAGATAATGGTGCTCTTGTGCTGAGTTAGACAATAGAATTTGCTGTGCTATACTATTGTCTTTAAATAATGCAGGGCAGGTATGATAAACCCAGTCATGTGTTATGGAGCTTGGATCATCTTCTGCCTGTCTGGGAGATGACTTCTGTCACCCTTGCAATATAACTTCTATGCAGCAGCTGTGACTGCTACATGCACTATTGGCAGGGGAAAACACACAGCTTTTTAGGCACTGGCCATGGTGAAGGATGATTGGGAAGAAATATAGAATTCATTTTCAGGATCACGTTCCACTCCCAGCAAATGAGAAGTACATATGGATGTTTTCATTTTTCACACCATACTGCTGTCCCACGGGCCCAGACTTTGTAACTAGCGTCAACTCAACAGTCAGTTGGTATTCATTACACCAACCCAGAGCAAGGAATTTCTAAAGACCTTAAGGAAAGCATATTTGGTTTCTCATGCTTGAGAGAAGCTTTGGAAGAATCCCAAGCGTGGAAAGAAAATGGGATAAGAATTTTTGACTTGCAGTGTATCTGCACATACACATTGCCTGTGTTACCATATTTTAGAAGGACTTTTGCAGTTGATGAGACATGACCAGCCCCCACAGTTTCTCAGAGATGTAGTGAAGCCTTGCTTCTTTTTTGTAATTCAGGGCTATGGTAATAATACTTGCATTATACGCTCAGTTAAATTACCCTTCCCAAAGGCAATGCTCCAACCTGCTCCTATGGGTACTTAGATGCTAAAAATGCTGTCTGTGAGAAAACAGGTGAAACAGATCCTGGTCCACTCAGCCCTTATCAGCCCTAGGTGCTCAGGAAAGCTCTTACGAAGAGCACTCAAAGGCTTTGTGAGGCCTGTAGTGAAGCTGCTCTCCTGTCCCTGGTGCAGCCTCTCTGGGGATGGTGCCTCTCATTCACCTGCAAGAGCTGTGGGGCAGAGACAGCAGCATGGAGAGCAGAAAAGATGTCTGGTGTTGGTGAGTAGTGCTGTGAAAGGCTCTGCCTAGCACAGTGGAGATGGGCAATGTGGGGCCACTGCCTGGAAGGTGTAAGTTAAGGACAGATGATGTAGGAATGTGTTATGTGCAAAGAAGCTGCTGGAGGTCAGGGTAACAGTAAGAGTGTGGAAGGAAAAGACTGAGACTGAAAAGGGAGTCTGAGGCCTGGGGTGGGGGGGGAATAGTGTGTGGAGAGCAGAGCTGGGAGGGGAAGGAAACATGGAGAAAAGTAGGACTCCCAAAACAGAGAAGAAGCTCTAGTAGTATGAGGACAAAGGGGAGAAATCCCAAGATCTTGTATCTTGGCCAGGTCCCAGGCAGGTAGAAAAGAAGGCAGAGTGTTTTTTCTGTCCTGTGTATTGTGCAGTCTCTTGCTCCCAGCCTGTGCAGCTGCTGAAGGCTCTCTAGTGCCACATAATGCCTCAAAGGTGCCTGCCTGCTGGGGATGGATGGTGTGGTCTCTGGCAGCTGGCGCACCAGCCTCAGTGGTTTAGGAAATGCTTTGCAACCTTTTGGGTTGAAAGGTGCAACACTGACATCCCATTGCCTGCTAAAAGCCTCTACCTGAGCAGAGACCCAGCACAGCACCCCTCACGCGGGAATCTCTTGGATCCTGCCCTGTGTTTGTAAAGTGTATGCAAATTAATGAACATATTCATCATTAACAATGACACAAATATAAGAAAGCCTTTTAAACAAGTACTTGAAAGGGTACTAGGGCCACTACCAGAAGGAAGTCTAAGGGTCGAGCAGCAAAATGCAGTAGAAAATTGTGCCCGAAAGGAACAGATGTTTTAAAGGAATGCTTTCAGGGCACTGAACTAAAACATAATTCAAACGCACACAGAAGACATATAGACTGTCTTTCAGTAGCGCAGCCCTCTGAAATGCCTATACAAGTAACCTTGTTTTGGATCAGCAAGGCTTTTTCTATTAAATCCATGAGAATAAAGCCTGTAGACCGTTCTAGTTATCAGCCTCTTCCAAATGAATATCCCAACTATTTCTAATCACAACAATCCGATTTCCATTATTTTGACCTCCTTCTAATTTGGCTGGATCAATAATGCCTGGTGCAATAATTTTTCAGCACGTAGTGGGAAAATTATTGATTCCACTTGTACATATTAGCTGGGAGAAAAATACGTCAGGTTCTCCCTAAATGCCTTTCTAGGTTTAAATTGAGCTGCGTTCGGTATTTGGATGGAGGATATTAGCGCTGTATGTAAAACAAATCACTGTGGCAGAAATGGATGTTTTACTTGCTCCAGGTCCCCTGATACTTTTATGGCACCCATCCCTGCAGTATCTGTTTTTCATACTCTAATTGCTTTGTGAAATCCCTCGCTCTGCCTCCCGCCCCTGCGCGTTTGCACAGGGCACTGCAGCCCAATTTGACGCTTTTCATCTTGCCTCTTGGGGAGGCTGAACTTGAGGCCGACTGGAGGTTTTATTTAGTTGCGAGGTGTACTATGTACGTAGAAAGCTTTCACATAAATCCTGGATGTTCACAGAATGATCAAAAGCTTGTGTGTCTAACATGGCATGAGGTAGGATTAGCATTTGGTCTCTTAACGTTTGTAGGTGTGGGGTTTGTTGGTGAAACTAACGTTTGAAAGAAGACAATGAAGAAAATATGTATCTTACCTATAACATGCTATATTTTCTGTCTGCCAGTATTATGCCTGAGAGCTATCAAACGCAATTCATGTGCAAAAATCAAGCACGTGGGAATCAGGCTAATTTTATTTCTTAACGGCGTCATACTAACAGTGCCTTGGGGGGAGGAAAATCAAGACAGTGTATTTAAAAAAAAAAAAAAAAAAAAAGTGCTGAGTCAGTAAGTGGAGTGAAACATTAGCAGCATCCCTTCTCTAGCAGCTATAACCTGTCATCAAATTACTTATCTAATGTATATGTTGTAATAGCCAATTGTAGTTGCTTTTTCATATCCTATTGTTTCAGGAGGAGATGAAGGGACTCTTACAAACTGCAAATGTTTCTCCCCTCAGATGCAAGAGCATAAATCACTAGTAATACTGAGCTCTCTGCCTCATATTGATTCCTCTGTGAACTAAGCCAGATGGGCTCAGATATGAGCATGATCTAATATTCCCCTTAGCTTGATTTATAGATTTCTTTGTGCATTACCTGACCATAAATGAGTCTTGCATTATTTCTTGTGTGCCTGTCAAATTAAAGAAAAATATTCTTGTTGACCTTTAAACCTAGGAGGGAAAAAAATGAGTCAGAGACATTTTACTGCATGTATTACAGTGATCTTAGTGCTTACATGCCAATTAAGAGTGTGTGATTATGAAAGAGGTCTAGTAATTTGTGTTGTGTGTAATGATTTCATTTTCCTGTAAAGCACGCAGCAGACATACAGACAGTAACATACGCTACATTGCAAAAAAATTTGAAAGAGGAAATAAGAGAAGAACAATTTAGCACAATTTATGCCTTAATTTACAAAAATGAGCACTGGTTGCAAGGACTGAATGTTTTACTAGAGAAAATAATATTCTTTAAAATGCAGGCACAGCAAGCAGAAATGACTGCCACATAAGGCGTTAATACCATTAAAGAGAATGAGCATCATGAAGCATTTGCTGACCCCAGAGACCTCTTCTGTGAACAAAATGAGTTTAATATGTATGAGAAATAATGAGCAATGTATCATGAAGCTATCATTAGAGCCCAGCCCTCTGCTCATGACTTACAACCAAACTCTGATGGGAGATGCTCTAAGTTTTGCCTGAGCAAAAAGCTGGTGCTTAGACTGCAAGGACTGAGTTCAGCACAACCCAGAACAGTTTTCAACAGTGCTTCTACAGCCTAATGAACCTGTTATCTCCTCTGTTTTTGATAGCTGTTAGTGAAAGCTACAAAATAAATCTAGGCATTAAAAGGGAAAATATTTTCGTCTTGTCCATTCTTCAGTTCTTGGACAAGGTGAAATATAGTAAACGTGCTCTGAAACTGCTCAGCAGACCGAACACCTGTCACAAGTCTGTTTGGGCTGTATCTGTGTTCTGCATCTGTAGCAGGAGATGACATTTTCAGTCAGAACAAGATTTTAGCCTCTCTTTTCTAAGAAAGCACTATGTGGGGCTATATGCTAGGTTGGGTTGGGTTTTTGTTGGGTTTTTTCCTTGCATCTGTCACTGTTATGTGCATGTTTAGCAAAACCTGGCAGGTTGCCCTGGCCTGGGCCCTTCTAGGGACATGCAGGTCTGTTCCTTTTCCCTGGTCTCTTTTCTAGGTAATCCTCTAGATGTCTGTACAGTTACAAAAATCCCTTTTTAGATTTTTCTCCAGCTCAGCTAGTTTTAGATTAGCCAACCTGTTCGTGCAGTGGAAAGCTGAGGTTCAGGAACGTTGATGAGGTCCAGGCTCTCGCTGAGGCTAGCGGACTGGTGAGCGCCGCATTCCCCGTCTTGCAATTTTTTTTCCCCTAAATGGGTTTGTTGTGGCACACAGTGTTTTGGTTTTTAAACACTTCCAGCTGGCCAAAGCCGAAAGTGTATCCAGGATTTTATATCTGCCCGGGGGTGCACCTAAATAGTGTATCTGTTTTGGGGTTATATATCCATGAGAGAGGGGCATAAGTACTGATTTTTTTTCTTTGGTTTGAATGCTTTGTTTTAATTCCAGTAGCTGATCACATTTGTTTATTTTTATTACAGTAAGTTTCCAGTCCCTGGGAATGGGATTCTGCTGTGCTAAAGACACTTTTATTATATATGAGACTCCAAGTGATAGTCTTTGCCCTGAGGATCTCACAATAAAAAATACGCAGACAGAGAGATAAAAGACATGATTCAGCATCAGATGTAATTTGCTGTATGAAGCTGATCCAGTTGTATTCGAAGGATTTATTTTACAGATGAAGAAACTTAGGCGCAATGAAATTAAATGACTTGCAGAAAATACCACGGAAGTCTATGGAAAAGTAAGAACTAAAACTCAGATTGCCCTGTAGTTCCCAGGATAGCCCTTCTTCTTGAAGCACTGGGAACTATTTATGCATTAGATGAACATGACTACACATGCTGTACATCCCAATCTGCAGAAATTACACAGGCCTACCCAGTTATGCCATACAGTTGGGGTTTTTTATTCCTCTACTGTGCATAAGTCTGGCACTCTCTCCTCTTCCTTCCGTGAGTACTTCTTGCTCAGAGACACTCTTCTGACTTCTAATGCTAACGGTGCTTAAGGAAATATGTTTGCTGTGTAAGTGACAGAAAATATACCTTTTAACACCTAAATTTCCTATTCTGGTCAGTGTATTTGTATGAGATGGGTGGTGGCAATAAATCAAAATGAGCAGCAATTGCCATTCCCCTTTCCATGGTGATTGCAGATTTGCATCTGGCTAAAAGACACTGTTCAGACTGTCTATCTTGCATGGCAATAGCAGCCTGTTCTCTCCTATTTCCTTTTAATACGGCAATGGAGACTGACAGTCCCTGCACTTTGAACAACTCAATGAATACATAAAATGAGAGCGAAAACCTTTTAGGACAATGCAAAAATAATAAGGAACTATTAGTGAAACATTAACTCATAATGACAGTGTGATCCATTGTCAGACAGAGATGCTCAATGACTACAGCGGGGTTTAAGCCAGGCCTCTCCTGCTCTGATAAACAAAAAGGGAAAGAAAAAGAGGAAGAAATGTTAAAGAACTTCTGCTATTAACCCTTCAGCACTATTAAGAAGAAAACTTCTCTCTCTGGTATGCCAGGGTTTTACATCCCAAAAAAATGGGATGCTGTAGGCTCTAGATGTCTTGTGCCCTTTAGCATTTCTCAGTCTGGGCAATATAAGCATCCACTAGTCACCTTCACACTTACAAACTAAAATCATCTTCACCCTCCCTTGCTAAAGCCACTCAGAATATTTTTTTTTTCCTCTTGAGTTGCCTGGAAAAGCAAATGCATGACACTGATGGCTGGTAGCTTGCTGTCCTTAAGATGGAGGCAGTGGTATACTTGTTCAAAAAGTAAAGCAGTGGCTGGACCTGCGAGACCCCCACCATGCTACAGACACAGCCTTAATAGCAGAGTTTGGTGAGGAGCTCTCCGATGGCCATCAGGAGTTCAGCTTATTCCCTTCCTGAGATCTCCTTCCTCGTTACGCTGTCATGCTTATGGGAGCTGTATGGGCTGTACATAGGTGTAAAGATCTCATTCTGAAGTGAAATATGTCTGCCAGCACTGACGATAAGGAAAGAAAACCAAAATTTCCCTCCAAGTTCACAAAAGTCTTCAACCCCTTAGCCACCCATGCTAAGCACCTTTGTAGTCCCGGTTATCTGTCATGGGAAATAAGCTATGCTCTGCAGATCACCTGCACGCAGAAGATAAACACTGCTGTTTTGCTAGGTGTACCATACTCCCCCTTATAAGGCAATGAGAAGATAGGAACTAAGTTAGGCTTTTTGGTAGTATCCATCACTACAGTCAAAGCATTAAACCCTTCTCCTTAATAGAAACATGGATAGTAGTGACAAAGAAAATCACCTGGGTCATCTTGTTTATCCTTTACTAGGAAAAAGATTTTCTCGCATTTGGAGTCTTTACAGACAATACCTCAGCCAAACTTACCACCTGGCCTAAAGCTTTCCAGAGAAATGGAATATTACTAAAATACACCATGCCTGGATACCTGTTTGTGTAGAGGAGGAGGATGAGATCAGGGTACAGCTCGCAAGATGAGAAGGTGTTGGGGGAGTGGAGGTAAGAAACATGAGCCTTTCTCCTGCTCTGTGAGACCTTGAGTGAAGGTACAGGAGAAAAGAGAGATCTGCACACCTGAACAGTACTTTCCTAAGGGGGTGGTAATCCATGAAGATTGCTGGGAATCACTGGGATAAGGAATAAATCTAGCAATGGTCCCTAGGTGGATCCTAAAGGACTCTCCTCCCCTAATCCAGAGGATGCTCTGGAAAAGGATTGGGAGTCTTTTTCTTCCCTATGCCTCTTCGCTAGGGGATGCAGGAAAGAAGTTGCACTACAGTATCAGTGTCTTCTCTTCCCATAGTGGTAAACAAGGGCAGAGGGCAGAGAGGAGGGGGAAAAAGGAGGATTTTGTCCCACAAGCCTCTGTACAACAGCTGGAAGATAAAGTTGCTCCTTAGCACCAGACCACCTGAGACATCACTTTGCGATGTTGGAAATGTTTTTTCATGGCTTAATGCGTGCTCTTACACCACAGGTTATGACTTGATTTCCAGCACGTGTTTGCTTTCATACTGTTAGACATGACTTTAGGACAAGACCTATAGCAGTGGAAAAGAAAAGCAAGGCTTTGTTCTGCTTTGGCTGATCAAAGGTCCTGGCTGAGGAGACTGATGAAATGCCCTGCTCCTGCCACTTGGAAGTGGCACAAGCTTCCTCAGTAACGGCTCATCCCAGAGGTTACGCTCGTATTTGTCTTCTGCATTTGCTTTCTCTGCTCACCTGCTTCCATCTTCTCCCTGGTCCCTTCCAAAGCAGCCTTTCATGGCCAGGACACCCTCTGGTCTCTACATGTACTTTCTCCAGGGCACGGATGACGGTTCTCATTTCAGCTTGCTCCTGTGCTCAAATCCTCAGCTCTTGCTCTGACATTTACACCGTCCCTTGCACGTTTCTCCCCACTTTACCTAATATGCCTGACGCCCCACCAGAGGCTCTCGGGACAGCCCAGGTCCCTCTTTTCTTGCCTTTAGTGGTTGTACATTGTGCTATCCTGCCCTGATTGGGTCTTGTGTATTTTGAAGGCAGTTTAGCATCCAGGAGGGGATACAGGATTGACTGCTTTGAGAGCAGTGTCTGGTGATGGGAGAGCAGGAAAAGCAGAGCCAGTCACCCAAGTCTTCCCATGGACCATGTGCTCCTCAGGCTTTCCCTCCTGCTCCTTCGCCTCCTGCCTTTCGCAAGGCAGCCCCTTTTCCTGAATAAGCCAAACGCATGGTTTAGTCTCCAGTTTTCAGAGCAGGGTGAATGTTGCCAGACAGAGTTGCAGGGTTCGTTTCCATTTGTGCTTGCCCAGGCTAAGATATCCCTGCATGCTAGTGAAGGATGATGAAGACCTTCAGGTTCCTGTCGGGCTAGGAACTGGACTGATTTGGGAAATTATCTGACTAATAGCTTGAGAAAACTAGGTGACATTTAGGCCTCAAAAGGGTGAAAAAAGCAGCAGAAGGTTCCTGTTCTTAGGGGCAGACTTTCTAAATTATTTTGTTTATGTTTCACCACAAGATTTTACCTTTCCTCTTCCGAACGCTGTCAGCACACAGACAAAAGCCGTGGTATTTTGGTACACTGCTGTATTTAGAACAGCCACAAAAAATTAGGATCCAAATCATATCCAACGTATCACGTGATTACATGGCAAACTCGCAGCTAGAGATACTTTGTGCCATGCTAAGCCCTTGACAGAGATCTCCTGAGCAATGGGAGTGATGAGCTCCTATTTAGAAAGTGACAGATTTGCATGGATCAATGATTATTAAAAAGAAAATCTCATTAAAGAGGACAGTTCAGTGCAGTATCATCCTGGAGCTGTCAATGTTTCTGCTGCAAAAATTAAAATAAAGTCATCTTATGATGCATATTTCAAACATTTTGAATTTAATAATTAACTAAAAGGCAGAAGCAGTAGTCTATTTCCAGAGTGTATTTCAGTGTCCATTAAAAACACTGATTCTCCAAGAGTCAGGAGATTATAACTTCTTGTTATTCTTATTTAAAGCTTACAGAAATTTTGTACATGAAAATTCTGCATATTAAACTATGTTTTTTTTAAACAAGAAATCAGAGTGGCAACTGACTAAATATATTACAAAGTTCTCTGAGCTAAAAAAGGCAAACACTTCATTTTGCTTTTAAGCAAAAAAAAACAAAACCCTTCTGATCTGAAATTATTTTTCATATTGAAGATTTCTGTTTCGGTGATAAAAATGAAACAGTTTTCTCTAGGATACACCTAAAACAATTCTTTCTCCCACTAATTTTGGTTCAACCACTGACTAGAATAATTATTTAAATAGGTCAGTTCTTCAGGGACAAGCACTGCAAATGTTAGTAGTTCATTTCATACTGTCTTATGAAGTCTGCTATGTCTCTCCTGAAATGAAGTAAGTAGTAGTAAAACATCCTAGTATTGCTCTGAATCAGTATTTGCACAGGATGAAGATGGAAGCTCTTTTACAGAGTTTGTCATACCCTGTATGACACCAGTCCTCATACACATTGATATTATTAGTTATTGGAGTTTTTTTCTCAAATAAATAAACTTAGAACTAAGAATTACTTTAAGCCCAATATTATTAATAATAAGTATTTTTTCTTATCGTCTTTCAGAGCTAAGATCATAATTGCAAATCCAATCCAAGCCTAAAATAAAAAGACAGTTTTGTTTCAAACACCAGAGCTAGGTAAAACAGGAGTGGTACAGAATGACGAAGAAGCACGAGGAAAAAGTTGTAGCAGTGTTGGTTAGCTTGACAGATTATTCTGTCTTGCAAGGGACATCATTAGTGTCAAGTTCTGCTTAGGCATCAGCGCGAATGGGAGGTGTGCTGAAATCTAATCCTGGCTACGGCCACAAAAGAGCACCTGCTACAGTGGAAAAGTTGCGTGGTTTTTTTCCTCTCTATTTTCTAGTATTTGATTTTTTTGTTGTTGTTGTTAGGAATATTAATATAGCCTCACTCTACCAATTTAGGTTCGAATTTCTCCCTTTGTCTCAACCTTCCTGTTGCCCTGTGGGAACAGTAATTCCTTCGTGGTGCAAAGGTCTCGCTCCCAGCTGTGGTCCCCTTTTCCATCATGTGATACAGCTTTTTCCTGAGGCTTTGTGCTTTGTAGATTTGTCACAGGTTTTTAGAAAGAACCAAGCTCCAAAGAGATGGTGCTGTGTCACAGAAGATGGCACACCTGGCTGTGCCATCCTTATTTTGTATTTCATTTAAAATTTTTTAAATGAAGGCTTTTAATCCTAAATGAAAGCAACACTGGAATTTCCCGCGGGACGAAGTTCAGTGCTCAGTGTTAGCTGTAAAGCCCGAGGAAGCCATGGGGAACCTCGATGATGGAGGACGGTAGCCAATTTTACATTCCAAAATGGCAAGGAAAGAGGTCCTTGCACTGGGTACAGGCATGGTCCTGGTGGCGACTCTTCCTCCCAAGCAAGGAGCTGAAATATGGAGAAGGCCACACCTAATTCAGGCAAAGTTTTGCAGCAAACAAAAATTGACCTCAGGAGTCTTTGCTTTCAGATGCATTCTTAGCCTTACTTCCTTCTGTTTATGCCCTGGCAACAAAAGGGAGAGTTATTCGGTATATTTTCATTTGCAAAATTAAATTTGGAGAGGAGAGAGACATTTTGTAAAGTAAACCATTATGAACAAAAATAACCCCTCTGGGTAAGAAAATATAGATTTTTGGGGAACTGCATGTGAATTCATAAAAATAATAGCCAGGCGAAGCCATGCGGCTGTGTATCTCTGATTACCAACCTTCAAAACAAGAAGATGAAAACAAAGGAGAGCAACGATATGTGGATAAGAGACCATAACACGTGAAGGGGCTGAGAAAGCCAGATTCATAGAGCCTAGTGAAAGGGAAGACTCAAGGGGAACATGATCACAGTCTATAAATACTTTCAAGGTAACAACAGAAATGAAGGCAGGGAATTATTCACCGTCTCGGAAAACTGTAGGCCAGGGAGCAATGGCCTGAAGCTAAGCAAGAAAGAGTTGAGGTGAGATATTGGGGTGGTGGCGGGGGAAGATACACTGACTTTAAAAAAAAAAAAAAAAAAAAAAAAAAAGAGAGAGAGAAGGTAGTGTAATAGCTAAGAGGGAAAGAGCCTAATGTAGCATAACTGCCTGGTTTGGACAACTAGGTAGCTGGAATATCATTGAAAAAAGGGGGAAGAGGCTTAATCAGAGGCGCAAGAGGCAGAGCAGGCTGACGCAGTACGTTTTGGCCGCGCAGCCCGTGCTCCAGGTACGGTCAGGCAGCGGTGGGCGGACGGGTGAGGCAGAGCTACTTGCCTGGACGTGAGCGCCGTCTGCTCTGTGGCTCTGCCCTGACCCCTCGCGCCCCTCCGATGCGACCGGGATCGTCCTGCTTGTCCCCGGCCACAAGCGCTTGCTGGACCGAGGGGAAAAGGAGAGAGGGAGCGCGCGGTGCAAAAGGAAATACAAGATTACTTAAACACGAGCCTGTTCTTTCATGCTAGTAAAGAAAAAGCCTTGCAGTATTGACACTGAGTATCTAAAGCAGTTTTATACAGCTCTAATAATTTAATTTCAGTTTTGTCATTAGTAAAACTAAAAAGCCTATTGCTGATATGCTCCAGCTGAGGACCGCCGCTTTTAAGACAGATCCAGACAGTCAGTGGACGTTTTGTTAGTGGTATCTTAGTGACTAGCTTCTTGCAGAGGGAGTTTCTCGGTTTCATGCTTGTTTGCGAAGAGCTAATTAATGTAATGATTCTCTGATGTCCTCGCAATAGATAGCAGCAGAAATGTTTTCAGAAGAGACCTACGTAAAGTCAGGGGTGCCACCGGGTTATGGAGGAGGCCTGTTCATTCCAGTGCCCATCACTAGCAATGCCAGACGCGGCACTTTAAAGACCAAAAGCAACAACGGGTTTTGCTTTGCTCTCTGGTTTCAAGGCTAAATCTGCATCGTTTCCTGTGCTGAAAATCCCTGACAATTACTGGTGAAATAACAAATCTTAAACTTTAAAAGTAGTAGTAACTCTAAAAGTCGCCCTTTTTTCTTTCTCGACGTATTCCCCATCGTAAGGGACCCAGGCAGGCAAGCGGAGACAAGCGTTTCCGGAAGGGGTGTCCTTGAAAAATCTGGAGGGAGCGAAGGAAGAGGAGAGCGAGGTGGCTGGGCCGCCCCTTCCCCGAAGGTGCTCCCGTTCAGTAACTCTGTTAACACAGTCCGCGGCTGCATGCACAAGCTCCAGTGATCGTGTTTCCGAGCAGCTATTTAGCTGAAGGGAACTGCAGTCGTTCTGAAGACATCTCTCTGTTACAATCTGTAACACATGTAATCTTCAAGGGGCAATAACTTCTCTCAATTACACAATTTTTCTGATAAAAAATGTCACATGTTACAATCTAGGTTGTCAGCTCCTCTGGCCATGGACGCACGCGTTTCTCAGTAAAGTGTTTAAACAGCTGCAGTCTAAGACCATAGATAAGAAGAGCAATAATGTTAAAATGTAATTTAAGTTTTTGTTTGTTATAAATTGCACGTTAACATAATCTTTCAAGTTATTTTTCCAGTAAAAATGCACAAGGCACAGCAGCTGACTGGAGATCTCCAATTAGAGCTGCTTCGTGGCCCTCTCGGCAGGAAGTGCCTGTGGCTGACACAACTGAAGCCTCTGCCGCAAGCGCGTGTCATGCTGTGAAGTTAGCTAATCGCTCCTGTCGCTGAAGAGCAACGTCCAGTTACTCGCCCGTGTCAGTAACGGAGGGGCCGCGAGCCGCTGCGCGCCGGTCCGCGCGGCGCCGGGCGTCCAGCGAGCGCCGCGCCGGGAGGCTGCCGCGGCCGCGCGAACTCGGGAAATCTTCCCGGCGCTGGGTGCCAAGGTCACAGCCAGCGCCGGGAAGGAGAGCTATAAATTACGAAGCGCTGGGCTGCAGCCAAGCCTGGGGGAAGCTACGTTTAGCCTATCGTGCTCTAAGCCGCAGGATGAAACCTTCAGTCCTTTCGGGGAGAATCTGAATGGGATTTGTTACAAGGCCGCTCTGAGTGAAATACCGCCAACGGACTTCCCACGACATCTCGGGAGCCGACTGCAATCGCCTGTCGGGCAGGGGGGGAAGCTGCTTCCCACCAGCCCAAAAGGATGATGAGGATGATGACAGAGCCCCATCGAATATTTATGGAAACCAGCTGAATTGCTGTGTTAGCAACATGCTGAGGCTGTAACAGAGACTTCAGATAAACTCCTGACGTTAAGCTAAGCTCACATCTCCCCCAGCATAAACCAAAGGTGGAACAACAAGCTGATTCCAGTATTTTGCGTTAAAAATGCTGTGAGGAGGGTTAATAGCAATGTAGTTAAAACAACACAGTGCAAGTAAACGTGATGATTTGTTCTCTGCAGGTAGTATTGAGAGACTGCCATCAGTGCCGGAGCCCTCCTCCGTGAAGCGTAGGGCGAGAAGAACTTCCCGTGAGCTGAAAGCTCCCTGGGCAGCGGCTGCCGTGAGGTTACGGGCGCCGAGGACAGGGAGCCGCTGTTTAACAATATAGGCAGTGCTATTCCACAGCACTAAGAAAAAGAAAAGAAAACGTGTTTTTTATGAGGATTGGGTGAATTAATTATTTTAAGGATGGGAAGGTTACTTTAGACCTAAGATGTTGAAAATATAAAAGAGAAATGATCTATGTAACTTTTCTGTATCACAAATGTAAAAACTCTGCCTCTGCATATAACAGTCACATCATTAACTCTGAGATCCATACTTAAAGATGTGAGATAATATTAATTGCCCGTCCCTGTGGGAAAAGGGACGGCTTGGAAGCAAACCCCCTCCCCCTTTGCTGCAAACGAAGAATACTGGCATTAAGTGCTGGGCCAGCTGCCACCCTGCCGCTTTGGCGCTCGGTTGGGTGACGAGGGCCCTGAAGAGATGCGAGAGACTTTGGGGAGGGCTGGGTAAAGGCAGGAGACGGTAGTCGTTCCCTGGCCAGTCGTTTCCTCAGATTGATCTCACATCTATAGCTAATAAATAGATGTGACTCATTTGGCTAGGAAATTATAGTGGATTTTTTAAAATACCATCCACAGTACTTTGTGAAGGGGGAAGGTAACGTTCTTAAGGCACTTTAACAACGTGGTGTGGCTGACTCAGATAGCTGTTGTGAAGATAAGTCAGAAAATTAATACACTTTCTCCTGTGGGGGTAGGAGGTCTGGGGTTTTGAGGGGGGGATGCAAGTGTGGCAAAGTATACTTTTTGGAGGAAGCTGGGGAAAAAAGGGATGTAAGTATTTGTAAAATATCTTAGAGGTGGCAGGGAGTGAACTTTTCCTAGAGCTGGAGGATGCTGAAACCTGTGTTGGATGGGCCAAGTTCTGCACTGGGAGACATAGCGATGGAAAAATGCTTTGCCGTGCTCCGTCATACGGTCCGCTACTTTGATAGCCTCCAAAATGAACCGGTTTCAGTCACTGCAGATCAGCAGAGAACTAGCATGTCTCTCATGGAGAAATCTCAGGCCTAAGGACTGTAGGAACTAAGGACTGGGTGCTAGAAGCGCTTGTTTCTGAGAGCCTGTGGCATCTGCTAAAATGAAGAGAGTAACTCCAACTCTGAAGTGCAACACAAAGAGCAGGTTCCCGGCATCCTGCCCTGTACGTGCCCTGAGATTCCCATGTCTTATTGGCCAGGATGCTACTTGTACAATTTCTTCCTTTATTTCATAGATCTTACCCTAAACAGATTTTGTGATTCCTGAGAAATGAGATGTTCAAAGTTTCGGAAACCAAAGATCTTTTGGGTTTTTGTTTTTCCTCCCAAATGAAACAGCAGCATTGTTCTTATTTCCTTCTTATGCACTAGTCTAACTCCTGGTGCGCGCTTCAGATTTCTGAAATTGTTTCACGAATTCAGCTAATACTGATTTATACGCTTCAAGCAGATTGGTCATGCAAAAAACCTGTTAAAATATAGTAAATTTTTATGCAACGTCTATTAAAGAATGTACAAGCAACACCAAATTGATTGAGCTAAGTAGGATCCCCACTGCAGGATACAAAAATGAAGGCATGTTATATCAAATAGTTATAGGTGGCTAAAGCGAGACGCCGCAATAGCCGTGTCCCCGAGGACTGCGGTGGTTCCCCGGACTCGGAAGGGGGGGAAGGGGGTTCCTGCATCCGAGGGTCACACCGCAGAGAACGAGAAACCAGCGTTTTCTGAAACTATTTCTGTGCAGATATTTCTCAAGTTTAAAAAGGAACCAAATTCAAATACCAGGATCTTCTGCAGCCTTGGCTGAGATTAACAACTGCTAAAAAAAATAAAGCAGCTTCTGCTCAGCTCCTCGTTAGGGCGGGCTGTCAGGCGGCAGGCAGCGCGTCCCTAAACTGTGCTCCGAAACTTTATGTAACTGGTCCCGCAGCCTTTACCAGCGGGAATAGTTACTGCTCTCCCAGCGAGTGTCGTTTACTTAAATTAACTGGCTGTCGTCAGGTGGGTTATTGCGTGAGGAGGGGGCGATCGGCCCCGCCAGCGCGAGGCTCCTCTGTCCTCGCGCGAGGGGCCGCTCGGGGCGGCGGTGATACACGTTTCGGGTGAAGCGTTTTAAGGGAGGCGCGGTAATTGTCGGTTGTGCATATTTAAGGGACCTTGAGCTATAAACAGGCTAAGGAAAGTGCCGAGCGCCTAGTTAATACCACTTTGACAGCGAATTGGCACAGCGCTGAGCTCCGATGCATCAAATTAGCATCGATCCGCAAAATGTTACTGAAAGGTTTCTTAAATCTGCCAAGTTTTAAAATCAATTCTGCAGAAAAAGAGCTTCCTTTTTTTTCCTTCCCTGTTTTTTTTTTTTTTTTTTTTGGTTTGATAAACCTTTCTGATTCCCAACCAGGAGACCAAGGACGTTTCCACCCCCGTGCTTTAGAAACGTTAATTCTTTCCAAGCGTTGTTTTCCCGTCCGCGTCCAGCAGCCGTCCGTCCCGTGCGCGGCTGAACTCCTGGCCGGGGCTGGGCGCGCGGGTGCTTCCTCCGCCCCGGGGACGTAACGGCCGGGTGGAGGCGAGGGGGCCGGCGGCGCCCCTCCGCCCTGGCGGCAGCCGCCGCTCTCCCACGCGCGCGCCCTGGGCCGGGGCGCCCCGTCGGGGACCGGCCGCGCGGGCGCTGCGGGGGGGTCGCCCCAGCCCGAAGAAGGGGTGCGGGCGGCTCGCGCGAGGACGACGAAGGCTCGCGCGCTCGTTACGGCTCTCGGTGAGACCGCTGTTAATCACCGCGCGCTGCCTCCTGCGATAAGACGGGTTCGCTCCAAGCTGTGCAACTGGCCGCTGAGCCGCGGCGCGCTGCCTGCCCCGCTGAAGCGTCGGCCGCCCCGCTAGAGAAACGGGCGACCGGCTTCTGGCAGGCCGTGCTTCACGGGCCCTGGGCGAGATCCAGAGGGCGTTCGAGGAACGTCTCGTGATAGCCTTGGGTCCTAATTTCTGATTTTTCTCACTGACTGGTTAACGTGGGCATTTTGTTTCCCCAGACTCTTGATGTGTTAACCGTTTCCTGAAGAAGCGGCCCGTTCATCCGTTCTCTTACCCACTCTCAAACCCAGCGAACTATTATCGCAGTACTTCCGTCAGTGCAACACGCTGATAGATGGTCTCGTTGTAGGATCAGTGGGAAGAGCAGAGTGGATGTGCAGGAGAGCTTACTGACCTGCTCTTGCCAAAGCAGAGGCCTGCCGTGAAGCTCGGAGGGGTCACGAGCCTCCCCCGGAGAGCCGTCGTTTCAGGTGGTAAACCTTGCGGCTCTGCGGCGCGCAGAGTTTAAGGGATAGCGAGAGGTGAGCAAAGGAAACCCTCCCTCCTAACGCTGCTCACTTCCTTTCCGCCTCTTTTCCTGTATTCTGCTGGGTTTCTTTTTTTTTTTTTTTCCTTCCCCAAAACCAGGCTCATTGATTCTCAGTTCAGACCCTGTCTGAAACGCAACCACCTAAGCGAGATCAGCGGCACCGTTTCAACATCTGCAGGAAGCCCTGTTCTCAGTTAACCCTTCAGCACGAGCCTGAGGGGGCGGCTCGGAAGGGCCACGCGCGTGTTTGTCGCCCCTCCCCAGCGCGGGAGCCCCGAAGGGCCGGCTCCTGCTGCCGCCCCCGCGGGGGCGCGAGGGCTGGGCTGCGCCCGCAGCCCCGGCTCTTCTCCGCGAGCCGGGCGTTACACGCCGACGGGGGCTTTGCAGCCCCGCTAGCCGAAGCTATTTACTTACCACCACTGTGCACTAATCAGATAGCAATAAAAGCTTTTACTGTGCCATCCTGTTTGTGATCAGCAGAAACATAAAAAGCATGTTAGCAAATTGATTTTTGGCATTAACT
Source organism: Struthio camelus (assembly GCF_040807025.1). Classification (NCBI taxonomy): domain Eukaryota; kingdom Metazoa; phylum Chordata; class Aves; order Struthioniformes; family Struthionidae; genus Struthio; species Struthio camelus. The sequence goes on from NC_090951.1 coordinate 12,030,256, forward strand.
GTGAGCAAGGATCATTATACTAAGTACAGATACCTTTTTTGCCCATGGGCCGAAAAATTCAGTTTTAGTATTTCAGAAGTGATTCTGAAGATGCTCAGCAGGGCCCAACAGACGTACTTTTCAAACAGCATAAGGCAAAAAGTAGTTACTGAGTCTCCTCAGTCTTATTAGCTTACATAAACATAGAAATTTGAATAATGTTTAAAAAGCTAAATTCTCCTGATAATCCGTAATCAGTAAATGTTCATTACTGAGATGTAGCAAATATGCATGAAATTTCCCAAGTGACATTTTGGTTACAAGATTTAAGAGGCGTATCAAAACCCTCCTCCGTATGGGGCGCGTGTAGCAACAGCCACAGATTGCAAAGGTCACTCAGCAGCAGCTCAGACCTTTCATGTTCCCGTTCAGTAACTAGCAGAAGAAAATCAGAATTCACTGTTTCATTTTACAGCTCTGCTGATTTATAAATAAATCATCCACACATGATGATTGATGTCTCCATATAAATAATTAAGTCTTGACCTTACATTATGACACTTGCTAAATTTTTTGGCACTTGAAACTAATGCTCAGAAAATTTCCTTGACACCAGACAAATAAAGGTGGTGCTACGTTCCCGCAGGAGGGGGAAGCCGGGTGATTGCTTACGCTCATTTTGTTCTATTTGATTCTATCGGCTAATTGATGATGATGTTTATTAATCTCTGTCACAGTCTGCACTATGGATTTATTTTTCATCTGTGATCGCTGCTGAAAAGTTTGCCCCGTTAGAACCAAACTTGGACTAGATTTGAAGCAGCCACGGTTTCACAGAGCTGCCACGGACTGCTGCGTAATCCGGCCTGGGTACTTCACACCTATTTTGGGTTTTAATTTACTTTGCTCAGCAGCAGAAGTCCGGGAGCCCGGGTGATGCCGCCGTTGTGTGCAGCTAGGCTAGGTAGCAGGTGTCAGCAAAAGTTTAATTTGGGAGCTCATGAATTCCAAAGAAGAGCTTAACGGTTATCCCCAGCACCGAGAGCTCCTGTGGCCTACTCCCGGAAAAGAGAAAATCCCGGGGACACGAGAGGAATTGATGAGAAGCCAGTCATCTGGCAAAATGAAATCTTCTCGGGATAAACTAGGGATAGGTTTTTCATCAAATGGTGAGCATCATTAATACACAAAATGGATTTAGCGACTACATCTCTGATTTTCCCTTACGAGACCATTAGGGTTTACCAGTCGCTCTCCCTCACTGACACTATACATACAGCCTATGCTCCGAAGAGCCGCAACTTTTAAATCTTACAGTAAAATCCATGCCTATCAGGGTCATCTTCTAACATATAAAAATGAGCATCTCTGATTCTTGTAAGCATGTGAATCCGTACACAACACAAGTCAGCTACAGACAGGAAGCTACATCACAATACAGCTTAACGGGGCTTTTCTAACCCCTCAGAAAGCTTCAACCAAAAAAAAAAAAATCACACTTACGGCTGTGCCCGGGCACCGTATTGTTCCTAGCTACTTCCTCAGCCAACACCAAAGGACCCCAGATGCCAGCGACGTGCCTGGTCCGTGTGGTCACCTCTCACCAGTGTGATAGTGCCAGGACGGTAGTGCGAAATTATTCTTTGCTGTGTTTTCCGCGTTTTCAATATGCAAGTTTTTAGTGGGAAGGAGGCTGTGCAAGGCGAGCGTTGCCAATATCATCTGGCAGAGTCGGAGGAACTCGGGACTCGCTGAGAAAATACCTGAGGGAAAACTGCGTAAAACAGATCCCTGCGCTGCTACCCATCAACTCCAGGAACGAGAAAGGGCACCAGGGCGCCCGGGCCCTCGAGCGCGGCGCAGCGCAGCGCAGCGCGGGGAGGCGGCTGTGCAGTCCGTTCAGGTGCGGCGTTTATCGGCTAGTTTATTTTGTATCCCGTTATTTGTGTCACATGGGAAAAAAAAAAAAAACCCTAAAAACCCACTAAGCCGTCTCCGGCAGCAGGTCAGCCGGGTTAAAAAGCCGGCGCCCTCCCGCCGCCCAGGCTGCGGTCCCGGCGCAGGGCGATGGGCGCGGCCGGCGCCGCAGCCGCCCGGGGCAAACGCCGCGCAGGGGCCGCCCGCCCGCGCGCGCGGTGAGGGGCGGCGGATCGGGCCGGGGCCGGGGGTCGGGGCCGGCCCCGCCGCAAGTTTCGGCACTTGGGCCAAGTGGCGCGGGGAAAAGTTGGGGAGCGGCGGCGCCGCGCCCGCGGAGAGGGGACGCCACTGACCTGCGCCGCGCCGGGCCGCGCCCGCGCCCCGCCGCTCCCCCGGCTCAGCGCATCCTCCGCGCCGCTGCCGGCTGCCGCGGCTCGGCTCGGCTCGGCGCGGCGCGGCTCGGCGCGGCTCCGCCCGGCGCGGCGCGGCGCGGCGCTCTCTGCCCGGCTGCGGCTCCGCGCGCGGGTCCTCCCCGGGCGGGGGCGGGGGGCTCGGCGGGGAGGAGAGACGCGGGACCACCCGCCCGCCGCCCCCGGCCCGGCCCGGCCCGGCCCGGCCCGCCTCCTCCCGCCGCCGCCGCCGCCGCCGCGCCCGGCCCCGCCCCGCTCCGCCCCGCCCCGCCCCGGCCCGGCCCCGGCCGCGGCCCCGGCCGCGGGCAGGTGCGGGAGGGGCGCGCCGCGGGTGTCGTTTGGTTGGCAAGTTTGCCACGTCCTCGGCGCGGCCCCCCCGCCCCCGCCGCTGAATTATGCACCGGCTGAAGGGCAAACGCCTGCTGTCGGGAACGGGGGGCTGCTTAAATAAGTGTGTACGTATGTGCGCACACGTCTCTTGCCAGCGAGCTCTGTAATAATCCTTGCGTCTCCCACTGAAATATTTCCACCCCCCAGCTGGAAAGTCGCACGAGGGGGAAGGTCCCAAGCCAGCCCCGGTGAGGCTCCTCTAGTCTTTCCCGGAGATTTTTTTTTGGGGGGGGGAGGGGGGAAGGTCTTCTTATATCTTGTTATTCTTCGTCGTAGATACAAGCTTCCTGCCAGTCGTGCCTTCCTCCAGTCTGCAATTTAAACAGTATTGAAAATACATATTTTCTCAGGCCGATTGTGGCTCCGAGTGGCTCGCAAAAGAGCGTGGTTGTGAACACAGACCCCAGAGGGGGGAAACAACAGGAGCGGGTGGAAGAGAATTGAAGCGCGGTCGGTCTGGGGCGGTGCGTGCGAATCCGAAGCCCCCCGCACCGCCTGGGAGCGGGAGCAGGCGCTAGGGACTCGCTGCGCTCCAGGCGGCTCTTGCACTCTCTGCTGGCTGTTTTCCACCCTCCAGCACCGGGAGGCTTTTCCTGCACGATTGTGCCTAATAAGAGCGAAACCGAGATAGGCCAGGAAATAACGCCGCGAATGGCCTCACGTGGCCTGTGTCACCGTCGCTGGGAGCGAAACCCAGGAGCAGGCAGGGTCGCGGGCGCTGAGCGCCGTGGCGCTGTGCCTCGGCGGTGGCGAGGGGGCGGCCGGGCCCGCGAGCGAGGCGGCGCGCTGCCGGCTGGGTGCTCTTCCTCCCCCCAAAAAACCGTTACATGCGTCGAGGTGGAGCGGAGCTCGGACGCTCTGAATACTTCCAGGTGTGACTTACAAATAAACTAGGACGTTTGTTCTTTGTCTGGGTGCGCAGCGATACATTATGCTTTGTCTGCTCCCTAGCAATCAATTATTCCAAGCAAGTAGGTGTTATTTATTAAAATATTGATTAAGGACCCAGTGCTGTAGTCTTTAAGCGGGTCAGATCTTCAGTGACGAGCGGATATGTACCCGACTGAGAGGTCGGGCTCGGGCTCGTTCTGCTGCAAGAGAAAAATGAAGCGCGCGCGCGCGCAGCAAGGTTTGCCGGGGCAGATGCGCTCCTGCCCCTCGGAGCTCAGCGGAAGAAGGAAACGTTTCTTACAAGAAAACCGCAATCATGGCTTTACTTCAGCTACTTCTGGCATAGTCTTTGTGGCGCAGGATGCGTAGATTTAACAGCAAAAAAAGAAATAAATGTAACTGGGGTAAGTGCATTGGGTTGCACAGTGTAAATTTAGAGCAGGCCCTGGTGTCTGCCGCCGTGGCGGGCAGCCGGGCGAACGCGGCGCCCTGCGGGCCAGCGCCCCTTCACGCCGCTGGCGGAAGCTGTCCCGCCAAGCCGGGGGCGGCCGCCCTTGCGAGCGGCGTGGGCAAAACGTGGCGCTGCGTGATGAAAAACGCCTTGGATGAATGAGCTTGAGGACAAAGCCCAGGTAAGGGTCCTGGCCCCAGGTACAGGGTAAAACGTGTTCTTTGCCCCAGACTCAGAAGGCTTCACAATTACAGTTTCTTCAGTTTTGTCTCCATTATTTGCAAAACGTTCTTGGAAATTTGAAAATAAGACATCTTTCTGCCCTGCTTTCTGGGGCTTATTACTGTAGTGGGGAGGGCTGGGTTTTTTTCCCCCTCTATGGCTAAGGGAACAGAAGGCAACACGGATCCCCTTTGTTTTCTCTTTTGTTTCTGTTCCTGACTGCTCAATAACATGAGCAGATAGGTGTATGGTTGTGGATCTAGTCTGGTTTTAGTTGCTATTACAAAGTTAGGAGGAGGAGCAAAAATCAAAATGCCTTAGTTTTGAGATGATAGAATCAAACAAGTTAAAACATTATAAAAAAATGTATATGTGCTTTATATAAGAAAAGAAAGCGCTTGGTGAATTGGTAGTCTATAGCAGTATAAGATTTTCATTCAGGTATTTATATAAAATGAGATTTCTTATTAATTTTGAGATTAAAACATGTTACAGGAAATGCAGTATTTACTGAAGGAATATACTGTTCTAATAATCTTTTGCATTATTAGTTGTACAGACACATACACTCGGGGTATAAGGAAATATTCCAGCGTATAATGTTAGTATTGAGGTTGTGTCCTGGTAATACTAGTAATGTGCTTATAATCAGCTTCGTTGGTTATCTTATGTTGCAAGTTGTGACCTAGAATCCTATATTCAATACTCTTTGAGTTAAAAGTCAGGAGAAAATTGTTAGCTTTTGTTTAGCCATAGGTAAATTCGACTTACATTTTCAGAGTTTTTGCTGTGGAAGGCTGAAAGACTCCTTGTGCAATGCAACGTTTGTGGGAGGGGGAAATTAATTGTGAAGTTATATTTTGGGGCTTAGACACATTTAAAATATTTCTGGTACAAAAATTTGGAAATTATTCATCTTGGTGATCTGGAGCCTGAGGTTTATAGAAATACTGTCTGAATGCTTTTGAAAAAAAAATTATTTCCCCCATCCTGCCCATGATTTGCAAAAAGACAAAGTTTTTTTATTCTATTTTATAGGCAAGTTCCTCTTATATGGAGTCTTTATTCATCTCTCAGAAAACAGCACAGAGAAAAATGAAGAGAACATATGGTGTCTTCTATCAGTCAGTCATCATTACTGCTTCTTCACACTATGTCATCAACCCACAAATAGCAAATGAGTGTGAATTTCTCCCTGCTGAAAGAGAAAAGAGAAAACTGGTGCGTGCAGCCAAGTAAAAAAAAATTAATAAATATTACAATAACCAGCAACTGGAAGATTATATAAAATATTAAAGACAATGAGAGTGCAGAGAAAAAAAACCCCTAACTATCAAACAACAGTATCAAACCTGCAAATGTTGAGCTGGAGCAGAACTCATGAATTTCTCTTGATTTGATAACTAAGCGTGAAATATTGATGGGACATAGCCTCTCTTGCCCATTCTTTATGAATGATTCTGTGCTATTTGAGGTGCTCAAACAGATAGTACTCTGCAAGACATGTAATGTAATAGTTTGTCTCTGGGGCATCCATAAAATCCAGAATTTCCTTTTTAAGCAGACATCTAGGAAAAATATAATTTTATTTAATTCCCCAATGTTCCTATTACATTGCTAGTGTAAAGCTTGCAATTCAACTCCTTATCTGCAAAGCCTCTCTGCCACTCTCAAAGTCTCTCGCAAAGAAATACATGACAAAGCAGCCATGGAAGCAGCTGCCAAAGGAACTTAATAAACCCCAACACTGGAAACGTCCGTCCCAGCTTTGGAAGGGATATTTCAAAACCAGTCTTCTATAGAAGCAGCAAAAGCAGCTGGTTTATGAAAAGAAAATAATACCGGCAACTGGGTAGGTTTCCTGAGATTGCGAGTCCGCTGAAGGTTAGTCTTCAGGCACCAGAATAACCTAAGAGCTCATTTTTATTTTCCGTCTCCCTCCTCTTCCCCCCTCTCGTTTAAATACAGCAGGGACACCCGGGCAGGAGCCGTCACTGACGCGCCGAGTGCTACATCCAGAGCGGTGCAGCAAGGCACAAAACCCAGAGCCTGAAGGGGAGGTCTGATCTAGGCCAGGTGATGTCCCAGATCCGTACTCCTTCCTTCCCTTTGGAGTCTTCCCTCCAAGAGCAGAACGTAACAGGCTGCGAGCGTGCCTGGAACTGAGCCCCGCAATCACACCGGGAGGCAAGCGCCTCTGCAAGCTCCTTTCGCTTCGCTGCGCAGCGGAAATAGGTGCATGCAGGATGGGTAGTAGAGCTACTGCTGAAATCACCACCTGGGACTACAGAGAACTAGAGTTAAATTTCTTCTGCGACCAGTCCCAGAATCCCACCTTTGCTGATGCTTCTTTAGAGTAGGCGTGCGTGACTATGAGAACTGAGCTTTCCTTTAAAGATCATCTTCTCAAAATTGCTTACCCTGTAGACGGCCACTGAAGGTGAGCGTGGCGGGTCGGGGAGTGGGATGGTGTCAGCTAGGGTTCGTGGAAGGAAGGAACAGCAGGAGGAATAGCACGGGGTTGGGTAGCGCTGCTGGAGATGCAAGTGAGCAGGATTGTTACTTGCTCCCTGAGAATAACAGTGAATCTTCTGGGAGTTAGCCAAAAATAAGAAAATATAGACTAACGCACTCTGTCTCTGGAGAAATGATTCTGCGTGTGTAGTGTCTGGGAGAGAGGAGAGGCAAGGCTTGTATGGAGAGGCAACGTCTTTACTAGAGCTAGCACTATTGCGGGGACAAACTGTTGGGTACACAAACCTTTCGCTGGGAACAAAATAAAAACCTCTGGAAAAATTGCAGAAACTTCAAAAAAAGGAGTTGGACATGTGTTAGATCATATGGTTCATCCTTAGGTAGCAGCAGAAAATAGTCCCCTAGAGACAAAGGACATCAGTTATTGAATAAAATATAGCCAAAAGGCCCGGAAGAAACAATGTGTTTTCAGAAGGGAAGCCTGAGAAGCCTTTGATTTAGTCTAAGTAAAACCAGCTGGATCTGCCAAACTCAGAATCCCAAAAAAATCTCCCTCAAAGCTGCTGCAAGGGAGCTCCGGCTGCGTCGCTAGCCCGGGGCGACCGGAGCGCTGGCCCCCGTCCTCGGCACCGCAGGTACCTCCCGGGCGGGTGCCAAAACGGAGCGCTGAAGCAAGACATACGGAGAGGTATGTGGCTGTAGTCCCTATGACAGCATATAAGGGCCAGGGGATTGGCGTATTTTACTTCTCCGTTTTGGGTGTCCCCGAAGAACGGCGGCTGAAATGCGGTGACTTCGCAGGGGCTGGATCTAAGGAGCTTTGCCCTGTAGGGTTGGGTCTCTCCCTAGGACGTAATTTGTTACGAGCGAAACCATGCGCTATTCTACCTTTGAATAAATCGGATTTATTCAAATCCAGGTCAGTTCTGGCATTTACAGCTTGGGGGTTTCCTGGGAGTTATTTGACTGTCCTGGATGTATTTGCTTTGTCGTTTCCAGCGACTGTAAAACTCAGGAGTGAATTCGTACGCGCCTCAATATTGTCCGTGTTTGGGCAAGAAACGGGAGCCCGACCTAGCAGTACGGCGGTGGCCTGCCTGGCCGGGCGGCCGGGCTGACCCCCGGCGCGTTCCTCTGTGGGGATGAGCGGAAGGAATCACACTGGAAAGATAAATCAGAAACTAATATGCTTAATGCTAGCCAGCAAAAGTGAGCCTCTGTTCCTGGCAGGATCGCTCCATCCCCGAATAAACGCGTCAGAGCTCGGTCACAGGTGACATAAACAAGTTCCTTTTTAGGCTGCAAGGAACTGGGGCAGCTCCCTTGACATTTGGATTCGTTCCTCTGGATTTTGTGCAGTTTGCAAGTTGGTGGGATGACACAGCAGAGCGGAAACACGGTGCAGGCGCGTGGGTCTGCTCCTAAGGAAGAGCCTGTCTGAGGACCTACCAAAGGCAAATAGGTAAATAGTATAATAAAAATAATGCTTTTCCTAGCCTCAGGTTAGGCCTAGCTTCTGCTTCTTCCCTTATGTTAGACCTTGCCTTTCTTCAGCCTGTCTCCCCTTCCACCCTGTGCTCAGAGATAAAATGGATTTAACCCCCTTACGGAGGGGGGGTGCCTCGACACCAGACCGCCCATCTCACTCGGGAAACAAATATTCCTCTGGCCAGATCTCCCTCCCACCTCTTTTTTTTTTCCTTTGCTGCTTCTTTCTTTTCTTTCTCATGACAATATTACTAGTTCAACCTTTTCTAATGTAATATATAATGTAAAGAATTGATTTTGCACGTGGTTCATGCAGAGAGGGGGCTGAGTCTGTGAAAGAAGCCAATATTTCTTGTTCCTCCTTCTACCATTCTTTTGTATTTATTGTGCTGTTTTCAATAAACAATTAAAGTAAGTACAAGTCTTGCAGCCAACTAATCTGTTTCCTTGAATATTCATAGCGCGAAATAGGAACAACTTCCTCTGGAACTGTTATAAAATACAAGGCTTCATTACATGATACCATTCCTTGTTTCACCAGCACTTTCACCAGCTGAAATAATGAGATGAAAAAAACAGCGGGCAAAGGGGAAGCCACAGATTTCGTTCTGGTCTTGCGTAACCTCTTTGGTTGGGTTTTTGTTTGCAAACCCAAGGTGCTTGAGATTCAGGTCACTCCTCCGCCATCCCCCGGCAGTGGTAGGCGTGTGTGTGAATGCATCAGAGAGGAGAGATAAATGACTCACATTATGATCCATCTTTATTTCAAATAATACTCAGCAAAAGTGAGAGGGTGGCTTTTGTGTTGCAAAACCTTGTTGATTTAATTTTTATTTTGCAGAGCCAGGCATGGTTTGGGTAGAAATACTATATATCTTAACACACAGAGGGTGAGGGCAGCACCGACCTGTGATTTTAGTTTGGCCAGCTTCTCCAAGAAAAGCTAGCAGATCAATTTAGAAAAAAAAAAACAAAACTAAACTATTTTTGGCCTGCATTTTTTTCCCTGATTCTTCCCTCAAAGTTTTCACTTCTGAAGAGGCATCATCATTTAGTCTTATTATAGATAATAGACTCTGAAGGATAAGAAGGCAAAAATCCTGGCTATTGACATATGTGATGCAAACCAGCTCTTATTTCCTTCTTAAATCGAGGATTGTGGAATACTATAGCAGATGTCTTGTCAACTGTGTCACGCGTACTGTTGTCTTTTTACAGTCGGATGTGGCCTAGGTGCACAGGTTTTCCTTAGATCTAAAGCAGTGATGCTGCCAGGATCCGGCTTACCTTCCAACCTGAATTTTGAATCACAAAAGCATTTCCAAGGTCACTTCCTGGGATACCTTTGGATTTTCATCACTTTTGACCATCTGGACTAGATGAGCAAGGTGGTATCATTGAACTCCTTTGTGAACAACTATCCGTATGATAGCGGGAAGAATGACTTTAGACGTTGTGAAAAAGGGAGGGAGCAGCTCAGGGTTGAATCACCATTTCAGTTTTATTTTGAGCTGAACAATGTAACCTTTCAAATTCACAAAGCGTTGTCAGTTCCTATAACCCTTTATTGGTCTGCTTGGTTTTGATTCCTGTTTATTCTCCAAGGGGAAATAGGTTTTGGCATCTTCTAGCCTGAACACTGTCATCTCTTATTGTAGGAATAAGGTGAGTAAGAATTACTTGTGTGAGCAAGATTTAATTTCCTGGGCACTTAGGAAAAAGAAGAACAGGGATATCTGTATATTTTGATTCCAGCTTTCTGTCCATTCTGGAAATAAAGGGAGCGAGAACACAAGCTGCTGCATTTGTGTGGTTGCACTAAAATAGCAGCTTGTGTTTACACGTTCACTTTCCATTCGGAGGCTGCTGGCTGCGTAGCTCGAAGCACAGATTTAGGATGTGGTGAGTACCTGTTTTTGTGGGCCCTGTTACGGGGCCCCGAGCAGCCAACACATAAACACATCTCCTTCTGATGTGCGTGCCAGCTTCTGGGGCAAAGGCACAGGGCACTGGGGATTTCATTTTGTCTTTACACGTGCCAGAAAAGGAGTATGTTCTGAAATAGAAGAGAAAGAAATAATTTTTGCTCCAGCTCCCTGAAACTAATCTTCCTTATAAAGTTCGGTGTCTCTTTTAAGGTACAAGTGTGTTACTATAACACCGTGCTGAAATTCACTTTTATATCGTGTGGGGCCAGACTGGGCCCTCGTGTTCATTCTGGATGGTTTCTTGGTATGCCACATGCCTCCTTAGTCTGCAAGTCCTTAAAAAGCACGGTAAAGCACTAAGAAACATTTTAGCACAGCCGATGTGACGCCTTGCGAGCAGCCCCGCTGCAGTGTGAGGCTCTCGCAGTCTTTTATCTAATTCATTCACACGGATCCCTATTAAAGGTAATAAATCCCTAATAAATCACTGGATGGCTTCCACCAATGCTGGTGCTGCAAACACAGTAGCGTACTGGAGAGGCTAGTCTGGAGAGCCATCCTTTCTTAACAATTCACGTTCTGGTTGTGACGCTGCAGCTGAGGAGTAAAGGAACTCCCCTGCCTCCCAATCCCAACTTTTCTGGAGAGGCCAAATTAGGATCTGAATCTAGATTGTCGCTTTGCAAGTCAGGCTGTTTTCTAATAAACACAATGTTCAATTATTTGACTTGCCGTACTCTAAGAAGCAATGGTACAGATCACCGGTGGAAATTCAATGATAATATGTCAACCCTTTTTCATTAAGCGTGACGGCTCGCGTTGCGACAGCTCTTTTGCGGCTGTCAGAATACAGTAAACTTTTTGTTTGAACCCATGGGGTCCTCAAAGTTTATTTCGTTACAGAGTATAATATCTCCTAATGGAAACTAGGTAATGGTAGTGTCAAGAACCAGCAAACAGGAGTTTTTGTATCACAAGAAAACTCAATTTTAATTAATCTTTTCAAAGTAATTCAATTGAGTCTTCAAAAGGAACATATTTCTGCTTTTCCCTACAGTTTTGTACACTGATTCTGCATATTTTATATCTGTAATTTAGTAGTCTGAGCGTACCTCTAAATAGAAAGCAAGAGATACATGTTAGACCGTATCTTTGGAGATTTGCTTGTAGGAAAGGATTGGATCTTTTCATATTAGCAGGACCACTGCATTTAGTGCAGCACAAGGATCTTGATGTTTTTTCCTGTGTCTTATTCTCCCTCTTTCCCTCCAGCAGTTTGTGTGTATGTACGTATATACATACACATATATAAATGAAAGTGTATTCTTTAGTTTTTCTGTGGTAAGGGCTTCTTCTGACTTCTAATTGAAGTGTGAGAGACATGTCTTTGTTACTTCCTCTGCATCCATTTAGCAGCACAAGAAAGAATTATGTGTCAGCTTATATGAGTGTGGTATATGTGTGTTTAGTCTCAGTCTATATCTACAACCTACTGAGCCTGATGTAATAGCTCATGCATGGGTGACAGCCAGTTTAGGAATGATCCACTATAAAATGGAAAGAAAATACGCAGAATGTATACACTTATGGTATTATCTCCTTTTAGCTAGTTCCCCCTCGGCCCCCCTGAAGAACTACTTTCTACATTTTTATTCTGATCGTCTTTAGGACTGAAAAAATGATCCCTTGGTTTTCACTGTTGTTTTTATGGCATAGCTTTTAATTAAAGCACTTCTGTTTCACAGACAATGTTGTATTGACTACGATGGGACATGTGTTGCCTAGATGTGCTGCCTCCACCAGTGGCAAACAGTGTGGTCTGTCCTAAAAGGATGGGGGTGGGAGGTAGGAGAGGATTCAGTTGCTCTGGGTGTAAAATGTATAAAACCACATGATCTCCAAGTAGTAGCTGTTGACTGACCCCCAGGTGCTGCACACGTGCCCGAGGGATTCCCGTGAAAGCGAGGGCCTGAGCAGCCGAGCGCGTGAAGGAAGGTGCAACCGGCCCCACGGCGCAGCACGCGCCCCGGAGCGGGGCACCTAGCGCGCCCGCTCCCCCTCTGCCCGTCCGCTGCAGCCGGCAGTAGAAAATAAACTAACACATTCCTTTTAATCTTAGGCCAAGAAGAGCAGCATATATTGCTCATCTGGCAACGCGGGGTGTCGGCGTCATCTCTGGAAGAAAGGGGAACCCAGCTTTGCAGAACAGGAGCCCGACGAAAGGTGCGCGGCACGGCTATGGAAACGAGAGGGGCCGAGTGCCTGGCAGTCAGGCGGGAAACGCGCCGTTTATTTCCCATCTCACTCGCTCCTTAGCTTTATTTAAAACTGTTTTGATAACAGGAGGCTTCCGGCTTTGGGAATTTAGCACAGGGAGGGGAGAACTCTAAGGTTATGTATTGCCGCCTCTGTATGTAGATTTAACATGGCTTTTGTTGTACAGTACAACTTGAATTCAGATGCGCTCCTTCCCCGCGCCGCAGTAGGTACTACATCTAGCCGGAAAGCTTCAGTGGCGTGGGGCAGGGATAAAAAGGAGGAGCAAAGAGTTGAAGGGGAAAAGGAGAAAAGAAAATGGATCAATAGAAAATCAAATAAAAAATAGAAAGGGTGGTGAAGAGAAAGAGGAAAGAATGAAGGAGTAGGTTGTACATTAGAAAAAAAGAAGAGAAAACAGGGAAGTGGCTTGAAGATATAAAGAAACTGCATTCTTCCAAAAAATGAGAATCTCCAGGGACCAACAGAACAAGGAATACTGATAGTGCGCTGCTGTAAGAAAAACTGAGCGATGGGAAGGGTAAGAGGGAAAGCCTAAAAGTAAAAGTGAAGATAAACGGAAAAAGAAGGGAGAGTGCTTTCGAAAGTGGGTGAGGCGCTGGGTTATGCCCTGGGTGCAGAGAGGCTGGTCGTCCCTGCGCGGAGGGCCGGGCAGGACGGAAGCGCGAGGCTGGACCTGCTGCTAGAACTCCCACTTTTCTAAGGAATACGCGAAAAGAGCTTGACTGTATTGTATTTATGGGCTATTTGTTTGACATGCTGTAAAAACTTGCTTTTCATTAAGCGAGGAGAGAAAGTGAATCGAAGATAATAGTCTAAAAGAAAGTATCTTTTCCTCAGCATACGTAATGAAGGAGTCGTGCTGGAGCAGTGGAGGCAGCAGAAGGAGCCAGAGCGAGCGTCTGGGCGAGCCGACCCCGCGTATCAGAGATGCCCTAACAGTGGCCATCGGATCAGCTAATAATTAAACCCAACAGTGGTTAGCTTTTATCCTTTGGGTGCTTTTGAAATCACTCTTTCAAGGACTGTGCCTACAGATGTGACTTTAACACTGTATTTTTTTTCCAGGAAGCACCTTAACAGCACTGCCAAGCACTGAGTTAGGTCCAGTACTGCAGCAAGGGAAAGACTGGTGACTTTGGAGGATGTTTCTTTGGAGCACGGTTCAAAAGAGAGGCTGAAGGCTGACAGCTACTTCTGATTCCTGCTGGAACAAATCCCTCCGCTTTTGGTAGCTCTACAGCTGTGATGAGTTGTCTCATCCAGCAGCAGGGGGCATGAAACAGAGACAAAATAAACAGCCAGAGGGCAGCTTGGGGAGGTGGATGAGGTATCAGCAAGTGGAGTGAGCCCTAGTGGTCAAAAGAAGTAACCACAGAATTGCTTGTTCTCTTCAGTGACTTTGTCATTTGCTCTCTCACCCTTGCTGAGTTTTAACCAGCTTTTTGAGCTTGTCCTCCTGCGTAGCCTGGAAATCTCACATTGCCTCTGTCGGTGATGGAAGAGGGAGATGTGGCTGCGTACGCTGGCGGCTCCCAGTGCTCGGCACGGAGGGATGTTGACATCCTTGGCTGGTTGCTTCTCCTCCACTGGTGGCTGGGCTGAAAGGGGGACTGCTGTGAAAGAGTGCTCAGCAAAAACAGCTGTGGAGGAATGGTTGCACTGATAGGTAATAAAAAGCCCTTTCATATTGATGTTGAGAATATGCTGAATGTTAGCAAGGCAAAAAGAGAGTGGCTGAATGCTAGCTAGGAGCAGTTTACAGTTTGAGGCCGTCAGCTGGTGTTTAGGAGGTGAGGCAGCATGGGTTGTGGGTCTGCTGGGGAGATGCTGAAGCTGCGATTTGCTGTGGCTGATGCAGAGCCAGTGAGAGGCAGGTTTTAAATTCAGGAACTACTGAGATCCAGCTGAGTTGTCTAAACAAGCTAGCTCTCACATGTGTCCCAGTGGGCCACCCTGGACAGGGGACAACTGAGGACCTGGCTAAATCGGTGCTGGCTGCTCAGGCACCCTGCGGCATCCAGCATGGTCAGTGTTGTCTTGGGCTCTGCTCGGCCCTGGGCAGCAGCTGCATGGCCACGAGATTTAATTTTTATGTTGCTGTGGTCTTGCAGTTTAGAGTACTCAAAATAATGATGATAACCCTGAAATGCAAGGACCCTGGTCCCAGGCCCCCAGCAAGGTGGTGCTGGTGCCTGGCTGGTCCCAGCAGAGCTGGCCCCGGCGGTGACGTACGGCACATGCCAAAATCAGCAGCCAGGTTTCATCTCTCCTCCTCTACTGCTTTGGCCTAGTGAACTCTGGTTCCTAAACCAGGACAGCAAGGAAGGTTGTCCAAACAGACCTTGCCTCTAATTTAAATTGCTGGCTAACACAATTAAACCCTGACGTGATACTAGTGCCACCTCCTCCTTATGCAACGCTCTTCACCAGTAGCTCTCAGCAGTGTTAGTTTGAGCTACGATTCAGACCCTCACCTATGGCATCTCCTCACCCAGATAAACTGGGTTGCCATGTCTATACTAGAAGTATTTATTATCACATAAACCCTCCCCTTTTGTCTTAATATACAACTCTGATGCAATATGGTAAATTTGCCCATGGAGTAAATTATGGACAAGCTGAGCTAACGGGTACGTAGAGAGGTGGGAAGGACGGGCTGCTGAGGGGTTGTGGCGTAGAACAAATGTCTGGAGTCTTTTGCTCTGTCTCGACAAAGAGCTGCATCTCTTCGAAAACAAAATAGATGAATGAAGGTGAGGATCATGTGCTCAGCTGCTTTAATTCCTATGAGAATGCTGGGACTGAGGAAAAACAGGAGTTTAGGGAAAAAAAAAAAATTTCTTTAATGGCTGATTCCTAAGAAATATATTCCAAAAATTAGATAACTAATGAAGAAACCAAAGGGAAAATCCAGCAATGTTCAAACTTCTTCATGACAGGCAGGAAATAGAAGCCTTTTTTTTTTTTTGCATGGAAGTGAAGGAGAACTGTTGGAAAAATCAATTCAGAGTTTATGCCATTGCGCGGTGTGGCTCGTGTCTCATCTGCTACCTCTTAAGAGGCAATGTTTAGTTACAGTCTCCTATTTACTTCAACTTTTTTTTCCCCCTGAGTGTGTGTAATTTAAAGTCATTTGAAGAGCTGGAAGTGAGAAATGAGCTGTCGCAGGTCACTCCCTTAAAATTTGGGCCTTAATGACAGGCAGAACGGGGCTCGTTTCAGTTGCACCCCAGGCAGTCTCTGATTTTGCACAGCTCCTTTGGGCCCAGCTTTTTATAGTGCTGCCCTGGGAAGGCAATAGTCGTCATCCTCCCCTTCCTGAAGGGCGAAGGGGGCAGGTTCATCCCTGCTTGCCGCCAGGGCAGGGGGGTTGCACCGGCAGTGCATTTGGTATGTGAAGAAAGCTATTGCTTTCTTTACCAAGTGGGTGTGATATGGTGAGCAGTGTGAGGCCTTTTGTTTCCGCAGAGGAAACTGTGAAGCGGTTTTCCCCCTTACCCACCCCCACGTCGCAAGCACTTGGTTTGAGATGAGCTCTGTCTGGTTTGGGAGATGGCTGGTCGCTAGGTCCGAGCCCGGTGTCGGCTCGGGAGGGAGAGCCGGCGCGGCTGCAGAAACCTTCCTGCACAGCCGGGTGGGAGATGGGCATCAGCCATGCGGGGGTGTTTCTTCTCTCTTCCACAGACTTTGCCTGGGGCATCAAACGTATTTTATAAACCTCTGGGTGGTTTTCCCATGTTTCTTGTCAGTGCGTGGACTGCCAGCCTCGTGCCTTGGGTTGTCTGCCCAAGCTGGGAACTGTGACAATTAAACCAAATTCCTAGTTTGTGCAAAATGCCTCGGTGTCTCCGTCTGACTTGTGACATGTGAGTGTCCCAGGTGGACTTTCCAAGAGGATGAGCAATCTCCTAATGCACGTCCCGTTGCGAATCCTGCTTGCAGCCAGGCTGGTTGCACGGGCGAGAGGCGTCTAGGTGTCACAGGTAGAGGAAATGTGTCAGGTGCAATCATCTGTGCTGCCTTTAGCAAATGCAGTGCTAGGATCAGAGGTCTAAAACTCAAGTAAATAGAACAGAACAACCAATATGAGGTCTAAAATAAAATGTTCTGACTCGGGGCTAGAGGATAGGCTCATCTTCTTTCCTACTTCAGTTTCACTTGTTCACTTGCTCCCTTTATTTCTTTCTTTCTTCCACTGGCTTATGGGCTTTCAGTAGCATTTTTTATTCTTAGGGGATATAAAATAAATAATTAAAATCCCAACCTTTGTGATTTGCTCTGTATTGACAAAGCCTGATGGATTCGCTGCTGAAGGCGCTGACTGCTCTCCAGCACAGACAAAGCTGGCAGAGAAGAGGATTTTTGCTGGGTACATAAAGCTACCCATTTTGGTGACTTAAAACTTTGAATTAACACCATCAAAAGTTGCTTTTATTCTGGCCTCTTTGAAACCATTTCTCCCTAAAGAAGTCCCAGCAGGCCCCAGGGAGTCGTTATACCACTGCACCGTTTCAGTACCGTAAGCTCTCCAGGGCATGGACCATCTCATCCGATAGGGCTGGGAAGTGTTCAGCCCAATGGGTCTAATCCCGTGTGCTGCTCTAGGTACTATTAGTTTCAAATACTAAGTAGCAATAATAATCATTAATATGAAGAGACATAATAATGGTGTTTAGGCAATAGTATCACTGAAAGCTATTCCCACGCCAACTGCCTCAGCCATTTTGCTGTAAAGCTCTTCCAAAAATGACAGCAGGAAATAGGAAAAGTATCTTTTTTTAAAAAACTTTCAAAAAATTTTTCTTCAGAACAACACAACTATTTTTGCTCAAGCTGTCAAAGAAAAAACAATCGCATTGAGGCAGAGACAAAGCTTAAAACATCTCAACTGGAGCAGGAGCTGTTAGGCAGAGTTATGAGCGGCTAAAGGGTGGCTCTGTGCAGGCTCCAGCCCTCCAGGGCTCCCGTCAGCACTGGCTCTGCTCCAGCCTGGTTCCTTACAGGAGAAGTAACGACGGAGGGAAGATGCCTGCGACGCTTGGATGTTGGGAGACAGCAGGAAGAGAAAACGAGAGTCTGGATAAAGCTGTGCACCGTCGCCGACTGGTCTGTAGCATGCGGGAGATGGGTATGATTAGGCTCAAATCTCTTTTCATGCAGATGAAATGCCTTTGACTTGAAGGGAGCCAGGCCTTGCTGGGCCTCAGCATCAGGGACAGTGGGATGATGCCATGGCAATCTGTGGCCTCTCTAATGAGCAGGATATTCTGCCATGGTGGCCTCAGCCAACAAACGTTGTGCGAGGCTCAGCTGAGGCTTAACCACCGGGGACCAATTCCCCCTGCTGGAGCTGAGAGCCAGATCTTCTGTCATGAAAGAAAACGAGGAAAGAAAGTGATGTGAGATCGGAGACCTGCAGGATCTTGTCTTGTGGAGTGTCCAAAGGGGTGGTGAAGCTGTCCAGGAAAAGGTTTAGTCCAGCTTTGCTGCTGCTTCTATGCAGGCAGGCAGCATGCCTGAAAGCCTGGTTTGAAGCCCATTTCAGATGGGGATGTCATTACTAATACTCTGTAATTGCTGAATCTTGTCCCAGTAATCCTGCAGTCATGTCTGTGGAGGATTTTACTGAAAGCTCTCTAAAGCACAGCCCTGGTTTAAGGCAGCCTCCCTTACACCACCGATGGGGACGATGAGGCACGAGGAGCAGCAAGCATTGCCCTGTGGGCCAGCCCGAGCCTTGGTGACTCTCCGTGCCGACCGTAATGACCAGGCGCCATCTCGCCTCTCTTGCAGGCTTGTGCATGGTGGCTCTGAGTTAGAATCAGAAGCTGTTGCCTGTTTGACCTGTGAAAAAACTGACTCGAGTACACCTGGCATGTCAGCAACTCATTTTGAGTCTTGAAAGAAAATACAGCCTTTTGAGCTAATGTCACGTGTAACGGGGCAGGAGAGGAACAGGCTGGAAGATGGGTTGTAGCCATTGTTAATAACGAGATCTGCCTGCAGCCTAAGAGGGTTATGTAAAAGCTACTGTGTTTTACGTGTTCTTTACCCATATCTATATTCTACAGAAAACACAAAATGTGAAATTTAGATTGGGATAAATCAAAGCCAACAAATTGCAGGAGTACTGACTGAGATGTGAATGCTTGAATTTTTGAATTTTTTGTTTTTCGGATACCTTCTGAAGCAAAGCAAAGCTGCCCAGCCAGCAGAGGGAGGTAAATGCAAGGGAACAATAATTTCGTTGTTCCACTGCTGCCAAATGATGGCTGCTTAACAAAGCAGGTATGTAAACAAACATCATCAATATTTTTTAGCCATCTATTATAGCTATCAGGACTGGTCATATTCTGAAGGGCAGACATGCCAAAATTCCTTGCTAAAAAATATAAGAACTTTTGTGTTCGAAGTAAATGTAATAATCTCTCTCCGAGCCCCCCTTTCCCCTATATAGCACTCCGTTCCCCCCTTCTCCCTAATCCTGTTGTTTTCCCCATCAGCCAGAGCCAAGTGGTGTCTTCAAGAGCAGAAAAAGAAGCATCTCCCTCCCCCTGTTACTGCACAGTGTACATTAGTGGCTCTGTGTAGTAACAGCTAAATCAAGAGCCTGATCAGATAAGATAAATATACCAGAATAGTCAGCAATACCAAATATACCCCATAAATTGAATGTCTGAGATGAAAGTAGCTGCAGTGTATCAGCAGAGATCAAATGGCGCTATCCTGCAATAAGTGGTGCCCAGGAAGCCAGAAATAACTTCACTAAAGTTAACAGATGCTCCAGATTTGCATCAGCATAATCACAAATGGAATTTGGTTTTCTTAAATGTTTGAAGTTGGAGTGTACATCTCCTGTCTGAGTTTGATCTGGTCCGTTCCAGGAGAGCCAGGGAGAGGGTGCCATTTTACTCCTTTTTATAGCTTTTAATAACTCTGGGTTTTAGAACTTCCACTTATTATTGCAGTGGCTGACAAGGGACCTACAGGAAAATCCAGCTTTATTGAAACTGAAAAGGTCAGTTTTGCTGAGCGTTTCCATGGTGAAAATAATAAATTAAATATATTCAGGCTTTTCAGGCTATTCAGATCTGCAGGTGGGGCTGGCCAACTGGAAGATTTTCCTCCAAGCTATTTTAATGGTATCCTGTTGCACAGCTTTTATGTGTGTGAGATTTTTTTTTCCCCCCTCTCCAGTCAAAAAACAGTTATTCTCTCTGTTAAACCAGAGTCTTGCAATGCTGTCTCTGGACAAACCATTGACAGGAGCTCCAAGAGGGATCCAAAGGGAACTGGTAAGGTAGCTTTTAAGTATAAGCGTTTCTGTTTCATAGCTAAGGGCTTAATCTGCTTCCCCGTTGCTTCTGTGGACTGACTCCCATTGACCGTGCCCATAAGGGGTGTTTTGAGCAAATAGGCCTTCATTTGCCTCTATGGCAAACGCCATTTAGGGCTCCAGCCACCTCCCACCGAGCCCAGTGGAAGGCTTTGCCTGAAATTCAGTGTGGGTTGGATTGGCCTATAATGGGATCCAGTTAAAATAGGACTTGGACTGATTTTGGTTCCTTCCTCAGGTGAGTTGGAAGTCTCTTTCATTACTTGAACATGGGTGGTGTTTGAAGCCACTGACAACTTAGTAAGGAGAGATGGGCACTGTTCTCCAGGTGTTGCCCCTTGAAATGGTCAGCTTTGTTGGCACTACGAATCAGCAGAAAATTCCTGCCCTCAGCAAATGAATACTAGAGACAGAGAGACATGTCTCTCTACGCCTCCCTGCCCCGCTTCGAGGATGGAGCAGCTAACGTGTTTCTCGTTCACCAGCTGTAACTAAAAGCTCTCTGGATTTTCAAATAATTCCTTGTGTTTCACAAACTTTCTATACTTTTCTTCTCTACTTGTTATTGAAGTGCTATAGGCACAAAAGAAAGGTCTTTCCATTTTAAGAGTTCATCTGCTCCTACCACTCACTGTTAATTAGTTCTTCCCATAATTTTGACAGCTTATGACAACCACCAAGTATGGTGGTGTCTAGGACAGGATATCTTCCCTTCTCAAGCATGCAGCACCATCACTGGGGAGGCCTTTCACATAACCACACAAAAGGATGTCCCATAACCTCCCTTGGCTATTGTGTAGACGTAATATGTGTAAGCTATTTAAAAGGTGTAGAAAAGAGATCTCGCTGAAAAGAGAGACCGGTGAAATGTATCTCTATTTCACAGTCAGGCTGCAATCCCTACCCCTGTCTCCATCAGTAAGGTTGAGGCTGTGACATCTGTTGAGTATTACCAAAATCCTGAGTAACGCATGCTGGATTTCAACCTAGAAGTGGCATATGCAAAGGGAGAGTCATCAGTCACCGAATGGGCTGGTGCCCCTGGCAGCTCACCCCTGCTAGGACCCCTGGTCCGCATCGGCACCGTTCAACATTGCTTCTTTCTGTGCTGACAAGCAATAGAAGTGAGAGGCAGAGAGCAGGGGATTGCAAGTTAGCAGGTGTTTCTCCACAAAGACCAGGACCTAAGTGATTTTGTTCTGCAATTTATTTTGCATGTATGTTTGTATCTTGAGATATTTTTTTGAACACACGAGCCAGTGCTTTGGAAGCAGCCTTCGCCTCTCTGATTGCACACGGCAGGGCTCTGGCAAGGCGCTGATTGCTCCTGTCTTTTGGCCAATGTGCTGTCCATCCTGCGCCCTGGAGCGCGGGAAGCTGTGGATTGCAGACTGCGGTAATGCCATCAGGAGGTGGTACTGGGAGGCTGAGCCCTTCCACGATGCGGGCACTCAATGGGTCCTTGAGGAGGAAGTTGTCAGATTAATTCGGGACCTGCCTGGGTTT
Source organism: Struthio camelus (assembly GCF_040807025.1). Lineage (NCBI taxonomy): Eukaryota > Metazoa > Chordata > Aves > Struthioniformes > Struthionidae > Struthio > Struthio camelus. The sequence goes on from NC_090951.1 coordinate 12,051,529, forward strand.
TATACTCTTGGACCAGTGCTCTTCACTACCTCCTACCCCAGAGTCGTCTTTTTATCACTGCTTCTCCTTCTGCTCTCTCTGCTGCTCACCCCTCCATGACCTTTTTCCCACTCAAGTAGCTTTTCCTCTTAGAATCACAAGAAGCAGGAGATGGCTGGATTGCATATTTTACTTGCAAGACACAACTACATGTAAATAGAGGCAATTGGCTTTGGTTGTCTTATTCTTTTTTTTTTTTTTATCTTTTTGCCCATCGTAGACTCTAATGTGTTTAACACTATAACCATTGTATAATATCCTTGCAGCTTTTAGAGCTCCAGTTTTCGTATATCCTTATGCCTTTCAGTTCCTCTGTGCAATACCATACAGCATGAAGTGGTACACAGTTGATAGGAGGTTGTGTGGCCTTCCTTGTCTTACCTCCCTTTCCAGCCTCCACCAAATCCTGTGGTTTTACGCACAGTTCTCTCTCAGATGAGTTTTTCCCATCTTGCACGTGCATTAAAAACTTGCAGCCTAGTAGCTTTTAGCTATTTTTGCTGACTTCAGAAGCATTCTTCAGTCTGCAAAGCTCAAACCTTTCATTTTGCATTCAGTGAAACGTGAAGACTGAAGAACTGGAAAACAAGCAGATTTCAAACTTTGGACCACTCTGAATTTATGCTTGCGCTGTATGCACACGTATGTATGCATACTTGCTCACTTACTACAGTTTAGATTTTTTTATTTCTCAGTGCAGACAGTTTTGCTATTAAAATCTGTAGAAATTTTCATTTTTAAAAACCAGTAAGCCCCCATATGTTAGTATATGTGTCTTTGTTCCCTTCCATTTCTCAGTGACAGAAGTTTAAATGTAGTCAGCAAACTCAGAACAGGAATGATCAAACATGTCTGTGATCAAAACGAAGACCCGGTAAGTAGCTGTTTCAGTCTCTGTTTGTTAGAGAATATGGGGAACTGTGCAGAATTACTCATTTACTACACAAATGAAATAAATGGGTCCTTGCCCCTTTTCCCCACAGCATAAATCCAGTCTGCTGTGACAGAATATTACCATGATGTATGGTACTGTAGGAAGCAATTATGGAGATGGAAAGGAAGAAGAAATACGCAAAAATTATTACTACCAATCATTGTTTACTTTATAGCTGAACAGAGAGGCCTATTTTTATACGGTAGCTGTACAGCTTCATAACAAAGACAACACAGATGAATCTGGTGAGCAAAGGAGTGTAATTAGGCTGCTCCGTGGGTGAAGACGTGAGGACCAGATCGTGCAAGCAATTCGTGGCAGAGCCGGGCGCTGACGACAGAGTCCCAGGGCAGCAGCGTTTTATCCAAAAGATCAGCTTTCCTCCTATTAATAATGAATAAGTTCTTTGAAATAAGATTTTATGTATGTTTAAATTTAATAGCTCATCCTTCTGGAAAGGCTCAACCCTGCTAGGTACTACATCCACTTTGGGTTGGTTTAGATCTGTTGGGAGCCGAGGACGCTCCTCTCCTCCTGAATCAAGCCCTCGGTGAAGCAGATGCCGTTGACAGATTACCATTTATAGCTCTTTATTGCTTCCTGTGGGTTTATTGCAACCTCCTCGCCCGCTTAGCTCTCCCTCCCTCTCTCAGAGCAAACATAATGTACAGCGCATGTAAATATAAAACATTAAGCAATTACTAGGTTGTTTCAGATGCAGCGCCATTAATGCCTCATTTCCGAAGGCCACAGCTTCAGAGGCAGGGCGTGCTGTGCCCGTCACCGCGTGCCACGCTCGCCGGCAAGCGAGCCCAGCCGCCGCCGAAGTATCGCTCGCTGGCCCCAGGGCCAAAGGGGAGCCCCGGGGCTGCGGTGGCCAGGAAGGCGGCCGGAGGGAGCTGAGCGGAGCGTCCGTCTGCTCGCACGCTGTGCAGAAGGTTTTCAAACAGCGGACTTCAATCTCCTGCTCTTTTCTGTCGCCTCTTGCATCCCTGTCTCCCTTCCGTAAGGACGGCCAGCGCTCTGCTGATATGAGAAACGGCGAACGGGCGAATTTGTCGCATTCGAAGTCCCTAAGGCGAATCGCCTGGCACCAGCTTTAAGAGGCTGGATGTGGGTTTCTTGCCGAAAAAGGAAGGTTTCTGATTTCGTTTGCCTTCTGCGCCCGGCCTCCTCTCCGCTCGGCCCCGAGCAGGTGGCGCAGGGCCGCCGGTGGGAAGGAGCGCGGTGCCGGCGCGGTGCCTTCTGCGTCCCCAGGCCCTGCCTGGGGCTCCCCTGTGCCGTGGCGATAGCGATGCTGAGTAGCAGCGTGGCCAGCTCGGCCCCGTCCCCCCTCTGGCGCTTGCCAGGAGCTCCCCGGGCAGCGAGGGGGCGTTTCAGGCCCAGGTGAGGTCAACCCGCCTGGGATCAGCCCTGGGCTGAGATGGGGCTCTGGCCTCGCTCCCTTTGCAACGTGTAGGATATGTTTGAGGGTGTTAAATTTTTCAGTAGGTGCCGAAGGCACGCCGGCAGGGCAGTCTCGGGGAAGCGTGTGCTGCCCGTGTTGCGCCTGTTCAGCGGGTGAACAGCAGACACCATCTCCGGAGCTGTCAATCCGGCACCTCCACCAGCACGCAAGTCCTGAAAAAGACGCTTTTAAAGACAGGTACGGATGTGTTTTGCTTCCCTGGATTAGAGAGCTGAAGAAAGCTGCGGTGTGCTCAAGAGACCTGCTTCATACTGTTTATAATAATCTGTCTTTTGAGTTTCTGAAGTCCATTCGGTAACATGCTGGGTTATTACTGTGTAGTAAGCGCAGAGTGACTCATGGACAACTCACTAACCTCTGGGCTTTGCCCGTTGCTATGCCCTCTGCTAACTATTTCTACTTTAATAGATTTTGTTTTGAAGAGAATCGTCACCGTTTCCAGCAGAAACGGTTCCTTGATGAGCCTTGAAGGCTGCTCCGGCGCGGTGGCCCCTGCGCGCTGGAGTCTGGCCCTTGCGGAGCAGGTCTGGCTGGCATCGCGGATGCCGGGCTCGGATGGCGGCTCTCGCTTTTTTCTGCAGCAGTGATAAATGAACTCTTACTGATGGATTTTTGGCTGGCCTTCGCCAGGCGTCTGGCTCACAGCTGAGCCAGTTGTCATAGCAGTAATGGGGCTGCATGTGATCCTGATAAGGGGTCAGTTGGCTGACGGATTATCTTAGCCTTTCCTTTTTTCCTCTGAATGTGAAAAATGTGCTTCCTATGTTTTCTTAAAAACAGTTGATCCACAATTCTGATTTGGGACCCTTGGTATTTAGCTGCTTCGAGGGGAAGGACTGGTATGACAAAGAGAAGCAAACCATAGGAGCAGGATGTGCTTTTCATCTTTGAACCCTGTTAGATCTGGAGTGTTAGAGGGCACATCTTTGGCTGCGGGTCTGTATTTAATTTGCGTACCTGTAAGCATTAGAAGCTGTGCTCTCTTGTCTCTGCATCATTTATCAATTACATAAACAACGCTTATGATTCATTTATTTAGATTGTTTTCTTGTGAGATTTCCTCAAGCACAGAGGTTTTGTGAGCGTTAAGAGGAGACGGCTGTCACCTGAAGGTTGCCAGCAAGGCGCTGTCTCGGGTTTGCTGTGACTATATGTAATTCTCACTTGATTCCAGTGTATGAGCTCGGGCCACAATCTAACTCTTTACAGACATTATAAAAAATCTGTCAAGCTGAACAGACAGGCTGTTTGGATGGCCCTGATCATAAACTGTAACAGGATCGAGGCACGTTAGTGTCTAGGGAGATAACGAAATCTGGGGCATTGTGAGGAAGTTTCCACAACCCACGCTTGTAATGGACCTGCCTTGTGAACATATAAAAGCTTCCAGTGTCAAGCCTATGCGACTGTAAATTCAGAATTTCAATACATTTAAAGAAGTAGTGATCAATATTTCTTCTCATCTTTCTTTCTGATATATATAATTTGCTGAGCAGGGTTGAGAGAGACAGCTGAACGGAAGAGGCCTGCTGCTTGTTCCTCTGCGAAGCACTGGCCTGGTTTGGAATGGTTTAGTTTTTTTGAAAGAATTTTTGATTTCTTGTAAAAGCTTCAAACTCCAAAAAATAAATGTTTCCCATTCACAACTGGAGAAAACTAAAATGTTTTCAGCTTTCCCAGAACACTTTTGACTGAGTTTTAGGAGAAACAAGCTTTTCTCGTGTTTCTCATTCTTAACTCTGCCCTCAAACGCTCCCCACAAAAATTCCCCAGCACATTCATAAAAGAAAATTAGATGAAAAATTTTCACACAAGCTTGGCATTTACAAAGGGAGTTTTTATCAGCTCTCAGTTTGCAGAAGAAAATCTCATTCCTCTAGAAGAGGTAACCAAGACATGTCTCTTAATGAATTTCAACCATGAGCATCAGTTTGTGATTTACTGGCCAAATTCTAGTCAAGAGACTTGGATGTTGATAGTGCTGTGAGTAGGGAAGAGATTGGCGGATAGCCTTTCTCACATTTTGAAGACAAAATGGCAAATCCTTATTACTTATCAGATTACCCTTAAATAACTTGCTGTAGTCCAAGGCTACCCTCTTTATTCAGCCAAAGCTCACAGGGGCTTCCAATAATTTCGTTTGAGTTAGTTTAAACTAAGAACGCTGGGACTGAGCCATTCATTGGTATAAGAATATTAAGCATCCGGAGATGGTTTTCTAATCCCGCAATACTTTCTGATACTTCGAACCATTTTTATTTGGATGGATGTAAAGCTTTTCAGAATGGTTTGGGTATGGCAGAGAGACCCCTGGAGTACCAGACAGCCTGGTAGAAAGGACCTGAATTTGGGTTTCCCACATCCTGGGTGCCTGCTCCAATCATTCGGGGAGTTGCTGTTCGGGGAGCTGCTCTCTCGTGTCCAAAGTAGCTGAGTTTGTGGTGCCTCTGAACCAGTGGGCTATCCAGGCAGCCTTTGGGGCTACGAAATGATTGATTTTTTTCAATAGAACAGCACAAATGGAAAAGTGGGGAAAGCTGATTAATTGAGGTTTTTCTGGCAAAACTTCTTTTGCCAGAAAACTCATACCCAGTTGTAATTAGACTGCTCTATCTGGCCTAGATATTTCAGGCTTAAAATTCTATTTGGAGATCAGATGGTGAATTTTCACCACTGAGAGCAATTTCCTAAAAATCTGTTTAGTATTCTGGCAGTTTGCAGGATGGAAAAAAAAATCAAAAAATGCTTAGGGGCAAATTTTCTGCGTGGTGCACAGAGAGTTTTAGCACATAATAACTGCAGTTGGGTGAGTAACTCACTGCACTGGAAATTTGCTCCTTAGTATCTTGAGATTACAAGGCAGGGCAGTATTCTACGTAAAACTCTAGTTCTTTGCCTCTTTAGATACCAACTTTGTAACTAAGAGGAAGTTTACTAAGTTTGTAATGCATAGAGGAGGGAAACAAATGCACTACTGCATTAATCAAAAACAGCTGAAATAGCTCAGGTAGACTTCTGCTGGTTGGCAATGTTACCATTTTTTAAAAATCATATGGTAATTGAATCCAATGTTTGTGCTGGAAGCTGAATGCATTTCAAATGTGAATTAAACCTATGTAATGTAGAGCAGCGGTGCATAATTAAGGCACTTCATGACTGGAATTGTTATCTTTATATTATACCCCAATTTTCAACACAGCTACAACCTTCTTTCCAAAATGAACCCAATTCCCTTAGAATATAGGCATCGTTTCATCCCTGACTATATTTTATTCTCAGAATTACAAGAACAAATCCAGAAAGGAGATTAAAAAGTGTATTGACCAGATTTTTCCCATCTGAGCAAACTATATTAAGAAACTTCCCAAAGATTTGGGAAGGAGGAGAAGTGGGGAAGAGAGGACTTTATTAAGGCAGTTTATTTAGGAGCAGCAGCATGTTTTGAGGTGAGTCACCTCCCTCCAGGCACTGTGGGCCACAAGGTTGTTTTGGAGCCTACCTGATGCTTTTTCTCTTCAGAAATCTTTGAATCCCTGAGCAAAGGGAAGATATGTTCCAGGTGATCGGGCTAAATCTAATCCAAATTAAATCCATGATCCACATCTATGGAGATGTGAGGAGTCCTGGCAGCTGCTGCTTTGATCTCCTGATCCACTCAGATTGAACTGAGTTACTCATTAATGGAGGTGCTGATGAAACCACCTATGTGGGGGTTGGTTTTTCAGCTTGTTTTGCACTAGGTAGGCCTCTCGGTGGGAGTAAAAACAATCTGAAGGCCACTGGAAATTACTGAAATGAATAACAGCCTCTCAAAGAGGATTACAAGGGACAGCAGAGCCTGGGGAACTGGGACCAAGGAGGTAATAAGTGAAACAGTAAAGTTGGAAGCACAAAGCAGTGCTGAGAGCAAACACAGGCTGAGCACTGGGAGGAACTGAATTCTGGCTCTGCCTCCAAAATGCTCTTAATTAGAGCTGACTGGAAGCTCTGACCTACCTTAGAGGTTTTGACAGTGACTTGAGATGTGGATAACTTAGGGTGAGTGGTTTTTGTTAATGTTGACTTCCAGATTGCTCTTGGATGCACTGGTAAACGTGTTGGGTAAGTTGTTAATTTTAGATTTAAATGCTCTCAGATTTCCATAAAATCTTACTGTATTTTTTAATTTTCTCCTGTTCATTATATATTACTCACAATATAGAAACTGGAATAATTCTAAACCTTCCTTGGCTCTCAAGATAGTTCTTAAAGCACCCTAATCTGCGAGCATAAAACTACATGAATGCACACACAAATTATTCCCTGTTATTACACTCGAAATATAAGGCAAACACAAAGAGCCCAATTAGCCTTTCCTAATCACCATTAAACTGACATGGGAAGGATGAAGATCATAGTAAAAATATTGGTTTTGAAATGGTTGTGTAAGTTGAGGAGTTCCTGCTAACCAGTATTCACAGATACAATTCCAGTGTCAAAATATTCTCTTACGTGGAGAATTGGGAAAGGGCAAGAATAAGGACAAAATGGTACCAAAAATGTTCTGTAAAATGCATGTTTCACTTCATAAGGGGTGCTGTCATAATTTTCTTCTAATTTTGACCTTTGTGGGTTTAACATCACAATGCTGTGGTTGGAGCTTTAGATCCAGCTGGAGACAAAACCCTAAAAATAAACCTGATTTGTTCTAAGGCAGAAAACTGAGGTCCATGTAACTTTACCGTGCAGTTATAGGTGTGTTCAGGTTCACTCAATTAGTTCCTACAGAGAATCAGCTGATAACCCTTGCAGCGCCAATTTAAAACTAGTAGCAGGAGCTGCCAAGAGACAGAACAGGCAAGTTTCCTGCAGCTTTATATTTCCTCCAGAAGCCTTCTTCCAAATGAGTAATTTTTCTCCTACTGCTAATTCATTAATATTGCCATACTGCGCATTACTGTAAGATGTGGGAGTTTTTCAGAGTGGATATTATCACTGTGGCTATAAGCACCGAAAGGCAGCATGGTCCTGAATTGAGCTTCGTGGGGCTTCTGCATGTGATGAGTTTGACTCATTATGGTCAGGTCTCAATGATTCTGGGCAGCTCCAGATGAGGTGTCCCTGCCTCTGCCTGCTTTTTAAGACCCTCTCTTCAGCAGGCTTTGAAGCCAGCTCTGTGCAGTTAACGTAAAAGCTTTGAGCTGAGCAGCAGTCCCAAAGAAACAGAGCTGGACCGTATGAGGTGAGTTTGAATTGGCCAGGTCACTAGCAAGGGGGCATTTTAAGTGCAATTGAATGAGCTGTCTGATCCTAAAATTTGATTAAGAACAGATAAAATTATATTGCTGGGCAGGGAGAGACTTCTCTGAGACCAGTTCAGGCCCTTGCCTAGGGCAATCCATGAATATTCAGTATAATGACCTCTCTGATAATGCAGCGATCACCTAAACATACAAATCATGGTAGCTTTTTGTCCTTAAAGCAGGATATGTTTTTCATTATTTTTCTCCTGAACTGAGTGGTATGCCTTGAACTCAACTGCTCAGTGGTTAACTGAGTGGTTAACACATCCTGGTGGCTGTATGCTGATCCTGGCTATGCCTTTCTCATCATCTGATTGATTGTTTGAAGTCTGAAGTAGTTGGATGAGCACCTACTGAACTAGTTTCCGATTATCCACGTGGCATAAAGCACGCTGTGAATGTGGGAGCATTCACGTTCAGTCTGCAGCTCCAATAGGGATGTTCTTCCAGACAAATTAAGGGCTGAGCTGCTTTCCCCGAGGCCCGCACCCGTTGTCACACAGGAGGTCCCTTTCCAGCAGGCTGAACACAGCTCCGTGCTTCCCTGCACACGATGTGCCAGCAAATGCCCGCATCCTGGGGACTCGGAGGAGTAGGCTGGTTTGTGTGATGGCTGGCAGTGCATGGGATGTTGCCAGCAGGCTTCCCGGGGGTTATCTCTGGCTGTTGCAGGGCCTCCTTTACCCGTTTGGTAGAGAGAGAACCAGAAGGAAATGGGATTGTTAAGGGACCTCAGGAAATCGTTGTATCTATACCTCTGCTGTTCTGGACAGGTTATCTTTAGCCCTTTCTTAAAGACCTTCAGGCTAGTATGTCCTTCGCTAGAAGGCTTTAGTGCTTCTTTAGTATTCAACTGTTCTGAGCATTAAAACATCTTTTTTTTCTGATGCCTAACATGAATCATTCTTACTGCCATTAAAACCTACTGCTTCCAGTCCTATCAAATATGGACAGAGATCATGCTCCTTATGCCTTTGCAAAAGAACTTCAGGCTACACAAATACATTCATTCACTGTCTCCATGTAGGACTGTTTTGGGGATTTTGACCTCTCTCACTGCTCTCCTTTGGACTCTTACCAATTGGTCAAGGTCTGTCCTGAAGGGCACTGACCAAAACCAGATGTAGTTTCCCAGCAAAAGCCTCATCAGTATTGAGAAGAGTGGAAAGGTTGCTCTGTTCGTCTTGCAGTCTCTCCCCTTGTTTACGCATGCTTGTTTGTCTCTATCAGAATTGTGGCATTCTTGATTCACACTCAGCTATAATTTACTGTAATTGCTAGGTCCTTTTATAAAGAACTTCCATCTAATCAATTTTTCCTCCATCCTGTATTTGTCCAGTTGATAATTTTTGCATGCCCTAATTGAAATGCATCCTATTGTTTGTGCGAGTTCTCCAGCTTATCAGGATCATTTGCAATTCTGATCCTATCCTCCCACACATTTGCAGTCCCTTCTGGCTTGGGATCATTCACAAATGTACTGAGAATACTCTATATTCTCTCTGCCAGGTCACTAAAATGGCATTGAACAAAACTGGCTCAGGTATTCCTCTGGGAATACCTTTGTCCTGCACGTCCTTCCGTTTTGACATTGAACAATCAATAACTCCTCCCTGGTCTTAGTCATCCAATCTCTCTTGCATCCACCCACAGTAGTTTCATCTACATCATGTAACCACAGCTTGTATAAAAATATCATCTGAAACGGTGTCAAAGACTTACTAGATGAAATATGACATTTACTGTTCTCCCTTATCCACAAGGTCTGTTACCTTGTTGCAAAATTAAATTATATTGTTTTGACATTAGTTTTACTTGACAAATTCATCTGTGCTGCTGTTCATCTCCTTCATATGTTCCATGGGCTTGCAAATCATTTGTTTGTTTGTCCCAGAACTCCTCACTGCTCTTTTATTCCTCTGCTCTGCCATCCTCCCCTCTGGTAAACATGGGCACTGCCATTTGCCGGTTTTCCCATGCCTCTTCCATGAGCTCTCAAAGGTGAGCCCCAAGTGACATCCCTGATTGGTTCAGCCTAATGAACTACAGACTATATACTTCAACAACTAATTGGCTGCAGCAACCTGGAATATTTAACTTACTCAAGTACCCCGAGTCTGTTTTTTTTTTCTTAATGTAAATATTGATAGATACTTTCATCGCGGGTCTTAATTATTAGCCACCTACATGGCATTGACCTTTTGATGAAGATTATGGCAGAAAAGGATGCCTTGAAATCATCTGCTAGCAGCACTCGCCTCCGCGGAGCAGCAGTACAAACCAGCTCTCCCTGCTTTTCCTCCTACCGTTCAGTCCCTTACAGAGCTTCCTAGTGGTACCATGTTTTGTGATTTCTCCGCGCTGATTTTGTTCCAGGCAACTGTGCTATTTGTCAATGTTTACCTTGATAGGCAAACGGCTGGACGCTTTGTAAAACTACTTCTCACAGGCTTTCTGGGGGCAAAGAGGGTATATCCTGAGTTTGGGGAACTTGCCAGTTCATAGAGGCCCTTTCCCTTGTTGGGGAGGGGAAGGGGGAAATCTGGGCCCTACAGGGAGTTTGCTAAAAACTAAAAAGGCAATGAGTTTGACGTGTGGGCTGTAGATATCAGGGTGGCTTGGTTAGCTGCTTTGGCCTGGTGATTTTCTTATTGTGTTGGTTGAAACATATTTTATGCTCTCCTTTTTGGCACAAGGAAGCCTGTGGATAAGGCTGTGGATGGATGGGTTGAAGCCAGGTGTGCAGTTTTGGGATGTCACGTGCCCTGCTCTGATAGCAGCCAGGAGGCAACAAGCCTCCTGCCTTTGGCCTTGGTCCGTATCGGGGATGGCCTTGCGTGAGCCTGAGAGGGGCACGAAGCAGCCTGAGCAATGCCACTGCTCTCTGCCAGGGTGCCAGACTGGGGCTCTGCTCGGGAAGTCCCTGCTGCGCATCCCAAGCTGCTTGGCAATCTAAAATAAGTGCATCTTAAAGTCTCTCCTATCCCTCATTCTAGGTCTATGCTCAGTCAGTGTAGACTAATTAGATGATCTGGGCCTTCATTTTACCATTTAAGAGGCATGAGGCAACTGGTAAATATCACAGACAATCCTTGTCGGCATGCGTAGCCCTTCTATTGCATTTCTAGCTCGTACTGACAAATACAGCGGAGCCAAAGGACAGCAGCTGAGAGGAAATTGCAGACAGTGGAAGTCCTGTGGCCTAACCCTTCATTGTGATATATGGAAGAATTGTGTTAATTTATATAAAGTGGCTTTTGCTAAGGCTGCTTCTACTTGAATTTGATTTTGAAAAGAAGAAATTATTCTGCCTCCTTACTGCAGACTTCATAACGCTTGCTGCACTCTTCCGGCAGGTCGCTCAGTACCTGGAGCATCCCACTGCTTTTGTGCCGTAGATGAAATAGTGTCCGTTGTTTCTCCTTGTTCGGGCCTGACCCCTCCTCTTCCACCTGCCAGTCCGCATCGCGGCGTCTCCGTCTCCGTTCCTGCGGGCTCAGCCAGCGTGGGGGGAGCCTCGCGTGGAGGATTTAAATGAGACAGTCTTGCAGGGTCTGGCATCCCCTTTCTAGTCTCAGTCCTTGGCTTCTCGCAGTTGTGGCCGACTCCTCCTGTCGGGGTCCTAATTCAGCCTAATAAACTAACTAATAAACCCTTTACTACTAATGAAGCACTACTACTTTCACCCTGTGCTTTTCTCCCTGAACCTCTGTTGCATCCTTCTTTCACGTATAAATCCTCTGCCTCATTTTCTTCCTTATTACCCCTCTCCTATTTGTTACTCACCCATTTTAAGATTTTTTTTTCTGTACCTGATAGACTGGTAAATGAGAATTGGATGCCTGATAATTGGATATTTATCTAACTCCTGTGTGAAGATAAGATTAGAAAGGTCAAGGCTAGATCATTCTGAAGGAGACTAATAGGAGCTAATGAATAAATCAGAATTTGAAATAAAATTTCTTCCTATTTATTGTTTTTAAGGATAAAACCATGGAAATACTAAACTGCATTGAAAGACAATTTAAAAACTAATAACTTTTAACACAATACATCATCAGTGTATGGAACTTGCTGCTTTTGGGCATCAAAACTATAGGGAGGTTCACAGGACAAGGAGTAAGTCCATGCAAATAAGTGCATGGATAATGTGAATGCATACCATTAGAGAAGATGAACTAAACAGAAGAAATTTGTAAAATTTCTTGCATATATTAAGATATGTTTACAGATGTGTGTTTGTGTGTGTGCAGTCAGAAATAAACCCTCTGGCTTCAGATCGTAACGAAGCTCCACCTCTGGAGAGTTTTGCTATGAAGCGCTAGCTGCGTGCGCGGTCCTCTGAAGCACTTGGTGCGCGGCGCTGTCGGAGGCGGCGCGCCGGACAGGCCGGACCCCGCTCCGCACGGCACCCCCTCCCGCACAAGTGCAGCGTGTCCTGGCTATTGAAGCATCGTTGCCGGTCTCATTACAGGTGCCTGTTGGTTTTTGCTGAGGACAGCAGAGCTCGCACCTCTGTGTTTTGGAAAAGCTTCAGCAGACCTCTTGATGCGAACGCGTTGCTAGCTGGATTGCAGCTGTTTGAATCTCGTAGTAGTAAGTGCGTAGAGTAAGGCTGTGCAGGAGCAGGAGCCTTGCGCTGCCGGTGAGCACCACGAAGCGGCTCTGTCTGGGAGGACCCCTTGGACCATCTCTCTTCCCCCAGATACGTGCACACGCATACAAATACACACACACGCACACACACACATCTTCCTAAGAGGCGTTTCCTCTTATTCTTTTGTTTGATTATTAAGCACCAATATTTTTGCCACTGTTTTGCTACTCATTCCATCTTTAAGCCTGATGCGAAGTAGCGTGTTAGATCTAAGACCAACCATAAACACTGTCACTGACCGAGGTGTGCTATTTGATCAGAAACAACCGCAACAGCATTGGCAATAGAATAATAAAGCTAAGCACGTCTCTAGAGGGCTCTATGCACCGAATGATCGAAGCCTCGTAAGTCCTGTCAGGCAGCAAAGTACGAGTGTAACTCGTTGGCAATAGACACGCTGAGGTAGCAAGCAGGGGTCAGTCTGCCAGAGCCCAGGTAAACTGTCAGCCGTGGGGAACAGCTGGCGCTGGCTGTATGTTGCCTGGTCTCCTGGGTGCGCTAGGCATGGCTGAGGGCTGTATTGTGCTTGGGGCTGCATAAGGACAGAACGAACTGGAGACGTTTTCACCCAAGGAGTGCAAGTACAAGATGATCCTGAGCAGGGTGGGAGGTTGTGGTGAGGGAGCACGTGTCAGCAGCGATGCCCTGTGCCTTGGCGTCGCAGCGGTATGGCCAGGCCATAGCCACATCCAGGTTTGGACCGGGGACGCGTAGGCATCAATAATATTAGAGGAATAGATATTATTGTAACACTTTGATAAATAGCTACAGCAAACAAGGGGCAGATAAGGTGCTGTGATAAAAAGACAAATAGGTTACAGAAGATACACTAGGAATAAAACAAGTTAGATAGCTTTATAAATCACATCAAGGAGTTATGTGATACAGAACTTTGCTCTTTGCTAGCAATGCTAATGGGGAAGTATGAGCAGTACCAGAAACCAGGAGAGCAGGACAATGGTAAATGAGAGAAGTTACATGTAAGGAGAGGCACTAGGATTACAGGAAACTATTTTCGATGTACCATTTAGACCTGACAGGTTAGGCAGACCTGGTTTCAGATCTATCCTGCTGCTTTTATCAATGAGTTCATCTCAAAGAATGGCAAAAATGTCCACAAAGCACTCAGGTCCCCACAGAAGCTCCTGGTGAATTTGGTGGCCCTTGGAGAAGACCTTGTATTTGGTTTCCCTTTTCTGTTGAGCTGCTATGTGCTTCCTGACCCCACTGCATCTGGAATCACACCTCGTATATAGGGGAAACTGGGTCAGGGGCTTCATCCACGGCCAAGCAAAAGCGTGTTGTGCAACTCCATCCGTAAGGCAACAGGAGAGAAATCTCAATAGGCTCCTTCTGGAAGGGATATGGGGGCAGATAAAACATCGGCCAACTGGGGATGTTGGCAGCATTTCTGAAAGTCCTTCTGGAGCTAGTGTATTTCATCCCTTTTTATAATCTTCTCGAGCTAAATGACACATTGATAAACTGTCTAGGATAAATAGTGTTTTCCAGACATTACCAGACAGTGGGGACTTTTTCAATGATCCTTTGTCACCGTTTAAGATCAAAAAGGTTTGTAACCAGTGAAATGGGAGGAAAAAAAGCTTCTTGATATTGCAGAGGGTGTTTAAGTATCCCATTGTTTAGTTAACGTGTTTTGACAGATGTGGTTTCAAGATGCATAAAAGTCTTTGAAAAAAATACCTATATAAACCTCATCGGTTGAAGATTGGAATTTAGATTTACTTCTTACTGAATAGAGCTATTGTGTTGTACCATGAAGCTAGTGAAAATGCATAGCCATAACACTGCTTGGATTTAAAACACTGTATACCAGGTGGACTTGCACGGAGTGATCAGAATACTAAGTGTCACTGGTGGCTTGCAATGAGACTGAGGGATTATTTGTTTTTAGGAAGACAGATGAGTACGCATACTGTAAAAGTGTAAAGAACCTCTGATTGGGGCACACATGGTATACAGGCCCAACATATTTCATTATGATTAAGCAATATCAAACACTAAATGTTGGATTGCTTATTACAGTCATGCTATTGCTCCCTGCATGTCTTGGCAAGTTAATCTGTGCCTCTGGCTCAGCAGGAGCTGGGGCATTTGGAGTATGCTTTATCACTTGTTCTCCTCCTCTGATTTCTTTATCTTAAATAAGGTCTATGCGTGAGAACAGTGAGTCTACACTTTGATTCATGTGTCAGGATTTGACCCAGCATCATTGTAATCTCTCTGTTGCATAGAGAGACCCTGACAGGGTCTGCGCCAGGTCTGAGCCAGGCAGCGATAAGGTTGGTGCTGCCAACAGATCTGCAGCGTCCTGTGAGGCTGCACGGCAGCACCTGCTGTGTTCAGCCACAGCTCCCGGTATTGTGGTAGTTCAGGTATTTTCAGGGTAACAGGAAACGGTGGATGTAATCAGGGTTGTCGCTAGTGTGTTGCAAGTCCTCTCCTAGCTATTAGCAAAGAGGCACTTGTTGCTGCTGTTTTTAGCTCAGGGGGTGGAGGGATCCCTGGGGCTTGATTCCCGTGTCCCTGGCCAGCTGTAATTCTCAGCATGGTGGGATGACATGAACAAAAAAAAAAAAAGAGTAAAACATTGGATATCTATAAGCATATTTGAAAAATCAATCCAATAAAATATTCAGTGAATATATTCACCAGTCATTTATGCAGCTCTATAAGCTGAAAATAAAGATGGGAAGCAAGAAGGTAAATCATTATATGCCTTATTTCAAATAAATTACAGAATCACAGAATCGTTTAGGTTGGAAGGAACCTCTGGAGATCATCTAGTCCAACCTCCCTGCTCAAGCAGGGTCACCTAGAGCATGTTGCCCAGGATCACATCCAGACGGGGACAAAAGTTGTCAGATCAGCTATTCTTCAAATATGAATCAAGCAGTTTTTGGTCCTCCGTAGCAGTATGTTAGTGAACTACACTTTACTAATATTAGTGTGGCTCACCAGGGCCTGCTATCTGGGTCTTGCAGTTACACTGGCCAAATTATTAAGTTGCTCAGATTCTTCATGCATTTGTTTGCTCATTTCAGCTACATATTGCTAGACATCCAAGTAGTTGTATGTCATTGTTTTTACTCCTGAAGTGTTTGATTTACCTTATGCCCTTGGCAGATCCTTCGTAGCAAATTGTTTGCTGAAAAATAATTTCTGTGGCTATCTTCCCATTTGCTTCCATTTACTGCAGCCGAGGCCTTGAAGATTTCTGTCTCTTCATCTTCTTGTTATTCAACTTCATTTAGTTATTAGTCTGTGAATATCCCTGAGAACTTAAAAATCTTGTCCAGATGGATTGATGGCTCATTATTAATAGAAATAGCTTTTCAGAACTCATTTGTATGTTCTGTTGGTATGTTCTGCCCTGTTCTGAAGAATTCATGTCTGCTCTAATTTGAGAAAAGACTTTGATTCTTAATTTTGTACCCAAATGCTGGAATACTAACTGACAGCTTCTCTTTGCTTTCCTTTCCGTTTTAATATACACAGCATTTAAGGCCAAATCAGGCAATATCACTCTTTGTCTCTTTAACTGTTAAATTCAGTGGAAGTTTTGCCGAGTGAGGCTAGAGGGTTTGGGCTAGTTACTAATTCAGGCACTGCAGAAATATTGGAAGAACATGTATGTTATCTCTTGTGCTTTAGACGAGCGTAAAGAAGGGTGTGAGATGAACAAAGAGAGGAGATGTCAGGGAGTCTCAGGGAGCAGAGTTGGGAGAGAGGCTGCTGGGGGATATGAAGAGGGAAGATACACAAATTTGGGAAGGAATATCTGAGGCTAGAAGTGGAAATGATGCTGAGATGGCTGGTGGGGAGAAGAGATGCAGAAAAGGGCTGGAGAAAGGGAAAGAGATAGGATACGGCTCTGAGTAGCAAGGTCTATAAACCGTGGACACATTTCAAGTTTTATGGCAGCTGCAGTTGGATGCCCCAGCGCTCAGTAAGTACTGAGCTGTCTCAGCAATATCAGCAATTGACACATTTTCATTCTGGAGAACTATTCTGTTGCTCCAGAAGTCCAAATTCTGTCAAAATCCAGGTTGAGTTCAGCTTCAGCTAGAGAGCAGGGTGCAGGGCTTGCCCATCCTGCATTGCTCTGCAGATCTTTTGGTGCCAACATGGAGAAGATTGGCTGCCACCAGTGTCTGCTGCTTCATGCCCAGCAAACTGTGCTGAGTTTTGCAGTAGACTGCAAAGTACCGATTCACTTTGAGAGAATCAAGAAATCTCTCTAATACTCTGCACCCACAGAATCATCTTCAGAGAGAGATTTTCACTTGACTTTCTCAGAACTTAGACATGCAGTATTTGATGACTTAGGCAGAAATAAGTCTATTATAAAAGCTAATCTTTGCATTACACATTGAATCCATTATAGGTTCTCTCTATTTTAATGAAAAGCCTGGATGAATGACTTAAAAAAGAAAGAACTTACATCATAAATAGGACTGAGGCAGTTGCCTGAAAATTACCATGAATAAGTTGCAGTAAATAGTGTCTAAATCAAATGAATAGTAATACTCAGTGGAACTGTTGAAAGAATTAGGTATTACTCAGTGTGAGTAAAGGAGACTTCACAGACTCTACATTCTGTGGCATTTTTGTGCACCTTTGTAAGGGACAATATTTCCATACCATTTAAAAGACACGTTCTGTCCTTTTATGTTGAGATGGTGTCTCTGACACGAGAGAAAGTTTATGGCTTGTAACAAAAAAAAAAAAAAAAGTGACTCTTTTATAGAGGAGATATGGAGCTAAGATACAAATTGAGCTCTTCATGAATGACTCGTAAACAAGCGCGTGAAGCATGTGCTTCCATGTTTTGTAACCTCAGAACTAGCTGAATGAAGCAACACAAAACTCCTTGTGGTTATTTCGTGTATTGGAGAAGCTAAAAGATGGCATAGCCCTGTGCACATGCAGTTTTTTTATTGTAAAGTACTAGTCTTTCACATTGCAGTGCTCCGCTATGGAAGAAAATGATTGCCAAGCAGATTTAAATAATTGGGTCAGGACAATGATTACAGTGAAGTTTTGCTTTAACAGTTAAGCTGCTATTTTGCTCTCAATGACACAAGAATTTTACATTGGTAAGAGAGATGAATAGCTAGCATATGAACAGTAAACAAACTTGAAACACCTCTATATATCATTTTTCTATTTTATTTCCTTTCCCAAGATCTACTGGGCTGTACAAATGTTGCCTTGTTGCTCATTACTATAGCCAATATGTTTTTCCTGCTCTTTCACTTACCTGTGAGAACAGCATACTCGAAGTAAAGCTGTTATTTATTTATAGGACAAATGGAAAGGTACTTAGAGGAGATCAAGCATGTAGAATGAAATGGCAAGGTTTTCTTTTGCGTGGCAGATGGAAGTGCTGCGCTGTCATCCCTCATTTGGAAGAGCCTTCCCATTGTGGATGTTCTAACTTGTCTATCTCCATGCAGAGTATCCATGCCTGCATGCGCCCTGTTGTCATGGGTACCCGTGCTTGTCCATGAACCCAGTACAAACAGAGCTTAAGCAATCACATACACACACAGAGAAATTTCTCTTTTCATCAAAATAGCTGAATTTTTGTTCATACTCCTCTTGGTCTCTCTGCAGATGCTTGTTTATGCTAATGCAGTAATATGGAGCCAAATGTCAAAGTACAGCTTTCAGATGGGGGTAAAAGGACAGATTTTCCAAAAAGAGTTGTCTCCTGCAATAAACCGAGGGAATTGGTCATGACCTTATGGAGATGAAGGATCCCCAGGAAATTGTGGAGCTGGCCTAACTCCCAGCCACCCTGGCATTCGTGGTCACGGCCATGGGACTGACTTGCTGCCAGCTACTCTCCCTCCCCTAGCCAAAATAGAAGCAGCAGATTGGAGGTAAATCAATACAAGATAAAGCATCAAGTAAGGATTGAGGCTTCCGGCCCCCCTGTTCCACCTACTCTGTCAAAATTTCCCAGCCCATGGGCTATGGGTTCCTAATTTTTGGTGGAAAACACAGGCTGATCTCAAAATGTAACAGAGATTCAGAGGGAGGAAGGAGAGGATGCCAGATGGCTCTGCTTTGCACCTTCTTCAGTTTTCAGGATACCGCTTTGTGATTTGTCATAAACTTATCACTCTGCCCCCATCTTTGTGCTGTGGAATGAAGTTAAACTTTTGGCCTCCTGGCTGCATCTTTCCACGGAAGTAACAAAAGGAGGTGGTTCCATGAGGAAGGATGAAGAATGCTTATCTTTTAGTTTGTATATGTGCAAAGGAGGAGAGTGGTGGGGGGGCATGTGGAAGGAAGGCAAAGAAGCTCTTAAAGAATATAACTAGCAGAGCTAGAAACACCCCCTTGCTACACACAGCAAACATCTCATTCCTCTGAATCTGGCTGGAGATATCTTAAATCCACGAGAGGCCAGAAGGAACTATTTATTCACCTGATCATTATCCAGTGTGGAATTATAGCCTGAATTCAGGAACTTTTTGAGGTACGTTATTTACTACAATACAAATCCAAATGGCACTTTCTTTCCTAATTTTCTTTGCTCTCTTCCTCCTATGGCAGCGTAAGACAGTGAAGCAATTCCACTGGGGCATGGTGGGCCACTAATCCTACTCGGAGAGACAGCAGGATGTGCTGTGCTTTCAGATCTCTGTTTCATCGTCCTCCCCTGTCCTCCTTGTGCCGTCCCTTCAAAGCTTCCACAGTAAAAATTTAAATGATCCTGTTATTCATTTTCCACGCTATAACTAGTAGGAGTCTGATAATGTATTTTTTTTCACTGTGCAGTCATATTAGTCAATGTTGTTTCCTTATACCATACTTACTATATCAAGGACTAAACAGTGATAAGAATATGAATACCCACTGCATGACCTTAATAGAAGCGTTATGATTTATGGAAATGTTAACTTTCTTTTATGATAATCTGCACAAACACAGTGTATATAGTAGAATGGAATTTAGAAGCGTCTAGTTGGGAGCTCTAATTTTTCTAAGTTGAAGAGATAATTAGGCACCGAAAACAGGTCAGTTGTAAGCTTTTGGAGCACGTGTCATTTTTGCGTAGAAACCAAGACTATGTATTTAATTCACGTATTCTGATACAATTTTCTATCCAGGCTTTTAAATTTACTTTTCTAAAATTTGAGGTGATGTCTCAGCATTTCTAAGTTCAAATCAATGGTCGTGTTTACACTAACCTATTTAACAGGATGGTACTAACTTATTCAAAGCAGTCACCCCTAAACATCCTTATTTATAACTTTTCAGTTTCTTCGGTGCCTGTGCAGTGGTACAACACACAAAATGAAGTGTTCTGTTCTCAAGGGCAATGAACTTTTTGTACAGCCCAAAATAAACTGTGGATTCACCTGTGTGCGGTTCTTCAGCTGGCCCATCCAAGCAAAGCATGCAGTTGTAATGGGATTTCCATGCATATTGTGCATGCATGGCTTCCTAATGAGAAGACTGCCCTAAAAACTTGCCCAATAATACAGTATATAAATCAGTATTTGCTATTGTTTCAGATACACGAGACTCAAACACGCTTCTTTGTTTCAGAGACATCCAAAGGATGAAGTGGCTTTTACTATAAATTTGCAGACGCGTTAATTTCTACCAAGAAATGTAGCTAATTCATTAGTTTGCAAACAACTGTATAGACAGTATTTTTGTTTTCTCCAGAGAGTAACATGCGAATATGCAACCTAGGTAAGAATAATTAAATCCTTTATGTCTATTCCTGCTTTTAAAGTTCTTCAGTGCTACTGAAGTGGCTGCAAGGACATAGCCTTATTCTGCCAAGAGGTGCTTTTGCTTCAGAACATATCTATATGGAAATAAAGATGGCTACAAGTATAAGTGCTGTGCTGCACATGTGAGCTCTGGTCAGAATAATAGCTTTAATACAAGCATGTGTACTTTCTTGACAGCTCCTGCTATATTTTTGGTTCCCCTGATGGGAATTCTAGGCATTGAGAACAAATCCCCTTTTCTATCCAAAAACACTACTCAGATGAAAATTGCAATTTAGACACAAAGGTCATGATTGAAAATAACCTGTGCAGCTTGTAACAGGAGAGTCTGTTCTTAATAAAACATTGATCTTAGTCTTATTTGTCACTCATAACATGGTTTTCTTTGCAAAGTAAAAACCGTCTCCAGAAGGTCTGATTTAACCAACAAAGCAGTATGGGGAGGTTCCTGTTTTCCTGACTTTGAGATTGTTTTGTGGGGCAAAATTGTATTAAGCTTGCATTTAAAAGGAAACTCTGCAGGAAGACAGCACTGAAAATAAGCAGCATTTTCAATCCGTTGTTACCAAAATTTTGACTTTTTTTTGTTATGACATTTGGTGGCAAATCTGTTAGGACTGAGAATTCACCCCGTACATAAAAACAAGCTGTATTTTTTTCAGCTTCATCTCCAAAGTTCTTTCAGTCCCTGGAGTGAGCTGAGACAGCTTACGTTAAGCAGGAGGTCTTTTGATTGCTATTTTTGTAGTTTTGAGCTGGATGTCATGACAATCGGCGTGATAGGTGGGCTTAACATTGAGCAGAGTATGAGTTATAAAAGATATTGTGGTGCCGGGTGTGTGTACTGGGTGGCTGAGAACTTTCTCTCCCTTCCAGATTATGACGCTGGGCTCTCCCTTCTGGTCACTGCCTCTCAAACCCCTCACTTTTGGTTCTTGCAAAATAAATGGAGCAACGCCACATGTATATATATATGTGCACATCTCCCACATTTCAGAGGTGTGTCTAAGGCACGCAAGACTGGAGTCTTATAATAAGCTTATATTTAAAAATATATTTTCAATACATTCCAATTAGCTTTCTCTCAGCAGTTTCTTTGCTTGTCTCTTGTCATAGGGACAAATCAGTGCTATGCTAGAATTCAGTCAAACTCCCGTGAGCTTGCCTGTGGGAGAGAAACTGCTCTTATTTCTGTACACAAATGCTTGGTGTGTGCTCACGCGCTGCTGGAGTGGGAGAGCTGTTCAGGCACCCTGCCACCACTCTGGGAGGAGAATTCCTAGTTTCGGTGGCGGCTGTTGAACAACAGCAGGAAATGCTCCACTGTTTCCAAATGCCAAGGCTGGGAAGGGGTTTGGAAATCACGCAGTGTCTTTGTGGAAAACAGGTCATGATTTGATACCTTTTAATCATCTCAGTGAGTTAACAAAAGGACGGTGTCTTGCAGGTAAGAAAATCTGGTGAGCAGCATCTCTTTCTTTGTTGGCTCTGAGAACTGATTTAACACTGCATCTCGTTAAGCTTCCACAGAATAGGTCTGTCGCAGGAACACCGAATCATACTAGGACCAATATTGATTGTTCCAGGACTGCATGAAGCAGGAGCTGTTGCAAGTACTTTGATCATTTCCCTTCTCCACAGTGCATACACTGCTTTTGTGAAGGTTTTAGAAAATCCAAGATAAATAGTTTTAGTCAAAGGAACACGGTGAGAGAGTGAACCATCATTATATACCTGCAGGTGAGAGCGGAATTTTGTGCCTGGTACAGTGAGGCTTGTACATGAATATCACCCATCCCATCTGTTTATCAGTCTTACGATCACTCAAGAAATTCTTTGCATTTTTAAATCCTTAGTTTTGATTCTCATGGTTTTGTCAGCAATTCGTACGTGATTGGCAGAACTTTGGATATAAAAGCCTACTTTAAGCACCAAAAAATCAGAATCAATCATGAGACTTTACAGCTGCTGCATCTGGGTTCTTTTCACTGGCCTCCTAATGCTGAAACACGGAGGATTCCCACTTGCAACTTCCTCTGCTACCACAGCTTTAAAAAACTTAGTTAAGAGCTACACTGGTTTTGGATACTTTGCTGTATGTTTTGTGGTAACCTGATTCCAAATACTTGTCTCTGTGAAAAACACAGATACGGCACGATGCACACAAATCGTGAACGCTGTATTTGCAGCAAGGTGGGTGCAAACGACTGAGTTAGCACTGCTCGGCAGGCGGGCTGTGGTACCTGGTTCTTGCGCGCGCTCCCAGCGTGCTGCAAATGGGAAGTCACACGTTAACCCAAACTCCCTGCACGGCACAGCCTGACTCAGTGCTGAGCTCTCGCTGCTCCAGTGACAGCAGAGGTACGGTGCTGCATGTCTGACTACACCCCGAATTGTACTACTCTGGCTCTGCTTGCTGCTGGTACAGTGAAAAGATTTTTTTCATTTCAGTGATTGAAGTCTGTGACATCTAACCAGTGACTCAGACAATAAAATTGCAAGTTCTTTTATCTCTACATTGTTCCTTAAACAATCTGATTCTGCATTTTTCATTTGATATGTACCTTGGCCGAAAACCTTAACAATATTTCACTGTAAGTTTTAGCTGTTCTGTGAGGTAGATTGCTGCAGTGCCTTCTCAAATAATAGCTATTTCTTCTTTAGGTTCTTTGCTTGAAGGCTTCAAAGTATATCTACAATTACCATCTATTAATCCAAGAGCATAATCAATCCAACACTGCTATTGTATTAGAAATGGTTTTGATGTTTTCTGTAATTTAATTTCATCTGAAAAATTTGAAATACAGCTTTCAGCTCCATCACTCATGTCATTTGTATATGACAGGACAGTGGAAAGATTGAGTTCAAAAGTTCAGGCATGCAACTTGTTCCCAAGCTCTTTCTGGGTTACATGATATTTATGCTTTCTGCTTAGTCCTTCTCTTTAAAACCTATAGTCACATTTGATGCTTTGAAATTCTATTCTGCTTTTATTTCCTTTTTCTCTTTTGGTATCAGCAGCTTGTAGAATTTTTTTTTTTAACAATAGAATTGGTTTCTTTCTCCTTTTCCAGCATTTTGATGTCAAATGCTTATCACCAGAAACAATCACTTTCCAATTAAAGCACCCTAACTTTAGCTTACAAGAGATTATTTATGGAAAAATAACACAAAGGTTTCATTCTCACAAGTAGAATCTCAGGTTTGGGAATAACGCGACCATTACATTCGTATTTCTTCCTAGGGACGGCTTCCATTTGTTTGCTGTCAAACGGATCTTCAAGGCTGTTTGACCTTCTGCTTAAGAAAGGGCCAAGTCATGCAGGACTGGGAGAACGTGTCAAAGACAGATCTGGAGTTTTGGCAGCCTGGAGCCACCTCAACCATAGTGGCAATCACTGTGGTATTGATTCCGCCGCTGAGCTTGTCGAAATAGCTCCGTTCTAAAGGGCAGAGTCGGAATAGTCTTGTAATTGCAGCTTCTGAAATCCACAGCGTTAGAATTGAAGTTTTCCTAAATCTATTTCAGGGCGTTCTGGTAATAGACAAAATTTTCATACAAGGGTCAACCAAAGACTTGGGTTAGTTAAGAGTCTTTTAATGAACGTCAGCCAGTTTTGGTCAGTTCTTAAAAAGAAAGGGGCAAGAATCAACTGGGGTGGCAGCATTTCTCAGTGTTCCTATTGGGGCAACGAGCCAGGACTAAAGAAAGTAAGATAAAATTGGTTACCTGTTCTCCCAGCAGTGCTGTATGGATAGGTAAGTGTATAGCTTTTGGTTTAAATTGTGTCTACATTATTGGGAGCACTTTGTATTTTTCTCTCCTGCCATTCTGCCACCAAAATATTTGTCTTTAAGTCACTGAGCCTGAAAATGTTCACTTAGAGTCTATTTTTGATAACTGGACTTTTTTTTAATATTTAACACATTTAAATAGTGTCTATCTTTTACCTGAGCTTTTTTCTGAATTTAAGTTTCTTCTTTCAAGGCCAACTCACTGCTGCCCATAAAGACTAGATGCATTTGGGAAGAAAAGGCTGTTTACGTGTTTGGATCAACGCCGTATTTATGTGGAACGTCCCTGAGCCCCTCTCATCTGCTGGTACCACAACAGTCCTGTCGAGGTGCTCGACAGGAGACCTGTGGACTCTTTGATATTGCTTGCTGCTTTTCCCTGCCTTTTTAAGGGTAGACCTATCGGTCAGGTTGAAGCTTATCTGAGATCACATGGTCTCAGCCAGAAAAGTGATGATATTAGCGTTCTGTTTCCTGGGAGCAGCTGGGAATGGCTGTTTGAACAGAAAACAGAGTCCGCACGCCTGTCCCCCGCGTGTGGCTGGCTCTGGGCTCTCGCTGCTATCAAACGCTTGTGGCAAGAGAGGAAGATGTGGGGAAATGTGGAGGCATGCCTCCTGCTCGCAGCATTTGAAGGGAAAAATTGGGGTGAAGGAAAGGTGGCCGGGAGCCCCCTAAGCTGCCAAGGCACTAGGAGTACGCTTGGTCGCGTGGTGCTTAAATGTCTCTCTGCATTCCCACTGCTCTTTCTGAGGCCCCTGAAACCTCTCAAGGACCCAGCTGGCTGCCCAGGAACAACTCATTGCAGGATTGAACACAACTGATTATATTTGAAATTGTCTTTAAAATGGTTAATTCATTTTCTGAAGGTCCATCATGGTAGTAGAAATCCAGTATCTTTATTAAACCAAACTATTTTTGTGTGATCCTGGGTTCAGAAGAGAGCTTGTTAAACTTTTATGTGTACTGTTCATTCCATCAAGGTTACTTATCTTTGTTGCACAAGAAAAGGAAACATATCAAGTGAAAAAATCAGTTTTATAGTTGGCAAACGCCTATATTTTGTCTTCCTATGATGTGTTGTCATTCATCATCTAACCTTTGGGAAATCACGGGCACTCTAACAATGTAAGAAGCCAATAAAAAAGAAAATGATTTCAGTAAAATTGTAGCTAGGGATATGTAAAAGAGAAATGCCCCCGGGTAATAAAAATTACCCATGCAGAGTGGCTGTGAATGTATTAGGCAGGCGTACTGTGTACAGCACGCTGCGCCAGCTCGGCGACAGGGTACGCCTGCTCGCCAGGCTGCGGCTTCGAATGACGGCGGGAGAAAGAGCGTCAGGAGAACAAGAGGTCAAGCCCAAAGCGAAGGACTAAGAAGCCAAGTACTTGGTAAGTGCTCATGTGTCTTTAGCTATCTCTTCTGCCTCTTTGTTAGAGCTGTCTCTTTTGATCTTGCCTTTCTCGTTATTGCTCTCTGCTACAGAATTTGGGCTCAGATCCAAGGTCGAGGCCTGCTCCTGCTGAACATCTCCCGTATCCTTCCCCCGTTAGTCAGCCTGTCTCATTAGAGTCTGGCAGGCTTTCACAATGCCATAGTAATGGCACTTCTCACTCCCTCTTCAGTGCGTTATAGTACTGTGCTTCTCTCCAGTTCAGACTTGGATACGTTTACCATCCTTCACCCCTTTGGGCTTGGTTGCCATAGCTTCAGGAGGCTTCTTAACACGCGGATCGTCAGTCTTCACTTTACTGGTTTTTAAAGACCTATCCCTGATCCATGCCCTAGTAATGAACCATGGTCCTAAATATTCTGAGCGAGAAAGCAGACTTTCACGAAAACTGCTTCTCTCAGCAAGTCCTGCTCTGACAGATTGCTATCTCAGCAAGCAGCACTACTCTGGGCGGAGGTTTAAAGTTTACTGGGTGTTCTCATTTTATATTTTACCTTTTTTTTAATTTCACTTTTTAAACTTATTGGTTCTCGAGCTAGCAAGAAAAATAAGATTGGGGTTAGATCAATAGGTGAGGTAAGTGACCTCGGTAAGTGGAAATATGCCCTTCCGCATAGCCAGAAGTCATCCTACAAAGAGCACTTCACTGCCGAGGGCAATTGCCTGTTCTGCCTGCCTGACCAGCCCCTAACAAGCAAAAGTGACATGCATAAAACAGGGCACCGTTGATAAGAAATTACTCCAAATAGAGGAGTAGTTCTGCCAGCGAGCAGCGGTGCCGTGGAAAAGGTCCCTGAACCTTGACCTGAAGTTAGAAAAGTCTTGCAGAAACACTAAGTCTCACAGTGCAGATTAATGTCCTTGCCTCATAAACAAGTCCAGACACAATCCCTCCTTCTCCACAATCCCTCCTTCTCATCTACTGCATTTTATCCTCATAGACTCTTTATTAATAGGAGTCTGCTCCTTTTCCATGTGACTTTATCCGTTCGAGATGACATACATAAAGGATTTGCAGTGGAGGCCTGACCCCCCCCCCCCCATGGCAGACACTGCATTTCCTGGCTCGCCGCCTCCCTGTTGTCCACCCAGCAAATGTAAGCTCCTTCTTTCCATCTGTACAGACTTTCACAGCTCCTTTTGTGAGCAACTGTGAGTTTTCTCTTTGAATCATACTGCTGCTAAATCGAGTCCTTTGTATCTCCTTATTATGATTTTTAAAGAGCTTAGCTAATCCTGTTGGCACAAATATTCAAGCCGAAAAGCTGGGTAAATGAATCTATGATGAGCTCTGTGCTGTTGTAGCTAGACGTCCTCTGGTCCCAAGCTAGATGCTTTAAAATGAGCTGGGCTATCAGTACGCTCCACTGCCATCATTGCTGCGCCTGAAGCAGAGGCATGCCCAAAGAGTCTGAATTAATAACAACTTTGCTGATTTTATTCCAGCTGCCCCAGCTGTTTGTTTATGTAGATAGCCAAACAGCAAACACCCACGGAGCCGTTAACTCTGCAGATCTTCAGCAAGTATTTCCTAAACTGCTGCTGACAAATTTCTGACAAGACCTTAATCTCTGTAAAATCTATTGGGTGTTGTCAAAGCAACATTAGTCAGGCTGTCATCGGGCCGCTTTGCGGGTGTGACTCAGAGGTTTGCATTCCCATGCTCCGCGCTGAAAAGTGAAACTGGGCAAACTTCACGCAGAGACGGAACTGCCTGGAGCTCTGACCCACTGAGGAGGTGGTGCAGGGTATCGAAACACCCTCAGGTGTGATTGCAAAGAGAAGCCTGAGCCTGGAACGGTTTCTCCTCCTCTCTGTGCTCTTAGAGGGAATTTTTATCTTTGGAAACAAGTGAAAATTACTTCTCTTTTCAGTCTTAGGAAAGCAGCAAGTGTTCTTCTGCCCCTACTAAGTTGGATGCAAAAGGAGAAGAGTGGAAAAAGAAAGAGGTGCTGCACAGCTGAAAAAGTGCAATTGGCAATGATTAAAATAATAAAGTCAGGTCCTAAATTAGCACTCCTGTTCACGTTGAATACAGGAGCTGTTCTGCATTATCCCTCCTATAAACCCCCAAACAGTTGACTGCAAGGGGAGCCAGGTGTGGAGGAAGAGGCCTGAGAGAGCAGAGTGCCTGTAGCTGCACCTTGCCTGCATTCGAGGGCAGAGCCTGCACCTGGCTGTTTGGTGTCTGCCCAGGTCTGAAACGTAGTAGGAATCCACAAAGTTTTCTGAAGCTGAATTCTTTATCTCTGGCCGTCGTATGATGCCAGCTGCAACTAGAAGAGTTGTTGCTGTCAGCAGTAATAGTAGCAAACAAAGTTACCACATCTTCTGAAAATGCAAACAAAACAAAACAAAAAAGATCACCAGCAAAAAAAGAAAGGCAACGGTTCAAACAGAGCCCCTGCGTATGAGCAAACAAAGATGCCTGTCAGGGCTTAAGCGGGCCAAAATGGCACAGCTGTAGCACCACATTAGTGAAATTGTATGAGCCTTTTTATTTTCAAGGATGCAGACAGAAGCCACCTGAAATACAGGATGCTTGGAAATCCCACACAATACCGCAAGCACACCCCCCCCACACCAACGCGCACGCACACACGCTCTCGTAAGCCATACCAGCTCTTTGAGCTTCCTTTCTGAATCTCCTCAGGCCAAACGACGTTAACCCTGCTAGTGGTGCCGGAAGCCAAGTGAAGCTGCTCTCGCAGCAGCCCGAGCGTGTACCGAGCTACAGGACACCCTAGCAAAACAGAAGCTGAGGCAGAGCTGCGAATAACCTTCTCTTAGAAATCACTTCTGGGCTCACAACTATGAAGTAAAAAACTGGCAATTGTGTTTGAATTTCGAGGCCAGGCAGCAAAGGCCGGTGACTGTGGATATTATTTCTGTTGCCCAAGCTGGGTGCATCCAAGTGGCTTTGTAAGTACCTGTGCGCAGAATAACTTCAGCAGGGAGCCTGCCGGTGGGAAGGGGGTAAGTAAGTGTAAGGTAAGGTAGTGTGTGCGAAACCGAACCAGTACACTCTCTGGAAAAGAGGGCTCAGTGTCCCTATGAGAAACTGAGTCTTGTACCCATGTAGAACTGGAAGTCTTTGAATAAATATAGGTAAATATAAGCTATTTTTAAGATAAATACTAGCCAGTTGGTTTATGAAAAGGCTAAGAAGCACAGAAGAGCCTTAGTGCAGGCAGGCCACTTTATACATTTGGCATAGCTTCCACTGGCTGGGTGAGAGGTTGCGTTTTGTCTTTGGAGGAGAGAGCAACTGGGTGAAATAGCCATTCCTTAAAGTTCAAGAGAGAATTGAAAGCTCCGACTCACAAGCTCTTCTTTTTTATCTTCTCTGTTCTCTAGCATATTCTCGCACAATCTCCTCCTTTCCTTCCTCACCTCCCATGGTAGAGCTTTCTTATGGGAATAGACTTTGGATACAGGGCAGCATAATTGGTCTGGCCAAACCGAAACGTTGCTCTAGTCACAGGATATAATATATGATTAGATAATCAGATAGACCAATTGCTTATCACTTTGTTTTTAAATTGAAGCCAGGAACCAGCTGGGTTAAATTTTCAGTCTGATGAAAAGATTAGATGAGTAGTTTATATGAATAGAAAGTTGTATATCTAATCTCCTGCAGCTGGCACTGAAAACTAACCCTGCGTTCACTTTGGGGCTGGAACACTAATGATTTTTGGCCAGAAGTGGCTGCACCAAGAGTTCGCACGCTGTAGCAAGCGTATGACTCCATGGCAACCACGGTGTCGCTCTGCAATCGCAGCCCTACCATCGCCGCACAATGGCACAACGCAAGAAAGGAAAAGCTGAAGAACAGGTTGTTTCAATCATTAGAGGGCACTCTCCTAAGAAGTAGGCCCTTCTTCGCTAGCAAGGACCGTGAGATTGTTTCAAATAGAAAAAGGAAGTGCTGTCCCTGCAAAAACTGAAAAAAAAAAAAAAAAAAGCATTAGCTTGTTCCAGATTAGCAGACTCTCTTCATAGTTGACTCTAATACGTCTAGGCAAGAGGGAACAATTTCTTCATCATCAGAAAAGTACAGATCTTGATAAACTAGTGGCTTAAAATTTTAATGCAAGATCTCAGAGTGGAAAATACTTTCCCTATAAACAGTAAATAATTGAAGAGGATTTTCTTACCAAAAAACCCAAGAAAATCTGATTTTAAATCAGTGTGAAGATATGAATCATAATCTGCAAAAACCTGAAGGCATTAATCTTTTGAGAAAATATTTACATAAGCGTATTGTAACCTTATTTGGGGATTTGTTATGCACTGGTTGGAGAATATATTGTGCAGACAGTAATGTAGGAAAAATTAAGATTTGTAAACATGTTGTGTATTACAACTGTACTATATATTGTTAGGGTTCAGGAAAATTTGTGGTATCGCAGGGAACTTGCATGGGAAATGATGCTTTGCTGTTATCCGACTGGTCACATGTTCATAAATGCAGGTCATACAAATTTTTTTGTCACACAGTACAGTAACTTCATCAGCTTCTTCCCACGGTTCTACTGTAGCAGGTGAAAAGGGAGCAAAGCACCTCTGTCTACCATTAGTAACAATTTGGTTTTGCCCTTCAAAATATAGCCAATTTGCCACTCCTCTTTGTAGAAAACAGCTGTGCATCTTAAAATGAAAAACGCTGAGGCAATAAATCATGAATAATGTGAAACAATTTTGTTCTGAAATGTTTCTACAATAACATTGTGATGCTCTTGGAGTACCAGCTGCAGTAATACTGACTACCTTCATGTCCTAAAACCAGTTTTGTAAAATTTCACTAGGCCACTGCCTATAAAACATGTACTTAGATTAAACAGAAGTGTTCACCTGTCGTACTAATTAATTCCAATTCTAAAAAAAAAAAAAAAAAGCAGTATAGCTGCTTATCTCTTATACCTGGCAATTAAGCATTATTGAGCAATGCTGGCGTCATGAAGCACATTTGGTGTGCAGAATAAGAGCACACAACTCTTGGAAAAATTGAGATGACACTTGGCTTAGGAGTCATGGTACTGTGCGCTGTGCAAAGGACACACAGACAGGTGAAACTATGTCTTCGCTGGTACGCATTAGCAAAAAAGCCAATATACGCTCGTGTGAACAAATACACTGAAAATCATCGAGGAATCTCCTTTTACTGAAGCAAAACAATATGTTGCAATGAGCAAGAATTGATTTCTTTCAAGCTGCTGGAGATATCAGAGAAACATTACAGACATCACCACGTTGATCACTAATTCCTGAAAAAAAAAACCC
Organism: Struthio camelus; assembly: GCF_040807025.1. NCBI lineage: Eukaryota > Metazoa > Chordata > Aves > Struthioniformes > Struthionidae > Struthio > Struthio camelus. The sequence continues at coordinate 12,082,224 of NC_090951.1, forward strand.
AAAACCAAACTCCCCACAAAAATGAAGTCTTCTGAGCGATTTTGATAGTACTGCCATAATACATATTTTAAGAGATAATAGTTCCTGTGGCAGCAACTTATAAATACAGATGTGCAGATTGATGTAAATGGAACAATGACAGTTTATATTAGCTAAGGATTCGCCCCAAAGAACAAAAATAAAATTATAAAAAATTCATAAAAATCAATCAATAGACTGAGAAACTATATTAGACTCTCAAATCCTTGATGGGCACATTTTGATTATACTAGAATTTCTTACTGTGAAGTGAAAGTCAACAGGGAGAGTAATGAGGCAATGTAGTGCTTTACCTTGCTTGTCTTTTATAATAATTTAGTTCAAGCAGGCTTTGGGAAAATCACACTTTTATTTCAAGATCCAAAAGATCAATACAGCAGTATAAATTTAGGGCTTGAGGGAAAATTTACTCAAAATTATTTCATCATGAAAATGCCAAAGGCAGATGCTTTTATTCAATCTGTTACTTTGAAGGGACCTTCTAATCTTAATTCTAAGTTAAACGTGGCTGTTGCATCACCAAAGGCAGAACGTGTATCTCTTTCAGTCATGCAACGTTAGGGATATATGTATAGTAACTTGATGGAAAAAACAGTATTTACACATTTTGCCATAAGAATCTATACAAATACTTTGGACTAACAGCTGACTCTACAATGAAAAAATATTTTCACTTCCATACCTACAAGATGTATCTGTTGCTCTTTGCTTAACCAGTGCTTTTCTATCCCAAATGAACAAGGTCACAGAGCGTCTGAGCCAGCAACATTCTAGCTTCCAAAATTTTTTGGAAATATCAGTGGAAAAACAGATCAAGCTGAGCCTCAAAAAATCTGTGCACTGATAAATCAGCATTTTCCGTTATTTCTGTTTTTGTGAAAGCATGTGTAACACAGAAATGTTCTAGAAACTTATGGAATCACCTGAAACTTGCAATGAAATCATATACTCATGTAAGGATGTACTAAAGAGGGCCTAAGGTGACCTTAATCACTCAGCATTAGACCCTGTTCCCCACTTGATGGGATGGCGCTGGCAGGTGAAGGGCTCTCAGGGTGTTACAGCAGCTCCACACTGGCTCCGCGCTTCCTCACGGCAGTCCCAGGCGCTCAGGTCTCGGACCACAACGCCTTCCCAAAGCGGGAGAGGAGCTGAAGCACTGCGTAGCAGTCAGGTGATATTTTGCTCTTCTTCTGACACGCAATGTGGGCTGGAAGGTAAAAGGGAGGGTGATGCTCCTGTATCACACGCTGTGATCACAGCGCAGAATCCTTGCTTTTCCCTCAGTTCATATTGGGACTGCAGCTGCCTCTGGTAACATTGAATTTTCATCTATTGTGCTGTGAAACCAGAGGAAAATATCTTGACCTGTATTTACAACAGTTGTGCAATTTTCAAATAGCAAAAGGAAGGTTTACTAACCTAACGTTACTCCTTTTCAGACAAGGAACAGAAGCTACAAATGCACTGACTGTGGCTGCTCAGACAGTAAAGTGAGCTGTTAGATTCTGCTTGGACAGCAGGATAAAAACTTAAAATACAGAGGGATGAGCAGCAATAGAAAAGTAAAAAACACTGGTACCAATTTATCAATGCTGGATTCTTGTCCAAGTGTAAGGTGACCACTTGTTACAGCAACCTTCCCTTTTCTGCCAGGTGCAGGTGCTGCCCTTCCACAGCCTTTTCTGCCAGGTGAATGTCTGTGACAGAAAATTTGCATTGGTTTATATACTTACGATAAGAATGAAAAGAGCTTCTCACGCAATGTAGTTACTTTTGGCTAACTAGAGCATAGCCTGAGGAGAGACACGGTCCTACAAGATGAGAGGGCTACCAAAGAGTCATGGTTTTAAAATGCTTGAACCAGTGTTAGAAATACCGCTGGGTTGGCTAGTCGTAAGAGCGGGATTTGTTGATTCACGTCCCCAGGCTCTGCAAGAGACAGCGTCTCCCTTTTGTTGCCATCACTGAACATTACTGTGTGTTAGCCAGACCCACTGGCCAGGCTCTTGCAGGCTGGGACGTGAGAGACCCTCGTGGGAGGGGAGGATCCTCCTTCCCTGGGACATTCCTGGGAAAGAGGGAGTTTTGGGGGTGCGCAGCGAGTAGAGGACTGGCACGGCTTGGAAAGAGGAGAGGGAGAAACTGCTGAGGGCTGGGAGTGTATACATAGCTGAGCCTCCGAGGTAAGGGGAAGGAAATTTTCTCAGGGACCCTCGGGAACTTTGTATAGCTCTATGTAATTCAGAAAGACACTGGCTAGACTCGGAGCAAGACCACAGGAAGGCTGCAAGGACACAGAGGCCAGGGGAGGTTGTGTTCCAACCTTTTTTTGTTTTGCTTTGTCTCATTCTGCAGATTTGAATTTTCCCTGTTTAAGAGGTACTTTGTTCTATCCGGTGTCTGAATAACCTTTAGAGATTGGGAGCCCTTACTGCACTTTTGGTATGCTCACAAGGTAGATTGCCCTGGCCAGATTTTGGAGGTAAGAATCTCATTACATGTTCCAATGTTGAATCTCCCATATACCCAAACTGCCTCGGTGGGAATTCTGAAGATGCTGAAAGTGCATATCAGGCCTTCAATGTGAGAGAGAATGATCTTTACCATAGAGATAAGTCCTACCGGGAGATAAGCGACAATAACTGTCAGTGGAATCTCTAGAGGAAAATGCTCTAAACTGGTCTCTCAGACATTATGGTCTACCACTGAATTATATCAGTTGCAGAGTCAAATGCAGGCAAAGAGAGAATTAACATTATCTATGTGTGCAATAAAGCTGGTCTTGCTCCCAATCTGGCTGATGGTATCGTTTCTGTGGTTGGCATTTCAGCTGGCTTGCAAATGAGTTTAATTTGTGCATATTGCAGAAGTTTTATTCCTTCAAATCCTAGGACAGGAGAACGGGAAGTTCTGGGTAACAAACAACATAAAATAAAACGTGAGTTTTTTCCTAAGGATTGAAGGAATGGAGCCTTATTTTCTACTGAGATTTAGTACAACAGAGGTAATTCTTCTAACTCTCAAGGACTGTTTTTGGAAGTAGGGCACGATGACCCAGGGGAAGAGATGAGGAAATTAAAACAAGCTGGACAAAGAAACCCAGAAAACCTGCTTTGGAGAACAGATACTCAAGGCAGGATCCTGTTTTTTTTTTTTAAGAATGGCAAGATTGTATGGGTGGGCAAGGGCAATTTGTAAAGAATGAAAGCTGGGAGCCATTAGTATTAGTATTTGGAAGACTGACTTGAAGACTTCAGTCTTTTCCCTCTAGTCTTAACAGTGGAGGAGAAGGAAAGACAAAGAGAGCTTTCCTGTCTCCTCCCAGGAAATCACCTCGAGCCTAAGCCGAAGGGATCACCGGTAGGGGTTGAAAGTGGCAAAATATTTTACTCCAGGTTAAATTAAAAAGCTTTTTCAGTGTCTGCATAAACTAAAGAAAGTCCCTTGAAATTTAATAGTTTATCAATGAGAATGTCTAAAATGGGGCTTTATCCAGACAATGCTGAATCTGGGCAAAAAAAGTATTTGTTCCTTGTCAAAAGGCTAATACATGAAAGAAACTTCAGATTCTTCTTATATTAAATATTTCAGAGTAAAAGTCTGTGAACCTTGGGCATAAACCCATAAAAACCTAGAGGATGACTACTTGACTTTTCTGATTTTTTCCTGATTTTCACACACCTGTCCAGATTTTCTGAAAACAATCTTTCTCTGTGATTGCCCTGCAGCTTTCATACATCACTTCTGAGCCAGCTGTGCACAAGTAGCTGCCATTTTCTCCCAACATCTAGTGGACAACTTGGCCAACCAATAGAAGATTTTAATCACACCCATTTCTTAATAGCAATGTAATAATTTATTGTAATAAACAGATTAACCTCAAGATTCACATCAAGTATTTTATCTGTAGAAACCTGAAATGTTCTCCGCTTCTTGACTTTTGAAACATAAGCGGTCCCTGATCAGTGATCAGATGAAAAGCTGTGACATTCTTGAATCCCTTGATGCAATGTGATTCATTTACTTTGCTTTAAATTGGCTATTTATTTAACTTAATATAAATGTATAAGTAGACTCCTTTTAACTACTTTACATCATTTACATATTTATATGTCAAAATTGGTAAGAAGTTTAATTTATTGTCTGTGTAGAGTTAGTCCCAAACATACTTTGCTTAGGTACAACCATCAGTGGGAGTGAGTTCCAGCACTGGCAGTGGACGTGGCCCTGTGTACCTGCCAATATGAGCAGCACATGATGTAGCAGTGATATAGCAGCAGCACCTGGATCTTTGCTGGACAGGAAGAAGCATGTCTCCATCACCTTTTCCTTGCCATTTTACTGTGCTTACATATCGCTCCAGGACTATGGCGCCAACTTGTTCCACCTACCAAAGCATTTCTCCTCCTGCCCCCTGTACAACACCCCTAACCCCATGCTCCTGTGCACCTCCCAGAATGGATGATACTGCAGTGGTATTGCAATTCTAAGTGTATTCCCTGCCAAACAACGCCTGCTGCTCTGCATGGACCAGCAACCTTTGACAACGCCAGCACTGTGTCCTACTCTGCGCTGGTACGGTCCCCAGGCAGGTTCTGCTTTTCCTGCCACCCTGCGTTTCTCTGTCCCTCTCCTAAGAGCTGGGCATGGAAAAGACCCTTCAGGTCCCTTAGCCAAAGAAGTTTAATACTATCACAATACTTAATGGTATCACAGTGCTTTCTTGATATCAGTGTCATGAAAGGTCAAGGGATACTGCTCATCACCAGTGCAGAGTGATGGCTCAAAACTGTGTGTTCTCCTTCCACCTAATGGAGGGCAGGGATATCCACAAAGAGCTATCAGCGCACAACAGTACTTTCTGCTATTTTGCTGAGGCATGGAGCATTCAGGTGACACAGCAGATCTCCTGTCTCTCATGCTTTATCCAGTATTTCATGGTTCTGGCTATTTTCTTTTCCTGCTGTATTACAGGCAGTTATTGGCCATGTAAACCCTGGCATAGGAATTGTTAGTTTCTTCAAGTAGTTTATAATTTTGAGGTAAGAACAAGTCAACCCAAGTTCTGAAGAAATTTGTCAGTGAAAAGACTGATATTGGCTACAGTGGACCTTGTTCGAAGGCTATTGGCAAACACATATTGCTTTAAGTGGTGTTTATGTAAAAGAAACCAATACGGAGCAATGCTTATAAAACAACTTCTCGTTTTTTCATGAAACTGGAAAGGGTTCCCCAATGACCAGGGTGGAAAAGAAAAGTCACTCAGCACACAGCCAAGGAGTTAAAAGTCCCAGCTCTCATGGGGGCTTTTTGACCCCAAAATCATGAGTCTGAAAGCCAGATACAAGGAACAGCCTGTCATGAGGGTGACGGTCCATTCGTGTCCATTAGGGCCTGCGGAAAGCCTGGAGGCCCTCTCCTGAGCCCCTGGCCCATCTTCCCATCAGCCCCTGGCGGTAACAGGGAGCGTGGGGAGGAGGGTCAGGCCATGATGGCTTCATGCCCTCTCAGGGGATGATACAGAAACAAGCTCCGAAGCCCGCAGACATTATGGGCCTACAGAGAGGGTCTGGGGAACCCTTGCCTCCTTCTGAGCCATAGGTGCACCTGAGGGAGCCCTGGGGTGAAGCACCTCAGGGGGTCCTCTGGGCTGGTCTGAGGGACCTCTGGGCCGAGGTGCCTGAGGGATCTCTGGGGTGAAGCACCTCAGGGGACCTCTGGGCCGAGGTGCCTGAGGGATCTCTGGGGCGAAGCACCTCAGGGGACCTCTGGGCCGAGGTGCCTGAGGGATCTCTGGGGCGAAGCACCTCAGGGGACCTCTGGGCCGAGGTGCCTGAGGGGAGGCCTCTGGGGCGCTCCGAGGCGGGTGACAGCGCGGCGGGCGCTGCTGCCGGGCCGCTCGCCCCCGCCGCCGCGCGAGGCGCCGCTGCGCCGCGGCTCTGCCCGCCGGCCGCCTCCGCGGACGGGAGCGCAGCGCGCCCCGCCCCCGCCCCCGCTCCCTCTTCGCGCCGTCACGGCCGTTTCCCGGCAGGCTGGTGTAAACGCAGCCGCTGGCCCACTCCCTCACGGTGCCTTTGCACCCGTGCCGCGGCCCGGCTTTGTGAGGGACGGGCGGGAAAGGGTCGCGGCGGGCTAAACTGCCAGCGGTGCCGCCCCACCCGGCGCTGAGGAGGAGGAGGAGGAGGAGGAGGAGGAGGAGGAGGAGGAGGAGGAGGGCGGTGCCGCCGCGCCCCCCGCCCCTCCCCGCGGCTCCCGCCCCGCCGCCGCGCCGCCACGTGACAGGCGAAGTCCGGCGAGGCAACATGGCCGCGGCTGCGGGGTAAGCGCGCTGCTCCCGGCCCGGCCCGGCCCGGCCCGGCCCGGCCCGGCCCGGCCCGGGGAGGGCGGCGGCGGGGCTCGGCGGCCCCCGGCGGGCAGAGCCGCGAGGCGCCGGCGGCCCGGCGCTCTCCCCGCCCGGCGAGGGGGTGGGGGCGGCCGGGAGCGAGTGCCGGCGGAGGGGGGCGGCCGCCGCGGGGGGTCTGCTCGCCGCGCCTCGCGGGTGGCCGGGCCCCAGGTCGCTCAGGCGGTCTGCCGGCGGAGGAAGCCGTTTGTATGGTTAATTTAAAAAGATTCCATTAAAAAGTGTCGCATTGGGGGAAAGGAGGAGCTTTTTCAAGAGGTCGTTCCCGGCCTCGGCTCGGCCTTGCCCGTCTGGGGGTTGCTGCCCTGTGGAGCTCCCTTCTGCCCGGGTTTCCTTCCGAGCGCTGCCGCTGGCTCCCTCCTCGCAGGCCCTCCCGCCAGTTCCAGCTGACAGCACGGTTATGCTGTGAGGAAGCCAGTACGCAGGAGATCAAACGGGGCAGTAACTTAAAGCTGTGAACTTAGTTACTTGTTACTTAGCAAGGAGCGCTCGGCAGTGAAGAAAACAGCCAGTTTACACTGTAAATAGTGGTGGTTGCTTTTGCTGTTTCCCTTGTATAGCTTGTTTGCTTGGGCTACTGTTAATGTAGGCCTCTTGCGCTTCATGTGTTTGATGTGGCAACAAAGTCTTGAACGTTGAGTCGAAATTAAACTGGTGATGACTCTCAAACTGTTACTCAAAACAAACAAAGAAGACCCAGCTAGCAAACACATGATAATTCCTTGGAAATAATAGTTTCAGTGGTTTCTTAACTTCGTTGATATGCAGGTCTTAATGACCTGCGTAGAGCAGAGATGACAGTCTGTGAGCTTTTTTTCTGAAAAAGCAGAAATACAAGAAGGTAAACTGAAAATGGAAATAAAATAGGATTCATGGTTACCGTTGTGTTCTGGCGGTTGCATCAAAACAAAGACAAAACATCAGATGCTTCATAAAATAACAAAATGTAACCTCTCTGAAAATATAAGACTTCTGAAATAAGCTTTGAAAATCAACAGTTCTGAGGCAAAATAAAAAGAGCCTTTAAAGAAACAAATGTAGTTTAATGCTCTTAGCTACGTTTCACTTCGAGTATAATAAAATAAAAAAGCTTTTATGTGGGGTTAGGCCTAGGTGATGATAAAAATTGTGTGTGACGGCCAGCACGGAAACTGTCAGCTCTTACGGGAGGCCTTTGCCAGACTGAGTAAGGCTGAATACCTGAGCTAACGAAAATGAGGGAGCTGAACTCCAGTTGTTCTGGTCTTCCAGTAGCCATTTCTAATGCCTGCTTCATTGGTTGTTTGTGGAAGCTTGCATAGCTTCAAGGATGTGTGTGCCATAAAGTAGTGCTCGCATAAGGTATGCTTTATTACCAGTTATCCAACTTTTAACACTGTATTAGAAGGTCTAAATATAAGGAAACAATGGATAGTAAACACTTTGTTTTTCAGCCGCTGGGCAGAAAGATTCCACCTTTTCCTTTTTGGACAGCAGTATGTGGGTGCTAGACAGCACGGCAAGTGGTGGGATAGTCCAAATCAAAGACGCCAAAGTGATCGTTACAGTTTTGAGCCATGTTTGTGGCTGGAGAAGCCAGTGTCCACCACGCTAACAGAAAAAATAGACCTTGATGGACCAGCAAATATATTGTACTAATTAAATTCTGGCGTTTGTATGTCTGGTGTGAGGTAAGCTGCATGAGCGGTTAGAGACCGCTCACCCAGGCTGAAAGTTTGTAATTGTCTCTCTAGAAAGAACTTTGCCCTAGTACTGTTAGGTGGTAAATACAGAGTTTTATGCTGATGGAGCTGTGTGTGTGTTTGCAGGGTTGATGCACATGTGAAGCAGTTGTATACATGTACCTACCCAACCTACTACACATGACATAGCTTGACTTCCTATATTTGAAACTAGTGCAGATAACACTACATAGGCACAGTTTTTTTAATAGTTGGACAGGAAGGGATATGAAAAAAAAGACCTAGGCAGTGGTAACTTCTTTACCTGTGATGTACTTCGTAATTGATAACAGAGCAATGGTCACAATAGAGCAGTGGTTGCACGGTTAGTTCTGTATTTGAACACAGTTGTTGCAATCTTGAGTATTGTGAGAGTTGCTTTTTCAAAGTCCTTATTTGTAGTAGAAACCAGGTGTGGAGCCATACTTTCTTCCTAACGGAGCTGTACTACTTGAATTCCTGTGTAGCTGCTGGTCTGTGAAAGGAGCAGCTTGCATCAAGTGTGGAAGAGTGACAATGGGGTCGCACCTGCAGAGTAATCCAGCCTCCGCTGGCAAAGCAGAGCCGCGGGTGCCTTGCCGCATCATTAGTCCTTCTGTAACTCCAGGCGGGTGCCGCTGTTTTGCAGGAGAAGAGGAAGGGAAAAGGAGAGCAAAGACTGAGGAGGAAGGAAACTTCTCTTAGTCTAGTCCTCCCTGAAACCTGGCAGTTTTTCTCTGCAGAACTTCAGTCTGGAGACTGGGTCAGCCAGCATGTAGGACCCAAAGTACGAATTCATGTATGTGTGCTTGATGCAGAACCTCAGGAGCTGAGCAAGATCTGCAGAAACACTCACCCTAACCCTCCGATCCTGCAAAGCTTGCTCTGAGATCCGTCCCCCTCAGCTAATGTGACTGCTACAGCAGCATGGTTGTAATAGAGACCAACACTCTGCAGGTGAAAAACCTGTGCAAGTCTAAAGCAACAGCATAGGGCCAGATTCAAGGAGGGGAGAGGAGGATCTGTTACATATAAGGAAAAACACAGTTTTGCCGTGGGAGTCAGCTCAAATGTACAGAAAAACAGTCATTTTGCATCTTTAACTAAAACATTTCAGCTTAAGTATTAAAATGACCATAAAAGACACTTTTAAAGTGGCTTAGTGAGACTATCAGTAAGAATTGCAACCTGACGTCACCATTTTTCCTTGAGTCTGTTTCTGTTTACCCAAGGTTCTGAGCCCAGTACAAGCATTCATAGTAAACTTAATGGAGATGAAAACTTGCTTCTGCAGCAGCTTCATAGCAGCTTCATATCAGCTCTAGAGTATGAGAATGAGCCTGAAAGAGGAGGGAGATCAGAGTTAGTACAACTGAAGGGTCTTTTTTCCTTCTTTTCAAACAAGCAGACAAGACAGGTTGTGCTAGAATCTCTGAGGGTTTTTTTGTTTTTTTTTTCTTAAATCAGACACAAGGATCCTTTTATACTGGTAGTAAGGTGAGCGTATGATTTCCAAGCCCCCGCATGGAGTTACTCCAGGGGTGATCCTGCTTGGATGACAGGTAGATTTTTCATCCTTCTATGCAGCACTGAGTTGCTGAGCCACTGCTTTGCACCTGAGGAGTCTTGCCCTTACTTGTTTAAGGTTCGATATCTGATTTAAGACTTTAGGTAGCTGTTGCCTGCGTTGTGTGAGCTTGATTCATCCTTAAGATGTCGATACCCCAAAATGAAAGCTTATGCTGTGCTTCCGTGCTGTGTTAATGTACCACAATAGGTTGTTTGTGGTCCTTGTAATTAGCACCTGCTATGTTGCTAGGGTTATCAGGTGTGTGTGGGAGGTAATAAAAATAATCACATTTAGGTTTTATGCATCGTCAGCTAAACTCCTAGACAGATAGCTTTAAAATTGGATTAGCAAGAGAAGTCTTTCACCTTCTAAAATGACTTACTCTGTTATATCAAGTAGTTATAAACAAGTGAAATAAAATATTTTATTAGCTCTTTTATGCTGCATCTGCAGTAAGAAGTTGTAGAGTTTACATTTCTGATGCTGATAAAGTCTTTCAGGAGCTTATTTTATGCAGCTATAAATCAAAGGTTACTTTTCAGATTTTCTGTGAAAACTGTAACAATTAGAATGTCACATTCATAGGTGATTCATTTCTTGTCACTTTAGCATAGTAACAACTTAACTGCACCGTTCTGTCATCTCCTCTAGAAGCATATCTAATAGAAAGTGACCATCCAGCTATTCAGAAGAGTGACTTCAATAAGCTGAGAGAAGGTGAGGTAGATTGGACAAAGAAGACTTACATCTTAGGATTTTATTGATAAAGCAGTACTCATCTGTAGTACTGAAGCTCCAAATCACTGCTTTACTATAACAAACATAAAATAGGAGAATGCTCTGTTAGAGTCTTCCTAGCCTATCAAAAAAGCAAACAAAAAAACCCCAAACAAACAAAAAACCCTGCAACAAGTTATGCTGCTTTTATAGATAGCTCCAGAAGGTTGCAAGTATGGAGCTGTAATAAATGTGAGCAAATGAGCAATATATATTTTGCAGTATTTTAGACAGTGACATTACTTAATAGCCAGTTTGTTTATTTTTTTTAAAAGGACTCTATCTTAAACGTTATTCTCTCAGTTGAGCCCCTATTGAGTACAAGCTTTTAGAAACATCCAGGCTCTTTGGTGGCAGCAGCCAGTTGTGCTGCCTGAAGGAGCTAGTGGCGTGCGGCAGGCTCGCAGACGTCGCGGCAGCGCTGTTGGCTGTGGGTAGGAGCTCAGGTGTTCCCTGAAGCTGCTGCTGTGTGTGCATGTGCAAACATACGTATACGTGAAAGAAATATGTGGATATTGTGTGAATATTGGAAATGCTGTCATCCTACATCTGCTGTCTGCCATCTTTCCTCTGCGGTCCCAGTTTTAGCTCCTGTGACGTTTCTCAGAAGAACTTGCTGAGGGAGCTTGCCAGACTTAATGTAACCTTTCACTTCTGTTTTCAGGAACTCAGTTTCTTCCCTCCTGTTTTGCCTTTACTCAGCAGACCGAGGCTGTTGTCACTTTCTGCATGCTCTTTTCACATTGGTTTACCTGGAGGAACGTGACATCTGCGACGTGCAATGGGCTATAGCTGCAGTCAGCTGTATCAGCTGTGCCAGCTCTTTTTCTTTGGTACTCATGAGTAACGTGTGTATGTTATTCTTCCTCTCTTTAATGCCGTGTATCGTAGCTAGAGAGCGATGCTCGTATACAGCATCTGCTCCACTGGAGCAATTACCATCTTGTTGGTAGGATTGAATTAAACTTCTTTTTCTGTACTAGAGAAAAGTAACAAACATTGCCTCTAAATCAGGCTAACCTTTGTTTTGTCTTGTGTTGTCAATTTTTAAAAAACCTTTCTAGGCCCTCTTTTTGCCTGGGGAATGAGACCTTGAAAGTGCCTGCAGCACTCTTTGCCTTGAACAGAAGACGCCTGTGTGATCGCCTGCGACAGAATAAGGATGTCCAGGCAAATTCTGTTGTTCTGCTGCAGGGTGGGGAAGAAACCCAGAGATACTGTACTGATACTGGTATTGTGTTTCGCCAGGTAAGAGCTGAATCAAAATTTCAAATCAGTTAAGAAACCAGCCCTTGAATTGCATGATTCTTAAGCTCTTTTTAAAAATTATTTTCCCTTTATCTCAGAGGTGTGTGCACATTTGCATTACTTTGTTTCACCTAAATCAGTTACCTTCTTTGTAAATTTGCCTCTTCGGCTTGGAGTTACTCTTACTCTTTTCAGGGCTTTACTTGTAGGCTCATAATCTGGTGTAACGGGCCTAAACCTGTTCAAGAAACTACTGCCTATCTGTTTAACGTAAAGATAGAAACTGAATACTTCTTGTTTTTTTTCTAGTCCTGTCTGTCACTAACAAATAATCTTTGTTCTGCACTGCAGCATGTTACTGTGGATCTAAGTGCTAGAGACTGGATCACTTCACAGAAGAGTATATTCAAAGCCTTTATAAACAGTGTTTTCCACATAACAGGATTTATCTTAGAAGTTACCACACTGTATATTTTCAAACTGGACTCTTCCCTAAGTACCTATGTGTTCTTGCGTCACAGATAAAAATGAATAATTTGTTAATGTCATGCTAGATGCTTTTGTAGTCTTTGGAAAAGTTGGCATAACATAACTCTAATTACGGTTCCTCCTGCAAAGTTGTATGCTTTATTTTGCCACTGCTCTGATGAATGCTACAGTGCTGCTTCACTTTGTTAATTTAACTGAACTGTTGTACGTTATGAAGAAACAAAGAATAAATTCTGTCTTCTAATCTAGATAATGCATGTCCTAATGTAGTTATTGGTCTACTTTTAGAGGAGATTAATATACCTTTCAAGGTAACAGAGTGTGTGTCTGTGTACACCACTCTTGTCTTTTTTACTCTTTCGTTATCTAAATTCATCTCCGTGTTCTGTTAGGTGTTTTGTTTGTTTGCTTGTTCGTGATGCAGAATAACACTTGGCCAAGGGCTATTTTCATTGCGGCTTCTTTTTCGCTGGAGGAAGTCAGGTCTTTGCTTTGGGACTCCGCCATCACAACCCGATGAATCTGCACTCTGCTTTTGCCTTCTCCTCTGATATAACATTGCTGTTTCTTCCTGGTACTACTTATCCTAATTCTAGGTTGGAGAAATATATTTTATTATGTCATGTGTATTTATTGTCCTCAGTCAAGTGTCGTTTATTTCTTAACGGTAATTCATTAATCTCGGATCCTTTTGAGTTGCCAACAGAGGGATTTGCGTTACTAAAACTAATTGTACTGAAATGCTTTAAATCTGATCCACTTCCTTCCCCTCCAAAAGCAAAAGTAACCTCTTTCAAATACATGGAACTAGGAATTAGCATGTGCCACGCTCTATTTTTAGAGTTGGTAGAAGTGAGGGTTTTCTTTTAAGACTGTATTTCATCTTAACCTAGGAATCTTACTTTCACTGGACTTTTGGAGTAACTGAAGCAGGCTGCTTTGGAGCAGTTGACGTTGATACCGGAAGATCCATACTCTTTGTTCCACTGCTCCCTGAAAGCTATGCGGTTTGGATGGGAAAGTAAGACATATCTTTTTAACTGTGTTCTAACGTATCTCGGTATTTAATGTAATGTAGCCATGTGAACAGCTGAAATGCTGTCTGGTTTTTAATGCTGGTTGTTCATATGGTCTTTCATTCTATGTATCAAAGGGTATTAATCATATGATACCAAATGATATCCCCATTTGGTTGTAGACAATACATTTAGAATTAAACTACTACCACGGCATCCATGAAAGGAAGCTGAACCGTAAAGGAAACTAGAAGTCCTCTGTTAAGACACAGAAGAAGGAAAGCAGTAAAGCAGGCATTTTCAAGTTGATTTACCAGTTTGCACCCTTCTTAGCTAATGGGGCTTTTTGAATGGGAGAAGGTAGTTTAGCCTCTTTGATGATCCTTTTTTGCTTTGAATCAACAGACTGTGAGAAAGTGATTTTGATTCTTTCCTGTGAATAAGCCATAAACATCTCTCTCTCAATCTGCACCAGTAGTAAATATTGCTCAGTGCCATAGCAGTGAAGGAATTGGTTTATTTATGTATTCATTTACTTTCTCAATCTTAATTATATTTATACTAACAAACTCTAATTTTTTAGGGGTGTCTACATCATCTCAGAATATTAGATTACTTCTAATTTAATATTTTGAGCTCAGATTGCTCTATTTCTAATTGAAGCTATCACTTATATTTTAATGCTAATTTTGGGAAAAGTAAAACAGTTGCAACCAATCCCATATGTTGAACTGTGTGAGACCATATGGCAGAGCATGGCTGCTGTCTTCTCAGGGAGTTTATGTGAATATTACTGTCTTAGACCTGCCTTGGAACTGAAATTGTTTGTGATCCCTTGAAAATGTGAATACTGCTATCTGAAATACTGTAACTGAAAGCTGCACCTGTTTAGGAGGGTAGGTTCTGTTTAACTCCCACATGTTACTCTGTCAACTCTGTTCCCTGGTGGTGCTTGTTTGCGTTTATAGACAAAGCTTTTTCCGCCTCCTAGGTTCTCTTCTGCTAGTTCAAATGAGTTGTTTGCTACCCACACTGATTATGCCTCTTCTGAAAAGTCTTAAAATATTATTGAGAATCCACTATGTCATTTTGCATTTTCAAAGAAAATACTGTGTTGTATATAAACGGTAGCCTTTTTGATTTGTTGTGCAGCACTCATTATTGGTTCATTTATGGATTTATAAGAGTGGGTGAAAATTGTTTATTGCTGTTATCTCTTCTTGCAGAGTACAGTGAGGTAATTGTCTTTATCACAACATCTTTGCTTTCTAAATTCTCCTCCTGGCCCTCCTGAATCCCTCTGTTACAGTCTTGTTTTCTTTTCTGTCAGCCATGGTCATGTACTTTTCCTGCTTGTCAGAAAGAGGATCGCTGAATAACTCATTTGTGAGTCAGTAGCAGTTCTGCTTCATAAGCTAGTTGGCAGGGGGTACTGCACAGTGCTAGGGACTGTGTTCCTTCACAGAAGACTCGATTTTTAAATCAGAATTAGCTTTGAAAGAAATGAGTTCGCCTTCCGTCCTCTGTTGTTTGTCTACTGTAGTTTACCGTGGAAGTGCTGTATGTGTGTGCATGTGGAAGGTACTGTCTACCCGTTGAAGAAACATTCATTTAACACCAATGAAACACAAATCTATTTAATTCCTGTATGGTATTTTGCAAGCTCGGTATCTTACACAGGTCTACAGCTAGCTTTCTAGTTCATAGTGCCGGGTGGGATTGATTTGTCTGGTGCTGATACTGCTTTCCATTCAAGGCTGATTTGGAAATGTACTACTTGAGTTTAGGCAGAAACACATAGATACTTTAAAAATTAATGCAGAAGGCTCTTTCCTACTACTGTATTACTAAATCATTTGCTTATTGTTTATAAGCATTTGCTTATAAAAGCTTGTATTGTTTGTCATAGACTGTTGCTTTTTCACGTTTGAAACTAACCCCCATCTTTTGCCTTGAAGGACGTGTCTCTGGTTATGTTCAGAGACATCACCCAGGTAATGTGGCAATCAGCGGCGTTAACCTTTTTCCCTTTAAATAACGCATAAGCGGGGCTTCTTTGCGTCTTTCAATTTTACAGTCCTATTTTGGCCAAAAACAATGAAGTGTCTGAGAGCATTTGCTTAGAAATGGGTAATGTGTTACGTTTTGGGGGGACTGTGAAGATTATTTTAATCTCACCAGCCACCAGCTGGCTTTTGCTGGTCTTTGAGCCGGTAAGTGTCTATAAGTGTAATATCAATTCAGGATTGAAACGATGAGGTTAAGCTCTGGGTGTCGACCCCACGAGAGAGATAGAGCTAAAATACAGCCGGCAGATTTTAAAGAAATCTCCTGGAACTGGAAGGGGTGGAGTTTCTACAGGGAAGTTTAAGGATAAGGTCTGAACATTGTATTGTCATCCTAAGTGTTAAATGGGGATAGTATTTCAGAGAGTTCTTGAGCTGGAAATATTCAGAGTCACTGTGAAATATCAATGTAATGTTGTTTCAAGAAAAGCAAATGTTACCAGTAAAGGGCAGTGTTGCATGTTCAGATGATGTCTGAGGAGTGTGAAGAGGAGGTGAGCGTGGAGATGAGGAGCGCTTTGCCCCGGACTGGGCTGGGCCGAGAACCAGGGCCCTGCAGTGCCCGTGTTGAGGGGAGGAGCGCTTCGCCGGGAAGGTTACTCTTCATTGTCGGACTTCACTCTGAACGCCTGTGCTCTAAGGGTGTGTACGTAGCTGTAAGACTAGGTAAAGCTACTTTTTAGTCGTCCTCAGAGCCACGATAACCTCCTCAGTTTTAAAATTGAACAAATCCGGTAATACAAGATTGAAAAGGCTTCAGAAACATAATTCTGCTTTCTCCCCGTGGTCTTACCTAGGCAAGTTTTAAAACTGAGGAAGGATTTAACTTAACTCACAGTTTAGACTGTATGCTTTCGCCAAAAGAAAAATGCAGAATTGTTATGAGCGTCTCTATAAGACTGGTGCTCTTGTTTCCAGGTTAAAGGGATTGCACTGCACACATCAACAGTCCCTTTTTAAATTATGAGCCTGGGCAGTTGCCTTAATGTTGGGCTAGCGCCTCGCTCAGCTGGAAAGGTTGCTCCAGCCGACACCTAAGAGAGCCGTTTTGTGAAGCTCTGGATTTGTAGCTCTTCCCCTGGTTTGTGCAGCAGAAACAAAGACTTGCAGGAATGCTTAGGGTAGGCTTTTGCTCTACTAAGATATCTTTTTCACTCTTACTTTCTGAGCAAGAGTTTAAGAAACAAATCCCTTAATATAAGGTTGTAAAGGCTTCAGAAATGTAATTATGTTGTGAATGCCCTGCTTTCTCCACATGGCCTCACCTGGGTAAGTTTGTGGTGCTAAGCCGTTAGTGATTGTTTTTATTCCTAGGAAGCAGTAAGTTGGTATGACTGCATATCTTGCACAGAGACTTCAATTTCACTAATTAATGCTGCACCTGCCATTTACCTCCTTAATTATAAATGACAGAACTAGTCAGTGTGCTGATTAAAGATATTTTATAAAGTAAAACATGCTGTACAGCAGCTGCTTTATGTGGAGTGGATGCCAAAATAACTTAATTGCCTTGCCACATAAAGAGCATTTTTAATGGAAAACAAAAATATTTTAACACTTTCATGCTCTAACTTTAGAAATATGTATTAAATGGGACAGAGAAATATTTATATACAATTTCCTGTGTTTTCATTGAAGCCCTGCTGGGCTGATTGGTAACTATAACAGTATTAATCTAACATTGTATCCATTGTAAGTAACATTTTTTCACCTGAAGCTGAATGGAAGCTGTTCATATTCACAAAGTTCAACCCTAGTATGGCTCTTTGGGACCACAGTAATGCACAATGAAATGCTTTAGAAATGTTAATCTTTTCTCAGTGACCTAAGGAGCAAGCTTCTTAAACAGTATCCTCATTTTCTCAGTAGGTTACAGCCAAAAGCAACCTTTGGTTTTGGTGATTAAATTTGACTGACATCAGCAAAGCTGAGCAGTTTTACTGCCTTTTGAAATGGTGCAAAAATATGTTTTTTCTTGCATACTCCTTTTGTAAGGAAGTTTCTCAGGCTTTCAGGGCTTTTAAATTTTTTTTCTCTAGACTGTATATGGCCGTGACGATGAGTAGCTTAGAAGCTAAGAAATCACTTTCTCAATTTCTTTTTCTTACTGGGTATGGGTGAAATGTTGTGGTGTTTGTATGCTGAATAATTGTGAATGGTAACTTATGTACCACATGGTATGTTTGTCTGGCTGTATGATGGTGGCTGGGACTGAGGTGTTAATTTGTCTGAGGTTAGGGGGGTACAAGAAGTCAAGGTCTGCAGGGAGCCCATTCAATGCAAGCTGAAATCTGAGACAACTCTTTTGAAGGGTAGTGGGTTTTTTGGTGGGGGTGTTGTAGGGTACAGACTCTAAATCACCTTAATCACTTTTCTTGATGCAGTTTTTTCAGAAACGCAGGGAGTTTTCCAAATGAGCTCCACTGATATTGTGCATATGGGCCCTCTTCTCTGTAACATGCTTTAGGGCTTTATATTCAAATAGTATTCTCTGGAGGGGGGGGGGTGGTCTTTGGTTTTATCTTTTAAACCTTTAAATCTGCCTTGTCATTCCTTGATATTTTTTCCTGCACTTTTCTCTAAAGATTAGTTGGCATTATTTTCTTCTTCCACGCCTATCACTTTGATCTGTTCCCACCCTTTGTTCCTTCTCCCTCCCCAATGAATTTTTATTTTACTATTTAAAAAAACCAATTTTTAATTCCTTTAGGTCATCTTATTACTGTTTTGTACCAATTGGCAATTGCAATTTATCTGCAAAGTTGTTACCACCTGCAAATGCCATCTGTGGATCTCATGAACATATTCAGACCTACTTCTATTCCTGAATAATATCAGAACTAATTTCAGTCTTTGCAGCATCCCACTAAGCAGGACTTGCAGACCATTGCTGTTTATCGCTTTAACGTCTGAAAGCATGAGTCTAAATTGATGCAGTATTTGTCAGTGGGTAGTTGGTAGGTTTCCCAGCTGTTAAGAAGTTCGTCTATTTATTTATTTTTATTTATTTTACAGTTTAGATTCATCACTTTTTAATTATGACTGGTCATTAGGTTTCAGGTCAAATCCTGGTGCTCCTGTCCAATTGTAGTTTAATTGTAGATTTTAAGAGTGAGATTCTTCGGAGAATTTTTTTATCAAATATTTTACTATTATTCAGATAGTACATCTGTTGCTTTACCCTTCATCCAATCCTTTCAAAAGTCTACACAATAAAGCTGATTGCGTTTGAAGGATGAGACTTATTCTGTGTAATTCCCCACACTGCATATTTTCCAGGATTCCGTTTTCCTCCATGGTACAGTGATTTCCATTTCTTGTCTCCCTTTTGTTTATTATGGTATTTCTCTTGTGATAATTATTTTTATAGAATGATTAGTGTCTGGATTGCTCTTGCCACTTTACTGATGATTGTTTATCCCAAAACTGTGCTACTTTAATGCTCTGACTTCTCAAATTAGCCATGATACAGTGACTTTATCAGTTTAGTAATTGTCTCAGTATTCCAACTGTCCAGAAGCCTAGTTAGTCCAAGCTGAACATGTATTTTTAAATTACTTTTAATTCAATAATTATTTTTACTGATCTTTGCTTTCTGTCTGCTTGACTTTCTTTGTATTCTGTGTTGAGAACCTTTTAAAAAACAGTAGTAACTTATAACAGTCCACTGATTTATAATCTCTGTCAGCTGGATGCACAATTTGGCAATTTCAGTAAGTGTTAAAGTGCTTTTTTCCCTCTCCTCCTTTTGATTCAGTGCTAGGTAATTCTGCGTAACGATGCTGCACCACAGGTTTTTAATATCCAGATGTGGCTTTAAACCGCAGCATGAGAAGGTACAGTCTTGCCTATGCTTGTCTCAGGCCTAGGGTGAATGTTGGTAACCCTTACCAGTTATTTCTTATTTTACACTTTAATGCACTAGCAGGAGAACTAAGTTCAGTGGAATAAACTCCTGATTACATTTTGGAGTATTAAAGACTCCAAGTTTTGTTCTGAGCAGGCATGCGATCTGTCCTTCCTCCAAGGATTTGGATGCTGCTGTTAGGAAGGTAAGCCACAGCGAAAGAAGTGCCCTTTCCAGGCTTTTCCAGGAAGGCTCTGCCGAGGCTCTGCATCCCTGCTCTACCACCGTACGTGCGGCTGCCCGATTTGGGTGCAAAGCTCTTTGCTTCTTGTAGGCCTGGACTGGAGGAGGCACTTTAGGATGCAAAAAACCTTTAAGGGAAATAACCTCAATGGAGCTTCAGATCTTCCACTTTTTAAACTCCATGTTCTCAGCTGTTGCCGTTGACTGCTTTCTTTAGGTTTTGTATCCCCTGCCACCTATGCTGCATCCATCTCTGCGTACTCTCACTTTCAGTGTTTCAGGAACACCCCTTGGAAAGAGTATTGCCTCCATTGAGATATGTCAAGAGATATGTACAAAGAACACTAGACTGTTTTGTTAAAGCAGGGTAGGGAAAAGTGTAACGAATATTAACCTCTCAAGATCTGAATGTGAGTGAGCCACAGGCATATTCTGTTTTATTTGCTTGATGTTCCTTTGCCCCGAAGGTGTTTGAGCTCTGAGTGCCGGATGCTTGGCGCTGCTCCTGCTCCCACGTGGTGCCAGGTCCCATCCCTCTTGCAGGGACGATGTGGCCCAGGGTTTGGGCACTGTTTGCTGGGATAGGTTCTGCCTTTTTGTTGTGCTCAATGAGTTTTTATGACAAGTTCCTTTAATTTCTCTATGGTTGAGTTTTCTTTCAGAATTGTGAGATAGGAATAATATATTCCCTTCTTAAAGCTGTTCAGGTCATCTTATGCAGCTATAAAGTCAGTGCCGCTTCTTTTCACGCTATTACCAATTACTATGAGGGATACAGGATGTGCTGCATGTGTTCCAGAGCGTGCTGTAACACTTTTATGTGTGGGACATAAAATATTGCTATTTTTTTCAGTATAGTCATTTTCCCAAAGCAAAAGCAGAGCATCAGCTATTGGCAGGTTCAGTATATAACTCTGTCGGTTAAGAAGCGTGAATTAAGACCAGCATTTAACATGGAGTGAGGCACTGTTACTATATAGTCACCTAGAAATTGTACTTACCTTCTTAGCCATTGTAATTCCTATTTTGCCTTTTTGTTTGGTGTGGATTCCTAGTGTTTGCTAGCAGTGTTAAGCTGTGGGGAATCTTTCAGGGATGTCAGTATGTACAAATATGCTTGACTATAGCTTTTTCCTCATCCAATATAGAACACTTCTCTCCAAGGAGGCATTCTGTTCACCGAAAGAAACAAAGCACAAGTTATCATATTGCATGTTTTATGTGGTTTGGGTTTTTTTTTTTTTTTGGATAGCTTTTGTTAGTATCTCTTAAATATGTCATTGAGGCACTGCCTCTTGAGATAGCATATACAGAAAGCCTAAAGAACCTGTCATTTGTAAAGAGTGCCAGTGATGGGAGTAGCTGAACAGAGAGTGAGACTGTTTATTTAAAGTAAATGAAACAGTTTGGAGTTTGGCCTTTATTAGGGAGAACCTTGAGAGACTCCTTAACACTGTATTTCTGATTTTATAAGTCTAGCAGTCCATATTTTGTTCCTAATTATTGTGCTCTTGCATAATCCGTTTGGATGATTGGGAAGCCCAGTATCGTGTATCATGCTTGCGGGTGCCACCGTTCTGTCCCTTGGCAAGATGCAGCTTCAGCTGCAGCCTTCGTTGCCTTCCTTTAGTCAAAGCAGCCTGGGTCTTGATCTTCAGTTCAATTTCTTTTGAATTCTGTTATTTTCAGGAAATCCATCTGGACTATATCAAATGGAACAAGGGAAAAGAAGTGTACTTGTATGCAGGGACTTTCAAAGGATCAAACGGAAATCTAGAGACATGTGGAAGGGGGCTAACGTTACGTTAGTCAGAACACGTGTGCTGGAGGCAGCCAGTGATGCCAGGAAGCCCATTTGTACTGTTTTATATTTCAAATCTAACTTCATATCTTTTAATCTTCTTGTTTGAGAGGGAGTGAAATTCCTTTTCAATATATAGATGATTGCATTTTTGGGGCAAAGTCAGGAACATCTACTAGCATCTTGTAAAAGTCCGGTGTTGCTCTTTCTAGTAGCTTTGGACACCTTCTAGTAGAAGTTTAATTAATGCTTTGCCATCTATTAACCTGATGGTATTTTGATGAGGAGGGAATATACTGGTGAGTTTTTGACATCGTTAAAGCGTTACTTTTGTATCCTTCTTCCTCCTTCAGTTCTACCTGATTGATTTGCTGATGTATTTCTGTTCCTGTAGTTTAGTCATTGCCACACGTTCTTATCCTGTGTGTAGGATCTCACTGAAACTTTCCCGTTGTTTTAAGGCCATCCTATGAAAGTCTGAGGAATGAGTTGTTAACTGTCTAGGGCTTCAGTTTCTGAAAACGATGCTTGTCCAGTTTGCTCCCTGTGCTTGTATTTCTTCTCATGCATAAGTGCATGCACAGCTCTGGAAAGCAGGAAAAATGCTGTGCAATGACTTGCTAGCTGTAAATGTGTGCATTACCCCAGTGCTGTGTGTAGGCACAACAAGCAGGCTAAGGTATGCATGTACGTTGTTTATGAGAAACCATTTGCTTAAGAGAAAGTGATTTTGCCATAACATGGTGGATTTTTTCTGTTACTCCAAATGTGAAAGTTAAGGTGGAATGGAGGAAACGATACTGCTGTAAATTATAGCACATTTTCCCCCTTAAAGCCGAAAGCTTTGACTGTAAAATTTGCTAGTTTTACCTTTTCTTTCTTGCCACATTAAGAATCTTCTTGTTCTCATTTGCTGATAAGAGCCTTGGCAGTTTCTCATGCCTTTGAGACAATAATAAACTTAATAAGTGCAGGACCTTTTAAGAGAGCGCTGTACAGTGAGCATTATCATGTACAGCCTGTTTTGGTTTAGGCTTTATCCTGAATAGTGTCTTTGATACTTGCCTATTCTGTTTTTGTTCCAGCTAGGTTAGTTTTTACTTTTAATTACTACTTGTAGTAGCATCCCTTTCCGGTAACAGAGGCAATGAATCTGAAAGCCAAACATATAATAAGTAGTGGACAAGACTGGTGGATCTACATTTTAATCACATTAGTCAGTCTTTAGTACAGCATGTCTCGCTTTGTGTCAGAGGTTACTGTCTTCCTCCCTGACATATTAATAGATTTGCAAAATGGTTGCTGACTTTCATTTAGATGGTGCTACTGGTCCTTTTTAAAAGTAAATAAAATGAATGCCAGTGGTGGTTTTGGCTGAAGACGGATGTCAGTGATTGGAAATTGCAGCTGGTTCTCATTATTTGGCCTTACTACTTGTTCATTGGTAGCAAGTGATCAGACAGCCTGGAATACTACTTTATCGTCTACGTGGGGTGGTATTAATATAATGTCTTCCTTTTGTGGAAGAATTATTATCTGGCGTTCAAGCCTGCATTAGTATATGCCTCTTGCTTTATCTTGTGATATAACAGTATAGTAAAGCGCCATTCTTTGAGAACGGCTTGAAAACACAAACAAGGCCAGGTATGAAGACTAAGGAATTCTATAAAACTATTCAAACCTTAATGTTACATGTTGTTATAAGTTATGGGGATGTAAAGCTACTTTTTGATATCAGTTTTCATATACCTTTACTTTCTATGCCTCAGAAATGTTGAACAGTTTGTTTTTTTCCTAATGTAGAAATAAAAATGCTATAATATGTACAAGCATGCTGGAGAGTGGGTATGTATATAGGTATGTGTCAGTAATTCTTTAGCAGCTAAATAAGCATTCTGGGCGAAGATAGCCATACAAAAACATGTTGTTAACTCCAGCCCAAGTATGCATCATAGTTAGATGAAATTGTTAATGCTCACAGGTAGTTTTTATGAGTATGTGCTTTGCCTGCACTTGCAGACATTTTTGACTGATGTTGCAGTCTCGGGTATTACGTGATCCACATTTCCTCAGCCCATTGTTGGTCTAAATATTTAGACTGCATAGAGTGAAATGAACTGACTCTTTGTGTGTGTCCCTGCCCTGCTTGCTGTACCTGCCTAGGATATTCAGATATACTCAGCTTCCCAGTTGTTGTTTATGCTGTAAATTTATGTTTGCAGCCACATATTACAAAAGAAGACAAAAAACAATATTTGGAGACTGACGAGAAGTGCTAGGCTGTAAACGTGGAGTGAATGAGTCTAATGTTTTTAGTCAGAAGGAGGTGGATAACTACAAATAAATATTCCTTTGCATCCCTGTCTGTAGCATTTTGTTTAAGGTTTCTTTATTTCAGCCTGCTGCTGGGCTGCTTTTATGGCTGACTTTTTGTTATAGGGTGGCCTGGTGTACTTGGCTGACAAAGTGGCTTTTAAATGACTTTTCTGTAATTAGCATTAAAAACCTGGAAAAATAAACTACTATTCGATTTTTTTTTTTGTCTCTGCCCTTTTAAAAAATAGAATTCAAAATGAAAGGGAAACTTGAAACTTTTCCATTCTTTATAAAATAGGTGTCTGTTTTCATAGAAAATGTTTTGAAATTGATTCCAACTAGAAATGTTCAACTTTTGTAGTGAAAATATCATTAACGTTATTTTTTCCAATGGGAACCTTTTTTCATCCTAGGCAATGCAATAAGATAAATAATACTAGGATTTCAGAACTCCAACTGAAATACTGAGGAAAAGCAAAATTTGACTACTGAAATAAAAGCTGAATTTCACTCTAAATTTGACCCACTATAAGAACTAAAAACTACAGGTCTATCCTAGAAGCATTAAGGAATGTAAATACAAATCATCCAGTAGGAATAAGTTGTTATATATTGAAGATTGTTTGGAAAAATGTTTAGATGCACCTGAAAATGTATACCTATGTGTATCAGTAATTAGGTTACAAATGTATTAGCAGCTGGCTTTAGGTGCCTTTCTTTCAGGAATAGCTCTCAGCTGTTACAAATTCTGTTCACAATTTTTCTTCAACATTTGCCATTTAGTTCTATCTCATTTGTATCTCTCTTCTGCATGCAGTTCTGAAAATGAAAACACTGTTTTATCATGTTTGTGTTTCTAGGCTCTTGCTCCGGAGTCTTTTAGAATATAAAAGAGATGTTGCTTAATGGGATTCTTACAGTAATGTCAAATTTGTGCAAATCTCTTAAGATTTGCTGCTGTTGTTTATTACATTGCACAAGAATTCACAACAGTGTTAAAATGGTTTTAGACAATGCAACCAAGTTTTTGTTGGGTTTAAAGATTGAAATGCAGTGTGGTTAGTAAAATATTACTAAGAATGTGCGGGTTGAACTTTGTCCAACTATGTAAAAGCTTAAAAAATACATTGTGGTGTGTTTATAGATCAGCTTTCAGAGCTGTTTAACTAACTGATGGATAAGCAGAGGAGTAGGTATTTCATGACTGTGTGAAGGATTGAGTTGAAATGGGGTCCAGCTGTAATACTGTGGTCTGTCAAAGCTGGCAACAAAATCTGCGCTGCAGTAATTAGGCTGTGCTTTTGTTCAGCCTCTTGGTTTCTCGGTATGATGATGCATACCCCTGTGAATTTAGCTGAACCTTTGAATATTCTCTTAAAATGTAGCTTTGCATCTTTAAGCCACCTTTAGCCTTTCTCAATTGCTAAGAAAAGCTTGAGAGTAAGAAACCAAGTAAGTGAACTGGATCAGGCAGAAGAAGGTGGAAAAAGGAAGAGTATGAAGGAAACATCGGCAGGCTGTAAGCAGCTTTGGTATCTGACCCAAAATGACACAGGCTTTTTCACTGGGTGGGAAAGTGTGATGAGTGCTGGGTGGTGAACCAGAAAGTCTCTCTTGTGTCGTGGCTCCTTTGGTGGCAAAAAGAGGGACTGTATTCTGATAAATAAATATAAGCATTGGACTCTTATTTTTCCTTTCTGACTAGCATAAACTATGAGATTCCAAATTTTTGGCTAGCCACTTGGGTCACAGAGCACAGTAGCACATGATATGTTTGCTGCGGTTCCAGGAGTTCGAAGTTGCTTATTTCCATTATGAGATCAAACAATACTAGTATTTGTAAAGCTGAGCTATAAAACTATGTGGAAAGGAGACTGAGCCTTTTGAGGGTTGGGGTACACTATTCTCTGTAGGATTTATCTAATTTATATTGCCTGGGAATGTAAAAACTTTTGCACAAAAAATTTTTTTGAAAAGCTTATAATAGTAGGCTATTGCTGCTGTTCAAATCTGTTAAGAATATTAATTTTTTGGGTAGGTAAGGAGAGACATGATTCAATAATACTTGGGATCATATCTTCCACTTGGGTAATCCTTCTAATTAATTTATGACTTGCTGTTGGTTTTTTTTTGGTTATAGTCTCTGCAGTGATTAATCAGAATTTTGAAACTGGCAGCCCATACCAGCATTACAAAAGACAGAGTTAAAATTGTAACCAATTAACTTATTCTACCTGCCTGAGATTCATTTGTAGTCATTTGCAGAGAAAAGTACTCCTCATCTCTGTAAAGTATTAAATGTGCTTGAAATTACCATAATTGAATATAACTTGTGATTTTCATGATGTCAGTGAGCATCCTGTGGAAGGTATTGTTCCCTGTGACAGTGATGGTCAGTGCTAGGCTTTAGCTTGTTTTACATTTAAATTGGATAAAAATGAATGCTGAACCCTGTTTCTGCTAAAGAACTCATTCTTTTTTCCCGTAACAACTATGTCAATGCACAAGAACCTTTCATGATTCCCACCAAACTGGGAGCGGAGGTGTGGGTAACAGCTGGCACGCATTGCTGTGGTCACCCAGGGGTGAATTTCCTCCAACCAGAGCATGCTGCTGTGCAGCTTGAGCTCTAGATAGGAAGAAGGTGTGGGGGGGAAGTTTTCTGAATCTGGAATGAATGGAAAGAGATGCAGGGTGTGACAGTGATGGGATAGAAAATAACACGCAAGGTGAAGTGGAGAAAAAATTGAAGAAATTGTTTGGAGAGAATATGGAAAAGTCCTGTTGGGGACCTTTCCTCTGCTTTCTGCCTGAGCTTTTGTATTTTGCCTTCTGTTCATATTGGACAGCGCAGAATCTTTCTGCTTTCATGCAGACTTCTGTGTGTGCTTTTTCCTTCCCCCTGTGTGGTTTTGCAGTAGGGTAGATCTTTGCAGGAGGAGGAGCAAGAGCAGCAAGGAGGCATTTGCTTGGGAAGCTAGATATTGCATCATTGCGTGCGATGGAGCCAAAGCATCTAAAGGATGACCTGGCTCAATGAGAGAGAGAATCAAGTATTGTGGGAAGGTGCTGGTTTCTTTCTCTCAAAGTACAGAAAAAAATCCTCAGCCTGGCAAGACTGACGAGCTACTTTTGCTCTGTGAAAGAGTGAGGACGTAGATGAGAGGAGGTGCGGGGGGGTTGCAGCTGGAATGCAATCAATAGCGACTCCAGAGCAGCCGCAACCGAAGAAGTAAATTAGCAGCAGTTTGCTGTAGACCACACAATTGTAGAAGGCAACAAACCAAAAAAAGAAATTTAAAAACGTTTTGTGAAAAAAGAGAAGTTTTCTTACTGGCATGTTGGAAAATGAGACCTACTCTTACGTAAATTGTTTTAAATGAAGTGAATAAAATCCAGTACATTTATGGGCATACTTTTAAGAAATATTTACACTTTACAGGAAACAGTTCTCGGATTCAACCAATGTAGCTGGTTGTGGACAGTGCTTTGGGTATATTGCCCTAAAGAGCATCTATTTCCATAAATCATCATTGGCCATAAATTAGGTGGTTTTTACAGTTGAGATCTTTCAGAAACCAGATGAATTGAGTGAAACTGTGAAGAGGAACAAAAATGGAACATGGTAAATTTGTTCTTGATGTTTCTGGAATATCAAAGTACTTGAATATTTGAGGGGTGAATGAGAGAAAAAGAGATGCCTATAGTGGAAACGGAGTACACAGAAGTCAAAGGTAAGGGAACTATAAAATGTGTGACTTTTATTATATGTAGAATTAGAGAGCCAGGGAGAGAAGATAAATAAAACTTCATTTGAAATCTCCAGCAGTGATGGGAAGAGTATGCAGGAGGAGCATCGCAAAAGGAACACGTTATGAAATATTTTGGTGTTACTTTTCAGTAGTAATTTCACAAATAGATACTCTTTTTCTTTCAGTTCTGTGGTTTACTCCTTTGCAGACTGCTTTCTTCGTGAGCACAATATAAAAATTTTCATGCTGTCTTTTGTGTCTCTGCCCAGTACTGTTAGCATAAAGGAAAGTAAAATGAAGAAGACTTGGTGCACAAGACTTGAAGAAATGACTTGAGTCAGAGCTGTGGCTGCCTGGCATTGCTGGCAGCTTTGCCCCATAGCTTTGTTCTTGAGCACCTCTTAAAAATCTTGGGCTTTTTGTCCGCCCGCTTCTGCTGATTTGCACCAAAAGGGTTAGAAATGTTCTTCAGGCTCCAGCCTAGCTTATCGTGGCCCCTCTGACCTTGTGCCGTTGTTGTCTGTTCTGTTTAAATAGTTGACGTTTCTCTCTTGTGCGCACCTCTCCTCTCCTGCTTTCTCTGGATGGTTATAGGGATGTGGGGTGCCCTCTGCTCAGGTGAATGTGTGTTGTTGCCACGGTATTGACTGATAGATAACTCGCGGGAAGTATGGAGTCGTACCTTGCAGGTGAAGTGAAACGCGCACAGTACTCCCAAATGCAGCTCTTTTGGCCACTTTTTTTCCTGTTTCCTTTCATCTGGGAAGGGTGTGGGCTAAGTGTTATTTTTCTTTTGAGATTACATTTTCTGAATTGCACTGACTATGTTGCATATATTTGGGAGGCTAGAGATTGGAACTGGAGAATAAATTCTCATGAATAGTCGGCTGGAAGCAGATCTTTCATGCGACCCAAATTCCGGCGTTCTTGTTGTATAGCAGGAGTCTCTGGTTAGGAGTTGGGAGAGAAGGAGGCAGAAGTGGTTTCGTGTTGGATGTGTGAAATTGCACAACCTGTTACGTTACAGGAGTGACGCTTTGGTGTCCAGAGGAGTGGAGGCTGCCAGGAACGCGTCCCAGCAGTCTGGCTCCCGCTCACGTCGGAGGGTTATATCAGGGGAGTGCCTCCCGCCGCAAGGGGCTGCAGAGCAGGAAATGAATGTTTTGCTCCTTCTCTGGACTTAACACAGGACAAACTGGTCTTTTACTATTTCCACATCTTCCATATGGTGAAGTGAAAACTTGTACACAAATGGCATGGCTAGGTTCTTTAACAGAATCATTTTGTGGAAAGGGAAAGAAGAAAACTTTCATTTAGGAGGATATAATGAAATCTAAGTATGAAGCATGGCCCAGATTAAAGCACAGTGATCTTCTAACTGTGATAACTTTCTGTGTAATCTACTAAATAAAGAAATGGAATCAAGAGTAAGATTATTAAAACATTCCACGTATCTGATTCTATTACTGTGATAGTAGAGGGCATTTTTTCATTGTCTGTGGCCTTAAACTGTTAAATATTACAACAAAGCTAAAACCAAATGTTTCTTTCTGTTGCTTTCCAAAGGATTCATTCCCCTGAATACTTCAAGAAGAAATATGCTGTGGATGAAGTCCACTATGTAACCGAGGTGAGTAATCTGTGTCTCTGAATATTTTTCTATGAATACAAAATTAATATGTGGCTGTGATTTTGCTCATCTACTTACTGGATGTTTCCTGACTGCGTGGGATTTCCTCTTTGTTTTTCTGAATACTGGAAAACATACTTTATTCTTATAAAACGCTCCTAATTTTAAAAAAAAGAAAAGAAAAAAAAGTGCTGGCATTTTGAGCTGAACACTGAGGTCTTATTCCAGAGACCTTCTCGCAAGCGTGTTCTGTGCTTCATGAGTTCTTTCAGTCCTTATCTTCATCCTGAGAATTTACGAGAATATCAGCAAGCAGGAACACATTGCTAAATACATTTTTACAATGCCGTGGTGATTTGAGGAAATTGCAGGCAGGGAGTGTGCACATCCTAGCTCTGATTGGGAGCCCGTATTTATTTTATACCTCCAAACAGCTACAAGGTAAGGCTGCCTGCCTTGCTCTTATTTTGAATCACCGTAATATTTGAATAAGCAAATTCACATTTTTAAATGCAAGTGTGACTTGCTTAGCTAGGTTTCTCATTTTGTTTTTGAGCAGATGTTTATATACTTATGCACCTGGCCAGTTATCTTTTTTTCAGTAGGAAGGCTCAGCAGGGTAAGGGCAGTGTTCCTGCCAGGCTCTGTGGGTGATTTTCATGGAGAGCAGCTTGAAAAGGAAGTTTTTGATATTTCTGTCCCTGCAGAACGCTAACCCTGACTCACTAGACCCAAAATTTCACTGTAATCAGCTGTGAAGATGTTTCATATCATTTTCATAATGAGTCCAGCTATAAAGTGAAGTTTGATCTCGTGTTGCAGTAATTGGAGGTGGAGGAAGCTGTGAAGAGGTTACCTTTTGATGTGTGCGAGTTGGCAGCATGTAGAATACAGGCACTTTAGCGCTTAGCTGTCAGAGGGTGAAAATTCCAAGTGGAAAATGCATGTTTCATTTAAAAAATTACATTTATTGTTGTTTTGGATTGCTTTCCATTGACAAATACCTTTATCGCGCTTCTATCCCTTTTTTGCTTACAACTTAAAGACCTCATTAATGGGAAGAAAGGCCTCTCTATGTGGACAGTAAATTGCCCCAACGTAAAGACTATTTTCTGCCTGGAGTACGAGGGTTGAAGTTAGAGGCTATTGAAGTTTGCAGCTGTTTGTCTTTCAAAGCCTCTGCCTGTAACTTTTGCCTGGGCTGGCAGCACAATGGTTCTCCAGCATCAGGACACTAGGGATGTGATTTACAGGATGGTTTTATGCCAACAAATAACCAATCCGCGTATGTGTGTAATTATGCTATTTCCTGAAAACTAAGAAATATCACCAAATAAACCCCAGGGATCCACATAGGATTGATATGTTCATACCTTGCTATTGTATGCTTTTTTTTTGGTACCATTACTAGCATTCAACTAAGTTAGTTTAGAGTTGGTAGAACTGTGCTGTGTGTATTTATGTAATCTGTTTGTTGCCTCAAGGAATGCATAGTTCAGTGCAAGACAAAGCATTTAAAAATACCAATAATATTCTATGAGCAGAAAACCAAGAATCCATTAAGACCAAACAGTTGTAACTTATAGTGAGTGCATATTGATTTTTAAACAGCAGCACCGTGGTAGAGGCTACAAATGGTCTCTGCTTTTATTTAGTAAGACTGCTGTATAATAATTCAAATCTTAACTGTTTGTGGTGAGATGAGCATTTAAACTTTCTGTCCCCAAAAGAACGGGCCAAGTGAGTCATCTGATGAATATTGCACATTTCTCATTTGCTCTTTAACCTGTCAGGAAATCAGGCTGTTCAGAAATGCTGGCTACCCTTTGGAACAAACTGAAAGCTTCTAATAGCAATCTTTTTGAAGATCCAAAAGCATTTCTTATTCTGCTGACTATTTGGTAGGGAGCATTGAGGGGAAAACTGCTAAGTCAATGCAATTGAGCTATCTTCTGATAGGAAGCGTTATTGCTATAGAACAATGTTGTGGGGGATTTTGTTCTGTTTTGGTGTTTCTGTCTGGGTTCCTGGCTTTGTAGTGGTGGCAAAAAGATAACACAAGTTGAGAACTCAAAGCCTTCAATCACAGCTTGTGGAAGTGAAAGATGCATTGAAAGATACTTTCTAGTCTGAGTTTATAAATGATTGAAGGATACTGAAGGAGACTGATAAAAGTTCTAGTTAGTAAAAGATGACCTAGTGAGAATAACAGTAAATATTCATTGCTACATATGCAGAACATTGTAACATAATAATATTAATGCATATATGTTTTGTGTGCAGTAATGCATTACAGATGCCGAGTTCCCTGTTCTTTATTTCTATGTCACGTTACAGCATTTGACTCCTATTTCCTTTTTCTTCCAAACGATGACAGCACGCTTAAGATAAAGATACAGTTGATATTTATGTCTTTGAAGGACACCATCAGTGTAAGCACTGTATTTCTGTCTAAATATTTTGTGATATAGTGACTCTTGTTGCAAGTGTCATGTACCATTACAATATCTGAAAGACATCAGAAGAGAATTTTTCCCTTTCCATCTCATTTATTTTGTCTAGAGCAAATTTTACATAAAGAAATGGGGAAGCTGACATCAATGTGATTTTGAGGAGAAAAAAAGTTAAATAATGGCAATCTGAAACTTCTTTTTAGATATCCAGTGTCTTGGCTTCAAAGAAACCTTCTACCCTTCTTACTTTGGTGAGTGATATTATTCTGAAGAACAACTATCAATTTTCCTCAATAAGAGGGTCAGTTTATTAAGTATTTCTTTGCCCTGTCTTTCCCTCCCTGTATTCTCCAACAAGTAGTTCAGTTCTGACAAATTTGAGGCAGATTTGTGCATGCAAATTTGTGTATAGTCTAGTCCGTATCCTTCATGATCATGTGATTTCTGACCTCTGGCCTTCCATTTTATATTGTCTGTGCCTTTATATGTGCGGTTTGGGTAAAACATGACAAGCCTGTTTAATGTTGGCTTTGCTATCTTCCAGCCTACGTACAATGACTCCAAACTCCATTTTTCTCTTCTGTTACTCTGGCCATGCCATGTGCATATTTGGGCCTTTCTGTGGGAATCCCGTAAGGATTCAGGGAATGCTTTTTCTGCATAGAGTGGGCTGGTAAGAACAACTTCTGGGAGGAGGGTGTGATCAAATGCCTGCCAAGTATTTTGAATGCTGCTTGCATATTTCTCTGAAAGTAGTATGAATAAGTGGAGGTAAAGCCTGCAAGTTCCTTCTTCCCTGTCACCTCTCCCCCAGCTTTTTTCCCTGACAGATGTTTTGTAAACTTCTCTCTCACTGTTAAGAGTGTCTGATTTGTTGGCTTCAAAAAAAAAAATACATATATATATACATGCATATACATATATAAACATATATCTATAAGAAATGAGTTGCTGACTCTGAGCTCTCCCTTACAGCAAATGCAGCGGCAGCTCCTGGATTTCTTATTTTCCCATGATAGTTGTTAGACAGAAGTCTTACAAAAAATTCCTCCTTAGGCATTTAAATAGAGTGAGATCTGATCTCTTTATACATTAAGACCAAGAAGTCATAAATAATTTTCATTCTTTCTTCCACTAATAAATATATATATATAAAATATATAGAAAGCAACAGGGTCATCATATATATATATATATATATATATGTATATATGTGTATATATATATGTATAACAAATAGATGTTTTTATATATATATATAAAGATGAGCCTGTTGCTTTCTATCATGTTATTTCAGAGAAGCGAGCGAGAAAGAGAATATTTGTGCACCCTGCATTCCTTACTGTGAGTTTCTGGACATCAAGTTGTTGATTAATTTTTATTCCCTGAGCCTCCCATTGTAATCAGGATTTTTCGGGTAATTCTTGGCTGAGAGGATGGAGCTCTGATGCTTTCACATTCCTCCTGCCACCACAGTAAAGCCTAGAGCGGAGAAGGGAAGAACATTTCTTGTTCCTTTGGCTGGATGGGCACGTGGTCCTCTCCTCCTGTGGCCTCAGTCCAGATACAGAAGCAGAATGCTGCTCTGCAGAGTTTCCCACATGCATGTCAGAAGTGTTCACCCTCTATGTAGCAGTCAAATTCCTCTTGTTTACGCTGCTTGCATGAATGGCAAGCTGTAGGGGAGCAGCATGCGAATTTACATAGTGAGCACTGCTAAGGAAGTAAGAAATGAATTCTTTTTCACTGAGATGACTTTAGAAAAAATCTTGAATGTTTGTTATTCTCTTGCCTTTTATTGTTATATTGCTCTCCTAGCTCCTAGGATTTTGAAATCCAAGCCTGCCAGCCTTCTAAGCAGTGCATCCTAGCCTGAATTCTGTGCTGCTCTCCTTTAAAACAAGTAATTGCTTATATTGGTCTCCAGTTGAGCAAACGGTCTATATTTTTATAGTGGTTTCAAATAAACTCGTAATCAGTTTTTCTGAAGATGTATTGTAATTGGGTTCTCCCCGTGATTTAAATTTTAAATACTTGTGTTTAGCTCAGAATGATGGTCCTTTTAATCTTTTCCCTCTCAGCGCGGTGTTAATACTGATAGTGGAAGTGTCTCCAAAGAAGCTTCATTTGAGGGAATCAGCCAGTAAGTGACAAGGTGCTTTTATACATTCATTGTTGTACAGTTGTGTTGAATTCATTTTATATTTCACGTTAAATGGTATTTTTGCTAATGACGGGATGTTGAATGCCAGATCAAATGTATTGGTATGTCTTTTGAAAAAAAATTTGGCATGCTTGTAATGATTTGGAAAATGGCAGGATTTTTTGGAAATCTCTTAGCAGATCCACTGCTAAGATCGTCTAATGTTTCTCTTTCTCTATGTTTACTTTAAGTATCTCAAAAAGCAAACAAACCCATGCCCCCCTTTCCACTTCTGGGGATGGAATATTTGATTTCTAGATTTCAGAAAAATGAATTTTTTAAGAGTAGTTCCTTTCTTTTACTAACTTGCACAGTATTAAGGTATTTATTAAGGATTCTGGTGTGAGCATTTTTCTGAAAAGATGTAGCATAACAGGTGTAAAATAGAAGATCACCTTCTGCATAGATGCGACCTTTCACTATCACTTAATATTGTCTTTTTATGAAGTTTGGCTACTAGTGGGGTGGAAATCTCCTCCTACATGAAGTATTTTGAAAAAGCAGTTAATAAAAAAAAACAAAAAACATAGACCTGTTCTGAGATGTGAGGATGATGGCTTCAATTTTGAATGAAATACAGCTGTCTATTATGTTGTGATATCCTAAAATTAGATCTGATGTTGAGTGGGTGGCCTTTTTCTGATCCTTGTCTTGCAGCCAGCCTGCTGTTTTTTCCTCCATCCACCTCTGCCCACAGAAGATCACGTTAATCCTGTGGTGATGGTGACACACACAATTAGCTACTATTCTGGGCACTCCTTGGTGCAGTCATTTAGCCTGCTTTCTCCTGAGATGGGCTTTTCTCTGTGTCATGTGAAATGAAATCTGGAGTCTGTTTCCATAATTACTCTGTTCTCCCCTCCACAACTTAACTGGAAACTTAATGACTCTATCAGAGATGTGGACACTAGAAAGCCACAGTGGCAGACGCTTAGGCATGTTTTGCTGCCTGGTGAGTTAAAAAGATATTATTTCGGAATAAGAGGAAGCCTTTTTTTAAGGAATATTTGGTGTCCTTTCTGCTGTTACAGCAATCTGGCATTCTGTGGCTTTCACCCAACCGATACTCAGTTATCTTCTGTTCTCCAGGCAGAGGTGGACTCTCTATGTTCTAGGTGGAGTGATGCCTTCAGTTTTATCTGTAACACCTCCACATGAAGCATAAACAGTTATTACCTCTGCCAGTAATTCCTTCTGGCAATGATGTACAAAGGTTTGCTTGAAATAACAAAAAGTTCTTTCGCTTCCAGAGTTTCACTGAAACGTTGGAGTTTAATTAGTAACACGTTTTGTTACAAGTCAACGTTTGGGTAGGAAGCCGCTTCATCTGGCACTTGACTTGCACTTGTAATGGTGTGTGTCCTGAAACGCTTCAAGGGGTTATGATGTTTTATCACTGGCTTCCCTGTTTGTGATAAACATGCTCAGATTGTTCTGATAGGAGCACTTCTCCAGTCTTTTGGGGGAATCTGCTGGCTGTTCAACAGATAATTCTCTTTCTGTTTGGAGAGCTGGGATATGTGTATCTCTCTCCACCCCTAGGCACAGAGTTGTTCATTTTGGGCTTTTGACAAATCTGGTTAGTGTCTTCCCCTCTCCTTCCCTGCTTGCAGCGTGGAAGGATACTCCTCCATTTTGTTATTGAATATGCTGGCGGATCCCCTCCATCTCACCTCTCTTGGCAGATGTAATGCCTGAAACCACTTGTCACTGCCCTTGTTCCTTAATTTCCCAGACTCCTCCTTCCGTCTTCGTGGGGGCTGTCAGGTCTGGTGTTAGGAGCTGCTCGGTTCCCATGCCCGCAGTAGGCAGCACGGAGATTGAACACTGCTAATTGAGGAAGTGCAGGAAGGGGGGTGAGCTTCCTTCGAAAATCTACTCTCCTTAGATCTTTCTAACCATACATAAATCAACAGTTTTATTTTGTTTCTCGACACAGACCCAAACCAGTTTCAGTATTTCGGCTTTTCTGTTTCTCCAGCTCTCCTCTATTAAATGCTTCCTTTATTAAAATGTTTCGATTTTGAATGTTTTGATTTCTTCCAAGATAACTAGCACCTGGAGAGTCTGCACCAAGCAGTGTGCCCTTTCAGGCCTCACTTCCCTTGTGCCTGCCGTTGAGTTCACGTTGCTTGTTCTCTCCTGCGAGCCTTTGTCTGGCCAGACTCAGTAGGCTAGCTATGAAGTTGTATTTTATTCCTGCGTTCTTGTTTCCTTCCGTTTTGCAGCTACCTGGTTGAGATGTATTTATTTGCAGAGGCCCCTTTGTGTTTTTCTTAGTCCCATTTGTCTTTATTCTCCTAAACTGGCTGTGTCCCTGTGCCTTTTTTGCTATGGATAATAATAGAAATAATGTATCATTTCCTGAAACAGCTGGATCTTGCTCTCTCTTTGCAGGCTGTTCATCTGCTCCTGTCTGAAGCTGCCTTTTTCTTGCCCTAATGATGTTGCTTCCCTGCCTTACTTTTTCAACCTTTTGAACTTTTCCCGGAACATAATTATCTAAACTATTTGATTAATTTTTCTGCTGTAATAAGTAGTCATTTTGCTTTTGCTGCGGTCATGGGTTATTTCTGTCCTCACCCTAAAGGTCACCCCGAGGTTATTTTTGTCTTGCCAGCAATGAGCAAGCTTGATTTTATGAATCTGCTGGTAATAGAGCCCATAATAACATATCATATCATAGGGTCCGTTAGTATATGGTCATTTCTTGTCCCTTTCAAAAAATATGCTGCATGTTTAAGAGTGGAATAAAAGTTTGTATGCTGCTGCTGCAATCTATTAAAAAAAAAAATTAGAATTACTTTATTTTGAAAAACATCCTGCTCATCAATGTATAGTACCACGATTCAGTGGACGGAGTAGTGTGGGACAGTGGTGACCTGGACTGTTTACTACTGTTGTTCCTGTTAATTCCCTGAAGTCGGCTTTATTTATGACTGTTACAAATCCTGCAGAAATGACTTGCTCTCACTTACTTTAGATGTATTCTGTATAGGAGACAGATTTCTAAAGTAGTTCAAATGCATTGTTTCCTGGAAATACATATTTCTATCTGCCAAGAAAGACTAGTTCCATTTTTTGTAATTTATAGACCCATTTGCCAGACAGGAGAGCAAGCAACTTTTTTTAAATCTAGTCACATGGCTGTTACATAACACTTGTAAAAATGCTTTGAGGCAATGTGACTAACCCTTGTAGAAAGTAGATTTTGAATCTTCAAGCTGTGTGGATAAAGCACAATGTGCTGCTTACTGCTGCACAAAGCTTTGCTCAACATACTTTTTAATTTCACTGACAGAATTGATTGATGTAAATGATAGAGAGTAAGCAATTGTACTTAAAGTTTAATGTTTTCCAGTGAAGTCCTTTGCTGCAGACCTACCCCTGCTGGGAACGACAGTGAAGATGAGCTGGCTGCTAGGCTAAGGCCTAGTGCCGTCAATCATTAGAGGAAAGCTGTTCTGTATTGAAGATGAGTAGAAAGTTCTAATATCATGTATGAATATAAGTTTTAGATTTTATCATCATATATACCAAAGCATATTATGCACACAGGAAAAAAAGGGTCTCATTATACAGTCTACTTGTACAGGAGAGATGTAGACTTCTTGCCTTTAAAAAAAAAAAAAAAGAATTCTAATGAAATTGGCTTGCATGGTAAAGGACATCTGAGTATGAAATCGATTTCAACGTGCCGTTCACTGTAATATTTCTTAGTTTTGCGTTGATTAAATGGGAGCATTAACACATGTTACAGATTGTAACTGTAGCAAAATGTCAATGTGTTTTTTTCCTCAAGACACACATCTCATCTTTTCAGTGCTGTCAGTTTGCAAATTGCAGTAAAACGTAGAATTGGATTGCTCTACATGATCCTCTTAGCATTAAGACGGTCCATGTATTTTTTAGAGTAAGTTATTTATGGTCTAGCGAAATCTAAACTTGCTGGAGGGATAGGTGGGTTTTTTTTATGTAGCACATTGTGCAAAAATTATGTAAATAACACAGTGTTTGCATATTTCTGTTAGTGATGGCGTGCTCTTCCCCTTGAGCTTATCATTTAACCAGTAACTTTCAGAATGTGGTTTGTTTAGCTGCCTTATTGCTAATTAAAGGGAAACATAATTTGAGTCATTAGTTCTAGAATTCGAGCAGTCATAAATGGGGCAGCCGTGCAGCTGCTTGCACAGGACCCGTAGCTATCGCAAGCGAAGCAGAGCTGAGACAGTTCAGTCCTTAATTGTGGGCTCCTTAGAAAAAGCTGTGTACGGTGTATGAGATTCTCACCTGAAACTGAATTGACACTCTGTCTCTAAGGTCTAAGATTTTGTTTTATACTTGACATTATGTCAGAAAGTCTGTCTTTCAGATGAGAGATAAAACTGCGGTTCTGCTTGTGACCTCCTGGCCCACCCCTGCACCCCCTCCTGTTTTAATCCTTTCTTTGGGTTTAATTGGCTTTCCCAACTGACAGCAACTAGAGTTTTAAGCAGCTGCCACATGTTAGGTGCTCCTGGCCAGTAAGTAAAATTTTCCTTTCTGGCAGCATGAAGACAATACAAGAGGAAGCCTTTAGGGTCAGGAGAGGCACAATCCAGGGACAGTACCAGAGACAGTGTATCTCTTGGCTGAAACGCTCTTCTCTAACATGGCTACTTACAGACCCAAACCTGTGTACATTCTTTTCTTTTCTTTTTTTTTTTTTTTTTGATACCCAGATGAGACATAATCTTCTGTTTGTCGTGAGGTTCATAGTTTTACTATTCAGCTTGTTTGATTTGTTTTTGGATTCCTCCATCTGTACTTAAAGTGAACATGTCAGATTCTTGAAAGAAGAGAAGTGTGTCAGCCTTCAGAGTCTGTGTCAGCCTTCTTCTGTATCTGCCCTTCCCTGCCCTATCTTTTCTTTTTTCCTTCACTTGCATAATAACCATAATTGCTTATACTTGTCTTATTTACATACAGCTGGTGACAGAGCTCTCTGCGTTGCTGCAGTATATCCTTACTCTTGCCTTCACTGATCTGTTTTTTGTCTGACGTACTGAGGACAATTATTGAAAGTCCTAGTATCGGCTGGGGTGTTTGCAGATTCACCTGCTCTGCATCTTGGTTTCCTCAGGTGTTGCTAAGCAGAATGCTCTGCAGCCAAATAGTTCAGTCTTTTGGGTTTTTTTGAGTTATCATAGATTGATTTTTATTATATCATTCATCAGTTTTCCTCAGCATATGCTTTATTTAAGTGGCTCTTCCATTCGAGAATTAGTTCTGTGTTGAACTACTTAAATAATAGTTTTTGCGACGATGATATTCAAATTGGGAAAAGTGCTTTTATCTCTGGTGTTACAAGACTTTTTTGTTTCCAAGTAACCAAATTTGTTATTTGTAGCTCTTGAAAAAAAAGAAACATAGGTTTTTGATCTGCTCTCCAAGGATGCAATAAGACTGTAGTATGATTAGAAGTGACTTCCAAATAATTTTTTAATTGGATTTGTGCTTTTGTTGCTCCCTTCTGAGGTGTAAAGAATGGTGAGTAACCCGGAACAGATTTAAATTTTCCTTCAAAAATATGAGAAAAGGAATTGTGGCCTTCCAGCACTCCTCTGAAGATCTGTTGGGAGCCTTGGGGCATTTTAATTTTCTTAAATGCTCTAATTGACGAGCCAACAGTCCTGAGTCAGAGAAAAATATCTTTGATGCAGCATACTCCTTACGCATTTAAACTGTGAGCAAAAACAAAACCTTGAACAACACTTGAAAATCCGTTTGTGTTCCACTTAATTGCTCAGCATCTTACTCCATTGGCCACTCTAGTGTTACTGTTTAGAGAGCCTCAGCATAGTTCCAAGAAGCCATGAATTGCTGATGTAGGAAATAAACAGAAGAACAGTTATGTTCGGATGGCCAAGATGAGATGGAAGCTTTTGCTTTGTCTTTTGTGATCTACAGAGGAGGCAAGGAGAGGTTGTTTTTCTTTTCACTGTTCTCCTCTAAGCAAGCTTGTTTATCACGTGCCATTTCTGTGCATACACAAAAATCTGAATGCTTAAAACGAGGGACAAAATTGGCAGTTCACTGTGTTTAATTTCACTGAAGTGTGTTTGAGGTGTAAAGTTAAAATCGTAGAGCAATCGTAGAGGTTGGAAGAGACCTCGAGGTCAGTCTGGCCCACCTGCCACAGAGCAGTGAATTGATAACTTACATTTTGCCTTTGCCAAAAGAAGGCCTCTACGAATTTCTTCCACATGCTGTTACCCTGTTTTCTCTATGATCTTAAAAGTATATGGTTTAGTCTCATGCATTTCAAAACGGAATACTTGCGCAGTGAAAATAAGTATGTGCATTCTTTGCACTGGGATCTATAGTGTTGTTAAGGAATTCTGATATCATATTTGACTTTGCAAGTTTTTGCAATTTCAGAGAAGATGCATTTTTAAAAAAAAAATAGAAAGTAAATATGCACTCTCTATGGTTGTGTGTGTAGGTGTTTTTTAATGTTTGTATCTTTTGTTTGTTAGATTTAATGTGAACAACAAAATCCTTCATCCTGAAATTGCAGAATGGTGAGTAGTATCAAATCTTTCTCTTTGAGTACCGTTGGAAATGTTTTATTCTATACCATGGCTTACCATTCCCTCAGCAGAAGCCTCCTAGTTTACTGTGTAAGTTTTCAATTTTAGTTGATTTCATGTTAGGGGTGGAAATAATGTACAAAAGTAAAAACACTGTTAAAGTAACAGCATTGAGAAGAGAAGAAATCAAGTAACGTTTTTTAAGAAATAAGCATCATTTCTGGATACACATTTTATAGAAAGCCTTTGGAGTTAACAATCACATCCATATGTGAATTTGGATGAACAGGAAAATAACTGAGCATAATTCATATTCTAACAATGAAAAACAAAGATAGTATTAAAACTATATCTGAATAGGTAATATTTAATAAGGTGTTATTACCTTCCTAGGATTTATTTTAACAGCATTCATTTTGCTGAATTATTATTCATATAACTATACTTTATAATTCTAGGGGAATTCTGCTGCGGCCTATCTAGCATAGCCAAAATTAAAGGGAGTGACTGTGTTAGGAGCATACAAAGCTATTGCATCTCACCGACTTTCTTCTGATCAGTATTGTTGACTTTGTCCTCAGGATTGCTTAATAACTAGGGCTTTCTAGTTTTTTATTTAGGATATTAGCTGAAGAGACAACATAGTGTATTTTTGTTAATGAGTTAAATTTTTAACTAAGCTTTTTGAGTGTATTAATCTGGAAATGGGGAAACAAATCCTTAGTTAAGACAGATAAGGTCAGAATCCTAAAAGGTAAACAGGAACGCGTACAGTCTGAGTACTGCTATTGTAGCTTATTGTATTGCATGCTGCTACTTACTATTCATTTTAATGTTTGTTTCATAGCAAATGGGCTAATAATAATCTTCTGCTCCCTTAATCTACATCTAATTGCCTGCTTGAAATCAACAACTTGTTTTTTGAACATCAATGCTATTTCAGAATACGCAGAATTTGTAATAGGTCAAATTTCTGTTGCTACAGTCCCTTTTCATTGCTTGATATGGTGCAAAAAGGTTTTAACAGGAAAGTGGGAAGCAGGGAGAGTTTTGATAATGTTTTTACATCACTGAATCGCAGATGGACCTGTAGATGTGCAGGAGCAGCAGCAAATCCTGCTGATGAGCACAAAGGGATGCAAGTCTTCTCTAACACAAAATTGTATGGGCTGCAAATTTTTAAATCTCAACTATTTCAGACTTCTAGAATTTGGACCCCATCTATCCTGCTCATCCCCTTTCTGAAACAGAGAAGTTACCTTATAGACTTGATTTCTGAATTTAAGAGTTGAGATGCAGAGATTCTTTGAGATGCAGAGTCTTGACAAATGTAGGCAGGGCACAGGAGCTATGAAGCTGGAGTGTGGGAATGTGCTTTTCAGATGCACAACTTAAACACATTTAGAAAAATTTTATGAAAAAGAAGCTTAGCAAACCCTATTTTCTTTTGCAAATATAAAAGTGTTTAAGTAATCAAACTACTGTCATTACTCAATGTCAGTGGGAAAGACCTAAAAATATTTGCATGTCTTCTGAGATCCCTGGTGCCATGTTACATAGAAAGGGTGTAGGTCATGTTAAGGGTTCTTCATAAAGTCTAGTTTTCCTGCTGAGGCAGCTGCTGGTTTTTAGCTGGTTGGTTGGTTGGTCTGGTTTGGTGTGGGTGGGTTGGTTTGCTTGTTTGTTTGTAGACATCGGGAACTTTCAGCCTTGGACGCTCCATGACCATGTGCCCAGCAATCAGAGCGTGATTCTCCAAGTGCCCTGATGAGCCTTTTGAGGAGCAGAGAA
Source organism: Struthio camelus (assembly GCF_040807025.1). Lineage (NCBI taxonomy): Eukaryota > Metazoa > Chordata > Aves > Struthioniformes > Struthionidae > Struthio > Struthio camelus. Next base: position 12,124,140 of record NC_090951.1, read on the forward strand.
GAGAGCCTGTGGTTGCTGTTTTTATGCTCCTCATTTGCCAACCTATTTGTGTTCCTGTTAGCAGAGAAAGACAAGGGCAGCAGAGAAAGGAAGGGGGCCTGAGGAAGGCCTTGCCTGCCATCTGAGCTTTGGTCTACAGATAAACCGCACGACAGGGAGAGAGACGACAGCTCCAGCTGCAGGGCTTTTTAGGTTAGGGCTATGTGCTCCTTCCCAAGTTAGCTTTTGTTATGGTACTGATATTCTTACCATGGTGTTGCCTGATCGGCTTTTTTTCCCCTCTGTGGTAGATGAGGGGTTAAATCTTCCCTGGCAGCTCAGGGATGGAGAGGTATGAAGCCAAGCTCTGTGCTCTGAGGTTGTGCTAAGGCAGATGGAGGAGTGAGGAAGCAGAAGATATAGCACTTGGAGCAGTTTGTTGTGGTACAGGGAGGATTTCTTGTATGGTTTCTAAACGCTAGTCCAGAATTCTGATCTGCCTTCTCCTCATTCTTAAGCAGGGAGAGTACTTGGTATGTGTTCTCTCTGCTTCTGGCTTTAAAGAAAATGATATCCTAAGTGAAGCCAAAGTTCAGATTTGCATTCCAGAGTGATTTAAGCGATTTTATCAAGTTTGGTTTTCATCCTAAATTAGAGGTATTTTAAAGATCATCTTCAGGATTGAAGTGTCTGGTGAAATCAATATGTGAATGACACGGTATGTGTATTAAAACTTCCTAAATTATAAATTTCCTTGGAATCTAAAGTTATTGCCGAAGCAACTTTTTTGGAAAGCAATAACTATTTCAGAATTAAGAATATTTTTCTTTTAGGAAGGTGAATATTTTGGGTTATTTGATATATTCTGGGGCAGAGAGTTGTTTCATTTGAATTGTATGCTTGCACTGATGCATATTTTTTCAAATTCAGCAAGCCCTAAACTATTATGTTTTACATGATACTTGTCAGGAAAACCTCCGATCTGTTCTATTCTGTCAAACCTGCCAGCAGAAGGTGAAATGGATGAGCGTTCTGAAACAGCCAGAAAGAACTACAGCCTACAGAAGGCACCTCCAGTAATTTGCTATTGTCTTCTAAAATGCAGAGAAAATGGTTCACTGCCAGGGGCAAAGAGCTTGTGATTAATTAACGATCTCTTGCCTCCTGTGCTTTCTCTATGCTTTTTCAAAATCTCAACGTTTTCTGACTTATTATGAACATTAAGGATAAAACATAAAAGATTCTGACCTTACACTGAATTTGAATGTTAGCGGTTTGAAGAAGGCTGTTTTAACTTTTTTCCTTTTTTTCTTTCTTTTCTAATGAGTAAATATGACTTCAAACACATTCAAATGCTTTTAAATTTCAGGGCTCTCTTTTAAATTCAACTCTGAACATCTACCGTAAGAATTAATGTCAATGTTTTGAGAAGAAAACAGCATCCAATGAAAGACAAATGCCAAATTTATCCAATTTATCTCCCTAGTAATCAAAATGAAATTTTCCTACTGCATCACTTAGCAAAATGGACTATTTTTACTCTAGTGTACCAATGTCTGTCTACCATAGTGGTAGTGATGTTAGAAGATAGCTGTTTAGCAGTTTATGGATGGTTTTCTGCTTGTATATGCTGTATTTTCCTGCAACCTAAAAAAAAAAAAAGGAGGGAGGGGGGAAATTTGGTAGTTACATGCAGAAAATTTCATATATTCTGTATTTTGCATCGCTTTGAACAGCTATAACTGTTTCTTCAGGGAAGTACGTTAACATCCTAAAGCTTAGTGTAAACTTTTGTGTTTTCAGGGCTTTTTAAAATTTGTGTTGTAAACTCTAACATCTTTTTCAACTCTTTCAAAAGGAACTGCAATGTTGCTCAGTGTTTGTACAACTGTCTTGCAGGAGTTCACAGTAATGCTTCTGCTTTGCTCATAGGCTTTTCTATGTTACTAGCTGCAATACTACTTCAGTTAGCAGAACTGCTAAAGCTTACAGAAGAGCAGAAGTATATCAGCTGTGGTAGAGAGAGAAACTTCTATAAATGAATTGTGGAAAGGTAACAGCAGAGGTGAAAGGTGAAGACAAGTCAGGACTGCAGTGTCTGTTACTTGGGCAGTATCTCCCCTTTATTTACTAGGTGATCTGCAAACTAGTAATGTTTCCAAAAGGACAAGGGGGAGTGGACATTCCTAATGATTTTCCATGTTTATCACAGAAAGCAGCCTTTAAAGTTGCAGGCACTTACTAAAAAAAGCAAAACAAGAAGATTGATAAGCACTGAGCTGGTAACTGAAAACTAAATATTTTTGTCAGTATTATCAGGAATGGTGAACGCACTTGGAGAAGCAAACGTTTGTGTCTCTTTGGAGAAAGCACTGACTTAGGAACGTGTGGTGGAGTTACGCTAGTGCCACGCTTGTAATTGCCTGGAATTCTATTTGCTTTTGACCACTTGATTAATGGAAAGTAGGTCGTGCATGACTGAAATGATACTTGTTCCTGCTTTAAGCTTCTCTCTTCTGTCAGATGGCTGAGTTGCACGAAAAGACGACCTGCTCTTATGGCAAGTGTAAATAAAAGCACAAAGTGTATGTAGGAGAGGAAAGTGAGGGAAAAGAAATCTTTCTGCACTACTAAAATAAAAAAAAATAGTCATACGTTAATCCTGACAATAATAGACTTGTGCTTCTACTTTAACTTGATTGCATTGAGTGGTTTGGCTATTAATCTGAGACTTGCAATACCTGCTGACTCTGTATATTTTTACAGTTCTATTAGCTGTAGCCTGTAAATGATTTGTTTCTATTTAAATATTAATGAATATATTCAGAGTGTATAACTGGCCCAAGAGCTGTTTTTAATAGAACATTGAAGTTCACCTAGGTACACAAATGTAGTGCTTTTTTCCTACCATTATATTGAAAGCGGGGGAAGAAAGTCATGAAAACTGAGGACCTCTCCTCACCTGCTGGGTTGCCCTGCAAGGCTAACCACAATTCTGGACTAGCCGCACTTTCTGCCTGGTTTGGAAGAGTATTGCTTTTTGCTTCCTCACGAACAGTGAGAAGGTGCTGAAATACATGTCCTGTGGCTACCCCATACGCTGGTGGAAACTCCAACAGTACCATTGCAGACAGCCTAGGACCCCAGTGACCCTCTCTTTTGGGGGTCTGTTTGAGGATAAATTTGATCCTGTTTCTGCATGATTGTATATCCTCCCTCTCTTCTCTCCTAATGGTTGGGTGGTGCCTTTTTGTTGGTCTCAGAGTGACTAAATATTTTCTGTAAAATATTTCGGTACTTGACCTTCTGTAGATGAAGGTGATGAATTCCATAGAAAAATATAATTCTGAGACTGAACATGAATTCCTATATGCAAAAAGGCACCAGAGAAGTTAAGATCTAAAATAAATACCTTGACCCTGAAGCCTTATGACCTTATGTCAAGTAAAACAGATTCTAATACTACTTGTACTTGCAGTTGAGCAGTTTTACTTGCAGATCCTAATAAAGAGATTAGATATCTGAATTATGAAAGAATGTATTTTTCAGACATTTGCAGATCAGGAATATATACTGTATATTGAAAGTAATATAAAGGCACATCAAACAAGTATTAAATTATCCTGCTAGCACAAGCAGTCTTCCGAAGAACACGATAAAAAAGAGATCTATAAGCTGTTTCTCCCTCAGTCTAACATGAATATATTTGAGCTACTGTTTATGTCTTAGCTAAAAAGCAGAAGCAGAAGTTTGTTTCCTCATCCATGGTGAACAGATTATACCATTCCAGTGTAATTTTTTCACCTTTGCATGCATTTTAGAACCTAGTAGTTCTCATTCTCAACTTGCATAATTTTGTGTCATATCCCAATTTACTAAGCATGTCTAACCCATTCCCCTCTAGTGTGCTTCAGTTTGTAAAAGCATGTTGATTGATATCAGCATTTTAACAAAGATGTCTTTCTTTCGCCAAAAAAGTTGTGTTTGAATAGAAGTGACTATGCCGCATAGCAGCGCAATCACTTTCTGTGGAAGAATGCTGTTATCACACATCGGAGGCACTGATGGCTGAGAGACCTTTTTCTGGATTCATTCAAACTGCAAGAGCAGAAATATAGTAAATAGTCTTCTACAGCAGTATGAATAGGAGCATGTTACAATAAAAAAGCAATGTCTTGGTGACAGTTTCAAAATCTAACAGTTATGATCGTTTGTAACTGCTGCTAGGTCTGGAGTGGAATGGGAAAATACAGTTTAAATATTTCCACACAATTAAAAGGATGTAGTTTTGCTCTTTGTAAACAATAAATAGGTCCTTCCTTGGCTGCCTTTCAGATGGGTGAGTGAATTGTTAAGAAACCATGAAATCTTCAGTATATGTAGAAATAGAAAGAGTAGATGATCTTCAGTAGAAGTTTATGAAACTATCTCTACTTCACTGTTAATGTCACACTATAAATAACTGCTTTTGTTTGAAATAAGCAATAGAAAGAGTAAGTAGATAAGAGAATAATGGTGCATTTTTGAGATGAGTTCAGAACAGAGTATCAAGGCTCATAAATAACCACAAATTCAGTATCTCATAGGGCATGAAAAAGGTTTTTGTTTTTTGGTTTTTTTTTCCTGGAAGCATATGAAAGAGAATGGATATTGTGGCCTTAATTACTGCTCAGTATATTCTGAATTTCATGTGTTTTTTTTTTTTTTTTCTGCCAAGCAGAAATAGCATTTGGGTTCCCCTCCCTGCTTTTGAGGTATTGCAAATAGGTGGGAGTTGGGATAGTGCTGATTAGAAATTCTAGAGCTCTGGGAATTCCATTATGTAAACTAGCTTCAAGTTGTGTTTAAAAAGTAAATCAAGTATGCTTGTAAAAATGTTCCATTTAAAGTAAAGTCTGAGCCATGACAAATATAAAAGTTCATTACTTTTATTCCTAACGTATTGCAGAATGGGTTGAGAAAATGTTGATTGGACCACTTGTTTATTAGTATTAAAGTAATGCAGGCTGGTGTTTGAAATACCTGTGACTTTCCTTTGTAAGACTGTTTTGCTAATGGTGAATCAATGCCAATAAAGCATTGCTGTCATGAGTACTGTAATAGCTCTTCACTCTTGGGGTGTACACTCTTGAGGTATACCTAATTTTACCATAGATTATGCATATTATTTCAAGGTTTTTTTATTCTTTATTCTTCGTGTGCCAAATTGCAACCTAACCTGATTTCTGTTCTACTTTTCTTTGAGTCGTGTGATTAAGACAGACATGGAGTTGGAAGTTCTGCGCTACACCAATAAAATCTCCAGTGAAGCTCATAAAGAGGTAATGGATCCTTTACTGTTAATAATTTTTGCTCTTAGTGCAACAGTAGTACTCAAAAAATGTTCCCAGCAACCCTGAATTGCTTAGTAATAAAATAATGGAAAGGCTGGATAGAAATAAGAGGATAATATGCCTCCTATTATGGCCCTGTAATACACCTTGCATTGTCCTTGAACTCAATGACGCGTTTGTGATATGTGAGAATTGAAGTGTGGCTGTGCGCGAAAGCTGGGGAGCCTCAGCAAAAGGTGACTTGCTTGCAATCTATCTGCCCAAAGAGAGACCTGTACAGAGATGGAGAAAGAAGAGATCAAGATTTTCCTGGCCACTATCAGTGGGCACATATCTGAAACGATTTACAGTTTACTCAGTTCAGGTCCTTCATAAACAGAGAGAACATTTCCCTGCACCATGGAGGATAGTCTGGGGATACTTTTGATTGCTCCACAGATTGGTATGCTGAGGCAGCACAGTGCTTCACCACGCCATTGTGATGACATGGCTGTATGGCAATGATAAATCCAGTGTCTTGTGATGGCTGCTCAGGTCGCACCCGGCACTGTACCAGTCGAGCGAAACCGCTCTATGGGGTTGGATCACAAAGTGAAGGTTGGGTGTCAGTGCTGTACTCCCTGTCATGGTGCAGAGGTGCCATGAGTTGTGACTGGTGACCAGTGAGAGCTTAATTAAAGTAGCTGATGAGGTCACGGACCCAACTGTTGTCTGCCCGTGTTCCTCAAATGCCTGGGCTGTCTGTGAAGAACATTTTAAAGGGAATGTTGTAAAATTACAAAGTCTATGAATAATCAAAGCACTTGCATTCATTCCCCTTCGTCCTTCATCATCCTTGAACAAGCTCATCCCATCTGAAATGATTCCTTCTATACAGAAACTGCCTGAAATTCATAATCCATAATCAGGCAAAGAAATAAACCAGTGCACGTTCTCAGCAAATCTGAGAACAAAATTTAGGCTTATGAAATGTAACCTAGCGATAACTCCAGTAATTTTCTGTTTATTCAGATTTCAAAAGAGAAAAGAGAATCTTCCTTTGGTGTACGTTACAGTTCAGTTTTGTTTTGGTGGTGTTTCATAAAAGTAAAACAAAAGGACTTACTGCCAAGTTCACCGGAGCTTTCAGAATTAAGCATGCCTATTTTGATGAGCTGCACTTCATTAGGATATACCTGTGGCAATTAGATATGCTTTATTGCTGAAGACTGCAGGCATTCATAAAGATTAAAATGAGTTTGATTTCTAATATAGTTTTAAAATGCATCTACTGATATAAATTTAAATGAAGTACAGATGATATTTTTTGTAATATATGTTCCTCTAGAGATATTCAGTCATAAGTCATACATTTATAAATATGAGATTCCCTCTTTCTAAGAATGTTCCATGTTAACATGTGTCTTCTTACAGGTAATGAAGGCAGTAAAAGCAGGTATGAAAGAATACGAGATGGAGAGGTAAGAGTTCTTTCAAAAAGTTTAGTAAAAAGGAAAAGTCTCTCTTTAGGAGACATAGAAGCAGTAGCTGAGTGAGGCAAAGCAATAGCATCGATTTAGCAGAGGTTGAGCGCTCATTGCTGTTTCAAGACTATTTGAAGCATTATTTTATTGTTTTGAGGTGGCACTTCATGGCAGTTTCAGCCATGTATTTAATGATGGTTGATTTTTTTTTTTGGTTATGGTTTAGAGTGGTATAATTCTCTTCTTGGAGTCTTAGTAATTGACAGTAACTTTACAAAATAGCTGTTATTGTTTGAAGGCATCCAATAAAATGGTGTTTATGGGTAAACATTGCCATTATGCTGGTTATGCTTAGAAGACTACACATATGAGTGTTTAGCAACCTTATAAATGGAAGTGTTGGATTATGTTTCACCTGGAATTACAGGTCACCTTTGCCTGTGCTTAGCCTGTGCTGTACAAAGAGCTCATCTCATTGCTACATCTGTTAGGAAGTCAGCGAGAATATAGCATATATCTCTTTACTGAAGAAAACATGCTTGTTGTTGTTATTGTAAAATCAAAACACAGTACAGGCATATATAGGAGGGATTATCTACAAGTAGTTGACAGAGTACTGGCATGTCCAAATACAAGGAAATTATTGCTTCCTCTTTTAAATCAATATTTTCATTAGGTTATCATCAGCCTATCTTATAAAGCACAGTTTTGATCACCAAGTCCATTTATTTTTAACATGCACATAATATCTTCAGGGTTCAAAGTATTTGCATAATGAAGCAATAGAAAATAGCAGTCGTATATCGGTTAGTGTTGTTTCTTGACAATCGCTTTTCAAATGTTGGTTTAGCAGGCTGACTGGGGGGCTCTGTGAGGTAAAATCAAGTGACCTCAATATTGTCATCAGGATGGGCATAAAACTTCAGTTCTACAGACTCTGTAGGCTCATGGTCTATAGTCTTCAAATTGCAGCTACGTGTACCACTAGTTGACAGGAAAAAAATTCAAGTTATATATATTGCCTGTGCTATACATGCTGATCATGAAATTTTGGTTCTGGAAGTCAATGGAAGTCAGCAGTTTCTATAGAGGAGTGTTTGTTCTGAAGTGTTTTTGAATATTGTGATCTTGGCTGTCAAGCCAAATACAGATATATACTCTTCTGTAAGCCTATGAGGTCTATTGCATTTTCACCCCCGAGCTTTTGTTCTTCTCTGGCTGACTTCTTTCATACACATCCACCTTCTGAAAATATTATTTGTGTCTTTCAATAAAAAATGAGGCAACTTTCTATTAAACCCTTTAAAAATTGCCTTCTCTTCTTCCATATGTCTTGATAGATTACACTTCTTGAAAGAGTTTGAGGTTATTTCATTAATGAAAAACATCTTGGCAGACTACCTGTGTACTGTTCACCTTTGAGACTGTAATTAGTACTTAAGTTTCTGTCACTGTGTGGAATTCATCCTTGTTCCAGTTTCTGTTCTCTTATTGCTTAGGGAAGGAAGGGTCCTAAAAAGACAAAACCAGAATTTTCTTACCTTTCTGAAAAGAAGCACATAACTGAAATGTTTAGAAATGTGGTTAGAAACAGTCCAGGAAATCTCTAACCTGTGTACAGATAAACCAAAACCTAAAAGTAGATGACATCCAAGATAGACAATTTTTGTTGAAATTGTGGATTGTTTTTCAGCTTTTTTCTTGTCAACAAGCTAGATAGCTTGTATCCTGCACTTCTGGTACATCCAAAACGTAAGAGTGCAGAGAGCAGAAGTTCTCAGTCTATGTAGGTTTATCAAAACATTTACACTTATCTTTGAGAATCTACTGAATTTTTTTCATTCTCTGATGTGCTTCCACTCCTCTTGTGAAAGTTTTCCGAGTTGTGTGGCCCTCCATCCCACGTCCATTTGCATTTCCCACTGATGGCTGTGAAACACAAAACAAACAAAAAATCCACAATCATGTTGCTCTACTTCACATTCTTTGACATCGTGGAGTATAGCATGAGTGTTTTTGAGAATAAAGCTATTTGGACCTTGTCTTCTAGGAAGAATAACAACAGAGATTCCAAATGGAATTAAAATTTTCTATTATGACTTTTAGGACCTAAGACTTACCTTTTCTTTGTTCATTAAGTTCAGCAGCCATCCTACCAGAAATAAGTCAAGTTACTTCTGCTGTATAAAACAGCAAAAAAGTGTTAAAATACTCTAGGAAATGTATTTAAGAGTAAAAAATATATAAAGCTAGTATATTTCTGGGTCTATCGTTGGAATCATTCTCTGAGAACTAATTGGAAGGAAATAAAGTAAATTATGGAGAAATCTCAAGATGATAAGCTCTTTTTTTATGAAGGTTTAAAGCAAAAATGTGCTGGAAGTATTCTGAACAACTGAGGTCTACTGGTAAATGATTTTCAAAGAGTAATGCATTAGTACTGAGGTATACCAAAAATTTAACTGCAAGTCCAATCAGCCCTGCTTTTTTGTTTGTTTGATGTTGTTTAACTTTATTATGTGGTCAGTTGACTTTAAGGAGACAGCCAAGCCAAGTCATTCCATCTGCTAAAACAATGAAGTAAGAAAAATCTGACCACACCTGCTCAGGGGAAGCATGATGCTGTAGCTATAAGGCAATGGTCTGGCACTGCGAAAGGCTGATTTTATTATCAGCTTGTTAGGGGAAACCGCTTCGCCGTTGCCTGTCTGCTTCCCTCTCTGTAAGGTTTGTCTGCTTTCGCTCTTTGAGACTTAAAATACGTCAGTGCTAAGGTTGAGTTCCAGTGACGGAGGGCAATATATGTCCCGTATGGTCTTGCAGCAGCTGGTTGCCGCCAGTCAACTAGAGCGGTTCCTGGGTGTGACGCTGGCTCTCGCCTGTGGCTGCGGAGCGGGGAGCGGAGCCTGCTCGGAGCCTGCCGGCTGAGCTGAGAGCCCCTTGCCCAACGCACGGGTGGATGTCCCCTCGCCGTTAGAGAAGTGTCTCGTGCAGGGGGTCTTTGAGATCCTTACCTACAAGCATACCAGTATTTATGGTGAACTAGGAATGACTGCCATCTGAGACTGGTATGAGTTCTCTACCCTTATTCTTTCTAGTGCTTTCCCTGATTGTAAAGCAGAACTTAGTCTCTGAGATGATTTGTTGTCAAATCTGTCAATGTTAAATTTCATTATCTGTGGAAGTTTGAGAGTGCTCTCGTGGATTATGGCTCTCATCTTTCATTTATTTCCCTCTCTTCTGCTCCAGTGGAACAAACTGAAAATAAAACACCTGTTATTTCACTAGAAAAGAGAAAATAGCCAGAATCATTTTATTTTCCCTTGGGTATTTCCTTTTAGTGAAATGCTGATTATTTTAGCTAATCTGGATTTGCCATTTCCCATCTTCTGATAGATTTTGTTCTTTGAATATTCTTGGGGAAGTTACTGACTGCTGTGCCAAATCATCTTTAAAAATATTTCGATTTTCCGTGCTTGGCCCAGTTTTCCGATTGAGAGTTTCAGCTCAAGCATAGCCTGTATAAGTCCTTTGCATTAATATACGTCAAAAGTAAACAAAAATGAGCCCATTACATTCTCTTGCAATATTAGGGTGACTGGCAAAAATGCACAAGTGAATTCTTAGCAGTTGCTTTTTGATTTGGGAACAGGTGTCAAATCATTCCATGACCCTCTCTAGTATTTGCATATAGGATTTATTTTTATTAAACAAGAGCCTAGCACTTCATTAACCTCCAGCAGCATGCCAGTCTGCTCAGTGACTGAAACGTGATTTTTCTTTTTCTTGAAACAAAATTTTTTTAAACAGTTGTTTGGATTGTGTAGCCTTGTTTCCCAAAGCTGCCTCACAGTTAGAGATGGTTTTTTTTCAATGTAAGTTACTATTGTCAAAAGTTTGTACTCAAAACTTTAAGATACACAAAAAGCCTGTGAACGAGGGGAGAAAGCTGTCTCTCTCTCCCCGCCCCCTTCGTTTCTTTAATCTGCTCATTTTTCTTTGTCCTGCATGCCTACACTTCTGGGTGATAGGGCTAGTATATGTCTGCCCATTCTCTGCACAATGTTTGGGTAGGTAGATAATATTGTACCCAGTATTATTTGTTTTGTCTTTATGTCTAGCGCTATTAGGAGAGTAGAAGTAAGAAATGGATTGGCAGAAGTTCCTGCCTTTTGCAAAGTGTCAGCACTACAGGACAGCTGAGGAGCTTCTCTTCAAATGGAAGTGAACTGAGGCTTGAGGGGGAGCTACCAGCTGAGCCAGGCGGCTTTGTGGTCAAGCCAGGGACTGCCTATCAGAGATAGCAGCTCAGGGTGACCTGAAAAGGGTCATTTTCTGAAAAGGGTGGCATGAAGTGAGCTACAGCAATCCAGGATCAAATAGGCATTCTTGACTCCTAGGAAAGGCAAGAGCCTGTTTTGAGTGATGAGGCAAGCAAAACAAGTTTTTCATATAGAGAATGTTTCTCACAGGTGCATAAATTTGTCTTTTAAAATGTGTGTGCCCCCCTTCCCCCCCCCCCCCAAAAAAAAAAAATTTCTGTGAAAGAATTACCTGCTTTCACTATCACACAGCTCTTGAAGAGCACAGTAAACCAAAGTATCCACAGCCTAGTGCAGCTCTGACAGCCTGTGACAGGTAGCTCTTAGTGGTGTAAGTGAGTTAGCCATTGAATTGCAGGGAAGGCAGATATACCTTTGCCAGGAGGAGGAACCAGATTCAAATGGAGACTACCTAAAATCTTCTTTCTACCTTTCCCCTCTCCCTTCCCTCTCCTACCTACCTTCCATCTCCCAGAAAACCTAGAGAGGATCTGCTGTTTAGCTCCATGTAGAGCGACTTGGCAAGCCTACCTCAGTTGCAGTGTCAGGGGTATTAGTTCCCATATAGTGCAGTTATACTGGAAATTCATTTCCAGATGCTTATTTGTGATGTCAGTTTAAATATGTAGATTTCCAACTATTCTGTGTGACGCTTGTTATCTGAGTTTTTGGCTTCTAGATTTGGGGATATTCATCTCTTGGACATCACTTTAATTAGCTCTTTGTGTAGAAGAAGACTCCTTATTTGCATGGGACTCTTCTGTGACTTGTGATTGAGGGAGCACATAATTGAGTTTTATCTTCTGTGAAAACTCTGTGGAATCAGACATTGTGAGAACTTTAAAAGAAAACCTTCTGCCAGTACACAGATGACAAAGAATAGTCACCACACTGGTATTAGAAAGTAGTTCCCTTCAGTTCCCATATGTACAGAACTAGGCTTGTTTGTATACCAGGATGTAATAATCCCAATTTTAAATGCTATGTCATTGTATGCCCTTACAGGGTTAATAGTCTAGTTTGTGCTATGATAATTCATAATTACCCTTTTATTATCTTTTTGGAAATCAAAAGGTAGGGACAATTTTTATTTTAATATTCAATCTGTTTGAAAATTACAAGCGATATCTGTGACTGTTTTATAGAATAAACGTTACTCTGTGTATTAGAGGAAGAATAATCTTCCTTTTCAAATTAGCAGTGGTCTCAGTTTTTACTGAATCTAGCATGGAATTGAGATAGTGAACTAATTAGCATTACCAATAACAAGCTAAGATTTCAGATTTGTGAAATGGAACTCATTGTAAAAGACAGCAGGCTGAACTGAATATTGTTTGCTGTGGATTTTATTCATGCTTGTTCAGACAAGTCAAAAGTAAAGATTCCACCGTATGTCAGGCTTTATCTGAATTGTGAACTTTAGTTCAATAATTCTTGCTAATTGCTGTGGAAGTAGGAAAATCAGAATTTTGTGTTTATTGGCCCTTTTCTTTTGATGACCAAAACTGCTACATAATTGGACTCGGGGCTTGAAGCCCAACAACTTGAAATGGGTAGAATGCTAAAGATGTCCATTAGAAACAGGTTGTCACACACTGACCTTCTGAAAATCCAAAGTGTTTTAGACGGATGAAAAGAAAATGCACAGATTCTGTTCCTTGCTGCCAGTATGCGCCCTGCATACAGTCTTTTCTAAGCAGGTTCTTGTAGCACGCTCACCACCATAGCATGCAAGTGCCGCCTTCTGGCACATTAAGCAATGTTACTAGTATCTGTCTTTTGTTGTTGTTGTGTTTTGCATCATCTCTAGGGGAAGAATTGTGCAGAACTGTGTACTGTTTTAGCAGGTGGTAATTTTTTAGTATACAGATTATATGCAGTATTGAAAAACACAAAGTCAAAATTATACCTAGAGGATAATATGGGATAGTCTTTTTTAGTTTGGTTCTCCATGCAGATGAACTTGATCTCTTTTGTAGAATGTCGTATTGCCCTCAAGTAGTGTCATTTTTTGACACTAGGTCATCCTAGGTCTTTGTCGTAGTGCTTTAGGTGAGCTTCTCTTCAGAGATCTTAGGTGTGGGCATTGAATGCTTCTTCAGGACTGAGATTGCAAATGATTAAAAAATCATATGCATGGGAAGTTAATGAAGGCAGCAAAGGACAAAGCTGTCAATGGTTGTCTGTAGTGAGAGATGCTACAGTATTGAGTTTGCTTAGTGCTGAAGTCTTGGTGCCCATCCATGCCGTGTTTCGTATGTCCAGACAGAGCAGAGGAAAGCATATGTAACTTAAGCTGAGTTGTATAGCAGGATAGAACAGTGTTGACTCCCCAGGCAGAAGTGATGGAAAACGAACTCAAATGAAACTTAGGATTGGAGAGGAATCTGAATCATATTAAACAGTTTCTACTAAAAGGGATTTGCCCCTGTTGAGAACTCCTCAAAATCCAACATTATTTTTGGGTTACTTGGATTTTGCTTCTGCCAACTCTTCCTGAGTAGATCAAACTGAGCCTTAAGGCAGTCTTGGGAAGTGAGGAATGCAAAGAGCTTTGACAGCTAAGTCTGTGTCCCATCATTCATCTTGTGAGACCTATATGTTTAAAAGAACCAATGAGAAACTTGATGTTAGAGGGCTCCACAAGTTAGTCACTTAGAGTGAGTTACAGTTACCGTCACTTATCGCTTCATGCAATCCTCTTGTAAAATACCGTGTTTTCCAGACATATTGCACTGGATTTCTGCTATTTTTTCTTATTTCCAGATGAATCGGCTGCATGCAATCGGTCAACCAACGAATGCCAAAGATGGGCAGCATTCTTATCCTCTGTGTGTTTAGCACATAGGTTGTGAAAGTTCTGTGAGGTTGTTGGGGTGCCATTTATACCTGTAAATTTTAAATATTAGGCATGTGTGAAGTTTAGGATATTAGAAATGACATATTAATAGCCTTAATGGCCCGCTTAATCTTTAGAGTTTGAAATGGGAAGTTTGGCACTCGGTAATGCTTTAGGCTTGGTCAACTCTCCAGGCTTAGTTTTTTCTTTATTATGTGTTTGGAAGAGAAAAAGAAGAATATATCTATTACTAATGTGTAGTTTTGGTTGGAAATGGTAACAGCATTTCGGGAGTTGGCTTTCCCATTCTGCCAAGTTTTGGGAAGGTTCAGAGATGTCTGTGTTCTTTACTGGGGCAAATCAAGGCTTCCAAAGTGAGAGAGATTCCCCTACAAAGTAACCTGAGTCCAATGATTTGAGTGTACATGTGTTGCCATGTGGGAAATGAAAGTTGAAATCTATGTGTGGGCAGGAGTCTGCCTGTCTCTGATTCAGGCCTGAGGTTTGGTTTCTTGCATTTTAGAGTGAGTCCCTGGTAGGTGAGGAGGAGTCATCTGTTTTTAATCAGAAATTCTGTCTTTGTGAAAAGGAAGTCACTATCATATGGCAAGAAACCATTTAACTGAGAAAAGTCCTGATCAAGGACTATTTCTTTCTCTTTCGCAGGTGAAAGAGACTTATGTTCCTAAGACCTTCACTGAAGGTCTAGAGTGTGTTTGGGCAGGAACTACTGCCCTCCAGGAACACAGGTGAACTAATTGGTTATTTGGGACAGGGGGGAAGGAGATCTTTGTTGCCTGAAAGACTTCCTGAAAAAGTGTGATAACTTTGTGGTAGAGATGACTTGTCTTCTGTATTACTTCAAGCTTCATTTTGTTGGTGGTCCTAAGCACTTGGGATCAATGCAGTGATTCTTACCACCTTGGAGCTAGATTTGGCAGCTTTTAGAAGACTGGTAAACTACTGTTCTCTGAGCCTGTAGTGCAGTCTGGCATACAGATTGAAAATTAATCAGTTACATTTTATCCCGTCGGTCTGTGTTAACCTCTGATTTCCACTGTTGGTGTCTGGTCTTTTTGCCCTTCTCTTCAACCAGCTCAGGTGTTGGCAAAGCAGCCTGAGCTGTGGGGAAAAAAAGAGGCAGCACTTGCAGAGGCAGAGTGTTGATGTTTGAGGCCAGTGCACAGTTCAGCAGGGCTTCGGTTTCTTGCCTTGTGAACAAAGGGCTGCATGTTTGTGAACAGGCTTTGGACAGGCAGATTTCATGACCTGCATGCAAAGTGCTTGTGTAGTATTTTGTTTGGCCCCCATATTAAGAAAGAAGTGATGAAGTGTTCCCAGCAATTGGAGAAGATGTCAAAAGAAGACTTAGTAGTCGCAAACTGTGTCTGCATCTTCATGAACTGGGAGAAGCCCTGCTTCCTCTGCTTCCCTTCCTAGAAAAATTCTGACTTCAGCAGGCTTGCTAAACCTCCCTCATACATTGTCATCACAAATTAACTGTTATAATCTTTTATTATCCTCAAGGCAGTAGGTTTACATATCCCATACAACAAATTACTGCATTATTTTCTCAGAATATTTAAAATATTCAAGAAAGTATTGAGGGCAAATTAAGCTTTATTTTGGGACCCCAACCTAATTCTGAGCTAAGTCCTTACTGCACTACTGCTTACACTGCATTGTTGAACAGGAGTTCGAACATCAAATATTCAATTTGAAACTGAAAGGAAGATTATGAAGCAGTGGTGATTATGTTTTGGCATTTTGTGTCACTGAATAGCATTTGTGTGCTATGCGCTATGTGGGTGGCTGTGTATTTGCTAAAAAGCATAACTGAACATGAAAGTTTAATTATTTCTTCAAGGCAAATCCTCTCTCCCATGGACTTAAACTTGCGTAAGAAAAATGAAAATTCATAAGGAGTGTAAAAATTGGCTAAAATTAAAAACCATTTATTTTTACCCTATTTATTCATCTGAATAATAAAATTTCCCCATGGGTCTTTGGAGCATATGTGGAATAATTACACTGTAGAAGTGGTACTTTAGTTTAGCTTCTAGAGCTAGGGCAAACATTGTGATTATGCTGCAAGCTTAAGTCTAGGTTTTATAGAAAATCTCATTCAAGGCTCTGTTGCCATCAAGTGCAGAAAACTGTGACCCATGGATTGGTCCCTGTGGGAGCAATTATTCTTTACAGGTTTTTTTTTCCAGCACTGAATATTATAAATGTCAGAAAAAAGTTTAACCCCAGTAGGTCTAAAAGAATGTTTCCGTATCTGCTGGCAAGAATATGAATTTTTAGCTTGCATTTGCAAGCAATTTATGATTAAGCTAGGATTTTTTTTTTAAAACTTGTCTTTATAAACAACTGAAAAGTAACAATGTTGTCTTTTGGATAATGTCTGTATGCCTTGGTGAGGACAAAACAGGAGGGTTGGAGTTGCCAGCTACTACATAATGCAGCGCTACACTGTAGACTCCCTTATTGGTATTCTTGCATGTTGGGTGCAGTGTGAATTGAAGATTAAAAGCTCTTGTCTTCCAGTGGCAGAGGGGGAGAGTATGGAGTCAGCTGATGTTGCTTAGGAACAAGGGTTAGGATCTGACATCCAGTAGGCATGAGTGAAATGTTTTGGTTAACAAGAGGAGTATGTTCATCTCCCAGCCATCAGTCTGTGGAAGGCAGTAGGCAGACTCTAGCGTAAAAATCCCAGGAGCTGATGCTTTCCCTCAGAAGTCTACTTCCCCTTGAAGAGATGCAATGTGTGCGTTCCACCTACTTGATTTACCTTTTTTTTTTTTTTTTAAATTCTTATCAATCAAAGCATGGCCTTTGTAAGGGTAAGGCGGAGTCACCGCCTGGACTCCCGGCAGGGACAGATAAACGAACACAAGGCACACTAGGATCCATACTGAGCGTTTATTACCTCTGCATCTGAGCGGGGGTTCCGCAGTGATTTCCAGATCGAGGCAATAATAAAGCGGGAGAGTCCCTGGCACCGCTGAGCGTCAGTCCATGGCGAGGAACGTCGCAGGGGCACTATGTGAGGTTTTTATGGACTACACACTTGCGTAGCAAGCACACTGAGCTCACCGCTACTTCCGATTCAAAGCCCAGGTATAGCACCGCACTGGCACAGGCTCAGCCACGTGACAATGGGTCAGCATGCCCTGTTGATGCTCCTTTTCCCACGGAACGGTCTGGCTAGCTTCCATCGCCTATCTCCTTGACATTCTTCCACGTTTTCTCATACAGCATTACTCCAAACACACAAAATAATATCTTTCTAGTAGTTAAAATATGCACCAAATTTCTTTCCCCAACCCACTCTATTTTTTCATGCATCTTCTTCAGTGCTGGACATTTATATTTTTGTTAACTATGAGAAGATGGTGATGAAATGGATAGAACTTCCATTATGTGTTCAAAGGCTTTTGCAAGGTGAAAATAGTTGTGAGATGCTAAGAGGGGTGTTATACTTCCTATCGCTGTGAAGTTCAAGTCTGCGAATGAGCAGAAACACCTTTCACTTAAACTGCAGTAAGGCATAAGAGAAGAGTCAATCTCAAATATACTATCCTTAGGACAGGTAGGGTCTCAGATAGTTGTCACCTTCATTTGTACTTGGACTTGCATAGGAGATTGGGGAGGTGTCTTCAGAAATGTTAATGTTCATGAAGCTTAGAGTGACATGAACTGCTTTCTGCATTGGCTAAAGGTTCAGATCAGCCTCCAAAAGTAGCTCCTGAAAAATCCTCTCTTTGCTTTATAGTATGGAGATCTGTTGAGTTCTTCAGATTGCTAGTTCTGTGATCTCTGACCTTTTAAGAATCGTAAGAGACTTTGATCCAAATGTTCAGTGAGATTTCTGATGATGCTATAGACAAAACTGGCTTGATAAGGGACTTGATTAATCTCACAACAGGCAGAGGGAGCAGGTTCACAACTGGTGGCTGATCTGCGCGTTTGTTCCTCAAGGAGATGGGCTAGATCTCCTCTAGGCAGAGGAGATGATTCAAAGGCCCCCTCCTCCTCCATCGTTGAGTTCATTCTTAATCTATCTTATCCTACGGTATATACCATTAAGTCGTGCTGGTTTTATTCCTCTTTCATGGCTTGGAGCACTGAAATTTAGGTGCTTATGATCCAGAATGTAACTTATTTTAGGTGAGATACGGAGTTGCTCAGCTGTGCCGTTAAGCCACACAAGTGGTTTCTTTTCATGCAGCAATGCTGTATCAGAGGCCAAAGCAAGAAAATGCTGTTCTCAACAGAGAAGTCTTTATCTAGAGAATTGATTTCCTTTGCTATATCACTGAAGTCTGTAGTATTAAATTATGAGGTGATTCAAGAGCCTTTTTCCAAAAAATCCTCCAAACTATCTTAAAGAAGCTGAGCTTCTGCTGGGAAAATGTTTTCACTCACTGGTGTTCAGCATGTTTGTTTTTGCAGTTAGTGCTTTGAATTTGTTACGTACTGTTTTGTACTTTTCTAAATCTAAAACATTATTGATGATATTCAAAATAGTCTCAGGTACAGTTAAATAGAGAGAATTTGCTTTTGAGAAATGAAGAGAGGGCCTTGAATTTTGCAAGTGACAAGTTAAAAGTAAACAAATTTTTCTGTTGGGCTCATGCCAAAGGTTATAAAGATCTATTTGTGTGGGCAGATACATACGTGATTTTTTTTTAGCAATTGTGTAGAATTTTCAGTGAAATTTAACAGGTTTTTTTTTTGGAGGAAGAATATACTAGGTTTTGATTAAGTTATGCTTAACATGCTTTTTCTTTTTTTTCTTTTTTTCTATTTTTTCCTAAAATCTGTGCAGCTTTTCCAAATAGCAAAAAGGTAAGAACAAAATATTTGATAACATGCCTGTAGCAAATTGGTATAGCTGCCTGTATTACAAAAGGAGGAAAAGTGCTTTTAAAGTTTTTTTTTGTCCAGTGGGTATAGATCTTCTCTATATCTAGTTTTGTCAAAATGGTAGGTTACATGTATTTTACCTAGAAGTATTCAGGATTGTGGTGACATAAAAGAAAAATGCATTTTTTTTAATAGTCTGGACTTTAAATACATTGCAATCTTTATGGTCTCTGAAAATTCAAGCAGCCTAAAAGAACGACAACAGTGAGAGCATTAGCTCTCATTTGAGATAATATAGCCGCTATCAAAACACCTGCCTCTTTGGGCTTTCCTGTGAATAGCCTTCAGAGCAAGAAGAGTATGACTGTAAGGCATGAGGGAGAGTTGGCATTATAAGAATGATCCTTCCAATACAGGTTCTGAGCATATGATTCTCTGGACAAAATATCCAATGTTTTGTTTGGTCTGTCAGCTCTCAACTGCTTCTTCTTTTGGAGTACACCCAGTGCTTTTTTTTTTTTTTAACATGAACGCTTAAAGTGTAAAATCACAAATACTGGTAATTACATATAGAAATAATTTTTTAAAATTTTGTGATGCATTTTGGTAAACATCCAAAAGTGTATTTCAAAATATTATGGGGAAATAGACAGCCTAGAGAGGGTTAAACATGCTGTGGAGTTCAGGCTAGATCATCAGTTCTTACCTGGAGCTCCGTAGCCTCCTGCATGTTATCCTACTTGCTCTACACAAAATATGCTGCTTCTCTGTAGAACAACTTGACTGTACCTCCATCTTTGAGCATGATCCTTGCATGTTATTTTTAGCTGAATTACTTTGCTCTTTGCCAAGCGTATTCATTCCTTCAGGATTCAGAGTGTGTGTGTGTGTGTGTGTGTGTGTGTATGTATTTTACCTTGCTCCACTTTCCGCCGCTGTTTCATGAGGTGATACAAAGGGGAAAGCTAGGATTATGCCCTTTGCTATTGCTTCAATTCTTTAAAGGCAGCTCAAAAATCAGAGTATAACGATGGGTAGGTATGGACTGCTCAAATATTTTCCTTTCAAACGTGTGAGATGAGGGTTGCACGTTGCAGTTCGTACTGTACCAGGCTGCATGGCTGTGGCCTTCGGGGCCCAGTGGGGAGTGTGTCGTAGCCAGTGGGATCAGTTCAGACCGAGTGTCCTGGTCCTTCACTCCAGCCCTTTCTCCACTGACTGTGGCTGGGGTCAGTCATGCACAGAGCACGTCCCCGGCAGCTGGTCAGCTCTGCACTGAGTCCATCTTGGAGGTCCACTGGTGGTCTCATGTTGATCCTCAACACCTGAATGGGGTGTGGTGATCCAGGCTTACAGCTTCCACACAGCTACAAATTCACGGCAGATCACAGAAGTCACCATCGTCATCCCCTAAAGAAATGCCAGGTCATGGCCAGGTATCCTTGACCTTCTTTTACTCCAGCCACACGTACTACTTAGTCCTCTACTAACCTCCACTAGCCCTTACACCAGAAGTCCCAAGATCCTCAAGATGTCCTCAAGCCCCTGCAGGTACCTCGTCTTGCACCTAACCCAGAGCTGCTGACACTGAAGCCTGGCCACAGCTGCAAAGGCCTGTGGAATGGCAGGGCTATCTACTGACTATTCGTAGTTGAATGCACTGTCTGCACTAAAACATGAGGCACAGGGCTCCTCAAAGCTGGCCGTAGTGAAAACTTGGCTTAAATAGTTGCTTTTCCCTAGAAAGAACCTAGGTGAAAGATTGAATACTGTTGCCCGCTGAGGGGCTGGAGAAGAGAAGTGGATTGGTTGAGCGGTGCCCTCTAGCAAAACTGGGGAAGACAAGACTTGTGCTTTCCTGATATTTCAGGGAGGAAAAAAAGACAAACAGGAAACAAAACTTTTCATGCCATCTTTCATGCATCATGAAGAAATTTAGAAGCAGATATGAATCAGCAGGAAGCATGTGTATTCAGCATGTGTATTCTTACGTATTTTTACTTGCTGGGAGATAGCTTGTACAGGGGCAGCAGTAGTTTTCAGTCCTTACTGTCTCATAAAGGCAGGGCTTCCTTTATTCTTTAGATGTAGCCCAGGCCATCACAGTTGTGTGTATTGGTCTGTACTGGTAGACCATGCACTGCCGTTGTCTTTAACCCTGGGTTAATTCTGGGTCACTCCTAGCAGGTGTGGTGTGTTTCTTTTTTTCCCCTCCTCTTCCATTCTGAAAAAGTATTTTGAGTCCACAAATCATTTATCTTGGTGGCTCTCTTTAGAACTGGAAGAAGGTAGAAATCCATGTAGCTGCTTGAAAAAGCAACTGGGAAAAAGTGAGTATCGGCTGCCATGGAGGTAGCGGGCTTGCAGACATTGCTGGTGGCTTAGAGATTCAAAGAGCTGCACGGTGAGAACCCGGCAAATTCAAAGTATATAATGAGTAGTGGCTTTCTTCTGATTCACAGCATGGCTTTACAATCAGTCTGTAATGCTTTGAAGAGAAAAAAATAAACTTCCAAGGGAAAGGGAAGGGCCACGCAATTAGCTGTTACTCTCTGCTTAGTTGTCTTCTCTAATTCCAAGAGCCGGTGCTGAAAATGGATGATAATGTGCACAATATAAACTGTTGGCCAACTCCTTTGTAGATTCAAGCTGCTCACATCATGCTGGTTCTTGGAGAATATTCAGTTTCATCTTAGCTATAGATTAGGTGTAGCCTGGTGTAGTTGGATGAATTTAACAAGGGTTGCACGTGTGATGTAACTTTCAGCTCTTGTGTATCAAATTCCTGCTCTGATCTCCTTTGCTTTTATCCCCAGTATATGTCGTTCATTACAAGATTGGATGGTGAAGTGAATACGATAGCTTGCAGAATATTTCAGAACTACATGCAGTACTATTTTTTTACTCAAGTGAATAAATATAGCTCAGAAAACTGACAGAGGAATATTGCACTGGAATTTGGACTTAGAAATGCACTTTATAATTGTCAAGACAGTATTTGGTTGAGACTGCTTGGTTGTTAATTTGTTTGAAGTTGACACTTGAGTTGAAAGACTAATAGCTACCTCAGTGCACTGCTCAATTTTAAATCTAATCTGTTACAGAGTTTGGGTACCCAGTGACTGTGAATGTAGTCTGTCATTTTTATAGCTAGTGGGGCAATGCTATTGTTTGGGGATTTGGGGGTTTACTATGCACATGCACAGACTTTTTGTGCATTAATAACTTATACATAATGAAGTTGATTTTTGTGATCTTAAAGTTTTAAAATGTGCATTACAGCAGTTCTTTCTGCTATTCAGGATAATTTATTTAGTGTTAAAGTCCAGAAAACCTGTGTGTTTTCATCATATGAAAAATTAAAGGAAATGTCCAAAAATGTCCAATATAGCTTGTTGTAGCTATAGAGTGCTGGCAATATCATTGTGTTGCTGCTGTATTAATGTGCACATAATCTCAGTTTTTTCGTGCATGTGGTAGACTCTTCTGATAAGAAACAGATGTGTCTTTTATCTAGGATTTGTGGGGGATTTATTGAAAAGTATCTGCTAACTTCCAAATATGATCTTCATTTCCAAAATTAGTAACTTGAAAAGGTAAAGTTTTAATTCATATCAACAATCTGGCTAGCATTATTTCCTTTTTTATATTTCATATTAATCAACTCTTTTATCCATAATAGCTTAAAATATTATTTCGGTAAATACATAGAATATTAGTTTTAATGTAAAAGATGGCATGTATGACTCTGTTCCCACCCCACCCTCCCACACTAGAAAGCTATTACTCTAGAAATTACTGTATTACTTTAGGTTAGCAATAGTCAGCAGACAATTTTTTTTTCTTACTTGCCTGCACCCATTCATTAATATCAGGATCAGGAATACTTGAAACTTGGAGCATAAACCTTGAAATATTCGGTACACTATTTTTTACATAGCTAATGGATGTACCAGATCACTCAAGTGTAAATCAAATTATGTAGCCTATTATGCTTTACACAGGAGAAACAAAATATGAAATATTTTACAATGATGAAAATGCATGTGAATCAAACTTTGTTGTTCCTAAGGGATAAAATTTTGACAACTTTATGAGGTTGCAATTTATTTGTAGGGTGAGTTGGCACATATTTTTGATAAAAGTAATGTTTATATAGCATACTATTAATAAGAATACTTTTTTTAAAGCCACTGGTCTTGCTGATTTGTATTGTTATAACAAAGTGTCTGCTAAACTGCCTGGGCGCGCGCCTCTGTGAGATATACTTATGAACCCTGTATGGTCATGCCAGTTTGAGTTTGAACACCCTAAGCTTTCAATCTAGGCGGAGGAATGTTTTTAGTGAATAATAAAAGAGAAAGCTGTTAAGACGAGAATTTAAAAAACATTTTTCTTTCTCCCAATAAAGGCCTGATCTTCTGCAAGAGACTCAAAAAACAGTACTGGCCTTGAAACTCTCACACTGCCTCTTGCTGCAAAAGTGGTCTGACGTGACTGTCCAAAGACCTATTTTGATAGGAACGAGGCTTTCTTGAACAAAAAACTTCAAATTGTTGTCTAGCAGGACATTGCTATGAAGACAATATTTTCAATCATATTGTACACTTGACTGAATATATATGTTGCTCAAAATTCATGTGAGAAATATAATCAGATATGGCCTTTTGCATGCATGCTACACACTGCTTCTTTCCGAACAAGTTTCATAGAAAAGCTGAAGTGGAAATTCTGTTGCAACCAGGATTGTGTTTTCAGCAGCTGACACCGAGTGTGAAAGGGAGGCTAGAGTTGGATGAAGCTGTCGTACATGCCTAAGAGTGAAGAGTCATGGCTGCAGCTGTAACTTGCTCTTCGGACTCAAAATGGCATTAGACATCAGTTCAAATTTTCAGCTTAATTTTCCACGTCTCTGTTTTCATATCTTGTTTCTTTCACATTGCTTACAAATACTTGGCTGGGAGCCATTTCAGAAATATCTGTGGAGACAAACTATTTCCAAAGAATCAGCTTAATAACTGGTACTTTTTAAATTTTATTTTGTACTTCTTTTTCCTGTTTTGCTATTTTAATCACATCGAAGAGCTAGTCTGGAAGACGGCCTTATTTCCTCCTCCTTCCCTCCCTCTTCAGTTGTATCTTTTTAATCTCTTTGTTTCAGTACAACGTATGGTGGCTGAAAAAAGAAAGCTGTCTCAGTATTCATCCCACCATAGTACTTCTTCCATGCAGTTTCACAGAAATATTGTAGGACAGATTATAATAGGCACTAAAGGATCTGAGAGAGAATGACAGTTCAGCAAATGATAGCGGAAGGAATTTGGTAAAAGGTTTGATTTGCAAGGTAGAGAAGCTGAAAATGTTGAGATTAGAGTAGAAATTTAAAATACTTGAGCTCAGAATTTTGCTTATTTTCAGGGAAAGCAAAAGTAGGTGGACTGTCAGCATTGTGTTTGTCATGTAGAATAGCTCCCACAATGTGGTTTTTATCCGTACTGGACAAAGCTATGTTTAGAGTAATAAAAAGCAATTGAACAAACGTGGAGCTGTGGAAGGGAAAAAATGACGCATCGAAGAAATGCAGAAAAAATGAATTCCAGGCAAGAGCAGTGTACTAAGACAGACGAAACTCTCAAAGTTATTATGGAGTACATCCTTGTAATAGCCAACCACCCTTGACTGTGGGCTATTTCTGTAGCACCTGCAGAGCTCTTGGTGTGGACTTCATGGAAAAATGCCATGTTGCACAGTAGTAATAAGAAATATTTGGTTGATAGAAGAGTTAGCTAAAATCTAACTGGGGAAATAAAATACTTCCGAACCCTATTCTTCCCATTTAGTATTTCAGCTCTCTAAAAATATAAAGCAGTGGCAATCCTTTGTTACAGGGAGAATATAAGATCTCTGAAAAACAATGATTTGAATGGTTAAATTCTGAAAGAAGTGAAGTAATAGGTAGTGTTTTCAAAAGCTTATTTCAAAAGCTTGCTCTGTTCAGTGTTGGAAAGTGCAGAAAGATTCGGGAGAGCTTCCTCCAGGTGCATGTGCTGTCAAAAACTTTGTTAATGAGAGTTTATGCCAGTTTGGTTGGAAGGAGACTAAAAAGGAATACTATTATTTTTAAAATAGCACTAGATAGGCTCTAAAATGCAATTTCATCTGTGGTAAAGTTATTAGAAATACTGATTATGGAAAGTCTGAAAAGTGTAATTTAAAGAGATATGCTGTGTGGCTGAGAAGAGAATGAAGCCCAAGTAGCCTAGCCATATTTTATGTATATTTAAAACATAATACGTATGCATTTCTGCATATATATATAGTGTGTGTGTGTATATATACTTATATATAAAAAAACTATAAAATATTTAAAGTGCCTTTAAACCAGCCCTGATGTAGCACAAGATCTTAGGGGATTTCGTAGCTTCAGGAGTTGTCATTACAGCTATGAAGTGTGTCTCTTCTGAAAGGCTGTTGCAGTGGCAGTGCCCTGTGGGGTTATGACTACCTTTAGAAGACTCTTGTAGTCCCAATCATGCGGTCACAGTTTTGGGAAGATGAATTGTTCCCCGTTTTTCCCTCCTGAAGGTGCCATCCAAGAAGCTGAGCAAGAACTGTTAATTAAACCCTTGAACAGCCGTATCTGCAGAGATGAGAAGGAAAATACCAGTGAGTCTTGCCTTTTATGACTAGTTGTTAAAGTTCAACTTAATCTGCTCTGTGTAGAGGTTATGTTGGCTTTTCCTCTTTGTTAGAGTGAAACTTGGATTTAGTGTGGGGTCTAACCAGCACCTTTCTGTCTTCTCAGCTGAAAGGTGTTATCTGAGAAGAGAGAGGAGGCATGTCTGCCTTGTAAAGCCTACGTTTCTTGCTCTATCCTGCGAAACTCTTGCACACAAAGCCCTGGAGGAGTCTCTGTTCTCTATCTGTTCTTAGTTCTTCCCTGTTTTATTCTCTCACTGACTATTGGGGTAGGAGTGTGTTTTTTAATGAATTTGAGAACTGTGAGACAAAGGAGCATTTTAAGAATGAAGACTATCCAATATGTAAATCATCCAAAACAATGACACCGATGTCTTCCAGGGATTACTGATTTTATTAAGTTACCGTGCTTTCCTGTTACCTGAATTATTTGAGGTTTTAATACTCCCATAAGATTGAGAAAATCAGGCTGAATTGTACCCTGTGAAGTCTGAATTTATAGGGTGAAACAGACCACATTGATTCCTAATAGTTTGTTTAAAGCTGGGAAGTAGAATGCCAAAAGTAGCGTTATAAAGGTTGCTCTTGTTCATTTTAAGCTGCACATCGGTAAATAGGAGAAAGCAGGCCGTGCTTGCTGATGAGGAGAAGACAGTACAACCTGAGAGGGTACTGGAAGCGATAACTCAGATATTTTAGAAGCCTCTCCCTGAATGTTTTCTCATTTCATTATTTTTACATATATCCAAGAAGGAAAACGAGGCTGAAGAATCTCACAGCTCTGCTCTGTGACCAGTCACCTGGCAAAGTACTGAGCAAGGAAGGATAGTGTAGTACATTGCTGAAATTAAATGCAACTCTCAAACTTCTGGCAAAGAAAATATGGCCTGCGACAATGTCATGGTCCCACCATAGGAATTGAGTGAGGAGCTAACAGAGGTCTTTGCCACAGTACTTTGCTCCTGCAAAAAATATTTGTGTGCTATACACAGTCTGTGAATACTGGTTGTCATCTCTCTTGTAGCACTGTAGTTAGGACCATTTCAATTCAAAGAAACAGAAAGCACATCGCAGATTTCAGGACAAGTAGATAGAAATGGGAATGGTATACTGCAGGGAAAATGCCTCAGCAGCATGCAAAGATTTAGTGGGGATTTGGTGTGTGATTCTGACCTGTTGTCATAGAAATCTAGGCAATAAAACAGTAAGTATCCATAATTGTATCCAAAGGTCTTGATTTTCAGAGTGATTAGAGAAAGCAAATGCTGCTCTAAATTAGAGTGAAGGTTTAAGGGGAGATTTTATTGAAAGATACAAAATTCCAAAGGGACTGGGAAAGATAGATGCCTATATAGCTGCTTAACCTAATAGCAAATAGAAGAAAATATAGAGATGATCTTTAGCCAACAAAGAATCTATGTAGAAGTAATTTATATGAACTCTCAGTTCTTGGAAAAGTTCAGTGTGGCATGAATCAAGAAAGCTTAAAAAAAGCAAAGAGAAAAGAAAATGGACAAAAAACATATTAACAGAGTTTTCAGGAAAGGAAGGTGGAAAAGGATAAGCACAAGGATGATATTTCACTTTTAAGAGTGTGGGAAGCTGTAATCAGGATTGTAAGCCTTTATTTATTCCTCATTTTTAGTTAAAGAAGATTCAAATAGAGGCAATAGTTTGGTAATTGTAGATGGCAAACTCAGAAGCCATATGTGCCTGATATTACAGATGATATTCTCTTTATTCTGAATAGAAAAAAGGTAGCTCAGAATATTGAGTGCTTGGTTTTTAGTTTTTTTGTGGGTTTTTTTCCCCTAATTTGGAAGTTGTGTTTGTGGAATTTAGTGGTATTCCCTATTTAAGGATTTATTGCACTTGAGAGTCCTTAGTAAATGAATTAGATAGTGGCCTAAACGTATGAATTTCTCTGAGCCTAGGTAAGCATTGGTGGTCGCTGTGCATCAGTGCATTGCTGGGCAGCCTGAGAGTGCCAATGGGACAGAAGGTGCGGCCTTAATGGAGGCTTTGGCCCAGAATTCATGTGACATGAAGACATTTGTTTAATACTATTACTCTTGTTAATGCATTACCTGCATTAGAGGAACTTGCCCTGGACAACAGTTGTAGGAGAACAGAATAGGAAACCAGTTTATAGTAAGTACTCTTCTAATAATGAAAGTCAACAAAGTTACCGGTTGAGACCTTGTTAACTTGACCAGCTGGGACAGGGATCAGCATATCCAGGGCCTAAGGCTTGGATTAAAACTTAAAATATATTTTCTGTACTGAGCTCTGCCCGGACATGCTAAACAAGTCTCTTCGACCACCTTATGCTTTTCTTTTCGTTATTTTTCTTCTGTGCTTAGATGGTGAAGAACTGCTAGTGGCAAATCCCCGTCTCAGCTGGATCCATTGCTCTTCTGTGATAATACTCAAATGTGCTCCAAAACCCTCCGTTAAGGTCCACTTCCCTTTCAAATCCAATATACAGCTTCTGCAGTTACACTCATTTGGTATATTAAGGTTAAGCTCCAGTCTTCCATTACACTAATCAGATTTGCTTTTCTCTCAAGCCTTTTTTCTTAGTTATTGTGAGGTAAAATAAAGCAGAATGCAACTCAGGAAATTACTAATTAAAGAAATAGGAGAGTTTTGTTTTTGTTTTTTTAAGATCCTTAACACAATTAGTGAATACAAGGAGAGCAAATTTAAACTGCAGGTAAATGCTAGAGTAGGAGCAGTATTCTGGGTAGTCTCTAAACTACAGTTCACCCTTATGTGGTAATTGCTGCAGGTACTGAAAGCAGTTGGAATAAATAGGTGTAACAGTATTTTCCCCAAAAAGCTTTGGATATCGGTAAAATAACTCTGCAAGACTCTCTAGAAAACTCATTTAAGAGAAAAACAGTAAAACATATTATAAAAATAGTAGTGCAAAGAAAAAATATCACCTTTTTAGCTGTTGGTGAGCTTTGTACATCTTGCTCTCGTTCTGACTTTTCGGACTAGCTGTGATGAAGACGACGAAAATCTGCATGATTGTACACTTGGAAGAGAGGACTTGTAGCCATTTAGTGAGCTTTTATTGCATTGATTATTTTGTCAGGAAAGTAATTATACAAAATAGTTTGGCGAACTGCAATTATTTCCATATTGCATGCTTTTAACAAAGGTGCCTGTCTTCAGCTGCAATTAATAGAAACTTAGAAATGTATTCCTCCCACAGAATCACAATTGCGAAGTTTTGTCTTTAAGCCTCTCCTTTTCTATTTTTTTTCTAATGAAGGCTGGTAGAAATAATTCATTAAATGGCTTTTAAAAAGGCCAGGCAAGATGTTTTTCCCAAAGGAAGGCTGGGGCTGGTGTGGGCTGGCAGCTGGTGAGCTCACCCGGTGCAGGGAAGCTGCAGGGAAATCCAGTCATCTGTTCTCATTGCCCAGGCTAAGGGGAAAGGAGAGGTGAGCCTGGAGAGTGGGAAACATACTGGATTCCTTTCAGCCTAAATTATCAAAGGTGCTGTCACTAACATAATTAAGGACATTGGTTTAAATTTTCTTAAGTGCTCTAGTCCCACTGTCACAGTGCCTTTTCAGGAGAATGTCAGCTCTTAAAGGCCAGATTTTTAAAGGCAGGTAAACGCTTGGTTCTAGTTGGATACAGCATGAATCAGTGCTTTAGTATTTTGGGCATGTGGGCTTAAACTCCCAAGATATTTAGCTGCTCTCTGAAGTGACCTTGTATCTGCCCTTCAGCCAGTTGTGATGGAAAGGCCTGCCTAATCAACCAGGAGAGGCATAACGAGGTCCCAGCTGTCCAAAAGGACTGGCAGAAATCTGTGTGGTGTGCCCGTGCGTCCCCTTTGCTTCGTGCCACCTCCAAGTAACGCCTGTCCAGCAGCGCGGGAGGGTATGTGAGCACCCATCTGGGAGCGCTGCCATGCAGCCGAGCGCTAACCCACAACGCTGCAGAACCACATGGGCACTTTGACGTGGTTTGCTAAACTTAACAGCAATTTAAGAATAAACAGCGGCTTTTCTGTGCTCACTTGAGCCCTTTTCTAGTAGCTGTTTTGGGTTACGTTTGTTGGGGCGTGGAGTCCTTTTCAGTTTTGTGTTGCTCTGCGTTTTGTGGTTTAGATGGTTTTATGTTCAGAGATGGCTGATAGCAAATGCGTTGGAAATGAAATGAAAGGAATGGGAAAGGAAAACCGAAGCTAAAGTCTGCCTTGCTCACTGCATGTTTTGTTGAACAGAATCAGGAAGTACCACATGCGTCTTAGTTACAAAGTTTTGCTTTGGTTGCTTTTTTAATGTGAATGTTACTGATACCAAATCTCTTGGTTTGTGAAAGCTAGATATCTCCCCATGATGCTTTATCTGTCATGAAAATTGAGTATCTGCCCAATAAAAAATTATCTTACATCACTTCTCTATTATGAGTCCACTTAACATGCAGATGGCATAAAACCAAAGGAGGTTTTGATAGGATAGGGGAGACACAGGAAATGCTATTTAAAAGCCAGTGACATCTCTGGCAAAGCGTTTGTATTTTCTCCTTTCCTATAGTGATCTTCTGATTAGTTCTATGTCAAACAGTCTCCTTTAGCTCACTG
Organism: Struthio camelus; assembly: GCF_040807025.1. NCBI lineage: Eukaryota > Metazoa > Chordata > Aves > Struthioniformes > Struthionidae > Struthio > Struthio camelus. The sequence continues at coordinate 12,154,256 of NC_090951.1, forward strand.
ATTCTTGCAGATCTTTACTCAAGTATCTGTACTAAGTAATTCTGTCTAGTTTATTATGATTAACTATATATACTTAGCAGTTTAGCAAAATGCTTGTCACTTTACTCTAAACTCATGTGATGTGACCCAACCCGTTCTGACAGCAGAGAGAGTCCGAGCACAGTGTAGAGTTTTAAAGTTATTTGCGGTACTTGAAGGTCTGTCTGCATACAGTATCTGCTTAATCCAGGCTAAATCGAGGGAGCCGTCTTCTGCTCCTGCCACTCTCTCTAATGGCTATTAATAATAGCTGTTCTAGTCATCCTGTCTTCTGACTGAAAATCTATCTGAAGCTTTTGCATCTCATGAGGCAGATCAAAACTGACATTTTTTTATTGATGTAGCTGGTTTCTGTTGAATGCTTGGGGACACATAAAAGTAGCTGAACTCAAAAACTGAAGGGGAAAGTCATTTGTTTGGTGGAATTACCAGCCAGCTGATGTCTGTAGTTAAATAAATAGTGCTTTAAAGAAATATAATTTAAAATATATTTTAAAAATGAAGAAATAAAATTAGGTTTTTAGTTATCAATTGCTTTAATATATCAGGTTTATGTTCTTGAATGTAAAAATTGTTTCATGATTAACTTCATTAAATGAATCCATGATCTAGACAAATCTCATTTCTCTTTCACTTCTCCTCCGTAGATGTAGTAGTAAAAGTGAAAAGCTGTACACATTTCTTTCATGAGAAGATAAATGATCTTTTTTTGCTATTGTCATTTCCTAACTATTTTAATAGCAGTATGTGTCTACAATATAGAAGGTCTTACAGGTGGTTTAGAATCTAGCAAGTCATCGTGTTCTGATTTACACGGGGGGCAGGAAGAAGGGGAGCCACCATGAGGTGCAGACTTTGCTTGTGGGAGATGTCAGGTTGAACTCCCGATAAGGACAGCTCATTTGGCAACTATGGTAATGCTGATATGAGGTCCAGTAACATAGGACAAGTGTTTAATTCATTTGAATTAATGTGATTTTTATGGAAAAGATCTTGTTAAAGAAATCTGGATTTAGTTTTTTTTAATTAGATTACATTTGGTTAATAAAGGTAACTCGATAGATGTAATGTGCTTGGCCTTCTGTAACGCTTTTGACTTGCTATCATACAACATTTTGATTAGTTCTATACAATATTAATAAAGTACAGATTAAATGGATTAAAATCTGGCTGACAGTCAGACAAAAGTACTTATCAGGAAAGAATCATCTTCTAATGCTTGTTCTTTTTTCACAATGGGGTTACAGAGGAGTTGACATTAATTCTGATGGTGTTTGACTTAATAGAAGTGATCTCTAGATCCCAATAAATCATATAGATGTACACCTTTGAGAGCTAGTAGATCATCACAATGATTGGAAATTCATTTAGTAAAATCTGGATCATTTTACCAGCTGAGCTTATTAATACAAAATGTTTTTAATATAGCTAAGAGTTGTCATATGTGTGAGAAGAAGGAATTTAGATGAAAGCTACAGGGTGCTGGAGTTGTGATCTGAAAATAATTTAGAAATAAGGGTTTGCAAACAACTAAACATATCCTCTGTGTAGTGAAATTCTCTCAGAAAGCTAATGAGATTATGTGTGTGTGTAATATGAATCGTATATTTTTTGATATATATTGTGTATATTTTATATAAATGCACACATACACACACATCTCAGAACAAAGGCTTGAATATCTCGAAAGGTGTGAATATAGTCCAAGGTAATTTTTAGGGGTTTTTTTGTTTGTTTTATTTCTTTAAATCTCTCTGTATACTACTTTTATCTGGTGTATGTGAAAGTGGTATGCTAATGTCAGCTCCATTTAGGAAATGAGTGTAAGCAAAAGGAGAATAGTTCACTGAAAGTGAGTGCCTACACACAGAATTAGCCAAGTATGGTCACTTTGATATGTTCTGTTTAGCTTTGATAAGATTGACATGATCTAAGCAGTGGACAGTACTGTGCGGGCTACTTGGACACTTAAACAAAAAAGCCCTGTGAGCCCAGTAACTGTGTGGGGAAGCTGGGTAAATTCAAATGGAGACTAACACACAGAAACATAATAGAAACCATTGAAAGAAAGAAAGGGAAATGATGAGTTCTACCTGTTTACAAAACCAGCACCTTTTTAATGGAAAACCAGCATATTTTGGCAAAGGCTTTTCTAAGTAAGGACTCTTGTAAGTTGAGCATAAAAATCTATGTCTGTCATTCCTCACCTGGGCACAAGGAAGGACAGATAGTTGCGGTCAGGACACTGGGGTGGGCAGGATGAGAAACCTTCACCCTTCCGAGAGCTGCTTTTGGTGCTGATCAGCACTGCTGACAGAGCAGAGAAACTGCATCGTTCATCAGAAAACTGCCTCCAGCCCATGATTTGGGTCGTTGCTTCTTCTCCTTTCCTTGGGCTCTTTGGTGCTTGCGGGTCATCGCTGCACTGCTGGCACCAGCTGCTGCCACTGCACCTCCTCGCCTGTTTGTATGCTATCGGCTTACTGAATCCAACAAGCGATGTCCACTTGTCCGTAGAGAGATGGAAGGTACAATGCGTTAGTAAAAAGATAGTTGCCAGCTGAATCAAGAAGGATTTCCAGCATTTTTCATATTCCTGGCAGAACCTGTGTCTTTGGCTTCCTGGACTCTGTTGGAGCTGCTCAAGTCCTGTCGCAGGGATTTGCAAGGAAAGAAATAAGTTGTGAGAATTGCAGTAGATCAGCTCAGTGCTGCTTGGCCTTAACATTACAGTCTGGGGCATGCTTTGAGGCAGCATTAACATGTAGGGTTTTTTTCTCCGTTGTCTTCAGGGATGTGATTGCTTGTTAATCTGAAGTCAGCAGGAAAGCACAGCAGACCTCGTGGGGTTAGGCTGGTAGCTGCCGTCCTGCAAGTATTGCCTCTGTGTGTTGCCCTGCTTTCCTGTGTGCCTTCATCTTTGTTTAGGGAGAAGGAACTGTGTTCAGTGGGTAACAAATCTTCTCCATAAAGAGAGCAGAGGGTGCCATTTTGGCGTACGAGCATGACAGTGCCTCCCAGCAAATGTGGCTTTGCTATGCAGTTTCACATCTTGACACAAGCTCTAAGTATACATGCAGCATGAGGACAGCACTTTTTCTTTTGTGTTTTGACAGATCCAGGAATTACACTGTTGGCCAAGTGCTAGATTCTTGTTATAATTGGTACTAGTGGAGGCTCTGAAGGGCCGGGAGTGAAGTCACTGGAACATTCTCACAGTTTTAGGCATGCAGTGAAATGCTACACTCATTTATAGTTGGTTGATGTCATCTTTCTAATCCTTATGGCTTTAATTCTTTCTAATAAAAGCAGTAAATGTGCAGAAACTGATGAGCACTGAACTGGGCAATTTCCTGTGTGTCACTTATGAGCAGGCAAGTGAAGTTGTCAAGCCTTGCATGACAGCTTAAATTGTTAAGAGTCCTGTTAAGGCTGTACTTTCTCTTACCTTCCACTCAAATGGTTTTTCTTACTCTGACGTGTGGAATAGGGGAACCATGATTAGTGTTTGTTCTTGAGACTGAGGATGGAGGAAAGCAAGAGCTGCAGAGGTGTTAAAATTATCTCTGCTGAATGTATCTTGTTCCCCATGGCTGGTAGTCATTTCTGTTTTGTAATTTGCTTATTGTTTGAGAGTTCTTGGAAGCTGAAATTAGTTAATGTGTTTTTAAAGCTTTATTCTTGTGAAATCAGCTTAGTAAAATTGTCCAGGCTTGCGAGGAAAAACCTGTATGTTGGAGTTTGCAGGACCACATGCAGGGCAGTGTACCTTCTGTTGTGCTTTGCAGATGCTCTCAGGTTCAGTTACATTGGATTGACGTTAATCTAGCTTTCTAGTCTGTTGGGAGAGAAGATTGTTGGACACTCAACAGGTTAATCTGGACACCTTCAGCCGTATAATGTTAAAGTGTTGATTTTTTTTTTTTTTTTTTTTTACTCTGGGTCTTTTTCAAAGACTTATAAGTCCTCTCTAGATTTTTATAACAGATAGTTCATAGCCCCAAGAGTAGCTCCTTGGAGTCATCTATCTCAGGCTTGGCTCTCAAAAGAGTAATTCCACTGGATTGAAGAGGCAAGTGTTTGAAATTCAGGAGACTATAAAATTGATTCTTCCATAAAGAAGTAATTTGTGGTAAATGGTGTAGTCCTCTAGGCAGCTATTCACTCATTTTATATGGCCAAGACCCTTGAAACATGGACACAAAGATTAGAGAAGGACATCTCTGATCTGTCATTTATCTGCAGTAGCCAGGAAAACTTTTCTTCTCTTTTGATGAGTTAGTATCTAGGAGCAGACCCAGGCAGACATACAGTCTAGATTTCTGAGAGAAAGAAAATTTTTTTCTTGGTATAGGAGGGAAAAATGTAGTTTCAGGAAAAATTTGGTGTTCTGGAGTTAACTAGATGATTTTGAAACACTTAACCAACTCTCCCTTTCTGTATTACTCTAGTGGACTAGACTCACTCAGCATGAAAACATATATCTGATTTGTTTCTACCATATGTCATTTCTGTTTCTGGTATTGGCCTTCCTAATGTCCTTGTTGCGCACTTGTCTAACAACTAGAGATCTTGGATATTTCTTCTCATTTAATATTGTTGTACATGCTGTCCTTAAATATATTTGTCCATGGCCTCATAGAGGAATGCACTATGATAAGGGGCACTAAAGAGATAGTAACTTGGTTAGAAGGACAGGAGATGCGAGAAGATATGTTCCCTTTTATCTGCATGTGACTAGTGTTGGCACTGCTAGACTCCTGACATGGTGGGACAGCAATTGGATTCCATACATGACAAATTTAAGATTTTTTTTTTCCTTCAAGGTAGATATATTTAATCCTTTGAAAAGTAAGGAGTGTTCTTGATGAACCTTGATAAAGCACATTGAACCAACATTTATTCTTGACATCTGTTAAGTATGAATACTGAAATACTCAAAATGACCATTCTAGACATTCTCTCTTGAGGAGATACAGTTCACATGGTCTTCATAATGATCTGTTGTTCTTTTTATTTGATGAAAACATCAACATTCAGAGCACTTAGTAAAATAGAGTCCCTGCCGTAGGAGTTTGTTCTATGCAGGAGTAGGCCAAAAGGGAAAAGAGAGGAGAGGATTTATGTAAATCAGACTATGAGGCAGCTTGAGTTTTGTTGCGTGGATGTTTCGATATTGTTATGTTCAGTGACTTTTTCTTACGGCACCTGTGATGTGAAAACATCTTACTATCAAAATTTAAGTGTTAAATATTTTTGAGGGAAGGCTTGAAGTAAACTGAAATATTGGCCATTCTGTTAATCTACCTGAGCAGTAGAAATCGGCTTATGAAAATTAAATTCAACATACCTCAGTCATAGTAATAAAATGATACACATTTTTTTGAATATTGTAAAGTACAATTGAATAGGCAAATTAAACAGGCTTCTGCTATAAGGTTGTTAGTTTCTGCATATCATACTGAGAACACTGAAAGCAGTGAAACCCTAAGACGGAGAACTTCCTGTGTGATACAACTAACATGCAAGAGTTTAGAAATATTTTTTATAATTTATTGAATGTTAGGTTGTCTCAGTGAGAAAAAAGTATCCATTGTAATAACATGCTATTTTAAAGACTGGATTACTGTATGATATTAAGTGCTCCTAACCAGCTAATTGTACATGCTGTAGTTCATAAAGAAATGATTTTTCCCATATTTGTGTTAAAAATTACCTTAGCTACAGTAAAGAATAGTTAAACTTCCATCACTTTTGTATTTATAACTCTGAGCCTTCCATTAATGCGGATAATGGGAGTTGGCTGCAGTCATCCCATTATGTTCATCTGCCACCATCAGCCAGAGCAATAGGGATGCCCTGAACATATGAAACGTGGTGGCTCCTGCAATAGTTAGAGCATCTCTTGACTCATGTTATTTCCTTAAACAAGTAGAGAAGGAAGTAGGAAATTCTGTACAGATGTCACCTTATACTTTCTCCTTAACTAGCAGGTTGTAAGTAATCTTGTGCTTTGAGTTCAAGAAGTTTGAAGAGGTACAAGTTTAATAATAACAATGAAACTTTTCTCTTTATTATGGTCAGTTACAGCTAATCTCCTTTTAGAGTTTTAGCAGGGATTTATAGGGATTCATTTGTGTTTTAGGCTTGGAGATTAATTAAGTACCTTTCTACTGCAAAGAAGAAACAGAGAGAGAATTGGCTCAAAGCTAAAACAAGATTCCAGTACTAGCGCATATATTAAACTTCCTTTTATTTGGTTGTCACCCCAGTAGGAATGATTAGTGGGTTGTAAAGAAAGAAAATGTATTGCATTACATCTATTAAAGCATGTTTTATATGTAACAGTAATTAAAATATAATTGAAATCATGAGTTCTTCTAATTATTGGCTTTACATAATGCATATTTAAAGAGTGAGCATCTATAAATGTGTCCTTTTTACACATCCAGAAATGGTTTGCTGGCAGCATTTTAATTAAAGATGGATTAGTTAAAACGCAGTTTAATCATTCTGTCATCAAAGGATTTAGACCTCATTAATTAGCTGTTGATAAATAGGTTTAAATTACAAAAAATTTAATTTAAAATATGCCAGCTGAGATCTAGAAGTATTATAGTTAGAAATGGAGCAATGAGTCTTAGAAAATTTCATGCCATCTCTTTCTGTAATATTAGATTAAGTATGAAATTTAGACCACTGAGAACTTAGTTTTGTATTACTGCTAATGCATATGACTCCGAGTGGACTTTAGAATTGATGAAGAAATAAAAATGAGACCTTCTTTAATGATCATTGCTTTATGCTATTGCTTTGTACTGTGGCAGTGGGGATCTGTGTTACTCGTTTGTGTACTTGGTGAAGATCGAAAACTCGTTTGAAAATCCCTCTGCCGTAGGAAAGGGATGAGAAGAAATCCCGGGTTCCAGGATTTAGCGCCTCCCAGTGGTTGTGCAGGCGCAGCGCAGCGAGAGCTGGTGCTGCTGTCGGCTGCCTCAGGGCAGTGGGTGGGGAGATTCAGGCTTGCGGGCAGGAGCGTGAATCAACATACTGATGCTAGCACAGTGCAGAAAAAGGACACATTTTCCCGTCTTAAACTGTATGCTGTACTGGGTTCCCCTTGATATCGTAGCTGAATCACCCAACTTAAGATTGGTTGAAGACTGCCCGTTTTACTTGCTGTTGCAATGAACTCCAGAAGTGTATGCACGGTCCGTTTTCACTACCAGCTGCAGGTACAGTTGTTCAAATTATTTCAGCTCCGTCATTGCCAGACTGCATCATAGCTGCAGTCACAGTGACAGCAATCTCATGTCCTGTTTCTACTTTTTCCGTCTGTTACTTAATGGTGGTAGTTCTTTCACTCAGTAGAGCTCTAATGTAATTGTTTGCATAAATCTTATTTTTATTTTCTCTGTCACAGTCCCATTGCAGATTTAGCAGGAGACATGCTCTTCTGTTGACAGACAGTATGAAGTTACTACAGGTTGAACTTTTACATATGGAAAAGCAGAAAGTCATGTAGACCTGGACTTGCAAGTTTGTTGGAATAACATTAAAATCTTTGCCATTTAGTACTATGGATACTTCAGCCAGCGTAATTGCTAGCAAACAGTAACTGCAAAAATTTTAATAGTTGTCATAATATTTGAATTCATAAGTCAGCCAGTTTTTAGGTAGATGAATCTAGCAATTCTGACAAATCACAGATGAATTTTCCAAGTAGAATTAAGAGTTTCAGAAAAATAATAATTTGACAACCATACTTGAAGACTTCCTTAAAATGCTCTTTGAATGCTAATTTAAAGATTGACTTACTGTAAAGATGTATATACAGAGCACTCTAGCAACTATCCCATCTGTAGGGTACCTGTTAAGTTGTCTTGCCATGCTTCTGAATAAGCAGCAGCAGTATGTGAGGTTATAGATCTACATAATCATTGTTTGCATCCAAGCATTCATAACGAAATGGGTTAGCTGAATTTCTGTGAAAACGTGTCATTTGGTGAATTTTCAGAGCGAGATAGAGAAATGTAGCACCAGTGGAGAGTTAGATGAAAGGCAAATCAACTGGAGGTGAGTTTGAGAAGCTCTTAGAAATTATATCTATTAAAAGGCTTGCCCTTTCCTCATACTAGGGGGGAAAAAAAACCAATTTAGGCCCAAACAGAGCTGTTAGTCTCTCTGAACTCACCAACCCATGTGATTTATCCAAAAAGATGAAATATCAGCTAATATCATATAACCTCTTCAATTATTCTGTATGTAAGACAGGTAATTTATAATTTCCAATTATGCAATTAAAATGCTAATTACCTCTAACCTAAATTCTCAGTTCTTGAGCTGAGATTACCAGTTACTTTCAATCATTTCAAATCGTATATGACAGTGCTGAGTTTGAATTATTTATCGACTTTGTTTAATGTGTCTTTGGTTTCAAGGTGTCACTACTGGCTGGTGAAATGACTTAGCGGGCTTTGTTTTCTGAAGGCATGGCACCCTTGTGATCTGTCATTCTATATGCTTTAAAGGTGTCTGCATTTTGGGGTGATCTTACCCTCTGTTCTTGCCCCGAGCTCTGGCTAGTCATCTATGTTAGTAAATGAAGTTGCACATTTAGAAATATCAACATGTATTTTTGATTACAAAGCTGAGATGATTCACTTCTATACTGTTTCTGTGCAGTTTTTCCTTATTTCATAATGTGAATTCTGCATTACATTAATATGCTACCAGTTCCATATGTCATACCAGCTTACTGCAATTCTACTTCTTCTATCCCTGCTAAACTCAAATAATATTTTTGTCTTCTACGGACCTATTATGATCTAGAGTTTGCTGCAAGGAAATAAAAATAACTTAGTTTAAGAACAAGCACCAGAAATGTCAAAAATTAGAACAGAAGCTAGATGTTGGGATTCAGAAAGATCAAGATTTTTCAAAAAACAAGAAATATTGCTTCTGTTTGTACGTAATAGAAATTATGGCAATTTTGAACAGACCTACTTGAATGTATAGCTGCTTTCAGTATTTTTGGAAATCCCGTTAGCTAGTAATAAGCTCCGGTATCTCTGCTCCATGAACATGCGCAGCTACCCAGCCAATGATTTGAATCTCTAAGATTTTCCATTAGAAACAGCATAAACAGTCAGATTTAACAAGTCTGTACATAGAAGCATTTTTGTTTCCTTTTGTTGATGGAACAGTAAGTTCTATTCTAAGGAATTTCCAGCGACGTGGTCACTTAGATTTTACAAAAGCAGTGATGTTATTTATTAACTATGTTGTCTCTGAGCTGTAGAAGAAACCTTTGCTCATTGGCATGCAGTGCTAATACTACTTCTTCTTATAAATGCTTGTAATACACCACTTGTTCATGAACAGTAAACTGGATTATTTCTCCTACCCTTTCCCACTCCCCTTACTTATTCTTTCTCAGTGAAGCACTGAGTTTTTTCTATGAAAAGAACCTCGGACATGTTTGCAGTGCTGCATAAACTCAGCGCGCTGTTGTAAGCTACTTGAAATTAGCATTAGATAAGCTAAACCTCAAAGCAGCTGGTTTGCTCACAGAAAACAAATAAGATTACCCAAATAAATTGTTGAACAAAGAAAACTGCTGTTTGTTTAAGAATCTCAGTGTGGCTAGTGTGGGATTAAACAAAGTATTGCTCGTCTGGATTATATACTCACTGGCATGAGTTGTTAGCCACTCTAACTGGCACTGCCTCTTCTTTACTGCATCTGCAATTCTTCCGGCTTAGCTTGTTGCTCAGCATGTGTTTCAGATACCATGGGCATTGAGTGTGGATTCACAATTACGTGTTATTTGGGCTTTACAGCTTCCTCATGGGAACGCATACTTAGAGATCTAAATGATCAAGATAGGGGCTGCCAGTGGTGGTATAAAAAGAGAGATCACTTTTGGAAAACTTAGCCTTTTGCGAATTATTTTTTAAAAAGCTTAATGTTTTAGCCTGTCTCATGTCTAGTTTGGATATTGACACCATACAAAAGCATAAGGGCACGTTCTAGTTATAATTCAAAACTAATTTAGTCAATAGATAACTAATAGATATTCACCTACTTCTTCCAACTGTACTCATAAAAAAAAAAAAAAAAAAGAAAGAAAATCCTCCAAGTTCTGTATAGAACTTCCTTAAGCTACTATGGCTTCCAATTTTATAGTTCAAAACCACCTGCTTGCATTTCAAGACAAGTCCCAAGGGCTGCTTTCAGAGAAAAATATTTTTGAAATGTGTAAAGGTTTCTTTTTATTAGGCGGCAACTTTCTCAAAGGTGCACTGAGAAATTATTGTGATCTGAAACATCCTCAAAGCAGGGAGTGATCACTTGTGAAACAATTTTTAAATAAATATATATTTTCAATTTAAAAGCCTTAATGAGATATTGACCCATGAGTGTCTTTGACTCTTCTGTTTATTGCATGCTTCACCAGGGGAGTTACGTTTATGACAGCTGATCTCGCTGATACAAAATCTAAAAAATTGGTTTCTGAACTGCTATTAGCCAGCAGGTGTTCTTGAAGTGACTCTAGTGTCTGAAAATAGTGAACAGGGTTATTCAGTGCTTCTAGTCCTCCTTCGTAGGAAACCTTGAATGATTAGTTGTTGATCCGTCCCAAACTCGTGCGTACCTGAATTCTGCAAAGCTTCACTGCCGTTACTGTCTAAGGATGTGAGTCTGGATGGAGGGATTGAAACATATTTTGGACTGGATTGTCATTAAGCATTCGTCTTTTTTTTACTGCTCAGAATAGTGATATTTCTTTGTTTTCTGCAATTAAATGGGAATTCCAGATGAACGTGTGTTTCCCTGCAGCTCCCAGAGAGTGTATGGCGAATGGAGGAATTGGGTGACTTCCAGAGGGATTGGTAAGGACCCCCCTCTCCATAGGGACGCGATTTCGTGTTCGATTCTCAGCATCATACTACGACCTTTCGTCACCCGGCAGCTTCTTGGCATTTTCCTTTCCACACTAGGGAATTATTTCAGTTTTTCTGTATCCGTGCCTTTGATGAGGATTCTGGCTGAGTGGATGAAAAAAGAGGCAAGAACAAAGGAAGCTGATTGATCCCGATGTTGTTAGACTGGTCACAGTTGGCCTTTTCTTGTTGCTAGTGAAGAGGGAGCAGATACCGGTCTTCACTGTTCGTAGCAGGAGCTAGAGTCTGGGGATTTCAAGGTGAAGAGGAATACTTTGTTGAATGAAATTGTGTATATGTTCTTCCCCCAAGTAATCTGGGAGGATAATAACGAGTATCACAGAGAACATTATGATATCCGCTCAGTAAAGTGAAACTTTAGCAAAAATTAATGGGAATGTGCATGCAGTACCTGTTTGCTTTCTACATCAAGACTCTAATTCAGCCTGAAGAATCTCTGAAAAACCAGAAGAGTGTCATAGGCTGCGCTGGCTTTTCAGCTAGATAGGCTTTTTCTTCCTCTTTGAAAAAATGTGTTGTTAATTGCAGCTGAAGAAAATCTTCCTATCTGAATTCAGAGTAGAACCAACAGATTCAGAAGATGCCATTGAGGAATGTTTCAGGCAGTTACAGAAACTAGACTTAAGTTTTTGATAGGGTCCTTTGTCAGATATCCTTGCCACTTTCTGTTCCCTCTCTGTTTTTCTTTTCTCCAGGCTTACTGCATTTTCTCTCGTTGTGTGTTACCTGTTTTGTAAGACTTAGACTAGAATAATTTATTGGATTTTTATTTGGAAGATGAAACTCTTTGATGCAGAAGTATCTTGGTTTTGGAAGTGAATAGCTGAGAAATATAAAACGTGATTTCATTCTGGATATTTGTTGTAGCTCAAAAAGAGCCAATTACAAGAATTCAAATAGAGATTACTTGATTACTTCTCTTGGGAAACAAAAATCACACTCTGACGAGTGCCTGATGAAGACAAAGATCTGAAAATAAGCTAAAAGTATCTGGGGAAGTTATTGCAGACTGCTTCTGTCTCTCCTACTTTATGTGCCTTTGTTCCGTCATTCCATTTAAGGTAGGAAAACTGTTAAAATGGAACTACCTTACTTGATTCAATTCCCATTTGGGTCAGAGATCTGACTGGAATTGTCAGGATATCTTAGATGCCAGGAGAGATTGGGTTTGAGATGATCGTAAACCACAAGCAGTAAGAGCATCATGGTAAGAGGGAGTCTCATAATCTACAGACAGAAAGACTCTCCATGACTGGTTTTACTTTAAACAGATGGATTAAAAGTTGCAGCTTTTTTAGCATTTTGGGGGTTTATTTAAATGCATGCAATACTCCTTCAAGATCTCAAAAATACTGAGTGTGTACTTTTCTGTTTTTCCTAATGACAAAGAACCTATTATTTCTGAAAGGTGAGTTTTCTTGTGTTTTAAATCAGCATTGTCAATAAAGTAGTCAAGACTAGGCAGAGCTGTGGGGCTAAGATTACCTGATGCCTCAGTGTATTTGTGAAGATGGAGGCAAAGCACTTTTGTTAGACTTACCTGAGCATTAACAGGGGCTAATGTTTGCCCTTTTTTAAGTGAATGGAAAAAATGGCAAGTTTTTAAAAATGATCTTTGAACTGTACATGTGATTAGTGAATTGTAACTTGTTTAAAAAAATTGATGTTCTTGGAGGAAAAAACAGTATGTTACCTTTATGTTAAAAGAGTTGTTTCTAAGCAGTGAAAAGAACGTTCCAACTCCAAAGCTGTATGCAGTAAAAAGCTAACGTTTGACATGCCCATACAGCATTGGCTGATCTGTATACACTACTGAGATAATATGTGAATGCTAAGTAATACATACACCCTCTAGGGAAATACTGCATGAAACATGACAGGAAGCTTTGAAACACATGCAAGAGGAAAGAGGTCTTTGACTCTTGTATCTATGTGGGCTGCGTTAGAAATTCACAGCGAATCATCCAGCACCAACATAAAACTGCCTAAACATATGTATCATCCAGTCAGAAAGACCAGGCTAAGTTCAAGATACAGTATTGGCAATGTGTGTGGCACTTCAGATTAAATGATATTCTATCCAACTGTTTCGGACTTCTCGCTTTTTTTATCTCACGGATAAAGAATTTTGTAGTGCATAGGCAGAGAAATGCTGGCATGGTGAAGTTTAGTGGCAGCATTTGCATTGACTTCAGTGAAATCAGGGTTTTAACTCTGAAGTACAGGTGACTTCTAAAGTTCTATGTATGCATTTTTCAGCTTTGAAAAGCCAGCATTTACCATCAAAGGGTTATGTGATACTTCACTTAAATCTTGCACATGTTGTACAAGAACGTTAGCTGTCTCTGATAGCAGTGTTGAATTAATTGCCAACTCCATGAGCACATTTCTGACAAGTCGTAGCCTGAAAAAGTAAATTCAATGATGTGAGTAGTTTTACTGCTTCTGGTGGAAAACACGTTACCTGGTAAAGTTATGCTGTCTGCAGCTCAATCCCATTAAAAACCACTTCTTACTTGCTCTTAAAAAGAAAATCTATAAATGTTTGATGAAACAGTCAAGTTTCCTCTTTCAGAAAACAGAAATGAACTTCAGCCAACAGCTGGATTATAAAGCATGTCTTAATTTATTTACCACATTTTATTGCTAATCTGGGAATACAGTGAAAGGTGACTACTATTACTCTGCTGCACAGTTTCATATAAATTTCAACCATGAATATGCGATCAGTTGTCATATGGTAAAATAAACCCTGCTGTCTCTGCATCACTGATGATGGAAGGATGTTTACAACCTTCATTATTTCATTTTTAAAGCTCTTTAGAAGGTTACTGAAAGTTGCTGCGGAGAGGAGATACAAATCGTTTAGTGTAAAGGGTCTATAAAATGCAGTGAAAGTTACTTCCTAGAACATAACTATACCTGCTTAACAATATAATACAGCCTTGTGCGAAATGCTGGTGTACAGTGTCTTGTGGAGTATGCCTTGCATACAGGCAAGCATGCTGCGGAGGAGCAGGTCAGTAACTTTGTTTCCCTCTGAAAAGCCCCTTAGATGAGGAAGTGTCTGCATGAGAGCAAAAGGCAGTTTATAAAAGTTTCATTCGCCAAATTCAGTGATACTTCTGCTATGCGTGCTCCATTTCAGAGTTTCTCCTTAGCGTCCCTGTCATTTGACCTACTCTTCACAGTTACAGGTTTCTAGGGCAATACAAAATTAGCATTTCTATCTCGTAAAATGACCACATTTGGAGCAGAAGAAAAATCTTGTAAGATGTGTCTCCTTACAAAGTCAGGCAGTAGTCCCTAAATGTAGGCTTTTCTTTTTCTTGTCTGATTAATTTGTATGTTTTGTTTTGTTTCTCTTGAAATGCTGTCATTCAGTATAATTTTAAAATCTGATTTGGATTTACAAGTGTGTAATGTCTTCAGTATCCTTCACAGAATTTGGACTGTTCTGTGGATTGCTACTGCAGAAGGACAGAATCACATCATCTCTATTCTTTGAATAGCACCATTATCACTCTGTGTTAATGAAATGATTTTAGTATTACAACAAATGAGTTTTTCAAATCCATTCAGTATTAAAGGGAATTGGATTGTAATTAGAGCATATTTCAAAAAGAACAAAAGGGTCCATGATATGTGCTTAGCTCTTAAAGCACCTAATCCTATATTAATTGTGCTTCGGGCACAGCTACCCTCCTGTGAAGAGAACTTGGACAGTAAAGATAAAAATGTTCCAGTACTTTTAAGGCCAAACGGCTCCTCCAGCAGGATGGCATTGCAATGAGAATAACGATCGAAAGTGCCTGGCTGCTTTCCCTCCTCTTCCCCATCCCTCAGGCGCAAAAGCAAACACTGAGGTCTCATAATGCTCGTCATGCGTTGTTGAGGACTCAGCTAATATTATCACAGTATCTGCTTGCTGTTGGGATTTGATCTTTGCTGATTCTTCCCATTTGGGCAGGGGAAGATCATAGTAGTATGTAAGTATTTCAGTGTGAAATTGGGTAGTCTCATGTTTTCTGTGTGCATATCCTGGTATGCACAGAAAACATGAGACTCTGCATTTCAGCGGGAACGGTAATGCTAGTAGAGCGTGCCTGCCTTGATGTGGTGGCAGAGCTCTGCTAGTTTATCCAGAGAGGACAAACCACTCTGTCAGATGCAGTTCAGGCTTCTCACACCGCCAGGGATGTTTGGTTTAGACAGGCAATCACAGAGGGTGTCAGTGAGATGGGTAAAATGAGAGAGCTTCTGCTGAAATTTGTGGAGGTAAAGCTTGGCCTAATGTGGAGAGCTCTTCCCCCAGGCACAGCTCACAGTGGCACCCCTCTAACTAGCCCTTCGTTTTGGGGCTGGTCGAGGCCAGGCATTTCAGGCAATGCAGCACCAGCTACCTTTGCACCCACCCGGGAGCTTTCACTGGTGGCAGGTTGGTTGGACTTTACTTTCACTGGATCTCCAGGCCACGGGTGGAAGGCAGCAGGGTGGAAAATACAGATTGTGCATGTGGTTAGGTCCCTGAAATGCCAGCAGGATGTATTTTTCTCAACTTCACTATAGATAGTTTGGCCATTATTTCAGCATTTGTTTACCTCTTATCGTTGTATTTGTTCTAACAACCTTTTGTCGACAGTATTTTGCCTTGCTGTGCTGGATTGCTAAAGAAAGCAATTTGCCGTTTGCAGCACTGAGCTGCACTCTAGCACCTCGTCTTTGCTGCAGATTTCCATAATGGGCTTCCCAGAAAGCACATGATGGGTTGCAAAATAGTTGAACTGTGGCTCTAGGTGAATTTGAGTGCTAAACTGAGCCAGGAATTTGCACTGACACAGCTGTACTGAAGCAAGACTTGCTTCCCCGCCATCTTGTAGTAGTTTTGAATATATTATTAATTACCAATTTCTTTTTTTGCAGCCTTTTTCAGCACTATTGCTATGCTCGAGGTGGGATGCGCCATACTTCCTACACTTGCATCTGTGGCAGGTAAGCTGAGAGTTTATGCCAAACTGTTGCAGTGTTTACTATCGATTTCCCACTGGATATACATAAAATTGTTTTTTAGGCACATAATGTGTTTGTAAGTGCCAGCAGAGTGAGTTTCAAACTACTTCATCTGGAAGAGCAAAGGGAAGGTGGCTAGTGCTGTGTCTTAATGAGAGAGCTGGTTTACAGACTGCTGCACCCAGGAGATGCCGCGACGACTGCTGCCATTGCCAAGATCGTGTTTATGCTCACATCTGTGCTGCAATTGGCTTTTTTATTAAACAGCATTATGAAGAAGGGTTTTAGAGCTATTCTTTGTTGCTCACAGAATACTTTCTTTGAATTATGCCCTAAGTATTTCATATTGTTCTCAAAATTCTTTCCCTCTGAAGTTAGGATGCAATTAAACTAATCTTGGAATTTTGGAATTTTTTGCTCCATCTCTCTTTGCTTGCTGAACAGCTGGTGTTGGAACTATTGTATTTTGGAAATTATTACAAAAATTATCCATGTAATTGTAGAAATGCACATTTTTAATTTGCAGAACTGGCAAGAGTATACAATACATGTTGAAGGACGGTCATGTACTTTGTGCAGAGGTTAGTTTTATTCTTTCAGTGGAATAAATCTACTTGGTGGTATAGGACAGTCAGATGAGGTGTATATGTTGCTATATATGCTCCATTTGTAGATCTACTGCTAGTCACAATCTTTTGCCTTACGCTGAAGTCAAACAGACCTATAAAAATATTTTTTAAGATAATGACAATGAAGTTATATTGCTTTGGGGGTGATGAGAACAATTAGCATCCCTCCTTCTGCTGTTTACTCAATTGGTTATTCCCAATTTATTGGGAAACAATAGATTGAGAAACTGTAAATACAGTTTCCCAGTTTATATGTAAAATTTGAGTAGGAGCATGAGCAGTTTTATGGCAAATTGTGCATCTGGATTGTCTGAAAAATTTCCCCTTTTAAGTACCATCATATAACTTGAGAATTAGCATCTCATTGAAATGAGACATCATCTCTGTGGTGTTGTTACAGGCTGAGATGGTAAAATCAGCTGTTTCTGTGTACGTTTTTTTTACAGTCAGACAGGTTTCACGTTTACTTTAAATTAGGACCTGTTGTGCGGGATCTGATTTAGCATACAGCAGCTGGAGACCATCGATGGTGTCTCCAAACCTACGGAAACTTCTTCTATACGCTTTTAGCTGGTCTTTGTGACCCTGCAGGAACAGGCTGAACTCTTTATATGGCTGAAAAGCCCAGGACTGGCATTACATGATGCAGCGAACCTCAGAGAAGGGAAGCCCCCCCCCCCCCCACTACCAGCAGTTCAGACCTGGGTCATGACAGGAGCTCACTGAACATCCAGCCCCATCCCACCCTATCCCATTCCATCCCACCATGCCAGAAGGGCTTAGCAGCCTCCTTCGTGTGCTCTGCAGGCCTCAGTTGTCTACTTCCCCTTATATGTGGGGCTTCACGTTACTCAGACGCCATTGTGCTGGGACAGAGCATTGTATCCTGCCACTGTTACTAAAAGTAGAGACAAACTTGATTTAAGAAAAGCATCTTTAGGATACAATATGAAGGTCTTTGCCAGTAAATTGTTATATTGTTATATTTGATGTATAATTGTTATATTCTGATGTATAAAATTGACCTGAGCTATTTTGAATTAGGTCATAATGAAATGACTGTAAGTAGATTTAGTTGATGGATTCAATTAACATCATAACGAAAAATAATAGGCATTTTTTATTGCAATGAAAACTTTATGCTTTGTAAATATTATACTTTGCTGCATTTAAGATTAAAAACAGCCTTTGCAATTAGGGTTTTGAATAGTTAGGTATTGTTGTATTCATGCTGAGTTTTGTGGTTTTCCTGATGTTTACAACTGTAGTATTTTGACAGGATCTTTCCTTTTTAGATTACAAGCTAGATAAAAATTTCCATAGAAGAGAATCATGCTTTTAAATTAAAAAAAAAAAACTTTATTATTCAGATTTTTTAAAAAAAGATGATAATAGAGGCATATTTCAGTGACTAACTGCGTTTTGCTCAGATTATCAAAAATGAAGGATATTAATGTATTGGTGGGTTTTTCTTCTAAAACTTTTTTTTATTTTATTTTTCCTGAGGGTGTGGCAAAGTGTAAAAATATTTGAATGCTGACATATTATTTGGGGTTTATAAAGCAAATCACAAAGCCAGAAATCAGGAGTAATCAATACTGTATTTCAGTACAGAAATAAATCACTTGGCATGCATGTTGAGTGAATTCATTTGTTGCTGTCGCTATCCGGTGTCACAGTCTTCAGGAGATGGTAAATGAATATTCGATGTGACCAAATATGACTTTATGCATTCACTTGCATGTATTCACTCTCAAAGAAGTTGAGAATAATAGCACACATATATTAGTATTATCGGTGGTCACATAATTGAATTAGTCCTGTAGTGAGCAATGCTAGCAAACACTGTATCAACTTACAAGTGATTTGAACTGCAAACAGACGTCTCATAAATGCAACTAAATGTGAATAACAGTATCTGATAAATGTACTTGGATATAATTAGCGCTAATTTGCAACGTGTTGACTTCAGAGTAGTGTTCAAATGTTAATGAATTATTCATTGCAGTGTCTTAGTGTACCAAGTAGCTGTTTTTAGAAAGAGGCAAACAAAGGTTAAGTCGCTTGCACGGTGCTTCCTTGTGAGCCTGCCATGTTTGGCTCTTGTCCTTGCAAACTAAACTGTATGTCGGGGACTAGAGCAATCACCTTACAAGAAACATGTTGATTTGTAAGTGTGTGAGGTTATAATTGTTAACCTGCAAAGTCTATACTTCGAAGTTACAATGTGGAGTAATTTGTGTCGTAGGGATAAAAAAGCAGATGTTCGGGACCGTGATAATGAAATTGTAGGAACCTCTTATGGGATATCCAAAAATACTAGTGGTGTGCTTCATTGTCACTGAACGTGACAGTGTGCTTGGTGCCTGTATGGCCATTACCTGCATCCTGGTTTGAGTGGAACGGTCACCCACGTTCCCCGCTGGTAGCAAGGCAGAGGGTGATCCCTTGTGACAGGAGGTAGGTGGGGGAATCGCTGTCTCCACAACCACCACAGGCGCCTGGGGCAGCTGCTGTTAGATACTGTGGCATCTCAGACGTGGGTTCAGATTTTCTCAAGAGATGTCTCAGATGACATCTCTCACCAGATAATACTGGTGATTAAGAATAAAAAAGTCCAGTAAAATGTGTTTCGCTGTCTGAGGATCATCATAAAGCTTTTAGAATGAGAATACAGTAGTTATTAAATATGTTTGTATTTCTTTTCCATATAACTTTTTAAAATTTCACCTTGCCTTAGATGAAAAAGTGGAGAGAAGGCTGTCAATGCTTCCTTCTGGATTCATTTTATTATTTAGATCTTGATGGAAATAGTTTACTGGTTTAGTTAGTACTAGTTTTTCTTTAGGTATTTTTAAGTATAGCTAATAGTTTTTCTAATGCTGCTCATGGACTTAATGCTGTCCTTAAAATATTGTTGATGGTCCTCCTCTTCCTTTTTCTTGTGCTCATTTATTTTCAGAGTATTTTCTAACTTAAGATGTATTTTGGGGCTTTTTATCATTTTCTAGCATTCTGAATCTCTGTTTGAATGTTTGCATTCTCAGTGGTGTTAATTTGCAGCTTTTCTGCTGCTTCATGCAATTCTTTCTGTAACAAACATGTCTTTGGCACCCATTAGAGGCAAATTACTAAAGGAATAAAAATAGAGGCACAGAAATGAATTGTTTTGAAGCCACCTTGAAAGTCAAGCTGAATCATTATGAACAATTTCTGGCCAGCTGTAACATTGACCTTGTGGATATAAGTCACTTCAGTGAAGTTTCTGTAACTTCACAGTTGAAACTTTTTTCTTGCCTTCGTCTTGGGACAGTGGTAAAGACACCTCGGTGAGCAAGGTGTGACTTGTACCTTTTGGCAGAAACAGGCTGGAGGTGTGTCCACATTAGTTTTTTAATTCAGGTCAATGATGCATTTCTGTAGTAGATCTCTCACTCATCCCTTTGTGTCATGCCAAGGACTGGCATCCTTTTGGATGAAACATGGCTGGGAAAGCTCTCAGGAGTGTTCCTGCTCTACCTCAGTTGCTAGTGGGTGTTCAGTCCACAGGGCCTGCCTAGAGCTGATCAGTCCAAAGCAAACAGCTCCACCACCACCACTACTGCTCCCACCTGACATAAACCCCTGAAATGCATATGATCAGGTCTTCAGCACCCACTGCTTCTCTCTGTGGTACAATCCAGTTTGTGCTGCAGAGCCATGATTTCCATGAAAGATAAAGAGTCTCTTAATGCCAAGAGAAATTGTTTGCTTCTTAACATTTAAGTAACAACGGTGAAAAACAGATTTTCACGCATCTTCCATAACAGTTGGTGCTGAACCTTACAGAAATATTTTATAAACTAAAAACCTTTACATTCAAATGTGCTAAGGAAATCTCACATCTTTGGATTTGGAATGTCTATTGTTGAAAACATTTGTGCAGTACTCGCATTTGAATACATGACTTATTTATGTGGCTGGTTTGATATGCGACACTGAGAGTTCCAGCATATAAGTAAACAAGTTATCTGCAAATACACTGGAGTGGAGTCAAGCCCTTAAGCTTCATGAAAATTTTTGAGAAGTTGACCGTAAATATATTCTCATGCTAATATGCTTCTCATGCTTTATCCCCATTTTTAGAAGGAGATAAGGAATAGTATCTGCAGCTAAAATCCTGCTGACAAACTGTTGTGCTGCTTGCTTGTCTGCGCGCAAGGGTTCAGAGCAACGTGCGGCTGCTGTCAGCTACTCCCAGGGAGGCAGAGCTGCTGCTCTGCCTCGGAAAAGCCCGTCCCTGCTCTTTTGCCACAGTGTGGCTCAATGTAATGGCACATGGCGTTTTTACACCCATTTGTGGGGTTTTTGTTTTTTCCTATCAAACAAAAAGGTTGTGGGTTCACAGTGCTGATCAACCAAAGCAGAGGTAGGAGCTGACGCTGCTGCTGTCGCCCCCGTGTCAAAGGAGATGGCTAGTGCTGGGAACGTGGTTCCCGCTGTACGCACAGGCTGACGCAGAAGGCCTTTTCTTCTGATTGCTGTCTGTTGTCATATATAGCACTTTTCTTCCAATTTCCTTGCCTAGAAAACTAAAATTGTGGCCAGCAGGAACTGCTCCACAAAAGCCCAAGAGATAGGAAAGGTCAGAATGGAGCTTGCTTGTGTCTTCCTCCGTGTATGCAAGTTTTATGGGACTGTTTTTTAATTATCTGCACGACAGATCAGACATCCTAGAAATAAAAAGCAGCCAGGTGGTAGCCAGTTGTAAAAATGTCTCTAAGTCATTGGACCAGCATCACAAAACATATCTATTGCAGCCTTAATTATGCATTTTTTTTTTAATTCTTGACTTGATAACTTTAATTTTTACCTTTGGTGTCCATACATTAGCAAAAATACAGTTCTGTATCAGCACATCATTCCTGCAAATCTGAGACATTGTCTTCTGCCTTATTACGTAGTGATTCCTTTACGTACATAAATATACTTAGCAATAAAATGTTATTGCTTTGAAAATATTAACAGAATGCAGCCTTTTAAACTGCGAGCCTTCAGAAATTTAAGAAGCCATTTATTTTCTTCTCTGTAGTCATTGCTTATGGAATTGTTTATCTGTGTGAATAAATGATCAATTAAATATCCAACTGACCACAAGTAGTTAATATATCTTGAAGGTAATCTCTTTTTGGATACAGTGCATGTGTTTTAATCAATTTCTAGTTGTATGTATTAGAAGTCTAGTACGAGAAAAATGTCAGGTGGCACATTCTCTTCAGATATGAGAAAAGGTTCACTGAAACTGAGCTTCCCTTTCCTTCCTAAAATATTAAGCTGTTCCTCCACCATAACTGAAGAATCAAATTTGAGCAGGATGACCAGCCCAGTTCTGATAAAATGTTACAGACCAGCAAGTCAGCTTCAGGGGTCAGAGAGATGCCACGGTATTCCTATCCCAGCAGGCGTATTTTTGGGTATGGTTCAATTCTTTTAGCCTTTTGAAGAATAAGAGAGAGAGAGCATTTATCTGAGGGGAATAATAAAAGTAAAATCAGTAGAGCTTGAGACCTTTACCTGTCTTTTAACCTATGTTTGATAGAACTAGAGGAATACCAGTAGATGAGAGAGAATGCCAAGACCAAATACAGGTCACTGAACGGATCACTGAGTTTCAGAAGTGTTGAACAAGGGTCCATGCTTCTCCAGAGATCTTTTCCCATTCCTGTGAATCAGCAGTTTAGTCCAAACAGCTTCCAGGAATAGAAATCTTTCCTTTGTAATGTGAAGATGACTGGGTTTCTTCCACTTTAGTAAGAGGTAAAAATAAAGTAACAGTTACTGTCCCAAGTATTACTGCTAACATTATACACGGAGAACATTCCCCCAAGCATGTACAGTGTGCTCGTTCCAGTGGAGATCATGCATAGCCGTGTGAGAGGTGAACTGGCACTTCTTGCTTGGATAGCTGAATTTTTCCAGGCCTAGTAACTGCTAGAGCATTTCAAACGGTCAAATTTTACTCCAATAAAAGCTTGATTTTTATACCTTGTAATGTTTAACCTCAAACAGGGAAACGTATCACTTAGTAATCAAAAAAAAAAAAAAAACCTGGAAGGAAGTAAATGGGTATAGGTTAAAAAATTGCTCTTACATCATTGCTTCCCTTAACACTGTCATCAGTGTGGGAAGTATTTTATGTGAGCAGGGCTGATATCCTTCTGCAGAACAGTTGCATCTTATAGCCAGAATTGTCAAATGCCCAGTTGGTACCCATTTCTTCTGATCGAGATGCCAAATAAGCTATTACAGACTGTTCTGAGGCAGGTTCTGTGGCAGTTTTCATAGGCTGCAAGATTTCATGCTTAATATATCAATGCACTTGTGATCATTTCACAAGTTAAAATGTTCCTTCTCATGTTATGTGTTTTAATGTTTCTTTTTCTGTTAATTCTGCTGTGTTTTCTTTTCACCTGTCAGTGGGGAGAACTCCTCTGTTTTGCACTATGGGCATGCTGGGGCCCCAAATGATAAGACTATTGAGGATGGAGACTTGTGGTAAGTAAACGATTAGAGTTTCTTTGATGTTTTTGTCACACTACTACTAAATTTCGGTATGTACAGTGTATCTACTTTTGAACTTAATAAGACAATGGTTGCATAAAGATAGAAATTTAAATCTTTAAAACAGCATGTCATTTTGGGTGCCAAACTAGTCTTGTTTCCTCCAAAGGTCCTGTATACCTGCATCTCTAGTTGAAAGGGAAAAGGAGATTGTTTTCAAACACTGTGTTCAAGGGGCATTTAGAATATAGTTTAACAAATTACTCTCTTTTAAATATAAGGACAATTGCAAAAATTGGGATCCAAGTTTGCATTTGAACTTCAGATCCAAACCTCAGCTCTGGTAGTTTGGTGGCGGGCGGTTGCTACTTTTTAAAGAATTGCATCAAATTGCTGTATAGATGAGCTCTTCCAAATTCCTCTGTGTATGCAAGATACCCCAGCCTGAAAGTGGGCTTTTTAAATATGTGAGGAGATCGCGCCTTCTAGTGCTCTGTATTGTGCCAAAGATTTCGAAAAAGATTTTCCTTAGAATTCGGCATTGCTGTAACATGGTTGCAAATACCATACTTTTCTCCACCTGTGTTACTTGTCCACATGCTTTACAAATAAAAACCAGTGTGAATAAAATCACCAAATATCTTACTGTAAATTGAAAGACAAACTTAATTTTGTGGTGAGTAGCATAGCAGAACATAGCTTTTGTACTTCAGCTCCCAAGACTTTGATCAAAAAAACCCTGCATTCATAAAAGGACAGAGCTACTTTTGGATGAGTATCACAGACATTCGGTGGAGGATGTGTGCTAGATTACTGTTGTAACACTTCAAAAAGAGTGCAGGTGGGTATTTTCCCAGTTGCGTGTGCAGATGTTGAAGAAAGCAAATGAGTATTATCATAGATAAGCCCAAAAGCTATTATGGAAAACGAATTGAATCTCAGAAGTAAAAAAATTATGCCTTGTTGGCTAGTGTTCTGGGCATATCTGCAGGTGTTGCAGAATGAAGTTACTGAGTTACAGATAGGTAAATTCTTTATAACAGTGTAAAAACTTTTTAAAAAGCTTCTTGTACAGTAGTTTGTGTTATCTTCATCTGTGGTGAATAGGCTACTACACCATCAAATACTGATGTTAATTTATTGCAGTGCAATAACTTCAACTTATGATCATGTTGCTTTAGAGTATATAGAATGCTATGAGTTTATTTTGATCAGGTAGGACATATGAACCCAATATTCTGTGTTGGCTGTGGCATTTGATTAAATTTTGCTAAAGGACAGGGTGTAGCCTATAAGAAATAGAGTGTGTTACTGAGATAAGAAACGCCACAATGTATTATGATGTCCTATATTTGAATTAAGACCTTTAAAGAGGGATAGGAGTACATAGGATCCTTTTACTTACAATTTCTTACAGCAGTTTATTGGGCAACTGGTAGTCCTTCCTAAACCTTGGAAGCGTACACCAAGACTCTTTCACAGTTTTAGGTTTCCTACTGTACTGGTTTATTATGCTTTTCTACCCTTCAGAGCGCTGAAGCTAATCTGCCAAGTACATTGGTTACTTAAGCATTTCAAAAATAGCATCCCAGTGGGTTGCGGCACGCATCCTTTGTAGCTATCTCAGCAAGGAGCACAAGGATTAACCTGGAGGGTGAAATATCCTCTTGCCAAAATGATCCAGCAGAGTCTTTGTCTTGATCAGATGAACTTGGTCAAGTGTGGGTTGGCTGTGGCAAATAAGTGCTCAGAGCAGTGACCTAACCTGCTCTTTCCTAGCACAGAAGCAGGATAACCTGTTCAGCCGGGTGGTGCTCGCTGAGGTGGGAGATTAGCTGCTGTTCAGAGAGCTGTGCGAGCTGGCCAGCCCCAGCGTGCTCGTCCCAAAGCTTTGCTCTACTGCAGTGCGAGCAGCTGCTAACCCCCTGCCACCACACACCTCCGCCGTGCGCTGGGGACCCAGCTCTTAAAAACAGCCTCAGGAAGCTGTCTTCCCTGCACACTTGCAGGAGCCTTTCCTGGGTGCTCGGGCACCTGCCAGGGCGCAAGTCTGCTCTTGCCTCTTGCTCTGGCTGATACTCACTTCGCAGTCACCCTTTGCTCTGCACCATTTTGTGTGTTTTTTCAAGGTAGAGGGAGCAAGAAATTATAAGAAAATGTAACTTCATTTGTGTAGCAACATTTTTAAAATATACTAATTTTCAAACCTAAAGCAGTGTTTTGAAAAAATTCTTGAGCTACCTTACTGTGGCGGAATACAGATTATCACGAGGATAATTCCTGGCTGTTCTTACTGTGTTCTTTTAAAAATTTCTAATTTGGGTGTGTTGTGTGTATACATATAGAACAGATTTATTAAAATGAGCAGGATGATAGTTTATATGTATAAATTAGAGTTCATATACTTGACTCTCCATTAAACTTTTTAATAGCTACTGGGAGCCCTCTGTTGGATAATCTTAGGAAGCCCTGAACATAAGAAAAAATGGCCTTACTTCTGGTGAAAAAGCGATAGAAATTTCTAAAGGGTTATTTCTGCTTCTGCCAGTATTTTAGTATAAATTTAATTTAACAAGTCATATACTGGTGCCTAGTAGAATCCGAAGACAGGGTACTTGGTCTGATTTTTATTAAATTATTTGGTAGAATTTCATGTCTTTTTCTAGAGATTATTTAGTTGATGCGAATAAGATTCAAGAGTTCTACAGAAACGTGCTATTCAGTTCTGTTATGCATTAAACTGCACTGCAGTAGGTGCCAGTAAGTAAGTCAACAAAGCACCTGAATATTAGAAAAATAAATTTGGGAGACTCGTGCCTTGCTTCTGTGAAACAATCAAGTGCATGCTTTATTTGCTCTTTGGAGAACGTTTGTTATAAGGATTTTGTGGCATCAGCAGGGAATTGTAGGCAAAAATACATGTGCTATTGCACTTCTAGTTTTTTGAGATTGTTATTCTGACTTCTCCTTTCAGAACTGTGACTCATTTAGAACCAAAATATCTCAGTGCAACACAAGGACTGTAAAGAGAAATTCTGACACTTCTTTCTGATGTGGATTGTCTTGCTAAGCAGGGCTGTCACTTTCAGTATATTAAATATTTAAAACAAAATAGCGAACTAACACAAAGCTTTATGATTGACGTATGAAGAAATCAGTATTTTTAAGGGAAGTTTAAATACTTAATAGATTTGTGCAAAGCACTTAACTGATATTAATATTAAATGTAAATATTGCAATCACAGCAAATCAGTGTTTTATATAAATAATTCAGGTACTACAACATCTGTGTGGTGAACATGTAAATCACTAGGGACAACATGGTCTAAAAGAAACTCCTTTCTTAAGCAAGCATTTACTATCTCCATGGTCAAAAAGGTCACGCAAATGAATTGGCAGGCACTCTGCTCGCTCATTTGGCATTACCTTTAAGTAAACTTTTCTACTCAAAACGTTACTTGCAAATACAGCCTACGGTGATGACCATGTAAAGCCAAGCTAAGCTACAAATACTGATTTTCTGTGGTCATCTCAAACTCGTGACAGCTTGGATAGAAACTGAGTTTGAGGCTGAGGTTTGCCGCGTTATCTCAAGGTATTCCGTTACTCCTTCTGGACGTAGATGCCTGCTGTTTCTGTAGCGAGGCTGTGACTGCGCTACGCGCTTTGGAAAGGGCAGTCATAGGCAAAAGTGCTCGTCAGAGTTTATAATCCCCCGCCAGAAAGTAACCCCGTCCCATTCGCCAGGGCTTTTTGAAGCTCCCCCCAACTCCCAACACAGTTTGGGTAACCAAGGATCTTTCAAACTTTAAAAGAAAGTAGAATGAAATGAAAAGTGATTCCTTGGCGGGGGGAAATTCAAGAAGCACAGGGTGACTCCCTGCTGTGCCTCAAGCAATCCCGGAGGGCTTTTGTTTCGCGGACGGTGTACCCTGCGTTATCGGTTCTTCTTGGGCGAGTTTCCCGTGAACTCTCCTTCTGCAGCGATCCTGATTTTGTTCAAACTGGAAAAGAAGATTGGTTCCCTGGTTAAAGAGCCCGTGAGGAACGCAGCAACCTCTGGATTCAGCTCTCCTCAAATTGATCTTTGAGTTTGGCTAGACCTTGGGAAATATCTTCTGAGAAGAGTTCAGTCAAAGCTGGTGTGTTTCTGTGAAAAGTGTTGGTCTCAGCCCAGCAGCATCTGCCATCCTAAAATCTGTTTTCTCAAAAATAAAATGAAGAAATCGCACCGAGTCCTCCCCTCCGGCTCCTGCCCCGTCCTGCCGGAGCTGCCGGGCGCCGCACGGAGCCCACGAGGGCTCTGGGGAAAAGAGAAAACCAGCCAGCCAAATGGGTAGGTGCAGCAGGTGGGAAGCGTGGGGCAAGGGAAGAGGCACCCCCTTCACCTTTTTGGTTCAGTGCTTTCTCCAAAGGTGCTGTCAGAGGTGCTGAGGCTGAAAGGCACACGCTGATTTTGAGAAGATATTCAGGAAAATTATAGTTTATTGCATTCAGTGCGCCGCACAGCGATTAGCAGGGCGCAGCTGTGCCGCTGAGCGCGCTGGCGGCGGCGCTGAAGGTGCCCTGAGGCCATCGGGGTATTGAAATTGATCTGCAGGCTCCTGCAACGACTGGCAAATCAAAAATGGCTTTATGTTCTTAAGATAAAGATTGATTCTTCACGATGAAGCTCATGCTTAAATAATAGAAATGCGAGAAAATAAACCTGACCCCACACATCACTGCAATAGAGGGCAGTTACCATCAGGTAGCTCTGTGCGTGCATGAGCTGCAGGTCTCGGTCTTGTTACGGCTTCTGAGCAATGCGTCTCCGTGCAAATCTGGCACCGAGTCAGCCGGCTTTCACTGGCAGGTTTGCTGACCTTTAAGCATTCAGTAACGTTTCTTAGGGTTATAACGGTGGTCCGGCCTGGCTTTGCAAAATACTAAAAGTAACTATATTGTCCACTCAAGCTGTTTGGTGTTTTTAATATTTTGAAACGCCCTCGTAAGCCAGGAGATGGACGAAGCCCCTGCGAATGAGCGATACAGTGCCTGTCCTGCCCGCGCCTGCGGTGCCGCTGTCGGAGCCGCGTGCGCCTTAGGGACCGGCCCCTGCGGCTGTGCAGCGGCTGCCCAGCGCGCGCTGGGGGCTAGAGCTCGCCCCGGCGGTGCCGCCGGCGGCAGCAGAGACCTCCGCACGCGGCACCGCTCCTCCTGGAGCGACTCCGGGGGGGTAAGTTATTGAGAGGGCTCGGGTGAAACCATAAATAATGGGAGCACAGCATCAGCTGCTTATGAAGCGCAGCAGACCTCAGAGAGAGATGCCATTAACCTTGTATTCACAGTGGACCTATCTATTATTTATAAAATAAAACTAACTATAGAAGTTTAAACGGAAGCAGGTTGGATCTTCATTTTATTTGGCTGTTGCTTTTAACGTTTCCAGTCTTTAGCTTACAGAGTTTAATGAAAGTGTTGGGAAGCATACAGTATCACTGCTGGAGCAGGAGGTTTCCTGCCACAGCGCTACGCGGCTATGTCCATGCTCTGCTGGTGATGTCAGTAAAACAAGTTTTGCTTGCAGCTAACTTCATTGCATTCAGGTACCAGAATTTTAAGCACTACAGAAATGTTATCAGTACCACAAAATCAAATACATCTATCATGAGAGTATAGTCTTAGCATAATGCATCTAATTTAAATGTTTTAAATACGTCCTGGCTGTATTATAGGGTGACTTTTACTTACTTAGTCAAATTGCAGTCAGTCGAGTTGGGGATATGGAAAACAATCTGGTGTTACAAGAGATGTTGCTGGAAAAATTCAACTCTGATGAATGATTTATTTTTCCTTAATATTCTAATGCCAATTTAGGGCATCAGCGTAATATTAACACCATGGGGCACTAAAGTAAGTGCTCTCTGGAAGGACATAATGATTGTCCCACATTTTGATATTGGCAATGAGTTGTACTTGCAAAAGGCAACTTGCTTTAGAGTCAGAGCATCCATCCAAGAGCGTCGTCCGTATGCGTATAACGTGCGTTCCACTCACTTGCGCTAAAAGGAGCGTTTTCTTCCTTCCCTGTGGCATCTATATGTGCCTCTTAATAGTTTTTTCATTATAACTGTTGATGCTCTCATGAGATCCTATTTAACTCGTAGGCCTCTTCCTCTTGTCATTTCAGAAGCTCTGTGGATTGTAGGGAATTTTTCTTGAGTGCAGGTATAGGTGTATGAGAGAGGTCCTGGATGGAACAGAGAGGAAAGACACTAAGTTTTCATGGCTTTTTATTTGGTAATTACTCAAAAGAGGTGAAGAACCGTTTTCAGGCTTCCTGGAGTTGTTCGTCCCTCCAAGGGATGTGGAGAATATTGTAAAAGGAAGTTTCTTTTTGCAAGAATTGGTTAAATCTGGTTGTTCATTTTTATTCATAAAGGCTAAGCCATCTAACTGGTAAAATATAAGTTATTTTACTAATTTTTTTGATCTAAAAGCCTAGTGTAGTTTTCTAGTATCAAAAGAATTGTCATTTTTCTATACAAACTATTTACATACACTTCTTATATTCACACAATATGCATATGCAGTATACATTGAAACTATAAGCAAATTTTTCTCAATTTTATACAGTGTCATTTGTAGGAAAAAGCACTGTTCCCTTTTTTGCAGGAATGAAGAGTAAATGCATAGTATGAAAGGACTTTCCATGAGTATTGAGTGGCTGTCGTTTAAGTAAAATATTACAAAGATTTGTTAAATAATCAACTAAAAGACTTAGCTGAGCTTGACAAAGTGTGCTACGAAATCAGATAGAAGTTTACTTTGACTCTTTTTCAAAATCTTTTTGGGAAATTCACTTTTTAATCAAACTTTTGTGGTACTAATGCCAGCCTATTGGCATTAGTGCAAACTACATTTGTCCAGATGGTGGCAATGTTGCATTAAAAAGCAGGAACTGACCAAACTTTTTGCATCAGCTAATAGAAGTCCTCCCTTTTCCACCCGAAGTATTTCATTGTCTGCTATTAAAACAATTTATCCTACGGAACCAAATATTATATTTATTACTTTTTGAAAGGACTACTTTTAAGATCCCAGGATATTAATGTGTCAGATGTAAATGCTCAACTATATTATGTGGGTGAGACTAGTATTTTCATTTGACCTGATGTATTCTTTATGCATTTTTAAGTTTACTATAATAATATGCAAAAATTATGGTTTGCTTTAACCTTTCAGTCTGCAGTTTTGAAATAACTTGTTGTTAGTTATGGTTTTGTTTCTAATAATAATGTGAAGAAGTACAATGCTACTACTTATTGGTTGATTGCAAAATCAACTGGCTATCCTTTTCTGAAATAATTCCTTTGGCGTGATTCCTCCAGTTTGGTACATATTGCCTATTTTAAGCAAGTGTAAGTATTTTTTCCTTTTCTTGTACCTATAGACTATATACTTTTTACGCTAATCTACAAAATTTGAGTTTGATTAAAAATAGAAAAATATATTTGCTAGAATTTTTATGGGAATAATTTTTCTCTAATTGAATGCGTTCTATTTTTACCGGATAATCCGGTCTATGAGATTGCATACTCTTAGAAATGTATAAGCTTTTTAACCAAAGCAGAGGCTGCTAAGTAATAGCGTGCATTTGCTGTAACAAATTTTAGCTTTCCTTTAAGTGTTGTGTTACGGTCTGCCTCTTAATTTGACACTTTCTGTGCATTATAGTGTATATGCAATTTCTTGTTAATTGTAGCCTGTAAATGAGTTTTATCTTTCGTATTTTTACATTAGTGTTCCCAGCATAATCTGAAAAGAACTGAGAGCGTGAAGTTGCTTTGCCTGCTGTTGGAGTCATTTCACTAGGGTGCTCATCTCTCTAGATAAGATGAGCATGATAAAGCCTAGTATTTTGTAATAGCAATTGATTTAATATTGATCACTTGATAATGCTGTTTAGTGGAACACAGTATTTGTGGTGGTCCTTGTTAATACGTGAATATGTAAAGGATGTTAGAAATATTCTGACAGATGCTGCTTGTCTTGGATGGCTTCCAATGGCGAGGCCTTTCTCTTCGCTCGTGGTGCGAGGAGCTCAGTTGTGTAGGTCAAAACACAATTTCGGAGGCAGCCTGCCTGGCTCTTGCTGATGTGTGGCTGGAAGGGAAGGTGCGGTCAGTCTCCTGCTCCCTCTTTGCATATCCCACATGAACCAGGTCTAATTCCTAGTCCTTGTGGTTAGGGCAGCATTGGGACGTCTCCTGTGTCTGTTTGCAGAACGACTCATTACCCAAACAGTGAATGTGGAGTTGTGTAGAGCAGGGCCTCGGGAGGAGCCTCCTAATGTTATCTCTGAAGTGAATGCTGTTCCGTATTTGCACTGAGCCTATTTAAGTCTTTAAAGCTATTTCTCATTTCGATTGTACATCACGATACTATACTTTCATCTTGAGGTGCTGCCATGAAGAGTAGATATATTTCCTAATAGGAAAAAAAACTTCTCCCTGGCCAAACAGCGTGCTTGCCTAGGGAATGGTCAGCCTCCTCTTCTGAAGCACTGCTTCATTACTGTGCCCTTCACTTGAACGTTTGGCCCTGTACGTGGAAAGGTTAGCAGCTTTTTTTTTTTTGGGTTCAGTTGTTGTCTTCTGTAGTGTATTCTGAAACCTCTGCCAGATGGATTCTTTGGAACAATGATAATTTGGGGGTTTCTTGAAGAAGCCAAAAAACAATGACAAGGTGGCTAAAAATTAAATGAACATGTACTCTTTGACAATGGCCCAGTTTTTGTCATGAAAGAAGATGAAAGTGTTTACCTCTTACTT
Source organism: Struthio camelus (assembly GCF_040807025.1). Classification (NCBI taxonomy): domain Eukaryota; kingdom Metazoa; phylum Chordata; class Aves; order Struthioniformes; family Struthionidae; genus Struthio; species Struthio camelus. Next base: position 12,186,257 of record NC_090951.1, read on the forward strand.
ACATGCACACACATGTGCATGCGTGCGCGCGCGCACACACACACACACACACACACACACACAAGACAGCTTGACAGTATTTACAGTAAGAATCAATAAATAAAGGTCTGACACTTCACCTACTCCTGTAATCTCTAGGGATTGTTTATCCAACCTGGGGAACGCAGGTCAAAGTGTCCAAAAATGGTTGTTGAAAGTTACAGCTCCTAAGTCCAAATGTTAGCACCTAGGAATGGGGGCCAGAATTAGAATATCAAACTTTTACAATTCAGCACAAGTAGGTGCCTTCTACTTCTCATTAGGCATCTATAAATTGACTGTTTAGTTGACTGCAAAATTGTAGTAACTTGGAAATGTAGCTGTATTGTTTTTATCCTCTGCTGGCATCCTGCATTCTGGTGAGAAGCTAATGAGGTTTACTTTCCTCAGTTTGATTGAGAAATGTTTAGCTGCCAATGCAGGTTTCTCCTTGCACGCCTTCTGCCCTTCCCTGCAGCTCTGACATCCTTACTCCCTGATGGAGAAGTTGGCTGGAGCAGCGAATCCCCCAGATACGACTTTTTCAATATAGAGGCTCGGACCAAATGGAAGCCGGCCAAAATGTTGGGTTTGCAGCCATCTGTGTTAGGTTGACTTTTCAGCAAAGAATATTCTCTACTAAAAAGAGTGCTGTTGCTTATTAAACCATGCCAATTAAAAGTGGATAATAATTAGGATAGTAAAACCAGAAAAAAAGAAATTATCCATTCTGCAAAAAGACTAGTAAAGCAGGTAACCCCTTTGTCAGAACTTCAACTGAGACGTTTCCCGATCTTTGGCATATTGCCTGCGTGGGCCTAGCTGAGGTGTTAAGTAGGCAGTACTGACATTTTGCCTTCTGCATCGTATGAAGCGTCCGTTGCTGCCTCAGTCCTCCTTCTAACCTAGCAACACTAGCTTTGTGTTCCTGATTCTTTATTTGTATACAGCACTTTTGTATTAGAGACACTCTGCTGCTCGGCAGAAACACTTGGAGATGGCGCTTAGAGGAGAATTTAGTTGTGAACAAGCTAATCAAGATTTTTTTTGGCTCTTTGCTCTGGCAAACTTTACATTTTTAATAAAGCATTGACGCAAACTGCATGGGAGCAAAGGAGGGGTGATACTTGATCACTGAAATTGATTTATTAGTGTAAAACCGTAAAAGCTGTTTCCTTAGATTTCTTCAACAGACAAATATTGTAAGCATGGGATTTCTTCTCAACATATCTGTGAAAAGAATCAGAAATAGCACATTAAAATGTTACTAGAGCAAGTGGTTTTTACTGAACCACCTCTGAGCATCCAGCTCATTCTGGTGAATTGAGTGAGGCTTGGATTTCATATTCCAGAAGGTAAATGAATCTGAAGTTCTTGTACTTAGTTCAAGTTACTGTGAGAGCGGGCACTCCCACATTTTGTTGGTTTAGGAAACCATTTTTCCTCTGCAGCACAGATGGAGGAGAAGAGAAAGGCACACCTTCGCAAGTGACTTAAGGGCATACCATGGCACACCCATGTACTCCTACAAATCTCCCAGCATCAAGCTGCTGTGCTGCTCCTGTGAGCCACGGTTTCTCCATTTCTGTTGTAGTGAGGGGAAAGCCTGGGCCGTGCAGTGCAGGAACACCTAGAGAAGCGGGGTTTTTTCGTAATCCAGACACCTCAAATGTCTGTATGTTCCAGTGTATTCCCTGAGGGATTCTGCAACTGGCATTGTAGAGGCGTGGGCGTGCAATCCTCTCTCCTTCAAAATTCAATATAGACAATGTTTTTGACCCTTTCCCTATCTGGGCAAAGCTTTCTGGCATATCTTGTCATTTTTTGTGAGCGAAGGTTGAAACAAGCTTCCTATTATCTGTAATAGCCTGGGAAGGCTTTTATCAAGAGATCTCTGTGAAAGGAACAAACACCGGAAAGTCATGGAAAAAGTGGACAAGAAGAAAAGTAACAGTTAAGGACAAGCAGAAAAAATATGTGGCCACATGGTTACATAATTCGCAGCTGGGTATGTATGATAAAGAATATTCATGTAGGCATTTTGTATCCGTATAGTTGTGTTCACAGAATCGCAGAATGGTTGAGGTTGGGAGGGACCTCTAGAGATCATCTGGTCCAACCCCCCTGCTCAGGCAGGGTCACCTGGAGCAGGTTGCTCAAGGCTATGTCCAGACAGCTTTTGAATATCTCCAAGGATGGAGACTCCACAGTCTCTCTAGGCAACCTATTCCAGTGCTCAGTCATCCTCAGAGTAAAAAAGTTTGTTTTTTCTTATATTCAGCATTACTTCTGTGGGCTAGATGATCTTCTTTTGAACAAGAGATTTAAAAAGCAAAAAGCCTGATATTTTCTTGTGAATTCCTAGAACCGCATTTCCTACATAGCAGATATTCTCTAACGTTTCTCTAAGGCTGCCTTGAACTCCAAGGGTGTTGACAAGAAAAAGCCAGCCTTAGCACCCGCAGGCCAAGCCTGGTGTTGTGGCGGGGCGAATATAAGCTTTCTGCACCATGGCAAATGGGATCTGGTCAGAGCAGAGCACCTCCTCTGAACAATTGTACTGGCCAGGGTAGAACTTTCCCCTAACCCTGTGCTGTGCTAGCGCTCTGTTGGGGTTCAGGATGTTATCTTACTTCATATTGCTTTTTAAATTCATAACTCTCGGCTAGTCAGGGTGCCCACAGATGAAAACATGTGCATCACTTAACTCTCCATTTTCTAACCTTTGGTGTCTCTTGTTGTAATTCATTCTTATGGTCTGCTGTTAAGCCACTCTATTTCCAAATCACTGGCCATTTCTAAAGATATATCTGATATAAATACTGATTGCTAGTTCCATTAAGCTGAAACTATCTTAGAAATATTTAACCAAACAAACAAATAGTGAGATTTTGTTAGCATATGAATACTTTAACTGCTACATGAAGTATAAGGAACAAAGCTCTCCCTACGTGCACTGGGAGCAGACTATGACTAGTTCACACAGTATAAAATCTCTAGCAGGGGCTGACTTGCTCTTGGTGCGATAAGAGGAAGGAGAGGTTGTGTATACCTTTATTCCTGTTATCCTGGGACTGGGCTGGCACCAGTTGATCTCCTAATGCATCTATGTGGCTGCTCAGAGCTATATTGGTTAATAATGACTGGAAACCCTAAGACCTCAGTAAACGTCCAGCTGAGTAAAGTGCATCAGTATTCGTACCCGTTCACCTTTAACCCAAGGTACCAGGAGGGCATAGTAAGATACAGGGATATCAGTTTGGTAATTGCTAGTCTTGCAAACCTGCTCAGAGGAAGGGAAGGCCGAGTTCTGGGAACAGACCTGGGAAAGAAAGAGCAGGCAGGGTGAAATGCGGCACGGCCCCAGGCGGGCTTGTAAGCAGAATGGAAACTGCATGGATTTCATAGCAGTGATGGATAGCCCTGTAGTGTTAACAATAGCAAAGACGGATAACTGTTTTTATAACTATCATGATGTGATCCAATTCTGAATACACACACAAAGCAGATCTGTAGAGCAGTAAGGTGACAGTTTTATGTGTTAGCTTTTGGGAGTAGCTTTGGGCTTTCAGAGAAATGCCTGCAAGAGCTTGTCTCTGGGTTGGGTTGCATATTGGATCGCCAACAATTCGTACACATGGCTTAGATACCCCAAATAAACGATTGCTTCCCATTGTGATATTGGCCATAATTTACTTCAATGCCTGACAGTTTCAAATTATATTACAATAAAGATGTCAGCAAGCCTATAAAAGTAAAAACATGTTTAGAGGATGATGATGCTTTAAATTAAAAAATTGTATACTGTGACTTTATGAAGAAAAGAACCTTGGCCATTGATAGTACACAGGTTGGAAATTTGAAGCGATACCAGAGTGTTTTGTGATACTTCACAATCAGAGATTAAGAAAACTAAAATCAGTATCAAACTGCATATTACTTTTCTGGGCTTCAAAGCCAAAAAAGTAACTTTAAATGCATTTTGTGGTGCCAATATGCTGTAAAGGTAACAAGGCCACATCTTACTCCATCTGTATGGCTTCAGTGTGACTGTAAGGGGAGCGTGAAGAAAGCTTTTGCTCATAGTATCGTATAACATTTTTAGTTACAACTGTGACTTGTAAGCCTTGCGTTCACTTTAAAATCAACAGAACTTGAGCACCCTTGATATTTTTTCCACACTCCTATTGTGGGATGCTGCAGTCGGTGCAGAATCCCAATCCCATAGGACGAGATGGGATAGCTGCCAGTGAAACTTAGGGCCTCCAGGGAAGGGCTGGAAAGCTTCCTACAGGAGAGGGGAAACTTTAGTCGTTTCTTTCTGTATTTAGTGCTCGTAAAGTTGCAAGCCTGTGGCATGAGATGCACGGTTATGCTTCATTTGGACCTTGTACTGTTTTATGTTCAAAATAATTTTAAGTTGTGATGTCAGGCCTTTTGCCTGTGAAAGGAATGAAACGTGATTAGTGATTTTTTGAAGGTTACTTTTAAAATAGATGCGGAAAGGCAACTTTTGTTTGACCGTGTTGGCTAACGTTATATTGCTGATACACAAGCAAGTCATTCTGTCGGTAGAGCAACTGAAAGGTTATCTGATTTTTCTCATACTTTGTGGTATTCAGCTTAATAATGTTTACAGTATTTTGCAATATGTATAGGATGAGAGATTATAAAATATGTGTATACTGAACTAAAGCCTCCCTTAGGAGATCTGTGCCCATTTGGAGTATTTTTTGCTATGCATCTGTTCCATATGGTATAAGTTCATATTACTTCAAGAAAAAAAATGGAAACAGTATCAGGGAATTTTCAGAGAGGACTTGGGTCTCCTGGCTATTAAATACGTTTATATACCATGCACTTTTGGAAATGAGGCCAGGTAGTTTTTCATTGTTTTTATTTGCAGCAAAGTGATACAAAGCAAAATTAGCTTCTCTCTCTAAAGGTTTTGAAGGAGCTTTGCAATGGAAGGTTTCATCAGCTTCAAGCTAAATCAGTGAGCACTTTGACAGACAACCGTGTGCCTCTTCTCCGATCAGGGACACTCCTCTTCCGGCTGAGTTCCCCTTCTAGACTCCTCTGAAACCTAACAACCTCAGGCACATCATCTCTGGATTCATTTAGTTAGCAATTAACAACTGTATCTTGCAGAAAAAGGTGGGGGGAGGGGGGAAGGATTGGTCTTGCATTAAATGTGTCCTCATTCTACAGAAAACCTAATTCACAATTAAGTTTTGCAATGGACAACATATGCAGATCAGTGGGCACGTAGCATATTTCTCTTTTAAGATAAGTTAATAGTGTTTGGAGATACTTTATTGTGTTATTGCTTATGTTACTATAGATAAGACAGTCCCTAATATACAAGCTGTAGATCAAGATCTCCTGTAAGACCATACCTATTTTTATTTGTGCGTTTAATTTGTTTATATTGCTGCTACATTTGATAAAATAGAAATAACATTAGTAGCTGTTTCTGTGCCTGTAAGATTATATTATCAGACAGGTAATTTTGTGCACACAATAGAGAATAAACTAAAATACATTATTAATATATTTTTTACTACCTAGCAGTTACCACCTAATCTCAGTGTAAAATAAATGTGTTTTATCTAAGAAACCAGCATATAGGGAACCTGTTTTCACAAACTGTTTTCTGTTAGTCAATAGGGGAAGATAGTCGCTCACATGTATTTTGTTAGACTAAAATGTGCTTGATCACTTATTTTGCCTGGCAAGCAAAGATATGAAACTGGGATCTTCTCAGGCTCCCATTATTTCCTCAGGATAGCTACAATATTTGGGCTATTTCCACATCTTGGGAAACATTTTAACTAATGGATATGTTCCCAGCTGAAGTTACATGGAAGAGAATTCCAAATAAAAGCCAAAATATTTCCCAAACGTACAGTCTGTTTTGGATGCTTTTTCACTGAAGCGTGCAGACTGAATGGAGTGTTGTTGCTCTGAGGTGGAATTTGAAAGATTGTCTTCCCCCCATCTCCTCTTGTCTGAAAGCCAAGACTTGAACAAATGGTGCTTCCTCGTCTGTGAGCCTTATTTCAGTGCACCTTCCGCTTTGTGATTTCTTTTTTTTCCTCGGTTATTCCACGCTCCGGTAACTCTAACAACTATTTACAACCACCAAATGATGAATGGGTTTCAGAAAATTATAATTTTAAGGTAAAAGAAATACCTAAGGCTTGGTCTGCGGTAGATTCAGAATGACTGTTCTCCAGGTAAAAATACAGAAGTCATGACAACTTCGAGTAGACACGGACATAGGTTTTAGAAGCTGTTGGTCACAGCCTAACTCTGACCATGCTGAATTATCACTTGTACTTGTAAATGAAGCCAAGTTAGGCCACAATACTTCTGCAAGTCCCGCAAAGAACCATGAAACTTAAGTTGTGATTTTGAAATGATTCAGTTTGGGATAGCTTGAAAGATTCATAAATAATCGAAAATGTAAACATTGTTGTCATGTTAGAGAACATAGTAGCTTCTTACATTGTTCTTACCTGTGGCAACTAGTCTTCTGCATCCTTAGGTTTTCTGTATATTTCTGTAGTTATTTTTAGAAGTGAATCTAACCATAAAATCAAAACTTAGGCAGTGTTGATGGCGTTTCTGATTTTGAGGTTTGGCTAGGCTTGTTTACAGTTGCTATAGTGGTGTGATATCTTTTTTTTTTTTTTTCTCTTCGGCCTATGGGTCTGAAATTCACCATCTATTGTGCATCTATTTTTAATTAGCAGCTTTCTATTTTAAAATACTACATTTAATATTTAGGTAAATGTATATAGTATTTGTTTGTATTATCTGTGTGTGTGCAGATGTAACTTGGCAATTATCTCTATAACGTCCTCCTACAGAGTTTGTTCCTGTCACTTTAAACCTTGTGCAGTTCTGCATCTGTAAAGTCGAGGTTTTGTTCCTGAAGTTCCAGTCCTGCAGGTCTCTCTCTGTAGGTGAACCTTGCCTAGCTTGGGGAGGCTGGCGATGACTTCAGCAGAGCTTGCACTGAGTGCAAAGATTTGTTCACAGAGCAAATTGTAGGGTGTATTTTAAAATTTCCTGAAGTATATCTTCACATGAGCACATGTTTGTCTGCGTATTCAGTGCAGCAAGAGGAGTCCTAACCACGCTGAAATAATATTTAGCTTTACCGTGGTTGCCTTAATTTACTTATAACCCACTGCATTCAATGGCAGTTAAGTTAGACGTAGTGAATATTTACAGCTAGGTGCTATAGCACTTTTTAGTGGTAACTTATTGTTGTCTTTACTAGTCATGTACACTGGCTGAGAACAGAGCTGCCCTGAGCAGTGTCAGAGCACAGCTGTAATTAGGACTTGATGACGGAGAAGGTGCCCCCGAGGAGTGGCTTTCCTCCTGCTTCATTTCTGACTGACCCTGCTTTGGAGTAGAAGCAAGAGGAAAGGGACTCCAAGGTTTTCAAACACAGCTAAGGAAAATTATATCTCATGAAGATGAGTGTTATATACAGTTGCTTGAGGTAGTTTTAAGAAGAGCTAAACTAGCAGATTTGAACCATGATTCATTATCTAAGAAATCAGGAGGTCACTCAAATACTATCGGTCAAGACCAAACAAAGTCCTTTATGTAGAATGTACCTTCTTGTAATCAATATGTGATGAACTGAAGGGTTATTTGCTTAGGTATTGTTTGGTCCAAATGGTTATTTGGTTATTTGCTAATTTTTGAGCCTGCTGAAACCAGTGCAGTGCCTTATCAGGTAGGCTCAAGAAGCACGGTATCGCAAATGTCTAAGGGAGTTCTCACAAGGGCACAGAGAACCACTTGCTATTCTTGTATATTGATTTCTGGCAGTTGAGTAATCAGTGGTAAATCATTGATTCACGCATAGAATAAATATGCTTCTCAAAAGGTAAAGCAAGTTTTTTCACCCATAAAAGAAAGCACTTAATAATTTTTTCACCTCTGATGCAGAAAACTGTACTAAATGTTCTTTTCTGGCTGGATCCTCCCATAATGCTTTTTTCTTTAAGCCCTGTTAGGCAAGTTTGTCTTAAAGGAAAGTCTATGTCCAGAGCAGTGGCAGTCAACCTTTATTGGGGACATTTTATTTAGGCCATCAGATGCATTATGACACTTAAATACAGAAGGCTATAAATTAATTAATGTTTCTCTGTTCAGTTTTGAGGTTAGACCCTCCATGTGGTGCTAACATTTCTCAGGAGAGAAAAAAATCACATGTTTCTTCTTCCGAAAAAAGATCCTAGAAACCAGAACTCAAGAGCATGAACTGGATTCTTCCTATGTTTTTTATCTTCCTTCATGGGTTCTTTCAATGCTTGCATCCAGGCCTGGTGTTGCTGGTAAGGGTGTCCATTTTAGCTATATGTAATGCAAGTACCCTTCTGCTAGGGGATACCAAGAGACTGTCATCTCAGTTTACTTAGTAAGAACATTCCAGCGGTGATTATGTGGCCAACTACCAACATGCGGCTGATTTTTTAAGTGCAGAACAAGAGAAATGTCATCTGTTCTACTATTTATTTGGAATTGAATTTTCATTTCCTTCCCCTCTTTTTTTCCCTTTTAGCCTATTTGATATGGGAGGCGAATACTACTGCTACGGTTCTGACATCACCTGCACCTTCCCAGCAAATGGAAAGTTCACGCCTGACCAGCGGGCTATCTATGAGGCAGTGCTGAAGTCATCGCGTGCTGTAATGAAAGCGGTCAAGCCAGGTAAAAGATTGGTGCATGTCAGCAGAAATTGACAAGCTTAACGGCAGCATTCAGCCTGTCAAGACAATTACGTTGGGATTTTAGAAAGTGTTGGAAAGGAGCAAGCTGACAAAACTCGTTTCCACGTTTAAGCAGCTGTTAATGGGGGATGGGGGTAAGCGACAGAACATTTTCCGTACAACACTTCTAAAGAAATAATATATGGGCCAACAATTTTTAATAAGATTAAAAAGGTATTTTAATCCTCTCTTTCTTCTAATCCATTGAATCTAGTGGTGAGAGTAGTTACTCTGGTGTTTATCCTGGCAGCCATGTTTGAAGGAACCTTATGCCAAAGAATAAATCAGTGTTTGAGTGAACATGTATGTTATGCTTCAGGTTGTTTCATGCATTTTCTGTATTTTACGTGTAAACACAGTAGAAATCTTCTAATGAGGAAGTGGATGGAGTCTGCATCTTTGGGAGGGATACTACTTAATTAGCCTTAAAAAGCTTTAGAAAATACTGGCTATTGAGTATTTCACTGTATGCCTTAAAACTGCAAGCAAACGAGTTCATCAAGTATACATTTGCATAGTCGAAACAGCTGCCTGGCTTGATGAAAATCTTATTTTCCTACGATTCTGCTTTCAGGGCAGCAAATAAATGCTTTTAGAGCTAACTGCTGCTGTGATCTTGAGTATGTTAGTGGTGAAGGTACTTGAGCATTTCTCAGTATTACTAATAGAACAGCTTTGAGAAAAATATACTTAATGCACGAAGCACGCTTGTCCTTTGAATTTACTGTATTAGCTTTCAGTCATCAGACCACAGGTGTCCATGCTTTCCAGACTGCCGTTCAGAACATACATAATTTTCCTGTTATATAGACTGGCAGCAGCACTGTTCGTTTGAGCAGTGTGAAACAGAGCAATAACACTCAAAGCTTATGTGCAAATGGAGACCAGGTATTTTGCCATTTTAATAACAATGTGCACGCTCCATCTGCTGTTTCTCCCCTTAAGAGTCCTGTTTCAGTTCCTCTTTTTGCTTTACGTTTCAGTGCTACCTTCAATTGGTTCATGTAACGTTTTGGACAGTATTTCACACTAATAAGCTGCTGATTATCTTCAGGATTTGAAAGCTAATATGATGCTATACTCACATTGACGTAGAGAATTCCTCAGTTAACTAACCAATTTATTTATAATGTCAGAAAACAAGGACACGTTAAGTTAAATAATTTTGAATATTAGTTGCAAAGATTCTTTGTTTGCTCTGAGATTTTGAGGTTGGTAGGCAGTTTTTAGGAGACTTTGTTTCTTTATGTGCGGGAAAAGGTAGGACTGAACTTCAGCTGTTCTTCCTGTGCTGTGGCTGTCTTGCCTGGTTAGAAGAATGGTGTGGTTTAGGTTGCATTTGTGTGGTTAAGGAGCTAGTAATCATGACATTTCTGGCTACTGGTAAGCAGGTTCAATGCATGTTCTGTGGACCGGTTCGTTAGTTTGGTTCGTTTGCTACCTCTGTACCCAAAGCAGTGAAATGCAACCTCACCCTTTTGTATCCTGTTGAATTAAGATTATGGATAAAGTGCCCCAAGGTGCAAAGATTTGCACCATCTGGACAAAGTCTGCTTTTTAAATTCCCATGGCTTGTACCCTAGTTCTCTTACAGCCTTTAACCTTAACCCTTCCACTGATGCAAAGAATCTGAGAATATTTTTTAAGATTTGTTTTCCTCCTATGAGCAATCAAAAAACACAGTAAAGCCCAAAGAGTCTTTACTACGGAAGATGAACCGGAGCATTTAAAATAGATAGTTGGCAGAAAAGTATTTACAATGTCTGAAATAACTTTCCAATGTTCTATGAAATACCTAAAAGTTCAAGCTGCAAATTCAAAATTTGCAACTAGGAGAAATGCTGAGTTGGAAAAGATATGGGTCCTTTTTTTAATATAACTTGAGATGGTTTTAAAAAACAGACATTATTTAAATAACTATTTAGCTATTTTGTTTCTGCTCATGCACCTTTTCTTATAAAAGGAGAGATAAGAGGTAAGACATTTTGGTAAAAGCCTTTGACAAATCCTTTTAAAGAAATGGATGTGTTTTTTGCCCTCCTCTAAATTCCTTTTAAAAGTTTTGGCTAGCTGTAATAAAGGTTATTCTTGCGTCAACCGCGTTTATAATGGAGGAGAAATATGCCATGTCTCATACTGTTGACCTGGTAAGTTGAGAGTGGCTTGGTATCTCCTGAAAGGCTGAGATGCTGCTGTAGAAAAGAAGGACTAGAAATGGTGACCTTCGTAGCCTGGTTAACGTCACGTACTTGTCGGACTGCTGAGAAACCACATAGCCCCCTGGAAGAGGTGGATATAAAGTGAACGCATTGTTACTGCTGTAAAGAGAAAGCCGTTTCTGCAAGAGAGGCTGCAGCTTTCTTGATCTCATTGAACAAACCTAATTTGTCAGCTCATTGACTAACGCACCAGGATCGGCTCCTGGGGGAGCCTGTTACCGGCACAAAGGGGAGCAGGAAGGAGCGATGTGAATTCAGCTTTCAAATGTCTGTTCTCTCAGTCTAACAAAAAGTAAACCCTTGAGGTCACCTAAAAAGAAGGCAAAAAGCTTGCTAGTTTAAAGGCATTAAATGTAAAATGCAGCTCCATCGAGTTTTAATCAGATTTTCTGTGTTATGGAGTCCTTGTTCAGTTTGCTATTTTTGTTTGTCTTCATATTCCAAGGTTCCTTAGATCAAAGGAGGAAAAAAGACAGTCAAGTGACTTGGCTCACATCACAATAACCATTAATGTGGCAGGCTGTGTGAAAAGAATTTAAAGAGCAAAGTCAGCAACTGTAGAAAACGTTATTTCACCCCAGCTGTAGAATTGGGGCCTTAATTATACCTTGTGGCAAAGGGTCACGGGGGACATCTAGTTGTTGTCTTCAGGAGGTTAATGATTCCTGGAGTCCTTGTCGTGAGATACAGAGCAGGTACTTTAGGAGACTCACTAACTAAATACTGCATTACATAACTATGTTTATGAAGGATGCACATTCGCTGGCAACCTTAAACTTTTTATATAGATGAGTATAATTCAGAGATTTGTGTTTCTTTTTTTAATTGGGTTCTTATGTGAACCTAATTGACTCTCAAGTGAAGTTACTTTCTGAGAGAAAATAGATGCCCTAATATATGCAGTTTATGTTTGTTATGTATAAACAGCCATCGTAATTTATTCAAACAATTCCAAAACCTCATTTTTTATTGTAGAAAAGCGTTCACCTGACTCTGTCCTGTGCAGGGTGCGAAAATGCAAACAGCTGAAATCACATATATGGGTCTTCCTACCTTCCAACTAAAAGAAAAGAATTCTTTCTGCAAGCCAAATAATATATTCTGAAAGTTAAGACACACTCCCTCTGGGATTGTAGACCAAGTTTAGTGCAGTCATCACAACTCCTGCCTCAAACCAAATCTGTTTAAAATAAAAAGAGGGAAAGACATGTTCAGTTCTATTGCGTGAGCAGTGATTTTTGAAGCAACTGAACGTGGATCTATTATAAAGACAGTGGTGCTAGCCATTGGAGTGAAAAAGTCAAAAAGGTGTGCTTGTGTGGCAGTGGGATAATTGTCTCTTTCCTACAGAGTCAGACTCGCAATCCAAAATGTCAGAGAGGAATGTTGCATTTCTACTCACAGGATATTCTTAATGTGTCAAGTCCATCTGGGTTAAATTTACTCCTCCACAGAACGAAAATGCAGTGGCAAACGTGCAAAATACTGACACGTTCACTTCAGTGGCTGAGGCATCATCTGCTTCTTTCTCGGAACACTGATCTGAGAAACAATTAATCCTTGCACAGATATTGTACACAAAAAGAACTATTAAAAAGTTGTGAAATTGCAAAGCTCAGTATTCCAGACTTAGAAGTTAGTGTCTTAATTTGTTTCACTTGTGCATTGTTTGATTAGAGGAATCAGCTAAATTGATTGAAGCACATTAGGTGCACTCCTGGAGCACATCTCCCTGTTCAGGTTTATTAGTTCATGCTCTTCAAGACTCCACTGTGTAAATCAAGGAACAGTAAATGGGGACAATCAAGAGATTCCCCATCTAGGAGTGATGGGAGTTAAAACACCAGGGCCAATGCATCCATCATTTCTCCATCTGATATCTTCATGCCGTGCACGTAACGGAAAGAGCTCAGTTAATGAGCAGCTACTCAGTATCTTATTTTAATCTTTTGTTCCATGCATGACCCAAAGTCTGTTTATTGCCTACTGTTCAAAACCTGCTCTGAATCCAGAATTACTTAATGTTCTCTCCAGTTGTTCTCACGGTGCTCATCATACCAGTATGCAGGTACTTGGCCAGCAATGACTTTACTTGCACGTCATCTTCATAATGTGGAAGTGTGCAGCAGTTCCCCTTCTACAGGCAGTGGCAGATAGGCTGGAGAAATTACTGTAACAGCTACTGACTTATTTTGGATTCAAGTTTGAAATTCATCAGACTTGATTTTTTTGAGAGTGTTTAATGTAACATGGTATTCTTGTTTGAAACCCAAGGGCTTTGAGCTCGGTTACAGCTGCAAGTGCCCCACCTTTCTGCTAATCAGGTGCTAGAGTCTCAAACTAACCACTGGTTAAAGTGAAGGAAAACAATTAATGACAGTATATTAAAAAGTTGTCTTTTAAGCAACTTGTCTAGCATCCTTCTGGGAATCTGAGACCAAGGCAAGGATAGTTGCTAATTCCCAGTGGCAACATTCAGGTGCCTTGGCCATGTCTCCTCTTTCTTTTCTTTCAGCTTTTGCAGCAGATGGAGTAGGAGTTATAGGAGGAACAGATTTCTTCACTGGTCTAGGGGGAACTTGGTTTGCCTTGGAACTACAGTCTTCTGGAAATAAGGTTGCCCTAGAACTAAATGAACTTGGGGCTTCCCGTGTGGATTTGCATCTTATGGTGGGTCAGAAGCTACGACAGGTGTGATGGGAGCTTTTCCGCTGGGCCAGGCTAAAAGTGGTAGATGGTCATGTAACTGATTGGTTCATAATGTGTCAGCGCCGAGGGCCCAAACAAAGCTTGTACAGACAGCGTTAATGGACTAAGCGTTTCTAGCTCTGGAGTCCTTGATGCTGTAACCGTAGAAAATATTGCTTTCGGTGTAGGGTGCTTTTTCCCTGCAACTGTTCAGGCTTCAAAAAAAAAAAAAGTGGGGTGGAATAGTATGCAGAATAGTATCAGTGGGCATAACATTATGTAGTGCAATATTTCATAATGGGCTATGAAGTCTCAATTCCAATGTCTGTAGTCTCTCCAACAGATAACTGTGACAGTAGCAGCTGTCTTGCTCTTAGAAAGTCTGGACTGAGGCAGGGCATTAGACCTTTTTGTGATTGAGTTTGAGATGTTTGTGGAAATATTTGAAATATTTGAAGAAACTCATGGTACTTGACAGGGAATGTGTGCGTCAGTCCCAAATCCTGCCTTCCTGTCTGCCTCCATTCTTTATCCCAGTCACGTAAGTTAGATGCAAATGTCAATGGATCAGCTTTATTAACCAGAAGAATCATTTGTCACAAGTTACACCTGGGAGACCAGTTTCGTTTGCTCTTTGTCATTAATATAAATCTATTTGAAGAAATGTGTAAAAGAATTAGTTTTGCAGCAAGTCCTTTTCTGAAACCTCTAAGAGACAATTTACTGAAAAAACATCATCTAGCTTTGAAGTTAGCCCTGCTTTGAGCTGGGGTTTGGACCAGATACTCTCCAAATGTCGCTTCTAACCTCAATTACTCTGTGATTCTACATATGTCCTGAAATGTGCACATGAAAACATCAGTCATGTAAGAAGATGATGTTGATGAAGATGTGTTCTCAAGTCAAGCTCTAGAACAGGAGGTAATCTTTTGGAAGCCAATGGATAGTGATGTTCTCCAGTTTCTGTGTATGAAATACATTCATACTTACATTCAGCCTAGGATTTGACCATGCTTTACTGTTAGTGATGCATGAGTCCGGTAATGTTTGGGAAATTGCTGTAGAGTAGCTTTTTTTTTTTCGTTAATACGTGGCTGAGTATTTATACTATGCCCAGCCTACCAGGTGGTTTCTGAAGGTTTTTATTTAGATTACTGTGTTGAGCATTTAGATAAAGTTAGGAATTGGAGTTCTATAAATTTAAATCCTACTTAATGAGGACAGTATATTGGTAACATTGAAATTTCTTAAATATATTTAATCAACTACTGTATTGACAAGAAATAAGAATGTATGTTTAAGCTTTGCAATTAAAAATATTTTGTATTAATGCACTAAAGCATAAGCAGATGAAGTCTTTCAGATGAGTGAGTTGAATCTTGGAGCAAATGTGTATTTTCATTTTTCATCCCTTTGTGTTATACACTCTGGGATCTTCAGAGATTCCTCCCTCTGTCTTCTCAGTAGAGTAAAAGAGTCACATGAGAGGGGCAGGAAGGGAGCTTGCTGTGCGTAACATCTCTGGTACTACTGCAGAACTTGTCTATGTTAAACAAAAAACAAAAAAAAAGCCCTCTTTTTTCAAAATCCCTCTATCTTTCGTGAATCACTTTCTAAGATACATGTTAGGATGTGGAGAGAGGAAGAATTGAAATACCTCGATCAGTAAGGTCTATTGTCCTAAATTCCAGTTAAAAAAAGACCTCTTTGTCTTGCAAACTGTTCCCAAGGAACAGTTGAGTAAGGCCAGGTTGGCAACCATTCAATTCCCTATCTCTACATTTATATGATTTAAAAAGCTTGTATATCCAAAGTCCCTATTGAACTGAAATTGCATTCAGACATTAGCTGGGCAGCTGGGAATATTTGCTGATTGATGTTTGTTTGTTTCAGTAAAATGAGAAATACAGAATTGTTCCAAATATGCACAGAAGTTGTTGTTCCCCAAGCCGGTTTATATGCAGTGTGAAAACTCTCCTCCTCAGGACACTGACATTACTATAGGGCCTCCCTGTAGGATTTGTATCTCTGAATTTTTTCAAGTTGGAGCTCATGCTTAGGGGTATGTGCATATTCCCCAGGTCCTGCATTTTAATATTCAAAAGAGTGAATACTGTGTTGCTTCTGGCTTTCAGACTTTGCTTTTGTGAAAAACACTGGTGAGGAATATCTTGAAAAAAATCTCCATCCTAGTACCAATATCTATGGTAATGGCGGATGGAGGTGCCTCCGTTAGGGCTGGAAGATTTATAACTTTCCCAGGACTCAAGCTTCGCCTAAAGACAGAGTCTCTCAATCTATCTCTTAAGGCCTTTCTTTTAGGATCAAAGATCAGCCATTGCAAATTTTATTGATACCTGGACTGCCATGTAATCTTTAAGCAAGAACATACAGTCAGGTAACTACAAGGAAAACAACACAGCCAAAAATGTTTACATCATGTTTACAAATGTTTACAATCTTTACGTCAAGAAAATAAAGCACCTTTTGATTAATCATGTAAGTATCAAACAGCTCTGTGGTGTAGGGGACCCTGCTCTAGCCAGGGAGCTCACCAGCTTGAGTTCTGCCTATTGCAGTCACAAATGGGTGCCTGAAGCTTTGCTCCAGGGTTAGCAGTACCCTTGTCTCGCTGTCTCTCTTGTGCTCAGTAGATGCAGGGCCAAGCTCTGCAAGGTACAGCATGATGCAGAAAAATGTGGTCTGAACCCTTTGGAGTTTATGGTCCCGTTTTAATGCCTTTCTGTAAAGACTAGGAGAACAGGTCTATGGGAATTCGTGAAGGTAAAACCTTGACTCACCACCTTCCCCGACAGCCTTTAAGCTTGGCGCAGTGTGTCTGTAGTTGGGCTGTGGCTGCAGTTGTTCCTGGAGTTTGGGTGTCCAGCTGCTGCTCTTCCTGGTTTCCCCTTGAAGGCACAGGGGAAAGCCTCATGTATTTTTAGGTGCAGGGTGCAGTGCTAAACAAGGTTAATCCCACAAGGCCTTGGTCATTATCTTCTGGGCAGCTGTAGCTTCAGAAGTGTTGAGCTGCTCTATGAGCCTATGCCCACATTTTGTGCCATTCTCCCAATTTCTTCAATTGCTGTTGAGCTGGTGTGACTTCCTGGCCCACTCCATGATGGGTAGGCCTTTCTTAGCTAGTTTTCCATGTTGCATCCTTCCAAGGACTGCTGTAAATTAGAAGGACAAATCAAAACAGTCTCTTTATTTTCCAATGTTTTACCAGTGTTTACAGGGAGGACCATGTTCCCCTGCTGCTGAAGAATGTAAAGCTCCTGGGGGTAGGTCTGTACCTCGAGGATTTTGAGGGTGAATGGTCTATATTTTGTTCAACACAATGTAAAGTTTGGATGGTGTCCATTCTTGAAAACATTTTGATGTCTAAATATTGAGGCATGGTGCTCCCAGGAGGACATAGGTTCAGTGAACAAGTACCACTGTCATAAATAACCCAATTAATACAACAGAAAGTGCAATGAACTGAATTCAAAGTAGCAGTATAATTCCCTGCTCTATATTCTGATAACATTTCTCTGAAAGAAGAGGAGTGGAGAATTTAGCTCCAGTAGGATAGCACTAAGATCAGGGATTATAATAATCCAAATAATTAAAGAGCTGTTTAATAGGAACTAGTAACTATGGTACTCAACATAGCAGATCATATTACTGGCAGCTGCTTCTGTTATTAAATTGAGCGCAGTGGTGCTTAGGAACATATGCAGATTCAGAAATTGTAAACTCATAGATTACTTGTTCAAAACTTCTCTTTGCCACAATTTATAACGTCCTAAGAGTTCAGGTTTATTTTTGTTTGCTGCTATTTCAGATATCGCTTTAGAGTAATTGTCACCATTTTCAGCTAACATCAAAATTTATACACCTAGAGAAAGTAATTGTAGCTGTTCTGTTTTAGCATGTATTATTATTTATTCCTTCCAAGTTAAGTGCAAGGTTCTCATTTACATGCAATAGGCATTTTTTTGCATGTAAGTCGTTTTGTTTTTATGTAGTCCAGAGTTGTACTTAGTGTAACGGCAAGTTGACAAACTTGTCAGTTTTGCTGTATAAAAGCAGTAGCTAGTTTTAATCAATTTTTAAGAAAAAAAAATACTTTGTAAACTAGACCCTTTGACAACAGCACAACAGCAAAGGGTGTGGGAGCACAAATCTCCTTTACAGTCTGTATAATTCCAGAATGTCCATTTGAATTGTTCCCATTCAGATTTTCGTATTTTAGGTAGTGCTGCTGATCATTAATATTCTATAATATCTGAAGCAAGGCAATTATTCTTAGACATAAAACATCAGTAACAGAAGTTGAAGTTTTCATACCAATTTCCCTGAAGAACAAATGCTTTCAGGACGTGTTATAACTAGTATTTGGTATTCACGAATCCTACTGAACGACATCACAGTGCTGTTTTTTGTTTTCTGTTTTTTTTAAACCCTTGCACTTAAAAATGTGTTATTTTGTTAAAGGCAAATTGGAAAGTAAATCTTGTCAATATGTGCTATAAAAAGCTATTTGCAGTCTGCTCTCTATCCTCTCTGTTGAACAAAGTTTGCTGTAATTGTCTTGCAAGCATTAATGTTCAGAAATCAGTTTTCCCTTGAAAACTAGCTCTGTGCGAGGAACCCAAAAAAGGCAAGATAGCTTTCTGTGGCAACTTAATTCACCTTTTTTCAGTATAAACTATTAAAGCATCAGCCAGCACTTTAAATAAATAAATAAAGGCTGAGGGAGGAAAGGGTGCACGGTTCATAATGCTGGCAAGGGCCGAGGAACCGTCCTTGATTCTCAGAAAACTTGCAAGATATTATTAAACAAAGACAGTGACAGTGATTACTGGAGATCCCCCTGTCAGGCATGCAAGCTAGCCTTGCCCAGCATGGCATTAACATACAGCAGGAGGTGAAAGAAAAAGGCAAGTCTTTCTGTCCAGTTGAGCCGATCCTCCAGTCCCTGTGTGCAAGCAGCAATCTGTTGAAATGCCGGATTTCAGACTGAGAGTCTCACTGCAAACCTTCTGGGAGCTGTTCTTTTCTGCTTGTGACTAATCCGCAGGAGCTGACCCATGCATACAGTGACCACTGCAACATCAGAGAAATAAAAATAACACTGAGTTATTACCAAATATATAAAAACCAGACGCTTTAAAACAGTTGGGCCGTTCTGCCCTGAAGGCGCTTGTGTGGAGCCCTCGGAGCAGCCGTTCTGGAAGGACCGTCCTTGCAAGAGCTGCGGGGACACAGGGGCAAACCTGCAGCTTTTCAGCTGAATCCATGCATACATGGATGTTTCCACCAATTTCAGTGATTCTTCGAAGATGCTACTTGTACAAAGCACATACATTTAGAAGTCCTTACAGAACTGGAGCCTAAATTGGCTGCAGCTTTTTAGCCTTTCTGCAGTTAATCATTTTTAAGACTATTTAAGAAAAATCCTTTTTTCCATTGACTTTGGGCAGAATAACCTGTTTGCATTATCTGCACTAATTTTCTCTTGATTCAGTATTCAGGAAATGTACGTGTTCCACATTACAATTTCAGCTGAAGTGCAAAGTTCATGAGTCCTTTGGTCTTGACACTGCGTCAACTGTAGCTGTCAGAGTGCAAACCTGCTAGACATAGATTATTCTGTTTGCCCTGAATCTTATCTAAACAGAGTCTTTTCTAAGCTTCAAAGATAAGTTCCACACCATGATCGTTCTCTCCAAGCACTTCCCCCCTTCTCCCAATCTTTTTCCTCCTCTTTTCAACATACACCGATTTGGAAGGATTGTGAAGCAAAATTCATCAAATCTGCCTGTACTGCTCAATCAAAATGTTACATCTTACCATGCATGGAAAAAATCCCTCCTATTCTTCCACATCTGTATCCATTTAAATAGCATTTCTTAAGATTTCAGCATGGCTTACTATCATCTTGATTTTTCCCTTTGATGTTGATGATCATATGCAGCATTTATGGGGAAGGTGGGTTTTACCACTTACAATTTTTGTAGTACTGACACAAATGAAATATCACAACACAACCAAATAGCACAATGCTATTCAACTTCTTAAAGAAGAGGTGGGAGTCCTGGAGGTGGTGGCCATCCCTGGTTCTCTTCAGTGATTCCTGCTCCTGTCACCAAAGACATCTGATGAGAAGGGCTGAGGTGTGATTTTTGAGGAGTGTACCCCGTTTTGGAGCTGTGGCACTAGGACTCGGTGTGTGTCTGTATCAGTCGTGGCCCAGCGCTTTGCTGAGGGCAAAAGGGGAGAGCTACATCTCTTCCCAGCCCCTGTTTTCACCACATCTGGAGGGTGGAGGCCCACTCCGGGGCCAGGTGCCTCCGTGGGGCAGAGGGTCAAGCAGAGCAAGTCCAGACTATCTCATGAGATGGCACAGAGCAGGCTGACATCTAATAATGACAGATGTTGCTGTTGGTACTACGTGCATCTGCAGCTGTGGTCCTGCAGCAAGTTCAGTATAGCCCCTGTCACCAGTTTAGGCTGGGAGAGTTCACAGCCACCACTGTAAAACACGGCCAAAAAATGGGTCACTAAAAGTAGGCATCTATCTCTTGCTGCTCTTGTGACTTCTATAGCTAATTATCTATACAGTGTATGAAACGTAGGACAGGACTAACTTTCCCAAATGCTGTCAATGTTTAAGCACAGGATTTTGGTTTCCTGCTGGTTGTTGGGTACCTTGGTCTGCATCAGAGTTGTCGTCTCACCTGGCACCTTAAGAAACAAATCTAAAACACTGAGTAATTGCTTCATATTTCATATAGCATACCAAAAGGAAAGCATAAAAATCAGAAATATAACAAATTCTTCTCTAGCTTCCAAGTGAAGAGGGAAAAAATAATCATTTTTATGATTTAAATGATGTTCTGATTTGTTTTTAAACTGGATTTGATTAGAATTTTTAAGGACCTATAGTTTTATGTCTGATATGGTTACTCTGTGTTGGCAGATTTTAATCTGTTCCAGTGGCTTGCTGGCTGGACAGGGGTTGCGTGTTATGTCTGCGCTTTAGTGGCACTGCCAGGGGACTTCAGGCCTTTTGCCCTTGTCTGTGCACACTCAGAAATTAAATGTAACCTTAACCTTAGCACAATTTGGGGAGAAGTTACTACAACCTTGCCATAGCAATTTTTTTTAGTAAGATTGTGACATCTGTGCTGGCAAAAAAACCAAACCAAAGCAAAAAACCCACCCATCAACAACAAAAAAAAACCCTGCTAAATCATTTGTGGTTTAATCTTTGTCACATTTTGACCACAAAGTACCCTAAGTAGTGGCCAAAAAAATCCTGTTAGGCCTTTTCAGATCTCTCTCCAACCAAAGTCGCTAAATACCAAGCAGTAATTTTAAATTACTTTTGTATACTGTTTCTACTTTATGTTCTAGAATAGTTTCTAATAAAGCATCAGAAACTAGTCGTTTGAGTGAAAGCACCGCTGAGGTAACAGCAACTTAGGTACAACTGTAATGTGACATTTTATAACAGTTCTCCTTTTTAATTCTACTGTTTACACAGTTACAGTGTGCTCCTTCACAGGTAGGGATTGCATTTAATTCCTCGTTTCACTAGAAGCGTTCCTTTCCATTTTCTGAAACGAAAATCTGCATTTCTGATAGTGTGATCAGAGAGACAATGTTCTTATATGATGTTCATGAGTCTTTTAAACATAGTGTTTTATCTGAATTTGGTTGTTTTTTGGCAAATGGAAAATTAGAGAGGAAATATTTTCAAGGAAATAAACCAATATCCTTTGTTTTTTCTGTTTCGTCAGTCACAATAATATCTAAGAATATCAGGTAACACCAAAGCTGATGACGAAAAATTAACCCCTTGTGGTAGACTTTAATATATTAATTTCATCAGTTTTAAACACAGCATATCACACTTCTGCAAAGTTCTGCTGTACTAATAGCATGGAAGCTACCTCTAAAAATGAACAGCCACTATGGTTGTATGTTGTTTAATTAATCCACAGCCTGTCGCATTCCATTATCAGACATAGCCATCGTCCACTCTTTGCTGTGTACTTGACTTTATTCAAGGGATCTCAAATATTTCCACTGTACACGTTACTGGAAAAGGTGCTTTTATCCTGGCCTCTTGCCCGAGCACACACTACACGGCAAGTACGAGCCGGTGGCTCAGGGAGCCTTGGGAACTGAGCTTTCCCGTGGAGCCAGGGGATGGGCAGGGACCCGCGTTGCCCAGTATCTCTTTGGCAGTGATTTAAGCGTGGAGCAGACACACCATCAGCAGATTTTCCCCAGCACAGGCTCCTTTTGGTTCAAGTTTTCAAAGTCCAAGGACCTTCCAATCTAGCTTTCTAAACTTCATCTGTCATTGGGGTCTAACTAGTTTAGAAATTGGCTTAAAGATAGTAATGGGACTAACCTTTTTACACAAAAAGCATGTCTGCAGTTATGATAAACTTCTCCAGAGCTTAAAAGTAATAGTCCTGAATAATAAATCAGAACAACGTTTTAACGGGTGATTGGTGGTGTGAGGCTAGTTCAGATCGGTATTGCAAAACAGTCAGCGGTTGCAGTAACATAACTAATGTCAGATCCGCTTGTGTACAAGTTTTACAAGTTGGTTTATTTAGTTGTGTTTTTAATTGTTTTGTCTCACTATAAAACTGATAATATGATGTTTGACTTCTGCTGTGTCAGCCTGCAGCAGGTGACCAAGTTGTCTCCCGGGCAAGGGCTAATCCAAGCAACTCGGTGCCTGAACATCAGGTAACCTCCATGAGTGAAGTTCCCTCTGTAAAAGATGCTGTTCATTCATTTTTGGTTGACTGGTTGTTTTTCTTCACATCTATAAATGCCTTTTTAGACAGGATGTTCCTTGGCTGTGTGCAGAAGGGCATCTTTATTATCATTTTCTGTCTTTTAACATACCAAAATTGTTCACACGGATAAATTCACACAAGACATGCTAACAGACTAGAGATGTATGTGTGCTTTAACACAGAGATCCTCCCTTCAAGTCCTTCTGGCACATCCAACTTGTTGAATCACATATCGTGTGAGAAGAGACTGCCAAAAAGATTCTGTTCATGGCTTTCCTAGGAAAGCTAGCTGTGATATTTAATTCTTCCTCCCTTATGTGCTTCTCACAAGTACTGAAAGTTCAGTATGTGTATATGAAAATCAGATTAGCAGAGTAGGACTCTCGTACCCCAAGTAAACTTACTGATTTACTTAAAATATAGTTAAGTGCAGATATGCTAGCTAGTTCCTTAGTTGGCTAGGTTTGTGTAGGCCATTGTATTATAAGGCTTCCAATTGCCAGATAACCTAATAAAATTTTAGGTTTAAAATAAATTTGAAGAGTTGCATATCTGCTTATTGTTAATTAAATGCATATAATATATGAATATGTTTTTATATTTAAAACATGTACTAAAAGAGCTTTCTTGATTTAGGATATCTACTTCCTTCAGTAGACTGTGCTCAGTACTTTTAAGTAATCATCATATTACTGTAAAGTAGTCGTTTCTCTTAACGAAGGTTATGCTTTTGAGATTATAAGGGTGTCAGGAAATGACTGAAGAAAACCTTGCACGTAGAGCTTCTTTCCTTGTCAAGTTGTTGTTTAGAAAAGGGGAGGGAAAAACCTGATTGCACTCTATTATCAAAGTTTGTTCCTAACTTGGTGGGAATCAGTTCATGTCAAGCAAGACAAGCATATTGCCATTTTTTTAATTGAAGACCAATAAGGTCATTCCACTTAGTTCACTATCTCTAGCCAGCTCAAAAAACCCTCATATTTTATCTTACCATAATAATAACAGTCTATGTATGTATATATGACTGTAGTATACAGTGCTTGTAGGTTAAAATTTCCATATTCCAAATATAACATAAGTTTAATCATATAAAATAAAAATTCTTCAGATTTCAGTATTTAATGCTTGAAGTGGTTTGGAAGAGGTTGTCTAAAACTGCAAAACACCACCACACTTTAAATGAAGTCTGTAGGTTAGGATTAGGACAGATAATATCAGCGCAGTTGCAGAGGGAAGCTTTACTGCAAAAATCATGTACAGTTCTCCTTGCAGAGGCTTCATTTGAAGTTCATGCCGAGCATCCAGGGCTCTGGATGTGTTTTGCCTCCTAACAACAGGATTTTGACCTTAGCACTTATATCAAAAGAGGAGGAGGCTTCAAGTAGCTGACCACAGTCGGTTATGATATTTGGCTTTGCAGTCATGCAGATGAAAATAGAAGATAGGCAGTAATATTTAGCTAAAAAATCCTGGAAGAGATCTCAGAAGAACATCTCGTTTCCCAAGAAAGAATATTGAAGACTTTTAGAGCAGTTTCAGTTGATTGCGAAGGGCAGAAGCTGAGCTGGCAGTTGCATACAGAAATTCTGTATTCCTACGAGTACAGAATAAACAGGAAAATGACCATGATTCAGTAATACTTCCAGTTTGATATCAGTAGTGTCAGCACAATAGACTGTAATGATTTGAATTTATCATGTAGTAGATTGGAGCCTCTTGCGAAGTGGCCACAAAATAGCTCCAGATGAATCTAGAGTAGTGAAAACTGCAATACAATCAATGCTCAAAAAAAAAGGTAGTATTTCAGTTCTTGTCAAATATTAGTTGTACTTAGAGATATCAAAATAAAGAACTGGTTACAGTTGTGTTAATTCCTACTGAAGGAAAGATCAGAATTAATTTTTAAAGGGGGAAATCCACAAGATACCACATTTCAAGCATGCCTTTGTGGATGAGCTTCGCTCACTTGGCTGCGGTTGGCGGTTGTGCCAGGGCAGCAGCCGGGAGTGCGTACGCACGTTCGTACCGACGGTGCAGCGCGCTCGCCTCTGCCCCGCGGTGTTGCTGGAGAGGGTGCTTCACCCGCACGCACGCGCCAGGCTCCGAGGGGCGATCTCTCCCTGCCCTGGGGAGAAGAGGAGGCCGCGTGCCGCCTGACCGACACGCTGAGCTGCTCCATAGGCAGCGTTAGGGTGCCTTGGTGCCCGCATGGGCGGCGTGCGATACTCAACAGCCACTTGTTCCTCGCTCTTTCTGACCTTTATATCAGAGCCACGCAACGCAATGGGATTTTATTTAAGCGCTCCCATAGCTTCGTTGCGTTTCAGCCTTTGAAGCCTCAGAACCTTTAGCAAAAAGTGCTAATGTAATTATAAAATGACATTAATGTTCTCAAGATGTCAAAGCTGTGTGTTTAACTGGAGTAAAACAAATGGAACTTGATGGGGGTTTAGCTTTAAAAATTGATGGGATTTCTTATTTATTTATTTATTTAATCATGCCAAAACTGAACAAGGGAAATATTCTTCTACCGTACCTTAGCCCTAGTTGTCTTGACTCTGCAGCCACTCTGCTGGTGATGACTCAAAGCCATGGTGAACTAATTAAGACAGCACTGTGTTACTAACAAAAGGGCTGCTTTCTTCCTCCCTCCTCCCCCCAGCAGTTTGTCAAACAAAATTGTATTCTGTACCAAAATAATAGAAATCTAATGTATCCTGGCACTCTGTGTCTAGTCAACCAACAGTATTTTGTAATGCTGTTTTAGTATGTGTATTAGAGGATGTGTTTTACACAGCCCATTAACACAAGGGAATCATTAGTTTCTGGAGAGTATCTTTGCCAGGAGGATGTGGGCTTTAAATCTTCTACGTCCATACGAAGTACTAGCCATCTCAAATCTTCTTCTGTGGCTATAGTCACTATTGAAAATAATAGATATAGCTCTGCATTTTCAATAACTGCATTTTACCAGTTGCTATTCTTTTGGAAAACTCACTGATACATCTGCATCTGCACAGACATGCTCGGATGCAAAGTCTTAAACTTTTTTTTATTGGAATCCAGGTTACAGGATGCTGCTGTTTCTCGCTTGAAGCTTTGTGTGCTTTGCATGCATATTGAGTTTGTTTGTGTTGCTTGAAGTGTTTTTGTGCTAATGTAGTTGCTCTTTCCACTTTTTTTTCTTTTTTACATAAACAAAGGGCACGTGTTGCATCTGCTTCTTGAAAATCGTCTTTAAAAACTTTTAGCAATAGTTAACTCAGCTGCTTGTTTCTGCTCTCCAAGGGGTCGCCTGGCCTGATATGCACCGTCTGGCTGACAGAGTCCATCTGGAGGAGCTGACAAAAATTGGCATTCTGAAAGGCAATGTAGATGACATGGTGAAGGTTCATCTGGGTGCAATATTTATGCCACACGGACTTGGACACCTACTTGGAATTGACGTGCACGATGTTGGAGGCTACCCAGAGGTTAGTGCTAGTCTGTTCTCGCTCGCCTTGTGGATTAACTCCTCTGAAGTTGCTCAGTGTTTCTCTTAACTTCACGATTAGTCAGCCGCCTCTTCCCTGAGGTGGGGACAGATATGTGCTGCCGCGTGTTTCTTTTTCTGGATGTGGTATTTTATGCAGTTTATTTTAAGGGGATCTGTTATTTCATTAAAAAATAAATTGCTTGTGGGAAAAGTCAACTGATGCTGCCTGTCAGGCATTCTTAATCTGCTGAACATTTGTACAAATTAGGGTCTTCCTCCCTGGCTCACCACGGCAGTGTGTTTCGCTGGGGCATACCTGTGCCACGGCACAATCAGTGTGGTCTACCCACGGCCCGGGACAGGGACGCTTCCTAGCCCCCTTCTAGATGTGACACAGCTGGGGGAGCCCAGCGCTTCAGCGGGGCTGCTAAACCCTGACAGTCGGCGTCCGCAAAGATGCTGGCTCCTGTCCTGTCTGGACCACGCTGTCCAAGCTTTGATCTCCGCTGCCAGCGTGGGCACTGGTACGGGTGTGCTGTCCGGGAATACAAATAGAAAGGAAAAGGCCATTAGGTCTCCTCGTCTTTGCAAATGTGAAAGCATAATGTCTTGTGTTCTGAGTTTCTATAGAAAACACAGAATTATTATCTTTTTCCTTGAGCTAACACGATGGTTGATGAGCGTGGTCTGAAAGCAGAATGGGTATAGTTCTGTACCCAACGGTAAGATGTTTGCAATGATATTAAATAATCTCTAAGGGGAATTGAACTTAAGGTTTAAGTAAAGGAAGTTCGTAGCAATTTCAGAAGGATTTTCTTTGTGTTGCATTTTGGTTTTTTGAGGATGACAGTTTAAGGGTTTTCAGCAGTACAATATGAAAATGGATCTGTGTCCTGCTTTCTTCTCATTATGTAAGGTAGTTCTCTTACCTGAAAATCAAACCAGACCTAACAAACTCTTGGTTTATGAGCACTTAGGAGCTTGTTTCTGTTGGGTGGACAGGCTACGTAACGGCTAACGCAGAGCGGAAGGAAAAAGCATATGGTGTTTGAGGATACTTGTGTTTTTAAACACTACAATATAATTATTGTTGACACACAATATCGTGATGACAACATATTGGCATTAGCTATTAAACTTACATGTAATGAAAATGAAACAAAAATCAAAAGCAACCCTGTGCTGGGCTTAAAGCTTCCTCGCTAGCTAGTATAGAAAGCTTGGTGATTGTCTACCTCTCTCCCAAGGGAATTCTCTCTGTGTGCAAATACTGGCATTCAGCAAAGCACAAGAGATGGGGTGCCTGGGAGAGCTCGGGGACTCCAAAACCCAGGAGCCCAGCATTGCGGGCCTGTGCATAGGTTGTTTTAGCTTTTGCTTGTGAATAGCCTTGCTGAATTTGGTGGAATTTCTTTAACTTGAGCGCGTGTTCAATACTTGGTTGGATGGAGAGTAAAATAAATTTTAGAAACTAGGGAGAAGAATTGTGGGTGTGAAAAAGTACCATTTTTGCTTTTTATTGTGACATTGTATGTTTTGAAAGTTAGAGCAAGCGCCTCAGTTACAGAGCAAATTCCAGGACTGATTTTTTAGGAGAACAAATGGCACCCTCCATGGGGCAGCAGGTTTCCGTAGCATGACATACGGGCTACGGAACTGGGTTTTGAAACTGTTTTTTAGTTATATATGACCAAATTGGTAACTGATAATTATCCAATTTATTATATAATTTAAGGGTCACTTTTTTTGAGAACAGACTGATCGATCTGCAGTATTGGACATGCAACCTGTTATAGATAAATCTAAGATTTAGGGCTTAGAGTTGCAAATGAGTTAGGTTCTCCACTTTCACATTTAAAGTGTATAAAAGTACTGGTGCTCCGTGCAGGTAAAGAACTTTGTACTTGCAGATACTGAAATTATTTGTGCGTGTAGACATGCAACAGCATTCTTAAATTTGTGATAACGTTTGCCTAGCTAATTACTTTCAAAACCTTATCTTAAATAGCAGGTTCCCTGAGTACGGGGGCAGGCGAACTGGCAAGCAGGCAGTTAAAGATGCACCTGCCTGTGCGCGGCGTCGGCTCGGGTTTGGGAGGGAAGAGCCGGGGCTGCGCGGCCCCGCGCGGGGCGCTGGCTCCGGCTCTGCCGCCCTCGGCCCGTCGTCCCTGGCGGGGCGCCCGCGCTCCCTCCTCGGCCCGGCCCCGGCTACGGCACGCGACGGCGCAGAACCCCACGGCAAGCGTTGGCAAGACGCCTCCGCCGTCCTCGGCGTCCAGCGCGTCTCAGCGCGGGTGGCTGGGCGCTTCGCGCGGAGCGTGGCGCCTGCCCGCGGACGCGGCCCGCGGCCCTTCGCCCGCCTGTCACTGCTTCGCGGCAAGACCTGTTTTGGTGAGACCTGTTTGGCTCTGGCGTGAGTTTGGTGCGTTTCAAACATTCGCCAACCAGCCGGGTTTGTACAAGGAGTTGTGCAAAGCTGTTTGTGTGTTTGTTGTGCAGCCCGCGCCTGTAGTATCACACCCCCCCTTTTTTTTTCTAACCGGTTAAGAAGCGAGTTGTTTGCTTTTGGCTGAGAATTTCTGGGAGGATTACAAAGGATTTTTTTTTAAATAAAAGCTTTCCAAGTGGACATTATTCCATTATTTTTCCTCAAGTGTAAACAGTTACATTTGGAATAATACAATAAGCTTTAATTTCCTAATTTTTATCCATCACAAAGTTTCATATGTTCCAAAAAAACTATTTCCAGACATTGTTAGCTTAGATTAGTTATTCATTAGTAGCCAAAGATTTTTTTTTTCCCCAAAATTGGCAATAATAAGTTTTCATCTTTTCCAGTAAGCAGCTTTCACATGCAGCGTTGAACAAGCACTTTCCTTCTCCTTGACAAACACTGTAAGAAGTTTGCACGTTTTCTGTTAAAGGGTGCTCTTGGATATGAAAGAGTGCAACATTTCCTCTCCTTTATTGCCATAGTAAAGGATAATCAGTTTGGGCTAACGGTAAACATGGCCTAGCAACTAGTTTAGGACAAGATCTTTAAAAGACATAACCTCCAATATTTCTCCTTTAAGCACCTACGTAAATGTCCTGATTTTCAGAAGTACTCGGCAGTCAAGAGCTCCTTTGAGAATCCGGTCTCCTGTAGGGCACCATGTTATCCCTAGTGGGAAAGCGAGCGTTGAACGCTTCTTTGAAAATCTGGCTGCTTCTTCTAAGGGTCTAACTAAAACTTGAGCAGTTCTGAAAATCCAGCCCCAGTGGTACTAATCACTTCAGCAAATCTGGCCCTTAGTCAGAAAGAGCTAGCTTCAAAGGGTGAAAACTCCGCTGGGTTTAGCTTCAGCTGTAACATTTAATCATGGAGATAGTTTTCCCACACTCTTTCATTTGTTTCTGGGTAAATTTGATATGGGATATAAATGAGGAGTTGTGCCTGTTTCAATTGAGGTAGGTGATCCCAAATTTTCAGACCCTGAGGTAGACGTGGCTGAAGTTTTCATTTAAATCTAGGTTCCATGTCTCTAGATGCTCAAGTTGATTCAATTTCATGTTATATTAATTGACTGTAAAGCTCTGAAGAATGCTAAGTGCATTTTATGACTTTCTATAATAATAAGCCAGTTAATTTAAGTTAGGTTAATAGCTACTGTCACTTCAACATCTTGCAAATTAAGAGTTCCATTTTGTCTTGTTTTTAAAAAATTTTAGATTTACCTTAGTTTATGGTTTTAATTCATTTCTCTAGTCTCATGAAAAGCTGATCCTTTCATTGCTGTTCACCATCAGCAAATTAAGCTTGAGGCTTGTTCAATCCTGAGTTGTCCATGTCCTTTCATTACCGTGCATGATAGGGGAGCATCTTCAGCATTCAGAGAGGTGCACAAGGACTGCCTGGCTCTAGCAGAAAGCTTTGTCCCAGGTCCCACTGAGTGTCTGTGGATTTAGGTCACTAAACCTACTTCAGAATGCAGGAATAATCTTGTCTCTTTTCTTGTTCTGGCAAAAATCATTTTCCTCGTGTATCCTACCTTATGCTGGAGCAATTTTTTTTTTTTTTGTGGCTAGCATTGCAAATTATATTTTTTCCTTTAAGAAGCAGAGGATGAGGTGAATTTACCGAGGAGCCTAAAGCTATTATGTAGAGCCCAAATGATGCAGATTGCTTCACTTGGTCATAACCTTGCAAAGCCAAAGCCTTGCTGCAGCCTCGTGTACCTAGGACCTGCAGACGTGAAACAGCTGGTAGGACAGGCGCTTACATGAGCACAGAGTAAAAGGGCCTTTCACCAGCTTTAGGTTTAGGGTTTTTTCTTGTAATCAGTTGTACACCTGGGGAAAAGATTAGGAGAAGCCCGGTGCTTCAAGGAGAAGCCCCTGGAATTCACCCTTCTTGACTTAGGTTCGCCTACGGCAGAGTTAGGAAGTGGTTATGTGGGCCACTGAGTGGGCAGAGCGCAAGCATGTAAAAAATTTGTGAAGACTTTCAACTCTACAGGAATTTCCATATAGAATAGCGCTGAAATCCATAATGCCCATTGCTGGGCTGTTGGATCCAAGTACCAACTAGGAGAGTTTCCTACAGCGCAAGATTTCTTTCCATGGGACTTGTTACAGCTTTCAGTGTTTAGGGTAGTAGATCTTCTTATCCCTGCTGCAGCATCTTGCCTGTGTGTAAAATAGCGCTCAGTTCCCAGCAGCTTTTCCTGTGAGGGTCCATGCTTGAGTCAGGGTGTTTATAACAACTGGGGACGCTAGCAGGAGCCGAAGAGGCGGGAAGGCTCAGGTGCTGTTTCAGTGCAGTGCCGTGGCACAGAGCATACCCTGTCTTACCGGAGGATTTCCCTCCTTCTCGGAGAAAGACGGTGGTGTGCATGGGTTTTTTGTTGCTTGGTTTGAGTTTCATTTGCTTTGGTTAATTTTTTTGAAGGAGATACTTTTTGTTTGTTTGTTTTACTAATTGACATTTGTTTTAAAAGACTTTGTGTACTAAGAGAGTTTTGATCAGAATATTTATTGTCCAAATCTTTCTGAGATTTTAGCAGAGACTTAGCACAGCATGTGTATTTCTGAGCAGTCCTAGGTGCGATAGGAGAGAAAAAACAAGATAGGACAGTCAACTTTATGTAAAAGTAAGGTGTAAAAAGTATCACTTTAGATTTTTTGATATGCAATTTTCTTTAATATTAGTAACAGAAGAGCCACAATGGAAAAAGCCCTTTCATTTTAGACTATTGCCTATGTATGTGTTTTGTGCGTCAAAAAATACCTTCGCCCATTAGATTTTAAACAGTGCTTGCAATTGGTCTCACCTTAAAACAGAGTTGCTGGTAGCTTTTGCAATTCTTTATCTCAGTTCTTTATGAATATGCTATCTAAATACACCTCGACTTCCAGATTTATGTTGTAGTTGCCAGCTCAGTGATTTTTCCTATTTGCTATCTCCCTGTTATGCTTAGGGTTCATGAAGAAAAGAAAAATTATAATCCGTATCTTTTATTATTTTCATTCCGATAGCAATGGAGCCTGGTGACGTGTGAGGATGAGGACATAAAAATGGCCCGTGAAGTTATGCTCAGAAGCAGGCTGCAGCGGCAGGCTGGCGTTCAGCTCGGTCTGAAGCGGCGCAGGCCGTGCTACCTGGAGTAAATGGCAGGCGATTCTTCCTCAGGCCCTGCAGTGAAAGGGGACTTACCGCGCAGCCGCAACCTGATAGCACAGTTAACACCCAGGAAAAGAATAAAAACCTATACAATAAAAATAGCCAATTAAATATCATGTGCCCTCCGTTCCCCCAGTATTGACTTTGAGCTGCGTCCCCCAAGCTCCAGCTAGTAATTATAGTGTCGTGCCGAAGTGGGAGCTTTGCCTTGCCAGCGCCGCCAGCGGTACGAGAGGCTCGAGGCGCGTGCGGGGTAACCTGCCGCCGAGTTCAGCGGCTCGGCTGACTGCAGCTCCTCCAGGTGACTACGGGCAGCTCAGGCTGCTGGGAAAAGCAGAACAGATTGAATAAACTAATCTTCATTAGCAGCACTCAGCTAGAGAAACAAGGGCTTAGAGAGAAGGGACCAGGAGACAAGTTAAGTGGAATTCAAGGCTTTTATTTTATTAGCTGCGCAGGGCTTCGTTCTTTCTGCAGTAAATGAGCTAATTAGAAGTTGGGTTTACACAGTGGGAGGAGAGGGAAGAATGAAAGAACTGAGGTTTTATTTTAGTATTGATTTCATATAATCTAAATATAGTGTTAGTATTCTGATTTAAATACTTGATTTGAAATTACCTTGGTAAAAGAGTTAGGACTTCAGTGTGCTGGATGTGGTCTAAGTGGGACAGTCTATTCCTAAGGCTCAAAAGAGATCCGTGATGATTTAGCTGGAGGAAGTACCAGAGCACAGTTTGTGTCGCGGCGCGAGCCTTTGACCCAGTATTTCCACTTACAGATAGCTTCGGTGCTTTGGCCTGCAAAAACGTATGCATGGCGCAGCCTCGGTGCTGCAGCCCCTGGTTTCGGGAGGGGAAGCGTCGCGGCACCTCTGCGCTTGCACATCGCCGACCCGGGGAACGGCCCCGCGGGAGCGAGCGCCGCCGGGGCGCTCTCCCGTCCTCGTCTACGGACAGCCTTGAGGACCAGTAACCCTTCCTTACACTGAGCTCTTCTGGGGATATTGCAGCTTTTCGTTTTCTTCAGCCACTTTACTGGGGGAGAGGCACGTTTGTATACTTCCTAATTCCCTGCTTGTTCCAAAAATAGATCTATATTTTATATTGCTGCCCACTTAACTTAATTTGAACTTTTATTTTGCTTACATAGTAATGAAATCAGCTTACATAATAATTCTCTTGTTCCCTTGACAGCCCTTATTGCCTAGACATGCTGTTTTTTGTTACCTTACATGAACCATTAATTGGAGTCTGATGTTCTTGGCAGCGGTACAGTCACAAATGACAGTGTCGTGCATCTGTGCTTGCTGCGCGAGTGGCTCGATTTTAACACGCGAGCAGAACCTCCAAATCAAATCAGTCTTAGAAAACCATTGTGGATATAGTTTGTTGCTCAATATATAGGAAAATAAACAGCTCTTTGAAAAGTAATTTTCCCAAAATATCACTGGGAGTCTCTTTTTAGATGCCCAGGTGATAAAGCTTTCTAGATTATTCTCTACACTTTTCTGAGGCAAAATACCAGCTTATGCTTCACAGTTGTACGCCACGGAGTGCAGGAGAGTCCTGGTCCACGGCCAGGCCTCCAGGATATAACAATTATAGAAACGAGATATCCACACAACTGCTGCGCCAGTGTTCAAATTTTTACTCTTCATTTCATCTAACTGCAAAACAACGTGACGGTTATTGCTGAAGTCAAAGGCATTAGTTGTGTAGCTGCAAAACATAGGGAAGTTGTCTCCTTACAAAGTAGAAAACGTGGCATGGCAGGAGGCTCCTACAGAGAGAGGATGGTGCAGATTTTGCCCGCCAGGCTTTGCTTCTGGCAGTTTGACATTATCGGAAGTGCCAGTGTCTTTCTTTCAGACCTGTCACCTTTTATGTGTGGGGATTTTTTCGGTCATTAAAAAAAACCTCTTTTGTCCTAGTTTTTGTAAACAACCTAAGTCAACTGACAGCCGAGGAGAAGCGGCTCCCTGACCCGCTGCACGTGGTAGCCACAGGGATGAGCGCAGGTGCCTCAGAGGTCAGCGCTCCCATGGGATGCTAGAGCCATGCTCTCGTGTATGTTTTAAGCCAGCACTGCTGCCCAAAGGAGGAGCTGTGTCATCTCCCCAGCGTGGTGGCCCTCTCCCTTCCCCACATGAGTTTTGAGCAGCATGAGTTTTACTACAGCCTCGCGGTGAGATGGGCTGGGGTTGTTCTCTGCTGCTGCTGTGTCTGCGATGCAGACACACACACGTGATAGCCAGAAATTCAATCTGTCTGCTTCCATTACGCACCTCTTGTAGGAAGCACCTTGCTACCCCCGAGAAAGAGAGCGAATCTCCTCAAGCTCACCAGCTGGTGTCCCACTTGGAAACGCACGGCAGTGTTACCCTTTCTCTAAAGGCTCTTTAAAGACACTTTATGTAAGAAAAGCAGCCACTGCCAAATATTTCCACAAGGACGATGGTGTCCCCAAAGTCCAAAGGTCTGGAGGTGAAACCAAGAGCTGACATGGCCTAGAGCCGAGTCAAGACTGGGGCAAAGTCAGAAATGGTTTGTTTCTAAATTGCTTCTAGAAAAGTTAATTCAGTACTTTTGGGGGAGCAAGAATATTTGGTCGCCTGAGGGATCCTGCCCTTCACCACTGACCGCAGAGGGAGCCCAGGCTTGTGAAGGAGGTTTCCAAATGTGATTCCCCTGATTTTGCCCATTGCTTGCAAACATGTTAGCATCTTGGGAGAAGCACTGAAAGCCGAATCAGACTGCGAGCAGCCCAGGCAAAACATCTACGCATTGCTTTAATGACTGTACATAGATATATGAAGTGGGTATCGAGGCTTGATCATCACACCTGGTGTTAAACCTCACTTGTTTTAAGTACAAGCAAAAAATTCACATTTGGTGCCAGTGCTGCCTTCAGAGGATGTTTGCCATTGTTTTCCTTGCTGTGCGTTAGTCTTTCTAGCATCTGTCTTGGATTGACTGCCTGAGAAAGGGAGTTTACAAATAGAATTGAAGAGAAGTATACTTAAAAGCCAAGTATGGGTTGTTTGTTGTAAAGCAGCCGATAGATACTTGGCAACACACCAAAAGGTCCAGACACTAATCTAATTGTTTACAGCTCGCGGAGAGATTAATCCGCAAGATTGGATGCCCTCATTTCCTTTTCCATTACAATGAATGTGGGAGATGCCAAACCCCATGGGGCAGCAGCAAAAAGAAAAATTGCTCCATTTCAGCACGGTTATTGTTTCAAGTGCAGAAATATATTGATTCCCTTTCATTTTTGATAAGAATATAAATGCAAAGTGCCTTGGTTAATATCAGAGCATTCTTGTTTCCTAACCTCAGTAAGACAAAATCGTACTCTCCAGTTTTAGTGTAGTATAAAGAATGATCTTAAAATTCTGTGCAAAACTCAGATCAAATCTATGAAATAAAACATATCAAATATACAGTACAAACTGTCAGACTACAGTTGGTGAATCCCACTGGCCTGGTTTGCAAGGGCACCAAGAGCTGCAAACGCATCTCTGCAAAGTGGGCACGCTTACGGGTGGATGTCCAAGCTGGTTAGCTCCAAAAATCTTGGCTGCTGTAGGATATTGTGCACTGGAGCAGAATAAGCTCTCCGAAGGGAAAAAAAGAAATCGGGATACCTAGGATGACCAGGAAGAACAAAGCACACGCTGTGGAGTGGCTATTGCAGCATTTCTGTGAAACGGGCTTTCTCCGCACTGCAAGGGGAGCTTGAGACTAGATAGTGCTCTGGGGTTATGCACACTTTGAGGAGGGGATGATTCTGTAAGAATTAAAACACACCTGATCCGCAGGGTGGGCGCCCACTGCCGCCCTGCGTGTTGGCGCGGACGAGCAGAGGGTGCTGCTGTGCCGGCCTCGCTGCTCGGCTGCCGCACCAGGACGGCAAAGGGCAACGTGCTTCGTCCTGGAGAAGGACAGCACTTCGTCCTGCTGATGCAATTCATGGTGCTGGTGCTTCTGAAAGGGGCCCCCCTCCTACAGGCAAGGAAAATTACAGTGATTTCAGCCATAAGAGACACTTGCAAAAGCTACCTGGAGACCAGGTATTTTCGTACATAAAGCCTTGGTCTTGCAAACCTGCTAGCCTTTAATTCACTGGCTGCAGCAGAAGTGTTCTCATGCGTGGAGTTAAGTGTATGTACATGCTTGCAGGCTGGCAGGCCTGTGGTCTGTTTACAGGTCATCATATTTTGTTGATGAAATTATGCTACAGTTGCAAAGGATTTTCTAAAAGCTAGTGGGATTGAGATATATTTATTCAGATGTTGCAATACCTGGCACATTTGGGGGAAGAAAATTAATATCCTGAACTAGTCTTTGCAATGTTTCTAATTCCTTGACTAAGCATGTCCTCATATATCATTTTACTTTACCAGCTTTTGGGAAGAAGAGAATGTTTTGCTAGTCGGGACTTGTTTTGACTTAGTTTTTAATAGTATCAGTCAGCACCATGTTGCCTGAAAGTCTGAATCTGACAGAAGTTTAGTTTTAAATGGGCTGCTTTTATGAGGTCATGTGTAGACTTATTGCTCCTGAATCAAGATCATAAATGTGTAATTTTAATAACATACAGTGAGAATAAACATTTGCATATCCTTGGAGAAATTGTTCTCTGCTGCATAGTTCAGCTATTTCAGTCGTGATGCAGAGGGTGCATTTCAAGACTTGCAGGTCCCTTAAAATCTCATACTAGAAACTTTGGAAGGGAGGCTACGGAAAAAGAAATGATGTAAGTTTTTGGTTTCTTCCCTAAAGAAGTACTTCTTTACATGGTAAAGGGTGACAGTACCAAGTATATCTAAAGCCAGAATTTCTGCAGTGCAAAAACAGTTTGGCAGTTGAGTTCAAAGCCAGTAATCACTGTATACGAAAGCTAAGCGAGAGGACAAGACAGAGAACTGTACAGCACAGTTCCAGTTAGGTTTCGTGTCTCGAGTGTCTTGTGCAGCAGTCAGCATAGGAGGGGTGTGATGGATGTGATGGAAGGTCAGCAATGGGCTGGGGTCCTGCTGGTCAAAATGGGTATTTCTTTTGCAGGGGGTCGAGCGCATTGACCTGCCGGGGCTCAGGAGCTTGCGAACAGCCCGGACGCTGGAGGCAGGCATGGTGCTCACCATCGAACCAGGCATCTACTTCATTGACCACCTCTTGGACCAGGCCCTCCATGACCCTGCACAGTCTTGTTTCATCAACAATGACATCCTGCAGCGCTTCCGAGGATTTGGCGGGGTGAGTAATTCTTGACCGGGTAGTTTTCTGAAACGGTTTTTCTGCTCGTTTGTCCTTACTGCGTACTTCAGAGGACATCTTTTAAAAGTTGTACACGTCACACACAAGGCTGTTCCTGAAACAACACCTTGGACTATTTGACTCTGCAGACAAACTGGGTTTGTTGTTGTTGTAAATGCAGTTTTAAACCTCATGTATCTAATTAACAAGATTTTTCCACTGATTGAAATACCTTCTGTCAACACCATACCGTTACGTGCCAGGTAGGGATTTTGTCTCTGTGTGAAACATGTGCGTTATGAAATTGGAGCCTGAGATGCATATTCCAGAGTTAGCTTCCTTGCAGCAGCAAGTCTGGCTGGTGCTCCCTCCTAGGGCAAAGAAGAGCCTTGCGCTGTTTAAGTCATGGTGGCATTAGAGAAAAGCAGGAATAATTGTTCTTACTGGAGTACTGCCAGAATGGCACAAAAACTATGAATGTAAAGGCTTCCCTGTTTTGGAAAGCTGAGGCTAGCGGTCCTCGTGAGCCTTCCGCTCCAGGTGGCACGCTGCAGGGCTTACGCAGCCGCGTGGAGAAGTCGGCCACCTTGGGACAGAAGGGCAATCTGAATGGCCGCTTCCAAACAGCAATCCAAATGGTCGCTTCCACTCGGACGGCTGCCGTGTCCAGGAAGCAGCCCCATCCCTCCGTGCTCTCCGGAGCACGTTTCCCATTCAAAGCCACCACCCGAGCCGAGTGCTTAGCAGCTCAGCAGCTTCCAGCAGGTTTTGGGTTTTGTAGCACCAGCATCTGGACGGTGCCACGTGGCTCTCCGCGCTTCTGGATTTGCGCCTTGGGAGGATGAAGCAGGCAGCTGGGATACCCCATCCTTCGCCCGGCTTCTCTGCTCAGGCCCAACATGGCTAACAATTATTGGCAACGGTGGCGATTTTCTGGTATGAAAAGTCACTCATTAGGAATTGTCTGCTGCTGCCATCGAATAATCTATCGCTGCAGACCAGCCTGAAAGGGGAATTACTGCAGCACCCTTGGTCCGAGCTGGCTTTGCACTGCCAGCCCCGACAGGCACGTCGTGCGAGTGGGCCAGGCTCCTGCGCAGCCCCCGATCCAGCCTGTGCAATCTTATCGAGAAACGTGGGACTTTACCCTCTCTGGTATTTAATTCACTGCAGAGGCTCAGGCCGTTATCTGTAGCTGTGCTGTTCCTTTATCAAGGCTTGCCAGCCAGCCAGCTGAGATACTGATGGACGGCAGGCAGTTAACTCTGCCTTTGCTAGCTTTGAGCATGTTACGTATATGGCATCACCCACAGAGACGTATTTTTAAAGGAACATTTTAAATGCACTTATGTAGCTTAACGCTACATAAAAGTGAAAAGAGGCTTAACTATTTTCACTAAACTTGCAAGCCGTCTGTGGGAGTTACTCGGCAGTTTGAGTGGTTCCTGGTGAGCTTTCGGTGGGAATTCCTCGTGGCCTGGAAATGCCCAGTGAAGCCCCCCGCTTGCCATGCCGTGCTGCGGACGCCCCCGCCAGCCCTGCTCAGCCGCCGGGCGCGCTTGGCAGCCGTCGCGGTGACGCTGCGGGAGCTCTGCGTTGGGAAGGAGCTGCTGGATCGGGCACTTTTGTTCCAGAGGTTTCCTGCAAAGTCTGAGTTTCCCCCCTGGTTTTTTTGCTTAGCTTCCTGTAACCGTGCCTTGTAAGC
Organism: Struthio camelus; assembly: GCF_040807025.1. Taxonomy (NCBI): domain Eukaryota; kingdom Metazoa; phylum Chordata; class Aves; order Struthioniformes; family Struthionidae; genus Struthio; species Struthio camelus. The sequence goes on from NC_090951.1 coordinate 12,224,896, forward strand.
AGAGCTAGCCAACGAACTTTGCTGAAAGGGGGAGCTGCCCAAAAAGGATTGAGCAAAAATCTAAATCTCCGATCCCCCTGTGAACAATACATTTTGCTTAGAAAAAAAGCAATAACACATACGCACTCTGCGCCAGATGTTGTCACTTGATCTTGTCCAGGAAAAGACTTGAAACAGAATCTGAAACTGAAGTACATCTGATTTCTACCCAAAAGCAGAATTATAATGCAATCAAAATAAATTTGACCATCTTTACAATTCTAACTTGTTCCTGCATAAGTTGAAGCGGTAATTTGTGCTGTTTAGAGTGCTTAGTAATCTGCATTCTCGCTCATTTTAATTTATCTGGAATTAATGAATATTTCTCTCAGATATACATCAGAAAACTTCCTCTACATGACTAAAAAAGATCTCAGCCTAGTGTTGCTATTGACAGTACAAGTCTTAGTATTGGTTTCAGTTCTAGCTGAAGAGCTCACTAGTGTCGTGTCCAGTCTTACTTCACAAGATTTAAGTTTAAAAGAAAAATCCATTCTAAAAATGGAAATAAATAGTCCATTCCCTCTGCAGAGCTCAGCACTAATTAAAGTTCTCTTAATTTGGTTTATTTTAATTCACTTCAAAAATGAATTTAGACTAACCAAGGTAACACCACTGTAGTTCTGAGTAAGACTACCCACACAGGGATTTGTGGATTCTAATGAGCTCACCTGGAATTCACGTCTTTTGTAGGTTTAGGTTAATTTTCCTGAATGTGACAAGTCTCTACATTAAGAACAGAAGTGGTTGTGCCAAAAAAAGAATGACTGGTAGCCGTGTATTGTAATTTATGCTGCTCAGTATTAGCCATAAAGAGATGGTAAAAGCTGCAAGGGCAAGAAGGAATGAGGAGGAATGAGAAGGAAAACACGAGGTTTTCCTTCACCATGTCTTGCTTGCTGCCGCCGTTCTCTGGTGCGAGACCGGGGGCCCCAGCACAGTTTGTGCACGTGTTCGAGACCGGCGCTGAGGCAGCCCCGCGTTTCTGCATGCGTGTAACACGAACGGCCAGGCTTTGCCTCTCACACTAGGGCTCGGAGACCTGATAATTTGGCTTGTTAGCAGACAGGAGCTGTTCTTGGTGAAACACGGGTCCCCTGGCGCGAGGCAAGCGGTCAGGCTGTGCGGGTCGGCATGTGGCCGAAACTCGTACGGGACGGTTGTGGGTGCTGTCCCCTGGCCCTTTGCAAGCCTGCTGTGCCGACGTGGGGAAGTCGCTCGCGTGTACTTCAGCTCTCGGTTGGTAAAACTGAAATCCAGTTCAGTGAGGTCATGAATTGTGCGGGGCGAGGGCTGTCCGAGGGCTCGGGGGGGCGCCGAATCCGCCGCACCACCGCTCGGCTGGGCAGCTGCAAGCCCCCCGGTAATACAGCAGCGATGTGCAAGGAAGGGTGTGTGCATGGTTGTACATGCTGCTCCGGAAAAGCATCCGATCCCTGGGGAAGGAGAAATACCAGTTCCCAGTGCTGCTCTTTAGGGCTTGACAGCTCCATTCTTCAGAAGCCGATTGCTGATTCATGCAGCTCATATGATGTTTTCCCAAAGACTCAATAAAACCATTCAGTCTTTTGGGGGGCTAAAGTACTTGGTCTGTGTTCAGGCTTTATGTTGCCCCTGGACTTGTAGACTTAGTGCTAGAATTAACATGTGAAAACTCTATGTGACTTAGAGAAAATGCAACTGAATGTTAAATATATTTATTACCTTCTTTTATTTGCAGATTTTTCTCATTTAGAAGTTAAATAGCCTTACAAAACCCAGGATCTTGAAGACATGATAATGTTATCATACAGTTTTTCAAAACAATAGGACTTTCCTTATTCAGGAACAAAGGTTAAACCAAATAAAAAGCAGAAAATATTTCCCCTGTTGCATCTATGAAAGACTATTTCATTGCTTCTACCTTTGGTTCACAGAGCCACGTAGTTGTCTTTGTCCTTATTTTCATTTTGCATTAGGTTGAGCTCCATTTCTAGGCTTTGTGATGTATGTGATGTTGTGGAGTGAAATAGTTTACTAGGTAATAAACGTTGTAATGCTCATTTGCTTTTAACATTTCATTTTATGCAGCAGTAAGAATGTTACTCGAAGCATATTTTGGAAAAGTTTTTACAGAAAAGCAGTTGTCATAATGAAACATGTAGCTTGCTTTAAATTTGTTGCAAGAGGAGTGATAGTTGTAGGCAACCCAAAAAACAGCTACTATTTTCTTATAAGCCTCCTTTAACCCTTTTCTCTTAAGTTGTCTAATTAACGTAATTAGGTTAAACTAAGAGCAGTTGTTTCCAGCCTGTAGTTGTTTAGCTTGTAGTTTGTTGCTGCTTTCTGAGCTTTGATGGAGGGATTGTGTGCCTGAAGCTTCTTTTTCCAGCCGTATCAGTTGATCTAATGAAGTACATGGCCTCACCCTACAAATCTTGATCCTCTTTTATAAATGTTTATATGCAGACCTTTAAAATAAAGTGTGCCTGACGGGAGGTTTTCCAGCTGAATAAGAAAAGGGAAGGCTGGCAGGATGGGGTAAGAGAGTCCCTGTGTAGCACGGAGGCTGTTAGCCTCTACAGAAAGCATCTTGATGTTACCGTTTTGTGTGGCACAGGAACAGGCCAGCGTCAGCTGATTCCCCAGTCCTGCAAAATCCTTCAAGCAGACAGAAGCACCTGGGCTAATTTACTTTGTATGATGGCATGTGTGGCCCGCATGCTGACGTTGTTCTCCAGGCAGGCCTCCTGCTTTCCGCAGCCATGCTCCAACAAACCGTCAGTAGATTAAAAAAAGGAGACGTGTCACCAGTGGTCTCTTTTAATCACATCTGGGATCTGTCATAGCGTTAATCTGGACTGCTTAATTGGCCAACACTGTTTCTCGACTCTCAAAAGCCTTTTATATATATCATCATCCAAAATAAATGAATGAGCGCTACAACCCCCTTCTCTTGGAAGATAACACGAGAGGCCCTGGGGAGCATGACTGTGTTAGTAAGTCAGGACAAAGTGCGAGGCTGTAGATATAGCTGACAAAAGCCTTGGTATTTAACTCCTGTGCTGCCCTGGGCTGTGCCCACACGGCGCTGCTCTGGGACAGAGTTGGGTCCACTGAGTGAGGCCACATGACGGGCTGTTGCTGGTATTAGGCAGTTGTGCAATCAGATCTATCCAAATAGATCATGCCACTGCCCTTGATAAGAAAAAGGCATTTTAGGGACAGTGCTGACATTCCTGGCCACTTTGGTGTTGCAGGAGCGCTTCTGAAAAATGCCGTTTTGTGCAGAAAAAGCGAAGCCTGCCCGAGGGTGTAGTGGAGAGCCCCTGAAAGGCGCTTGCATGGCCAGAGGCCTCGCACCTCCCTTTGCTGTTGCTGTAAGCTGTGCCTGATTCCAGCCCCCTTGGTGGAGCCCTGAAACGAGCAGTGTTGAACAAGGAGCCTGAAACCAGGGACAGCGCTGAGAGCGAGTTTCGTAACAACTGTCCCCCACCGGGAATGGCAGTCCTGCGTCAGCGAGCCTTGCCAGTCAGATGCAGCATCTTTTGTCCATTTGGACAGCAGACAAGACCAAATGCTGGGCTCTCCTATAGGGAAGGTTTTGCAGGTCCTCTGAAGAGTCTCCTCATTGCCGGTGCGTTTGAGCTCGGTGTGAAGCCTGGAGAGCGTGCATAAAAAGGGCAAATGCAACGCTTCTCCCCACTCCTTGAAAACCGGTGTTCCTTTGCACTTGTGTAACTGTTAAGCAGCGGGAGCGTATGCGCTAGAAGTGGCAACTCTTTCTTCTGCGTGATGGCAACACACATTTCGGCTTAGGTTACTGCAGGCAACAGCATGGTCAGATTCTGGAGAAAGCTGTCCCAAGAGCAGTCAGTGAGGTCCCATGGGAGCATCAGGTCCGGGTGCCTCCAGTCGCATCCCGTGGACCGTGTGGAGCTGCTGACGAAGAGCTTGCTGGTGGTGCAGTGCCGGCTCCCCTCTTGCCATGGCAGCCCCCTGCCCGAGAGGCAGCTAGCAAGGCTTGCGTTCTCCTGCACGGTCTCCTAACAGCCCCTCTCCTGTATGATCTGTGGCTGCGTGTAGCACTGTGAGCTCAGGGGCCTCCCCAGCCCTCCTCAGCTTGGTAACTCCCAATTTCCTGGCCTAGACAGTTCCAGCACCAGCTGAGCTTTCTGCAGTCCAGGTCTACTGCCACCTCTTCTGCCAGAATCTCCCTTCCCGGACTCCTTCTCCAGCCCCCATCTCTCTTCATCCCTTTTTCTCGTTGCAGAATTGTCTATTCCCAGGCTCTAGCTAGTCCCAAATCGACCTTTGCAGCCCCATTACTCTTCAGTCCCGGCTCACCTCGCTGTGTCTTCCTTCCCACATCTCCTTTTGTCACTCTAGCTCCATTTTCCAGCTCTATCCTAATTTCCTCTTGTGGCCAGTTCCACTTTCTTTCCTTTCCACTGGGCACCGTATGAGCAGACACCTTGCCCCACGTGCTCTTCCCTCTCCCCGCTGGCCTGGCTCTCCTTTGCTCTGCTTCCAGGGCAGTCGCACTCCTCAAATAGCACCGAAGTGCTGGTGAGAGCATGAGACGCTGAACTGGAGCACAGGAGTAATTTTCTTTTTTTTTTTTTTTTTTGGGGGGGGGGGGTGGGGGAGCTAATCTTTCTCTCTAAGCAGCTGAATGGTTGTGGCTGAAATTCCTCTATAGCAGGTACGGCAGTGAATTTCAGCTCAAATAGGTGACGCTTTGCAAAGCTAGAAATACTTGGGAGGAGATCCTTTCCATAGGAAGAGTGCACTAGCGTTTGTACTTCGCACACCAAAGCTGTGCCCAGCTCTGTGTTCGCTGCTGTGCTGGCTGGTGGGACGCTTTGGCTTTTACCACGTCACTGGATCTGCCCCATGGGTTCCTGGGGCAGATCCCCCTGGGCACGACCTGGGCACGACCCCCCTGGTGCCGGTGGGTTTTCGGCAGGGCCGGGTCCAGCCCGGTGTGCTGTGCTCAGGTCTGAGACCGGTGATGCTCTTCCAGTGCAACAGTGGGGAATCCTTGCCTTATTATTCATTCAGCTGCCACATTCAAAGCAATGAATGAAAAAAACCCACCCTGTAAAAGTCATTCGAGCGCCCAGACTGGTTCACCCCGTGTTGCCCATGTCCCCTCGGCAGCAACGCGTGGGCCTTTCACAGGATATACTGAGTGCAAGGAGACCTGCAGCTTTCAAATTTACAGCTGTCCAAATCAAATGTGTGAACTCCGTGGAGTATGTTTAATTCTGCTTTATAATACACTTAACTTGATACCAAGTAGAAGAAATAATCTGGCAACGACATCATTAAACAGTTTAATAAGGACTGGATGACTCATTTTGTTTGAACAAATGGATTATTTTGCAATCAGACGTACAAATGTTAACCAGCTTTATTTTTAGCTGAAAATGTCAAGAGGTCAGAAACAATTAAAGCAACTGTAAGATGGGAGTCCCCAGAGTTTGTGTTCTCTTGGATTTACACCTTACTAAAATTGCTTTTATTGCAGCTTAGTGACTTACTAACATTTTTCTGATAAGATAATGGGAAATGACTGTGTAGGCATATTTACTGGTAAGAAGAGATTAAAGTCAAACAGAAATGGAACATACTTTTCATTTTAACAGAACAAGAGCTGGTAAAACTGAGAGGAATCTGCTTTTCTCTTGCATGACTGAAAACGTAGCGATTGTATTTTAAAAGGAACGTCCGACCTGCCCGGGACTTTCTCATCAGCTCTACGTTCTGTGTTTGGAGTATGTCCACTACAAGCTTTTTCATGTTACAGTTCCTCCTCTGAGAGTTAATTGTATTTAGAGGAGAGAGAAATGTGATTTTTAAGCGCAAAGCCTGCAGCTCAGCAACAGGACTGCTTTGAGTACAGGCGCTTCGGGCGTCAGCGAGACACCGGCCCTGCGGCCCGACCTGGCCCTAGCAAGCTGTGCCCTAGCGAGGCTGGCGGCAAATCCAGGGGAAAACGTTTCTTTGGCTGCTGCTGCCGTCAGAGGGCTGAGGTTTACTGGACCGCAGGAATCACGCAGCGCGACCTCGGCAACGGAGCAGCTCCCTCTGCCCGTCCGGGTGCACCCAAAGCGTCGCGCGGGGTGCGAGGCGCCCGCGGGGACGCGTGGTCACCCTGGTGCTGTGTCCTGCGCAGGTGGCAGGAGCTCTCTGCCCAGGGAGGAGCGATGCCGCGGGGGCTGCACCGGCGGGCGCTTCCGGCGCTTGCAGCACGCCGTGCTGCCTGGTGTCGTACGCGCCGCGCGCCTTGAAACGCGCCTTGTCCTCCCGCTGCGATGGCTTCCGACCGCGCTCCCCACCGCCGGCCAGGGCGTAGCGGTAACTGCGTGTTCTCTGTGGCAGGTCCGAATCGAGGATGACATTGCGGTGACGGCCACTGGAATGGAGCTGCTGACGTGCGTCCCGCGCACCGTTGAAGAAATAGAGGCTTTCATGGCAGAGGGCCAGAGCAGTGCCAAGTCATTTGACTGCTCATCCAGCCAAAAGCAGTAAACGTCAGGAGGGTACTCGCTGTCTCACGCTAATCAGTCATCGTTCTGATTTAACGTTGCAGCATATAAAATAAAGCGCATCCACTTCTTAACAGCAAGAGAAGCAGGCAGGCTGTTAGCTGGCATGATTCATTCACCAAAAATGAAGGTAGAAGGCTTCGGCACTGGATATCCAGGTAACTCAAACGTTGCTACTTGCAATCAGCAGTTTACATTATGAAGTGCCAGCTAAATAACCCTGCTGCATTATATCAGCAGGGCTTATGCTGCTTCCAAATCTCAGAATCTCAGCTCAGAAGTATCTTTCTTCCAATAAAATCTAAATTTTGCTGATAAGGACTCTTTAAAATACCAAATGGATTATCTGAATGCTGTCAACAATTGTAACAATCTAAGAAGTCCTTTTTTTAAACTTCAGCACAAATATTACAAAAAAGAAAGTAAAAATCTCAGCTGTTCTCAGTGGACGTCATGACACATATCTTTCTCACAGATCTTATTTCAGTGTTGATGGAGTAAGCAGAATCAGATTTTTATTAAAATTTATCCTTGGCATCATTTCTGCCCACAACTTGTGTTCGTTATGTTCTCCTGCCCCCTATTCCTGCTTCTTTATCTGACCTTTCTACCAATTCATGCTCTGGAAACTTTGACCCTTCATTAGCCAGATTTTTCTGCTCGGGTAGTGGGTGTGCTGATCCTTCATGCACAGCCCAGGGCCTATTAGATTTGCGCATCTACTTGTCCCTTAAAAATGTAGGTTACTGTGGCGTTCAGGAGAGCCATAAAAATGGCAAGAAGAGAGTATCTTTGGTACAGGGCTCAGGGTCATGCAGCGGGATATGCTCTGCAGAATGATAGAGTTCTTTTTAACTGTCCAGTGTTAGCAGGTTCAGAATGAAATAAAGTACATTTTTATTTAGATACACCACAACCATATTAATAATGATTGCAGAATGATTTTCCATTCATGCAAGAATCAAATTACTTAGAGAAGCCTTTCTTTATTGTATTTACTGTAAGTGTTCATCAGCCGGCAGGAGAATAAATACATTTCTTGCATCATAAAATAGTCCTAGTTGCTGTAACTACATCAAAATAATTGTGCTTACTTTGTGAACGCATCACAACTCCGTTCAGTCTTCAGGCGCCTTTGCGGAGTTTGTGTGCGTGTGCCATGCTGCGTAGTCCGGCAGATGCACCTTCCTGCCGAAGGCTGCCTCTGCCCTGTCGCAGGCTGAGTCACGGCGGTGCGTTAGGGCCTTTCTGCACCTGATCACCAGCCGTACAAGGATTATCCCTGCCCGAAGGGATCTGCTGACTTCATCCGCTCAGCAGCTTTGCTGTGTTCTGGTGCTGGCGCCCTGTGAGCTCGGAGGGGCTCTGGCAGCTTGCAGACTCCTGCGGTGGTCCTCACCTGGGCCGGCCTCGTTTGGGATCTGAAACAATGCCTTTCAGAACGGTTAAGGGGGTCGCTCTGTGCGGATTGCTCATTGGGTTGGCCTGTGTGACAAGAACATGCGCTTTATTGTGCTTTATTTCTAACTGCTAAGTGACCCACTGCCAAATAGGAAACTTTGCATGTTGGAGACTGAAGAAATGACATTGTGAAATAATCCAGGGGACTTCACTCCTCGTGTTTGAGGTCACTTTATTAAAAAAATGAATCTTTTTTTTTTTTAAGGTTACTCAACCGTGGTTTGCAAGAGGTAAGTAAGGGAAGTCTTGATTAATAAGGGGAAGGGGGGTTGAGGGGAGGATGTGAGATGAGCAGGTTTTATCTGCAACTGTGCTAACGCTTCCTTTGGTGGTGGTGGCTGAAGGGCTTGTACCTCTGACCTGTAGTACTTGGGCAAAAGGCATCAGGCCTTGCTTTGGTAACTTTGCAGATATATGAACACAGAAACCTCTTGGCACTGCTCCAGACTCATCTCCCTCCTAAAACTCTGGAGATTTATTCAGTGCAAGACTGTGCTCATGGCCTCAGCCTCGTTCCCTCTGAGTCCAAGTATGTTGGTGTAGCACGCTCTGAACACACCCGTGGGATCGTGCACTGCTTTGGGCACTCTGAAACCTGCAGTTGCTTTGGTTCAATAGCTGTTACTATTTTAAAGTAACACTTCACAGATTTTCAAAAAAAAAAAAAAAAACAGAGTTTTGGAATTGTTTCAACTGAGCTATAACCCAGGTCTGGTTAATGGGCCTTTCCCTGCCTGTGATTAATCTTGGCAAATATTGGTCTCTACTGCTGCAAAACAGGTCGAGCAATTTGGCAGTCTGCAGGAGGCAGAACTGGTTCTGCTTCGACATGTACCAGCGAACACAACCTGCAAGGAGCACTGGAGGGAAAAAGCACGCGCTCACGTAACGAGCTTCTCTTTGGTTATGCTTGCCTGAGAAGTGGATGTGTTTCAGCCTGGGCTGGTACACTGTCTCCGATTTTTCCTTCATATCCAGGCCAGTGACTATAAAATTCATCCTTCCTTCCAGAGCTCTGTTCTATAATTATGATAATTTTTATCCACTTAAGCAAAAAGTGAATTAGATGGGGGTTTTTTTCTAAATTAGCAGGTGTAGGGCAGGCAGCAGGAAAGCATGCCTTTAAAAAAAGGCAAAATGATACTTAATATGCTTAAAATGTATTAGTGCATGTGTGTGGGGAGACAGGCTATGACAAACTTTTTCTGGCTTCATTAGGGGTTTATTAGGCTGTTAGCTATCATGGTTTCCCAAATGCCTTTTCTGCCTACTGCAAACAAACTCAAATAGTGTTGCACCAAAATAACAGAAAGCGTGTATTATGTTGAGCAAGGCTGTGTATTTAAAAAGGTCCACACCGCTTCTGAACCGATATATTTAAATTGCTTCAGCTCCCTAGGTTTGGATGCGCTCTGGATTTATCTGCCGTGCAAATTATGCTGCTGCAGCTATACTGATATAATTAAAGTGGTAGAGCCTCCTAGTGCTCATGGAAGTTATAGAGTAGACACGTTCTTTTATTGGTACAGTAAGAGAATGGGAATAAGATTTACTAGTGAAACGCACCGTGCTATATGTCTGGCTGGCTGTGATAGGCTCTGTATTCTGTCAGACGGCGGTTGCTACGAAGAAAACTGTGTCAAAAGGAAAATCCTAGCTTTTACAGGCCTACAGTGAGATTTTTTATGTAGGTGCATTACTCCATCCTTTGCTTAGGAAGAAGTTACTTCATTATAAAGGTGCTCCAGTGCCTTTACAGCGGAGGGGTAAGGCTGAGGCATTTTGCAGCCACGCAGTCTGGGTGCTGCAGCCTGCGGCAAGCGGAGGGGAAGCCTCTCCTCTGCCTTTGATCTGTGGGGGGCTGAGACAGAGCGATTCTGCCAGAAGGCTGGAGGGGCTTTAAACTAATAGATTCATGCCTGTCTTGCCACCCACATCCCACCAAGGGGAGATTTTAAATAAGTTGGTATAGTCTTGGGTCAGTAGGCTCACATATTGAAAGTGATGTGCTGCACACAACCTGTCTGTACCCTTCCCTAGGCAAGCAACGCAAGCGCATGGATGGACTGCAAAGCCAGAAAAGTGACTGTGCAAACAAATGACCTCTCATAATGCAGTGATTTTGTTTTTTAACAAGAGGAAATTGGAATCAATGCTGTCAGGAGTAACAGCTGGAAAACTTAGCCCTCCAGGAGCATCAGGAATTCCTGCATTTCCATCAGAAAGACTTTTACTCCCACTCGAGATACAATAAATCATTACTCTAGAGATAGCTCACTTTCACCAAAATCAGAAAAAGATACCACAGAGATTTGGAGCCTCTGTCCTGGTTATCAGGAGATAATCCCACATTAACCTCTCAAGCCAGTGACACGACAAGAGCTGTATAGCCCCAATTCACAGAGGAAATAAGCAGGGGTAAGCCTAGCTCCTGCCTTTCATACCAATGTTGGTGCACAATGAACAAATGAGAGGTTTTTCAGGTCATTTTTTCTCTTTGGCAGTTTTTTTTTTCTCCTATCATAACCTTTGCAGTGGAATATCCTTTCAGGAGAGGTAGGTGCAGGTCTTAAATTACGTACGTACGTACGTACGTACGTGTGTGTGTGTGTGTGTGTCTGTCTGTCTGTCTGTCTGTCTCTGTCTGAGAAATTGGGACTTCAGCCCAAGCTGTACTAAGTTTCTGACTCTCTTTCCACTGAGTACAAACCTGAGTGCAAGACAGGAATGGAGACAGTCTCACTGCTTTCTCAAAGAAGATACCTACTTGAGGTAGACACTTCTGCCTTTGAGGGAAAGGGAAAAAGGACAGGCAAAAATAAGGCCAGCATTAGAGGCAAAATGTTTTTTATTAGCTTCTGATAGTTCAACCCTGCCTACTTAAGCTGCAGCTAGAACCGAAAAACATATCTTCATAAAAAGACTAGCATAATCCAAAACAGTCCGTAAAAGTCTTCCACATGTAATTACCTTTGTATTTAAATTTTTAATCTCAAAATGAACTTTTGGAGGCTTTATTTGCTAACAGCATCTTCACAGAGCTATTATCCAAGTTCTTTTCCTAAGTACAGATACAATGCAAACAAGCATCCTACAAAATAATCTATGGAAAAAGGTAGTGTGGGAGGGAAATTAAGACAGCGTAATAATCCACTAGCCAGCCACACAGGTTAAATGTAACACAACCATACTATCAGTGAAATAGTTTTAAATGAAAATAAATTAAGGTTACATCAAACTTCCTGCTTTACTTTTATTGTTTAAATCCTCAATATAGTACATACCACTGCATTATGGATCATGGCAAAGGCTTATCACCAGCATTTTAAAATTGCTATAGAAAAAATTCTGTGAAAATAAGACAAGACTGAGGATATTCCTTCACACAACTCTACGATGGCTACAGAAGTTCTGCTGAATCAGTTGTTCAGACCAGGGCCGTTTATTTTTAAAATCACTTTGGATTTCTGTAAGATCTTTGTTGCAAATCTGAACAGCCACGAAAATGGAAATGAATGAAAATGAGCAGTGATCCATATATTCTGACTGAGCAGAGCTGCGTTTCCCCTTTCATCGCTTAGCCAAGCTGCACACGTTTTGTTCTCCCTGATACCTGCACCTTGGCCATTCTGCAGAGCAGTTTTTTGGTAGCATTTTGACATTTTCTGAAAACCAAAATCAAGTTCTCTTAAGGCCCCAGAGTGACTATGTGAACAATGTTAACCTATGAACACAGGCTTGAAAGACTTTCTCCATGTGCTACTTTACCCCTCCTCATACATGATGCTTCAGAATAGCATTTGCAATTTTGGAAGCCAACTGCCTGTATATGTCGTCATAGTATATTGCTATTTTTCTAGAAAACATTAGTAAGCATCCCAGCTCACTATTACTACACCCTCCCCATTAACTACAACTGGATAAGAAGGACCTAAATGGTGCTTTACAGGACTTGCTCTACAGATTTAAAGTAGTCCACCAAGGAGGAAAGTAAACTCCCTCTATGGCCTTTGCAGGTTTGTAATATGTAATGGAAAAAACAAAAGGCTTAAATACATTAAAAGGTATTTAAAAGACATTTCTTTCAATTATCAGTCACTGATACTACAGTGAACCATCCTGCTGGACTCCCCTCATTATGCAAAACATAAGAAGGTAAGTGAACATTTCTGTGGAAATGCTATTTTCCTAATACTAAGCTCTTTGTTGACTGTGAATTTAGATCATCTGCAATTATTAGCCAAACCATTTAGAGAACAAAAATATTTAACACTTTAAAACAAGTACTCTAAAATTATGTTTTAGTTGTATCAAATCTTCAGTGTTAAACCTAAAAAGATCTCCACAAAATAATGGTTAAAAGAACAGTTTTTGCTCAGTTACTGCATGGGCAGCACAGACAAGCTGTACCTCTGGAGTTCGTTTCACAACAGTGCCTACTGTCCGTTATTTTCTGGATTTGTTGTGGTGGTTTCAGTGCCAACAGGTTGCACGTTGTCTGCAAGATTGTGTGCGTGCTCAAGGAACAAGTCTTTCAGTACACTCAGCTCCTTGGTCAGGAGCTTAATTTTTGCCTCTAAACGTTCGTTTTCTTCTTTGAGCTGGTTGACCCTCTGCAGCGTGTCTTGGGCTTTTTGCTTGCTTTTTAACCGGCTCTTTTTCACTGCCATGTTGTTTCGCTCTCTGCGCTGGCGATACTCATCACTGTTTCTATCCACCAAGGAATTCTTCTTCCCCTGCTTGCTCGGAGGCACAGCTTTGCCTCCACCGCCGGGACTCACAGGCACCAACTGGGGAACCTGCTGCAAACCACTGGTGTGCGCTTGGCTGTGAATCACGCTTACTCCGTTCGCATCTGTTGCGGTGTTCTGCTGGGATGTCTTGCTCATTTGGACAGGCTCTTCTTTAACACAGCAGAATTTACTAGGAGACTGAAAACTGTTAAGTTGCTAGAACGTGTTTCCAAAAAGTCTTCACATGGATTAAGGACGAGTTCAACCTAGCAGAAAAAAAAATGCTATTAAAGGTGCTGGGTTCAGCACCTTATGTCTGATACATCACTGGCTTTAGCATAAGGTACTGATGGTACAGCTGGCAGTAACACAGCATTACTATGCTGGAAATGTAAAAGTTGCCAACTACTGGGAGGTTTCAGAAGTCTCTGGAACGTATTTGGATTGGAAGGGACTGTTACTGGGTCATCTAGTCAAGCTGTTTGCATTGTTCACTGGATTTACTCAGTTATTCCAAAGCCATCCCTGATGGATGGGTGTCTAGCCTAGTCTTGAAAATCTCCAGTTTCACAACCTCTCTGTCTTGGCAACAGGTTTCACTGTCTCACTTTTCCTCCAGTTATATAATTTTCTTAATTTTTAGACTGAATTTTTCCTTCTGCAGCTTAAACCTATTAACAGCCTGACTCTTGACCAACAGGAATACTTGATCTTTGTCCTCTTCAGACTATTCCTCTGGGTGTATGCACAGACTCGGTCTCTTTGGTCTCTCTTTCTGGAGAATGTGCTCAGACCATCCACCTTTCCTCCTACATCTTACAGCATCTTCCAGTGCTTTTACCTGCTCTCTTCTAAGATTGTTTCACTGGGTTTGGGGTTTTTGAAGATGATGTCCAGACTCATGACAGTGCTTTAAGGTCTCACTAGTACTGAGTGGAAAAACTAATTCATCAAAGCTAATGTAATTAATTGGACAAAAATTTATTTTCCATGTTAAATTTCAAAGTTAATTAATATTTATTCTTTTTGAGCTTATATATTTAACTCATGATATCAAAACATGATGGAGTGGCAGAAAAAGGATTCATATTAGTGCTGCTGCATGCATGCTGTGAAGGCTGTGACAGGTGACATTAAAGGGACCCCTTCAACCACAAATGAGGTAGAATAAGCTAAGCCTGTAACGCTACTGTAGCGAGCAGGCGGGACAGGAAAGTGGGGTTACAGCACCCAGAGAAGCACTACACTGGAAGGAGAAGAGGCCGTTGCCACCTTGGGAACGAACGGAGGGGTCACAGCTGGCTCGCCTACAAGCTACCTTCCCTGCTGTAGCTTTCAGGCTCTCGCCCGGATCAGTCCGCTCAGCGGGCGAACAGGACTGCCGAGCAGGACTCCCTCTCACCTGACTCGCGTTCTCCCGGTGCTGAGGGTCAGCCTGCTCCTGCCCCACTGGCGGTACAGGGAGGGCTCCCCCACAGCTGCTGCCGGGGCACAGCCCTGCCAAGGCTGACGGCTGCTCCCCTTGTCCTCCCTTCTCACGGGATGCGACATCCTAAATGTCTGGGAGATAAGGTTGGGAGAGAAGAGGGGACCAAGCAAGAGGGTTCTCCTTAGCTCCCGAAATGCCTACCTATAGCACCAGTGAAAAGCACTTACAGAAAGGACAAACGAGCGTTGATTGTCTTGTTAGGTTAAAGAAAAGTATCTAACTGGCATTAAATGATCCTAATCTGGAAAGATCCGATTGCATTACAAAGGTGCAGCTCCATGCTCTGTCACACGTGTACATGTTATTTTATGACTTGTATTCCTCAACTTTCTTGACCCTCCTCCCACATGAGAGGCTCTGTCAGGAAAAAAGCAATCAAAGTTAGCGATGGGCAACGCTAATTGCCCAGCATCAGAGGGGTCCACCCGACAGCTTACAGGTTACATCAGTAACACTGCAAGAGATGGATTATTCTAGTCCTGCGCCTAGTTCATGAATCAGTATGGTGAGATGTTTGTAAACAAGCTGCTGTGTGTCACTGGTTATTTTATACTTGGGACTCATCAACCGTACTTGCTTGTTTGTTTTTCTCAGTGGACTGAGTTGCCACTTTATCTTCTGCAGTGTTATCATTAACAAGGTTAAAATTTTACTATGTAGGTCAACTGCAAATTTTCTTTCATAATCTGAATGATGCAGCTGCAGAGCTGCAGTTCAGCAAAATGCACAGAAAAGCCTAGTAAGTTTGGGCTGAATGTTATTCAGAATTAACACTTCTGTCACTGAGAAGTCTTCTCACTGCAACCAAGTGAGAAAGACATGAGTATACCCGCCCCACTCCTAACAAGAAATCTTTTCATTAGGAGTAATATTTCAGGGCAGAAAGAGCCCAGCGAGCCTCTCACCTATACAGCTAAAGCGATATGTGTACTTGCTTAACCCTTGTAGTTAATATTTTCCTAATTTCACCTCTTAAAGAAACTTTTGCAAACCGTGCTTACATCTTAGATTCTGACTGAAGAAGCAATCCAGATCATCAGCTAAATTGAATATACAGCTAACAAGACATCCGTGCACACAAATGCCAGATCTGCAGGACCAGTCATAGCAGCTGCATGTGTGATTGCACGGACATTTTTAAAGTCGGGATGCAACTATTTGCTCTTCTGGCTTTGTCTCAGTTACATTTCTAAATATAGCATTTCTGTAGCCCTCAAATAGTATATAATAGCTCTGTTAGATCATCTCTGGCTATGACAACCAAACTTTTTCACTAATTTTTGGGATGTTTTCAAAGTTGGACAGAAGACTTTCCTATGCCCTCTGTTTCAACAAATTACAGTCCTTGTTAACTTCATCTGGACAGCCCAGTTAGGTAGTATGTGAGAAGTACCATTTTCACTAACTGCTTTTTTGTGCTTCATGAGATACTACAGAGGAAAGGGTGGCTTTTGCACCTGAAGGCACTCCACCCAAAGTTTAACGAGTTTCTTCACATCACCAGGTTCCACGTGTTATTTCTCTCTATGCTATCAAAACCATTTAATATTGCTTAAATATTTAAGATCTCTACCAAATTCCCATAATTCAAAGGAAAAGGATTTGTTCCATTAAACTAAATTTTAATGGAATACTTGAAATAAGTTTAGTTGGGCAGTATGTGGTTCTTAGCAGAGATGATGAACCAAGGCCTCTCACCTCTCAGGTAAACGTTCTGGCCATGAAGCACAGGTTATTCTGGAATAGATCTTCCTCAACTCCTTCCTACTGCAGCAGATCCATCCTGTATTAAATAGCTATTCCTTGAGGGAGACAGGTTCCTGTCTAGCCTGGTGATCGGAACACTTACCTGAGAGAGATGATACCTGGATGCCAGTCCTGCTCCAACTAATATTTGTACAAAGCAAGTAGCCCTAACTGTACTGCCTCCCAGATAACCCAAGAGCAATAACTGGCAATGCTGGAAACTACTCTTTTCCCCTGGGGTTGTTTGCAGGCTGGATCTATATTGCAAGTTTTCAGTTACACGACAGAACAACAGCATGGAAGGATATCCTCGATAACAACAGCTACGCTGGGGCATTCCGGGAATACTGCAAGGAGGTTTAAAGGCTGCAGCTAGGAGACATAAGGAAGAGGTTCTGAGGAAGCTGAGGTAAAGGACACGATAATTGGGGAAGAGCACGAGGAGGCAGCTGGGTCTCAGGTATCCTGCCACAGACACGCAGCTGCTCTTCTCCTCTCCAGGAACAGGTTAGTTTGCTGTGACTGGGCAATAGCCCCAGCATAGCAGGGGGCAGCTCCTTGGAGAGCCGGCTCAAGTTTCCTAGCATCTTGTTCCCATAAAGCAGCTGGTTAGCTTGAGCTCAGTGACAGCCCTAGGCTAGTTCCACCCAGCACATGTTAGCATTTCCAGTGGCCAGTTAAAACTGCTTTCTTCTCTCCTTGGGCCACCAATTGGCCCCCCAGGACACAAGCTGGCCACCCACTACAGCATAAAGCTGGTTTCTCAGAGGTGTCCTCTCAGGAAAATTTCTTACAGTCTGAAAGCGCTCCTCAGGGACTACAGAGACTCCCAAGCAAATCAAGACCTTTATTATCTTTGCTTTTCCAAAAGGGGGTGGGGGGGAGAAAGAAATTTAAACTTCCAAGTTTTTGTTTTGGGAGGGGAAAAAAGATGTTTTAATTTGTTAATTAAACCAGTTTGTTTTTTTTTTTTTTTTACTTAGCAGCAAAAAATATAAAGTGCTTCTCTCTGCTTCTTTTGCGACTCTGTTGACTCTGATCATTAGTCAGGATGACTTTACTGTACAAATTCGATCAGCTGTCTTGTCTATCCAGTGCAAAATCAGTCCAAATCTGAACAGCAATACGTGGCCTCCCTTGTCATTGACTTCAGTAGGAATACCCCAGTAGGATCTGACTCTAAATCCAGATGACCCTGTATAAAGAACAACAGCGTAAAACGCCCGGCGTGCGTTTGCTGAGCAGCGGAAAGGCCCAGCTCTGCACGGCCTCCTGCAACCTCTCGGCTCCCGGGCAAGCTAGCCAGAGCTGACGATAGCTCTCGCCTTCTGGACGGTAGGCGACGCTTCTTCAGAAGAGGGAGCCGAAATCTGTTATGCTGCCATAACAGGCAACGTTGCTTTCCTGTATTTTTCTCCCAACCTCCACTTTTTCCATGTACAAGAGAAATGCACTCCAGCATGTTTAAAAATATTTTGAAAAGCATCTAAAATATGCATGTCAATCACAGTCTAGCAAAACCAATGATGCAAGCCTCGCAAACCGTCTTGGATGCCAGGAGGCAAAACTACAGAGGTGTCAACTCGATTTTGATGAAAAACAATGCAGTTAACTATTTTTAAAGATGAGCTAATTCCTTGCCTCTTAAACTTTTTCAAAACGTACGTTTTTACACTTTCTGAGCAGGTGCTATAACCAGCAGGACATAACCTTGTGTTAAGTTGTCCGACTGACTGGCAAGGTGTTTCCTAGCAGGTGTTGCAACAAAATACTTAAAAGTCAAGGCCTGTGTTTTCTGAAAGCTGCGTATGGGGCTATAAAAGCTCATCTGGGAGCCAGAAAGATATTTTAAAGGTACTGAAAAACTCCCCTGAGGAGCTAAAAGAGAAAAACAGGAGTTGTCAGGAGCGCTGTCTCTTAGGGCAGCGCGAGGCGGGCGCTGAGGCGTTGAGAAACCTGCGCAGCGAACTCGCTGCCCTCTCCAGCAGGCAGAACGACATCAGCGGCGTTTCGGGAAAAAATCCCTGTTCACAGGCCTTTTATCCCTGAACAACGCGAAGCCGTTAACGGCCGCGGCGACTCCGTCCCCACCGGGCGGCGGCCTTCCCTCAGCGCCCCGCCGCCGCCTCAGCGCGGGGCCCCGGCCGCGCCGCCCCCCGCCCCGCCCCGCCCCGCCCCGCCCCGCCGGCGGCCCCGCCCCCTCCTCGCCCCGCCCCGCCCCGCGCGCCGCCGCCGCCGGGGGGAGGGGAAGAGAGGGGAGGGGAGGGGAGGCGGCGAGCGCCGGGCCCGCGCAGCGCGGGGCCGCCCGGCCGTTGCATCATGCGCGGCGGCAGCGCCGCTCCGCGCGCGCCCCCCCCCCGCGGCATCCCCGCGGCCCCCCCCCCTCCCCGCAGCGCGCCCCGCGGCCGGCGCTTACCTGGCCCGGCTGCGGCTCCGGTAGCGGCCGCGGGAGAGGCGGGCGGGCGGGCGGGGAGGGGGCGCGGGCCGGGCCCGAGTCTCTTTCTTTAAAGTGTTGAGTGCGAGCGAGCGGCGATTGCGAAACCCTCCGCGCGCTGCTCCCGCCCCCTCGCCGCCCGCCAATGGGCGGCGAGGGTCCCGCCGGGGCATGATGCAATCCCCGCCCGGATTGGCAGCGGGCGCGGCCAATCAGGCCCCCGTCAACACTCTTAAAGGGAGAGGCCGTGTTTTTCCGTGGGGAGGTCGCGCGCCCCGCGGCGGTGGGCAGGCCCCGGCCCCCAGCGGGCGCCGTGGCCGTGGCCGTGGCCGTCCCTCGGGGAAGGCCCCGGCCGGAGCTGCGCGCCGGTGTCGCCCGTGCCGTCACCCACGCGCGGGCCCGGCGCCCCTGGGCTCCTCCCGAAGCGGCCGCCATGCGAGGCTAGAGCGGCTCTTGGCAACAGGAGTGACGATAAACTCCTAAAATGCCGTGGGTTATGAGTTGCTGCTCAAAAACTTCCCACCCAGGGAAGGGGGCTAGAAACAGGAAGGGGGAGTGCGGTGTCGTGGAGAGATTGCGCACGGCTTATGCTGGCGTATCTTTGCTTCTTCTAAAATATTTTTGTTTATTTCTAGAGAAGGAATTTTTGGGCCTTAAAACTTTTCCAACCGTGTTGGAACTGCCTTAGCGTGTGCGCTGTGACGACAGGCGCCCACGTCTCCGCAGTTGTACGTGCCTGAAGCGTGGTTTAGCGCTTTGCATGGAAAAGGTGTACAGCGGCGCACAGGTGTATGCGTTTGCAGTAGGAAAGCTGTCAACATGCAAGGTAGTCGAGGTTTGAGCAGGCTCAGGTGTGTGGGCATCCAGAAGAACAGTGTGGGAAAAGAGCTTTTGTTTAAGTGCGGAGAGGAAAAGTTTCAATGTGTGCGCCACGCCGGTGCAACGTAGACCTGTCTGTGAAGCATGTGCTACGTCCGCAAAAGAAGAGCGGGAAGAATCAGATTTGTAAGCATAGTTGCAGCGTTCAGTAAAGCAGATGTAATAATTTGTTATTTGCCATTTTTGTGGCCGTCTGACGTTGTGTGGGTTTTATGTTGTTGTTTTCGTAAAGCCTTGAGGAAAATAAACCTCCTTTGCAGAAGAATTTGGGGCAGTTTGTCTGGGCAGTTTTACTCAGCTCGTTACTATGAAGATACTGTTTCCGTGTCAGTCATCAAGTATGTGTTTTAACATCTCTAATTTTTTTTTATTTGTCAGTTGAAACTGCTACGTTTTCTCTGATGGTGACTCATCCACCTATAACTAGAGCAAAGATTCCAGGTAAGCATTAAACATTATCCTCTGTTTATAACAGTTAAGTAAGTGTGTGCTCTTAGAGCGCTTTCCTGGGATTGTAGAGCACTTTATGACCATTCATTAATCTTCCTCAAAGAAAACTGAGGAAAATACAATGTAGACCTACTCATTCTCATAGAGTCTGAAACTTTAAACCTTAAAGCACACACATAAGTAGCTCCAGCACTTGGTTGGCATTGTATCCTGTCACATGAAAACCATCACACAGTGTGCTTAAGAGTTTGTAAGATGAATTCATTTCTTCTCACAGTGTTGCAGTAACAATAGAATATGATGGGAAAAGTCTAAAAAGTAATCACAAAAATACATGGACATCTACTCTTCAGACATGATATGGAAGCATACACCTTACCTGCTTGTTCACAAGTTACTTCAGCCGTGCAGTAGCTCTGGGTTTCAGCATCATAAGCCGACCAGTCCCTGCTGGGGTGGAACCCTTTTCACTCTGGTTCTAGATGGGTTCCCATAGCAACACTACCCACGAGACTGTACTTAATAGTATCTTATTATCTGTAATAGTATCTTATTCTCACCTGTATAATCCAATCTAATCACTCTTTAAAAGGTTCTGTTCCTTAAAAAAAAAAAAAAAAGACATTCAGCATTCTCAAATAACCTACAGAAAATCACAGTTAGAGGCAGAAAAGCAATTGGAAGAAGACAGTGTCTGTGGGAATCAGAAGCAGAAAGTGTAAAGGGAAGAGGAGTCTCTTGGGGTGACTGTCCCTGTTTATTACCCACTATGTATGAGTCACACTACTGATAAATTGGTTTGGGGAGTATTACAGGTAACCAGAGGTTATACACGTTATACTGCAGTGATATTGCACTGCAAAGCTCAGTATGTTCCCTTAACCCTTACAGATACATTTAAGAAGTTCTCTGCAACCTTCCACTTACAGTCTGTGAAAGCTATTTTGTCTCTCTTGAATCACTTTTATTTTGTGTCTGATTCCAGTGTTTCTGCTTGTTCTTCCTGAACTGTTAATTCTTTATCCTAAAATAAAAAAACATACAAACATACTGGACTACAACCTACACTTCAAAAGATTTTTTTTTTTTCCTGTAAGCCTTCAGTTCTTTGCCTCCATTTCTCTCCTGGTTAGTCTTCACTGGACCTTTTACTTCAGACTTGCACATTTCTGTTGATGGTTTACCTTTCACACATGATGTTACTGTATAGTTTTTCTTCTGGTCTAACCTCTGTGCATTTTGAATTCTTCTAGAAGAGAATTCAATCATTTGTTTTCCTGTGATTTGGAACACTGGCAATTAAATGTTTTTAATATAACAGTGAATACTTTTTAATATTTTACAAACAGAAATATATAGGCCCCTTGGGTAAAAAGACACAGTGCCCAGCTGTGATGTAAGGTATACTAATGTATTTGAAGGCAAATATACTAGAAGATGCCAAAACCTTCTGTCTTTCTGTAGAAGTCTTCTAGAAGCTGAAGGGACACAGATCTGTAATTCCCCCCTCCCACCATTTAGTGTTTCAATTTTAATCATCCAAATAGAGCTGTGTCGTAACAGAATATTGAACAAATAATAAGAAAGCAGCAGTGTGCTTCTGTCTGTTCTGACATGGAAGAAAGAGAACAAAAAGAAAAGTTAGCTCACATTTGCTATTGCGAGTCTTGTTTAAAAAGGTTTTCTTAGTAACTGTTACCCCTGCTCTCTCAACGTAGATTTGTTCAAAGCTAGATAGAATTTCTTGAATGTGATCACATTCCTGGTGTTCACCGAGTGGATGGCATTCTTTCAGGGGTATCCCAGAAATAGTCTGTAATAAAGGTTCTCCCTAATCTTAAGATTGTAAAACTGTCGTCTTGTGATAGTTTTTGCACCTTGGTATTACAATAATTATTGCTTGTATTCAGGACTGACCTACACCAAGATCAAAATAATGTTAGAAATCTAGATTTGGTATAGCTGAGGTTATAAAAGCTCCAGAAAGCAAAAGGGCTGCTGAGTTTAATGTATCAATCAGGAATCTGGCTCTGTCAGAAATCTGCATTTCAAAAAATGAGATTCAGAAAGAAAGAAAGGGAAAAAAGCTCTTATCAATACCTCTGTTTTTTCATTTGTTTGAAAAAGCTTACACTTGAAAAGCACAGAATTTCTGAGTAGTTTCTCAGTCAGATTTGGTAGAAACCAAATGGTTTAAATAGTAGAAACTTGTCTATTAATAGATTATTTGTCAGTAACAGCCTTTATGAATAGGTGAAGAGAAAGGAGAGGAAGCATTGCTTAGTGGTGGTCACTATTTCAGGACTGCGTTTCTAGTTCTAGCACTGACTCACTATAGCCTTGGAAAGTTGCAGTGCTTTTGTTCTAGAAAATACTAAGTAAAGAAAGGAACCATTCTATTCTAATAGCAAACATCCATTTTATTGTAACGCTGCCTGGCGTTCGTTTACAGGAAAAAGCCAGTGCCTTTGTTCTTTCTCTCTATGTAGCTAATAATTTTTGCAACAAAGTATTTACAGTTTCTGATTCTCCTACTGCATCTTCCAACTCTATTTGCAGTTATCAAAATATCAAAGTTACCAGAATGTCTAGAGTAAATCGTACTGCTTTATGAAAGAGACTAACTCAGTTACTTGTGCAGAATAAAGGGAATGTTTCCCAGAAGGAGAGGGACCAGCAAGCCAACAGCTGTTTGCTTTGCCCCCACGTCTTCTCTAGCTCTTTTAGCATCAGCTAGCTGCGTAGGTGAAGGAGCCATTTATGCCCATTTTTTTAGGTTTATGTTTTCATATGTTATTTTGGTTGGTAGGCTTGGTTTTTTGTTTTTTGTTTTTTTTTTAACCATTGAACGTGAGAGGTCTCTGTTCACAAAATTTTTGTTGAAGATAAATTTATTTTTGGGTGAAACCCTTACCCAGCCTATGCTTAGCCCTTGTGCTGTCAGGAATTTGTGCTTCACACCAGTCATTTATGAAGCCACACCTCTGCATATTCCCTGATACCAATGCATACTTGTGTTTTGCAAACTGGTACTTTTATCTGAGAAGCATATCACCACAGCAGTGGCCTCTTGAGGGATTTGGAGGTAGAAGGCCACCCCAAGTATCCTTTGTCTTTTTGTGACAATTCTCTGTACGTAAAAATATTGTCACAAAAATATGTACTTTTAAAAATTTCAAATATGTCATTCCCTCTCTTTTAAGTCTTTCAGAGAGCTGCCTAGTAGATAACCGTCATACATTAACTAAATAAAAACTGCCAGGTACCCAGATACTCATTAGTGTTCAGTAGCCCCAAGTCCTTTCAAAGTCAGTGAAGCTGGTGAGGCTTACTATCTTCGACCTCGTATTCAGATGTCTGCATATGGAATTATGAGCCTTGCTGTAGGTATGTGAGTTTGAACAAATTGAGCGTGTCGCTGAAGAACAGTTGATCTGGGAGAAAGCTGTAGGTACGTCACGTTGCCCTGAAGTGTTCAGATTTCTGGAAGAGCATCTAACAAAAAAAGGAGTGCCATGTTCTAACAAGGATTTTACAGTTCTTATCAAGTTATGGTTGTGTGTAGATGTTCTCTGATTTTGCTTTGATACCTAGTGCTCCAGTTAGAATTGGTGTAACCTTTGTTGTGAGTTTCACTGGGGCCTGGCTTGTGCTTTAGCTGAGCTTCTTCAGCAGTTGTACTAAGCTTAATGTAATGTGCGAGTCTTTTCTGATAGCTGAAGAATGTCATGGGGATTTTTAGACAGCCGCTGATCAGTATTGTTTTTTTACTGCCATCTGTATGTAAACTGTTTGGCCAGATGAAGCTGCATAGCTAAAAATGATTAAAAAACAATAGATACACAGCATTTTCCTTTGAATGCATTTATTGTGTGCGTTTATGTGTATATATAAAATCTGGTTCAAAAGAGACTTGTTAGAACTGAACAAGTCTGAGCGAGAATTAATGGCCCACACCTGGGAATAAGAGGTGAATTCTCAAGTATCCAGGTTTAGTAACTGCCACACCTGTCCTATATTCCCAAAAGCATAAATGAGGCCTGCAAGGATTTAGATAGCTTAGCTTCTGAATGCACAGTGCCATGGCTTTTTTCCAAGGCATCATCAGTCACCGCATGAAAATCCCCACCCATAATTACTAGGGCATTATTTGTCACGGGGAATACTCTAATGAGGAATTTTGCCTTATTCATATGATACCAAGGAGAGTAAATAGTTTTAGGGATGAATTTTACCTTGATTTTAAAATGGTTCTTCAGAACAGAAGCCTAAAATAAATACCCTTACAAAAAAGCCGTGAAATTGGAGAGCCATAGCTCTGTTTCTCCTGCACTCCAATGGTGTTGGGAGAATAAGGACCCAAACTTCTTTCTTACCAATGGCTTTATTATTCCTTGCAACCTATATGACCTTTGGGATACCGTAAAAGCTCAATAAACAGCCATTTGAAAAGAAGAAAGAAAACAGAGAGCTTGTCAGGGAGCTGGTGGGGGGATAGTCTCCCTGCTTGTTCACCCTGCTTGTTTTCTGTTCATGGAAATGAATAGCAAATGAGTTACTTAAACCTGTATGATACAAAATGTGTAGGAGGAAAATTCGAGAAAGTGTACTGGCAATTACAGAACGTCTGTCATTGAGCTGCTGCTGCTAATGTCTAGGAGAATTTTGCTCTAGACATCAGTGACAGCAATGCTTCTGTCAGTGAGTACAGTTTGTCTTCTCTCCAGCAGAAAAGAAAGGAAGTGCTTATCTCAACAGTGCCATCCTCTTCCCAGAAAGTTGATTTTCCAAGTTTGGTGAGTTAACTGGCAGAAAGACCTTTAGAGCCTGTAGGAAAAGGTTCTTTTTCTACATCCTGACATCCTGAAAGGGAAGCAAATTCTAAAAGGATGGCAGGGCACAGCTCCCCCTGCTCTTTGCTCTGTGTACCTTCTGACATACTATAGATTCCCAGAAGAACAAAGTGATTACACTTACACTTACAGGCACCTGAATATCTGTGTCATAGTGAAATTACCAGATACAAGCCAGCACTAGGTTTCCATTGAATATAAACCCTGCAACCTATTTTTTTGGTAGAAATAGCCACTTTGGTAACATGTCCCAGTGACAACAGTATCAGCGGAGAAGGGCTCATCTGATTTTCTCTCATCTTGGCAGCAAGTCGATCAGGCAGATCTACTCAGGACAGTCAGGAAAGGCTTTATGCTCTCTCAGTCTCTAGAATACCCTTTGAAGTCATAGGTCTGCACCTCACCTGACTTAAAAACAAACTCAGTATAGGAAGCTGTCCTTCCTCTGAATTGTCCAGCCATCAAGTGGGTTTTCCTGCATTGAGCATGATTTATTTGGTTGAAGAAAGAATTCAGGATCAGCAATGTTACTGTAACATTGATGTCAGTGACTGCTAGGGGAATGGCTTGTCTGCCAAGATATGGCACGAAAAAGACGTAACGTGCAGAGGAAAAGTTGATGCAAACACAAAGTACTTTAAAACAGCCCCGACCAGCTCTCAGACTCCCGGTGGTGCACCTGTGCTGGCACTCAAAGTAATACTAGCAGCGAGCTGGCAGGGACTCGAAGTCGGTCCACTAAAGCACAGTGGCTTCCCTGAAGATTGTTCCTCTGCATACCTGGTATCTGCTGAGCACAGGAGGACTTTACCAAGGCATATACTATTGTAGAAACCTTCAAAAATTCAATAGAGTAAAAGGTACAATCATTTGTCTGAATTTTTGAGGCTCTCCTCCAGGCATTAGGGGCATTGCTTTGAAGTCACCCACAGTCCTAGTGGAAATGTGGTTTGGCAGCTGGAGAAGAGGACTTTGCTTACCAGGATCTGGAATTCTTTGAGGTGTGTTTGTTTATGTGCACCTTTACCTCTTGTCCTCTTTTTCTTCTTCTGTAAAGCTCTTTGGCATTAAGGGACTCCACAGATAAGACAAAACTGAGCTGTGTAATGCACGTACTGGTCTTTTTTTTTACAAAAAAACATGAAGAAAGGATGAGTGCACCCGGGTGTACGTGCGCTCCCAATAGGGATATGCGCGCAGGCAGCCGGTCTCAGCAAACTGCAGCTACGGGAGATTAATTTACTGTTAACAAGCTAATGCGGGACGTTGTGCTACGCTGATGCCATAACAACTGGAAAGCCTTGGGCACAAATGCCAATGCGTTAAGCGCGATTAGATTCGTAACGAAATATTTTATTTGTTTGAACGTTCTCCTAACACAGAGACACTTATTAAGCTCTAGTTTAGGGCATCAGTAGAGAATACTGCAGATATTCTCAAATAGTCCATATGTCTCTGGATTTTGTTAGGTAAGGGATACTCACTGTGGCCATACTTTTAATGGGAGTTCACAGCTCTCAGACACTAGAGCAGTGTTGATATCTGAACTACGGTAAAGTGCTTACATGCTTTTAGTTCCTTTCTGAGTGCTTTTAAACAGACTTCTGGAAAGCTTTTCAGTAGACTTAGAGTTTGATAGGTGCTGCATATACTGCTTCTCCACCACCAGATGGGATTTTGTAGCCCTGGCCAAAACGTAGAGACCCAAGGATTTACTGGTTTTCCAATCCTGCAAGGGGAATTTGACTGAATAGCTCTGAGCCCACTGAAACAAATAGGCCAAGGGGCACCAGAGCAAAGTCTGGTTTCCTGAAGACTTAGTTTTCAATTGATAAGGCATGAGCTCTGCTTGAAGGATGTCACACAGTTTGCATGTTTAGTCTTTTTGCAGGTGGATTCTCTAGTGCCTAATATAAGGCAAATCCACAGGGTGGCTTTTCCCACTGTTGGTGCCTTTATGGGATCTATGTTACCTGTTTGCACAAAACGTGTAAGATTTTAAATACTTCCAGGATCTCTGTTTCTCGGATTTGTTTCAGATCAAATGCCAATGGATGCAATGTTGTTAAAGAAACATTTGGAGAGATGCGTACACGGACACCATGATCACAAAAACTTCATTTCCATAGGAAAGAATGAAAATAGACATGCGTGCGTATTATTATAATCCTAGATTCTTCAGAGTCATATTTCTGGAGTCCTGGCAGAAATGTAAAAGTCGGTATGCTCTTTCTGAATGCACAGATTTTTTTGTTTGTTTACTTTCAAGCTAGAATCAAGGGTGCGCTGCAACAATTTTTGAAGATGGATCTAACTGTATAATCGATTGATTTTTCTTAAGGACAGTGTCATCATCTAGTTTCATCCTGCAAAATACTGTAATGCTCATCTTAGCATAACAGAGACACAAATATATGGGGCTTGATTGTCTTCCATAAAATACAGACCCAAATGTTTGCATATCCAATGGAATTAGCAGCTGAGCTTACACAGATAGGTACAAGAGACAACCATAGTTAGGAGACCCACAGGGTTTTGCCCTTCCGTACAAAAGAAGGGAGCAGGGGCCTCAGGCTGTTATCAGTGACATGCTATGCTGGGTAACCAGTGTTTATTTCATATTTATTCATAAAGGATAAAAATCATTCCCATGTAGTGAGAGGTCTAGACACAACCTAAGATGCAAATGATCTCTTGATGACTTAAGTTAAAAATGAATGATCCATAAGCCCTACACTTAGTTATATAAATACTTCCATCTACTAAGCCTTCCTGAAATGCAGCGGAATATTCATGCTGATTCGGAATAGCTCCTTTTTATGGAAAATACTGACCTGCTATCAACTGTACTTTCTTATCCAGCCTAAATACCAGCTCTGTTGGCTATGGTAACTGTCAGGATTTGTTTCTCTCACTGGGGAGCAAGAGGGTTCTGTGCTGAGTTGCGTTTTTTGTCCTTCTCTTTGGCTGCTGAGTGCAAGATTACGGATAAGCAATATGGATCCTTTCCTATACTATATTTAAAAGATTCATGCTCTCCATGTTGAGGGTTCTGTGACATACAAATTTTTGAATCATCATCTTCCTTTTAAAATCATATATTAAAATTCAGTACTCTAGCACCTAAGTGAAATATGTTTCATGAATTCTTTTTAGCATGGTGCAACTCTTATTATTAAAAATCTGGAACGTGTGTGTGCTTTTAAAGAACATAGAACTTTTTACTAAAATCCAATTTTACTTTGTCATAGTAGACTTCACTTTATGTCCTCCTATTTACTACGAGTATGTCATAAATATTTGTACTGCTCACATTCCCCATTAACTCAATAGACTGTTGGGTTTGGTAAGGAATGTAGGATTTATGGTGATATTAATATATTATGTCTAATTTGTGTAAAATTAACATCTAGTTTAATTGTTTAGAGCTGGAAGAATTATTCAGAGTAAATAATTTAGGCTCCAAAAACTTATGCCCAGTTCCTATCTGTAATCACAGGAGTAGGACAAAAAAATTACACGGTTTTGCAGTATAGGGACCTGATTGCATAGCTGGTGTGTTTTTCACTTAGAAACACAAGTAGTTTACCAAGGGCTTTTTGTTTGGAATTAGAAACCTCTCAGCCCTGGGCTCTTGCTGAATGATTAGTTTTGATTATACTTTGCCCAGCTATTAAGTGTATGAATCAGTTGCTCAAGTAAGTCACATGACATTGTTTCCACTTCCTAGTTGAAGAGCAGTGCCTTTTCAGCATTGCTTCATGAACATTTCAGCATGAAAACTTCTTGCAAGTAAACTAGCACCGCTCTCAGTGGATTTTTGCTTTCTGAAACATTCCTGCAGAACAAAAATTATTTTTATGCTTGCTTCCATAAAACAAATGAAAAAGATGATGGCTTCCGTCAAAATAAGTCCTCTATTTTTATTCGTGTGAATTCTGACAGTATTTATTTGAGGCATTCAGTAGCTCAGCTGTCAGCTGCCTTTAAAAACTAAGCCAGGTGAATGATTTGCTTCAAGCATCATAATTTGAGGTAGTCGGTACTGTTTTACTATAAGACTTTGAGATATCTTTGTTACCTCCCTACTTTAGTGTCTAAATTTTTAAGAAACTGGTAATCCATTCAGGAGATCTACTGATCATCAGACTCACCTAGTTTGTGGTTAACTCTTATTGCACTTAAAACAAGTCTTTATCTTATTTTACCTAAAGCACAAAATTCCAGTTTGAACAGAAAAATGTAAGTACAAAGGTCTTACAGGACTCATGCAGTGGCGAGTAATCTCTCCTTATTTTTATTAACAGGACTGCAATGCTGAACGTTACTGTGTGTAACCCCTCTGGGAAGACTTAAAAGGCAAAATAGGTGTTATCTCTGCAGCTGGGAGTGCCAGATCCTTTTGCTGGAAGTTTTCCAGTGACCTTTGGAGTCCCTGCAGGGAGTGAAGGGCCCTATCTCACGTCACCCGCCAGTGGTTCCACAAGAGTCGATGCTGTCCCATCAGCCTGTCAGTCTGGCAGTGAAATCACTCTGCCACAGGGTCCATATGCTGCTGACGGGAATTTCAGCACAGTATTCCAGCCTGTAAGTGTAAGCTGCTTCTGAAGTCTCATCTTTGTGCAGCGGTTATTCTGAGTAGAGTCAGGAGAAATTCTGGTCCCAGGAGTATCACTATTATTGGCTTGAAACTGATAAGAAAACTGCAATCGTCTTCAAGCCAAGATTGCCTCTGACTTGCTTCCTTCCTCTGTGTTTTTGTTGTTTCCCATGTACCGGCTGTTTCTTTGATCAGCAGTTAGAAGTCGTTTGTGACGTTCCCTGCTAACTCTAAGAACTTTCCAAAGCTTTCTTGTGACTCCCTTCCCTCTCCCTGCCTTTGACGTTTTTTGTTACATTTAGTAGGCCAACTCCTGCTTAGATTACTCATGCCAGTAATCCCTGGGCTGGCAGTGGGATAATTAGAGAAAGCTGAATTTAGCTCAGCAGCAAGGTCAAACTTTCAGATACAAGACAGCAACCACGGTGAGCAATGAAGCTGCTCTCTATTTGTATAGGTTCAGTACTTTACAAAACCTGACTTTTTAAAATATGAGCCAAATGGAGCCCCAAACCTTTCTGCCATTGAAATTGAACTTTTTGTGACACTAAGTTGACAGGTTGCACCAAAGGTTATTATCTTTGTCTTTCCGCCTCCTAGCACTTTGTTCCACAGATAGCTTGAGCATGGAATGTTTGCAGGCTGAGAACTAAAAAACGACCTACAGGATAGTGAGGCTGTCTCATTATGTGACTTGGGAAGCACACAATAACTTGAACGCAAGAGAAATGGTAATGCAAAAAGCCCATCAAATCCCTGAGTTCTCTGATGGGCCTTGTGCAGTTCTTATCCACCTAAAGTTCCTCCCAACAGTGTCAGAAATGTGCTTCTCTGGAGTGCCAGCTTGACGCTTTCACATCTGTACTACGCTACAGAATGTAACTTTTTACCACATTTTTACTCTTCAGATTAGTTTAGATCCCTGTTATAGTCTCGTCTAAAGGGGAGTAAAGTTGGTTTAGAGAGGAACACTACATCCATGGCAGGGACTGTTTTGTGACAGGATGTGTCACAAGTTAAAATACGTAGTTAAGAAATAGCGTGACCTTATTTTTCTAAGCTGATCTTCCTCTTCCTTTCCTGTCCTATAGCTCTTACTTCTCATATCATGTTCTTTTGATTGTAATTTGCTTGTGTAGCAAAGGGTCTCCTGCTATCCACGTTTTTGTGCCTAACACATTTTTGATGTTCCCCTAATATAATTTTTTTTGTTGTTGTTTTGCAGATACCCCCCCAGGATCATGTCCACAGTGCAAACAAGGACTGCTTAGAAAGGTTGATGAAGCCTAAGCCACGCTGTACCATTTTCTTTTTAAAATCCTTTGAGATCCATAGAAAGTTATGTCTAAGTCAGTGCTAAGGTTCTACATTACTTTAGTGGCCTTCCCAAAATGTATTAGCTCGTCTTTGTAAACGTACCTTGTGAAAACCAGAAGATTGGGGATTGACTTTTTTTGATCTCCTTGCATGTTGACAAAGTTGTGGTTACTCCGGTAGACTACCTGTTGCCTTAAAAGCAAATGTATGAGTACTGCTCCAGGATGACTGCATACATATTTCTGAAGTATTAATGCTAAATCAAAACACATATGTAATAGACAGTTGTGTATTTTTTCCTATGTGATTCAGTGTCATAGTGCAATGTTCATGGAGATATGCTCTAGGACGGTTACCAATATATGTGTTGAGCCTTAGCTACTTCAGTTAATACTGCAAATGAGTATTTTTAGGAGGAGCTGATCATCATAACACACCTTTGACCTCAGAGTGAATTATTCATACAAGCGACGGGATGCTATTTTGCTAACTAGCAGGATTTCCTTAAATAATGATGCTAACCCAGATGTAGAGCCCAGCAGTCTTTATGCATGGTGAGTCTACAGACACCTGTGTTACATCGGTGTTTAGTCCTAGGTGCAGTTCTGGGCATTTACAGTTGTGAGCCAGAGTTCCCTATACAGCTCATGTAGCATCTCAGTTAAAGGCCTGAATTCAGAGTTAACTGTGTGGAAATACAAGTAGGGAGCTATGTTTTTTGTTTTCTGGATTTACCAGCAGGTTAAACCTCCTTTTTTGGATTATATTGTGGATGATATGATGAGAAGTAGCCAGCCGTATATTAATAGCTGCAGTCTTCAGCAAGTATTTGGGAACACTCTTCCCCTAAAAGGAGAGTTGGGAACTGACTTGGGAGTGTGTTGTTAACTGCCATGTTAGTGTTCTGTTACGTAATTTGTCTGCTAGAAACTGCACCAGTTTCTGCTCAGATCAGAGAGTCTTCATGCTCAATTCAGTGGTGTAGGGGTAGGGTCTGTGAAAATAAGCTATATTTCCTATATGTTCCCTTAAGCCATACAATGGCAAAATCAAAAGGAAAAGAATGACATTTTCTTGGCAGTTCACTTCAGAAATAAATTTATTTCGAGATAAAAGTTAATTTAACTTTTCCGTCAAAATATGTAGAAATAGCAAGGACATGTGTGAAAAATAAAGCGTTTCAAATGTAGGGAAGCAGCAATGGAATTTGTGGATGCTCACTGGTTGTGATACTAGCTCAGGACATGTGAAAGCCAAAATTCCTAGCTTTGCCACTTATTTCCTGTGTGGCCTTGACAAGTCATTCCGTCTCCCAGCTCTCTAGCTATAAAACAGAGAGTAGCAACACTGCTCCACCTCCCAGGAAGATGTAAGCATGAATGAATTAAAGACTGTGTGAGCTGTTCATGATGAGAAAAAACACTGAAGTTTGCAAGATGGAGAGAAGATTGAAAAATAAATTCAGGTGGGACAGAAGGCAGGTTATTGTCTAGTCTGAGATAAAAGACTAGAGAGTGAATGGACAATTTGTGGATAGCGCAAATATTGAGCATGAGGATAATTGATACATATTAGTAGGAGAACTCTAAACATGGTTGGAGGAAGTCTTAAGGCAAAAGTGACAGTCTAATAATGCAGAAGAAAAGAGTAGAGTGAGAGATGGGGAACAAAACTGTTGCATACTTTTTCCTGGTATTTCAACTGTAACTTCTTTGGGACAGAACTTAGTGCGGTATCTGAAAAGCATTCAGAATAATCTGGTCACCATGCATATAATCATTGAAATATGATCCTAACCATAAAAGAGGAACTGTGTATGTAATGGCTCATTAAGCATGTAAAAAAATTGGGGACAGGTAAACCACTTACAGTTTCACAGCCTGATTGTACATGATTACAGGTGACAAACTGGAAACAGGTTGAGTTATGATCCCTACTGTGAAAGGAGGTGGGTGAGCAGTAGTCAGGCAGTGTCAGGAAGTGAAAAGATGCTCCCGGTCAACTAGTGTGGTAATTGCAAGTGACTGAGCTCTCAGGAGAGGAGCCAGGAGTGAGTAGAGCACAAGGACAGCACGTGTTGAGGACATGGCCACAGAGACCCTGAAGACAAGGGGAATGATAAGAAAAGGGAAGAGGAGTATAGCATAATTTATGTTTTTTCACCCTGGAGCTGTAAACATTGTTTCTCCAAATGAGAAAAGCCGTAATGATAAGTAATTCAGTCATCTGTCATTGGACAAACTTTGCACATCAGAAATGCTAATGAGTCACCAGTTGCCTTTCCCAGCTGAAGGGAAGGTCCTCTTTACTTGTCATACCATGCTGCATCCTGATCTACTGGCTTCCAAGGGGATTGGCTTTGGCACATAAAGCCTTTTCATTTGAAAATTGTCATGGTGTGGCAGCTTTTACATGTGCAGTATCATGTTTCCCCTCCCTGGGGCACAGGAGAGGGGAGAAGTGGGTGTTTTATTACAACACAAGAAGTAAGATGGTGGGCTGCTAGCTCTTTATTCACCCAGAAGACTACTGCTCCATGCCTGCCTGCTCCCATGGTACGCTTAGGGCACCGCGCTGTCCCCAGCTGAGGATATTGCCCCCCCCCCCCCCGTCATTCCCAGGGCAGCAGTACTCCTCTTCCTGCTCCACAGTGCCCATCCCTGCCCCTGGCCAACTCTGTCTCCTTTCCTCTCACCCCCTCCACAGGTGGGAGAGAGGAGGCGCTGGACTGTGCTGGCATTCACAGCTAGGAGAGCTTTGCCTGCAGACAGGGCATTCTGGAGCTTTGTCAAAAGCAATGAAATATTCTAATTTAACAAGGCAGTAAAGTAATTGTATAATGGCACTCTGCTTCCTAACTGAGGTGCTGCATGCCATGTCCGAACTATACTTCCAGGGCCTTGGACCAAAAGCAGAGTCCTGTAACGCCCGCTCGGCGTCTAAAGCCAGCCTGGATGTTGTAGCTGTACACACGAGGGAACCCCTTTTGCAGCCCACAGGAGTCGAAGGCCTGAGAACAGGACAGGAGCTGAGTCTAGGAGAAGTGAATGAGAATTCAATGCTCAGATGCCATTAAAAACCCCAGCAGTCACGAAATTCACTTGTATAAAGCAAATATATTTGCATTCCTTCATGATTATGACTTTCTTTTCAGTTTCCTTCCCTACTAACAGCAACCAGTACAACTAACTTGGTATAAATGACTTTTAGTGCTGTTCAGAAGTTTGGAGCAGCTTTTCTAATCCTTCTCTAGCTTATAGCTACTAGAGGCAACCTCTACTTTGAGATGGAAGAATAGCACCCTCAAGAGTTGACAGCAGTGCTGCTTCAGGGATCCATAATATGCAACAGACATCCTTCCTCTTTTAGCTGAATTAACTCCCGGACACATTGAAGTGAAGCAACAAGACAGAAATTTTTTCTTGATGTTAGATCTGAAATATTTGGTATCCATCTCTGTTAATGTGAATGTGGAAATAGGCATTTGTCTGAGAGATTATCAGCTTGTAAACGTTTTAGTTGCCGTTGAGGGAGGGACAAAAAAAGAATAAGAATGCTCTTATTTGTCGGAGTCTGGGAGTCTCATTTTAGACCGTATTAAAACAATTTGAACAGGAATTTATGTTTTCGTGCAGAAAGAGATTATTTAAAAGTTCTTAACTTAGATAAAAGGGGTCTGTGTAAAAAAGACTGAGCAAACCAGTCCTTAAGTTGTGGGGACTTGTTCGTTAATTACAGTAATTAGGAATGGAATCTGATCCTGAACTTTCTGATTTACTTTGAATGTTTTTTAATGTGTGCCTAGGCCTTAATTTCAAAATGATTATAAAATGTGAGAGTGTTTTAAGGCTACAGAGGCGTAGGTATTGTTATTAAGTGACAAACAGTTATATACTTCTGCTGTATTGCACAGCACTGATCTTTTATATTAAACGTGCACGGCCCCCTCCTGTTTCTGCTGACTTCAGAGTTAGATAAGGCCTTCGGAGTAAAACCGAACCTCCAGCTGGTGTTCCAGAAGAGAGCGTGTCCCAGTAGGCAAAATGTCAAGGGCTGGATTTGTCCCTTTTCTATGAATGGGATTGCTTGAGTGGAACAAGCAGAATTCAGACAGTCAGATGCAGTTGGGAGATTTTACTGTAGACTCTGAAGCATCCAAAGCTTGTTTCTGTCACAGGCTTGAGGGTTCTCTTCTGTAGCATGACCTTGTTCAGAGTTATTACTGGTATTTTGATTGTGCTACAGCTCCAAATCGACCAGTGAAATACCCCTTTCAGGAACCGCTTAAGTGCTGAAACCAACACGTACAATTTTAGAAAATATTGACCATGTATAAAAAGAATTTATGCTTGATTTTTTTCTACTGCTATTGAAAAGTGAAAGGTATATTCTGTAGTCTGTAAATTTACATTTTTCCCTGCTGTAGGTACAGACTCGATTCTCCTGATAGGATACTAGAATGCAACAAGGCTATCTGAATCTACGGGCCCTGCTTTTTGCTCATGAAACAGGTTCATATGTGTGATATGCAGTACAAAAAAAGGGTTCATTGAACACTGTAGTTTTGTTTCCTGTTTAAGACTTTGTCCCATACTATTAATTGCAAGGAATGTTTCAAACCCTTTCTGAGCAAGCAATTTACTGTGTCACAAGTTTCTGGTTTACTAGGACATCCAGGACGAAGAATTACAACCCTTCCCCCACCCCCTCACCCCAGCCATCACTATGTTGGAATCGTTTCCTCTGCAGATCTTGCTCTGGCAAATTTAGGCTGCACCTGGTCCAGTGGCTTTGGCATGTCCTTTCTCTTGTGCCAGTTTCAAAGCGAGCTTCTGGACCAGCAGTAGCTGAATGCCTGGGTGGCTTCCTGAGGTGCACCTGGAAGACAAGCAAAGGGCCAGAGAGGGAAAACAAATAGATCGGTCCGCTCTGCAGACTGCCAGGGATAGCAACAAGAGGAAATTCTGTGCATCCTTACCCCTCCCGAGCTGAAGCGTGAAACTCGGACTCTTAGGAAGTCCGTGGAGCTGCTGCAGGAACATACTGCGCTACCCTAGGAGAGAGGTCACGGTAGCTGAGAGGTGCAGGTCGTGTCTGCAGTCGGCGGTGCGGGAACATTGCTTTGCCCCAAGCAGCCAGGAAGCGGAGGCTGGGAAGGCAAACAGTGTCTCCAAGGAGGCTAGGGCTGCAGGGCCGGGCGCACGGCAGGCCGCCTGGCTGCTGTGCCGCTGCACGGCGCGGGGAGCCGGGGCCCAGCTGCACCCGGCTTCGTCTCGGGTTCGCGCCGGCAGCCGGCCCGCGCCCGTCGCGGGTCTGCGGAAACCTGCAGTCACATTTACCTGCTGGGTTCGGGCGGGGGGCGCGGCGAGGGGGGAAGGCACCCACGCGTTCATCCCTCGCCGCGGGGCGCCGGGCCGGGCCCCCCCCCGCGGCGCGGCGGCAGCCCCGGCCGCCCGAGCGGCGCCCCGCAGGTGCCCGCGAAGGGCTCTTCCGCGGCCGAGGCGGGCGGCTCTCGGGCCAAAGCAAACGCGCCAGCAGGCGGGCAGCCGGCCGGCTGCGGAGCGGGCTGCCCGGGGCGCGGGGGCGCTCACCGCCGCCCGGCCGACCGCCCCGCCGGGGAAGCCGGGGCGCCGCGGGATGCGGCGCAGCCTGCCCCGAGCCCGCCCGGCAACAGGGCGCTCTGGGCAGGTAACGCCCGCCGGCGAAACCCCGCCGTCGGTGCCCTGGGCAAACACGGCCGGGCTCCTGCTCCAGACTGGCCAAATATTTGCCAGTAAGCGCGGGGGGTGGTGAACTTTGAGACTTTCTCCGCAGCTAAGCCGGGGATTTGCCGGCTCGGGGAGCGCGGCGCAGGGCTGGCAGCGGGCGGTGCAAACGTCCCGGCCGCCTTGGGCCGCGCCGCCCCGCCGAGCGGCGCCGGGGAGCGCGGGCGCGCAGCGGCCCGGCCAGCGCGGAGCGGCGGCGGCGGGGGCGGCGGGGGCCGCGGAGGGGCCGGGCGGCGCTGCCAGGGCGCTAAGACCCGGCTGCGCGGCGGTCAAAGGTTCCCAGCAGGAGGTTGGACACTAGAGGGCGATCCCCGGCCCTGCTGCGGGCGTGTATATATAGGGCACGCAGGACCGCGGCAACCCACTAGCAACGGGGCAGGCAGGCAGCGAGCGGGGCTCGGGCGGGCTGGGGCGGGGGACGGGCTCCGGGCGAGCGGAGCCGGGCCGGGCCGAGCCGAGCCGGGCCGGGCCGGGCCCGCCGCCGCCGTGCCGCTCGCCGCCGGGGGGCCGCGGGGCGCCGCGGGCTTGGCAGAGCCGCCGCCGCCGCCGCCCCGTCCGAAACCTGGATTGCAGGAGCCCTTCACCATGCCCGGCGCGCTGTAGGTGCTTCATGGAGCAAGCCAACTTCTACGAGGTGGACTCGCGGCCCCCGATGAGCAGCGGCCAGCACCACCAGCTCCAGACTCCCCTGCCCGGCAGCGCCTACAGCTACAGAGAGGCTCCCTCGGCGGCGGCACCTGCTGCGGGCGGCGCGGAGCTCGGCGACATCTGCGAGAACGAGAACTCCATCGACATCAGCGCCTACATCGACCCGGCCGCCTTCAACGACGAGTTCCTGGCCGACCTCTTCCAGCACAGCAAGCAGCAGGAGAAAACCAAGGCCATCCTGGCTGGGGATTTCGACTTCCACAGCATGCATGGGGCCGGCGCCGCCTCCTCGGCGCCGGGGCACCAGCCGCAGCACCACCAGCAGCCGCTCTTCGGCTGCGTGGCCGGCTACCTGGACGGCAAGCTGGACCCGCTCTACGAGCGCATCGCGGCGCCGGGCTTGCGGCCGCTGGTGATTAAGCAGGAGCCCCGCGAGGAGGAGGAGGTCAAGTCGGCGGCCCTGTCGGCCCTCTACCCCCACCACGCCGCGCAGCAGCACCCGTCGCACCTGCAGTACCAGATCGCGCACTGCGCGCAGACCACCATGCACCTCCAGCCCGGGCACCCCACGCCGCCCCCCACGCCCGTGCCCAGCCCGCACCACCCGCACCACCCGCACCCCCCGGGCGGCCTGCCCGCCGGCGCCCTCAAGATGCTGCCCGCCGACCACCGCAGCAAATCGAAAAAGACAGTGGACAAGAACAGCAACGAGTACCGGGTGCGCCGGGAGCGCAACAACATCGCGGTGCGCAAGAGCCGCGACAAGGCCAAGCAGCGCAACGTGGAGACGCAGCAGAAGGTGCTGGAGCTCACCACCGACAACGAGCGGCTGCGCAAGCGGGTGGAGCAGCTCACCCGCGAGCTGGAGACTCTGCGGGGCATCTTCCGGCAGCTGCCCGAGAGCTCCCTGGTCAAGGCCATGGGCAGCTGCGCCTAGCGCCCGCCGGCACGGACTCGGGGCGCGCCGCGCCCGCCGCTCACCCGCCCTTACCTATCTCTATGACTTACATCGGAGCGCAGCGACCTGAGATTGTTTCACGGGGGGTTGTGTTTTTTTTTTCTTCTTCTTCTTCTTCTTTTTTTTTTTTTTTGGTTTGGAACAATTAACGACCAATAAAAGAAGCCAGGCAGCTGTAGTAGTATTAAAAGGTTTGTGCCTTAGGGACGACACACGAATAAGCTGAAGAACATGGTGGGTTTTATAAGGAGAAAGGCGAAGGGAAGGGAGAAAAAAAACCCCACGTGTCTACACAGGGTAAAAATAATAATAATAAAGCACACAGAGCAACCCACGTTGTGCCTTAAAAGCTGGCTGCAGGAGCTCTGGGGCTTTCTGCTCCCCGCAGCCTGGCAGGGCCTGAGGGAGAAGGGCGAGGGACGTGCGGGCAGGCGGGGGTCCCGGCTGGGGC
Source organism: Struthio camelus (assembly GCF_040807025.1). Classification (NCBI taxonomy): domain Eukaryota; kingdom Metazoa; phylum Chordata; class Aves; order Struthioniformes; family Struthionidae; genus Struthio; species Struthio camelus. The sequence goes on from NC_090951.1 coordinate 12,263,252, forward strand.
AGGCTGGGGCCTCCCCGCGCGGCCGGCCTGCAGGCGAGGGCGCGTTGCGGGGCGCCCAGCGAGAAGGGCTAACCAAGGCTGAGAGGAGCTGGGCGCCGTGGTTCGGAGCACCGAGGCGTGGGAGAGCTGCCGGACTGCTAGCCGGACTGTCCCCGCCAGGCTCTGCGCCTTTCGGGGAGCCCCCTGGGCGCCCAGGACTGCGAGGGAGCACGGTGACCTCCTTCCCCCGAAACGAGGAGCAGCAGCGTCTTGTACTGTATGTCACGGCATGGCGAAGCACAAATGAATAAATACCTATCGATGCGGGTATTTACTAGGAACTTTCAGTGTATTTTGCTTTATTCCAGGACATGGAGCTCCTCGGTCTGCCCAAGCTGTGCCTCATGTAATGTGAAAGCCTTTCCGTGTATACTAGCTACACTTTATTTTTATTGCATTACTTAGCTCTGTGCCATCACACGACTTCCTTATCTGGTGACAGAGACTATGCCCTTGTGCTGCAACGTTATTTTATGATGTGTGTGGGTGGGTGTGAGCGCGCGTGTGGCCTTCCCGGCGAGGGCCGGGGCGGCGGGCCGGGGGGACCGGGGGGCCGGGGCGGCGGGCCGGGGGGGCCGGCGGCGGGCCGGGGGGCCGGGGCGGCGGGCCGGGGCGGGGGGCCGGGGCGGGGGGCCGGGGCGGGGGGCCGGCGGCCGCCGCGCAGCAGGCCCCGCGCGGCGCCCGGCACCTTTGGACTCTGGAGCTTCCCCCGGGCGGGGAGAGAGAGAGGAAAATAAACGGCGGAGCGCGTCCCCCGGCAGCCGGCGAGGGCTTTCCTCCCGGGGCGGCCGCGGCCCGAGCCGGGTCGGAACAGGCGTCGGGGGAGAGGAGCGCAGGGCGCCCGGGGCGCGTGTGCGAAGCGTGCGTGGGGCGTGTGCGTGGGCTCGGGGTATGCCTATGTATATGTATATGCACACACATTGGTGGGGTGGGGTGTTTTTTTGTTTGTTTGTTTGTTTTGAATTCGTGGGGAGGGAGGGGGGGACACCCCGCATATAAAGTTTGTCCAAGTCCTGGTTACATTCATAAATAAACAGCATATATCCTACCGTCACCCGCCGCCTCCCGCTGTGTCTCCCGTTCTTCTCCCGCGGCGCTACGAGGCGCTCAGCGCCGCCGCCGCCGCCTCGGCCGGGCCCGCGCCCCCCCCCCCCCCCCGCGGCCGCCCCGCCGCGCCTCCCGCCTCCCCCGCCGGGGCCGGGGCCGGGGCCGGGGCGGCGGCGGGGGGAGGCGGCGCGAGGGCCGGCGGCGATAGGGCGCTCGGGCCCCGCCCGGCGGCTCCTGCCGGGCCCGGGGGGAGGCGGGCGGCGGGCCGGGCCGGGCCGGGCCGGGGGCGGGGGCGGGGGCGGCCCCGCGGGTCGGCCCTCAGCAGCCCCTGCCCGGCCGGCGCCGTGACGGCCCTGGGGCTCGGGCCGCGCTTCCAGGTAAGGTTACCACCGCCCGCCGCGGGGCGCCAGACCGGGCCCCGCCGGCCCTGGACCCCTGTCAGCCCTGACCCCCGCCAGCCCTGACCCCCGCCAGCCCTGACCCCCGCCAGCCCTGACACCCACCAGCCCTGGACCCCCGTCAGCCCCTGACCCCCGCCAGCCCTGGCCCCCGCCGGCCCCTGACCCCCGCCGGCCCTGGACCCTCCGCCGGCCCTGACCCCCGCCGGCCCTGGACCCCCGCCGGCCCTGACCCCCGCCGGCCCTGGACCCTCCACCGGCCCTGGACCCCCGCCGGCCCTGGACCCCCGCCAGCCCTGACCCCCGCCAGCCCTGGACCCCCGCCGGCCCTGGACCCTCCGCCGGCCCTGGACCCTCCGCCGGCCCTGGACCCCCGCCAGCCCTGACCCCCGTCAGCCCTGACCCCCGCCGGCCCCCGACCCCCGCCGGCCCTGGACCCCCGTCAGCCCTGACCCCCAGCAGCCCCCGGCCCCCGCCGGCCCTGGCCCCCGCCGGCCCTGGCCCCCGCCAGCCCCCGGCCCCTGCCGGCCCTGGCCCCCGCCAGCCCTGACCCCCGCCAGCCCTGACCCCTGCCAGCCCTGACCCCTGCCAGCCCCCGGCCCCCGCCGGCCCTGACCCCCGCCAGCCCTGACCCCTGCCAGCCCTGACCCCCGCCAGCCCGGGCCCCGCCGGCCCTGGACCCCCATCAGCCCCTGACCCCCGCCAGCCCTGACCCCCATCTGCCCCCGACCCCCGCCAGCCCTGGCCTCCGCCGGCCCCGACCCCCGCCAGCCCCGACCCCCGCCAGCCCTGACCCCCGCCAGTCCCCGGCCCCCGTCAGTCCCCGGCCCCCGTCAGCCCCTGGCCCCCGTCAGCCCCTGGCCCCCACCAGCCCTGGACCCCCGTCAGCCCCTGGCCCCCGTCAGCCCCTGGCCCCCGTCAGCCCCTGACCCCCGCCAGCCCTGGCCCCTGCCAGCCCCCGGCCCCCGCCAGCCCTGACCCCCGCCAGCCCTGACCCCCGCCAGCCCCCGGCCCCTGCCGGCCCTGACCCCCGCCAGCCCCTGACCCCTGCCAGCCCTGGACCCCTGCCAGCCCTGGCCCCTGCCAGCCCCTGACCCCTGCCAGCCCTGGCCCCCGCCAGCCCTGACCCCCGCCAGCCCTGGCCCCCGTCAGCCCCTGGCCCCCGCCAGCCCTGGCCCCCGCCAGCCCCTGGCCCCCGCCAGCCCTGGCCCCCGCCAGCCCCTGGCCCCCGCCAGCCCCTGGCCCCCGCCAGCCCTGGCCCCCGCCAGCCCCTGGCCCCCGCCAGCCCTGACCCCCAGCAGCCCCTGACCCCCGCCAGCCCTGGCCCCCTCGGCCACAGCTTGGCCAGGCAGTCGGCTTGACCTGGCATGGGCCGCTCGCGCCAGTGGCTGCTGGCCCCCGGTGACGTTATTTCCCCACCCAGTGTCCACCGGCAGCGTGGCTCCCCGTCGCTGTTGCCGGTACTGGAGCGTCCCAGCACACGGTGATAACAGAATTCGGACAAGCCTAAAAGACAGGTTTGAACGCACAAGTGTCTGAGGCAGTGATACCTGGGCCGTAAGCCCACACGTATCCTCATAAAAACTCCCAAATCTGGTTGAATATGGTTGTACTAGTTCAAGTTTCACTCTAACCTATGCTGTGCCCACAGGCGTGAAGCAACATCCCAGTTCAGGCGCAATTTTGGGTGCGCAGAGTACCCTCACCACCTCCAGGAAGGGTTTCCGTCCTGACAGCAGCTGCGAGTGCATTAACATCTGTTCTCCTGAGCTGAGAAAGGGTAAGGTTGGTCGACCAAAAGCTGTCATGGCAGTCGGTCTGTGAGTGCTCACAGCATGGGATGTGTAAAAGATGAATCAGGATTAAAGATTTTGGTTTTCAGTTAGATTTAAAGCCGGGGCCTGGGAACTAGTAGAGTTAAGCTCTACTGGTGTCCAGCAAAAATGACTTTTACTCATGTTTCCTCTCCCCCGGCCCTGTAAAGCTGTGCTCCTGTAGCGTATGATGTGTTGTACTTAGTAATGCCATCCAACATGTAAAGTGGGGAAATGCTGTTATCATCTGAGCCGAGATTATTGCAGGGTATATGTGGGAGGGACTGTAATCTGGTGGTTAGAGCATGAGAATACAGTCCCGATCATTTGAGTTATGTTCTGAGCTGTGACTCACCGTGTGTGCGTGTGGTTTCAGCAAATCATTTATGGCCTCAAACAAAGCAGATTTTTCTCATTAATTTAAATGGACTATAGATTAAATAGGTCTATAGCGGCTGAAGACTCAACCATTCCATGATGCAAAATTAAGATCGCCTATCTACCGCATAGGTGTTTCAATAGTTATATAAACGCAGCGTGCCATGGGATATTGTGGAGTTGATAGCAGGGAAGCATTTAGAGATACTTACCTTGAACACAGTGCCAAAGCGAGCAGCTTTCCATAACCCTAACCCCAACCCGAACCATAGGCTGAGCATAGCCAAAGCCCCCTGCGTTGCCCAGCCATGCCGCTCGCGCAGCACGGTGCTCTTTGCGGCCTGCATTTTGCTTTGGCAGCCCCTCTCCCACTGCTGTGCATGGCTTCCTTTCCCCTCAACCCTAGCCCTAGGCTGAGCCTTAGGTGAGTCCTTCAAGCCATTGCTCTGCTGGAAAAGTTCTCACCGCTGCGTGCTTAGGGTGTTTGCTGTAACCACAGGGCCAGAGTGAGTATTCCAGCTCTGGAAGGAGAGACGTGGTGTTTTGTTTTGTTTTGTTTTGTTTTGTTTTGTTTTGTTTTGTTCTTTCCAGTTATTCCCCTCCTTCCCCAGGTGAGCGTGAAAGCACTCCCTTACTGCCACAAATTATGCTGTCAGACTTCCTGCATTTGGGAAACCCCAGAACATGGGCTGAACTTCACCCCGAAGAGGATGATTTTGTCACCAACGCGGAGTGCTATAGTTTGCAGGATGATTTTTGTCGCTGGCGCAGAGTGCTGTAGTTTGCAGGCGTAGCCCCTGCGGGGTAACTGCTGTGAGAGGCGGGCAGCCCGGCGTGCTGCAAGGTCCGTGTGCCTCCCCTCTCGGTGAACGGGTTCGCTTCGGCAGGAACGGCAGTCTGGCGTGAGTACGGAGAAGAAAGCATGGAGTGGCATTAACTCAGGTTGGATGCCTGATTCCTGTTGTAAAGGTGACCTGACAAGTAGTGCAAGAACATTTGTCAGCGTTATTTCCGTGAATGGAGGAATGCTGTGTGTGACCCCCAAGCCCTGTCCTTGTAGCGACGTATGAACCAGGCTGTTTCAATAGTATTTAGACATGCGTTATGAATAGCTAGATAATGGGAAGGATTTTTTATGCGCTCTGCTGTGAAAAGCGATGGAGGCCCGCGCTGGTGCCGAGCAGGGCGGCGCGCAGGGGGTATGCATGGTGTGCCTGCGGGCAAGGGCAGGCCGTGCTGCCGTGCTCCCACTCCTCTCCCTGCACACACCTTCTCTGCACCAGGGCTCTTTATCTGGACTTGGGCACGGGCTCGAGCAGCCCCGGCGCTGGGAGGATGCTCTGGGTGTGTTCCTGCTCAGAGGCATTCGTCCTCACAGCGGTGCGGTGGCTTTTTGAAAGTTTCCTACTGAGCCTATTTCTTTTATAGGCAGTGCTGCTACAATGCTACCGGCATCTGCCCGTCCTGACACAAAATGATGAGTGCGCCTGTGCAATCCTTCCCTCTCCACCCTGGCCCTCGTCAGTCCCCGAGGTGGGATTGGGGACGTGGAGGCACAGTGACTGAGAGGCCAAGCAAGTAATCACATGTCCAAACGGGTGCGGGGAGGAAGGGAGTAGCTGTCTGCCAGCACTGTGTACAGAGTTGAGACGTTGCTCATGACCATAACAAAGTCCTGCAGCAGAGAGTGGGTCGGGGGGGGAGGGATGTGAGGATTTCTCAGTGATTTGGTTTTTTTTTCCTGTCACAACAGGCAAATTACCCTCAAGGAGCCTGCCTGCCTTATCCACCTGCTGCAGGTGGCTGGAGGATAGGAAACAGCTTTTGGAGTGCTTCACGCCAACTTCCACCCTGAAAGCGGGTGGCGGAAGATGCTTCGCTGTTAGGAGAAAACAGGTGCCTCCCAACACTGCGCTCGCTTGGTTTGAGCATGCTTCTGCTGAAAACAATGGCAGAGGTCTAATTGATTAAAGGAACAGGCCCAGTGCCCTCTCTTGTTATAATAGATTAAGCCAAAATAGTGATGACTGAATAAGGTGACATCTCTGGTTCTGGCTTTCTCTTTCTTCCATGGTAATGAAATCCTTGTTTATACATATGAAATCACATACACACACACATACACACACACACATACACACACACACACATGCAACTTGCACTGAGATATCTGTGTTTCAATGTGCTGAAAAAAATCAACTCTTGGAAATGAAGACTTTTTATGTCTGTTCCACTACAGGTTTCTCCTTGAGCCTGGTGGGGTAAAGGCGATGCATTTACATTACATTGCCTGCTCTGCAGTTTGGTGGAGTTCCACAAAAAACTCACTCTGCAGGAACAACGGCCCCATGTCTTAAGAGGTATGTGGGTTTATCATCAGCTGGAAGGGAGCCTTCACAAAAAGGAATCTGATTCACTTACTCTCAATATTTAAGTGCATTTTGCCTAGTTTAACACCGTCCTATTTTACTGCAGTATTGCATCTTGCCTCCCAAATTAATAGTTAACCACTGAGAAAGACAGGTCTGGCAGAATGGAAATCAGGCATTATATTATCCCATGAGTCATGTACATACAGAGAACCAAACAAGTGTCAGCCAATGGCTTTGAGCCCAAAATATGTCAAGGAAGAGATGCGTATCTCATATATATTAAGTAGATAGAAAGCTTGTTGCTGTTCCCATTAAACAGGTTGGAGTTCTGCCACTGACTTCAGTGGGAACAGGATTGGGCCCATGCTGTAGAAGCTGGCTTTGGTTACCTGCACTGACTGTATTTTTGGTCTAGCAGGGGACAACTTGTATGTTAACAGTTGTTCCCAGTCAACAGAGAGATTTAAGATCTTCCCTTGTGCTGGTTTTAGATATTATTCCTTCCTTTATTAGTCTGGTGAACTGATTTCTCCCTTAAAATGCTAGGATGCTCGTTAGTAGGCAGTAATGGAAGTTTTTCTGGATGCAACTTCACAGAGAGTCAGTAGCAAGTGACTGTAGAGAGGGATTAGCCCGCTGTCTTTTCTGAGCAGTGTTTTTGTGATTTCTCATTATTTACATGATACAGAAGAGCTACCTTTAGGAATTAACCCCTCTTCAGACATTCACCCACTTTTTCTGTCAAAATCCCATTGGAGTCAGGGAAGCTCTTGATTGAATAAACGCTTCAAAATGTTTCAGAACATTCTTGAATACAGGGAAACTTTTGTATGTCGATTTTCTCAGTCCAGATATCCCTTCCACAGTTTCTAATACATCTGGCTGTAGATTTGTCTGAAGAACCAAATGAATTGAATCTTGGGCTACTAATATTTATTGCATCCCCCATGTGATTTGCACTGAAGTCCCTCGGGGAGAGGAGACTGCACGCACAGCTACCAGTAAGTACACCCCAGCCAGTAACTGTGGAATCAGGGCGGAATGCCAAACTTGCTGCTCATAACCAAGTATCACATAGCTTTGTCATACAAGCATGTTGTCTTCCCTGTCACATATGCATTTTATTTTCATTATCTTGTCATTTATTTATTAAGTTTTAACTCTCCTTACTGGAACAGAGTCCAGTTTCATGCAGAGACTGGTGGACTGGAGAACTATGTTCACTAACTTTTAAAAAGTTACTTTCACGTTTTTATTGATTTGCCAGTTTAGCTAAAATACTGCTGACAGTCAAGCTGAAATTGAATATTTGTTGTTGATTCGTAATGGTGCAAACTGGCATTTAGACTTTTCGTAAAATTTAAAAAGTGGCCTTTGCTAAGGGAAAATCCAAGTGGATGTTTCATGAGACCTAGTCTATATAGTAGTCAAAGAATGTCATTCACATTTTTAATTTAGTTCATATAATTTATTTTGTAATTTGATTACCAAAAGACATAGGCAATCTGACTCTTTTTTTAGCCATGAGTATTACAACTGTAACTTTTTAGCTACTTTTTATATGGATTATTTCCTTAGAATTTTAAATAGTGACAGATGTTTCCTGACATTACTGTGTATGTACTTTGTTCAGTAGCTGGATATATTCCTCAGTGTTATGTCAGTGACCTGAATTATTCCTGCAAGAGTTCACGAGCAACGGACTGAGGGAGTTTCATATATTTATTGCACTGAGTGAAATTTGCTTCTTCCCTTTCAGGAGCCAATGGGAGAAGATTTCAAATAATGAAAACATTTTGGGGCTCATCTGAACAGTATATATATTGGTATTTGTATTTCTTGCTTATAACTGAGGAATATTTTTTAAAGGCTTAGATGCTTCTGTGCAAGATGCCTGCTCCATGGCCCAGTATGGATTATAGGTCTCTTTTCATTGATTTATTTCACTGGGCAATGTCGATTGACTTGTAGAGACCTTCCTGGAGAGACAGTGAGTTGTGTCTGCCTTTTCTTTCTTGGCTATGCTGCTGCTAGAGAGAACGTTCATGTTCTGATGTGGCTGCTCTTTTGCAGATCATGCAGCTGGCAGTGATATAACCTCCGCTGGTGCCCTAGGTCTGACAGGACTTAGACATGCTGGTTCATTCCGCAGCAGTCAGAAGACAACTGTGCTTTAGACTCACTGAGGACGAGGGGCTGAGCAGATGAGCACCGTGCCTAGCAATGCCATCTCCAGTGCTGCCATGTGGGCAAAATGTGCTCAAATGAGATCTAAAAGAGTAGCTTTCTCCTTCATCAGTATGGTGCCGCAGTGGAGGTCATTGCAGGCCAGTTTACAGAGCAATCCCCAGCAAGCAGAAGCATGAACAAGGCTGTCGGGACTGGAGAAGAGGAGATCTGTATTTGGAAGAAAATGTAATACTGAGGGAAAGTTAGCAAAGAGAGGAAGCAACAGGCTGCAGTTAGGACATAGAAGTGAGGACGTTTAGAGTTTGCTTCTGCCAGCAGCAAAATTCTCATTGACTTTAACTGGACTGAAACAAATCATCCAAGAAGAGGAATACAGGAAAAGGAGAGAGTGGGCCCATGAGAGAGAAAGCTGTTTAACAACTACTGTTTAAGGGCCTAGCGGTTGAAACTGTATTCAGCCAAAGCTGGTGTATGTGTATTCTCGATGATGGCAGATGGGGAGTAGGCATGCTGAGGCTACTTTTTTTTTTTTTTTTTTAGCTTTCATGCTATATAACATAATCTATTTGTTTAGAAAAGCATATTTTGGCCCCAGTCAGAGTCATTTCCCGTGAAAAGCAAAGTGCTCTTGCTGGAGGACTGCTGGGTTTTGTGAAATATGAGAATGACAAGAAAAGTTTCAGAAAATTTTGGAACATAGGGGAATCCTTCTCTTGCATTTCTTCCATTACCAGTGTCCCACCCATAATTCCAGTGCATGCAGTGGGAGAACAGTTTGAGTTTGGGATGTGTATATCTGGGCACCCTTTTATGATGTACAATATAGAATATTGGGAGGCCACTGGAAGAGGAATCACAGAATCACAGAATCGTTTAGGTTGGAAGGGACCTCTGGAGATCATCTAGTCCATCCTCCCTGCTCAAGCAGGGTCACCTAGAGCATATTGCCCAGGATCACATCCAGACGGGTTTTGAATATCTCCAGGGAAGGAGACTCCACCACCCCTCTGGGCAACCTGTTCCAATGCTCTGTCACCCTCACAGTGAAGAAGTTTTTTCTCAGGTTCAGATGGAACGTCCTGTGGTTCAGTTTCTGCCCGTTGCCTCTTGTCGTGTTGCTGGGCAACCCTCAGATGCCAAGTTAAACCAGCTACTAGCTATTATATTAGCACATAACACAAAACTGGCAAATAAGCTTTACAGAAGATTTGTTAGAGTGTGCTTGTCATTATAAGGTTTAAAATGCAAAAGTTACTTCTGATATTGCCATCTTACGGTGGCAAATTTGCACCGTAAGCAACTGTGAATCCCAATGATAGCACTTGCACGGCTGCATGTGTATGTTGCAGCTAATCAGCATATATTGTTGCTGCAGTTCATATGAAAATTATTTGTGCATGCTGAAAATCTGGCACATTATTGCCATACAAATTAAGCACTTTTTGGCATGCATGTAGACTCTTCTGATCTGGACACACAAACATAATTTTTCAGGTAAATCTTGCATTCTAATTAAAATGCAGGTTGAAGAATCAAAGATTTTCAAGCTGAATTATGTTGTACTTACAGTTTGGGGAATGCAAATGTATAGGCTGTACTAGAGTTCCTTTCAAAATGAGCTTTATAGATTTCATATTTCACAACAGTAGTAGAGTCTGTAATCAGTTGATAGTTATGACTTGTAGACCTTTACAATTTCAGTCATTTTATGTGGTAATAAATGGCTCATAGGCAGCTCCCTCTTCCCAGCCAAAACAATAACAGTGACTTAAAAAAAGTCAGGAGACTTAAAAAAAAAAAAAAAAAAAAAAAGAATAATAAATGAGGGGATCTTTTTTCCTTTTTTTTTTTTGTCTTCCCCTCTTAGCTTTGTGCATTTGAGTTAGGTTTTCAAGCTGTTCACTATGTTCTTGCTTTTTAATAAACAAGTACTAATTTTCAGGAGCTGAGGAAAACATCATTTGCCTTGAGAACTGTGATCAAATCATAAGCTGGCAATATTGGTGAGGATCGTCTTGCTTACCAGAGCTGAGCTGATGTACAGGAATTGGCAGTGCAAAGCTACCTGTGTTGCTGTAGGTACTCAAAGGCTTTGAGTCCCCAGGCTGGTCAGCATCCGTTTATATGAGTGGACGATACACCTGTGCGAGGTAAGTCAGCCTGGCGCTTCCAGCACGGTCCTTGTTTAGAGGTGTAGTGCAGTCTGTGGTAGTCAGAGAATGGTTGCGCATGCCAGACACGATCCAAACACACAGGCGAGGGTAACAAGCCTGGACTACCTTAACTGCGAAAGAATGACTCAGCTCTTTCTGCAAAGATTTGAGTTTCAGCAGAATATTTTTTCCGCTATGCTGACAGCTTTTCCACCCACGTCTTGCAAGCATGGCAGTGTGCCATAGAGGTATTTTAGGATTATAAAGCCTAGTGTAAATTTTTAAAGTTATGTATAGAAAAGGTGACTTCTAGAACTTCAAGTGTAGGGGGGGCATGTAAAGTGGGGGAATAGGGGAAGTCCCTGAAAAGCCCAGGGTCTGGGGGATGTTTATCCCCATCTGTCATTTAGCTGGTTTTCTTTATTCCACTGAAACCCAGTCAATGATGCTTTGAGATCACCTGTATCCTACAGAAACAGAATTTCTCTGAACCCCCCCCCCCCCCAAAAGGTTTGGGCATTGTTTTTGCAGCAGAGTTAGTCATTCACATACCTGGTAGATATTGTTCTTTTCTTGATCCTGTTGTTGTAAGGCATTTCCAAATCTTACAGGGAAAATGAAGTGTAGAGAGATATGCGGGGAATTAAACCTAATAAAATACAAAAGGTTTCTTAATCTGTCAAGTGCAATGCAATATTTGGTGAGTTACTGTACTCAGCTGAAGATGAAATTGGATGGTGTATGCTTGCACACTGAGCCATTACATGCGAACACATCCAGTCCGCTTTGCGCAAGTCATTTGTCAGTCTTTATACAAGACTGTAATCCATGCTGTCAGTGTGTGCCCGCTGCATGAATCAGGCATGGAAGGACTGAACTCTGAGGAGGAGAACAGTGGGAAGCTGGGGTTGTGCTTGGTCTTATATGCGCTTAAGCAACCCAGCAGTGGAATCCAAAGATTTGCTCTGTTGTCACAATTATTTTATGCCACAAATGCTGATGCAGCAGCAAAAGCCTCCATCAAGGCCTCACCACACCATGGGACTGGGGAAGAAAAAGAGCTAAAATCTGAGCAAGTAATGTTAGTGACCAATAACCACTCTATGGCCCATCACTATTGTAAAGCAGGCAGGGCTATGGCTTTTGACTCCATGTCAACTGAAGGAGCAGTCATTCATTTGTGATGTCTGCAGCACTCCTCAGCTTTCTTTGGGGTTTGGATTTTGGGGTTTGGGGTTTTGTTTTGTTTTGCTCTTTTATGAAGTTACTTCCAAAAAAAGATATAATGCAAAAATGACAGCATATATTGAGCATAAAAGCATCACTGTCCTCTGGGAGCTTTCAGAGAGGAAAGCAGGGAGCCACTGAAATGCAACCCCATCGACTCTTGTAAGTGCCCACCGGCAGGTCAGCAAATCCCTGTGGTCACTGCTGGGCAGATCTAAGAGAACCAAAGGCACAAGTGATTTTTGTCCCTGGCTAGCAGGAGGCCACCAGCCGGGAAAACAAGCTCACCCTTTGTTTCACCCTCAGGCTGCAAACGGACCAGGAAATAGGTCCTTCCAACACCTTGCACTGGATGCTGATCATATTTCTCATGGGTTAGAACTGGGAAACTTGGTTTCTCCGTTGTTTCTTACCTTAAAAGAATGTTTCTTGCATTAAAAGAAAGGGGGAGTACAATCCTACTCTATAGCTAGAGCCCATGCTTGGCAAAGTTTATCACTTTAAACTGACTTTTGAGGTTTGTGAGCCTGATATTCAAAGTGAAACTGAGTGGATGAGAGTGCCATGAGAACCAAAGCAAGCAGGAGGTTTGCATGGATCCCCTCAGGGTCGGAGCTGCTGAGTTTCATATGGTGCTAGAAAAAAACACAGTATCTCTGGAAAAAAAAATCTGTCTGTGTCTTGAGGCAACTGGGGGCACCTTCAGCCAGCACCTGATTCACTATGAACAGTTACCTACAAGGCATTTCAGCTGGCAGACGCTTGTCCTAGGCGCCTTAGGCCGTAAGGGCTGTTTTCAGTTTAATCTATTTTTAATGTGGCGCCTTATTCCAAACTGCTGAGTTCTCACATTCCCGAGCTGTCATGGTAATAGGATTGTGCAGTCTTATTGGCTAAAGTTTTCCACCACAAGTGCCAGAAGTTAGGCTCCTAAATCCATATTCAGATGCCTAAATGTTAGTGACGAGTGCTGCAGGAGTCAGTAGGAACTGGACGTGGTCTGCACCTGGAAAAACCAGGCTGTTAGATGCATAAACAAAACCTTGCTGCAGGCACCCAGATTTTCGGATGTGGGCCACTGTATGAATGGACTGAGCCCAGAGTGCAAACACATATCCCAAAGGTCAGAGAGGTTTAAATACACGGTTCTTTGTTCAGCCCCACTGTACCTGTTGTGAGATGAAACTTTATAATGTGGTGACCGTGTGAACTATTATGTAATGTGTGGGGTGGCTTTGAAAGGGCAGGTTTAAAAGCAAGTATTCTCTTTCCTAATGTGGTTGTCTTTATATCCAGAATGGCTTCAAATGTTAATATGAAAGCAGGAAGTAAGGTTCAAGTGACTGGGAATTTTGTCAGGGATTTGGAAATGGAGCACATTCAAAACCATTACAAGTAGCAGAAAGCAACAGCCTGCCTATCCCTTTCATTGACTTCCTGTCTGCACTGCTTCTCCACCCATGAGCTAACACTGCATATTTTTACTCTACTACCTTCTTCTGCTATTTCTATTTGTAGTACCCTGCTAGACTTGTATCCAAGCCAATCCAGGATTCTTCTGAAACTCCCTGTGCTAGCAGCAACATGAAAGCAGAACTCTGCAGTGGCAGCAGCAGCTACGGTAAGAGTTTAACTGTAGTTAAGAGTGGTGTCAGTCACTTTAGCCTTTTGAGTTACACTGAAAATGGAAATGCCAGCTGCCAAGAGAAACAGCTTGCAAAAGTTGTATTATGTTGCCTTTTTTCACAAGAGGCCTAAAAATACACTACATAGAGTTACCAGCCAGCACTGGAAACTGATGCACTTTCATTGCTTTGTTTTATATGGAAGATTTGTTTTCTTGTTATTATTATTGCAAGATAACACGTAAAGCCTTGAAAGTACAGTGCACTTCCGAAGAGATGAGGCAGAATTTATTCAGTACTCTTTAAATTAAAGAGTGCTTTACTGCAGTGTGAAAGTGCCAAGTCATTTATTCTCCTATTCTCCATAGAGAGGGAAAAAACAAATTTCAAAATGTCCTTTGCCATCAGAAGATAAAAGCATAGAGAAGCCAAAACAAATTCTTGTAGAGCATATTCATTTACTAGCCAGAGGACCTGTAGAGCTTCAGCCAGCCACATCCTTTCAGTTGAAGAACATAGATGAAATGAAAGACCCCTGTTCTAATAGTGCCCCCACCCTGCAGGCAGCCCAGGACCCTGGGGTGAACTGGAGGGAGTCAGGCCAGCCAGTCTGCAGGGACAGGTTGAAGGGATCATAGCCCTGATGAGCATGTGTTCCTGGGGCCTGGAGCAGAAAGGCTGTGCAGCTGCGTAGCCCCTCTTTTCCCCTCATTCTCCCTCAGTGCTGCATCCAGACCTGACTTACACGTTTGAGAATGGGGATCCAAAACAGAGAGCATGTTTGGTGTCTAGAAGACAGACTGAAAACATAGGTGTTTCTGAAGCCTTCCTGCACTCTCATGTCCATGCCAACAGAGAAACCTCACTCAGGGCTTTGGGCTTGAGTCTCTGAGGACTCTGAGCCCAGAATCTTCTCCGTAAGGACAGGGCTAGAAATACCTTTCAAGTAACTGAGCAGTGCCCCCTCCTTCTGGCTGGTGCCTGTCTTCTAAGTCACTGTCTTTTATTTTAGAGCGTTCATTGAGGAAGTGGGAGACCTGGGTTCAATGCCTTCCTCAATCTGAGAGTGCTTGTCTCTCACTTCCCATGAGACTGTCTAACTGACAGCCAGTCAGCTGTTCCGGGTGAACCTCATAGAGTGAAACCTATGAGTCTTCCACTCATAGTGTCTTCCACTAACCGGATGTTTGCTCTCCCCATCCCACTGTTGGTGGCCAGCTTCAGTTTTAGAATGAAGCGATCAGAACTTCATGTTGTGAAGAGCCTCCGGATGCATTTGGCCTTCTCAGAGCTGATTTGCAAAACCCCATTCCTCAGGAGATTCAGGGAAGGGGCGCCTCGTTTCTGGATGCCGAGAGCGCAGTGGAGCATAGTGAGAATGCACCTCCTGAAGGTGCCACTCTGGGCAGGTGCGGAAGCAGAAAACTTGAATGTGAACCAAGGAGAGACCACAGAGTGCAGATGGCTGAGAGACAAGGACCTTTGTGAATCTGGACTTCAGTGCCTGCGTTGAATTAAAGTCTTGTTTTAAGCACTTTATTAGAGGTAACTCCTTAAAACCCCACTCTGCATTTGGCTCTTTTATATGCATAGATCCTGGCAGATCTTTACTGCTGCTCTGATAAACGTTTCCAAGGTTTATTAAATGTGCCCTATGATGTTCTTTCATGGAGATAGTAATTTGACAGTAATCACATGAGAAACTTAGAATTTGCCACCTGGCCTGGCAACTTTTTTCTCCTCAGTACTAATTAAGCCGACATTATTGCAAAATTTTAGTATGATGGTTATGATTTGTCCTGTGATAACACTGAGACTAATACCGAGGCATGCAAAGCACCTTCCACTCCTGTGACATTAGTGGGTGGTGCGGTCGAGCAGTACCTCTTTGGACTCTGGTGTCAGCCCTAATAGCAATGTTTTGAGGCCAATTTCTGCTAGCCTTATTCAGGCACCTTATCCCACAGCGGGTTCTTCTACCTTTAAGGGGACAGTTTCACAAGTAGGAAGGCGTAGCTGGCGGGGAGGAAGGGGGCAGCTACTTGGCCACAACAGTGGCATATGACATGGCCTGACGGGCGATCTTACTGACCGCAGCTTTGCCCTGCTTGGTGAGACTGTGCCCCTTAATGGGAGAGTTGATTGGCAAGAGCGGATTATTAGAGCACTGTGAAAAAAGAAAGGATTGAAATGGAGTAGGGCTAAAGCCAAGATCACCTGCAAAAAACAGGTGCTGATGATGGCTCGGGTGAGGAAGAAGGAAATGAAGTGCTTCTGGTGATGGGACAGGAGGTAGCTATGTCCTGTCTGGGATGGATGTGTGTGGTATTTGGCAGTTTAACTGCTGTTTCCGATCCACAGCTTAGACCCTGCTTCAGGACCCTTGAGTGGCAGAGGCTCTCCTGTCTTCAGTGAGCTCCAAACTGTGGCTTCACAAATGTGCGGAGACCAGGAGAGTCGAAGAAAATGGCTGGATATGAAGTTGGAGAGGAGTTGTTCCCAGGACTAACTCTTGCCCTTTTGCGCCTTCTCTGTAGAGACTTGAATGCTTCACTGCTTAGAGTTAACTCAACAGCTTCACAAGAGATTCAATAATATTTGCTTTCACCCAAATCCCTCGAAGTCTGAGGGGATGGAGACAGCATCAATTTGAGATGAGCAGCCAAGAAAAGTAAATCATCCTTGGGTCAGGATAAACTTCCATTTGAAGTGGCCACAGATGGCAAATATGTTGATGAATCAGCAATTTCACAGACCTCTGCCCATTCGGAGAGTAGCATGTGTAAACAAACATGAAAACAGCACAGAACCACAGAGCTTTCCAGATCCTTCCTGTTCCCTCCGTGCTGCTGAGGGATCTCCTCAGAGGAGCCATAGGGAACGAGAAGGCTGAGGCACATACGTCCTCTCATCATCCTCTGCTTCAGCTACGCAAGAGCCAGCGAAGAGGGTAATGGCAAGACACTGCTCCCTGTTCACCCACCAGCACACCCAGGCGTGCGCTTCAGTAAAGGAGACAACTGCTGACATCCTGACTGCAGGTACTCGGGGGTTGTCTTAGATAAAGGTAAGGAAAGAAGGGCTGGGTGAGGACATGAGCTGTTGCACCACTGTGCAGCTGCAAAGTGATGCAGAACAGCTCTTGAACACTTGGGTTGCACGGAGCAGGCCTGCCCCATGGGGCAGCCAATCTTGGCAGCTGATGGGTGGGTAGAGGTGAGGAGAAGGGCTGCAGCAAGCCATGGTGACGCAAGCCTCCTCTGATACCTGCACTGGATCCGTGTGCCCACGAGCACGGGAATCCTGTAGTCTGGGACCTTAGAAACCTGTCAGGGTCCTGATTCCCTTACTGCAGTCCCACACCACAGTCCTGTCCCCTGCTTGTAGCATTGTCTGACCTTCCCCCTCCATGTGATGCAGAACCGGCAGCAGGGGCCCCTGTTCATCGATGCGGAGATGTCCTCTCAGGCTCTCAGATGACTCAAGCAGCCCTCCCTGCATCCTGCCCTTGATTTATTTTTTTTTTCTCTGACAGTGACTAAAAATCTTATGAAAGCACTGTGTAATTCCATGGCGCTCAGACTCACTGCAGGCCAAGGGTGTGTGCCTGGAACCGAGCGTGCCTCACACCACAGAACCCCCCCCCAAAGCTCCTGCTGATCTGGTGGGGGGGATTTTTCCTGCCCCTGTTTGATGTTTGCCAAATGTTATGCCAGGCGAATGCAACACCAGAAGGCTATGCAGAGGACCCCCGCTTTGCTGGACTCGTGTTATATATTCTAGGATCTGCTGACTAAGGAGGGCTCCCAAAGAGACACAGTGTCACTTCCATTCCTGTCTGAATGCAAGCCCTGAGGGTGCTTCTGCTGTAGGATAACATTAAGTGATGAGAACTGGCCAAGCCAAAGGCTGTGCATGAATTGTTTGGGAGACTTTTATAGACAGTCTATCTGGGATAAAACACAGAGCCCGGATCTTCAAAGCACTGTGTGGGATGGCAGCTATGGGACTCCCATTAAAGTTACTAGGCATCACATGACTGGAAACTTCTCTGGCACCAATGTGTTTCTGCAGAGGAATAGCTGAGACAAAGGAAAGTGGAGGAAAACGAACTCCACCATTCCCCCAAGAGCAACACCTCACAAAATTTCAACCCTGAGGCCTGCCTCTTTTTTGTAAGGACCAATTATAGTGGTTATCACAGGAGATGTAAAGGAACATCTGAGACATTGGGATTTATTGTCAGCAAATGAGACGCTTCAAATTCCATTGCAAAGTTGGAGACCATCTAATCTAACTCTGTAAAGAAGTTGAGGGAGTTAAATGGGGTAAATTGGATGAATTTGGCTGTGAAGTTTGAGCATCTGTTCACCATCCACATTTGCGGAGAAGAGAGAAGGTTCTCAGAGAATTTCTTCACAGGCATTACCCTCCAAAGTAATCACCTCACGTAGTGATAAATATTCAAGAAAGCAGCTATATTTTTGAGACAGATTCAGTCACCAAATGGATGAAAGTTGGTACGCTCAAAAGCCCTGGTTTATATTTTAGGGAGGGAGGAAAGGTGTAACCTTTTCTGTTATTCTTCTGAAGGTTTCCTGTGGTGGTGTCCAATCGCTAGAGTAAGTCAGTGTAGTCGCATTAACTGACTTTTTTGGGACTGTCAGTGGTAAGGTACAAGGCAGTAGCTGGGGGCTGACTGAATGGGCGGTGAGAGAGGATGGTAGAGTGGACTGGAAGGGGGCTGTGTCCAGCCACAAAGCTGTGGCAGTGGGAATACTGATGTGCGGTGGGCGGCTGTGACGTAGGACCAGCACCTGATGATGAGGCCTGGAGAGAGGTTGTTTCTGAGTGGGACCACCTAGAGAAAAAGGAGCCTGCTGACAAAGTTCAGAAAGGGTGTGAAGCCTCATATGGCAAGAGGCTTCAAAGACGGGGTGGAAGACAGCGTGACAGAAACGAGCAGTACGGAGCAATGAAGTCCTTGAGGGAAAACTAGCTTTAGCTAGTGATCGTGGAGTCACAGAGTGAAATGTTGCCCACCAGGCAAAGACCAATGATCATATCATAGACAGGGAAATCGAGTCAGTCTAGTCACAGCTCTTGCTGTAACTCTTAGAAGACCCTTGATGGATGAAGACTCAAACAGGCTCTCTTTTTCTTACTGTTTGGACATCTTTCAGGCTTTAACATGAACTAACTACCATTATCCTAATTTTACAGATGGGGACAGACAGGTTGCGTGACATGCTCTAAATCACGTGAGCAGTCTGTGTCAGAGTGAGAAACTGCACCTGGGTCTCTGAATGGTGAGGCTGTTGCTCTTGGCACTACGTCATCCTGACTGCAAACAAAACAGAGAGCTTGACTTTGCCTATGTCCTTTCTGTGCCTACAAATGGTAAGGTTTTTGAACAAATCAAAGAAACAAAAGAGTCACTCATCTGATTTATAGGTTCAGTCCACAGTATGTAGTGACATAATGTACCCTAGAGGAGGCTGTAATTAATACAAGTAATTACCCCTTGCTGCAAAGACATCACAGACATCGCTGACAGGTTGAGAATCCAGATGAAACTTTCACCTTGTTTACCAAGTGCCTGCTGCTGTGTGATTCAGAATGGATTTGGGCAATAGGTGCTGGATAAATCAACTTACAACTAACACCGAAAACTCCTTGGCACCATTGTCACGATTTGGCCTCCACTGGACCTTTAATATAAGTGGAGAGAAGTCAGGGAAATAATTAGGTGGGAAAAGTAGTCATCAGCTACTGTAGAGGGGTTTCTTGTGTTTGTCGGAGTTTATTTCTTCCGCTCGAAAGATTTAATATGAAAGCTGACAAAGGGGTGGGTATCCATAGTCTGTTGGCACAAAAACACATGGCACTTTCTAGGCACTTTCTTGGTTCTTCAGTTGCATTGATGATCAGTAGGAGTGGGATTTTCCAAAGTGCCCAGGGGACCAGTGTTCATGGATTGAAATGTGCACAACACCTAGGACTTGCCTGATAGTCCCATTCTAAGCAGCGCAGCTACCAAAAGCCCAGCTTTCAGTGCAATAGCCTCTTCTTTTGACTCCAGTTCCCAAACTTACTACTGACTTACGCTGTTCCAAATATGTGCTGTAGGCTGCTGTTTTAACCTGGCAGTGTTGCCAGGAACACTGAGTACCTGACATTTCATGACACCCAAAGACATATAGGATTTGAAGGTTGACAAACAGACCCTCTGCTAATTTTGGGTCTACGTTTTCAGTTCTTCAGCTCTGAAGTGCTGAAGGCTCTCAGAGGCTTTCAATTTTTGCTGGCTTCTCAGACCTCCTATTGAGTTTTGCTAATTAGTATTTTCAGAGTATTTAGCCATTCTCAGGTTCGTGGTGGTCCACAGAATTATTACTACTTCTGGTATTGTTATGACTAATACTACTGCTAATAACCTTGATGAGCCTGGCAAAACTCACCTGAACTAAAATCCTTGCCATAGATGAACAAAAAACTAAATTCAGTGATGTGAGGGGGTACATGACTCAGTTACCAGTAACTGCTGTTTACCAGGGGCAGGAAGAGTATATTTGCTCAAATGAAAAAAGGTCAAGGCAGAGGCCCATTTGCTGTTTGTTAATAAGTAATCTAAAGTACAACACAGCTTTACTGTAAAAAATCAGCCTGGCCTACCTTTCCTGCCATCACTATTATTTCCAACCCAATTCTGGACTAAAATAACAATTAAAAAATAATCCACATTCTCATAGATTATTTTCAACATCTCAAAATCTATAGAGAGCATTTGTAGCTGGGAAACAGCTGCAGCCAAAAAAACCCTTTCGTATTTTTGCCACTGTTTGTCTTAGGACACTGTAGGCAACCAAGGTTGAAATATCAGATAGGACATTATTTATCTCCTGGGAAATTCTCTTTTGGGCTCCCAGTTAGACCCATGCATCTTCCCTATGGAAGCGTGCCAGTTCAGAGCTGTGGTGGTGCTGGTGCTGGCCCGCTTACAGCCACCCCACTAAGTTACTGATGGGTAACTTACAAAACCACCTACGTCATCACTGAACCTGGCCCATGGTCAACAGTTAAAATTCAAACATGAGTGTTAGAGAACATCCTTCTTCCTAGTGACTGAGCATGTGTGCACTTTGTGCATCACAACCCCTGCCTTGCCATTGTCTTTTGCCAACAAGTGGTCATTTTCCAAGCCCTTGTTGTCTTTAGCCACCTTGCAGAAGTCTGGGAAAGGGCTAGATCCTGTCCTTTGTGGTGCATCTCCTGGCTGCAGGTAGGATTCATTAGAAAAGCTTTTCCAATTAATGAGCCACTTAAAGTGCTTATCAGAAAAGCAATACTTGTGCCAACTGCTGGCTAACCACTGCTTCTCATCTGTAATCTGTAATGTTCATGTCCTTCAATTGCACTGGCCTGAGGCACTTTGGATGTCACACCGCTATTCCTCCAAATAGAGACTAGGATGTACATGTTACTGCTAGAGGAGACAGCCGAAACGCAGGCAGCCTGGCACTGCCAGCATGTGCCTCCAGCCCAAGTTTGTGAGGGTGGTTTGCCTCACGCTCAGGTATCTCATGGAGGGAGGTAGCAGGGGCGCACGCACACACACACACATGCAAGGGGTCACCTTTGGAAAAAGAAGCCGCACAGATTGCAAACTACAGTTTCTGGCTCCCTGAAATGCATTTTGAGAAGGAATGATCCCTTAACAAATCAAAAACCCCTGCTCAGGCTGCCCGAAGTGCCTGTTAATCTAGGCGGAGGGAAAGAGCTTGGTGAGGGAAGGTTTCTCTGCAGAGCAGGTCACGTTTGGCTGTGAACTCAGAGCACCTTTCCAGTGCCTAAGGCTTAATACATGCTCTTGAGTCCTGGAGGCTAGCAGGGCCTCCCTGCACCCCAGGCCGTGGAGCTTGAGTGGGGAAGGGGAAGGCCGGCTTTCTAAAGAGCTGCTGCCCTCCAAGCAGAGGACAGTGAGGCTGAGCAGGAGGTGCTGAGGTGAGGAAAGCAGTAGCATATACAGGGCAGAACGTGTAGGGACCATGGTATGCTCTTTGAAGTGGAGTGGAAAGAGAATTTGGGCAACTGAGGGTTCACAAGCATCAGAAAGCAGCATCAATGGCTCCTGGCTGAAAGGAAAGGGATATTTTGGATGCTCTGGAGCCCTCCTGTTTGCCTTGCCGTTTAGCGTTACTGACACAGAGGGAGGGGAGGGCACGCAGAGCCCTTGCGCTGTTCTGCTGTGCGCCAGGCATCCATCCCAGAACGTCTGGCATGGGCAGCAGGGAATATAATGGGATCGATGCCTGCTTTAGGAAATCTGGCTGAGCTGGGGATCTGGGCAAATACCTTCTAGGTTAAGCAGGGTTAAGAGGATGGTAGCGTAAAGCCCTAGATCCCATGCCTCCACGCTGCTGTGAAGGAGCACGTGGTCGCACCGCACATCGTGGCAGGGAGAGCAGTAAGTGTTACTAGCTGGCAGCCTTTGCAGAGTGGCGATGCCGTATGCGAGTGCACGTGCTGGTTACTCATGGGCTATCTAGTTGCCACCCATCCCCACCTGTCTGCAGCAGTATACGCCCAAGGTGGCAGAGCTCTCTGCTCTCCTTCCTGGGTGTTGTGCTGTTTCCTCTTGGTGCTTCTCTGTTCCAGGTAGCAGCTGCTGCTGCTGTTTCTGAGGTGCCTCATGAGTTGCAGGAGTCTTTAACGACAGTGATACACTGCACTTTTCCTCTAAAGGCCAGAGAGGTCTTACTTCTTCCCCTTACAGAGATGGGAAAACTGGGATACTGGGACATTGGGTGACTCTCCTGAAACAATGGGATTAGCTAGAAAATGTAAGTATCCCTTGAACCCAGTCCTGAGTACTAGTCATCACCCCACATCAAATCTCACTAGCATCATGACAGTGAACTTCTGGACTGTGCAGTCTTTCATGCACAGTATATGAGAGGTATATAATGAGAAGGAAGCCCAGCGCTGCAAGCACCAATGCAGAGACACACACTCTGTTCTAACCAATAGCCAGGACACCTGGGAAAACGTGCAGGTGGTTTCAGAAATGCATGAGTAGCCTGTTATGACAGAGAAGGGGAAAAAAACCTCAGGAGATTTCCCCCATGACCATCTGTTAATTTTCCCCTGCAGTTATTATTGATTTTCAGAGAGGCACGTACTAATGCCCTGCAAACAGCACTGTGAATCAGAGCACTGCACTGCGGAAACGCAAGCTTCACAGACAGGGCTGGATGTGTCACAGACAGGGCTAGATGTGGTGACATGCTCTCTCAGTTTGTACCTTAGCATTTCATGCGCCTGGCAATCATCAGCCTCGGGGACAAAATTCTTCTGTTTTCCCATAAACATTGTGCTTTGCTGCACTTCAGCTTGTGACAGTGGTGAGTCCCTTTGGTTGACGTACCAGCCTTCTCTCTAGCCCTTCCTAGTCTAATAAAGAGAGGCCTTGCTCACAAACTGAGGAGTCATATTGAATAGGCTTAGAGATATTGACGTCTCTAGTTAGGCTTCGGGTTTAGGCCAAGATCACTATACAAAGGCTATGCTATTTTAGGGGTGGAATGCGAAGTCTGCCCAACATCTGCAGTCTCCTTTGCCCTTACGATTTGATCAATGCACAGGCACAAATGGCACAATAAAAATAACTGCCTACCCTTGTGGCAACCAAGGTCGGCCTTCTGTATGTGCCCTGCAGTATCCGTAGGCCTCTGTGGCTAAGGGTGGTCTTGGGACTGGGCTCTGTAGCAGTATCACTGTGTTTTAGCTTCTGCTTTGTGCTGAGCTGCAGAGGACCCAAGTGTGTTACAGCAGCGGCTGGCCAGGCCTGAGCTCGGTTGGTAGCTGCTCCTGCGTCTGGCTACCCAGGATGGCGAACACAGTGACCATCCCGGGGGAGCTGTGGCCGTGGCGGGGAGCTACTTTGGGCTGAAATGCACAGTTCAGAAGAGTGTTCCCTTTCTTTTTTTTTGTAAGAAGGAGATAACTGCTTCCAAGTCATGGTGTGGGGCAATGTGAACAGCTTTGCTCTTTCTCCAGGCGTCTCAGAGAGAAGGAAGCCTCAGAGTGTTTTTTAAAAGTGACTTAGCCTGTAGCTCTCTCTTGATGTTTTCTGCGTAGGCATGCTAGGCGCGCTGAGCAGTTTCCAGCGGAGCTTTCTGAGCACTGCAGCAAACGGAGAAGTGCACCTTGGAACAACTGTGGTAGTGAATGAATCTTATAAATGATTTTTGCTTTGTATTTGTGAGCAAATTATGGCATTCTCCAAAGCATTTTTGTGTATTTGGTATTTGTGTATTTGGCCCAGCGAAGAATTACCAATTTCTACCATAGCAAATAATTTGTGCAGCAAAGGTGGCAAACAACCAGACCAAATGATAAACTGTCATGAATTTTGTCCAGATGGAAGCTTGTCCAGTTGAATATTTCCTCAGATAAATGTCATAATTTATGCATTTTTATGGTTAAATAATTCTCTGCCTGTGAAAAAATGTCTCTAATCTCCATGAGCAATGCAAACAGATACAGAAAGCATTTTGGTGTTTTGTGATTATCTAAATACAATTGTTTCCTTTTTTTAACATGACACAAATCTATTTCCCTCCTCCTCCCTGCTAAATTGTCCTGGATGAGGCAATGAAGGACCTAGGAGCTACAGTGGGATGTATATGAATTCATGAAACACCACATTGTGTTTGCCAGGACCTGGATGCCCGGGCTGAACAACGTGATGTAGCCATTTGCAGATGCAGTTATACATTTTTGAAGTTATACCCAAGAGGACTTTGTTATCTCAGTATTAAGCTTTGTGATTCTTGATTTCTAGTGCCCAGCTTCTGACGTGGGAGCCAGCGTGCCCGAGGCAAGTCTAGTACCTCCACATGACGTGCAAAACCTTCAACATGCTGATTAGAGAGCCTAACAGGGAAATTTCTCACTTCTAAATGCTACTGCTGCAGTGATCCAGCCCAGCCTCTCCTCTGGAGGGTGAGTACAGGCAGCCTTTCTGTCACAGCACTCAGCAAAGTGCAGTTTCATCTGAAACACTGATTACCAGCAGCCAGGAAGTGACCCACAGGTCACTGTTCTCCTCTGGGTGTTTGTACCCATCTTCCATGTCCAGCACAACACCCAAACCACAGGGCAATGAGCTGGACACTCCTGGCCTGCTTTCTGCTGAGGATCATCTGCTCCACAGCAATGCATTGGTGAATCACTGGGCCGGAAAGCAAGTGCACACGGGGGAGCATGACTGTCTTTGCTAATGGTTAAAGCATTCACATGGGAGTTCTAGGCTCTGGACTCTGCTCCCAGGACTGTTTATGCATTTTACATGAAATAGTCACTAGGTAACATATAATCCCTGATCAAAACCCTCAGGGGATTTAGGCAAAGCAACACCCAGTTTCTGGATCTCGATCAGACTTAGGTGTGAAATGGGCTGAGCTGCTTGGCCCTGTCAAGCCTGGGGCAGTTCTGGGCATGCACAAAGGTGGAACTCTAGATAGCTGGGGAGCTTGAAAGTTTTAGAAAAGCTGGAGATTGAAGGGGCCAGATAGTGAGAAGGACCTAGGAGCTACAGTGGGATGTATATGCAAGCATTTCATTCCAAACTGAAGATTTAGGATAAAACATCAGCTGCTTTAGTGACAAGGGTCTCTTATAGGGAAACAGTTGTGTTCGTAGATTCCTGAAATGGAAGCTTACTTACATCATCCTTTTATGCGTTTTTTTTTAAAAATTGTCCCATCCTAACCACTGCACTTGCATGTATTTATTTCCACTAGGCTGCCTGTGCTGAGCCGCACAATGGTGGCTGCCATATGATTAACTTGTTATTCTTACCAAGCGTGACAACTGCTGTAGCAAAATCAAGAGCAACCTGCTCTAATGTAAACTGATTTCAGATTGCCCCTGGCAGTCCCAGCTACCTCATCTAACCTCTTTTTTTGCCAGTCTTTCTTTTTTTTTTCTTTTTTGTCTTCCACTGAAGACGCACCCTATGCTTTCATGTAAGGTGCTTTATCAGGCTGGCTGTTGCACCAGTGTTCATGACATGCAAAGAAGCTTCTCTGCTCTTAGCCATGGCGTGTTTTAAAGCCACTTGGATTCTCCAGCAAATGCAGAAGTCAGCTGCCAGTCCACTCCAGAGATGGCTAATGATTATTGGTACCCAAGAACGTTTAGCTGCGAAACACCCTAGATGTTTGTGTCCAGCTCTTGATGGGGCTGTTGCATCTTGATACCCCACCTGCACGTTTGGAGAATGATGTGGGACTGGATAAACGCAGAAAAAGAGAAGTTCATTCCCTGACAGCACTGTCACTCCAAACACATGCCAGATACCAAGGGGGAAGCATTTGCCTTGGTAAAAGGGGGAATGATGGATTTGGGCAGGGAGTACTGTGGGAGAAGCAGTCTGATTTGCTGTCATAGCTGCCATATTGGTGTGTATGATGAGTATGATATAAATTACTATCTATAAATAAATACCACAACAGCATTTTAATGAGGTGTTATCTAGTAGCACTTGTCCAGGCTGGTAGTGTTATGCTAAAACTGGAGAAGTATCTCCGAGCAAGCTTCTTGGCTAAACCTTCATAAACATGGTCTCACTCAAGATCTAACTATGGTTTGTTTGGATAAGAGGTTTTGTTTGTTTGTTTCTGAACATATTTTCAAATGCATATGGGTTTTTACTTTTTTTTCTTTTTAACTTCTTGGCCCAGGTTTTGTGTTGGTGTCACAGAACCCAACTGGTGCAGAGGCAAGGGCTAAATCTCATGCCTTTTCTGAGCATTGCTGTTCTGACAAGAACCACCTTGCAGAAGGGCTGGGTCATCTGGGATTTTGCAGGGGGACATCTGGGACTGTAACGCACAGGAGTGTCCTGTGTCTCTCCAGAGACTGAGTCATGTATATCCTTACCACTGGCCCCTCCTGTGTCCTTAGCTTCTCTTGGTGAGCATGCACAGCTGGGGTATTTGTAGCCAATGCTGGTTGAAGGCACGGTCTCTTGGATCCACGCTCCACATTTGCAAGGGATTGGCTGAGACCCAGCAGCCAACCCTGAGATTTTTCCGTGGCAGTTAAGCTACTTTTCTGAGCCTTTGGCAGCCTGAGCTGCTGGGCAAATGGCTACACGTGAGTGCTTCATGGCACAGCAAGTCAGACGGGACATAGCCACATGCTCTGTAGAGTTGCGCTGTGCACATATGCACTATTTATCTGTCCGGCTCTGTAGAGTCCTCCTGCTCAGCATTGTGTCAGATCCCACAAGGTGGTCCCCTGCATACCTGAGCGCACAGGCTGCTTAATCCATATGTGCCAGGGTGGATATGGCACTAGGGGTGACCCCTGTTTTTTTATTTGAACTGAATAAGTCATGGTAGGAGGCAAATGTTGAGCTGGGGGTTGGGTTTGGAGGCCAGATCTGTTGCTTTCACAACATTTCAGGCCAAAACAATGGTTTCATCAGAAAGCCTCTCAACGTGTTAAGTTGACACCACAAGAATGTGCAAGAACTGCATATATCCAAAAGAGAGCCAAGAAATATGTCTTTGTCATACTAGATCTGAACTGAAGACTTTTTTGGCATATTTGAGGATTCACATCTGATACATCCTAATGACTCCTGTGCATTAAAGACAAGGCCTCTTTTCTGCTCAGTTTGAAGCTCTGAGACAGAAGGTTCAGTTCTTTGATCCTTAACATCTCTGAAATGAAGTCTGGATTGACTGTCTGGACTTGTGAGGCATACTCAGAATTCATTCATATTAGAAATAAATAATAACTTTCAGGTGATGCTATAGAGATAACAGCTTCCATTGTTTTTGAGGAAACAGGAACTCCAGCCAGGTCTCCCTGATCAACAGCTGTTAAAAAAAAAAAAATCACAAAATAATTTAGGTTGGAAGAGGCATCTAGAAGGCTCCAGTCCAACCTCTTCAGAGCAGGGGTTAGCTTAGGTTACTCAGGGCTTTGTCCACCAAATTTTGAAACTCTCCAAAGAATGGAGATTTCACAGATCTCTCTGGGCACCTTTTCCAGTGCATAACTTGCTTGTGTTTTGAGCAATTCTTTCCTTATGTCCAACAGAATTTCCCTTGCTGCAACTTGCAGTCATTGCCTCTTGCCTTTTGCTATGCACCTCTGAGAAGGGTCTGGCTCCCTTATCTCTGATACTGCCTAGTATTCGGTTAGCCTTCATCATGGCAAAGGCACCCTGCTGACTTCTGTCAAAATTTCTTTTCACCAGGACCCCAGGGCCTTTTCTGCAAAGCTGCTTTCTAGCTACTCAGTTCCCAGCCTGTGCTGTTGCACAGGTTTATTGTGTCAGGTGCAGACTTTGCGTTTATCTTCACTGAATTCCGTGAGGTTTCTGTCAGCGCAGTCCTACAGGTTGCTGAAGACCTTCTGAATGGCTGCCTTGTCCTCCAGCATATTGATCCACGCTTCGACTTCAATGTCATGCACAAACTTGCTGAGAGGGCCGTCTGCCCTATCATGCAGGTTGCTGTTGAAGACTGGCCCTAGTCTTGTCGCTTGAGGAATGCCATTCCTAGCTGATCTCCAATTACATGTCAAACTGTTGACTATTACCCTTTGAGCTTTGTGGTCCAGCCATGAGCTTTTATCACCCATCTTGTGGTCCACCCATCCAGTCCATACCACTCCAGTTTGGCTAAAATGGGAGATGATGTCAAAGGCCATGCTAAAGCCAAGGTAAATGACATCCACTGCTCCCTGTCCCCCCCCCCCCACCCCATCCCTCCAGCTGGTCATTCCATCTCAGAAGATGAGCAGGTCAGCCAGGTACAGTTTGCCCATAGTAAATCCATGCTGGCTGTTCCTAATCGCCTTTTTGTATCTGGAAATGGTTCTGGGAGGACTTGCTCCATAATTTTCCTAGGAAAAATGTACTGATATCTTACAAAAGACATCTTATATTTTGGTAGTATTTTGGCTAATCACCTTCAAAAGAAGCCTGTTGACTGTGGAGTTTGTGAGACCTTCAGCATGGGCCTATGGGACTGAGTGAGGGAAGTTTTGGTAGGGAGCGGCTGAGCAGGTCAAACTCAGAAGCAAACTAACCAGGACACACCTGTTTCTCCTCTTTTGGGAATCCTGAGAATCCCTTCCTTCCTAGCTAGGCCACCAAGGGCACGCCTCCTACTTCTACTGCCATGGTCTATGTGTTTCCTTAGGACAGGAGCCCTATGGGAAGGGAATGGGAAGAGGGAGGGAATGAGGCTACTAGGCCAATGGCCAGTAGAGTGTAGTACTGTCAGATCTTGGCCCCAAATGATTTGAATAGTTTGAGTGAGAGGAAGAAATAAGGAAGAAGAAAGGGCAAGGTCAACTGCATGGAGTGCTAGGGACAAGCACGGTTGTTTCCAGAGAGCATAAATAGGTCAATCGATAGGAGGGTCAGGCACTTGCCAAAATGCACATTTGCACAATGTCCTGTAATAGGTAGATATCACAGAAGACCATTTTGTGTCACTGGACTTTGGTTCACTGAGATCTGAAGTGTAATACTGAGGTAAGTATTACTATAGAAAGTAAGTACTACTGAGAGAAAATGGTTGGTGAGCCAGTAGGTCTAACTGGGGGGGGCCAGAGCAGGACAAATGCTACCTTGCCAAACTGGAATGCCCTTGGATGGCTTGAGGCTCACTCCCCTGGCCTCATGTCATCGCCAGAGTCTGTGCCCAGCCAGGGGAGTGTCTGCAAAGTCCTCTAAATCGCTCCCTTTCCGTGGAAAGCAAAACTCCTGAAAATGCTGGTCTATGCAGTGAGGGACTGGCCCCATTAAGGGCTTTGTGGGATTCACTGGGGCGTTCAGAGCTGGAAAGCCTTTGCAGACCGGATGCAGCTCCTATAGCTGGAACTAGACCACGTAACTGCAACTGAGGGAAAGGCAGGAGGGTGCAGTGGTGGGAGTCAGCAACTCTGCTTGAACACTCATGCGTACAGCATTGGGCAAGTCTTGGTAATTAAACAAAACTTACGTAATCCTGTCGACTTTCACTGTAACCATACTAATGTGACTGAGATACCATATTTCTGTGATGGACTTACATTTATAATCTTCTTCCTAGCGCATTAAAAGACATTTAACAGTGATGCACAGAAGAGCAAATAGGACTGTAGTGTAGTGACAGCCCTGCTATGGCTCCACGTGGGCTCTCTCTCAGGAGGGCAGCGCAATCCCAGACGCGTGGCTAGTGTTCACACGTCTCCCCATGGCAGTGTGAGGTGTCCAGGGTCCCAAGGCAGAAGAGGTGCACCTGCACGCTCAGACTGCAGTCACCAGAGCATTAATGAAATCCTGACTTGCTAGGTCACCCTCCTGCTTCATTTGCAGTGACACAATATCACTTCAAGTTGTTTGCTTATTACAGAGATACTATCACAAGGTGTGGTGTCCTGACTGGAGTCTAGCAAGAAAGTAAAAACACCCACCTTTGGCAGATTGTCCGAGGGTCCCTCACGGGCTTCATGGGCGAAGGTGGTTGATTCACCTCCACCCAACAGTATTTGCGTGTTGCTGCTTGCTGGAAGTGCCCATGCTTGGCACTGGAGAGGTAAACCTAGAACTCAACTGGTGAGAGCAACTGCAAAGTAAAAGCGGGGTTGTTTGATGCCTCTGCTTTATACTCAGCCTAGTAAAAGATACTTAATACATTGTATCATTTGCTTGTGAACTCTTTTTGTTATGATCATTCAAATGCTCCTAATTGGTGCTACCCTGCCACACTCCTGTTTCTCATCAGCTATTTGCATTCAGCCTTCCTAGCAAACAAGAAAGGAATTCTGGTAGCAAAAATTTTATGGCATGTCTGGTTTTGTCTGTCTTTCTGGAAGAGTCCCCTCTTTTCTTACTTTTAATCTAGATCCTCCAGTGTGAAACAGAGCTCCTTCTGGAGGTGCTCTGCTCTACTGAAAGCTGGTTGTTTTATCCCCTCAACTTTAAGGCACAGTTCTTCCCCTTTCAGTGCAGTTCTTCTTGAACCAGGCTGGCTTGGCAGGTCTTCACTTCTTCTTTGTTTAGATTTATTTATTTTTATATCAGAAAGGTAATAAAATTGACAAAAGAGGTTTATTCAGACTCTAACTATACAGTTTACCGTACAACTAAAATAAAATGTCCAACAAACAACACAGTGCCTTTTATTTATGGCATCAATGCTTAGCCGTTGTGGTACCAGCATTATGTAACTTTTTCTTGCCTTCATCCCCTTTTGAAACCTCTTTTGCACAAGTGTTTGCTCAGCATCTTCCATCTGTTCCAGGAGGGTGTTGGTACAGAGTGGAAAACTTTTAACAGAAGACAGTCCAAGCCATAATGCCCTAGATCCCAGCATGCAGGGTTTTCCCTGGAGGCGGGGAAGGAGGAGCACGGGGCTCTGTTGCACCTTCAGCATCTCAGCTGGATGCTCCAACCATAACACAGTCTGCAAGAAGGACCCAGGGAGCCCTGTGGTATGGAATCAGGTGTCCCATGGCAAGGTCAGCCTTCTCCTCCATCTGAGTCTATGGCTCCCATCCCCACAGGTGGGCTGTGCCTGAGCACTGCATCCAGACCAGCTATTGCCTCCATGGGGTGTCAGGCCTCCACCTGAGTCCTGAGGACCTGCAGCACCTCAAAGCTGCTGTGCTGAGGTTACGGTGACTAACGTCACCCACCAGACTTTCATTCATGGCCCAGATTTAGTATCTGAGTGATTCTATAGCCACAGGTAGGGAACAAGCATGGCAATCAATTTAGCAAGGTCTGTTTTCATGTATGTTCGTTGGTGAGTTGGGATCAGAGTGGGTGTAGGTCTTGGGGATGGATGGCTGGAGTTAGCAAAGACAACAAAGGTGTGGGAGGATGAAGTAACATTTCAAAAGAGAAGGTGAACTCAAATCTCCTCTGTTTCTAGCTGGTGGGCAACAACGCTCCTGACAATTAGTGTGATACACAGGGTCTGGAAAAGTGAACAAATTGTCTTTTAATGCCTAGATTAATGGGGGGAATTGAGCAGAGACAGCAATGCAGGAAGGAATGCAATGAGGGAAATTCACGCAATATTATTTGTTAGCATACCAGCTTCACCACCTTTATAAGCAGTGTAAGATCAGTGTCATCCGCTACAGACATGCGCTGCGTCAGCCAGCGGGGAGGTTGCTGCCGAGGAGGCATTCTGACAAGGCTCCCAACAGCAGTGTCAGAGCCAGAAATGTTTGCTACGGAAGCAACAGATAGTAACACAGCACTTGTTTAAATTATACCGTCATCCACAGCTCTCCAGACAACTTCATTTCAGAGTCGGGTGCTGGCACCACCCAGCCTTCAGCCCCATGCATGTGTTCTGGGGCCAGCTTTCCTCTTCCATGGTCTCCTCCTCACCTGGCCCATATGTGAGCTGCAAGGGGAACCAGTGACGTTACTGTGTTCTGCTGCTCAGGAGTGCTGCGAACCGCTTGCTCCAAGTGCAGCGGAGATTACGTAGCTGTTAACCACCATTTCAGCTTCAGGCCCTGTAGCCTGCTTCAGATGCTGGCTTGGGACTCTCAGGGTTGTCCAAGAGCTTGCTGTGTTCGGCTACTGTTAAAAGGCAGTGGGATTGGATACCTCCATCCCTTAGGTGCCACTAACATCCTAGGCTTTCTTACCTCAGGCCTGGCTGAAAGATGTCCATCACCAGCACTTCCAAGGTACAAGTACCTGTGCCGTGTGCACTGAAGTGTCTTCCTGCAGAAATAGTGGAGGTGGGGTGCCGCCTGTGAAAGGGATTGAACAATGCACAGATCCCCGATATTAAAACCCACTGATTGGGGCCGTCAGCAACCAGCCTGTGGGTGCTCAGATATGGTCTGGGCCTTGCATTTCTCTGCCCAGGGCTGCCTGTCTCCCCCATGGAGGCGAGGGAGCCTGGGTCAGATGAGCATGCACCAATGATGTCAAGTCCTCCCAAGCCTACACAGTGCATCCACTTCGTGCTGCTCCCCACAGACAAGAGAGACGCCTTTACCTCCCCACCCCCCCCGCCTTGTTCTTCTAACAGAAAGATCAACTTTGGCACGGACTGCCTTCTCTTGAAAAGCCATACCTTAAAAAGGGCATCATAAAGGGCTTTAACAGAAGAGCAATGAATGACCCTTTGTGAGCCCCAGGAGCCTGCTAGCTCTCTGGGCAGTCAATAGAAAGCAGCGAGGTTCTGGAGTTCACTTCCAAACAGGTGAGTGGAAACTCTTGAAGTGGGCGGTGATTAATGTGTCTGCAGGTCTGGTTTCTCCTTTCCCTGAAGTGAAGGTGGGCGGTAAGACCGAAGTGTGCAACATCGACAGCATACCTGATCTATGATTTGCCAATATTCATTTGTTGCTTTCTACTCTTTAGCAATCAAACAGAAACTTCTCAGCTGGTACCTTCTGGGTGATGCGGTTTGAGAAACAACCCTTCGGTCACTATTGCAATATTGTGAAAATGTTGTAGGTGCTAGAAGACCTGCCTCACATAAGCAGAGTAAGTTATCTCTGAGCTATCTGTATTCTCCTGTATGATTCAGCCAGTTTGTTACCAAAAACATGCATTAATTCTCTGAGCGATACTGTACACACTGCAAGGGATATGCTCCAGATGGAGCTGCTCTAACTTACATGAGCATATTTGCCTCTCACAGAAACCTTTAAACTTACTCCTGCTTAAGCAACATCAGTGGCAAAAGCTATGCTCCTGCAATGGGAGTGGGAGTAGGTCAGTAATTCCACGTTATAATAAATAGGCTATGCTGTATCTCCGATACTGTGATTGCTCAGGAAGCAGGTGACCCTCTGGTTGCTTTTTGGAGATATATTTAAATTTTAAAATTTGTATTTGCCATGTAAACCATTATACAAAAATATAGGCAGTGATATGTAACAGAGACAAAGGTGTCTCTCTTCCCAGTGAAGCAGTGTTGCGTCATTTTCTATTACCACTGAAGAAACAAACCAAGTTTTAAGAACAATAATAGTTGGCAGTATTTCTATTAAATGGTATTAGCCAGTAATTTCTAAAAACTGCCTGTTAATTATAGCAGTCAACCCTTGCAGGCAGCTCTATTTTACATGAGCATGATCCAGTTTTCAGGCATCAGCAGAGGACTGTAGCCGTCCCTTGGAGTCTAACAACACCAAATCCCTTTCCAGGGTAAATCTGTTATCGCTGTTTTTTTCTTTTAATCCTGACACTGCCAAATGACATTCAAAAGAGACAGTTTACTTGCCGCGGTGCTGAGCGAAGGCCTGCCAGCTCAGGTCCAGGGCAATCGCTCCGCTGCAAGCGAGCGCGGCGGCAGCGCGGGGCAGCGCAGCTGAGCCAGCCTGGCACCAGCGGCAAGGCCGTCCGCTGCTCCCGGAGCTTGGCTCCATCAGCCCCGCAGCGGAGCTGGGTTCGCCGACACTGCATCGCACAGCCGGTGGGAGGGCTGGCAAGGGGCGCGCTGCCACGTCCGCCCGTCGCCGGCCGGCAGCCGCTCCCGGGTGTCTGCTGGGCTCAGGGCACGGCCGGAGGACGTCACCGCCTGCGGCAAGGCTTTATTGTCCGCCCGCACAAACACCTGTGCGAGCACACCGAGCACAGCAGATAAGGTTAAGAAGTCTTTCATAGGTAACTTCACAGTGGCAGGAAAAAAGTGACATCTGTTTTGTACTTATCACGTTGACTAGCTGTAATTATTACTGCTATTGTTAGAGCGCTATTGCAATATCACCTGAGGCAAGGAGGCCAGCACCAGCCCCGCTGTGTTCAGCACAAATCTGTCCAGACCCCTCCAAACACTTACAGTGCAGAACACTAGTGACCTGACGGTGGAGAAGAGGGCTAAAACCAAATGGATACAATTAGCTTAGGCACAACTTAGTCATCCTCTTCTTGGTATAATTATAAAATGGACAAAGGTAGTGCCAGCAAACCTCAAATGCCCTTCTAGCCATAATTAATTATATTGCATAATAGTGGTGTCAGTTTAAACATTGTTTAAAACCGATGCTTTGCTCAAAATTACTGTACAGCCACACTTACATCTTGCACAACAGCCTAATACACAGCAGTGTCTTGACTTCCATTTTCCATTTTACTCTGTCATCTGCGCATAGGAAAAGCTCTTGACGAAAGAGGAGTCAGTGGTACGGTGGTAAATAAAAGTGGAGAGGTTCATCTCTCTGCGGTACATAAGGAGCAGGTAAATACTAGAAATGCCCAGAGTAGAAGTGGGTACAAAGGGAGTGCCCTTTGCCTGCGTTTACCCTTGACTATCCCACTTAGAAGAGTTGCATAATTGATACAATTGAACCACATCAGGCCTTTATTTATAGAACATAATGAAATGGTTTTCAACATCCTGGATCACGCTACATGGGTGATTGCCATATATGCACCCAAGGAGAATAAATAAAAACATTTCCTTAAGGTATTATGTCTCTTCACCTTCTCTAGTTGCATCCAGGACTGTATTTTGAGACAAGGTCTATAACGACTGTACCGTGTAATCCTTTGGCACTGCTACACACGCTTCCTTCAAAGGACAACTTTGCTCCATAATGCTGGAGTTCAAAGTTTCCCTCGTAGCACATAAAGCATCGTATAGACTTGTTGAGCTTAGCAAGTGTATAACCACAGACTATGTAAGACAGATCCCTACATTGCTTTTACAGTTATTCTTTTTTCAAGCTCCATACCTTGTATTTGACATAATTCTGCATTGTCTAGAAAGCGTACAGGCTCAATCTCAAAAGAGGAAGGAAAAAAATACCAGCATCTGCTGTTTGCTGGTATTTGATGGAAGTGAGCCATGATACGGTCCTCAGACCTGCGGGCGCTCACGACAGAGCGCCCTCGCGGCGGCCGCCATCACCAGCCCTCCGCGGTGGCCGCCGCAGCAGCACATGCGCGAGCTGCTTCAGCTGGCACTGCCTTAGGATGAACGTTACACAAAGCAAAACAAAATGCTGCTCTTATATTATCTTTTTTGGTACACTTATTGGGAAAATACAGATAATTTATAAGTGTTTCTCCAGAGACATGGTTTGTCCATCTTTACATAATGCTCTACTATTCCTATTGCATCATTTGAGTTTGGCCTTTACTTACAATGCTACGTTGTTTTATGTATACACTTTATAATTAGAATTACTAATTGCAAGCTTGCTTGCTGCCTTTCGTTGATTCTTCCAGAGCATTACTTGCAAAAAGATCACAATTACTCAGTTCTTCTCAATTGCTCAGAGTGCGTTTTCACAACTTGAAAAGAAATCATGATGAGATTTTTAACTTACTCTATTTTTAAGTTTTAGGTTGTGCCCACCTGGTGTGCAGAAATGGTATCTTTTCAAAAGCAATTAAAGTTTTCATAATCCCCTTCCTCTGAATACAGCAATACTAATCACCACATCAGACATACTGAGGGAGTTCTGCCCTGGCTGTTATCGTAGATTTTAACCGTTTTTTGTTTTTTTTTTTAACAAGTAAAACTTCAGCCTGGACACATTGTCATATTCTTGATACATTTTGGAAACACAGTGCTGAAAAAAAATCCATATATGTTAATTGTTCTGCAAGAAAGAGCTAGTCATTTCCATATGCACGCTGCAAACTTAGACACAATGGTCCCATTTTTTTCTTTAGTTAATTCAACTCTGCTGAGGATTCAGTGGTGTTTTTACAGTGAGAAACTGGAGTAACGCAGCTGTGCATCAGGTTCATTGGCTCTGCAGCACACTGTCTACCGCGAGGATCCACCTACAGACACACCACTATCACAGTGCAAGGCTCCCAGCCTGCAGTCTGTTCTGGCTTGTCCGATCTCCATCAGAAAAGGATTGCCCAGGTTCAAAATTAAAGTGTGCGCCGACTGCCATTTCAGTCGGTGGCAATACTCATGTGAACAAGGTGAGCTGGTTTTGACTTTTCTAATTACAAATCACTCACAACAAAATAGCATAGCATAGGGTTACATTTTTTTAATTGACGATGTTTTCATTGCCTGTGGCTGCCACAGACAGACAGCAGCACCACTGCTGCTTTGGTGCATGAGTCGCCGGCCCGGCCACGCAGGCAGCACCCTGCGGGTGGCGACCCAGCGCGGCGGCGGACGTGCCACGCGGGGAAAGGGCCGGGCGCCCAGGGCTGTGGGCCCTCTCGCGCCCTTCAACACGCCGAAAGCTGGGGCAGCTCCAAGGCAGCACCGCTGAGTGACAGGGCTTGCACCAGAGGCTACAGCTGTTTCGCTGGTGGCCAGGAGCTCCACTTCACTACATAATGCTTCAGTAAACACTCAATGGCAAATAATGCTATTAAAAACAGTGTAATCAGCTTGTTGGGTTTTCTGCCTTCAGTGCGATCATTTCAAGATTTATTGTCTCTATTGAAATGGCCAAACAACCAATCTGCAATCTCCCCCTTCCCCTGTATGTCATTCCCAGTTTGTTCCCTCCCCAAAATCAGTATTAAAGGGCATCTCATATAAATCTACGTTTATCTAGTGCCAGCAGATTTAACCCTCTCCCACTTGCACAAAAGAGGTATATTTATATCTCACATACCCTGTGCTTCATCTGACTTAATTAAAAAATAGATCCCAGTTATACGATAGTCCAGACAGGATCAGCAGGAAACACAGCCAAACGTCTGTTGAGTTGACCAAGAGCCATTACAGAAGACATGAACAATCAACTATGCGCATACATTCATGTTGGCAGGGGGATGATTAAGGTGAGCTGCCTTTAGCCCATCGACAGGCCAGGAGCAGGGCACCAGCGCATGCCTAGCACGGGCAATATAACTTGGAAAGCTCTTTCGCTTCAGCTGCTCAGGTAACCGCACCGTCTTGGGCAGCATCTTTGTGGTCACAAGCCCTCAGTGCAGCTCTGCTCTCCGTTCCTGCCCAGGACTCACTGGGCCTGGCTCATGGCACCCTGAGGACCTCGGGTTGAACACGCCAGGTAGGAGAGGTGTCGTGGAGGCACAGGGGCCCCATCTGCACGGAGGCAGCTCCCCAGGGCCTCGTGGGACTCGCATGGTCTTTACCATCCCATTGAAGGCTTCGACTCCGGGTCCTTCACCTGCAATCCACCCAGCTCTCGAGAGGCGACGGTTGCTCCTGCTTGGCAGTGTTCAGGCAGGAGGAGCTGGTGGCACCAGACCAAGGTGACAAGTGAGTAACACCACAAAAAGCCCCCCATCACTGCCGATCATGGCAGAGTGGGAAGGGGGCCGTGGCCTGCGCGGTCCCGCTGTGGTCATGGCCTCCCTGGCGCAGTCCCGGCTGCCGGGGTGGGGAGGGAAGAAAAGCGTTGATGCCTTACAGAGCTGTCACAAGCAGACTGAAGGCGTCACTCTCCAGTGACACCCATTCTTTACCAGGGCTGAGCAGTAGTCACTTTAAAAGAGGTACGAGATGAACCCAGAAAAAAATGAAACATCGTGAGATAAAATAAGGAATGAGCCAAAAAGACAGAATCTTACAATACTACTAATGTAAACACTGGTCTGTTCAGAAATGTCAGCCTATATTTTTATCGTGTAGCAGGGAGAATGTTTTTGAGAACCTCTGCAGAGTCAAATGAATTCAAAAAACTTCGTACCAGGTGCAATCATTAGTCAGTAAATGAATTACACATAATTATCTGCTTTGTATTTAATTCACTTGGCTTCCAGTTTCTTACTCTTCATACAGTGAAACTCTCTATCTCTCTCACACAAACACACTCTCCATGGGCAAGGAGGTTTTGGAGGACTGCCATCGTCCTGACTCATGAATCAGACTCCATGATTTGAATGATATTTATCTAAGCCTGCAAACAAAGAAGATGGCTACGTGTCCAATGAGAGAATAATTATTGTTATTATGTTTATAGAGCAACAAAGTCAGGAGTTAGGACCCTGGGGGAAAGGAGGCAGGAAAGGAGAGCGGGGCAGAGGCAGCAAGCTGTAGGCACTGTTTTGGTGCATGCATGCACCCCGCAGTCGTGGAGCTCCCCACTCATGATTCACCTCTGCCAGGAATCGCCCAGCAGCCAAGGCGGGCTCAAGGCAGTGAGTGCCTGCTGCAGCAGCAGCCCTCCCTGGGAAACGCAAGACCACCTCCTGCCGCAGCTTTGGGACAGCAGTCTGTGAGATTCTTGGCCGTGGCCTGCCAAAGGGATTTGGGGTTGGCACAAAACACCCCAGACGGCTCCGCTGCTGGGAGGCTGAGGCCGGTGACACGCCGGTCCCAGAGCAAGTAAAGCCCATGGCTGTGTTTGGTTGGCACCACCGAGCCCGCAGCCGCCAGCTTCAAGGAACTCAGCTGTGTGCAGACGGTGTACGTCTTTTCTCATTCAGAAGCCAGCTGTATGCTTACATCTCCAATGGCTTTATTTTAACTAGAAAGATAAAAAGAAAAGAAAAGCAATAATTTCCATATGAGAAAAAGCCTCCTTTGCAAGTTATACAGCAGCTGCCACAGCAGGTCATTAGAAATAAACACGTTCCTGGGAACATCCCCCGGCCTCGTCCTGCTCTGGGATTTCAGTGCGTTCTTGGTGCAGGAGCCCCGCACAGCTGCCAGGGACAGCTCTGGGAGCCGTGACCATGGGAAGACCACGAGTGACCCAGGCTTGCTCTGGCTGGGTTTATGCTCTGTGTACTTCGAGTGAGTAGCGACAGAGGAGGCTCTACCTACTCTTTATTTGTAATGGGCAAAAAATTTGAGACAAACAGTAATTTGAGCCCAGTATTACTAAAATGCATCTGCCTCTCTAAAGCCTCATTTTGCCAGGGACTTGCAAGAATCCCCTGAACTTAGCGGTCATCCTGCACCACACCAGGAGTGCAGCATCACCCTTCAAACGTGCCACTGCTGCCAAGGCACGTGCCTGCACAGAATCGCCTCCTGTTCCTTGCCAGGCTTGCAGCTGGCAGGCCAGGTCTTACTCAGGTCAACATCAGTGCACATCTGTACAGCGGGATAAAGACTCACTG
Organism: Struthio camelus; assembly: GCF_040807025.1. NCBI lineage: Eukaryota > Metazoa > Chordata > Aves > Struthioniformes > Struthionidae > Struthio > Struthio camelus. The sequence goes on from NC_090951.1 coordinate 12,302,509, forward strand.
CTTTTCTTCAGCTTGCCACCATCAAGCATTGGCCTGCACCATCACAGCAATGGCTCTATCTGAGCCCTAGGAGAATGCCAGACTCTGGGAAGTAAGAGCTGCTTTGGTTTGTGGTTTAAGGACGCAGTCATCCATCCATGGTACAGGCACACGGCATTCCTGTTGAGAGAGATTTGGAAAAACTGTAAGATACCTCCATTAACTCAGCTTTAGGACTGGTAAAGTTTGAGACATCTTGCAACTATCTCTAATCACCTGTAGGTTAACAACACACAAAGTCAGGGAGACAGCAGGACAAACAGTCAAATAAAGAAGTTAACTGGAAATAACAATGAATATAGCAGGCCTACATGGGAGCAAGCCATCCTGTTATAGCTCATCCAAGACCAGTGTGAAACACTTCCAAATTTTGCCCTTGCTATTGGAAAGGAAGCAAAACCAATATAACCTGTATTATCATTGCTGCAGAAAATATCACTAAAAATGCAAGACAAATAAGTTGATGTCCCTTCCAAACAACCCACTTTTAGAAGCAAGTTTTGTCTTGCTGGGTGTTTTAACTGATGATTAAATCCATGTTAATATCCTAGGAAGAAACATGGAAAGGCTTAGAATAAGTAGGTATTGCCAACACAATCATATGCAACTGTATTTTGGATCACAAAGCATTCCTTTGGGGTTCTGCATTGCAAGTACTGACTTTTTAAAGCCATAGTAAATCTTCCTTACTTAATTCCCTTTTCAGAATAACTTAAATTTGCTGGAGAAGGTTGATGGAAAACATCTACGTGCCAACATTAACAGCCCAGAAAAAAAGAGTTTCATATGAAAGCAATCCAAAAGATTCCTGAGACAACACTGGCCACAACAAGAAAAAAATGAGGTTCTGGGGACCTAGCAACGCCGAGGAGCCCTTGACTTTCTCAATCTCACAAAATTGGTGCGTAGCCTTGAGAAAGCCTGTTTACCTGTCAGTGCTCCAGGTGCCTCCCTGTAACATCTGTATAAAACAGCTGCCTCCCCAGCAGGTTGTCAGAAGCAAAGGACATCGCACTGCTTACCCAAACTCAGAGCATTTCTTAGTCCCCATTTTGCTTTGAAGACTGCTGCTTCTAGAGTAGATTACTTTAGAATGGAAAAAGCACCTCTGTACCCTAAAACAAGTATGTTTGTTTATCAGGTTGCTTACTTACCAGCTGGGCTAATAAAAATATTACTCCTCCCCCAAAATTTGGTCTACAAGGCATTTTAAGATCCTTGAACAGAGGAGGTGAACAAAAACATGCAGTATGCTACCAGGTAGGTAGAGAAATAGCTCAGCACAAGACTTCCTCAAATTTTTTGAGTGTACAACACTTTTTGCATCTCTCTTTCTCTTCCTCCCAGATACACATACTTTATATGATTACTACAGGGGAAAAAATCAAAATGATAGTACCAAACTCATACAGAAAGCTCTCTCTTGTTCGCAGTCCCAGATGATAGATAATTCAGCGAACTATTGGACCAACCAGAACGTCACAAATACTTCTCTCTGAGCTGGCTGACAGAAAACAGTCAAAAAACAGGGCGATGAATTGCTTCTTCATTATAAATCCTTGAGTTCGGCACACCTGTTCCCAGCACACCTTGGGGCTCCTGCTGGGCATAATGTGCCTTTATTTTTTATTTTTTGTATTGCAACATGGATGGCAGCTGGCTTTGTACACGTGAGCTTGGTCATATTGTCACTTGCACCACAAGACCACAGAGCATTCATGCTCTTCACTGTCAAACCCAAGGAGGTTTCTAAACAATGTTGTTCTGCAATTGCCTGGTCTTACTAAGTGTATATGGCAAGGCTCGGGCACAGTGCGATGTAACACGGCTATGCAACCGGCATGTGTCCAAACGTCTTAGTGCATGGGCCAAGCAACTTCAAGGCTGTCTGCACCTGTCTGCAGAGCTGTACCCAATGCGAGCTTAAACTAATGGGGAGTCATTCAGGTATTTTTTCAGCACCGTACAAGAACTTAAAATCAGGGCTGTTTTCAGTGTGAATAATGTCATTTTGGTGCAAGATGAGTGTGCAAAAATACATTTCAAGTTCTGAGAGAGGCATTCTTCCCAGTTTACAAACTGTTCTATGTTAACAAGATAATAAACTGCAGTGTTTGACAAAAGAGCACAGATTTAGTAGCAGAGATTTGAGATGAACCTTACAGGTGCTGGACTTCTTGAATTATACCCATGCAGCTAGCCTTATATTTTACAGAATGATTAATAGCCTGTGCTTGTGGGGATTTTACAATTTTTTTCTAAAGATACTCAAGTAATTTAGCATAGGAATATTATTTACCAGCCCTGGGAAGATCACATTATTGGGCTGTGCTTATGTGTGCTTTGGAGGGCTAGAAGGGGACAGGGAGAAGGAATGGAAAGAACCACATCCTCCTCTGGATCACAAATCACGTCTGTTTGTACCTGAAAGATCATAAATTTATCTGTTTGCAGAGTACTGGCATGTAGCCTGGGAACTTCCATTAAAAGATGTAGCTCTGCTGCACTGCACCTCTCAGTGTCAAAGGTGGCATCTTTAGCATGCAAAGAAAAGCTTTAAGATCATGCTGATGGTAACAGAAAAAAAAAAAAAATTAATCTCTAGCCGTGTTCAGCATGCCTGTCCAGTCAGGTCGTCAGGGCACTCTCTCCCTAGATGTCACAGAGCGCTCTGGCTTCCCAGCTTTAATATTATTCCATATTTTCCTGTTGCACAAGACAATAAGTTCAAGCCTTGCTCTGGGACGAATGTATGAATTCATATTTTGGTGATGTGAAGCAATCTAACCCTGACCTTGCTGCAGTTCCAAATACACATAAAATGTCCTCTGAAGCCAGGGAGAATTTGGCTCTAAAAGCTAATAGCAGGACAGGTCATGTCCCTTATGTCCCTGCCTGTGTGCCTATGACTCCCTAACCTTCCTGGCCTCTTCTTGTTGGGTAGGGAGGAGAGCCATAACCTGGGCTCCCAGTTATGGGAGCTGTGGTGTGCCAGGGCTCTGTAAATTCATGAGAACAAACCCATCACAATAACCAGAGGGCACAGCAGTGAAATATCACCTTTTCTGCGGAGCCCATTTCTGCCCCCTCCCTTCTTCCAACCCATGCAGAAGCACTTTGCTTATAATGAATGAACTCCATTTACAACTGTTTTGCTTGACATATGGGTCCCAGATAAGGAGAAATAGCCAAAAGGAGGCAAATTTAACTCAATATGTGAAACTCCCCGCTGCAGTGGGTGTGGGTATATACTGGTGAGCACTTGGCTTTACAAGAGGGGAAGGATAAAAGCCCAGCTAAAGAGAGGAGAAAAGCTGAGCTGGGTGGGAGGAGCAGAGGAAGATTTTGTGTGCGCCTTGGAGGAAACAATGGGAGACAGGGAAGGAATTAGAAGAACCACATCCTCCTCTGCATTGAAACCCTGCAGTTTAAGTTACTCCCTCATGCTGGACCAACCCATGGTGTCCTGCTTCGAACACTGCTCCCCTGGGACTGCTGTGGTGAAGCTACATCCCATTAGATCTAGATCAGAGACCATTAGAGCAGCAGTTCTCTTAGCATTTGAGATCAAGCCTCCCTCCTTTCCAAAGCCAAGCCAAGCTTGGCCCCATGCAGCCAAGCCCACCCCAAAGCTACCTCCAAATCCTCTAGTTGGGACCTCTTTCCCTCCCACCCTGCTTCCCTGCAACTCCTCCTCGGAGAAGAGGTATGTAAAGAAGGGACAAAGGCGAGATGGCATTTCTTCGCATCATCTTGTACTTACGCCCTCTCCTTTAACCTCTGCCTCCTCCCCTAAGCTTCTTCAACCCGTTTAAGAACTGCTGCATGCCTAATAAATGGTAGTATCAGTGCACTTTCATCATTCTTGTATTCCATAATATAGTCATACTATTCATAATACTCACCCTTGTATACCCTTCGTATGTTCAAAGCATTTACAACCACTTACTGCTTATTTCTCCTAGAAGCAGTGCAAGGGAAGCAGAGATGCCAGCACGAGGATCCTCACTTAGCAGATGGATCCAACAATACAGAGAGGATAAGGGTTATCAGCAGCACCTTCTGCATCTGAGTGTCCAGCATGAGGTCTTTTGCTCTGGACAACCCAGAAATAGATGCATCCACAATCAATTGTTCTCTTCAAATAAAAAAAATGCCTGCAAGTGCTCATTTAGCAAGTCAGCTTAAGCTCTTTCAGTCATGTACAGTCAGCAAAAATGACTTTAAAAAAATGCATGTGTGTCTCTATGTGTGTGTATGTGTATGTATGTGTATATATATATATATATGTATATATATATATATACATACACACACATATCTTCATGAGATAGAATTGGGTTTGATTTTTCTTCAATAAGCTTTGACTGTGGTCAAAGTATCTATTTGAACGTCTGAGGTTCCCTTTTTGGAGGGGGAACTGTGAATACCCAATTTCACTGTCTCCAGAGACTGCAAAGGAGCCATACCCCTCCCTCCCTCCCAGCACCCATGAGTCTGCTGGGCTGGCATTCAGAGAGGCCCAAAACAACCTGAGCACCACCATCCTCTCAGCTCTCTGCAGGTCCTCCAGCTCTGAGGTCAGACCACAATAAACAGCACTGCTACTTAGAGAGCTTCTGTTGCTGCAAACAATGCCGATATGAGGGGACAGGTTGCACACTTGAAGTGCACAGAGTTCTTCAGGATCTATTTGTTCACTCCAGAGAGAAAGTGACTCATGAGAAACCTTAAGGTGGAGCACTCAAAACAAGGAGTGTATAAATGATTAGCAAGGGAAGGTCAGCACTAGTCCTTCAAGTCTGAGCATGTCCCATTGTTGACGGTACATAAATAATACTAGCTGGATGCCTGTGGTTGTAGAGCAGCTATCACACTTCTAGTCTCTTACAGGTCTCTGACTCACATGTTATCATTAATGAGGCTGATCTAAGTTTTCTTACAAAAAGGTAGCTAACGTACAGAAATAAGCTGGAAAAACGGGACTCACTTATTCAAAAGCCGCAATTTCAAGTCGAAGCTGCAGAAGTCAAGTTTTTGTTTTTGTTTTTAAAAAAGAAAAACCTTTACTACCTGGAAAGCTAAATGCAGGGATGGAAGGAAGATGGACCTGAATTTTACTTGCCCTCATGCAACAAAGCAATTAATCATCTTGTCAGATAAAAATCTGACTGCAGAGTCTTTATTAGCACATGAGTGCAACCGAAAGAAAGAACAGTGCCTGTTTTTTCAGACTGCAGCTGGAGTTCAGAGCATTTGCAGATAGGAAAAAATCATCAGTTGACCTCTTTAGTGAGCTAGAATGGTTGGTGATTCACTCAGAGATATGTGGCAAGAACCATGGGATCTTCTTTTCTCTAAGATAAACTCTTCTATATACTTGATTTTACAGAAAACACTCTGCAGATAACACACTTAAGTACACTAAATGTGTTGATTGTACACTTCTGATACTGGTGACCTTGCAAGCTCTAGCATACAACTACAGAGTATAGCTGTTCAAAGAATGTAGGTTCTAGTATTTTCAGCTATATCAACTTTATATTACTGTGAAGGAATCTAGGCCATTGCTGTACTTTATTATCCAGCTAAAACTGCTCTTACACATCTCTGGTGTAAAAATCTTTTGTAGAGCTACTGAATACCTTTCCCACTGGTACTAAGCTTTTCTTCAGATATTCTACCAAATTACTTATCAAGGATCGAAATGTGATCTAGCTTGACCAGAGCTGCCTCACAGATACTGGGCAAATCCTGAAAGATGCTGAAGCTTTTGTGGAACATGAAGGTATATGATGATATACCTTTATTTGGTCTTATGCTAACACATACTTAAGTCATTGTACAGAGATCTGCACCAGACTGCACAGTATCTAGCTGAAAAAGTAATTTTTCAGCATGTTTGCACTTGGAAATTGAAGAGCACCATCCTATGCAACCCTGCAGTTACAAGCAAGGAAGAGCTGTACATATGCATCCAACAGACAACATACTCTTTGGTCTGCCCTTTCTCAGGAAGCTTCTCCCATGTGTTTTTATTTCACCTATGCTCAATCCAAGACACTTTGAGTCCTACATCCAAGAAGATATTTGGCTGAAAGGAGGGCACATCTAACACTGATGCAGTGAAGACACATTAGTGGGTCACCACACAGATGCTAAGCCAAGGCCAAGAGTCTTCGGTGAGCTGTGGTGGATAAGGTGGACGGGGCAACCTGGGGTGGTGCCCTGAAGAGACCAGGCAGTGCTGGGCGCTCTCCCAGGAAGGGGTATCACCAGTGCTTGTGAGCAATGACACCAGAACGGGCTGCTACAGCTGAACAAAACTATCATGGCCATGTAAAAAGCGACATCCAACAGTCACAAGTAGTAGCTGTCCCAATTGTTCCTCCATCCAAATCTGGACCCACAGAAATACAGGCTCCAAGTGCCAATGTTCAGGCACCATGCTGCCCCTAGAAAGAAAAGGCTAAAGGCCCAAGGGAACCAAGGTGGCTGCCCACAGTAGGTCTGCACCCCTGGATGGAGGGGACTGGCCAGAATGGGGCTGTGCTGAGCATAAAAGTGTCTGTGGCTAAACGGCTCCTGTCTCAGCTGGAACTGGGCAGGTGACAAGGGGGTGAAGCCACTACAAACCTGCATGTTTGCTGGTGCCGTCCCTGCCTCTCCTCGTTTGCCGGCAGAAGGAGGCAGGCAAGGTGACGCTCCTGCCCTCTGACTCTTTTGGCAGGAGGCAAGAAGGACATAGTCCCTGCGCATTCAGGTAAGGAGGTTATTTGGCCATGTTTTCGTATGCACATGCTTTCCAGTCTCAGGGCCTCCTGACTTAACCAGCATTTCCTTTCCAGCCTCCACTTTCTGTCTGGGGTAATTCTCTGCTCCTCTGGCAATAATACAGGGCTGGTGATTTATTGATTGCAGAATAAAAACACAATTTTGAATTTTAATAATTACAGTTAGCATTGTGAAGAACTGTACTCAGGCTCAGTGAAATCATTTTGCTTTTTTTTTGTTTACATGCATCTATAGCTATGTGCATCTTGACTTAACATGATATATTTGTGGATGTGGTCCATACACCTCTTTGATTTGAGAATCTTAAAATATTTTATAAATAAATAGCAACTGCGGAATAGAGAATCTTTACTCTGAATTGTTTTTACCACCCAGGATAACTGAGATGCAGGGGATGTATACATCTTCTTCAGGGTCCCTGTATCAGACAGGCATCCCAATAATTCTCATGCCGAGCTAGCTGAGGAAAGAGATGAATATCTTGCTTTGGTAAATGGATGCCAACTTCTTGCCTGTCAGACAAGTTTAACTAACACTTGACATTGTCTGGCTTGGGGATTTTTTTTTTTTTGCTTTGTGATCAACAAAAATAATAAAAGGATCTTTGAAAAATAACAGAAAAGATATTTGAAAAATGCCAGTCATTGTACAAACAACAATAGGTGAAGTTGGGAGATAGAATTTGTTTTATTTGCATACGTGGGGAGTGGCAGAAGGAAGCAGCACCACTGAATGGCCATGCTATCATCTTCAAGTTATAAGATCCTCTACTAAGCTATTTCATTTTAAGAAATGCTACATGCTAGGTTTTTTCCCAGCCATATCTTCTTTCAGTATGTCACCTGCACATTCACTTGTGCAGCAATACAGTTAGGGGAACGAGCAAAAACCTAATTGCCTTATTTAGATAGTTGAACTTATGAAAAGCACAAAGCCTAACCTGATTTGTAAGTGCTGCGTATGGACTAGGCCCACATATGTGCATATTGCTTAGAACTGTATTTTTCTTCTGTGCTTCTGCAAACACAGTGAGTGTTGACTTCATGGGCATGCAGTTTACTTATGCAGAAATAAAGTAATGAAATGCAGTCTCTTGTCTGTTTTCCTCTTTAAAAGGTGCTACAGAGTGCTGCCACTTTCAAAGCAATTGTCAGTGCAACTGTGTCTGCATCCTTTTGTGCACAACAACGGGATGAGACAAGACAGATTAAAAGCTACAAGCAAATCAGAGGTTTGGCAGCCACTTCAGATCACAGAAGAATGTCTTGACCCACATATTCATTTAAATGAATAAATAAGCAAATTAACTACCTAGTACTATCCTTCTTTGTCAGCCTGATCATTGTGCCTATGTAAAGTATATGAATGCCTTTTTACACAGAGCAGAAAAGTGTTTGAGAGACGAGACTGGTGACTCACAGTTGCTTTGCAACGAACTATGTTGAAAAAGGATGTTTAAACCAGCAAGCTCAGAATTGCTCTCCCTTCATTACATAGGCACACAGCTATGACTGGGAGCATAAACCAATTCTCAGAGAAATTCCTAACAAAATCCACATGTTTGTTTCTTTCCAGAGACATGAGGACTAACCCCCAAAGCTCACCAAGCTGCTTTATTCTGTTCCCTTTGACATTCTCTAGTATCTCCGGGCCTGAGTCAAAGCCGCAGATGTCCACTCGAGACTTCTGTGGGGCTTGGATGGGGCCTGCTTGTTACCAGACTTTGGTGCTGAGCTTAGTCGATCATCTGGTCCCTCAGGCTCTCTGGAAGAGGGAATAGCAGACCCCAAAAAATGTGAGGGAAGAATTCAGATTAAAGCTTTCTGGGACAGGTTTCAGTACATTTTTTGAAATAACTAGTCTGGCTTCAAAATCCAAATAAAGGAGTGATGTCTTGGCATGGTTTCCCAATGTGTGTTTGATCTGCACCAAGCGCAACAAAGCAGGAGGCTTTAAGCAGCGTCACTGATTTAATAACAATTAAAAATAGAACTGTGGTTGGATTTGATATTTCACCACATTTCTTGCTCTACCAACTTTGCTGATATACATTACTGTTCCATTTTTCTGAGAAAATAGGAAATATGACCATATCTCAAAGGTGTGACTTCATGCTTGGATCTGCAGCCCTCTGAGCAGCTGTCTTCACAGACATCTCAGGCATAAATCTTCTGTCATCTTGAATGGCACAAAAAGCATCACAGTCATTCCCAGGCTTGCTAGCAAAGCCTCAGCAAACTCACGCTATGCATTTGGGTCCTGATCCAGGATGCATCATAGCTAAACATTTCTCCCTGCAGAGCAGCAGCCTCTGTTCTATTCTCCCATTACCTGTGTTCCCTCCTAATCTGTGCAAAAAAGGTGAAGCACAAAGGGGAAAAAGTCAATGAATGGTCCGTTTATTCAGCAAGACCCTCCACACAAGATGAAATAGCACATGGCACTCAGGATAACATCAGAACACAGCTATGCTTAAACATGGTGAATCTTGGTGGGTTTTGAAACTAAAGAAGTAAAATCAGGAACTAACACAAATTAGGGGAATAAGGTACAGTTTAATAACCACAATAAACAGCTACCGACCGTGTGATAGTGCAGAGGATAAAGCCATGGACTTCGCAGAGCCTGCTGGGAGCATTCAGTGCTGTCTTCTCAGGTGAGCAAGCAGGAGGGCTACTTCGCTTCAGCAGGAAAACAGGGGAACTCCTTTATTCAGACGTAAGGAGGAAACGTCTTCTGCTGAAGATAAACCAGAGCAAACACAGCAGCCTGCCCCTATGCCCCAGCATGTAAGCCTGCAGCCATGAAGAAGGTGCACCCCAGCACAGGCCCCCAAACCTCTGCATCAATTTGCAGGATCAACTGGCCGTTTGCAGACACGCTCTGCCGTCAACTGGCCAGCGGGATCAGCTGGCCCTTTGCAGACACGCTCTGCCATCAGGCTTTCACCATTGCTCCTGAAGGGCTGTTGCAGCTTGACGGGAAGAGGAGGATTTCAGAAAATCACATTTTTAGGCTATCACATTATTATGGGTGACAATTTTCATCATCCGTTTAAAAGGATGGTTCAGTGCCCCTTTGAGGATTTTAGTGTATCTTGTTTTTGCTGTCTGGACTGAATAGACTACAAACATGGATTTGAAAAATAAAGAGCTTGTTAACACTCTGCAACTTTAAGAGAAAAGTACACGCATCTTCCCTGTGGGATTTTCATTTCTCAGATCGAATCCCCACGTAGCAGGGGAGCCATCAATGGCTGTAATGCAGAGTACAGCACAGCGAGATTTTTCATTCACACAAACCCCTTTACTCACAGATTTTTTTTTTTTGAAATGCAGGTAAACACTTAACAAAACTGTAGCTGGATAAAGTGAGACTCTGAGAAATAAAATCACTTGAAAGTGTGGCTGCCTGAGTGAAATACTGATATCAACATCCTATTGCCTGAAGCAGACCCAAGTATTAACTGCAGGACAGGAGTTAGCACCAGAGGGCTCAGCTCACTGCTGTGACTCCCAACGCCAATAGACATTTCCAGGGTGTATGAATGTATTGGATGAGTTCTTAATTTAAAGAGCAATAAAGCTTTTGTCATTCAACCCCTAACTAGTGATTCTCCATCCCTACGTATTGATGACTAACCTGCTGTGTTTCTTATCCTCATTAGGCTCCTGTTTGGTGGTTTTCTGTTTTGTTTAGCAAACTCAGATCTGCTAAGCATTCCAATAGCACTTTTCTTTTCCAATCTCAGTATCATTTTGTACTGCAACGCTTCAGTGCCACTTAATACTGCGATGAGAAATATCACATTTACAGCAACGTATATTGCTTGTGTTCTTCTTCACTGCAACAATGAGTCATTATTCAGAGTATGTTTATGTAATATCATAAATACCAATCTCTGGTATTTATGCAGCATAGTATTTACTTGGGCAAGTTGCCACATGCACAAAAGAAGTAAACAAAGAGCCATTCTTTAGAGGGTTAAAAAAGTCTTAAAATGAATCCAATTTTCCTTCATAAGGCACTCCTTGTTATTTTACCTAAAGTGGCTCTTTAAGATATACAGTATGATAAAACACACAATTCCTGGGAGACGTAATTATGGTTCCTAAGAGACTGGTGAATAAACAATCAGGAATAGAGTGTTTGTTTTCCCTAGCTTTTTCTTAACTATTAATGGAAGGCATTTAAAAAAATGAGGAGGAATGTGTTGGGTTGATAAATGGCAAGAAAAGTTGAGGAGCGCACTTCACTGAACACACAGGGCTTCTGCCTAAAAGCAGTACTATTTTATTGGATTGCAAATAATCCTGTTTTGTGAATACATTTGCGGTGGGTGTAAATACCACAGTGAACTCTTTGTGTGTTATATTTACTTTACTGCGTACATCAACAGCACTACGCATGTTCCAAAGCAAAGAGCTCGCCTTGTCTCACATTACCTTTAAGGATTAACACAAACTACTTCCTTCAAATCAAGGTGACAAAACCTTCTGCATAGTACAAAATGCGCTATCTGACACAAATTCCTCAGGGACTGCAGTGGGACCCCGTCGGTATGGCACAGAGCAATCACAAATATTTTTCCAGCAAACCAAGGACACTGCAGTCAACACTACACACGTGAAGGAAACCCTTTTGCACCCTGCAAGAATGCAGCTGAGCTGGGACAGGGACTAATAATACTGGTCTCCGTAATGTCGCTCAAGTGATCAGTCACCTAAAAACAGGCTCCCAGAGCCACCAGTCACTTCTCCACATCAGTTCTCCCTCCTGCTAATCAGGCTGATGAAAAGTCGGCTATTCTGGCTCATGGTGTGAATCTTTCATTTGCTGTCATCTGTACTACTTAAGCGAGCGAGGGCCGTGGTAGTGGGAGCACAGCTTCCCACCGCAGGGCCTCGATGTGCACTGGCACCTGTCACTGCAGGGTTTAACCTCATGAATATAATGACCAGGTCATCATAGTTTAGCAGATGCAAACGTTGACCTCATATTCCTCCTGTGGCAAGAAGGTGTCAGAGCAATATATCACACTGCCATAGTTAATACTCATTTATGATCTACTCACTTCCTTCAAAAATAAAATAGCAAAAGTCATGATAAAGTCTATTTTGCACCAGAAGCATTGAAATACATGCTGATGCCATTAAGCAGTCTGAAGATCACTCCGCTCATGAGTTATGGGCTATTGCCTAACTGATGGGTGATATTTTGTCTCTTTCTCTCTGTGTCCTGCACATACAGATTTCACCAATATGGTTATAAGAGAAATATATGCACCAGATGAATCTGGTCAAGCTAGTACTTGTTCCTGTCTTAAGGATTTATTAGTGAAGTGAATAAACATGCTTGTTGTGGTAATTAACCCCATGTAAATCACAAACCCTGCCTTTATAGGGTTTTGTTTGTGCCGCTGTCATTAAGAGTCATTCAGTGTTTCCAAACTGAAAGGAGGCCCGAGGTGAAACTACAGCAAGGGAAGGGGAAAGACACGCAAAATGCAGAGAAGGAGGCTCCGAGCAGGGGGAACGCAGTGGCAAAGCCAGCCCCTGTCATTGCTCCATCTCCTTCAGGGTCCAGAAAATAGTGACAATAAAAATAGAAAGATAGTGACAATAAAAATAGGTGAATCCTAGAATCTTTGGGCAGTTTCAGTTTGGTAACAAACTTTTTTAATCTAAATAAATAAAATAAAATAAAATTTACTTCCATCCTCTTAGCCTGTTCGTGCCGAGGCCCATCCCCCTTGCCGAGCTGAACAGACCCCAGAGCTCGGCTGGCCCTTAGCTGCCCTCACCTGCGCGTGGAGCATGTGGGACTCAGCCTCGATGCTGCAAGGCAGCCTAATGAGGAACTAATTGTTTGTATGATGCTGGTTAGCAGCTCCTCGGCCTCTGGACAGTCCCTTCCAGTCTACTGAAACCAGTAGGACCCTTCTAAATGATTTGCAACAGGCATTGGATCAAATTTAGTATTCCCAGAACAGATACATCCTGGCAGTGCTAGTTCAGCCCACACGCTTCACAAATGCACCCTTATCTCTTCCTTAGCATGTAAGAAAGGTGATTCTTTGGGTCCATCCAGCCATGTTTTCTTCTTTCATTTAATGCCATCTGTAACGGAAACCTACGTCTAACAGGAAATGCCTTCTGTCCTGTAGCAAACAAAGCCTTCCAACTAATTTGCAGCAGTGTGATGCCTTCTAAGAAAGTCTGAATTGACACTATGCTGCTGACTGAGTGGATACTTCAATAACTTGCTAGACCTCTTGCTGACATCTGCTATATAAAGCATGCAAAAGATTATGGTTAAGTAATAGCCGCATGAAACAAGATAGTTTCTGTGCACACGTTCTGATCACTTCGGTAAGGAATGGAATCATTCAACAATACCTTTCACTTCAGGACACTTCTTACTGGAGGATGTTTAATTAACTAATAACCCAGGATTGATTGCTTTCTCTAGCCACCCAGTCAGGAATATGCTAGAGAATCAGAAATACAAGCTCTTCATAGGTCACTACTGCTTGGGAGACAACCGGACTTGTCCTCTCACATTATGAACCCATCCTCTCTTATAGCTACACTAAAGAGAAAACGATCACCCAACAAACACAGAACAACACAGCAAAATTGAAAACACATTTGGCAATTTGCATACCTTGCATGCCACAGAACACCCCCAAATCCTGGTGGAAATGTGCATAATGTGCCAGACATCTTGAACCCAGGAACTCCCCTCCCCATAATCCCTCGGGACCAAAAAGTTTCTGATTGTACTCCAGCTTCCCCATAAAAGCTTCATTGTTACTGCAGCCCAGCCTTTACCAGGAGTCATGGCATTGGGCCACAGCCTCCAGGGACACTCTCAAGCTGCACAAAACAAGTTTTTCCAAACAGTTTAAGTATTTCCCAGCCCAAACTCTCACATTCTAGTTGTTTGTGCAGGGACAGTAACCCACCAAGTCCTGCCTAAAATACTGGTTGTTTAAACTCCACAGAGACATTTTTACTAACATTCCTTACTGCTGTAACCTCTTGACCATTTAAAACTACTATTAACGGGCAGACTCCATAGGCCTAATGTCAAGGAGTCATCTCCGCTGCAAAAAAGCAGCAGTCAGACAATAGATACATAATTGCTGCTTCCTTTGGACCACTATTTCAGTCGGTAATTTCTTAGTTTAACTGTAGTTTGCAGCAGTACATGAGATACACACAGGGTCAACCGAATAGCTCTTAGTTGCGATAATGTTTCAGGATGAAAACTCAAAAATGTGTTAGGTGAAAGCGCCGGGGCTCAATTGGACTTGGTGCGATGGGCACTGGAGGAGATGCATCTCTTGGAAGGGCCTGGGCCAGGCTACAGGCAACGGTAGCCAAAGGTGCAAGCTCAGCGCATAGCTCCCTTGCTTGGTACCCCTGAGAACCGCAAAAACATGGGAAGGTTTTCACATTTTCTGAGAGTAGGCATCTAAGCTCCTGGGCAGAGAGTTCACTCTCTTTACTAAGCAGGCAGCACCCCAACAGAAAAAGGCCATTGCTTGTTGCACTTAAACTTCTTGTCTGGAAGCAGGGGGGAATCCGGTGTTTTGTCAAGGGCACACACAGGCTGGATGCAGGAAAACAATGGCAGCAAGTAGAAGCTGGAAAAATATCACCAGGCCACTCTGCTGCTGCCATTACAGGCTCTGAAAGGGTTTTACTCTTATTCACCGTACATTTGCAAGGGGACACTGCAGACACATATTTCATGGTAGATGGCTTGGCCTCCTCTGTCTCCACCACTAAGAGCGAGAGTCTCCCCCTCTCTGACAGGCTTCTGCCAGCTTCTTCAATATGCTTTATATGAACACCAGCGTATCAGGATCTCTTTGCTCACAGTGAAGCCCAAAATACCCTGCCTTCAGGGATTTGATGAGAGCGGCAACTTCCCACAGCGGCAAGCTGCAGCCGCTTGGCTGACTAGTGGCAACGTTGGCAACGTTGGGCAATGCAAGAACACTCGCACCAGCCCTGGCAGGACGCTGCTGAATGGCCAAGCTGCACCTTACCCCTACAAGGCAGCAGCCCCCAGCCCCACATACATAACAGTCGATCCCCACTGATATTGTACACCTTCTCCTCTCTCTAGCCTTGATTAAACTATTATGGCACTCATTTGCTAAATTAGCACTAAGTAATGAAGCATTAATTAACAAAAGGGCTGACTATAATTCATGGCTTCTGCTCATAATGGACTTCTTTCTCACCGCTTACGAGGCACCTACGTCTCTGCCCTACTCCAAGAACGCTGAAGCAATTCAAAGTCACATGCGCAGGTCGGAGGAACGCTCCAGTCACGCTGGCTCTGCTTCGCTGAGTGGCTCATAGGAGAAAAATAACACCAATTTGAGTCACCACTTAGCACCATCAAGTGTTTGGTAGTTTTTAGTACACAGCCCTTCAGAAGGTGGCTTTTAAATGGCTTGCTCTGTAAAGACGATAAAACAAACAGAATTGGAGCTAAAGAGGCAATTTTGGAGTGCTCAGCACCAGGCTAGCCTCTGCCAGGGCATCAAGGCAAGTCCTTAATGAGCCGCTTTGGGCAGGCGAGTGCCAAGTGGGCAAAACCTTTTTACAGGTGTCTAAATACACACTGTTATTTGAAGAAATGAAAGGCTTTAAAATGCGCTCATAAATTCAGTCGGGGGCCTGTGTTTAAGGGTCCTCAGCCATTGAATCTTTATTCCTACGGACAGCAATTTTTGGACAGGGATCTAGACACTCAGACAAGGTAGCTGCCCTCCCAGCACACTGCCAAGCTTTTCACTTTGTGACGGTGGCAGAGTTCTCTCCTGTTGGGTAGTTTTTGAAAAAAAGCGTATAACGCAGCAGCATCTAATACCTTGGTAAGACCCTTTGGCTCAGCTTGGTCTAATTTGCTAACACAAGCACCATAATTACAGGGCTTGTGTTTATCTCAAGAGTTCCTCGTACATGTAATAGGAGAGGATAATTCATTAGGAGCCCATCAGGGAAGACCAGCCCTGAACTGTCCAAGCCAGGCACAGAGGCTTTCACACACGTTGGAAGTGCTCCAAAAGCCTTTGGAAACCCGGTGCAGGGCAAACTTGACTCCTGGCAAGGTTGTGATGTTCCACCGTGCACCTCGCTCTTTTCAGCCTTACCTGGGTCTGCTGGCGAGGAGAAAGAGGAGGCTCAGGTAAACTCCCTCATGAGGTTACTCAGTGACACTACAGCCCTGAGATGCAGCCCTTCTTCCTTGCCTTCCCCTAGCTGGCAAAACCTTGATAAGCTTGAAAGCATCAACCTGGAAGGGACTTGCTGGGTAAGCCAGGCTGGAGAGCGCTCCTGAGGGATGGTCACCTCAGACCAACCCAAGCATTTGCTGCGGCAGCACACAACACAAGGAAGGAGACTCACCTGTGAGTGCAGTTGTTTGCACAAGGGTTCTTGCCAATGTAATTGCATTGCTCAAAAGCACACTGCCTTTCTCCTTCCTGACCAGTATAGCTATGCCCACAACATTTTTAAGTGGAAATCGAGCCCAAGTCTCAGAGTCGGACCTTCATGTGCCAAATAGCACCATCTTGTATTGTCTAGTAAGCTGTATCTTGCATCTCCCATCTCATAGGCTGAGCCTCATAAAAGGTTACTTGATGCAGTATGAGCTGTTGACTGTGTAATGAGCAACCCTGCAGAGCAGGAGTCTCTCCTGGCTGTGGCCTCCGCAGGGGCTGATGCCTTGATCTTACTTCGTGATATTTGCTGAAGCTCTGCACTGAAATTGTCCTTGCTCCAGGTTCAGCAACACTCTCTGCTTTTAAACACTGATTACAGCTGTTCTGGATGCTTTGAGACAGCAACAAACCAACAAAGAACAGCTGATACAATTAACTGATTGGAAAAGTAAGTTCATGGCATTTGGGGGGGCTTGAAATATATCTCATGTTAATGCAAACATACTATGAGAATTCCACTAAGTCTATTTCCAAAACTGTTTTATATCTGATATAATAGTACTATGGAGCTGCACCACACAATTACATCTGAGCAGGCTATGAAGGTAAGTGAGATATTGTGCAAAGCCCTGAGGGCTCTGCACCCAGGGGGCTTGTTTTTCAACATGCACTGCAATGTCTTCTCTTTGCAGTACAGTGAATTCCTGGCCTTAAAGTGGGGCTATTGAGTGTGGGAACAAAGTGATGGCAACAGCTCTGCAGTGGTTACCATCAATGGGGAAATGGGAGGGTGGCAGTGCTACCAGGAAGGTTGGTGCCTCTTTCTTGACTGTTTTATGGGGTTTCTGACAATTGTTTAAGATATTTAATTTATAAATGTCCCAAGTGACATTTTTACTTCCCAGAGGACTGAAACATTTGAGCTCTTGCACTGAATTGCTGGCTCTGTTGAAGACCAAACCATGCAGCTGCCTGGGACGTAATGTTAACATGCAAGGATGGACACGGCTGTCAAGTGCGGGCCCTGGCGATGAGGCCTGCCTACGTGCACCCGATGAAAGATCACAGCCACGGCAGCTGGCAGGAGCCTTGCCACTGAAGTGCATACAATCACAACTGCTCTCACTAAAGCTACATTTGGCCTTTTATCTGACCTCCTTTGATCTTTTCCATAACCTCTGGCAGGTCTTCAGTGCATTCAGTTCTTTATATTAAAGCAATCTATCCCACATGCAACCAATTAGTTTTAGACATATTTTGGTGACCGTAATATTGTACAGACGTTTTACCAAGTTTTCAACAAGAGAGGGTGGCTCCGACATGTCACTTTCTAGTGGGGAGCATGCTGACTGCAGTTCAGAAATATCCCAAGGAGAAAAACATAGTCCAGAATTACACTCTGAGCCCAAATGTCCCACTTGCAGACAACAGTCTGCCTTTGTGTACATACAATAGGGACCCAAACACTCTCCGCCTTAGCGTGCACAGCACGCAAGGGAAGAATCTCACTAGACCTGTGTGACCAGGTCTGTCATCCAATAACCTGATCACCTACTGCTGTCATTGCCCATGACACGCACCAAATGCACTTTGTGTACCAGAGACAAAAAGGCAATGGCTCCTGCGAAGTCCTTTAGCTCCATCCATTTTGTCCGGGTCCCTGTGGAGGGACGGGAGTACAGCAGTTCAGTCAGTACAAATGGGTACTTGCCTTCGCACTGAACGCGGTTCGATCCCCTTTGCTTCTCTCTCCCCTGCTGCTGTACTGATGCATCGCAGTTGGGCTTTGGCCAACGTTTATTGTATCATTTAAAGCTCCTCTTTGGGAAATCTTCAGTTAGGGCCACATCTTCCTTCTGTTCATGGTGTGAAGCCCCTGTTGATCTGCATTACTGACCTAGACAAAGATAGACGTGGTCACATCCTAATCCCTTACCTACCATCAGGCAGGTTTGGCCTGATGGGGGTAATGCTTTGCAGAAGTAACCAAGAGAAATTCTTACCCTTTGGAATAGGCTCTTGAGAGCATGCCTGATACTTGGCCCAAATCCTGGTTAATGCAAGAGGAGGCTTGGAACTGCAAAACAGTGGGAGATGCAGCTGGGATGACAAACATCCCAGAAATCATTCACAGGAATGTACTGGCAACCTGGTCTCCCTCAGTAGGGCAGAGAGAAAAGCAGAGAGATTGGAGCCCCAGGCAGCCCCCCGTCAAGAAGCATCACCTTCTCTTGCTACAAGTGTTTGGCACAGGGCAGCATAGACCCCGCAGTTAGCAGTTAAAGCACCACGGTAGATCACAAGGAAAAACACAGCATCGAACGAAAATGTAGGAAATAGTTCATACTCAGGCATGAATGAAAAATGAAACTCACTTCTATTCAGATAACCCTGGAATAGCACAAGTCTTCTAAAATCCAGCAGAGGCAGTGAAAGCACATGACCGCTGCCTCTTTTCAGTTCTGGGATACAAGCTATTGACATTACTATTTGTTAAACTGTCCTAAGAGCTGGTTCACCCTGGACTTTGTCCTGTTAATATGGGAGATGGAGCATGTTTCCTCATATGGGTAATTTTCTTTCAATGGAAGGAGCCAGCTTTGATGGCGATTGGTAGCTTGTTTGCTAGCTCCCTTGTGAGGGAGAGGATTTCTTGTACGTCAGGGGCTTGGTGCCCACACGAACATCTTCTGATCCCATTCTCCCACACTTTGCGAGCTCTTTATGCAAGGAGTGCTCTTTTCATCTTGTTCACATCTTGCCAAAGAGAGAGAGACACCTGTGTGGGGACCTTGCAGGCCTCACTGTAGTACAAACACAGAGTACGAGTCCCACTAGACCCTGGTTCTGGTGTTTTACTGTATGCAGAATTTTTGCATTACAGCTGTTGTAGGGTAAAAGGTCCGGATAATATGGCAATAGGATCTCTACTGAACTTCAGATGGAAAATTATTTAATGGAGTAAACATCATCCTGTCGCAATCAAAATGCTTTGTGAAACTATTATTTTCACCATTTTTTTGCAGAAAAAGTGCCAACAATTTTTGGAATAAAACATTTTGATTTTTGATTTTACATAATATATGTGTTCTTAAAAGTTATAGTGATCTAAATAAGCCAAAACTATTTATTTTTGTGGAATTTTCCTTCGCAGAGAATTTCAACATTTTGCGGTTTTGTTCTGAATTGGGAATGAAAACAAATTTCAAAATCTCAAAATCGTCTGTGAAACACAATTTCCATTCTCTGGCCAGCTCAAGTTTCAGACTAGAACAAGTATAATAGTTCCCCTGCAGGGAATCCCTTTAGGAAAAGAGTGTCTGAATGAATTTACTGATGCAAACACAGAGTTTTTAATATTTGTCTATTTGTCCAAGTAGACATCTGCACCACTGACAACTTCTTCAAGTCACTACACAAGAAGCCTCAACAATTTCCTGAAAGACTTATTTCTGAAAGGCATTGCTAACTTAGTGCAGTTGATGGTGGTCATTTCCTGGTATTGATATTAGTCAGTCGGTTACAGTTGTCACTTATTTCACACAGACCACAGAATATCATAACTATTTTCTTGTCTAACCCTATTTGAACTGTTTTTAATGGCTTCAACTAGAGTTAGAAGTTGTTTTTTACATTTTCAGGGTAGCTGATGTGTGTTCAGATTGACACATGCAATAGAACAGAATTTATATGCCAGAAAATTTAGATGGATTTAAATATTTACAGCCTTGGCAAATACTTCTGCCTCAAAAAAACACTATACGTTATAAACAAGCAGACTTGCACTCGCAGATGCAAAGGACAAAAATCTACTCTTGGATAAATTAATTATTAGGGACCCTGATGGAGACCTGTTGTTCTGTTGTCAAAGGAGTTACTTTGGATTTACAATAACATAAATGAGATCAGTAGCCAGTCTGCTCACAGCAGCTTTATATATCACAACAGAATGAAGAAGCTTAATACTTACATGAATTAACATGAATAGATTGTAAGTTAACCATGCACTCTAAACCAGGCAAACCACCATGCCGTGGTTTTGTTTGCTGCCTTTTTCTTGTTTTGCTTTATTGCAGGAGAACCTGCATGTACTGTGAACGGAGTGTGCAGCGCGCATGTGCTGGTGTATTCGAGAGTATCTCGGTTCCTCCAGAAAGCAAAGGCTTTGTGTCAAGGTGAAAGCTGAACTAAACACACACTCTGCAGTCAAAGTTTGTTTATAACTCCTGACTCTGCTGGGTCAGTTATGTGGCAGTTTCACTAAACAAACAAGTAGAAAGCAGGTCAATGTCCAAATACTGGAGCTCAGCTTATTTAGACTGCTTGAATAGCTGTTAGAGGAGTAAACCCGTACGAGAAACAAATTGCCCCTGCAGTAAATAAAAATGCATGAAACATGTTGGATCAAACTCATGCCCGGGTATGACTCTGGGCTGCCCTTGCATTTCACCAAGATGCATTTGACCAAGTGCCTCAGCCTAATACAGGAAGCTATGGAAAGCACCCTGCTTGGCACGTTTGTTGCAGAATCAGCAACATAAATCTTTCAATCCACTGTCTTGAGCTGCTATATTGTAAGGTGTGTGTTAAATCATCACAGCAGGAATCACCCTCTGAAGGACTACAGAGGGGAAAACAAAACAAAATTGCATGGTAAATCTATCAAGGAATGACACAGAGGCACCCAACCGGTTGAATCACTACCACGTCTATCCCTTTCCCATGCCTCAATACAGCAAGGTATTTTCTGAAATTGCTCCCTGGTCATTTAGCTGTTTATCTTGTATATATAACCCACCTCCTTTACTAGACTGCCCATGCATTTCATACCCCTTAACGCAGTTTTCTTTCAAAGCCCTGTGAGGTAGAGAAGTTTCATTATCCTCTTTTCTATATAGGCAATTGAGGCACGAAGTTAGGAAGACAGACTAGCTACCTAAATCTAGGCAGCTAAACAACAGCCCTATCTCTAGCTGAGACTTCTCTGAATTTTCTTCCTGAAAGACTGAATGCTTGTCTGCATCTGGAGGAAAACATTTCCATCCGTTCATCTTTCAAAACTCCCATGTATTTCCTTACAGAACACACAAGTACACAGACGAGCAGTTACCTGATGCACATAAACATGTATCTACCTGGTCATAAATTTTTTATCAGTCTGTAACTGCTATCTTTTGACTTAATAGCCCATCTTTCCTTCTATGCTAGAATGCATGCAAAAAAACCTGCCCATCTGATTAGACATCTAATTTTAATGTTAAACAATCCCTATATAAATATATTCCCTCCTTGCCTTGTATTGTCCAAAACACGTGTTTGCCTGCTTCCTGTTTGGAGGCTGACTTTACAATGGCACTGACAAGGAGCTTGGTCGCACCGACGCCAGGCAGCTTGTGCAAACGCTGCGCCACCGCTCTACAGCGGCTCTTCTGCTCTTGGGAGCAGAAGGGGAAAAATACTGCTACTGCAGCAAGTGGAGAAGGAAGAGTCTAGCAGGGAATCAGCTCAGTGCCAAAAGGAATGTTTAGTAGTTCTCATGTGCTTTTTAGTAATTTACTTTTTTATATCAGCAAATCCATTAACTTGGTCACTTTCTTCAGTATAAAATTTCACTATCGCCATTTTAGGATCATTCTTAATTTTCACTCACTTACTAAGACTCTTCTCTTTCCAATATGCATCTGCTCTGAGCCTTTGGAAAGCCCCCTCTTCGGTTACTCTCTTGCATTTTTGTTCTCCATTAGCATTTCCGAAGAGGACTGGCAGAAGCCCTTGCTGTTGGTCTCACATATGGCCTTTGAGGAAAGCAAAGGTAAGCTAGCGTCGTCTGCTTTTGCACACTCCAAACTGAAAAAAAAAAGGCAAAATTAAAGCAGTCTTATTCTTATCATTATAGATTTATTTTAAAGGAAGTGGGCCTTGAACTGGTCTCAGGAAGATCACAATATAGGAATCCCTAGATTCCTAGACAAAACCTGTCTAAATGAGTTTGTGGTCAACACTTGAAACGAGCAATTGGCCTTCCCACCAGCTCTTACAACAGTCCGATTATGGCAGAGCTCCACGCGGCTGGCACGGAAAGCTCCTCCGCGGCTTCTGCTGGAAGCCTGACATCTGAAGGTGCAGTAATATATTAACTGTGCACCACAAGATAGAAACCACTGCTTCTTGTGATTCCACCTTGAATACTTTTTCCAACTCAGTGTTAAAACAGGTAAGCAAACAGGGAGAACAGTTTAAAAAGCAGCAAACATGATTAAAATACTTACAGGAGAGGAAGATACTGTTCAGCTGAGCAAAAGCAAGAGAGAGGCAACCGTCCAACTCTGAGGATGAGGGATTTGCTCAGGGAGTGACAGAAATATTTGTCTAGAAGCCATAGGAGAAAATGAAGGAAAATATGCTTTAGAATGAATATCAAGATGATCTTGTATCACTAAGATCTAGTAGGCTGGGAAATACTTCTTCAGGAAAGCTCTGGATTTTAAAGTCTAACAGAGATTTTCTAATAGCTAAAAAATAAACGCATGCATAGAGTAATTAAAATAACATTAGATTCTCACGCAGAACGTAGAAACAAAATAGCAATAGCACTTTTACAGCAACAAGTGTTACACAGGACTAAAAACTGAGTGAGACAAATATAAACTGCTGTCCCACAGTTAGGCAGCCACAGTCTCTGACCTGCCACCCTGTCAGTGGGAAATAGTGGGAAGAATTAAATGGGTCAGTATAAAAACAGTAAGGAAGTAGAAGAAAAGCACAAAATCCATGACAAAAAAAATCAGTAAGGGAATTGCTTTCTGTTGTCCACCTCCTTTTACACCATGGAGACAGCTGGTTTGCAATGCCACTGTGAAAGAAAAGCCTACTCTAAGTTTTCTCGCACCTTACTAAGCCCATGATCTCAATTACAAACATTAACTTTTTTTTTTATTAGTAGTAGTAGCAGCAGCAGAAGTAATGGTTGTTGTGTTGCAGTAGCATTGAGAGTCACAAACTGTA
Organism: Struthio camelus; assembly: GCF_040807025.1. Taxonomy (NCBI): domain Eukaryota; kingdom Metazoa; phylum Chordata; class Aves; order Struthioniformes; family Struthionidae; genus Struthio; species Struthio camelus. Next base: position 12,325,817 of record NC_090951.1, read on the forward strand.
TGCCTTGGCCCACTGCACTCTACAAACACACAGTAACAGATGGAAGAGTTTTTAAACCAAATCAACGTTTTACAAACAAATAAGATCAAGGTTTTAATTTGCTCTGTTCCAGCAGAGATTTATTTGCATGCTTTCTTTATCACTGTGAGGAACGTGACTATTCACAATGTGGAAAGTGAAGCACATGCAGGACCAGAATCAGCAACAAGCAAGCAAGAGAGGGGAGATGGAGAGTATTAGCATCCCCGAAGATTTCATTTTCCTTTGCCTCTTTGTAACGTGAAGCTTCATTTGCTGCCAAGCCCCCTGTTCACTCAGAAAGCATGGGTGAAGATGCAGGGCATGCTTTGATTGCCTTAAAACTTTAGAGATTTAAAAATGGCAACAGAGTTCGGCTTCTTGTTTGGCCTCTGGTTTTTAAGTCTTGCAGTGCCTTTGGACCACATTTTCAGGCTTTTCCCTGCAACTGGAAAAATTAGAAATTTATTGCTAAAAAAAAGTGAGAGAGGAGCTGAGACTTGAAGAAAAAGACCCCCCAGACTCACAACAAAATCATGAGAATTGAAAACACCAGACTTAAGAAGCTCATCCCAGCTTTCTGCTGTGCATATGGAAAACCAGGCTGTTGTCAGGACTAGTTAGCTAATGTTATAAAGCACTCAGAAGAAAAACGTTCATTATTATTTAGGAGGAAACCAAAGTGTAAAGTGTTTTACATATAAATCTGCCCTTTAGAAGAGCAACATTAAAAACACAAGATTGAGCTCTGGATTCCTGAAGGATAATGAAGAGGTTTTAAACACAGTCATAACTCATTCTGCATGAAAATGACTCAGCACTGCCTGCACCAAACCGAAAGCAGGATCTCTGGAAGTGATTAGGAGTGGACAGTCTCCCGTCACGCCTTCCCCCACCAAGCTCCTTCTGCTTGGGACTGTAGCTGTGCAGAGCAGCCCGGCGAAAGGAGCCAGCCCCAAAGCTGAGCGCAGAGACAGCAGCTCCAGGCCTGCTGCACCTGAGAATTCACCCACCTTCGGGCTGGGAGCAGAGCCGGGGGGGCAGCACAGCTCTGTCAGCGCTGGTGGGCAATGCCACACAGCAGAGGCTGTGAAACATGCGCTGTGGAGGTCCCTGTGCCCACGTCACACTGATTTCAGGGGGTTCAGCCCAGCCCTGGCCTGGCCCTGCGGCCTGAACACCCCTGTTAGCACTTGGTGCCCGTTGGGCGCGCTGCTGGTGCGCCTGCACAGCGCAGGCTCAGCTAGAGCCGTCCAGCGCACGCAGCTGAGGCCACACTGCAGCGCGAGCGGCACTGGGGCGAGTGGGACGATGGGGAGACTGACTTCAAAGGGGACTGCTGAGCCAAACGGACCCACTGCCACTGCTTCACCCCCCGCTTGCAGCAAGGGGCACAGGGAACTGCAGCTCTGGGGACAGAATTAAGCCTTCTGAAAAAATACTTTAGGCCAGTGATATTTAACTTTGTCCACTAAATAAGGTCCCTAAAAATGCTGCAAAGGGGATGAGGACTCCTTTACACCAAACATCTCTCTGCTGACCAAGGGTTTGCCTTCCTTTGCACCTTTTGCAGACTCTTCAGAAGTCCCTCCCCTCCCCAGACAACCACAGCTAAGAATCACTGATTTGGTTTTTGGACCAGATCTGCAAGCAGCAGAGCTCTGTTCAGTTTGGTGGCAGTAGAATAATTCACGCATGCTGAAACATTCATTTCCTGGCCTTAGCCGCCTTCGAGTTGGATCTGTCTTACACACTACATAACTGCCTGGAACCCGCTGCTCCGTTTCTCCTTCAGATGCGAAGCGAAGGCAGTGCTGTTACTTTGTTAGGAGAGAACTTAAAACAAACAAGCCGCCACCAACTGCAGTTCATGTATATGATTATGATTTTAAATTGCAAACAGGAGGCTACTTGGCTTTGCATAGTAAGCATTGTCTGGCAGCGGATGGGCTCCTCTGATCTCCCTGAGCCTTGGATTGCTGCTGTGAGATTGTGTCACAACTAGTCATTAATTATTTCATCAAAAGCTTATTTTTCTCATTTCCTCATCATTATTTCCACCTAGTTTCGTATAAATTGAATCCAGCTATTGGCAAGGCTTGCTTCTCCCCTCAATGGGGTCAGGGCTCTGCAGAGAAAAATATTGACCTTAGATGAAACCTACTGTTGATATATGTAGTTCGTGTGCATGCGCGTGCACACACACAGGGAGAAATCACTATACATATGTATAACCGTTGCTCTTACCCCCCATGTCCTCCCACTTACTCTAGAAGAAAACTCCCCTTCTTCCTACCCTTTAGTAGATAGAAAAGGTTGTCATTCCCACCATGAGAATGAGTAACTGAGGGAAGACAGAAAGGAGAAGAGAGATGAGTGCAGCTGCCAGGATAAACCCGTGAGATTCTAGCAGTACCTTCATCTCCTGGGGAGATATTTATATTTTAGAAGTGTCACAGTATTCTTAGAAAAACGGAGACCCCTCCTGGTAATGCCCGCCTTGATAGACAAAACAGGATAGCTCTGGCACTACTCACGTGAGATATTACTGCATCAAGAGGGTTGTGGGTGGCAAACTTGAAGTGGGGCGGTAGTGAGAGGCAGCCAAGACGCAGAGAAGGGACTCGGAAAGCTCTCCTGTCACCCACTGGCGAGATGCTAGCCAAGAGAAAGGAGCAACTGGACCCACTACCCCGCTCAGGGAATAAAAGCAGCCTCATAAACACATTTTGGGAGAGTCAGTAAGAGGCATGAAGGCTCACAGACTGCAGTGGGCCAGAGGTGAGGGCAATGCCCAGGAGAGGCTCTCCAGGCAGGCCCTGCAACCCAACAACCTTCCTCTAAAACAAAACAGCAACAAAAGCCGTTAGACACAAAGCTGCTGCTGCCACCCTTCTGGAGCTGGAGCAGCCAGCACACAGGAGACAAGCATGCTAGCAGCAACTTGCTCCTCCATAAGAGTCATCCTGGTGAAGAGCCCAGTTGTTTGGGGGAAAAACAGAGTCTAACAATAGACTCAGCATGTAGCGTGCAAAGCAAGACCCCTTCCGAATCTCACTCAGCAACGGGGTAGTGATAAGCGCAGTTTGTCCTGCAACTTGTACTAAAGAACGCAAGATTTACCACAAGGACTCTGACTCTTTCACAACCCAAGAGCACAAGAACACAAGAGCAGCCACACCGGACCAGGCCAAAGGTCCATTTAGCTCCTGTCTCCAACAGCGGACAAAAGCAAAATGCCTGGGGAAAAGTATGAGCACAGGGTAAGCACATACAACATTTCCCCTGAGTGCTCTCCCAGCCCCCAACCATTTCCAGATTAGGAGTTTCTGGAGCCAAGTATGGTTTTTATGCAGTTAGAGCCCTGTAAGTCTCCCTGCATTGCATCCTTCAACAGCCCTTGTGCTTCCCCAAATCCCTGTGCTCTCTCAAGACTTATTCTTTCTGACCCTTATTTATGCATTTATCCTCCAGATTCCCTTCACCCCCTTCATGCCTGAAGTATATCTCTCTATACAGCTCATCAAAGCCATTTTCCCACCCTTAGTTTAACACACTCCTCCTTTCTTCCCCTGTCCCTCAAACTCCACCCTACCCACTGAAAAAGATGCCTCATGCTCAGGTTACCTACTGGGACTGTCAGTCAGTAGAAGATTGGCTCCTCTATGCGACAAACTGCTTCAGAAGTTGTTTTAGCTCCCAGGATACAATATTTCCTGTGTCTCTTCACCCTCATCAGCTCTCTCTGACCCTTCATCTAATTGTTCTCTTTCCAGGCCTGGTGCCTCTATCTGCGGCTCCAAAAAATCTCTGGATCATCAGAACTCCCCCCAGAATTTTGGCTCATTTGCAGCAGAACAGTTCATGAGAAACGAGGAACCAATTTTCTGGGGCTGTCACCTCATGTAACCAAAGTTAGTACATGGAGTGTGTGACACTCCCAAATTACAGGGATTAAACGTACATCAGATTTCTGGAAAGTGTGAAAAAGACAAAACCTTAGGTATTTCCAGGAATCCCCACATAATGTTTTTTGATTCTGGAGAAAGATCCATTAAGCTGTCTACAAGACCTTACTGGCAAAGACCCCATCCTCAGGGGACACTAAATATAGGGGCCCAGTTTTAGCAACTCAGCACTGCCAGTGAGGAGGCAAGTCCCTGAGATCTGCACCACTTAGCTTATTCCCAGAAGCAGCAAGTCATTTTTGGTGCTACTGCAGCCAGTGGAGGAGCCCACGTAAGAGATTACAGCTGGCCCTTTTGACAGATGCCCTACTGAAAGGCGGTGTCCATGTTTCATCCTGGACTTCCCCAATGATGAATCACCTCTCCAAGAAAGCTATTCCCATGAGTGCACTGGGTTCAAAGAACAGCTCTTGCACCCATGGCAATGAGTCAAGCCTCTGCTCTCCCTGCTTTCTGTTGGGCTGTAGTCAACACGAACATGCTGAGCACACTGCTGCTCTCCCCAGAGAACAAAAACAGTGGCGTTTTCTTTCCAGGGCTATCAGCTTCAAAATGACATTTCCCTTCTTCCACAGAAGATGAACTAACCTGATGAGCGCAGTGAAGACTCTTGTCCTCTCATTTCCCACTCCTGGTTGAACGGGAAGAGGCCAGGGAAGGTCATATGATTGTTCTCACTTTCTCTTCACCAGTAGTTCAAAGTCAGGGACTGAGCCTCAAGGATTTCAAGCAAATTTTGTTCCCTCTCTCCACACTCCATAGACAGCCATAACAAGTTAATTCCTTGTCTGGCTACTAATTCTGAAGACTGAAGTCCTTTGCTGGTAGAAATAGTACAGAAATGGCAGGGTTCTGCTAAGCACCTCTACATTCCCATGTGCTGTTACTGAACATGTCTAATGTTCACAGGGAGCATATTTTAATGCCCATCAGTATCTGTTTTCTCTGCTGACACAGCCAGTAAGTGTGTTATCATTTCAAGTGACATTCTTGTGAGCTCCCGAGTGCTGCCCTACCAGAAGACATCTTGATTTAGAAAAGTAAATGGTTAGGCAAGTTGCTACACAAGCAAAGAAAATAAAGGATGCAGAGAAGAGTTTAGCTTAACTCTTGCATGCTCATCACAGGGACTTGGCACAAGTAGCCATCACAGCACTTTTGGAGCGTCAAATCTCCTCCAAGCCAGCTATTGCTCGCCTCTGCAAATGGCTCTGGAAGAATCTGGATATATTCTAACCCTGTGGTACACCATGACTTCAAAAGCCATCCTGAGCAGTTGATAGCTGCAAACTGGTCCAAAGCTGGAAATAGCTCCTCCACCAGAAGGAGCACACAAAGCACAGACGAAAGCTGTTATCAACATAACACAAAGTCTTATTTTTGGCTTTGCCAGTTGTTGCACATTTGTGTCTCCTGTGAAGTCATTGTCCTGCAAATAACAGCAGGCACATACACGCATGACATTATCAAAGCAGACAAAGATGTTGTCATGCTAGACTGCAATTAAAAATCTCACCAGGAAGAGGAAAGAATATTTTTACATTTGGCGTTGCTACATCCCCATGTCTCTACAGAGCAGGACAATGTTTTCAGAATTCTTATTTAACGTCACTATCAGTATATAAACAAAAGGAGATGATTTTGTAGCTAAGGTTCATCTGTGTATAAAACTGGGAGAGAAAAGAATATTTTAAATCCAGCTAGGGAATCTGTAAGCCAGCCATTGGTTGGAACTTTTTCAGTTCGGGGGGAAAATGTTATTACTGTATTCCCTTCACCCACACTTCTCTTCTATTGATTCCTTCAAATCATTGAAAATCTCCTGCATGTGTTTAAAATGCAATATTCTTAGTATTTGCTACATGTAGATTGTTAGTTCTTAGGGGCAGGGACCACATTTTTTCTGCAGTATCTAACACAACAAGGTTGTGTCTTGCCTAATAACCAAGACATCTGTTCCCATATAAATATTAATGCTACACCTCGGGATGCATCCTCTGATAGTTGTCAGGGCTGTAAATCACAACACATAGCTCACCGAGAGATTTTCCCGCGCAGCACTCCAAAGCCCTAACAAGCTTTGAGCAGACAACAAAACAGTCTGGCAAGCTGGCGGTGACAGCAAAATTGGACATTTTTGCAGCAAAAAATTGAGATTTACACAATATCTTCTGGAAGAGCAATACATCACGGAAACACTGCACATCTGCATAATTGCACTCCATGCGATGCCATCTACTCTGCACAGCCCACTGTGCTGGAATACGTGCACTGATCACCTAAGGTACAGTGGGCTCCATTTAAAACACATTAGCGCTAATCACAGCATCTTCTCACACACTACACAGCAATAAGCACCAGGAGGAGTTGATGCATGCTCTGCCCTCCCCCACAGACATGAGGAGACTATCCAGCTGCACCACATCCCATGTGCAGCAGACCTGAGACTCAACATGACATAGGCTATCTCCTTACAGAGGCAACGTCACTATACACAGCATACGGGTTTCATTTTCAAGAATCTGGCTGGTTTAATGGTAATTAGTCCCTTCAAGAGCTCTGTACTGAAACACTCATGCCCCTGGACATCCTTGTTCAAATGAGCTGTTGTTAGAGAAGGCTGATGTCAGCAGCCTGTCTCAGAAGTCTCCTTGGTCACAGATCCTTTCCTCTGGCGGCTCACCCAGGTGCGATTCCCCTGAAACGTACTTTGGACACGTCTGAGCTCCAGCTCAGAGCTCTCAGTTGCCACTGAAGAATAAACGTGACAGCAGTGCTGGGACCTCAGCCCCACTTCGATCCCAAAGCTCAACTACAGCAAGCGCATGAGTTGCGGGAGCCGACGGGCACCCTTCTTCCAGTGCAGCGCTGTGCCACGGGCATCTCTGCAGCCCTTCTTAGCACTGGCACCTCTCGCACTCAACCAAGCTCGGAGCTGTTCATGTTGAAGAGCAATGGGGTCTCTCTCTGTCCCTCTTGCACGTGTGGCTCAGGGACTCTAATGGCAGCACATCATCTGATGGTGGGGAGTGTAAGGGAGATAGAAATTGGGAAAAAATTAGAGCTCCTCTAGGAAAGGTGTGCAGAAACTAGAGAGCCAAAGGGACCTCACTGTGCCAGTGTAGTTTCTGGGATAACTAATTTTCAAAGCAAAAGAGAAATAATATGTTTAAACTGAGGCAGAATTACACAATTAGGAGGGGCTAGGATACTACCCAGTTGACAGAGTCAGCAATAGAAGAGAGCCTTAAGTCATGCATCAAGAGAGGAACTGGACAGAGTTTTGGAAATGGAGCAAACCAAGGCATAAAGCCACTGGCCAAGGTTAAATGAACTGGAAAAGAAAGTGATTTATACATCTTGGGCTGATAAGGGCAGGTCTTGCTGGGCTTTCAGAGTCGACTTTCCCCATCTGTTAGTGTTCCTACATTGCTTGCGTGTTCAGCTCGCATTGATGAGATTAAATGTAACAGCTTTGGAAGTGCCAAACCATGATTGCTTTAAAACTCAATCAATGGGATAAATCCAGACTGCCTTCCCTGAAGCCAGTGGAGAAAGGTTGGACTTAAACCAGTTTGGCAAAAATTCGTATTCAGCCTTTGATAATATAATGCAGTATTGCTTAGCTTAAGCAAAGGTAGCAGTTTTGAGCTCTTGAGAATACATTGCTGATATCAGAGAAGGGGTATCATTTCTTTCCCCCTCATTAAATATTTTTCTGATGCAATATTCAGTGGTAACCAAAGTACATATGGTCTGACAAGCACGCTGAGATTATACAGCTTGCATTGGTTCAGCATCCCTGAAAAGTCAATGCTGCTCATGTGCAGTCTCAGTGGGGTTATTAAACAAGGCATTCTGGAGAGGAGACCAGCTCTTCCCTGGTTCACCTCTAAACGTGTCTGCTCAAGCACGTGTACCATGCCCACTGCCACCACCTGGTACGTGGAAACTGAAATCCTTGAATCAGGGGGAGGGAGGAGGCGTATGGGGGTGTCTTCCCTCCAGACTCAGTAATGAGAACGATAAGTTACGTCAGGCTTTCTCAGAAGCTAATCTGTGGATTCCAGGCCAACGTGGTTTGTTGCCAATGACAATTCGATCTCTGCATCAGCAGGTCACAGAGATCAGGTAGGGGCAGAGGGAGTGCATGCAGCAGCCCAATGAGGCAAGGCTGAGCTCTGTGTCCACTGTCTCCTTCCCCTTCGGTTGGCATCTCTCCATCCTGAGTTTGGGGGTGGGGGAAAAAGGAACCCTTTGAAAAACAAAGCCCAGATGCGCTCAAAGGCAGCGATGGGCCACTCCTGGCTGGCAGCTGCAGTGCTTTCTGGATAACTGGGTGGTTCAGTAAAGCCAGGAGACAAAACAACTGTGTGACACACTGGGTGTTTACCAGAGAGTAGACAGATGAGATAGTGGCTATGATACCCGTGCTAATAATACCACATTGATTACCTTGCTGCCACTGCTGGGCGCAGCAGCTCAGCCACTGGCCTCTGAGCCTCTCAGATCACTGTCCTGATGCATGGACTCTGCAAAAGGTCTAAGGATGGAGGGCACTGTGGCAGGGGTACTTGGCAGCTGGGATGCTCCTGTGGTGCACTGTGCTAGAGCAGCAGTTTGGGTGATGGTACGGGCTCACTGTACGCAGAGGCCTGGGTAAGGACCCTCCCAGCTGGCAGGCTCCTTCACAAAACCAGTCAAATTCTGCGCAGATGCAGGAGCTGTTTTGCCACAGAAGGCAGTGTGAGACAAGAGGCTACTCTTGACACAAAATGCGGTGGAGGATGTGAAATCTGCATCCTCATCCACAGTCAAAAAAGAAGAGGCAGGCGAGAGTCCCCGGGATGAACCTCATCCCCTCAGCCCGGGAGCAGGTTGGCTGCTGTGGCAGGCACACTGGCACTGGAGGGCCAGCTGCAGCTGGCTCCGATGCAGTTTGAGGACGGCCTAGCCATCAGACTTACACAGTGCAACCTTTCCCAGCCTCTCCCAAAGCCTGAGAGAGTTTGGCCTGATTTGTTCTGATTGGGTTTTTGATCAAGCCCAGAAGGCAGGAAGGTTTCAACAGAAGATGGTTAGGACCAGAGTTTCTTGACCAATCCCCAAGCTAAGCTGATAAAGGAACTTTTACGACACAGTCTCCAGTTTATAGATGAAGCAAGAAATAAGAGGCAACAGCAGATGAGAGAAGATAAGCCCTCTGCTGTCCTGCATAGCCCATGATATCGATCATACCAAGCTCCAGCTGGCTTTAGCTCAGGGCACTCAGCTACTGCAGAGCCAAAGCCTAAGGTAAAACATCTGGGGAAACATCACAAACTGAACATAGATCTCCTGGTTGTGGCCACAATTCCTGAACGATAAAACAAAACTTCCCTCCAAATGAGCCAATGAGAAGATAACAACAGCTTTAAATAACATTGTTACAATAAAACCCTGTTAAGAAAACAGCTTACAATCTGAGAGTGTGACTTGAGAGAAGAAAGTGAGAACCTGCAGTGTCTTAAAGGCAAATCAGTAACTAATAGTTGAAGAAGTCTCATATGCAGACTCAGAAGCAAACATTGCTACCACCACCCCAAATTTAGACACTGATGCTAAAGAATGTAAAAGAATAACAGCATTAATAGAAAGGCATGACCGTAACATAAAAGCTAGTTCCAAGAACAGCTTATATTATATAAGCTATATATATTATATATATATATATATATATATATATATATATATATATATATTATATATATATATATAATAGTGCATAAATATCTCTGCTGTTTGCTGTTACTAACTAGTGTCTGCAGTTTAACCGGTCCCTGCGATGTTGCTTTGCCCCTGGTGGCTCCCCCCATCCTCAGCACTCTGTTGTACCACAGATGAAGGCTCAGAGAAGCCCTGCTTCCACAGCACTGCAGCAATTCAGAGCCAATTTACACGCTTTGGGCTGCTGGGTCCATGTCTGCATCCTCTGAGGTATGGAAGGGGCAGACTCCAGCCTGCCTCCCACTCCCGCAGGGCCAGCAGGCGTGAAGCCAAGGCCCTGCACAGGGAGCAGCACTGAGTGCATCCCCTATATGCACTAGCGATTTGCAATTGAGTCTTCGCCCCTGACTGCAGAAGTCCTCCCCAGCTCTCCCTGTGACAGGCTCAGGAGAGGGCTGTGTGCTGAGGCAGGGGGGTCTCAGTGCTTGCGGAGTAGGTGTCATTGCTGCCATCTGCAACCAAGGATGTACTGCCAAAGTCTGTGCTGCTCAGGATGAATTTCACTAAACAGATTTTCTCATGCTAAAACTGTAGTTGAGAGGCAAGCAGGAGAAGCCAGACACTAGAAGTTCATGATCTGCTCCTCTTCTATGATCCAGACATTGTAATTTCCCTCGGTATCCTCCAGAAAGAAGTCCAGTTTCCTGAAGATTTACCCGGCTCAGGTAAACCCTCAGGCATCCAGGATGACAACTTGGGTTACACATCCCTAGCATATTGGCCCTCCCCAGTACCTTGGGCATCCTGCAGGGTGCAGTCAGCTGAGCTACCTGACTCAGCAGTTTTCCCTGCAAACATACTCAGAGCAGCTAAGGGAAATAGTGATCTGCCCTTTGATGCTACAACCTGCTTTTTCTCCCTGCTAACTTCCCTTTGAATCACATCCAGGTTCTCTACCAACCACATCCACAACTGCTGGAAAAGAATATATTCAGTTTAAACCAAAGGCTCTCCATACAACCTCTGTAGCCTTACCTTTGCCTTACCATTTCCACAGGCCTCCTGATCATCCAAAACTATTCCATGCCGATGCAAACATTTCTTCGCATTGCTGACTTGTCCCTTTACCAGGTAAAGGTGTGAAGTTCTCAGCAGCCTGTTTTGGTTGATGACTGCTGCAGGGACTCCCTCATCATTTCCTCTTATCTTGATACTCTTGACACAGGCTGGTGCTCCAGCTCCTCAAGACATTGGCAGTACTCCCAGCTGGGGAGGGCTTGAGCACCAGACAGAACAAATTCAGCATTTTCTGACTTGTGCTTACTTTTTGTACCTCTTGGAAGAAACACCTATATACAGTAAGGTACATTTTCCTCTGCATCATAAAATGAAACCAACAAGAAACAGACACAGAGTGGCTCCTGGCCAGGACTCTTCAAAACATCTGCTCTGCAGCTCAGTCAGGCTCCGTGCCCTGTGAAACCATATTTTAATGAAGAAGGAAAGGAAGAGGAAGCAAAATCACCTGTGGCTTTGCTTCTGAAGAACTGGCTGGTTACATTAGGCTGGGTTCATCCCAGCTTTGAGCACAGGTGTTAACTAAAGAAAATGAGCTGTTTTTCTGATCTGTAGCCTAGAGATTCAGGGCAAGGAACACATGCTCTGATAGCAAGGAGTCTATTACAAGCAGTTCAAATGAGTTCACGCAGTATAAAACTCTTTAAGTAAAGTAGCTACATTTTGTACTCATATACTATGAAGTATAAATATATTATTGGCCATCATTACTCCTAAAGGTATAGCTGAGTCGAACTGTAACTGATGTGAACTTGAAAATGTCAAGAATTAGCTCATTTAAGATATTTACTGCCAAACATTTTAGAAATTACTCTGTGTTTTACTAAATCTTAGTGCTAAATCCTCTTATATAACCTAAAGAACAGATCTCTTTTTGTTTTTAAAATGTACTCAGTGTTGTCTGCTTGGCTCCCAGCTGCTGCTATCTGCCTGCTGTGGTCGGTAACTGTAAATGTGGGGGGCCATTTTGAAACCAAAAGAGATTAAAGACAAGAAGAGGAAGTCCAACAACTTGAAGATGCTATCATCAATCCACAGCTGGCCTGGAAACAGGAAGCAAGCGAGAGATGGCATACATAACATATAGCCACCATGGCAGAAAGACAAACAAAAATTAAAGGCTGTGGAAATGGTAGAGATTATTTCTGAGCAGCTACTGCACAGGGCTGGTCACCTGTGCCTGACAAGCATGTAGGCAGAACGTAGGCTCTTCTTTGCGCAGACAAGGCACAATTTTTCTTACTGTGCAAGTGCTTTTCTACGTGGTTTAGAACAGGAGCAGGGCACGATGCGGAATGGAGACCTGCAAAGGGAAACTGATGATCAGACTTAGTTCCCATGTATATCAGAGCTTTGCGTTGACCACAGTGGAAGGGAGTTCAGGTCCCAAACGGTTTCACCGCCAGTTTAACTATAGCAGATGAAACGCAAAACAAGACATAGCTTCTCACATGGAGCCTGGAGAGAAACACAATGTTATCATCACCTCTGGAGCCTATATGCAACAGAAAAGCTGCCATTATGAGAAAGGCCATTTCAGGCCAAACATGAAAGAGCCAGATGTGGGATCGTGCAAGCAGTCCCCAAAAACTGGCCCAGAAAGGCAGCTAAGCTGGATATGCTGTGCCACAGCAGCCACAATTTAAGCAGAGATGCTTTGCTCCCTCCAAGCATGCAGCTCAAGATGAGGGCTCTGCTCAGGATTCACAGGACCACATCTGCCAGAGAGCTGCTACAGCTCAGGGCTGCAGACGCAGCACACTTTGCCTCCAGCCTCCCCAGCACCTTGAACGCAACACCATGGTACCACTACCAGCACGCCAGGCCACCCCTGCTACAGCTGCATGGAGAAAACAGAGCTTGGAGCAGATACCACAAGGAATCCACCATATTTTTCAGCTCCGTGTGGCCCTCGAAGGCCAATGTAAATCAGACGAGCTCTCAAGCCTGGCAGGACCAGGGCATTCAGCCTAGCATCAGGTGCAAGGGAAAGGAAAGCATTACGTCCTGACCTGCAGCCGGTGGAGTCGGGCCAGCTCCAAGGATCTGACCGACAACTTAATAAACACTTTGCAGTGCAGTCTGAATCTTTTTCTGTGTTTTGTTAATGCAATGAAGTAAATTGTACCTGTACTACATTTGCATGTGTGGCTTGCATCAAGTTGGATTAAGGAACAGAAAGCTTCTTAAACACAGAAGTGCCCATTGTAAGAGTGCTGTCATTACTGACGCTGCATTCCTTTAGAGCAGAGTTCAGGCACAGCTTACAGAGCGTCACTGCAGAGAAATCAAAGTGGGCACATTCAGCCTAAGTGCTAATACTCAATATCTCCACCAGTGAAGTAATGACAATAATCCCTTAATTACTGGCACTGGGAGAGTTTGAGGAAAACCTGCCTGGCAAACAAGCTCACCTTATAAAAACAAAAGTTCACAGGCCTGAGAAAAGCTGAAAATATTCATGTGGGGAAATTGAGAATGGGGAAAATCAACAAGAGAAAAAGGTAACCAAAGGGGGGCATATGTGAGAAGAAAAACTAGGATCTGCGTTTTAAAGATGACTTCCTTGTCTTCATTGCTTGCTTCCCTGACACTTTCTGTCAGAGGCACAGCATCCATGTCCCAGACTTCGCTGAAGCCCCTCAGTGCCCGGGCTTATCCTTCATCCTTGGCATCGCACCTAGTAGGAGCGCAAGGGCACGGCACAGTGGAGGGGGGCTGCCCTACACCTGCACCAGCTGAATCACAGCCACTTGCGGTAACCGCTCGCTCCTGCTGCTTTCTGCATAGCCAACTCGCAGCCTGCGCCAGGCTCTGTGCCATCCAGGCATGAGGTGCTAACAGGGAACCCAGGGCTAGATAAAAGCTGAAAGGAAATAAGCAGCACAGATGTAATGAGTTTCAGAGGGCTGGCCGGTGCTTGAAGGGGCTGCCCCGAGCGCAGGGCCGTGCGTGGCTGCACTGCCTCCAAAGCAGAGCGGAGAGCGGGAGAGCACTGACAGTGAGTCACCGCTCGCTTCCTGCTCTCTCCTGCTGCGATGGAGCAACTTGCGCTGGCTGTGCCAGCTCCCCTCAGCGGGGCCGTCAGCGGCTCAGCCCCACGCCCAGGCGCAGGGAGCCGCGTGGCCCCGGGTGCCACTCCGGCATGGTGCGGGGTGTGAGACTCCTGTCACCCCTGGCTGGCATGGGGAAGTCAGGGTGTCCCGTATGTCACGTACGGCGAGCAGTGACGCTGGCTGAGGAAGCACGTGAGTCACAGCCCAGGCAAACTCTCAGCACTTGGCTTGGCCAGAGGAGAGGAAGGGTCCCCAGTCTGGCCCCAAGACATGAGTCTGTTTGGAAAGATTTAAAAATTGGGATTCTCTAACAACTTGGTGTCTCACGACCCTAGGGTGCTTTGCTTGAGTTGAAGTTTCCCTCTTTGATGTGTAAAATAGATGGCCACACAACCTCTACTCCAAGAGGGCTCAGGCCCCTGTGCGCTCCGTGGCGCGGGGGAACACACTATGCCAACTGCCTGGCGAGCGAGCACAGGGCGCAGGCTCCGTGAATAGTGCATTCGGGACACTGTTTACTAATAACAGATCATAAATGTAGCAGAGCACACACTGTACTCAAACTACAAACCACTGCAAAATTACTAGTGCAAATTTGCTAAAATAGAATAAAATACATCCAGGAAAGCACTGAACAAACTCTGCTACACTAATCTTTCTTTGACAGGATGGTGGCTTATTATTTTCACAGTCTTTGGCTCTCTTCAGTTGCGTGCATTGTTCCTTTATCCTGGTTCATATCAACTCATTCAAAAATCCAGAGGCGGTTTTGCCTTTGTTTTAATTGCCAGGGGCATGGGCAAGACCATGTCAGGGTGCACGCATGTGTTTAATGGATTAGTTGAAAATTATATCACATTAATTAGGAAACCTATGCAACAGCACATGGGGATCTGGGAAAGCTTTAGGGCAATGCAAGTTCTATGTAGCAAAAACTAGGTATACCCCACCTAGGTACAAACCACCAGTTCAGATTTCCCACATCAAATGGGCTGGCTATATTACCTGGGGACTTAATTTCTCAGAGAGGACGTACTGGGAAAGAGAGAAATGAACACAAACCTGGTGGAAATGTCCAGTATTAATTACACCAAAAACTGAGTCTGGTGTCCTTTGTGACATACACTCTGAGAGCAGAGTTGCGTGCAATATTTTGCTGCAAATTGCCTTGTTCTGTGATTGTAAAAATGCAAATAAACATTTTAAGAATTGTTCTCATCCTCACTCTTCCAAGTGCAAATATCACGCCCAGTTTATTAGCCCTACTGACTTCAGCAGAGATACCCCCAGAATAAATTTGGCCTGCTGACCTTTGTGTCTGTTTAAATTTGGAGTAAATGTTATTAGTTGTGAAGACGACGGACTGAGCCAGACAGGGCAGGCACGTGCTGTGCAAGCTTCCCCACAAAAGTTCTGCTGATACAACACAATCCTGACCTGCAAAACCTCTGCTGCTCTTACAGTCTGGCTTTCTTAAAGAGAAACTGTCACTAATGTGACACTAGATTCAATTGTTCTACGACAATGAGCACATCTCTCCTAGGAATTAGACTAAACATACTTCATGGGCGATCCAAAGCAGCCTTTAATTCTGCTGTGGGTCTAGAAGAGAATAAAAACTAATTAAATCTGCAGGGGAAAAAGTCCCCCCATCATTCCCACCACAAGCCTGATGTTCAGGCTTCATAGAAGACCTCTCCAAATCTAGGCAAATCCACCAAAAACTGAGCAAGTGGAAAATCGACTAATAGTTTTCTGGAATACTCCAATAAGTTGGTCACCGACTCTCAAAGATAAGACAAAAGTGAAATATTTTAATTCAGGTTCATTAAAAGTGTGTCAGTCATGAAGAATGTGTGCATCCCACAGTCCAGAGAGACGTCAATAAAATTGCTGGAATAGATCCTGCCACTTTGGGGGCTCTTGCTGTATTCCTGGTCTTCAACTTGCCCTGAAGCTCAATAATGAACTGATTCCGTACAATAGGTGGACTAGAGAATTGCATATATGTGCTTTGCTTAATGTCCTTACCATGTGGTGGTTGATCATGCAATAACAATGAATCCATTATAATTAAAACTGGGAATTATTAATTGACTCCATTTACAAATGCTGTAGTCTTCCATAGGAGCTGCAGGAATCTGTTGTCTTTAATGAACTTGCTCTAGAAGTCTTGGGGACTGTCTGAAGTCATGCAAGGCAGAGATTTACCTGTGGGAGGTAGTTTCCAGCATTGCTTGCAATGCACCAGTGTTCCTAGTGAAGATTAGATGATTAATTTTGTGTATAAATAAAGGCTCAAATGGACATTGTAATTGTTAGGTTTGTTTGGCTTCTTAATGTCAAAAATTAAGGACATAACTTGTTTACTGTCTAACTATAGATCGGTTTGTGTGGAGACGTTTATAATGAAATTCAGCAGCAAGGGAGCAATATAAAAACCAAGGAACTGGAACCGATCTCAAGAATAGAAGTTCAGCATTGTCCTAATAATTATGCTGGCAGCTGTATTTGCATGAAACCATGCTTTTTCTGTAGTACTCAATTAAGGTTATTCAGCTGCCTTGATGTGTTTAGAAACAAAACCACTGGCATCCAAATAAGGCTAATAACAAAAATGCAATATGATGTTTCCCATTTCCAGCATAGGGTAAGAGAACAGATGTTCCTTATGTTGCCATGTTTCACCAGCACAGGGGGGAGCTGAGAAAGTTTGCAGTTCATAGAGACAGTGCCATTAAACTAATGTAGTACAGAATGTGCACACTGGAAGCATGCAGCTCTGAAAAATCTCTTTGGGCACAGAGGAAAGGATGGGGAGAACTAAAATTGACCTTTCAGGTTAAAAAAGAAAAAAAACAACAACAACAAATTCCTTTGGCCTCTCTTCCCATATCGCACAGAGCAATCGGGTATAAGATTTGCCTGGTGATGGCATTCCAGGTTCCCTTTTTGTCTGGATATCCAGCCTGTGCGACGGACATTCAAGATCCAAAAGGAAACGGCTGCTTTGCCCAGTTGCGCTTGGCTCATGCGTAGGAGTAATACGCACACTGCTGTACAGGCAAGCTCAGATCCTGCAGCTACGAAAGCAATGCAACTAAAGATGACAGTCAGCGGTGTCAAATAGCCACCTCAGGCCATAAAACCGTCTCTTGACCTCTCACCGACAACACAGCTGCTGGTCCATGCCAGGACATGGCACGATAAAAGTGGATCGACACAAGGTGGCAGTGCTCTCAGAAAATTGCCACCAGTTCTCCCCTAGGATCTGCTGGCTGGGATGGCTCCAGGTGCTCACCACCTTGCCACAGCCCCACCACAGCAGAGCCAGGGCCTCTCGCACCACAACGCGGCCCCTGGGTGCCTATATGCCCCCACAAAGGCCAGCCTTGTCCAGGACTGCAAAGCTGCTGACTTTGTTGCAAGGAAACAATAAACCGTTGCTGGGATGTGGATGTTCCCTGGGCAGTTCAGCTGGGCTGAGGGCTCAGTGACTCTGTGAAGGACGAGGAAGAAAGCTTTGATTTTCAAAACTTTATTCCTCTGCAGAGACCTCCTGGTGGTAGATATCTGCAAAATGTCCCTCACAAAAAGAGAAACAAACAACAGCTCCAGTGTGAATTCAAACCTTGTATGCGAGGGCCCTATGCTGGGCCTGCTGAACCGCCCCTGTGCTGGTAGGCTTTCAAGGAGCCTCGTAGGCTGGAGGGGGATTCAGCTCCCCACAGTGCCTCCAGTTCAGGGGGAGGCGAAGCAAGGTGAGGTGACTACACCCAAAGCCCGAGCGTCACTGAGCACCTCGTAGAGCCATGCACTGCCCCTGCGTTGCCCCACCATGTCCACGGGGTTGGAGAGCCAGATGGGCTCCTGTCCTCAGCAGAGAGCAGGACACCTGCTGGGCACAAAGAAGTCTCCACTCTTCAGGCCAGGGCCTCATCCAGGCACAGGGAGCAGGATGGAGCTGGACAGTGGAGGCATGGAAAGGGCAGAGCCAGCAAAGCCCACGGCTCCACAGACTCCTGTGCTGGGCCTGCATTCACTCCAGGATGGAGCCTTCTCCTCTTCAGAAGCTCACCAGCATCAGGAGATGAAATGCTCCCTAGGGAGCACTTTAATCCTTTAAGAGCTGTAGCCCACCCCTGCTCTGGGCAGCCCACCCTGAATGCCAGCTCAGCACAGGGAGCTTATAGCCACCATAATTCACAGAGCGAGCTGAGCAAACCTGTGAGCAAGCTCATTCACCAGGCACGTCTCCACAGCCCTACTCACATCTTTATAACGTCCTGGGGACCTAAATCCAAGAGCAAGATATGGTATAAAATGTGTTAGCACATTCTGAGGGTGAGGACGACAGCAAACAACAGACCTGATCCACTGCCTTCAACATCTCTGTCTGCACTAGGTTAATAGTTCAGACATCCCCGCCGGGGCAGACTGGGAGCTGGGGTGGGAAGACTGCTGGAAGACACAGAATATCAACCAAAGGGTAGATCTCAGCTGAGGCAGATGAGATCAGGGCCACCAGCAGTGAAGGAGACACACAGAAACCAAAGGACGCCAAAGTAAAGCATCAAAAGGATCCAATACTGATTTTATGTCCTGTGGAAATCCTCAGGAAGGCCGCACGCGCTTACACTGCCGGCGCACACAAGTCATCCTCAGGCCGCTCCTGAGCCAGCACCGCCACCTCCAAGAGGTGCTGAGCACCTCATGAACAACAGCAGCTCTTCAGCACTTTGCAGAATAAGACCCCTTGACAGATCTGGAGTATTTTCACTGACCTCCCTCCAAATATCTTTTGCCTTGGCTCACTATGCCAAAGTAAATAAATAAATAGACTAACAAGCAGAAATGCCTTTACCGGACATTATTCTGGCTGATCGGTTGTGAAACTTTACTCAAAACCCCAAAACCACAAAAACTGCCAGTTTTCCAAGCCCTGTGTTTTTCATAGCTCTCATAGCATTCTGAATAGTTTGCATTATTTCAAACATAGAATAAATATACATTTAAACTGGCTGGATTATTGACACAGTAGAAAAAAAAAGGCACTTAACTCTTTGTTCTGTTTCTTTTTCTCATGAAGTGAAATAAGAATTAACACCACTGAAATATACCGTGGATTTTACATTTACAGATGTAAATGCTGACAGTAGCTAGAATGCCTGGAAATGCAATGGTTTAAAATTCATTTAATAGGCATACTTTAAATTAAAAAAGATCAAAAATCACCTCTAATGCCCCTGTGTCCTTTACTCAGAGAAAGCCTGTCGTAATGATCCTAGGCCACTGCACAGCTTTTTCATTGTTTCATACACCATGTTCTCTAATGTTAGCACACACACCATACTACATTTTTCAGCTGAGCTCGGTAAAACACTATGGGGTGTGATTACTCCCATTTTATAAATGGAGCTATGGAAAAACTAAGTGACTTGGCCAGTATCATGAATAGGTCAGTGGCAATGACAAGGAGTCTAGACCATCAGCTCCCTTTTCTTGGAGTGTTTGTGACTGTTATTTAGTGGCCACGAACTTGCTTGCAAGAGCCAAGAGGCCAGAGGTCTGCAGTAATGCCCAGACGGGTGCACAGCTTGGTTCAAGCACGAAGTGCCAATACCCATGCCATGCCCTGGTGCAGCTGCTTCTCCAAGCCCCTCCAGGCTGCACGCACGGCCCCTGCCCAGGTCACACACAGCCACAATGCCCTATGTGGACAACAGGTAGATCTGAGCTCCCAGTCCACCATTGGAAAATTGGATACACATAGAAGTTTCTCCATTATCCCTTCAGAAATGCCACTGTATTTTACAGTTATGTTGGACAACTCCATTAATTCAACACACTGCTGAGCAATCACAGAAGGCTACTTGAGGACAGGAGGACAGACATCTGGGAAGGAAAACCAGTCTGTTATATTTGGAGATCCTACTCTAACAAGTAACCTTATACAGTTATTCAAATATAAAAGTCTCGGTAGCTAAAGTGTCATATGTGATTACATCTCGGCAACAAATTATGTTAATACTGTCACTTCAAGAACACAAATTAATTAAAAAGCTACAAAATGTAGGCATGGAAATCATGCTGTGTAGAACCTGTATAGACACTTTCCCTTTTCATACAATGGCTGGATTAATAACTCAAGTTGCAAGAAAATGAGAACCCTTGTCAAGCGAGGTATTAGAGAACACCAAGCGTTCTCATGTCTTCACTGAATAACTCGCTCTCGATATGTTTTATGTGCACACGTACATTGTGAGGAGATGTTCATAAGCGAACACTAACAGTTTCATGTCCACACTTCTTACACTAATTATAACTTTGAGATTATTAAAATTAAAGAATTTTGATGAAAAAAGGATCAGTTTACTTGTCAGCACTTGTTCTCTTCCTTAACATTTTTGCTGTCTTGTGGCTATAGGCAATGGCAATCGATTGCTTCTGTCAGCTTCACATTTGTTTCTGGCCTGTTTCATTGATGCTCCACTTGCCTAAACAGTTTTCTGAAGACATTGGAAGTCAACGGGACTTGGGCATTTGCTTAAAATTAAGAATTTGCTTTAGTGCTGTCTGGGTAGGGAAGTTTTTGAGTGTTTTCCTGAAATTGCGTCTTTGTGAGAGTTTCACTTCTAGTGAAAAAATGCTTTCTTTAAAGCAACACTAATTGAATGGTAGAAAGAAAGTAAATGTAAACATTTTTAGTTAAGTTTCAGTTGTTGGGTTTTTCAATAAATAAGAAAATCCCTTTCAACGCCAGTCATATTTTGAGCCTAGAACTGCCCATGAGTCCTCACAAAAACACCCAATCTTTATATGGGACAAGAAGAGTAGCTGCAGCGGTCCTTCAGACACTGCCCCGGCCCAGCGAGCACTTCTGTCAGGAATATCCCCGAGGTCTCAAGGAGACTTACCTAAGGGAACAGCATTCTGCACAGGTGCCTCTTTCGGCAGGAAAGGGCCTGAAATAGTATTCTAAATCAAGAGAAACTGCAATAGACGGAGGAGCCAGGGCTGCTTTTCACTGAAGAGCCAAATGCCTTCAGGACTGCTGGGGTTTAAAACAGAGCATGCAAGCAAGAGTCTTTATTTATTTCTTTGTTCCTCTGAGCTGAGAGAGGGATGCCATTTTTCTTTTTACACTTCTGTAAAACAGTCACCTATTAAAGTTATGGTTGTGCTCGTTCCTGGAATTTGTAATGGACGGTAATTGTGCCTGTAATAGTACATTGCTCTCAGCTAGGCTTTAGCTTTGCTGTGATGCATTCCCTACTGTCACCCAAATCCTGGGATAATATTGAGGCTGAGCTGCTTTTATCATAGACAATAATAACTGAATGCACAGTATTGCAGGGAGACAAAGTAGAAAACTTCCCGTTGGAACATCAAACTATAATGCATATGGGTTAATAAAAAAACAAACTGCTTGGTGATTAATTTGAGTATTAATTAAGCCCTGTATTAATATACATCTATATAGTGGAGAATGAAAAAGAATGACAGATATTCTTTTTTGCTGGAAATTAACGCTAGGTTCCTCTCTAACTTCACTGAGAAATTATAGCAGCTCCACAGCTCTGGAAAACATCACATGCCTTGAAAGAGATCTGCACTGCATTAGTAAGTGTCATGATGCTTTAAGTAAATCAATTGTTCCAGAACTGTCCCTGATTAACAGTCTGGTAGCCCAGTATTCAACAAATATGTGGAAGGCCTACAGAGGCATTGTTCATAAATATGTTTCAGTGCTTAGGTCTAGAGATGCGATTATTCATTTCTGTATCTTTACAGCAAGTTTACTGACTCTAATCTCCGTTTTAGCTGCACAGTTTTGGACCCAGAATTTAGGATGGACACAAAATGGAAGTGTGGCTAAGGCTAGGCTGCAAACTGGAGCCCTCATTAATTTACATCTTTCCTGATGTGAGCCATTGGTATTTAATGGGGCTTTTCCACTCAGTGGAATGAGAGTGTGGGTGAGCTAGAAGTTGACTGTATATTTTTTTTAAGCATTGACCCCTTAATCAACAGCTGGGTGCAAACATCAACACAAGATATTGCAGCCTACAAACAGTAGGAAGCATTAATTCCTGGGTGCTAAAAACATGCAAGCAGAACGGCCTGGTCTAAAGATGAAATGCTGCCTACCTCAACTGGATACTTACTTCATCCCCTAGCAAACATCCTCCTTGAAAAAAATAACTAAAAATAAGATTCGCCACTGTTCTCTACCTGTGTTGGTCTTAGCAATTGCCAGGGAAATTCATATTACCCTCCACCCCACCTAGAGCTCACATCATTCTTTATATCGTCACTGTCATATATCAGTGCTTTCCTTTCCCTAGACCATTTTAAGAATGAATGTGCCATACCTAATTCTCATCTAAGCCTATGAAAGTAGGATATAATAGAAACAAAGGTGAAATGCCTTTGAAATAATGATGGACTGTGCATATGGCACACTAATGTGCACTTCACCAGCGAGTGCTTTGTGGATCCTCTGTGGCTCTCTGAGGCAAACCTTGCTCCTAGTCCACTGCCAGTCTTTGCAGCAGGAAGACCTCTTCTGCCAAGCCATGGTCCCTCTCACCCCAAGCCCCTGTTCTTCTGTATTTTATGGCAATTTTGGTTCTGAATCCTGTCCCCCGTCATTTTTCGCCCCATAGGCAAAAATAGGAAGGACCCTGGTATGGGTCTGCTGCTGTTACTCAGTGGCTATGTCAGAGCTTCCTATCATGGCGTGTCTCAACAGCAGAAAATACACATTGCAACAGCAAGGAGCTGTGGCTTTCGGCCAATGAACTGTTACGATTACGCTACCGCGCTGAGCTGCTTTTGCGTCCCTTTGTGAGGAAACCTTTCAGAGGCCCTAAACCATGTTTCATAACATTTTCTGGTTTAACATGTCAGGCTCATCTTACTCACTTGCATCTTTCCCTGCACAAGTTCCCCTTGGGAGCCCCTGAGAGATGCTAATGTGCACAGCAGAAAAATGGGCTCTTCATTAACACCAACTGCTCATCCAGTGTGTGTTAAGGGGACGGTTTTCATGGTATTTATGGGAGTTGGATGCCAAATTTCCTTTCAACAGGGAATCTGTTCAAAGCCCACGTGAGAGTGCCTGCCTGGCCTCCTAGGTTTCTTTATAGGGACTGTACAGTCAGTGCATACAAACCAGCTCAGGTCACATAAACAGCAGGCTCCTTTGGAAAGCTAGTGACAGAGTATTGAGGTCCTGGCCTTTGGCTTCCTGGCAACCCTAAAAATAAGGTAATCTTTTTACAGTAATAAATTAATTTTAAAAGTGGGAGGGAGCAACTGTTTATAACCAATTGAATCATAACAGAATTAACTTCAAATGCATTGATACTCTATAAGCAAAACGCTTATCCAGTAGTAACATGCTTAACTTCTAAGGTGGAAATAGCTAAAAGAGGAAATCAGCATGAGTAAAGTCGGAAGAAATTGAACAGCCATATTTCACAGAGGCCAGAATGTTTATTTACCATCTGAGTATATTAAAAACCTCTCATCTTCTTCATTCACTCTTGCTATCATCAGTGAGGAATCTGGTAAACAGATCTAAAACATGTCATGTTATTGATAGCATGTTACTACAGCATGCTACCGATGTGATAGGGACACATGTCTTGTCTTATTACTGAAAAAGCTGGAGACGAATGTGGCCTTCACTTTTGCCCAAGCTCAGCAGTGCTCGGCCCTACCAGCTGCAAGGAGTCCTGGGGCCGAGGTGAGCCCCCCATCGACCAGGTATTGAGCAGGTATTCAAGTCTTCATCTGCAGCGCACTCTGTAGCCTATAATCATAGTAATCCTGTAAGGCAGTATTCTGTGGCTGCCAGAGACCAATTAAAAACTGGAAATATTACTTTTTTTTTCCTCCCCAAATCAAGCCAGAGGCGAAATGTGTTTCTGTGCCAGATACTTTCAGCTCTCTGTGGATTAGCTTCCCAGACAGGGGTAACCAGATGCTTTAAACATGTTTCTAAACTGGCATTAAAGGTGCGGCCTCCAGTTTTCAGGTTTTCAGCCTGCCAAGTATCTTCAGCATTTTAGAAGCTGAAGCATCATTGACCACTGTGGAGCAGCAAGGGAAAAGCCTGTCAAGTGTCCTTCAAGTTTTAAGCCTAGTTTTCACTTTGGTCACCTGTAGCTCTGGCTAGCACAGCCTGACAGGCTAACACAGCTCCAGGGAAAGAACTGGACCATGCTTGTGAGTGCTCCGCTACAGAGCTGGCGAAAATAGCCCTTGAGCCAAAGCGATCCTGAGTCCTAAAAAAATACAAATCCAACACTGCAATTCAGAGAGCATTCACCTTCAAAAAAAGGTGCCGTGCTGCTCTCTGAAATACATTTTGCTACAAAACAGCAGGGAAATTCAGTGCCCTGAAATGAAACAGGTTGATCTGGAAATGCTTCCTTTCTATATCACACCACAACAATAAAATGTTAGAAATACTTAAGAGCCATCGAGGCATATACATTACTTATACACAGGGATGTCCTCAGCAACATCGGGAGTTTCCTGCCACGCCTGGGACAAAAGAGAATGGCGTCTCACAGCAGGAAGTAGCAGGAGAAGAGATCTCCTGCAACGTGTGGGCCCATGGTATGGGTGGGAAGTGGGGGTGCATCGGGCAGTGGGGCAGCTGGGCTGCAGTAACGGTCTGATGCTGCTTCAAGCCACAGTTGCTGAGCACAAACCATGCAGCAGCGTGCTGTGCTTTGCCTTTCCCACGGCAAAGAGCTTCCTGCAGACACCTCTGGCCTATCGGGCTAGCAACCGGGGCACTCTCAGGCCACTGGGAATTTGCCACTCAGTTCATTAGGACCTGGCAAGAGTTCATCCTAAGGCTTTAGCCTCTAGTTGCTTATTTGTTATTTGTTACTGTTTTTGTTATGGTAGTCTCAAATGGCCCAAACATACAAAGGTACCACAGGGTTCGGCCTTGATGAAAAGCAGATGAGGAGCCAGACCCTGCCTCCAGCAATGAAATGCAGAAAGCTGATGGAGCAATGCAACAAGGCTTTTGTGTGGTTTCCCTCTCTCTACCCCTGTCTCTTGCTTCGTAGGGGATGTAGGAGACAGGGAAAGAGCCCTAGTACTACTTTGCACTATGAGTATTAAGAAGACCTGTTTTCAAGGGAGCAGAAACCACAAGGCAGTGCCTGCCTCCTTTGGCGCTATCCAGGTGTTAATAGCCAGCCCTGTTCCCACTCACCAGTGCCCTGTATTACTAAAGGCCCTGCGACATCACTGGGATTGCTACTCAAGTGCAGATCAAATGAGAGGTATAAGGTTCTGGCTCTAATTACCATGTAGCCACAATTGTCTTAGATACCACTGTTTGTGCCACATTTTAAAATTCATGCTTCAGCCATTTTGGGGGTGAGATTTTTTGCCAGAGTGCCATCCGTCACAAAGTAGTTCGGTTTATGCTGGGGAATGTGCAAAACATTTCTCTCCCCCCCACACAAGTGGCTGCAGGAATCTTGCTCACACATAGCACAGAGGGAGGGCTGTGCCCCCCTGAACAACAGAAGTCAAACTCAAAAAGTTTCAGCAATGGAAGTGCACAGTTCAGGAAATCAGGAGCCTGCTAAAAGTAAGGATTGCAATGGAAAATGTTTTGTAACCCTCACTCTTGCTGTTTCTAGAGAGATAAGCAGAGCAGAGTCAACTAGCTGAAACATCTGGACTAATCCTTCTGCAAAACGTCCCAAACAATTTTTACTAAGCACACAGCCAGTGCCCTCAACAGCCTAGCGCTTCATAAAAGCAGTGTGGGGCTACTGACTCAAGCCACCTAACAGAACTAGTAACACTACTTCCTTCAGCATTTACAGCATACCAAGAGGTTTCCCATTCAAATTCAGACCAGAGCCAGCCCCATTTAGCTGGTTAATTCTGGTGAGATTAAATCAGACGAGATCTGACCTAATGTTGATTTTCGTAACATATTAAAGCCTCTTTTTTTGGACAGAGGCAGAGACTGTCCTAAGCAATACATTTTTTAAACTTCCACTGTCAATAACATAAATACAGAAGTGACAAATACATTTGTAATTGCACAGCTAGTTTGTGGTATTGGCATAGCAGAAAATGTTTCAAGCCTATAATATTGTCAGTAAGAATTATTTTAGGTAACACTTGGGATCAGTTACTTCCTCTAAAATTGGAAATTGCTGAAATTACTCCAATTACCGGAGCTCTCTGGGAACAATACGTATGTATACCACTTGCGCTCTGTGCTGTTTGGGAATATTTTAACTAATAGCAATTATGGAATATCCATAACTGGCTATCACTATTTCAGAGAGAGCTTTTAATCTAAATTTGATTAAAAGACCATTTTTTGTTTCCCACGTTTAGAGAATAAAGCAGATGTGGATCTGAATGTTGTTATGTTTGCTAACAGATGCAGGACACATGACAGTGTGGTATTAATAAAGGCTTGGGCCAGGATTTTCAACAAGAGGAGCGTAACTTTAAGATTCCACCATCCATATTTAGTGTTGGAAAAGAACAACCTTTTCTCACAGAGCTCCAGCAGCTCCTATTGAAATCAGCGGGTGTCAAGCTTTTCGAAGCTGAACGACTAATTGAAGAATCCCAAGGGTGGGTTAAGAGCCAAATTTTCATCTCCTCATGTTTGGAAAAGTGGGGAAAAGATTCTCTGTGTAGCAAAACTCCCATTCACTTCAACGGAGTCAGGATCTTTCTCCAGTCTGAAGCTGTGTTTGAAATAACCAGGTTAACCTGAGCGTCACAACCAGAAGTGAATTACACAGGTCAGTCCAGCACAAGACAAGCAGGAGGCTATCCCAGAGACTCCAGGAATTTTATAGAATAACAGCTGCTATTTTAGAAGTTTTTTGCATGGTTCTAACAGGCTAGTTTGTATACCTGTTGCTTTTGAATTCCTGTATTCTGAGCATTCTCATACACATTGAAGCAAATTACAATTTTTATCTATGTGAAGGTATGCTCGGAATCAACACTGATATAATGGGAATACAATAGAATGGGAGAATGCAGTACATTGCAGACATGCTTCTAATAGCCGGTCGGCTCCAAAGACTGTGTTGTATCAGGGGCACTTTCAGGGACCAGGATGTAGTTTCTGTGGTCTCAGAAAGTAATCCATTTTCACTTGTTACTATTACTAAATGTCCCCCAAAATGCCTTCCCAGAAAGTACTTCTGCAGCTATCACAGGCATCAAGAGGGGCTTCTTGCCAACAGAGGAGCAGGGGGAGGGAGGCGCAACACCAGAGCTGGACTCTGCCCTCTGCAAAGTCCCTCCTCTCCCTGTCCCCTGAGAGACTGCAGGTCTCCTCGCAGAGCTGCCTTTTGCAGCCAAGAGCGTGCTGCGATCAGGACACATTTTATACATGTTCTGTCCTTACAGATGTGAAACGCTGTAAGACTGGGGCAGATTCACTCGCTGCCTATGTCATCAAAACCAGAGTTACACCCAGTCAGGCCAGCAGCAAGCCCTTTGGCTCCAGCTGGGGTGAATCATGCCAGCGTGGAACCTGATTCTTTAGGGGAGATAACATTGTAGCTCAAATTTTTAATAAACAAGGCTGGGCTTGAGCTTCCTCTGGGTAAAACCACACAGGGCCTCTTTCAGTTTCAGGAGGTGAGAATCAAAACGATACTCTGCCTCCAAACAAAAGCTCGCTTTTATCATTTTCCAGGATTTTCCTAATGCCAATGTTGTGGTTCTCATTTTTCCACAAAAACATTGCTAATAACGGAGCCATCTCTTGAAAAGTTCCAGGATTTACAGCAACTGGCAGCATGTTCAATACATAATTGTTTTTTGGAACAATCATAATCTTATTGGTCGCCAGTCTCTCCCACCAAGATAAATTTAAAGGAAATCAATCTGCTGACACTTCCCTGATAATTTTGGCTATTCTAACCTTTAGGTTTAGCAGTTGAACTGAGCATATACATTAAGGATGTGAAACCCTAAGGCTTCCACTTAAGACTTAAATAGTTAATTGCTAGCAGTGAACAAAGACCATTCACTAGCATAAGCTCTGACTTTGTCCAATTAGCATTCAGTTAAGATACTGAGGCAACTTTGTCAACAAGTTCAAGCAAAGATTTCATGGAATTATCTGGACGGGTAACAAACATCAGAACGTCATCAGCTCAGAGGGTAATTTTATACTGCTTCTAACAAGAAATATGTTGTATCCCTTGAACTTCTTCCCTGGGTCCTGTGGTGATAGCATGAGCTTTCCAATCATAAATTATCTGCACTTTGGGACTGGTCAAGGTTTTGAGTTATCTGGCTAAGTTTACAAAGTATTCCTGCTTAGGGTTAGCTGGATTCATTTCTTTTAATGAAAATTCAACCGGTCTGGCTGAATATCAAATGCTGAGTAACTATTTCTATTCTTGAAATTCTAATCTTTGGGAAAAAAAAAACTTGTAATCAAAAATCCTGTTTACCCAACAATTTTAGATTACTAATGATACTGTCAGCAATTGCTAATGGTGACAAACTATTATTTTGGCAGAGTAGTTATACTCATCCAAATGCAGATCTAAGCACCACAACCACTTGCCTGCTTTCAAAATGTGGCACACTGAATGCATACATGAACACATGAATCAAAAACATAAATAAAAAGGCTAGAAGAACTCTTGAACGGGTTTGTTCTCAAAAACGAGTCATGCCCAAAGCTCATACCTTTTCGTGCCATGCAATATGTGCTCAGCACACCACGGACGCTCGTGTGCTGCCCTGGCGTTTTGCCACCCCTGTGGTCAGGTGAGTAAGTAGGTGTGGGGCCTACGCAGCTAACCTGGGAAGTCAGATCTTGGGCAAGTCAAGTCTGGTAGGGGCATATTCTACAGATCATTCAGGAGAGTTACAGGTGAGTCAAAATGAGGGTTAACCTCTTCCAAATGTTTAAATCCACTGCCCTTGAACAGCTACGTTCAACCCGGTCCACAGAGATTTCATGGAACACTTTCCTGCGGTTACTGCTTAGTGATATCTGGTCACTTTGCAACCTCTTTTCAGCTGTGCAATTATACAATGAATACATAACATCTGTTTTCTGTTATGTTTGTAACATGCCTCATCAGTGTTTAAACGAGAGGATATGCTGGTGAGCAGCTCTGGAAGGACCGTTCCGGCAGCAGCGGCAAGCACTGCCTTTCCACTGATAGCTCTGGCAGTATGCAAAGTATTCTAGCTGGAGCAATTGCGGTCATAATGGTATGCAGTTGGCATTTTTGGGGTTTGAATTTATTGATAAAATTCACTAAAGAGGAGATTATACAAGAGTGCCCCCTCCTTACACTGGAATGTTTCACAGGCGGGAAATATCACCTCTTCAGCCAACCTGGATGCCCCTGCGCGGTCAGAGCCACAGGAGATGGCACGTTTAGCAGAACCGACAGCGCTTTGCAAAATGACTGCTGCTCAGTGCCGAGGAGGAGAAAATGGCCTGATTTTGAAGGATCTTCTCTTTTCTAAGCAGAGCTTGGCTCATTTTTTTCCTTGCTAAATTAAAGCTAAGAAGGGGCATTACTGCTCCCCATAGATACTCTGGGGAGATACCACAAGACCTATTGGAACTAAAGGACAACTAAAGAAACACAGGTATAAAATATCCATGAATATATTTGGGCTATAAACTGGTGGAAAGTTTCTGATCATGAGAAGCTGAGTGATAGAACAAGATTCTAGTAAGAAAAGTGGGAAGAAAAAGCTCATCTCAGATGCGGGTAGGAGTAGATGATACAGTTGCTTGCAGAAGCTGTAAACCAGACTTGATAATTTTCTCAGTCCTGTGTCCTACAGGAGATGGAAAACAGGCATTTCTCAGACACAGCCCAGAAGGATGGTCCTAGCACTCTGGCTCCGTAGTTACACCTGCAGCTCTGAATCCCAGATCTAGGCCTTTAGGGTGACAACCTAGAGTCTGAACTGAGCACTTAAGCAGGTTCGGCGTCGTCTAAAGATTAGGACAGCTTATTCAGGTATCTGTCTCTGGAAATATGGAGTTATGTGAGTGGGAGGGATGGCCCCACTCTGTGTATCATCCACCGCTCGCGTTGGCACTGCTAAACTGCCCCCTCCCAGAGCAGCTCAGTCTTCAACCCACTGCTATTGGCGTGTCCTTTAGTCCAGGGTCATGTTACCAGTGGTACTCCTGACAATTATTTCTCTTTTATCAAACTTTAGACAAAATAATCAATTTCCATTTACAGATATTTCTCTTTTTTCCATAAAAACTACATTTTCTACGAAGACAGAAACCGTTCCACAACAATTTAACTGAACAGCAGCTTTCCACTCAACAACTGCAGGCAGGCAATTTCTGAAGAGCTAGTCTTCAATGACAGCAGAAATCCAAGGTGGCTGTTCTACCGTGCTAAAAGAATCACAAACCCATCTTTTCTTTTGTCATGTTTTATCAGATAATTCAACATTAGAACCTAGATTTTGGCCACTTGAAAACTTAATTGAGTTTCCTCAGCAGGAAACATCCTGTCCATTGTATAAATAACATCAGAGCAAACCAAAGCCGAACTAAGCGCCAGTAACTGTTCTTAAGATACAGGTAGATCTTTTACAAAATGTCACACTTCAGGAATGAGTAGTTAAAAACACAGTTTATATTTCAAGACAAAATATAGAGCAGGAATTAATCTCTATCCATATTCTTATCCATTTAAGTGAGTGATGACAGGTACTATATAAACATCAACATGTGTGATAAAGCGAGTTGGTTTTAATTCAGTGATCTGGCTGAGACAGTAATTGCGCTGAAAGGTATTCTGAGAATCAGATGAATGCAGTCACTTGCCTGATAGGATTAAGGCTCGCTTACTATTTGGTGACTACAGTTTGCTCCTGACTGTGTCTGTTATTTAGCGATGAACGTAGGCAGTTGTTTGAGCCATGCCACTCAGTCAAGGTCCAGGTGTCGGCTGCCCTAAGATACCATAAACTACGGGTTGTTATTCAAAGGAGCTTTGTTTCAGTAGATTGCTCTGGTGTAGCAGCTAAATCTCACTTGTGAATGAAAACATTCACAAAGCTCCTCTCATGTCAGGTATTTTTCCTCCTTTATATGTCCCATGCTAATTATAGAATTATCTAAAGGGCATTCTAAGTGATAATGACTGTAAAACACAGTTCAGTGTTGCAATTACATTTCCTCCTTCTGTCCTGTGAGGCTTTAAGATTAACTGATTTCATCCTAACATGCCGGTTTTTTGATAACTTCATAATGTTTCCTAATCTCTGACTAACTTCCAACTGATGAGTTAACTACTGTAAAATAGGTAACACAAAATCATCTCGATGAACTTCTTTTCAGCAAAAGCAGAGAGAGAGAAAGGCATAGAGATAGCATACAGAAATAATCCAATGTTACTGTGATTCTACAGATATTGGACTAAGTTCTGGATCAGTTTTGGTTATAGGAAGACTTTGCATTGTTTTTCATGCTCAAAGCACAGTTCCAGTCTTTAAATGTCTATGCTAAAATTTTGGAATTAAATGCTTTTCATATGAAAACGTTATTACTGAGTAAAATTTTTATATAATAAATATTTAAAAATATAAAGGATCCAACTTTAAATGTAACCCAAAATGCTTTTTTTAAAAAACTAATTTGCATGTCCACATTTCAGATGTCTCAGATTTGGGACATTTGTTTTCAGCATTTTGATATTTTCAGAATGATAATATTGATGTCTAGCCAAAGAGTTGGCACCTGGAGCCAAAGCTGCACACAAGTCAGTTGTGGGGTGCTCTGCACATTCATTTCATTACTAAATTCAGGCTTTCAGACTCTCCCCCACTACAACTGAGCAGGCAGTGTCAGAAAAGGGGCATTTTCTTCTATTTTTCCTACAGGTCTGTCCAGATTTCCGGATGCCTGGGAACCCCAGCCCGTCAGCTACCTTCCTCCCAGCTGCTGCAGGCTGTTGATGGAGGAGCTCCGAGGCAGCTCCCTGTGCTGGGCTGCTCTGCAAATCTGCTGCTTTCCCAAAGAATCAGACTGACTGCCTGTTGTAGACACCCACTCTGGGAATGTGCATTTTGGACCTCTTCTTTCCGTGAATTTTGTCCCAATTCCAGGAGAATTAGACAGCTCCACTGTGCCTGCATTGATTACCCCATTGTTCTGCACAGCGGCAGCGAGTCTGATGCCTCAGGGAAATGTTAGAAATGTTGTGCGAGCCTTGTAAGCCATTCTGAGCATGGAAAGTAAAGCCAGGACCTGTCCCAGATGAACTGAACCTAGTGCAAAGTAGCTGGTGCATGTACATTTATTTTTGTCCTCAGACTACCTGGGCCCCTCCTTTGCTATGCAAGGTGTGGGGCAGGGATGTAGACCTAGTGCAAAGGGATGGGAACTCCTGAGGGTGCAGCTGCAACAGTACATGGGTTCATGGAAAGAGTTCAGGCAACCACGGATGGTAGTGTCCTTTTAAGTGAAAGGGAGGGCAGAAAACATGGGGTCTCAAGCCCTGCACTGGGAAGAAGGATATACTCTCAGCAGGCTAACGCTGGCAGTGCTGAGCATTGCCCTGTGCTGCAGCATCCTCATTAAATCTGAGTCTGTCATCCTGTCCCTGACAAAAGGGGACCCAACACCAGGAGCCTGTTGTGCCTGTGTTTTTGCAGTATTGACTGAACTACCTTTGACAAACATTCACGATTGTCTTTCATGACAGATCAGAGCATGCCCTGACTTGACTTACATTTCCTGTTTAAGATCACACGCTGAGTCAGGGGCCCAAATGGAATACAGGACTCCCGCCTCTGTCCCCTGTGCTATCCCCTTCTCCTTTCCTCATCCCAAGGAAGGAAGTAAGGTTAAGGCTTTCTTCTGGGTTTTTTTGCATGTTATCCAGGATTCTAGTTGGCAGATTATTTTCTCAATCATTTTAGTATTCAGGGGGGTGCCAGTCACCAGACTGCTGATTCCAGGAGGCACGGTTACCTCTCTGCTTTAAGAAAAGGGGAAGAACTGCGTTCCCTCTATAAGGCTTTGTGTAACCATGTGTGCATGTAGACCTTTGTACACAAACTCCTTCACTCCCGACTACAGCATCAGCCCTAAACAAAAGAGAAACCCAGCTCTGTACTGCACTGGGCATGGCTGGTTTCCTTGGTGAAATATATAGAGATATTCAAGTAAGTCCATTTAGACAGCAGTCTGCATTTTCCAGGCTTGAAGAATATTGCTTAGCCCAAACAGGAGCCATAACAGATATAATATATAGGGTGTAATTAAAGACTTTAACTTAATCCAGACACACTTGGGACATGAAACAAGGTTGCAGAGGCAATCTTAATTATAGCATTTCCTATCTGCTCTGGGTTTGACTTTGTAACCTAAATAATTTTCTCTTAGTATAATTTTTATATGTGTTGCAGCACTATATGCACTGCTGGATGACTGTATAACTTTCCTCATTTGCCACAGACTTGCTATAAGTAACTGGCAAGTATTTGTACACTAAATGAACTCCCTCAAGTAGTTTGGATGAGGAATGCGTGTACTCTCAGGCCTGTGAACGCCTTTGGTGTTAGTCAATGAACTAACCTTTGGCCTCGAATGACACAACTTCTGCCAGTGGCTTGCTGGCATTTGTGTCTGTCTGCATTTGCCGGAAGGCCTGAAGTCTGTCTGTCTGTCTGTCATTCCACCCATACTGTGTTTTTATAGGCCTGCCTATCATGTAGTCTCCAAGCACCTTCCAGGAGAATTGAAATACACAGAAATTAAGACAATACAGCACTTGAACATACAAAAGTCTCAAGTTCAACAGTGATTTTGCCTGTCTCAGGACTGCAGGAATGGGCCATATATGTTGATTATTAACAGGGTCTTAATTTCTAGATTGCTCTAAATAGTCATGTTTATTTTCTGAAGCCCAAGATTTAGCTGTTTTGCACAATCAAACACTTAATGACCTCCTGCAAGTAAAGATTTTATCAGCTGTCTACCCTCTGTGTTTGCAAAGTCTTAAGGATACGTTCCAACTTGCAGAATATGTAAAATTGCTTTCTGTCACCTTAAAATAGACAGTGGCTGTGCCAGACAGATGTGAAAAACAGATTATCAGTTGGACATTGTGGGGTTATTACCAATGCATCATTGTTTTTAATTGATTAATCAGATAAGGAGGGTTAAGGGTGGTTTTATAACAAATGGTAATTTTCTTCCTCTCTCATATGGGCATGCTATAGGAAGCAATAGACCACAGAAAATGGCTACCCCCTTTGATTTTGCTGCAGATCTGGCCACAGGAAATGTTGCACATTTGGATCAAGCAGGATAAACAGTAAGGGCTTCCTCTTTTGTGAAATCATCTTTAAGCAGCACCCCTCCCCAGGAAAGCAGGTTTTCCACTTTACATAATGTTGCAGCAGCAGTGGTTTGTTCCTAAGTTTTTTCTGGGTAGGTTATGAACTTTACAGCTCTGACCACAGATCAGTTATTTATCATAACAGGAAAGATGAGACCGAAGATATTTCCTAACCTTCTTCTTTGCAGATCAGAGAGAAGCAAGCCAACAAATATTAACGCTTCATATTCAACTGACAAAATTATACAGAAATATTTGCTCCTCTCTTCTAACCTATTTGGTTGAAATCATCTGTAACTTTAAAACACCTAGGAGCAAATCAGTATACACGGTTTCACTCACATCTCTTCTCCAGTGCAGTATGATCAGTTTCCCAAAAATAGACACACAGACACAAAAAGAATAATTCTGTTTTGAGAAAACCAAAGAAGTTGCTAGAGAAAAATCTCATTTCCAAAAAGGACTCCTCCATTTGATATTTATTACAGATGTTCCTATGTATCCTGCTAGTATGTTAAATACATGAAAAATTTATTTGAAATATTGCTGGGGACAAAACAACATTTCCTTGTTCATTTGCCCCTCAGCAATTGCCCACAGCACCAGGGAGTCTGAAAACGCTGAACTCTAGTGGCAGATTTTTATGTGTATTTTTGTGTTTCATGAGAAAATTAATAACTGTAGGAAAGTGTGTTCCTACTTTATACTGCCATATGACAAGATGCACATAGCTGGGATTGCTCAAGTTACTGCACCACAAACCTAAAGAGTGGAGTATTTCATACAGGACCAGATTGCAGCATTTAACCACAGGCCTGCAGTGCGCTGGTGCAGAGCTGTGCTCGCAGAGGGGGAGGTGGGACAGATAGCCAACCTCTGGAAAACCTACCTTCAGAGAGCAAACTCAGAGCAGCCACCGACAGGCATGCTTGGGAGGCAAACCTTCAAGAAATTCAGGACTGGTCACAGGTGCCTAAACCCTTCCTGCTGCTACTTTGGAGCAGTGCTCATCCCTCTTCCAACACTTCTCCATTTTCTGACCCACAGCAGCTGCCACTGGTCACTACAAATAACTGGAGCCAGCACCTTCACCCTGGGCTCACAACAGTGCCTGGTAGTATCAGTCCCTATTATGTTCACCCTATGTCTAGGTGGGAGTTTGCTACCAGCCCTGGAAGCCTTGGGGTCTTGCTCTCAACTCACTCTTCCAGCCAGTACTGTGCCCAAGTGCCCTCCACAGGCTTCTCTCAGCCTGTGTTTTAAAAAGTAGTTTCTGGCCTGATGCTCTAGTGTGCTGGTCACCACAAAACTAATAGAAAAGGAAAACTCTGCTGTAGCCCTTCAGAACTCAGGAGATTGCCTGGAGATCTTTCCTACTTGTCTTAGGTGAGGGAGATCGTTCAGCCAGGCATGTGAGGGAGGTAACCATCATTGGTTTCATTATAGAAGAGACGTTTGACCAAAAGACTATCTGAAGTCAAAGAGGATCTACCACTGGCTCCGGTAAACTTTGGATCAGATTCCAAACGAATTGTTTTTGTTTCCTTTTGACATCAGTTGGACACTTCCTAGTTCACATGAGCCTGAAGACCCAAACAGGACCAGCAGGTTGAAACTGCAAACCATCCAAAGAAATCCTGCACGCCTGAATTTGCTGAGGCTTGCCTCAAACAGAAATGTGGGTGATCTACAGCTTACGGGGTGTAAACCACAGGCTGCCGGCTGTAAAGCACTGCTGCCATTTCTCCATCTCTGTGCTTTAGCCAACAGGGGTAAGAACAGAGCTATCGAACCTATTTTGAGTTTAACTCAGTTCAGCACAGTGCCCAACTCAACAAAAGATTCCCAACTGTTTCTCTGCTGGAAACAATATCAAGAGAATATATGCAATTAGCACAATATAAAAAGCTTTGAAGACTCACCAGCTTATCTCAAGCAAGATTAACACTTCCAGATAGCGAAATGGGCATTCTCAGGCTGCCACTAAAGTTTGTGTCTGGTTCCTGCAGCCAAAGCTAGTCATAAAAACTGCATCCATCAAGCTATGTTTAGAATCCATTTGCAATTAAAATAAATAAATACAAAGAAGCAGCAATTAAATTTAACTCCCTTGTTCCTGAAATTACTAAATTGCCACCGAACACAGGTCTGGTTGTTATGTAAATATCTGAATATCTTTTAAAGGGAATTCTACTTTATCTTATAAAGAAAACTCTAACCCTGCCCTTTTTGAATCGAGACCCTCCGATTAAGCAGAAATGTCATGTATAATGAATACAGTACTGGTGGAAGAAACATAAATCCATTGTCTGAAAAGAACAAGCTACTTAAATTCCACAGTGATGGAGAAACTGAAGCGAAAGAGGTGGCTGAGGGGCTTTGTGAGTTGCACAATGCCTTGAGCACTGCAAAGAGTCTAGAAAATGACAGTGATCTGCTTAGGGCTTGTGCCTGCTTCATATAATGATGACAACTCCTCCAATCTCATTTCAGTACTGTTCCTGTTACAGAAACTCTCCCCGTCCTCATCAGCCCGATTGTGTCTCTATGACACTAATGAATCACAGCTGACACTTCCGGGGCTCAACCTCTTCTGAAGGCATTTGCCTCCTTGGTAAGCAATTTGGTCAAGTTTAAATTCTTATTTTCAGAGGCTGAATGAATAGCATGAAGGGAGTTTTGAGTATTAATCAAGAAATGCATGAAAATAGCAATGACTGTTACAGTAATGGTATTTTTCTCACTGCTGTCTTTCTAAC
This sequence comes from Struthio camelus, assembly GCF_040807025.1. Taxonomy (NCBI): domain Eukaryota; kingdom Metazoa; phylum Chordata; class Aves; order Struthioniformes; family Struthionidae; genus Struthio; species Struthio camelus. Next base: position 12,362,788 of record NC_090951.1, read on the forward strand.
TATCCTCCTTATATTTTTGAGAGGCACTCAGATACTCCAGTGATTACCAACGTAGATGTAAAAAAAAAAAAAATACCAAGAAGAAGGAATAAAATAAATTCAGATTCAGGCTGATCTCTCAAGAGATCTCTGATCTCTGGAGTACCTGTTATCTGCTTTGCTAGGATTAAGCACCACCCAATGAGGAACACTCTGTCCTCTCCTGATGAAAATTTGCTACAGGTACTCATGGGGCTAAGTAAGAAGTTAGGTAAGGACCTTACAGGGTAAGGAGCATTTCCTCCTGCGGTTTGGAGCGTTCTCAGGTACATGATCATCTAAATCACTTCTGCAAACAAGACTCACACTCCCAAGGATTAGCTCCACAAAAGACTTGGGCCCCATAATGCCGACTTTTAAGAGCCTAAGCCACCTAGCAGAGCCTGCAACCCTGAGCACAGCTCCCTGCCTGATGCCTCGAGAGACACTGCCACCAAGGAAGGACAAGTATGCTTGGAAAAGCCGCACCTAAATTAGTCTACAGCCAACACCAAGAAGGACACATCTTAGACCCTAACTGTGTTGCACCCCTGAATGCCTTCCTCTGGACTGCAAAGTGGCAGCTCCGAGTACCCACATCGCTGCCCGCAGGTTGGCACTGTACCGACATCAACCCTTTCTCCCCGCCCTGGCAGGGGCAGAGTTTGTTTCTCCCTTCACGCATTAGCTCAGTGGTTAGAGCCCTCATCCAACCTGTGGCACACGGGAGGCACTTCCTTCCTCTGCCCCTGTGGATGCACCTGTCCCCAATGTCCCAGGCAACTGAGGGGGCCAGGGAGAGCCCACCATGAGCTCGGGAGGAAAGCTGGTGGTCTTGGGGTGCGGGACTGCATGTGCCCAAAAAAAGATGCTGCCAGAGGGAAATGAAGACCAATGGGGAGCCAGCACAGGCAGTCCTCTCCCTCCTTCTTCTCGGGAGCCCTTTTTGCTGAGAGCTGCGTAAGGAAAGCAGCATGCCTGTGCTAGGTAATACGGCAATACTTGGGGGCCCACTGCGGCTTTTATCTCTGCCAGCTAAAACAAGGATACTTTTATCTCCCAATATACCCCCCCGACTGAAACTGCAGTGAGATGGTGGTGCCACAGGTGGAACAAGCACCACAGCAGGACGGGGTAGGATGGGAAGAAGGGAAAGGGAAAGAAGGAGCGGAGCATGCACATCCACAGGGCAGCTCTGCACAGCAGAAGCATGTGTAGCTTGACTGTAGCTCACTAATAAACAACCCATTTCTGTCTCTTAATGAGGGCGAAAATTCTCTTTCAGCATTTTTACAATTATTAGGCTTCCAGGAGTTTTTACTGCAAATCACTGACAAGCTCCTGTCACAAGCACAGATAAGTCAGTGCTCAATAGCAGAGTTTGGCTGACAGTTTTATTGCACTCCTGAGCCAAACAATCAACTGCCTTTAAGGCCAGATGAGTCTCCTGTGGTACATCTATATATGCTTTACAGTACAGCTGTAAACAATAGTGAAAGCCTCTACAGGAAATTAGATTTGCAGATTTCAGCTTTTAGAGGCTGGGCAAATTAATGTGATTATTTAGAGCTGATCTTTCACTGACACATTTTGCATTATACATTCCAAGGCACCTACCCAAAGCAAGACACCCCACGACGTGAAATTCAAAGTCCCTTTGTCACCATAATTTTCATTTTACTCACTTTGAAACTTACTTCTAGCAAATCACCATTCAGTTATGATTTCCACGAGCTCTAATGCCAAACTCCCACCTATTCACTAGCATAATCATAGAATGCAATGACACAAAGGGCACAAACAACAGTATGAATTTGTTCCCAGTAGAAATATATGTTGTGACCATTTTTATCGGTAGCACACACCCACCAGATGAAGCTGTCCCTATAATTCAGTCTAAATAATTCCTTCTTTCTCGGCATTCTGGAATGTGTTTTCCAGTTCAATTCATTTTGTCTTATTGGAACTCTAATGAGCTGTGGGGTGCGATACGGCGTTGACTTCTCCAAGGCATGCTGGCTGTCCAGCTTTGTTACTTCATGCAAAGGTCTTTTAATTTTGAAGTCAGTGGCTTGGATGGGCAAGTAAAAGGAAAATATAACATAAGTAAGGAATGAAAATAAAAGGCAGACATGCCTTTAAAAATCTATTTGTATGCAACTGAAACTCCCACTGATGGCAGGCATATACCAGTAATAGAAATTGTCCCTTCTGATACTTTTACCTAGTTTCATCTACACACAAACTTGTACCAGGTCAGTTAAACCGGTGAAAACTTGGGTTTAATAGTGGAATTTTGTGCTTTCATTAAGCTCTGTTCCTAACTGATTTAGGCTAGCTCCAAAAAGAGTTTAATTCTATATTCTAAAAATGCAATTCAGATCTACCTCAAGGTGAGAAGCAATCCACACACTAGGCTAAGGAATAGTAAAGAGAGCAAAAGCCAACCAACGAAGGGCTTAATAACAACCCACAGCACATCAGAACAGATGTTATGTAGGGCTTAGGCAACGGAATAGTTTTCCAGCTTGAATAGCAAATTACAGCATTGATGTAGTCCACATAAAGCTTAACGAGCATGTTCTGACTACAAAACATGAAAACAGTTCAAACACTACTGCTGAACTGGTACCCTACCCAAAGTGACTTAAAATTACCTTCTTCTTTATTTAACCACTGCCCTAAGTCTTTGAGAAGCAGCTCCAGGGGTATAAATATTTATGGTGAAAAAACAGCTTGACTGAAAATGGATTGTCCATGGATCCTGAAGACCCGTGGCATTCTGGAAGCAGCTTTAAGAGATCACTGTTGAATTACCTCCTATCTAGGGAAAAAGAAAAACAAAGGCACCAAGAAAAATACAGAGAAGAGTGGGAAAACCTGGGAAGAGAAGAGTGGGAAAAACTTTGAAACTCTCTATAATTTTAACCACTCTTTGCTAGAAAGGACAGTCTGCAGGACAGATGTTAAATGCACCTTTGTTAAGAGATGAAGCAAAGTTCTGAAAATACAAAAGACAGAAGTTTCCATCACTTTTCAGGTAACAATGTAACCACGCTACTTTGCTGTTCCCCTTATTATTGATCCAGTCCCATAAGCTGGTCCCCCATCAACTGTTGCTGGCATGATCACAGTATTATTTTTAGTGCAGCAGGCAGAAGGAAGACAGGCAGATAGCCAGCAGAAAAGGTCTGATGAAAGGATTTAGTTTTAAAAATAAAGCAATACATGCTGTTTTAAAAGCTGAAAGGGAGAACAGTGAAGTTTTTAAGAATGGTGGGAAAGGAAAGAAAGAAAATTACTGCCGTTCTGTTGGTGTTATTGGGAATACTTCACTTGCTCTACATAACTAATGTGTAACCCAAGGCGTGGACTGAAGGAAAAACTATTCTCGCTCCATCAGTGAAACTGCATGATTGTCCTGAAAACAAATCAGAATTCCTTCCCAGGAAGCATGCACTGGGATTTATTAACTCTCTCCCAAACTCAGATTATGATGAAGTTTACATGGGCTAAACTGGCAAGAACATCATTTCTCATCTCGGAGAGCACAGGAGAGCTGTAAAGTGGGGATTTGCATGGAAAATTCAGCTGTGGTGGAACATGTGAAATTGTGCATATTCACTATCCCTGTGAGGACTGAAAACAGCCAAAGATCAGCAGCCAGTGCAGACAAAGCAGAAGAAATTCACACCTTGTGTCATCCCCAAAACTCCAGCATCACACAGAGCAGCCTGCAGAAAAGGCTGCACGGGAAGTCTGGCTTCAGCAAAGCGATGCCCTCACTGAGGAGGCAGCATCCCCACCCTCAGAGCCACGTGTGCCTGCAGGTGTTCTCCCACAGCCACCCTGCTTCTCCCCCTCGCGGGCCAGCGTCAGTCCCGGTGCCTTTCCTCCCTGCATTCACCCCTACCCACGCATATGTTTTGCCACAGCCCATCACAAGTGTGCAGGCTGCCAGGACCAGCAGAGCCAGGGAGCCACTTGGTGCAACATCCACTTCCTGAGAGGAAGACAAATCCTCCGGGTACTCCCAGGGCTCCGGGTACGCAGCTCATTGCCGACAGGAGCTGAGGCTCTTTGCTGCTTTGCAATGCCATTGCTGGGTTTTCACGTCTTTCATTTTAGCTTGCTTGGTTCAGGGTCAGCCAAAGTACAGCCTGCAGCTGCTCCCTCCTTTGATTATTGATGAGGATGAGGATTTATTTTTTATATACAGCTCTGTAGGTGTGCAAGACATTTCACACAAATATACACGGACAGGGCTCTGAAGAGTTTATACAGCCCAAACAAGATGCTGCACAGCTAGTGAAGACACTCACACAATTAAAGGCTTACTGATGTAAGCTACATGTGCATCTTGTTAGCTGGACAAACTGTAGGAGCTTGTTGTGGCCTTTTCCCTAAGGCCAAGGGTCATTTTAATGCCTGGTGCTTTAACCTGCTGTTATAGACATCAGCTGTTTCAAAGACTGGACTTCCATATCCAAGCCTGGTGAGGTGATTTGCTTCAAACACAGCTTATGGAAAGCTTTAATTCAGATTAGCACTCAGAAAATAAATGTTACAGGGTAAAGGGCAGAAGATGACTCTTTGCTCTTGCTCCAGAACAAAGCGCATGCTTCTTCAGCTTTGCCCACAGGACTAAGTAACTAGCTATAAGGAGGTGGACCTACCCTCCCAAGCCTTCTAGGCTCTTTAGTCTCCTAGGCATAGATTCAGCAGTTGCACAAAGGGAATGAATGATAGAATTTGCCTCAAAACACAGAGAAATATTGTCCTTGTATTAAAAGGGAAAAAAAAAAACAAAACTGAAGTATGCTATCTTCCATTGTGCCACCTCCCTGCTGACAGCATTTCACTTACAGTTACAGCTATGTCCCAGCACATATCTGTGGCTCACTGTGGGTATCCACAGCCCACCACTTCTCCCTGAGCTTTTTCCCTTCCACTCCTGGCGATTAGGATTCAGAGCCTGAGACAGCCTTGCACTGGGGATCCTCACTCCATCCTCTACGCACCTGAACCAGTGAAGACCTTCTGTAAACTTCTAAATAGTTGTTGCTAAGCTGGCTTCTTAATGTCCACTTGTTCCGTGTCTATTTTACTGCCTGTGTCTCACCGTGACAAAGCGTCTGAAACAAAACCTGAATAAAGGGATCATTCCGTTCATGCTTCAACAGTGAGCATGAGTTTTAAATGGCAATGTTTTGTCTAGTTGTTATGTAAGCCAGTCGCAATATTCTTTGAGTAGGTGTATGTTGAAATGGGATAAGATCAGCATGTTATATAGCTATTCAAACACGCACTCTGAGAGGCGTCCTGAAGAAGCACGTCAGAGTCGCAGCGACTCTGACCTCAGCTGCATCAGGTCTGTCTGCATGGCAGACAACTGAGGCTTATATTTAAAATTCTCCCATAACTGGGGGGCTCAGAGTAAGACATACAAAGCCTTGTTTTCAGAGTTTGTAGGTAATGCTAGCTGGAAGAAAGCCCCGGAAAATAAGCCTAACATGTCCTAAGTTAAGTGACCTCACAGATGATAAGCATGAGCGGTCACTTGCTAAAACTCTACCCTTAACTGTCCTCAGTGTGTATTAGTTCACATGTACGTAAATGGAGGATGGCATGTTTAAGTCTCTAATATTTGTTTCAAAGTGGACTTTAAGGGACTTTGGGGGTGAGCATGCCATCGGAATAGAATTTATGTTAAGGATGAAAAAACACATAAGGTCCAATAATGACCATTTCTGCTGATCATTGGAGTATGACAGCAGCTGACTACAAGAAAATGTGAATGATGGAGACTAATAAAAAACTTCAGTGAGGTAATCCTCAGGACTCAGAGTGGGCTATGCCAAGGCCAGAGGCCAACAAGAAGCAGAACTGATACAAGAATTTAGAGAACTAACTTGGCATATTTGAGATCCATCAAACAAGCAATGCTTGCCATCAAAGACCTCAAGCATTACTAAAGAAATCTACTTGGAACAGGTTAGCAAAGGGGTCCCAGATTTGACAATACAGCATAGCAATATTTCAGGCTATTGCTGAAATAATAGCTGAAATAAAGCAATAGGCATCCAAGAGAATAACTACATCTGAAGAATATCACTGGAAAGATTGGACATCCAGCCTTCCACAGAGCTATCACTGCAAGACATGCAGTTCTGTCCGTGATGTTTCAGCAAAACACTTCCTGACTCCTGGAGCCCTCGAGTCAGCAATATTTTTTGGAAAAGATGCAAAAATGGATGCCTTGTGTAGAAGCAGTTCAACAAACCAGCCCCTCAGCTAGTGAAAAAGGGCACTGATTAATGAGTTGGCATACACAGGCACACTTTTTATTCCATCAACTTTACAGGTTGGCTGAAAGCCCCCAAAATTTTGCAAATCATGATTGCTCTGAGGGGAATATCTCTGTCTGGTTAGTTTATTTGTTTGTATGTACATTCGGTAACTAAGGTCAAAAGTTTTATAGCAGCAACTGTCTCTGAACTGTTACTTGGCTTTGATTTTTCAGCTATGGCATTGAGACTTTTATGCAATATTGTTAATAATAGAAACGCACTTTGTTTTAGTTTTAACTAATTATAGTTTTGACTGATGCAGAATTTCATGTGCATGGGTAAAAGGTAATTGTTATAAACTTATAAGATCTAAAGGCTAAATTCTGCCTTTAATTACTTAGATTTCATTGGTGCTGAAGAAGGTTCAGTGAGGTCAGAATTCAACTAGGATAGTGGTTTAGCCATGCAATTAGGCAAAATATATATTACTTGATGTCACATCATAGTGGCACAAATGTATTCTACAACCTTCAGAAATGACTGCTTGCACCTGAGCCAAATATGTACGGTAACAAAGCAGACTTTGCACAAAAACATGACCAATTCCAAGCTGTAAATTCACATCACGAAATCTGATCAATGCAATACTGCAAAACCCAGTATTCACAGCTGTATATACGACTTTAAAGGCATTCTTATTCCATCCAGTTTCAAGCCCCCTATATGGTGTTTGAGACAACCTGCACAAAAGAGTTCTGTTCAGGTACGTTTTGAAGAAACATCCAATCACAATATTTCAGCCTCCTTTGATTTCCTAAAACAACTGTTTGTAAGCCAATGAAAGTATTTGATATTATCTTTCATTTTAGACACAGGGCAAATACTATCTATCAAACCCGGGAACAGAAATGATGCCATCTATTTAGGTGACCTTTCCTTTACAAGTACTCAACAGAAGAATCAAACCTCTACAGTCTGACAATGGTCCACTTAGCATTTTGTGGCAAATAGCCTTAACAAATAATATCTGAAGAAACTGGGAACCTCGTGAACAGAAAAACAGCTAAACTCACTGTGTAAGTTATTTGCAGCTAATAACATTGCGGAACTACTCATGTGTAGCTTATTTAAAGTTTCCATTGCTTAATCGGGGTGGGGGGGTTGGGGAGAGTAGTCTCAAACACTGAACATACAAACATTTTCACCTTTAATATAAACTGTGAAAAGAAGCAACAATACTAATGTCTACAACAAAGGACCCCTCTGGGCACTAGGCCATCAGCACCACTGCTTCCTATTATCAGTGTACATTTGCAAGATTTTTAATGTTCAGGTTCCATTTTGAACTCCTGTACATCAGAGCGTACAAACTTGTCCTTCTTCATTTTCTTCAAACTGAAATTTGGCAGAGAAGAGCTGGTGGGTGGGGAGTTTTAGAAAGATTATTATTTTTTAAATTTGGTCTTTTCAAACTGTTCTAAATACAGCAGCAGGGAATATGCCCTGAGGAGCAATGCTGTTGCATGTCTCCCATGAGAGAGGTATTGACAATTAGATATTGTCAGTCTCTTATTCATTGCAAGAGGAAAACAAGCATATGCATTTCAGGCTAAGTCGTGGAAGGCCTCTGGCCCAGCAGAAATGATGAGTTCAGGGTGATGCTGTGGGGCCAGGAGGCAGGGAAACTGTCCATCAAAGGTTCCCAAGGGTGGTCTGTACTCCTCTTGCAACACCCAGAGCTTTTGTATGTGGCCTGACAAGGATCTGGGAGTTGTGGCTGTCCTCCACAGCACCAGCTGATTGTCACGGCTGGAGCACTGTAGGGTGTCTTTCAGCGGCTCTGGGATGGGGTGAACGTCTGGGCACTCAGGATCTGTCAGCCACTGAAAGCCTGAACCGGCCTGCCCCTCCAGAGCAGTCAGGCAATTCGGCAAGTCTCACAGCTGTGTATTTCAGACCTTTGGTTATTTCTCTGACCCTTCCCATTACTTCGTGATAGCAAGAATCCTCTGCAAGAGCTCGTCCAGGAGTGTGATATTGCCAGGACCAAGATGAACTTCTGCTTTCAAGAGCAGCAGACGCCATGCATAGCCCAACTCACGGTGCTCGAGCTGAGCACGGACGGGGCTAGCAAACTCCCCCTTCAGCCAGGGGCCAAACTGAGAGACAGGCTCTATCCCTATGAGATGTGCTCCAGAGGGAATATCAGAAGTTAAATCTGGGGAAGGAGGAGGGGGATAAGCAGTAATAATGAACAACAGAGTTGAGGCAGCCTAAACACCGCTTTGCAACACTAATCCCCTATTAGCATTTTCCTGTGATAGCTATAATCCCCACAGGTACTTGTCCTCTCATCCCAGCACGTCACCCGCCCCATTCACCACAGAATCCCCTAAGCCCCAAACACTGTCTGCTTAGAAGGAGCTCAGGGATATGATCCCAAGACAATGCTTCCTTCCACCTGCATGGATCCTGACTTATTTGCAAATCAGATTTTTTCTTGTTTTCTCACTATTCTCCTGCCTGCCCTATAGTCACCACAAGAATGCGTTAGAGCAGTGATAGCCTTTGCCAGGCAGCTAACACAGAGGAAGAGGTGCTATTGTGAAGAGCTGAGCACACTCAGTTGCAAACAGCAAGATCTCAGCATTGCCTGGACAATGTAGTATGACTGCCTTAATTACTTCGGCCTAATGAGCCTGAGGCAAGGCCAACAGGAAAAAATGGCCTTCGGATCAGCCCCTTATCCCTTAGTTTCCACAGACGTCTGCTTGCAAAACCCAAAAATGCTCATTCAGCTCCAGCCTGGAAAGGTGCCAGAGACCTAGAGACAACCATAAAAGAGAGAGTTTTAAAACTGTGGACAGAAAATTTGACAAACTTCTCCATTTCCACATATTTTTAAAAATAATGCACAAATGGATCTTTCTGTACATTTGTGCTGATTGAGGTGTAATTGTGGGGTAATTCCTAATATGCTTTAATTGCTACACACTGTAAGGTACCTTCCATCCAAACCGTTCTTAAAAAGACTCAAATTATGCCCACATTTAGAAGATGGCAGCTGATCCTTCTAGCCCTGAGAAAACGTAACTATCTTCACACCTGCTAGTAGTTCCTGAATTCAGTGGATCTCTTCATATGAGCTTGCAGGACTTTGATTTTTTTGCTTACTATTTCATAGTTCATTTAATTTACCAGCTACAAAGCAAATACAATTCCTTAACAAGAACTAACATGCTCTTATCTCTGTATTTCTTGCTGTGCTTCTCAGAAACTAATACAATTTCAAACCCATTTTGATGAAGACACTTCTCCTGACTCCTTCACATAAAAGAAGTTACTGGCAGGCTCTTATCTCCTCCATCTGAAGAGTGTTCCTGGAAACAGGACAGTCCGTGGCTAGAGATAACACATCGTGGAATCTGCTGCACCTGCTGGGCTGCAGCATCCGCCCTCTTGGTCACATGCAAGTTATGGTGATATGAGATAGTCATTTCTGTCCCTGTGCAGATCGACAAACTATGTCCCACAGAGCAGAAGTGGCAGCAGTGGCGGTTTCCATCTGCTTAACCAATATGAGAAGCTTTTAAGAGCTTGCTTTGGAGCTGGATGCTTTTCAGGCACTTCCCTTGGAAACTTATTCATATAAATCCCATTTACTGAGAAACGGGACAGGAAGGAAACAACCTTCCCCACTTCTGGAAGTGTATTTTCAATAGGCAAAACCAACAGTACTTAGAACATAAAGCTGTTATCCGAAGAAGATAGGTTCTATATGGGGGCCAGGAGCTAATTCGAGACCATCATCCCCATTTCTAATTACTCACAATCATTCATTGCAATACATTTTTATTGGGAAATACTTAGTACAGCACTAGACGTAATTTATTTGACAATATCCAAAGAGGTGTCGTTCTAATCCTCGGACAAATGGACGTTTCATTCTCCTTTGCTCTCCCCATCTCTCCTGCCTTATTTCCAGCACACGGATGCAGGAGTCTCTCACAGTGGCTGCTCAGACCACCTAACTCCAATTCTAGCTGAAGAAGTTTGTGCTTTTAGGATATACTTGTCCAGGATGGTAACTGTCACATGAAGCATACCATCACACAAATAAAGACATGGCTCAGCTGCCCGTAACCATCCTACTCCACTCAAATTACAATGAATTCAATACCCCTGCCCTGAGGAAGTTACAGACCACGTCCCATGACACATTTCCCATTGTAAGATCAGCTTTCAACATGACCACTTTCAAACATCACCAGAGCAACGCGGGAAAGACTGGCGTACACTCAGTTAGATCATGAAGTGGATGAGATAAGAGATGTCTTCATTTTTGTTCTTTTAATGGGTGAAATGAGTGGGCATGCATAACAGCAGAGACCCTGGGGAGCTTAATACTAAGGCAGGATATTTCAAGAGCTGGATGGTGAACAGGAGAAGGATGAGTGGAGCAGATGCAGTTTTGTGTAGCTGCTTCCCAGTTAAATATCAGCATCCTGTATGACATTCTGAAGTTGGCTGATTTAAAACAAAATTTTAAAAAAGGTAGGGAAATTGTGTGGGAATTTCTTTAAATCTGGGCAAAAAGAAATCACTCCCTGAAACACACTCTTGTTCAGCTCTGAGGGCTGCCATCCCACTGTTTTAACTGTGTGGAAAGTCAGGGTGGTCCTTCTGTTCTAACATTCATTTTCTGCATCCTTATTTTATTTTTAACAGCTTACAACAGAAAGAAATGCGTTATCGCATGACTGGCTAAAGCAAGTAGTACATTGTGGTTTTGGGCTTGGACACTTGAATGTGTAACTTCCCAGCAACAAGTACTGTTCTTTCTGCAGGGCGCTTCTGGTAACTCGTCTCTCCTAGTGAGAAGTAAGGAAGACTGTCACCTAACAAATGAGACAGTTATTTCTTACAGCCCTCACGCTTGAGAAAAGGCAGAAAAATGACAACAGACTGCAATTATTATACAAGACATAATGCTGTACAGAAAGGAGCAGGCCTTACTGATTAACACCAGCACTGGACCTTGGACAATTGGGATATGGTCCTGACCTGCTAGAGGCTACTGTGCTTCCTTGGCCAAGTCATTTCACTTTTCTGCACTTCAGTTTCCCAGTCTGTGAAAACAAGTGTGTTGTGGTTTATTTTTAAGCATTTCAGCAACTGACATACCGTACCTCAAACTCCTTAAATGGTTACATCATTTTCACTGCTATGAAAAGTTCACTAAAACAGCATTTCAAAATCCCTCTCTATGTATTGTACTTTCTGTTCTCAAGTCTGACTGTGGTTTGACTTCTGGCATCTGAAGTTCAGGCTACTGTGGTGTGACTTCAGACGACAATCGTTAATGAATACAGATCTTCTATAGGTTTTGAAAGGGCTGCATAATCAACAGAAACATAACCAATGCAGCTTAAAACACTGCTCCATACCTCAGCTGTGTAGGTTCTGCTTATCAGTGGCTACTTCTTTGAGAATATCATTGAGACCATGTAAAAGTTAACAAGTGCCTTCTTCAGATGCACCACTCATTCAGACTGCTTAACAGAGAACTCTGGACCAAGACCAACAGAATAAGAAAATGTGTGTAGTGTTAAAAGTAAAATAAAATCAACTAAGTACATACTTAGTTATTAAAAGATTTTTAAGAAAAACTGTAATTTCCATCCTTCCAAAAGACACAGAATACAGGTACATTCAGCCCTTGTGCCATTTGTTGATTACTGCCAATTTAATCAGAAGCTGATAGATGGTGCTTTGTTACCAAAAATGACCAGACCTTGGCCAACTATTTTGGTGAGGCCTATTCTCTGCATGGATTGCCCAGCCAATGCTTGGATTTTCTTTGCTATATTTGATCTTCAATTTATTTCAGTAAGAAAATCAGAAAATAAACCTGATTTCTTTCTTCAGACTTTCTTATCATTTACTCAGTCTGCTGCTGTGCCCAGCTAGCCAGTGAGCTGTGAAAGTGCGGGTAAGCGGGCCCTAGAGCGCTGGAGCCTTGCAGTCTCAGAGATTGTGAGGAGACACAAAAGGCAAAGAGTGTTGGAAGAGATTATTACAATCCATACAGAGGGAAATTTGGCCAGGCTTTGATTTAGCTTAACTCAAGTGAAGTTAGTCCAGGATTACCGGAAGCTGAGAAACATCACAGACACTGCGCACTTATGTTAACGGGTAAAAGCCCATGAGATGTTCCATACACACAATACTGAGACAGCCCCTGCAGGCAGTGTACACTCACCATGCATGGGAGGAGCACTTGATACCATTCTGAGAGCTGATAAAGGCATCATAAAACTGTTTTGCCATGCTGATAAGGGATCTTCACACTGCTGGCGCAAAAAAAAATCTAATCCCTCAACATCTGTTCACATGATTAACATCACTGATTATTCATGTGATCATCTGAGGGAAGAGCAGATGATTTATTCATTAGGTTTGAATCCCTGATTTTTAGCTTAAAAGAACTGGCCCTGTACTAAATGAACTAAAGGAGTCATGCTATAAGCAACGCAGTAACGCTACTAGGCCGTAAGCAGCAGATCCCATCTTCTGCAACTGGATGCCACAGGAAAGCCCAGCATACTGCAAACATGTTATATATTTTCCCCCATGAGAAATATTATGCTAATGCAGCCGATTTCACAGGAATTCAAGTCAGGCATTGGTCATTTTTCATGACCTCACTTCCCCTTCTCCTGCCTGGGACCTTTGACATCACATGAAGGGTCATTAGCCTGTAGCCTAAAGGAAGGTTGCTCTTAACTATCAGCAGTCCAGGATAAATGCCTATTATGTGGATTGGTTGCTAAAATGGGACACAATCAATCCTGTGCAAAAATGTTCCACATCCAGGGGTGTATTACATTAGCTGTAAAATCACACACACACACACAGAGGGATCAAATCACTGAACATATCTTTTTAAAACATGATTTTCAATTGCTCTATGACTGAGCAGTTGTCTTGCCACATCAGCTACAGTACAGCTTATCTTTCAGCATTATTTCCTAATCTACAAATCAGCACTGTTTCCAGTGTTATGACTATCTCTACTATAACCAATATAATCCTACCATTGTCTAACATATTGATTTCAAATGTAATAATATCAAAGCTGTAGCAACCAATTTGCAGTGAAATGTGAAATTTAAGGAACTGCGAAGAATTACTTGAAAGTATTGTGTGAAAGTAATAGCGAAAAATGGATCCTGTTATTAACTGAAGTAAAAAAGGAACATTACAAATGTGTATGTTTTCCATTATTTGCATACTTCTGTTACTGAAATCCAAATAGTGTCTTCCAGTAAAATCTGGTCAACTAAATGACTCATATGACTTCTGAAGTGACCAGGGATTGTTTCTTAGCTGCATGCACTCACAGGAGTTCTCGTGTCCAAGGGTGGATCAGAAAAAAAAAAGGAACCGAAAATGGCTGACTGTAAAGATGGCTGCCCACTGCACTTCCTTATTTATACCAAAATAAAATAGAAAACATTATTAACCATTTTAAACTTTAAATGACGCGACCCCTGGCACTGGAAGCACCAGCAGACACCCATAAAAGTGGATGTACTTCATTCATGCCATCCTGCACGCTGAACAGACATTGCACACACCCGCAAAAGGGCTTTCGCATTCGAGTCTCCAGCTGGCACACATGCCTCCCCCAGCAGGCACACTCACAGGCCGTGTGTCCTTCACACAGTCATTCTGAGGCTTCCCACCAACCTGCTTACATTCAGTCATCATCTTCGCAATATTTCTAGTTCCAAGTCTAGGAAAAATGGAAGCTAATAGAAGATACTGATGCATAGAAAAACCAAGGCCAATGTTTCCAGAAGTGACAGGTGATTTGGGATGGCTCCACTGTTAGTGCTCAGCTTTTAACACCTGATATAAGCCTGCTCTTTGGGCACGAGTGAGCCCACCCATCCCAAAGTCTGGCAGGCAAAGCAAACAAGAAACAACTCCAGTCGATCCCACTTCTGAGGACCTTGGAGCTCACTTCTCAGCAATGGGCACAGCTCAGAGCCATCTTACAGGTCTGAAATTCCAGCTCCAAAAATAGAAGAATGTAAGAATAGCGTTGATTGAGCAATGTGCAAGTGAAACTATTTTTAAAGACAGACAGTGACTCTGAAAGAAATTCTGAGCTTAGAAATGGTGAAGTCCTCACAGAGGAAAACCTGAAAACTACAGACATTGCAGCAGAGGAAAAAACCTTAGAACCACTAGTATCCACTGGCCTCCAGGAAGAGGAATGGTACTTCTTTTTGACAATAGCTATTTGAATGGTGATGTGAACTGCTCCTGGATTTGAAATGGAGAGAGATCCTTGTGGTCCCCAAAGCAAAAGCTACAGAGAACTAGCCTCTGCGCACTAACACGACAAAGCTTTAGCAGATTCTAGAGAAGGCGCTGAATTCTGTGCAAGTCCTGAATCTCTGTGCTTTTTCTCCTTGGGTAAAATATACTGACTTCACTGGAACTGCTGAGTTATGAATGAGGGTAGATCTAAACCCATAGAAGAAAAATGCTGTATTCAGAATTTTTATCTCTTCATTTTTAATACAGCTTTAAATCTTCAATCTTTTGAATGCCAATGGATATAACAAGGAGCAGCTTTAAAGAGCAGGAGCATGCATGTTTGTGGCACATAGCCAAAGCTGGCTTCCTGCAGAGTCTGAGCAATGAATACCATCAGCCCAATCCTCTGTGGGAGCTGAGGGTCAAAGATCTCATTTCCTGAAAGGCAGTGTTCTCCCTTTATAAAATTCTGAAAAAATCTGAGAAAATTCTGGGCCACACCATGAATCCTGCATAGGAAGAAGAATGGTCCAAAGTCTAGTTTACCTTTCTCCCAGGAGATACCCAGGAGTCACTTCTTAGACATGCACCCCAGGAGATGCATCTGTCAGAGGACAGTACCACAAAGCATAGAGTTAGCAACGCAAATGTTACTTTTACTGCATCTCTCCGAGGTCTCCTGAAGCCTGTTCTACAATGAAGCTCTTCTCATGCCACTGTACGCTCCCACGAGAGAGTAAACAGCAGCCAAAGATAACGCACACACTGGCGTACAGGGTAGAAGGGAAGACAGGTGTTATATGAATGGGAAGTTTTAAGGCATGGAACAAGCAGAATTGACTTCTTTGCGTCTCCAGAAAAGAAAAAGACACTTAAAATTCACCTGCCAAGCACACTTACAGCCACATGGCACTCTCTTCCTGTCCTTACTTAACCTCAAAGTTTTCATCATCTTGCTCAACACTGAAATCATCTATTGTAAAAAGGGGCATAGCAAACTCCTCTTCAGAGCTAAAGTCATGCAGAGGGAAATTATAGCTTCATTTCTCTGGAAAAGCACTAGCAGATTGTTATCTTGACACTGATTAGGAACAACAGCATGAGCATGAAGGATAAGACTAAACTATTTTTTCTATGACCCTACCTTAAGCGATACTGCATTACAGAGAATGCTACATCTAGAGGAGTCTTTAACAAACGACCGGCTCGCAGGGCTGCAGCAGGGGGCAGGGCTGAAGCACAGAACCACAGCACAGCTGGGACCCAAATGCATCAGCTGCTCATAAAGGCAGAGTGGTCTAATTAAAATGAGTTTAAAGCTAATTCAGCGAGTGTTCTTAAGCCTATTTCAAATTCACCTAATACAATATACTGTGGCACCCAAGTAGATTAAGATGTCCCGATATATACTCTTTTAAATTGACTGAAAAGCATCTAGGCTGGAAAGGGGAAAGCAGAAGGCTGTAACATCCACTCAGCAAAGCAGACTTTAGAGTTTTACTAGGAAAAAGCTATACTGAGTATGGGTCCCTCACCCTCAAACAGCTCACCTTTCCCCTCTCAGCCAGCCTTCTCTACCTCACCTACTGCAACATCTCTGTGCACTTCTCAGGATGGCCAGAGCACGGGGGGCTGGGATTTGAGAGCACAGCGTCCTCTCCCTGCTGGGTGCAGACCCAGATGCAATCCTTTGGAGGCAGTGAGGGGAAAGGAAATGTATATAGCTCTCCATGAATTAGCCTCAGATTATAAACTTCAGTTCAACTTTCTTAAGCTGTCTTGAGGAAGTATCTGGGGCTGCACTCCATTTGCGCAGTGCCAAAAGTGGCAGATGGGAAGTAGCAGGGTAGTGGGGACAGTGGGGGCTGCTGGCACAGGGCCTGGAAATGATGACCTAGGCTGCAGGGCTCTGCTGGGTACGGAAAGGGGCATCCTGTCAGGGCGTGTGCATGTCCTGACAGTTCAGGACGGGGGAGATGGGCTCTGCAGGGCGGGTGCTGCGTGTCCTGAGCGCTCAAGGAGTACCAGGAGGGTCTCGGGGCATGAGCCACCACACTCCTGCTGAGCAGTCTGGGCAGCATCATCTAGTCAAAGGCCAGAGGGCAAGAAAACGCTCTAGATGAGAGCCATGAAGTCTCCTGGGTCTGTATCCAAAAGGGTGGTGCACTCATGGGTGCTAGAAGGAAAGCAGCCCGAGGCTAACTGGCTTCCTACCTCTGGCCTCTGCAGTATGACCTAGTGGCTGAAGGCAGAGCGGTGCCAGCCTCAACACAGTCAGACGCTCCGGGTTCGAACTGAGCGATGCTGCCGATGCCCAGCAGCCACGCGCTTAGGGCAGCTGCACATGGGAGGAGAGCAGTGAAATCCCAATGTTTTCTCTCTGTGTCCTCCCTTTCTCCTCTACCCCCCAAAACTGTGCCACTTTTGGCATGCTGGATGTAGCAAGATAGCAGCTGGCAGTGCTGTCCCCAGACTTCTCTGCTGCCACAGAGAATTTGCATGTGAAAGCAGTCAGGACTAGAGCCCCTGGGGGTGCAGAGAGCACGCTGAGCCTCTGCAGCCTTGTTGGCCCCTGTGCCACAGAGCAGTAGGCTCCAGCTCTTACCCTGCACCCATACCACCACCAACAGACCCAGCTATCCCCATTGCAAAGCAGCAACATGGTGCAGAATTAAACCCGCTTGTAAAAATAGATTAAGCCTTCCACTCTGCAAAATACAGAAAGAAAGCAAGAGTAAGCCCTGCTTTGTCAAGAAATCAGCCAAAGTCAATATAACAAGCATAAAAGCATTCCTAGTTGCCTTGTACTGCCTTTTTCTGGGATCTCTGGCCTCCTTTTTAAGGCATTTGCAAAAGGCTACTGGCAGAGTTGAGTGAATCGCCTCTCTCCTGGCTTACTGTACTGTAAGGGAATAGAGAACCTATCCCTTTTTCTCTATACCTCCCTACACATCTTCTCATAAGGATTAAGCTCTTTCCCAGCTATTGGAAAATCCAGCTCCAGATGCCTGAACTACACTCCTGGGCCCAGTTGATAGGGAGTGGAGGGGGGTATCACATTTGTTTCTCAATTGATTGAAAGACCAAAAGAAGCTGAGTCAGACAAATCCCTTGGTTTCCTCACACTCCACTCCCTTTGCTTTAGGGAGATCCAACATGCAGAGAAGGGAGATAACGTTTGGCAACAGCAAAGAGGAGCGTGCAGGAGAAGAAATAGGGAAGTCCAGCTCCCAAAAATTACTGTAAAATCTGATTCTCTAAGATAGGCTGGTGAGACTGGGAGGAAGTGGAAAATCATCATGCCAGGAAGGCTCCACTTGCTCGTGGGAGAACAGAAAAGCTGGTCACTACGAGCGGATGTCTCTTATTTTGTTATCTCTTCCTGCTCAGCTGCCCAATGGGAGGATGAGGATTTAGTCAGCCCATGGCTTCGCCACTTCCGTATGCTGTGTCCTTTGAAAGAAATTGCTCGTTTTCAGCCTGGATATTTTATCCTGCCAGAGAGTTGGTGTAACCGGTTCCTGCAGCCCCCTGCGAGGCTACACCAAGGGCCCAGAGGGGTGTAGTCCAGCACAAGCCATGCTCCGGCTGGCCCCCGATGGCCATGAGCAGCTGGTCCTGATTAGAGCAGCCCCCAAGATGCTGTAATCTCTACTCTAACAGTGCTCTAATCAGTGCTGGAGCCAGCCTGTAACCTGTCCTCGGATCAAGGAGCTATAATTAATTGGCTAAGGCTCCCTGTAGGATCTGGGCACAGCTCAGATCCTGGCCTTTGCAGTTTAACTCGAGGCTAACACTGACCTGACTCTAGTGTTGTTGTAATTAGTTTTTCCCCAGTGCAAACTAGGACTGTTAGTGTTGCTTGTTAAGTAGAAAAGATATGCGGACATATGCGGAAAGTATGTGCATTACTTTCTGTGAGTTTTGACTACTGTCAGGCAAGTTTCAGCTGCCTGTTTACTTTGCTATGGTATGAAGGCCCTACCTCGGTGAGGAACCTATAGAACTGAGCCCATACATAAATCAAACCTGAACAATGCAGGAAAAGTACAGTATGCATTTCTTCCATAAAGGTAACAGTAAATAATCTACTAAGTTAATGGTTCACTGATGCAACTCGGTTTAAGAGGTGGAAAAAAACCTAGGGATGTCTTATCTATGACCCTTGGCTTAGGCTTCTGAGATACAGCTTTAACCAAAGAGCAAAGGTTAACTGTAAGAGAAAAAGTAGGCATTGCTATACCTTAAAAACCATATTCTGAACTTTTTTTTGACAAAATGAAGACAACTTGTTTAATGACAGTAAAAGAGCCATAAAAAGTTCATGGTCTAGAACTATTTCTCAATGTTTCTTGAGAGTACTATGCAAAAAGAAGACAGGAACAGGTGGAAAGAGAAGACCTGGGGAAGGAAGAAGGCTTCATATTAACTTGAAAACAATGAAAAGAAGTAATATAGTCAGGAGAGCTCTCTTTGGCAGGAGAAACATTTCTTTTAGAAAAGGCAAAAGACAGAGTAAAATTCACATCTCAACAGTTGTACCCAGGCAGAGCTTTTTTTTTGGGTGCTCAGTATTTTCCTACCAGACAGACCATGAGCAAAGAAGCAAGAGGAAAAAAAAATAGGCAAATAGTAGAAACTCTACAGAGAAATATTGCCCTCGGGTAGCACACAGATGTAAAAGAGAGCAGAACATTCTCCCAGCTGAAAGTTTAACAAACACAGCATTAGACTGGAGGGTATCGCCATCGCTTTGTTTGGCTGACAAGAGCTAATACCTTGGGGCAAGATGAGAGGAGGGAAATTCACTCCTGGCAGCTATGAACAGCAAGTGCCTGCTGTTCTATACCGTTACTATAATGCACCAATACTGACTTGGGCAGCTTGCACAGAAATAGTGTGAAATAAAATGAGTGAGGGGAGGATGAGACACTGACAAGCACCAAAAAAAAAAAAAATAAATTGAAAGCAGTCAGCCTCTACTGAGAGGAATTTTCGTTAGGCTTTTCTGGCATTGTCTTTTGGAAAACACTGGGGTTTTGCTACCCTTTCAACTTCTGGAGTTCTCACAAAACCTCTAAACCAGGTCTTTATTTATAATAGGAATTTTGAAACTATTTTTTGCATTCCTTCAGACTCATTCATTTTTTGACTCCAATTACACTCAATAATGTGGTTACGACTTACATAAATATAGTTCCGTTATAAATCAGGACACGTTTGCCTGGAGACAGCCCTTTTTCTTTCCCTTGCTCATGCTCTGCAGCCGTCCAAACACCTCCCCACAGTGCCTGGAACCTGCAGCACAGCCCATTGCCACAGCTGGTGGGGGCAGAGGTAGCGGGCTGCCGCTTCCCTCCCTCGTGCCCAGCCAGCAAGCCAACACGTGCTCCAGCTTACACTGCGAGGCTGAAAGAATAATCTGTTCCCATGAAGGGTATTTGATCTGCCTACCAGGGATGCAGGCCATCCATGTAAGTTTGATAAAGATTCAGTAGCTGGCTAGTTGACTCCCCAGGGCACAATTCAGTCTTGGCTTAACTGGAGCAAACATCTCTTGCATATCTATGCAAAGAATAAATGACCCCAGGAATGCAACTAAAACTGAGTATTCAAGGCTTTGCACAGCACGGATTATTAAAAAGACAGCAATTGTCATCAGATATCAGTGATACCACATTTGATTAGAACGGGAAATAAAATCTTTGCTAGCATTACCTGTTGATGAATGCTGATCCTAAGTGTCATGCTGTTCTGGTATGTCAGGTGTCATATAAACAGCAGCACAACTAGGGGAACCAGCAGTTCAACACGGCACTTCCATAGTCCTGTCTTACCCACCAAACAGATGACTTGTCAGGAAGATTTTTCATAGAATGACACAAACAGCAGGGGCATCAAACTGATGGAGGAAAAAGTGCTCACCTGCCCTACCAGTCACAGTTTCTCACTATGTTCCTTGAAAGTCTTCATCTTCACCTCCTACTATCAGCTTGACAAAATAAAACCCTGAATTGTCCCAAGACAAGAACATCAGCTCTACTTCTAGTATTTTCAGACTCCACTGGAATCCAACAGACTAGAAGAGCCCCAGGAAAATCAATTCTTGGCAGGTTCCCATCCCAATTCCCTGTTTACTAGGTCTGTACGAAGAAGTCACACTGGATAACCATTCACAAATTTAATGAAACAGCAGGGTTCAGTATCCACCTGCAAATACATGCCAGCTCAGGAGCTGGTCCTTTAAAAGCATATTAATTCATAAACTCCTAGTGAAGTCAGCGACATGGTAGAACGTCCCTATAGAAGCAAATCTTTGACATCTTGCATAACACTTCTAAAAATACAAATATATTTTCAAATGATACTGAAATAGCTCCAAGTCTCTGGACCAGTATTAACAAATAGCAAATGGGTCAAAAAAAAGAGAGGTTAGCTTTCTGCCTGTGAGGGGAACTAGAACTCAAATTCCACCATTTGTACCCATTTCTCAGGTGTCCACAAAGTTTTGCCACTATTTGAGAGGTTCATTTGCACAGTATGTAGGAAGTATATCCAGTCAGGAGCTGAACAAGGAATGTAATGTGGTTATGCTCTCTTTGCTTTATTAGGGTCAGGAAATTAGCTACATTCTCTGCTTGATCGAGCAAATCTTACTCTAATGATATGTTTGACAGAACTCACCACACCAGAGAGACGCAAAGCTGTAAGCACCAAAATCCCAGCTGCTGCCCAAGTGTCTTCTGATCTGAATGCCCCGTGCTAACATGCTTAGTCTGGGCATAAGCAAGCCCTGGCTCTGGGCAGCAGGTTTGTGGGAGCTGCCCTCATCTTCCCACACTGCTCAAGCAAGTCAGCGAGCTTAGTGCAAACAGACCAGTCTCCCCACAGAACAGGGCAACGGTCACCTTCCTCTTACATGACTTTTGCCTTCATTCCCCTTCTTCATCAATGCTCGTTGGCTAGAGCATTCACCCAAAATTGGAGTGTAGAAGGGAGACAGGTTTAATTCCCTTCTCTAACTGTCAGGTGTTTCTGCTGCCCCACAGGCAAGGGAGATTCCAATTCATTAGCACAGAAAAGAAGCTACTCCATGAATAGTCCCATTGAGACCAACAGGACTTTTAGCTTTTCTGCCTAATTCTGTACTCTCTTTCATCCCATGGTTAACTGAGAGTAAAATACTAGAGGATTATTTTTATCCACAGAGGTTTTATTTCAAAATATCTCCACATTTTCAGAACTTTGAGTTTAGAAAGTTCACCCATTAGAATGCAGTAAATCGGCATGAAGTGAAAGTTTGCAGCTATACATGATCCCGGAAACTCTGCAATACATGCTGAAGTGCAGCATCATAGTTTTGCAATTAGATTCACCTTTTAAAAAATAACTGAAATAAACTAAGAAATAGTTATCTTACAATACGGCAAAGAATGACAAGAATTTAAATTTAAAGAATTTAATTTAAAATTAAAGAATGACAAGAATTTAAATGAACTTTGAACTTTGAAGACAGCTGCCTCCCAGCCTCTTGGCATTACCCGAGCCTTAACAACACTGAAAAGTTAGTGTGGTGTGAGGAAATCGTCATGTCCTCTTTGGACACTTTGTAGTAAGCTACACCAATGAAGGATTTCTTATTGTTGGAAGGGAAGCCATCTCTTTGTACCCTGCAGAGCCTGCATGCTCCCACTGTGCTAAAATCTAGTTGTACTCATTATATTGAAGCAGTATCTGCACTGACACTGAGCCTGCAACAGCATGGTCACTTAAAGCCGCAATGAAGTGAGGGCTGCTGCTGCAAGAGGTAGGTCTGACCTTATCATCTCTGCCCTTGTGCAAGCACTAATCCTTGTGTGACTGCACAAGGAACCAGATCTGGGAACTGATCCACATAAAAATCAACCCAACACAAAACGAGTTCAGTTATCAGCCAGCCCATGTTCTTCACAGGGCTCCATAAGCACTGGTGCTGAAACAAGGCTGGGGCCAGGGAGACCTGGTTTTCAGGAGGAACCCATGCTCGGACCAACACAGAGCAGCAGCCGCAGTGCTGCAGGCTAAGCATCCCTGAGGTCATGCGCACCCTGCGAAGCAGCAGCCGGGGGAACGAGGAGGCAGGACAGGTGCTGAGTGGATATTCACGCCGCATATATATGATGTACAAGGGTTCAAATGGAAAATTAGCTTGCTCTTATATGACCTTGCGAAATTCTCCAGAGCGTTTCATAAACAAATATTTGCATCTTGGACACCTTTTAACATTTCTTCAGACACCCCTGTTGAGCAAACTGGATACATATGTTTTCTTTGTAATGTTTCCAAACACAGTTGCCTCAGCTCTTACTTAAATGTCAGTGGGAATCTAAGCTAAGTAAAAGAGCTCAGGACAGGGCCCTTTGGGTAAAAGAATATTGCAAATTATTTATCCAAAAGATCAGAGAAGGTCTAGTATAATGCAATTTAATGTTTTGCAATGGCAGGCATTTCACATGTATCGATACTTCTCCATCGATCATGCAAGCCTGTCACTGCATGCACTAGGGAAGAGCGCGGCCTGTGCAACCTGCTGCCACCAGACTCGGGCAGCAGCCGAGGCACCCTGAGCTCAGCCCTGCAGCACGTGCACACCCTAATGTGGCTTACGCGCTGCCATGCTGCCTGTTAGCTGCCCCCTTGGGCACACCACAACCTCGCTCATCCACAAACCACATGTTAAGGGGAGCTTGCGAGAGGCCTCATATCTCAGGAACCGAGCATCACAGGAACTGCCAGACTTTCTGGTTAGCAGAGGTGATTTCAGCTCAGGGCTTCAGTGCAGGGCTGCATTGAAGATTGAGGGATTCTGCAGTACCCTTTACTAGAAATGGCTAGGATCCCATAAAGTTCATACTGCAAACGCTACAGAATTGCCTTGTTCCTGACTCTAACATTTAGTTCTTCACCTTTTGACCCAAGGGGCCTTTTGAGAGGGGCCAGCGCAGCAGTTTTATGACCTTAGGTCATTGCTGTCCATACATGTGTCGTGATTCAGGTCATTCAGAACAATATGCAACTGATAAAGTTAGTACAAGTTACAGCAAAATTATGCATAAATCCACATTAGAAAAAGTTGAGGAGACTGCTCAGTGTTTGGCAGTTGCAACATAAGCCTTCGGCAGCTACAGAGGTGTAAATCTAACTTCAGTGGGCTTAAAGAGGAAGATTTATCCCCAGTATTGTCCCCAAGAACATGCCTTGCAAGAGCAGATTAAATCTGCAAGCACAAACAGTACATTGCTTCTTTTCCCACCTCCTTGGAATAATTTTATAGGTACTGGACCAAATCCTCTGCTCTGTATACAGCGATATGATTCTGTCACTATTCCTTTGAAATCAGCAGCAAGCTACGGCCTTGCACCCGTCCAACAGAGCAGGCTTTGCTCTGTTGTCTTCTTTTATTGAAATGTCACTACCCTTCTTTCATACTCTTCCTCCTCTCGTGCAGATGCTGACCACAAGGAAAACCACAATGACAAAGCTGTTTTATCTTATTAGTCCATTTCTGCAAACAGTTCTGAATGCCTGAGCGTAGCTCCTTGGTGTGTGCTAGGGAATGGAAATCTCTATTCTGAGCTGAGATCCTCATAAATAAACCTATGCTTCTTTAGCTTGATAGAAGAATATTACCTAAGCAGAGCTGTAACTTGAAGACTTTTGTAAAATAAAGGGGAATTTAGGTGCAAAAATAATACAGGATCAGCTCCTAATTGTTCCCATACTTAAAATACTCTGATTTTTTCTGCTTTGCTGAAGCGTTTTTCTTCATCCTCCTTTTCTTTACTTTATTGAGTTATTGACAATAAGATAAAATATTACAATATACCTAATGTATCTTAAAAATAGTCCTGACTCATTAGACTGAGTCAATCTAACATATTTTTCAAATTATACTCATATAGTCTAATTTTAAACCATTTTAATGTAATTTAAAAATGTTTCAGCTTCTGGCAGAAAAAAGGGAGCTAGTAATGGCAGTATAAAGATCCAGCTGGCAGGGAGATAGAAAGGAGAAAACAATTTTGAGAAATACATTGTAAATGGCAAGGAACTAAATATCTACTATAATGAAAGTAAACAGATTTTAAATAATCCAGCTAAATTGTTTATGTATTTTTAAATAAAATAATTAACTATCTTACAAAAACAAAACCTTCTTAAATACAATGTACTTACAGAGGCTTTTTAGTGGAAAAGCTTTCTACTGCTCTGGCTTATAGGACAAGCACACACAAAAGAAATCCTTGCCTCTAAAACCACATACTAACAAATGTTGTGTTTTGTTCTCACATTGCTCTGAAAAAATTATTAGCTAGTATCTGTCTTAAATATAGAGATTAATTATTAGCTGTCCTAAGTACAGATATGCAGAAGAGCAAACCAAGAATGCAGCTATCTTTTTCACCTGCCATTGTCACAGGCAGCAGTTTGCACTGATTGCCAGATGAGATCTCTTTACTCAAAGGAAAGGTATGACTGCTTCCAGAGATATTTCTAACAGAAGAAACAAGAAGAAAACCTCATAAAATGGTATTTCATTTGCCTGAGAAAGGTTCATTAAAAACAGGTATGATCTCTTTACTTAATCCTTCCACAGTAAAGTTCAGTAATTGAGACTAAAAGAAGCAAGGTTGAAAACCAAGATATTTTCAACTGGAAATGTGATATTGATTTGGAAACTGATTAAACCAGGGCTCAGATGCAGCTCTGACTGTCCTGGATAGGCTACATCTCCCATCCTCTACCTCTGCCCGTCCTCTCAGCACGGATGGAAATTCTGTCATAGGAAACCCTTGCTGTCACACAGCAGATGTGAAATAGCCCAGCATGGGACACTGTCCAATTCAGGAAAACAGAGACATCTAGCACTGCTTGTCTCCCAAGTCCTACTGTTAAAACACTTAGGCATGACCTGAGAGCCATTTTCAGGATTTTGGAGGCAAAAACCCCAGTTGTTCTTCAGATGGGTATAGAACAGGGTAATTTGGGGAAGAAAAGCCATCCTGAATTTTAGAGCTTCAACCCAGCTGCAGAGGAAATCTCTGTGAAAGAAAACTGGCGCATACAAGGCAACTAAGCAGGGCTCTTAAACACCTCCTGTCCCCCAGCACTAGGCCTGGTGTGCCAGATTATGTGACAGAGCAGAATGACTCATGACAAGAAAGAGCTCACGGGTGCCCACCTGCCAGCGGGGCCCGCCGCGCCAGCCCAGCGCTGCGCAGTGGCCACGCTCCACCGCCTCACAGCGCTGATCACCCCGCCACGGGCTCACAGAGCAGCTGGCTGCTGCCTCTGGCACACGGGCCAAGGGAGCGAGATTGCTGCCCCATGTGAAAGTCAGGCTACTAATTGCACCTCGCTTGCCATGCGAGAGGCTGCTCTGATCTGAATTAAGAGTTAACCAGTAACAGATAGTCATTGCAGAAAACTGAGACTGTAGATGGCCTGGTTATAGTCAGCAGCAAAACTGGCAGCAACTTAAAAGAAGGAGGTGTGATCCCTAGGGATGCTGCACAAGAACATCATCCTGCTAAACCCACAGAGTCAGTAGCAATAGTTATTTTGGGCAGCTGTGCTCACCAGGAGCAACTAGGATGCCAGGCCTGTAAAGAGAGCTCTGCGATCACTCGACTGTCATGGAAATCGGTAAAAGATACAATATCTTTGCAGGATCAGGGCTGGAGAGATTGGACCGCGTACAACAGACAGCTCTCCCCTGTTTCCTTTCAACTGGGAAAACAGGTGTGATGAAGAAAAGCATCTAGTCGCATCCCTTAGCAAAACCTCACTGCTGGAGGTTTCAGAAGTCTGTCTGTGGCCATTTGAGGGGAAGGTACAGTGCTCATTCTCACCATCAGAGTCCTCCCTCTCTGTACACGCCTTGGCATCTCATCGGACAGCTATACTTGCAGCCACTCTGATACCGGCTGCAGGGCTGAGCAGCCACAGCCTCGGGATCATATGATGCCAGTGAGGTGGTGTGGAACTGGTTTGGGAGGTACCTCGCACTGGGTTCTCCGGAGGTTGGCTGCTGCTGAAAAATATCTCTCTCCTTTTCTTTCTTCAAGGCTGCTTGCTCCAGCCATCACGATATTTAATGTCAGCATGCTCAGTGAGGAAAGGCAGCAGAGCTGCCCAGCCAAACTCAAGTCTCGCCATAAGCATGACCTCTCCTAGCACCTAGTACTGTGGCACTTTAGATGGTGTCTCCAACAGGGTAAACGATAAACAGTTTCAGGCATGAGCATAGGCTCAACTTCAGCAGCACAAAGATGTATTATTATCAGGAGAGAGTTTTAGTTTTTCAAATTTTCTCTAATTTCAGTGTATCACTCAGAAAATGACTGTAGTGTGCACATCAAAAAAATTAGAAAAGTCTAATCAAAGGGTTAAAAAGATACAATATTATAATTGACAAGAAACTTATATGGTTCGATTTTTTTTTTCCTTTGTGACTCTGCCAAAACCAACCTATAACCACAGCATTCAATTTTTCAAGTGTATTTGCCCGAGGCAAGGCAAATTTTTGCACCTACACATGCGGGCTTTTTCCAGGCATGTATGTGGCTGTTGTGAGTGCTATTATCCTTCATTAAAAGTGATAGATCTTGAAGATAAACAGGCATGGATTACCATTCCCCAGCTGAGTCTGGATCTATTACGTAAGTAGTCAGTCAGTTTCTGCAGGTCAGCTTTACAGACACAAAGCTACGTGTGCTTTCTTAATATCTCTCATCACATTATAATTTCTTTTCCCTTTACTTGGAAACTCTTAGAATTTTTCAGAAACCATACGAGTTTCTCTTAAATACTAACCAAGTACTACATACATTAAATTGTGGAGCATTAGCTTAGTGAAACCAGCTTAGTTTCAAAACAGAAAGCTTTTCTTTAGAAAATACTCATTAAAAATCTCAAGGTCTAATTACAAGCTCATGCAAGTTTGTTTTCCAGCACAGATAAAACAGATTTTTTCCTTCATTGTGCAAAAAATTCAGCAGTCACGTGCTGCAGGAAAGTTTATCTAAAGTGATGATAGGTTACCTAGATATCCCAGGATGCCTGCATATATCAGGATGAAAAAAGATTTTTTTAAAAAAGGAAGAACCACATTGTCCGACATTAAACTGACTTAGTCAAAGATCAAATTTTCACAACAATGGCACTATCTGTATTTGTTCAAGGAGCTGCTTTTAGCTTTCATACACAGCTAACCTCTCAGTCAGCTCCTTATTTCTGGATAGCCTGAAAGCTTCAAGTATAGCTACTTAAATGACAACGAACTATGGTTATGTCTCAAAATGGCGCAAATAGTTTCCATCTCTCTGAATGAAATCAACGCACAGAAAGAGGATTGCAGGAGCCCAGAAGAAATAGTTTCTTAGCATTATTTATAGTTTAGAAAAACTGCCCCAGTTCTATTTATCCACCCAGTTCTATATATCCACTAAGCGCTCTGGGGGCAACTTCTGGTCCATGAACGTTTGTCATTTGGTTGGAGCGATGTCAACGTGCAGTAGGCAAGCGGCTGACTGCTTTTGCCTGAACACCCATGCACATCGTCCAAAGCACGTTCTTCAAATGTACAATGGCTCAATTATGGCTCTGGCTCCAGATGTTCATTTCCAAAGCCATGGCAAATGCCTGCTTCTCAGGCCCCTGGCCGAGTTTGCCATGTAGGGATTAGGGCTGGCTAGAAAAGAGCTATTCCATCTTGTGCAAAATTATTTCAGTGTTTGAAATTTGTCTTCAACACAATACAAAATGAAAACAAAACCTCTCAAATATCTTGGGGGACCAAGCCCTGCATCCCCAACTCAATAGCCAGCAGTAAGAGCATTCACTGATCTGTGGGAGACTCAGGTTCAAGTCCCTACTTTGAACCAGGAAAACACTGACTTGAATCTGGATCTCCCACATGTCGGAGGAGCGTCCTAACCACGAAGCTCGGGTGGAGCTCTTCCTCTTGCTTTACCCCACCCTGGATCTGATGACATTTTTACTGGAACAGATATATTTCTGTGAAGACAAACAAAAGCCAAAAACTCAGGAACAACTCTGATACGAAAAATCACTTTTGGATATTTAGATGTCAGAATCCAGATTTATTCATTCATTTTGAAAATGGGTGAAGAGCATGATGCTTACCCTCTTTGAAGGACCCCATTAGCAAACACAAGACAGGCCTGTTATACAGTAGGGAAAATGATTTGTCAAGTGAAACAGAGGAAAATACATGCATTGCACATTTCAGAGTGCTCTGCAGGACTTACTGAGCAGCAGCCAGAGCAGGGGGACAAAGGAAGAGATGGTGCCAAAGGTTTCAGCAGAATATGGACTGTCCCAACACTCTTCCAGTCATGAAAAAGATGCTGTATAAGCAAGGAGAATACAGATGGAGGCTCCCTTGAGCATCTCCGAGGTGTGGAAAGCAGGGAAAAGGGTGCATTTCATCTCCTCCTTTTTCTGCCAACCCCTATAACAGCAGTTCGAACTGGGCACTCTGAAGTAGGTCTGGGCCTTTTCAGATGAGAAAGCCAAACATTTCAGCTGGTGAATTAGTCCAGTACTTTCATGTCCCAGACAACAGCTAGCTCCTGTTATTTCCAGAGCAGAGCTCAAGCCCTCTTAACCTGCTCCTACTCCCATTTCTGCACCATGAAAACTCAAGAGGAGGCTGCTGTGGAAAATGGCATCGGTTCCAACGAGGCTGCTTGCTTCTCCCATTTTCTACTCAACAAGCGTGAAACATAATAGAGTTATACTGGTTTTGTGAGGGAGGGAACTGCAAAACTGCCTGACAAACTGCCCTGGATTTCACTGGGGGCTGGGATGGCCGTCCTCCTGCAAAGTCCCCACTGAAACGCTTTGTGTAGCCACATGATGTACTTTATTGCAGTAAAGGTCCTGTTCATTATTTCCTTTTCCTTATGGGTCTCTTAATTGTTCCATAGACTTTGTATGTGTGGAATCAAAAGCTCGTTATTTTATGCACTCAGAGGTCAAAGAAAAAGACACACTAATTTCCCAGAAGTTGTTTCTATTTTTCATCTTTTTTAATATAGAAGCTTTTTGCTATGAAATATGGGATTCTCTTCAATTATTAACTGTTATCTGGTAACTTATTATACAAGATAAAATTAAATGACTGTTTAACCTTGGGCCATTCACCAGCAGTAGTCATTTTGTGTGACATTGTTTCACACTGAATTCCCATGTACCAGGGGAAATCTTTGGGTTTTAAATTTCTTATTTTTTACAGTTTTATTGGATTAATGGTCAGTGAAAAGGATCACCAAATACACAAGACATTTCTCTGGGTCTACTGGAGCTTGACTTAGGTCGGAGTAGTACTGAAGTTCTCAGCAATATACTAATTCTCTGATTGTCAAGAATAGGGGAAACACAGTAGCTGTACATTAATAATTGTTTAGAAGAGAACTATTTTTAGATTTTATCATCTCAAAACAACAGATGCAACGGAAGATAAAAGAACTAAATACCTTGCCTAAGATGCTTGTCTTTCCAGACACCTGATTTTTTTAACATCATGGAAATGAACAGTCTCAGTGAAAAGGCCAATTAATGATGCCAAATTTATGTAAAAAGGCAAAAAAAACATTATCTTCCAAGACAAAGATAATTAGAGAAATTCATACAAATGATTATTCCACTATCCCCTATCGTAAAGAATACACAGAAGCCTATCATTCAGTGCTCCCAAACAGCATATCAACTTGTGCTGACCAAGCCAACTTCCTGTTTGGTTGGAATATATATATTTTTCTTAATATATCAGATTGACACCTGATGTTTCTTCTTGAAAAAGAACTCCAGTCAGTTCATCACCACTGGTAGCAGATAAACATTATTTGCTTGTAACACAGCAGCAAAGACTAGTTTAGCAGATGAGAGCCAGGGTGTTCACTTTCTATAGGATTTCATTTATGCAGTAACTCTGCTTCTAGCTAGCTTAGACATCGCTACAGTCTTATCAACACTCCCTATTTGCACAGCACCATTAGCTAGTTCGGGACTAATACTGGAGGCCAACCTGGAACCGGTACAACTTGATGTTATTTCATTCGAGACACAAGAACAATCTTACTGGCTCAAACTGAAGGTCCACCCTGCCCTGCATCTGAGCTCCAGCAGTGGTAAGTAACATGCAATGGCGTCTCCCCAGTAGAGTCTCCCAGCCTACAGTAATTGTTCCAATTTCCTAACCATAAGCAGTATCCTTCTGTTTAATAGACTTTGATGGCTCTTCCTTCCATAAATTTCTCCTCACTTGTTAAACCCATCAGCTTTTGGCATACACCACAATTCATATCACTGAGTTTCCTATTGTGCAAAATCCCTTTCTGTTTGCTTGGAACGTGCCACTTGATAATTCATTCAATGTTACGTTCTGCAACACACTTGCCAGTACCCTCTAGTCGTCCCTCCGAGCCACTCAGGATCCCAATCATATCTTCCTCAACCAGGCAGCTAAACTTTGGTTCTCCTGTGTATGGAAACTGTTCTCTACCACCTTTGGTTGCCTTGTTGACCTTCTCTGCAGCTCTTTTACCCTTCCTGAGATGGAAGGACTGAACTGCACAGTATACAAAACGTACCTGTATCCAGGATTTAAACAGTGACATAACAGTATATTCTGACTCATTTTCCATTTCTCTCCACTAAATCTGAATATTTAATTCACTTTTTTAAGTGCTCTTCAACACTGAGCTGACGTTTTTACAGAATTAGCTAATAAAAACTTTAAAGCTCTTCCTGTACTGCTAACAGCTAGTTCAGGACCAACAAAATTGGACAGGTTTCTTCCTAAGAATATTGCTACATGCTGAGGTCAAAAAGGCTGTAGTAGTAGAGTTCAATATGCATCACATGGAGATCTGGCATCAGATATTGTAAGAATTTTGAAGTCTCTGAGTGATCCAGTTTGGTGTGTTATTCTGAAATATAAACTTCAATTCAAGCCTTCTCTCAGCTTCTGGGGTACCTCCTAGAGGGCTGTTCAGTCCTCACACTAGATTGTCCTATGTACTCCATAAAAGTAGAGTCTAGGTTAATATTCAGGCAGCTGGAACAGGCAGTACATCTCTTCTTCCTGAGATGTTTAGGTGAAGCACTCACCCATCTCCCAAAAGCTGTTTAACTGCTATCACATCTGTATTTCACAGCGTTCTTGAGAGAACCCGGTATGTAACAAATTTGATGCTAGTTTGTATACCTAAAATTGAGGTAAGACCATTTCCAAATAACTGCCTTATTATTGTAGTAACCCTTTTACATACCTTCCAACTCAGTCACATCACAGAAGAAAGATATGCTTTATTTTTAAAACTTGGTTGCATACCACAACTCTGGAAAAAATATTTAGCAGGAATAAACATGGAACAGATTATACAGTTTGTAACTCTTAATTTAACTACCCTGATCCAAACATTTAATTGCGGGGGTGTAATTAGATCTTCTGTGTCAAAACCTTCCTTCTCAGCCATATTCCCAACGCAGAGCACTGTCCTTTACCCTATATTTAATACAAGTGATGGAGAAGGATTCTAGTTAGTTCTATTCTCTAAACCACAGAAGCTGTCCTTCCACAATAATCTCTTTATCAAACCGCCAGATTATTTTCTTGCTTAATATGACAGACATAATAAAACACTGGGGGCTTTGAGTTTCTTTCCAAAGTTCACAAGGTATGTTGGCCTGTACATACATGCTTTAATGATAAGAGCTAAAAAACACTGAAAAAATATGCAGCAGCATTGAAAGTGATCCAGAATGAGCAGTATGATATCCAGCCTTACTAATTAGTGCAGAACATAGTTACTAAATTACCAATATCATTAACACATTGCATGGAACTTTGCATAATAGACTGTAAACTAACCACATTGTAATTCCTGAGAACAGATAAGCACATTTGGTAGATTAGGCTCCCAAAGAAAATTTCCTTAGTCATACCAGGATCCAACTCTCTCATTTCCTCTCCTTTATCACGTAAATTTTTGAAGCAGATGAACCGCTGCACAAAGACTTTTAAGGGTTTCTTTCAAATAATCAAAGAATCTGAAATGAATCTTTATAAAGCTGAGTGAATTTTTTGGATAAAGCATTAAAAGCCAGGTCACACTAGGGCGCTACTAATCTTTGCATATGTAAAACTCCACTAGGCATGCATAAGAGAAGAGAAAAACTTAACAGTCTTCCAGGTACTTACCTTTTCTATCTCACTACCTGTGTTGACCAAATTTGATAAGAAAGGGTGTACAACCAAAATAAAGAGACTACCATAAATAAGAAAAAATTTTACATATTTTAAAAATTCAAGAATATCAAGATTTCTTTGGCTGACAGCAAAAACAAAGCCTGTGCCTGGGTTAGCCTTCTCTGTGGTGGTTGCACCATTATAATTGACACAATATCTCTTAACCCTTTAAGCGGCCAAGAATCTCCCATGAGCTCCCAGACACCACCACTTCCATGGTGACCCACCCTGGTAATTAATCTATGTGAACAACACTACTTAGCCTAGATGTGAGTGTCTCCCCTCCAAAAACTTCACCCTTTGTGTTTCACAGTTGCCTGTGTCTGAGGTCATATCTTACAGTGCTTTAGACCGAGATGCTTTAGGACTCTTTCCCAGCCAGCTGGCCCAGCTGCAGGAGAGCTTGCTTGTCTTTCAAGAGAGCTGAGGGAAAGACCTTGCAAGACTAACAGCTCTTGAATGATTTAGTCTAACTTTAAGGGGTACAAGTTCCAGCCCATGTCAGAGGCAAATCTGGGCTCAGACAGGTACACACTTCAGCGAAATTTGTGCTTGAAGTACTTCCAAACCTAAATCAAATAATAACTCTTACAGGGACACCAAGGGGACTAAAGCACAAATCCAGCTAAGATCCAGGTTGGCAGTGCAGCACTGATGTACTTCAACTAAACCGCATTTTGCAGGAAGTGCCCCTTCCTCCTGAAGTCTGGCAATCATGGTGCATCTAGAAGACCTTTCACATCAGTGTATACAAACTCAGGCACAAGCTGGGAGTCACCCACTTTCTTCGTTCTACTCAGATGCCAGAAGGTGCTGGCTGAAAGGCTTTCTTGTCTCTTCCTACCTCCTTTCTCTCTCTCTCTCTCTCTCTCTCTCTCTCTCTCTCTCTCTCTCTCCTTCTCTGTCCCACGTGCTTTGCTTAGGACTGTACTGTGTGATTTGCCTGCAGCAAGGTCTATTCCTAACCAATCTAAGACATGGAGACTTTAGCATGGAGCCCTTTTCCAAAGCCTCTTGCACATAATTAGTTGATATTTAAATATAGTCAGTTGGAATTGAGTCTGTTGTCTGTAAACAATGTGAAGGGAGTGAGAGAGAGAGACAGGCAAGCCAAACAACTTGACATCCTGCCAGCCCAGCAGGCATCTGAAAGGAGTTTTCGATTTCACATCAACATTTTTGTTCCAAGAAGAAAAGAGAACTTGCATTCTATTTAAAAGCTGTTGCAATTCTATATGCTGCCTGAAAAGGAGTTTATTCCACCTAAACTCCTCACATTTTATAAGAGAAACAACATACTGACACAAATTAGGAGCTATGATGCTCTTCCATCTCTACCAATCTCCTCTTTCTGCCAAAAAGTTTAAATATTTAAGTGTACTGGAAGAGATTCAAACCCACCCCTTTAAACTGGTGTGAAGTGTGCTTTTAAGTTACAGTCTAAGATTCAGCATTTAATAAGATGCCAGACTCTCCTCACTTTTTATCCTGGGCTGTGCAATCTCATCTCTGTAAGTGATGCCTGTAAAAGCTGGATTAATTTGCCAAATTCAATAACTATCCAGAAGTGAATTTGGTCTATACTGATAAATTAAAAACATCCATTTTGTTTAAAAAGTAATCATATCTCAATTTCACTGAAACTTTCAGGTCTGTGCCAAGCTACATAAAATTACTCAGATCCTGAAGAAATTCATGCAGGACAATTATACATGCTTCCTCGAAACTTAAAATTTACAAATATCTTACAAAGCTATTGTTATTAAGTCCTTCCCTTTTGCATATATTTTTCCATCTCATCAGTTCTTTCAGTCAAATTGATCAAATACCCTAAAATTTATTTTTATATTTTAAATAAAAATTAGATTTTAAAAAAGTCTCTCAAATATTGTGTAGCCCAATTTCCTCTTGTGTTTTATCCACACCAGATGTCTTCATAGATTCATAGGCTAGAGAGTTTCCTGCCTGTTTTCCTGGCTGGTCAGACAGGGTCTGCACTCCAGAAGCCACACGGGCTGCAGCATGGTGCTGAATCTGAGTTGATGAACCTGCTGAGGAGGTAGGAACAGTAGCTTGGGTTTAGTACTGTGCTAATATGTTTGTACTTGCATTCAGTCAGGTCAGAGTACATGCAGAAGAGCTGATGAGCCTTTCTTCTCTGGGTAGACATATCCATTGCGTTCTACAAAAACAGTACCTGTAACCTGCAGGCAACTACGCAATGAGACAGTAGTAATACCTGTCAAAACACAGACTGAACGTTCAGCATCCACAAATATTCCTATTGAAATCAGCAGGGCTATAAGCATATAAGATTGGCTCACCTTCAAGAGTACAGTTAATCCAAGTACATGCACCATGCTCAGTGCTATCCCACAGCCCTTACAGAGTTCACTTAAAGCACTTTCTCAGATGGTTTTTACAGACTTAAAGTGCTACAGGTAATCCACTCTACTTAGCAGCTTAGAAATCTCAGGATCTCGATGTCACCTAACCATACAGAAAGCAACTAGGTTTTCAAATAGATTTTCCTAATCTTTGTATTCGCCCTCTTTAACCCTTCTTTTCCAGGGACTAACAAACACCGCTTCACAACTGAACTTCCCCCATCCCAGGCAGACACGTCTTATCTTTTAAAGAAGTACACTTCATACAGTCCTATAGATTTTAAATAGTCTATCTCAAGTCTTCTCCTAAACTGAAAATGTGATTTCCAAGAAGCACAGAGTTTGGTAAATTCTTTGCCATTCACATGTGTGACATGCTGAATTAAGACGCCAGAGAATATAGAACCTAGGTGCTATATCCTTTAAGGATTGCTGAAAGTCGCACAGAGATGTTATACCAGTATTTGATTATCGCAAGAATGAGTCTGCAAATGCTATTCCTGTATAGATTAGATCTCTTCCTTAAGAAATACAAAAAAATTGATCAGGAAAAACATACCTGCTTTAAAAAACTAGCATGAGGAAAGCTGAGCTGCACCAGTGTAATGCTGCAGTTGGTTAAGGGTGGAATGAAGAGTATAATCCTTCTAGCCATCAGGCCACAGCAAGTAGATGAATTGTGGCTGCTAGTATAACAGCATATTGTGCAGTAAGCTGTTGTATCAGTGGAAGGGTACACTCAGGTGCTTCTCATAAAAGGTAACAGCACGGCTCCTTTCCAGAGATGAGAAGAAAATGTCCACCATGACCCACTGACACCTACTTTAGAACATAAAGTGACAGATAACGAACGCAGAGTGCAGGCTTCACCAGGTATTAGAAGTGGCACCTAGGAAATCAGCATCCCTCTCACTCACCATAAGCCAGTGCTTTATCAGTTTCCTTAACCATCAGTCAGTGCTGATCTCTGATGACTTGAGTTGCCTACCTGGCACTTTCCTGCAGTGCCACTAACACAGAGGCCTCCAGGGCAGGTGGAGCAGTAGGGCAGGGGTGCAGGTCATCTGTCCTAGCAAAGAGCTCCCTTACACCAAGGGGCCCCAGGCTGGGTGCTCACAGCCAGATTAGGCTGGACTGCAACGCTTCAATCTCACAAGGGAGCCACTGCCAACCTAAGACTCAAATATCAGTATTTTTACAAATACAGGGAAACTTGACAGGTTTGAAGAAAGGTTTTGAGGAGAAAGAGCAGAAGACACAGACGTTCCTAGTTGTAACCCAAGGTAAAACTAGAGCTCTCTCTCCGGTTAGATTTCCTGCACTGTTTTTCCCCTCCATTCATCTGTTTGCCAAAGAGCTAAAAGCCTGAAGAACATCCTCTGCACCATTCCCCAACCACGGGCTACAACAGCACCAGCACAGCAATGTGTCCTCAGCCCTGGTTCGTCCCCCTCAAATGTCCCACGTGTTGCAGAACGCCAGTCATGTTACTGCCAAAACACAATTCATGCAAACATAAAGCCCTCACCTTTTATTGACTCAAGTTATTTACTAAAAATAATCATCAGCCAAGGTTACAGCGAGTTATTTCTATTAAATAGGATGAGGTCTATAGTGTTTTGAGATTTTGTCTCTCTTTGACTGAAGCTTGTTTCCACAGGAAAGCTTTCCCAGTTATATAGTACAATTACACTTGTACAATTTAAACCTCTAAAGTTACATTAGAATTACCTCTTCCTCCATGTGGTCATTTTGATTCCAGAATAAGGATGGGGTTTTATTGTTGATGTAACTACTTCCAACTACTACATGTGCTAAAGAAACACACACACAAACACACACACACACACATACACACACACGCACACAGGCATGTTTATATCAGAATAATAGTGCCCAGACACAGGGCAAGGTCCACATTACTGTCTTAGTTTCTTTGTACACTGGCTTCTACTGAAACTTTGTTCCTGAGCAGACAACCCCTTGCTGCACGTTGCGCTGCACAGCTTTTCCCCAGCCACAGGAGGGAAATCTTCTGCAGGAGTTAAGCCCGCGCTCTTTACACCCAGCCAGGGCCCGGTGCTCACATCTAAGGACCTGCTCACCCTCTCGGTAGCCTTCCTCACACTACAAAATGTCTTACTCCAGAAGCTGCCCCATCAGAGCAACAACAAAGGTTGCACTTTCTACAAGGAACAAACATATACCAGAACTCAGGATGGAGCTAATGTGAGACTCTTTACCTGTCCAGACCAAGACTGGAGCTGATCTGCATTTGCCCAAGCTATACTAGGTTTTTAGTATATTTTGATTAGTGACACTCTAAGCAGTCTGCTCACTGCTTGCCTGGCAAGGAGTCACAGAGTGGCCTCCGCCTGCACTACATAGGACAGCAGCAGCAAAGTACAGCTTTGAAGAGGTGCCCATCTCCAGGCCACTAGACCAAGAGTGCCTTGTCCTCCCACCGTAACTGGACAGTATTGCAGAAGTTGATTATAAGAATACAAAGTTTATGAACAAGATCTACCTGTGTATTTCCACATCACTGTGACTGTCTCCATCAGCAGAGGATATAACCCGCTATCGGTCAAGTACTACACGAACAACTTCCAGTCAGCTTCACCCAGCTGTCTCCAAACTCATTTTAAAAACATTGTCATTCTCCTCCCATCACCACCATCAAAGGCTTTGGGGTCAAAGCCACTACAAGAAAAGAGGAGCAGCTGCTAGCCAAACCTGAGCTCAGATGATTGAACCACAACTTCCCCTCACGGTACTGTGGGTAAGATGAAGGTCCAAAAGGTGGCTGCAATGCCTTGCCGTAACCTGGGAGCGGCTGGGATAGTTGCAGGGGTGGTGTGCTCAGCTCCCTGGAGGGAAGGTGCGCCCTGAATCACTCAGCGAGAGGTTCCAAACCAATTAAGAAGAGACGCTCACAGGCTATGTTGTACTTTCCTTTTATTTTTTTCTCCAAGGAAATTGCTGGGCCACAGTATTAATGAACTTGTACCTCTATTCTGGGATGATATGCAGATTATATCGGAAAAAAACCAATCCCCCCACAGATTTTCCATGAACCTTTATCAGTGGCAAGAGCCCATCCCATAGTTCCTATTCACAGATGACTCCAAATAATCAGATCTGAGTAGAAATTTTTCTAGCAAAACCTTTCTTCCCAGGAGAAAATGGCATTTCATTGAAAACAATCTTCTTCATTAGCAGCATATCCTATTTGCTCACATTCAGCAATGGGAATTCTCAAAGCAAATTTTTCTGCATTCATCTTAAAATTAACTCCAAATAAAATTTCTTATGTAGAAATTTCTTGGCATTTTTTTTTACAGGAAGAACATCTGAAAAACCCCCAACAGCTAACGTAGCTGTTAAAAGTATCAGTTACTTGTTTGAACTTGTTATAGGAAAAACACTAGGAAAAAGACAACAGTGTGACTATGTTTGGTTTATGTTACAAGTTAATATGCTATTAAAATGTTTAGGTCTTATTATGCACTTTAAAAATGTTAGCGCTTAATGTGTTCTGATTAGGGCTTAACAAGGCCTTTAAAATGTTACAGTGTTAAACCACCAAATCATATTGTGTCTAAGGAGTAAGAGGCTTAAAAAAATCTTCTATTCTTCACAACCTAACCCTTACATTAATAAAAACAAAATCCAGTCATAATGAGTTTATATCATATATCAGAATGTTTTGACATCCTTAATGACTGGGAGTTAAAAAGTTGGCTTAACTCTATGTGCTAGTGTGTGCTTGTTTGAGTGTAGGAGTTAAGGTTAGTGGTTTTCTGAAAGCCTTAAATAACAGAGATAATGGAGATGAACATCATGCGTTTTTGCTATAACTGGTGTCTGGAATCCTATTGCCTAATTTAAAGGGCCAGTTATGTGACTGTGAATAATGGAGAAAACATCCATTTAGCCTCATATACGGGACGCAGTGGGCAAAATACCTATGTAATGACACTGTCAGTGAAATCTGGTAAATTCTAATTAGTACTCGTATCTAAGCATTAAGTCATAGGTTTTCAAAAAAGATACAAAACGACATGTGGGGGACAACTGCACAGACTAACAACCCCAGGCCAAATTCTGCTACCCTGCTCAAATCAATCAGTATTACATACTAATGATCATCTTACGGTGACACTGGTAGTCATGGATTTCCAGTATTAGACCGTTTTTACAGTCCATGTCTCACAATACAGAGTCTAGTTACTGTTCCTTACTTGAGAAGAAGCTCTACAACAAGGGATAAATATCGCAAATTCTAACATAACCTAACAAACAACCAAACCACGTAACAGTGCTGGCTTTACCAAAAAGATAACATGTGATAAAATAACTGCAATGCACAACTTTCTAATTCAGGGAACAACTGTTACAATCTGTAAAATAATGGCTACATATAATAGCGGGTACAATGGTGGTCATTAGACATACAGTATCTATAGCTATGCACAAAACATACTATAACAATAAACATAATAGGGCTTGTTTCTTTGTCCTGCTGTTCCAGTTTAAATATATGTTACTCTCTTGAACTCGAACATTTGGGCAAAATGTAATCACTTCACTACATGTCTAGCTTTCTTGAAAACGGTAAATTTGGGAGACATCCAGTCGCAGCAAAACAAAACCACATGACCTATCTAGCTAATTACAGAGTGTGAACAGTGAATTCCAAAGGAACAGCCATGACAGACAGTTCTCGAGGTTGAAATATGCCTGCATGCCCTACTCATCAAATAATTTCAAATAAATAATTCAGCAAAATGCTCAGTCTTCATGGATAATTAACAGAAAAAGTGGCCTAATTAGCCCAATAAACTGCTTGCTGCAAATAACTCCACTAAGCTTAAAAGAGCCATTCTTTACGGACACAATTTTCAAGAGGACTACTGAAAGTATTGCTGAGTATTTTCCAGCAAAATTGTGGGATGTGTTTTCAAGCTGACTACTCTGTCCCAAGCCAGACCATTTTGAGAAGTCTGGAGATTGATGGTTCCCCAAAACATTATTTTCGCATCATAGGTAGTTCAAAGTTATGTTGTCGATTCAACCTGTAGACGTCTTTGCGCTAATATATATCAGTCTACTAAGTTCAAGCTCACAGTGTTTACTTCCTCCTTGTTAAACCGGAATATAATTTCTTGCTAGATAACATGACATGGAGAATTTCTCTTGCCTTTGGTTTTAGTTGTTTACTAACATCAGCATATTGTGAAACAAACATGAAAAATATTCAAAGGCTTAAAAAGTTCTTTCCCTTTCTCTTGAACTTTCATGGTCTGTTCATTTTTAATTTGTGGTAAATTGACTTTTTATTTTCCATATTAATTTCCCCATGTTCC
The DNA here is from genome assembly GCF_040807025.1 of Struthio camelus. Taxonomy (NCBI): domain Eukaryota; kingdom Metazoa; phylum Chordata; class Aves; order Struthioniformes; family Struthionidae; genus Struthio; species Struthio camelus. The sequence continues at coordinate 12,403,502 of NC_090951.1, forward strand.
TTTGTATTAAAATAACTTGCAGAGAAAAATGATTCCATCTGCTCTGCACTCAGTTTTTTGTGCCCTGAGAGATGCTGGACTCTCTGCAGAGAGGAAAGAGAGTGCTTCGGAGCCACACTTCCCAGTCCAAATTTTCCTCAACCTCAAGCACCCAAAAATCACAAGGTTAGATTAAAACTAATTGTTGTTAATCAAATTAATCAAGTAATCTAAACACAAAAATACCTAGTGCTTTAGCTTTCTTTTCATTTTCTTTCTAGTGTCTGAACTTTTCTATTATATACATGGCAGGTTTTCAAAGTCTTCTGCATAACAATTACAGCTTAAAACTTGTCAGAGAGGGAGAGGGCTGGAGAGAGAGAGAGGGAGAGAGAAAGAGGGAAAGAGAGAGGGAGAGAGAAAGAAAGAGAGAGAGAGAGAGAGAAAGAGAAAGCAAGAAAAGCAAGTGAGAAAGAGAGAGCAAAAGAAAACAAAAGACAAAGAGAATGAAAAAGCAAGAAAGAGTAGAAGGGCAAGAAAGAGCTATAAAGAGCAAGAAAGCACTATAAGGAGGACAGTGGATGGGGCAGGCCCCTCGGGGCTGGGAGGGAAGGGGGTGCCCAGGCTGGCTCTGGGGCCGGGGCCAGCAGGAGGCAGGGCAGCGGGTGCCCAGTGTGCGCCCATGTGCCGGGTGGCAGGGCCAGCCTTGGCTCTACCATCCATGGGGACACTCGGCTGCTGGAGGCGCACGCCTGTGTCTGGGGCCAACGATTCACTGCGGCGGGAGGTAGCGGGCAGATGCTCTGCACAATTGCCTGCACATTTCTCCTCCGTGGGCCCATAAAATATCCAGGCCCATCTCCTTTCTTATATGCTCCTTTCTAACTCACTAACTTACTTCAACAAATTGGGCTTTTTTGTTCCCTTTCACCCTAGTGTGAGTGCTGTGCTGCCATTGGACAAAGGCAGGAACTGTGCGGGGAGGCATTTACTGGGAGGAGTGGGGCACGAGAGCCCAGCAACACGGACCGACTGCGTGGCAAGACGCCACACACCGCCTCCACGCTCCCCTGCTCCGCAGGCTGACAGGAGCACGGTTTGCTGCACGCACATTTGCACCCTGCACCGTGGGCCACCAAGCAGGCCTGGCCACAAGGCGCTGCCGGAGCAGCTCACCAACGCGCACACTGCCGCACCACAAAGCGTTACTACCCCCTGCTTCCCCGTAATACAACAGCGATCAGGCCTGTGCTGCGGTGGAGGAACTATTAAACTCAGATCTTGTTAATATTCCTTAATAGGCGAAAGGCAGAAGAGTGGGGGGAGAGAACAAACAATACATAACAGCGTTTAAATTACAGTAAAGTACGTTAACAATAAATACTCCCCTGTCAAGAATATGTCATGTAATTATATTTACTGCATTGAACAGAGGTAACCAATGTTTTGAGAGGGTGGTTTTGAACTCCCAAGATGACTCTCCTTCAGGGACAGCATATGTGAATAATCAGCCAGACACGGGATATCAGCTGTGAGAAACCTCCCCCAGTGCAATGTGCCAGTTGCGACGGCTAGAAAGTTAGCTCCCTCTCCTGGACTAGACCAGAAATGTAACATACACTACACTCGCCTAAACTAGGGCTCAGGTATTCTGAGGCATTTTTATTCTCTTTTTCTCCACAGTTCTAGAACCTTGGTCAAGGGAAATTTATGCTTCCTGGAGAACCGGGATGTGCAGGAGAGAGACAGCATACCACCTAAGCTATGATGACAATCTCGCTGCCAAACCTACTGAAGCCTTTGTTAAATTGCCACATCACTAGGACGTGCAGGGACTCCCCACAGAACGCAAAGCCATGGATCTCGAGCAGCGTAACCTGCTGTCACAACCTGACAGGATCCATAAAAATATCACTGCAAACTAGACCTCTCTCACGGCTGTGATCCTTTATCCCTCAGGCCTCATGCAAGCAAAAGGACCATTATTGCTGTCAGTAGGAATTTGGCCTGGACAAGTGCACACAAGGATAGCAGGACTTGCTGTCTGAGCTGAGAATTCAAGTGTTTTTAAGGCAAGGATGGAGACAGAGAGTTGATCATAGGAAGAAATTTTACTGCAGATTCCAGTGTGCTTATAAAGTGTCCTGTGCTGAAAAGGTTGAAACACTGCACGGTTTTCAGTTTCCAGAATGCATAGCAACAGAAAGCACTTTGGTCAGACAGTTCCAGCTCCACTTTACAGATCGCAGAAGCTCATAAAGCTGAGATGCAACTACGAAAAGAATGAAAATGTAGATGTCCATAGCTCATCTGTCACCTGGGGTTTGATCAGATTCAGATAAAACACATGACAAAGTCATTAAGAAGTCCCCTCCTGTTAATCTAGAACTTACAATGGCAATATGAAAATGTACATACAAAAGTTTAAATAAAAAAGTTTGTTTTCCTAACTGTAGAGTTTATTAATTGTCAAATATAATCCTCTAAGATTATATAGGATCTTCCATTTGAGAAAATGAAATTTCTTCACACACTGAGCAGTACCCTTACAGAGATAAACATGCAGTACTTACAAATGAGAAAACAAGGCAGAAAACCAAAAAGCAAAATGAAATGCACACAGGACAAGTGATTTGTCCAAACAGGAAACCATTAGGATTAAAGCCCAGACTTTTCAATTCCTGTATCTCTGCTTTCACTACAAAAAGAGCCATTCTGAAATGGAGACATTTAAAAGTCAACGACAAGAGAGAAGCATCTCTACAGGGCAATTCAGTCTCCTCTAAGTTGGAATCACCTCCTACAAGAGGACAACTGCCTTCTAGCTTAGACACTTCAGTTAGGTATCGTCAGAGCCTTTTAAGAGCAGTACCGCCAAAGAGTCTTAAGAGCAAGCATGGGAATCCATGCCTTAATAGGAGAGATTATCCACTACCGTAACTTACTAGCTGGGTAAGGAAAAAAATCTCATTACACAAACTCGAAAGCTTTGGATTTTATATTACTATTATAAATAGATATTCATAGATACACACACAGCTGTCTCCAGGGGTGTTGGTGCTGTATAAATACTGAGCAAGCTAAGGTTACTCTAGTTTACCTGCTCAGATAGGACCAGCTCCTTAACAAAAAAAATACCTCTCTGTTGCTGACCTTGGTTCCTCCAGAGCATCTCTCTCATAAATTCACTATCCAGTGACAGACTTAGGAGCTGGCTTGAATAAACTCCATGACTCCAAGGTTTCACTGGGTGAGGAAGTCCTTCACTGACTGGCAGTCTTTCTAAGTAAACGAGAGGTGCAAACGGGATGGGTAGTGCCATGGAGAATGCCTGCACTGTCCTGCTCTCCAGACTGGTCAGGTCGGAGACCTTTACGAGAACCAAGACATATCCAAACAACTTGAATAAAAGTAAACGATAAAAATCCTATTTTAGACCAGGGCATCTACCCAAAGAGTTTCACTGGCAAAATTATATCTTCCTATTCAGTAAAAATACATATATATACTTCTCTTGCAATAAACGTGACAACATCAAACTTCACAAATAATAAAATCTACAATACATTTCAGATATTATTTTCAGGATAATATATTAAAAGACTCTCATAAAATAAAATATACTGCTCTAATGCCACCCAAATCAGTAGTTAGGTTAGGGTTAGTCAGCTAATACTAGTGTTGGATGAGATAGGTTACAAAAACATGCTCTCTTTGAAATAGTAGAACATCATACATAGAACAGCCATCTTGCTCACGAAAGGATGCAGAAGTTTCTGCCTCCTGAGAGATCAACAACTCCTGGGATTTGGCTGAAGTTTGACTGTAGTAGGTGATCAGCTGACTCAAATTGCACAGTACTCATCTGCTTTGATAAATACCAGGGAGGAAAAGGGATAGTAAGGGCCAGCCACAACCTTGATCGTTATGTAGGAACTCAGTCAGGAAAGGAACAATGATGCCTATACGATGAATCTCAGGGATACATAAACAGCACATACATAATGCAAACCTGCAAAGGTTCCTGCAAACAAAACTGCTTTTTAGGCTAAGAACAAAGGCAATTCTTTGGCGTTCTCTAGTGAAAAGCAACATTTAACTCTTCTAGAGAGTTACATAATTTCTATAATCAAAAATCATGTAATTATATCCTGTTTCATATCAACTTTTATACTGTCCATCCCAGTAATAGCTTCTTACAGCCTTTTGCATTAAAAAATTTGATCACTGTCTGTGACGTGTTTGTAAGTCTCTGGACAGACACACATTTTGAGGCAAAAGAGGGGCTCAAGTTATTATAAACTTTGCTTTCTTGGCTCTCTGCAGAACTGATATCTGTAAAGGAATCTCAGGAATAGTAGAGCACGGAGCACAGAACCTCTCCCAGGACTCAAATTAATGACATCATTTCTATGGCAGGATTAAGTTAAGGTGCCAGAAGTCATTTTGGCCCTTTCGACTTCTACAGAACTCCTGGAGAATAAATATTTCCAAATCTTAGTTTTGAAGAAGCTGTACCTTAAATTTGGCTCTATTTATGTCAGAATACTGTATAATCTGGCAGTGTTTAAATACAGATAGTGCCGAGTGCACAGTAGTAACTAACAACACAACTGGTCTTTTATTCAGAGGACTGGGTATAAGAATTTACAAGCTTGTATAATGTTCCAGTGTTGTAATATTACACATCTTGGAGATTTACTGTAATTCCTATTGATATGAACAAAAAATTCTTTCTGAATGAAATGCTGCAAGTTAGGGAAGACTTTTATTCTCTGCTGTATAATCTGATTCATGTTTACCCTCAACATTAATATTAGCTGTGACGGCTATATTAAGAAATGCCTACAAAAAGTAGTAGCCTTACAAACTCTCAAGTTCCCGCAGTGATTGCTGAACTCCTTTTAGTCAAATAACGTAACTTAAATAAATATAAACGCCTTCTTTTATTTTTCACTCAAAAATGTGTATTTTTATGCTTGGCTTTTGCAATTATTAAAAAAAAAAAAAAAGGAAGTTGTGTCCATTATATTAAGCGTTTCCCATAAACTCCCCCAATAGGTTCATTGCCAATATTTTTGTTAGTAGTCCCCATGGAAACCAATACAATGATTTTCAAACCTGTTTCTTAGAAAAGACTATTCCAGTCCCATCTTTCTGCCTCTGGAGATCTTCAGTAATTGCTGAGACATTCTGAAGTTCAATGTTGCTGTCCAAATAGGGGTCAAATTTGATTATAGTGATACATTAAAATAATTGCATTAAAATACGATATCCAGACTAGTAAGAACTTGTCCAAAATGTATCACTGAATTTAAATAATTTCAAAACAGTATTTTATTTAACTGATACTAAAGTTATAATAGAAAATATTTACAATTTATTTTTTTAAAGACATAATAGAATAATAATAAAAACTTTGGCAGTTTCAACTTTTCCACTGCTTTTTTTCCTGAGTCCTCTTACTTCCTTTTTGTTTCCACACCTTTGCTGTCATGCCATAATGGAAAAGAAAAGAGAAACTAAGAGAAGAAAAAGAGGGAAACGTTCATCTTTAATAAAGATTAGTTTTCACATTAAGAAGTTTTAATTTTTAATCCATCTCAACTAATTCTGCAACTATCTTTAAAAAACTGTAGCAGCATATGCACATATGCAAATTAAGATCTTAGTGGATATATCAGAGTCTGTACTTATTCTAATTAGCATACATGCAAATGGCCAGCACATGCAATGAAATGCAAGTCAAGCACACTACAGGCGAGGCTATTTAAAAATCGACAGCTATAGAAGTAGCAGAGTATTTAGAACAGGCTATAAAACCTGACTTTTCTGAATAATGAAGCAGATGAGCAAATACTTAAGAATTTTTCTAATTTACTGGATAATTTGAATAAAACAGAAAATTTCTCAAAAGCAATAGCTTTTAAGAACTTGGGTCCTAATAAGGAATAAGAAGTTTTTTAAATTACAAAATTGTTTAAATTATGATTATTTTCACAAATCATTTGCAAAAATAGCCCTGAATTTCAATGAAAAAATAATGAAGCACTAAACTAAACCTAGACTACTAACGACAGCAAATGATCACTTAGAAGCTTTATGCATGTGGCTTGTTTGGATATAAACTCTTTTTTTTTCCTGGTCTTTTCAGTTGGAAGCAGTTTCCCCTAATGTTCTCCTGAACACTACAAGGCGAGTCCACCTTGTCACTCTTCCCACATTCCCTCTGTGCAGAGGGAAAGTCAAATGCTCTTGTCTTGCAAGGGCATAAGAAACAAAGAGGATACACCTAGGGGCAGGAATGAGGTCTGTAGCAGTTCTCACCTCACAGAGTGATTGTGGAAGAGTCAAAAGCCAATCCAGTGATTCAGGAACCTGCACTGTGCCATTAATCCTTAAACCCACTTATGAGACCTGTGCAAGATAATAGCCATTATTATAAGCTTATGTTCTGGCAGGTATGGAAGAGTGGCAAAGCACCCCTATGACTTAATACCAAAGGCAAATCCATGACTCAACAAAACGGAGATTTCTCTCCAACAGATTTATTGGGTCTCCATGCTAAAATTCCTTTTCTGGAACCCTACTTAGATGAGTGTGCAAAACATAGACAATGCCCAAGAGAGTCTCTACACCATAAGAGAATCTCTTACTTACTCACAGGAAATCCATGTACTTTCTCCTGCTTGGAGACAACCACCATTGCTGAAATAAATAACTCAGCCTCTCTCCTTAGGACTCCTTGACCAACTCTTGCCATTCCTGGCAAACAGGACATATAGTAGGCATTTCTGTTTTGTATTGCTTCTCAGTACTGCACCAGTCATAGCAGGGTTTGATCACGGGCTTCATTCAAACCAAACAACAATGCCCCACAGAGTTACTAGGATTTTTATTTTTGATTTCAACTAAGGCAAATCACAACGTATGTGACTGCATTTCTTTCCAAACTATATACATTGAATCATAATTAGCCAATTAATTTCAGTTAAAAGCTTACATATCAACTCAGTTTCTTTATGCAGGTCAGATGGATTTGATATATTTTTCTGATCTTCAGTATTATGACACTGGACAGGGAAAATGTCTGAAGTTCCTCTTTTATGGAGAGTAAGTATATCTTGTCCAGAGAGTGCTGCTTTCATTACATCTTGAACTCTCTCTTCATGACCTGTTTCCTTAGGTTAAAAGGGCAGAGGTTGGCCAGCCATTGACTTTATGAAGGACTCAAGAGTTAACTTAAAAAGGCTATAATGTCCCTCTGTTTGTTCACAGTGGGACAGTGTTCAATTTACCTAGCTAATGGGTTATTTCAGTTAAACATTCACATCCTGCACAGGGTGAATTTCTGAACTATGAATGGTATCTGTGCTATTGTTCAATACACCCTTTCAGAAGCTGTGGTGCATCAGTAAATGTGTTTTTTCTGCCCCAGCATCCCTGAATAACACAAGAGCATTTGTACAAAGAATATGGCAGGAAGGGAAGCTAAAGACTGAAACCTAAGATGAAATTTGAAGAGATAATTATAGTTAAAGAATTTGTGTTTGATTACTGGGCTTTACGTCTGGGAGTGCCCTGTTGCACTCTTATATTAATATAATCTTGGCAATCTGAGAACGACTGGGCAAAAGAAAAAAACCTATCATTCTGCACAGATGTGATTCAGCAGAATTGTGTTTTCTCAACTGGGAAGTGGTTTAAACTTCCTCTTTCATCTCCTATTGTTTTTAGAAAATTGTCTTGTGATTGTTCTCCAGCTACACAAACTAAACCACTCCCTGGATAGGCCCAGGATACACTTTGATTTCATTAGCAATCTGAAACAAAAACTAAGGGACCTAGCAATAGGATTAGATACCTACCAGGAGATATGACACAATCACCATAGCACCAAGGTTTTTTCCCCATTTCAAGCAATGTTGAACTCCAAATAAATGCAGATAGCCAGGAAATAACCTCTTGACTTAAAGAGATGCCGTCCTCCAGTCTCCCCTCGGCAGCCCATACTTATTATAAGAGGGGACTAAGCCACCTCTGCTACTTCCCTTGCAAATCCCATGATAGTGAATAGGAAGGACATCATATCTGCAATCCACATGTCTCTGTGTGGATTTGGGGCCTCTGTATGCCTCGTATGTATACACACCAAAAGCTGTAGGAGCCTCAAACTCTGGGTGTCACAAAAATGGTCTTACAAGAGCTCCCCTCACCCTGATACACCTTCTTCCTAGACTGCAAATCCTGCTCTAAAGCATCGCACATGACACAGCTTGACTGTTTTCTTACTACAGCAAAGCCAATGTTGTATCTACTGAAATGCCCCAATATTGTCTCACTGGTAAGTGGAAAAAAAGATGCATGGAAGTAGGAAAAAAAAGGGGGGAAGGAAGAAGACTCGCATGTAGTCTGTTGCCAGTATTGGCTTACAGGAACACCTTGCCTAAAATCTGTTTGCCTTTGTTTGTTTGCAGGGAATTGCTGCATTTTCACTTTCTTCAGTGGTGGAATTGAGAAGGTGAGAAAGTTTAAACAGAAGAGAGATGAGTGTTTAAGTAGTATCTGTGTCTTTACCATGCATGTTGGGTCTGACCATGCCTCAGCGCTCCCCCTAATGTCATTGGGTTATACCAGGATACCAGAAACCTCCGAGGAGTAAGTCCATGACTGCTAACCGGATCAAGCTCATTAAAATTACATTTGTCTCTTCTGAGGTTACTAATATGAGAAAATTGCCCAGTTACAGCTTTTGATTTACATATAACAAAATCAATGGGCATTTGAGGTTTGAAGAAGAGGGATGGAGCTTGCAGCATGGCATTAGTTCTGCACGACTTCTCTCAAAGGGGGAACGGAGGAAGCTGCTGAGTTGCAAAGAGCTGGAGGTGGGGGGGGGGGCCATGGAGCAAGGCATCACCTGCGTTTGCCTATGTTTCTTCTCTTCCCTTAGCATTTGTCTCTGGTCACTGACAGAGACAGGGCCCAGGGAAGAGGGACATTTGGTCCCACACAGAAGGGCTGCTGTCACTGCCCCACGCACGAGGGAAGCCAGTGTGGTTACTGATCTGCTCCCATCACACTAAAAGAAGGAAGTGAGATATGCTGAGGATGCGAGCGAGGCAGACCTTCTTGCCCTACTGATTTCCCCTGACTCCTTTGGTTCAGTACTGACAAGCACTACTAAAGCTCCTATCAAAATCTCCTTGTCCCTAAGAGGAGCTTTCTGCATTTACACCAATGGCAAATGGCTAAGGGAAGGGTTTCTGGAGATTCTTTTCATCTCTGCAAGGAAGAGGCTGAGGCAGAAGCTTTAGGGACTGCAATAGTCACTAAAAATCATATAAGCTACTTCTGTATTTTCTGTTCCTGCTAAGTTAAAAACTATTAACTGGCCATAAATCTGATCAGAGAGATTTACAATTTTTAAACTGACAAAAGGCTGGGATTTTAAACTAGAAAAATTTCACTTAGTCAGTAAAAGACGTGAACAGACTAAGGGAGAAGTGATTTCATGGTTATTAACATCAGAGTAGTCAGCTGCATAGCATTCACATTTCATTGTAGAGGCAAGCAGATAAACAATCTCCTTCCATTGTTTGTAGAAATCACAAACTGCTAAATAATTTCATGCCATTACTTCAGTTGTGCAACAAATAAGGGAGACAGCAAACGAAGTCTAAAGCTCCTTCTGTGTGTTTTTTTCTTGTACTTAAAATCTTTTTTTTTTTTTAACCTGTTTAAGATATATCTATGGCATACACATGGTATATCTGAAGAATAGAAACAGGCAGATATATTTTTGCTGGAACAAAAGCGTATCCCAAATCTGCTTCCCCACAGAGATTGTGTTTATCTATACATTAGTTTTAAGATTTCAGTCCTCTCAATGCTTTATAGGAGTGAGGCCATGTATAATGCATTAAATCTAATGGCATTCTAATATCCCCAAAAAACTTAATCTCCACTTAGTTTTTATGCCAACTTTGTATCGCCAATTAGTGTTAAATAATTCATCATTCGCAAATGCAGCACCTGAAATGCAGAGCAACCACTGTGAGTTGCATGTGTCACAATGTGTATAGTGAATGAGCAGGGAGAAGAAGGGCTGTGTTTTTTAAAGTTGCTTTAGGCATAATACGAGCACCTCTCATTTTCTGCAATGCCACAAGATGCTCTGGATGCACAGCATGACATTAGATAACACAGGGGCTGCGACAGCTCAGCACCAGAGGAAACCCAGTGTATAGCATTAGCTGTTAGCTTAGATTCAAGCTGAATCTAAGAATTACTGTTACTTTGCCCCTGTACGGGTATGTGTATTCACATCTGCTGCTTTGGTAGCGCAAGAAGCCCTTGCACTACAATACACTTGAAGCAGAGAGAGATCTGGGCAAAATGAACATTCAATGTTGAAAGGAAAGATATCCCTTGTGGCACCACTGTTTCTTCTTATAAATCTACTGAAATTGTTTGATATTATTCCCCATTATCCACCCTGGAGAAGACAATGGAAGAAACCAGATGTCAAGCTACAGATGTCCAGATGTCTTCCCCACAGAGTCCATGTTTAAGGACAACATTCAGAACCACTGAAGGTACTATTTTTATACTAGCAATACACAGCCAGGCAGGTATGATGGTAGCTAATGCAAAGCAGCCTAGTCATAACATGGAAGTCTGTTTTCTAGGTAAATTTAACTGCTTCTCGGCAGAGCTAATCAGCCTATGCAGAATGTTTCCTATCACTAAGGAAGTTCATTTGGAGAGCTCTCAGGTATTTCTGACCAACTCTTAGGATCTGTGTGATCTAGTGACTAGGGCAATGGAAGTGGGAGCTTCAAAGAAAAGAGCAGAGTCACATTGGAAAGCAATAGTGGAGAGACAGCTCAGAAGAGCACAGAAATAGGGAAGAAGGTAGGCAGGAAAGGGGAATATAGAGAGGAGGAAGAAAGAATGGAGAGAGATGCTAAAGAAACAAGAATGCCACAAAGGAACAAGGTCAGCAATAGAGTGGAGGAGGGTGAATTTACTGGGAAATGCTGCTTTAGTCATCCTGAAACTGTTAAGTGGCCAACTAGCTTCATCTGGAGAGAATTAGCAGGGCAGAGGGGGAGCAGATACACAAAACTGCCTGAGGAAGTGGTAGCGTCAACCCCCTTTAGCCAAAAGGTCAGCTGTCAGCACGTTCACTCAGGTTGTGTGGGATCAGTTGCCTTTTCTGGCTGACGCGATCTGAACCTACATTTCTGGAAGTGCCTTGCTCTAGGGCATTTGGAGGGGTGTATTGAGAAGGGAGGAAGGAATGGAGGAGTCTCTAATGTTAATGCTATTTCACTGTGTATGAAATACTTTTATTCAGCGTGCGGAGGGGGGGCAGAGAGAAAATTACTCCATAACCTGGTTGTTGACAAGATGGGATGAAAAGTTGAAGTCGCGTTCTAGGGCGTGTTTAAGGACTTCTGCAAAGTGCAACAGCAACCAAAGGAGAGATTGAGAGTAAGGGAGCCCAAACCACATCCTAGCGAAGGCAGCCAGGTGCTCTCTTAGAAGATGCCACTTCAAATCATCTCAGGCAGAATAGGAATGAAACATCTATAATCCAGAGCAACTTCTTTAACTGCTGGACAACTAGATAATAATAAATTTCCAAAAAAAAAAGAAAAAAGAAAAAAAAGAAAAAGTGTTTGGAACAAAAGTAGAATTTCACCTTGCATCAAGTAATAATTTGTGGGAGTTTCAATTTGGTAAAGAAAATCTGCAATTTATTGGTTTGCGAGATTTTGTTTATTTGTTTTTTTGATTATTCTTTAGCTTGGCAACCAAGCCAAAAATTGATTTCTTATACAGATCTGAAAAGGAGACAGGAACAGAAACAGTCGTCTTTTGGCTGTCAGACACAGGAAGTTTCAGGAGAATTCAGGCATCAGCAGCGGGGAAGCTGCAAAGAGAAGCCAAAATCAAAGGCAAGAAAGCTGAAAAAGGAAAAATAAGAGACAAAGAGGAAGAGCTAACCCCACCCTATTCTTTCTGGCACCACAGGCATCCAGAGTACATGACACATGATTTCTTCCACTGTATTACGGGAGTAGGAGGACTCACTTGATTTCTGCCACGCCTTCTTATCTCTCATCTTCCACCTACATTTAAGATTCAGAATTGCCAAAATTCAAATTTTCTCTCTTGGCAACATTCTCTTCTCCCTCCTCCACTTCAGTCTGAATATGCTAGGGTTACCACAGTTTGCTCTGATCCTGAACCAGATCTGAGGAAATCTGGGGGGTAAGTTGTGAGCATACCCTTAAAAAAAGCAAGTTACTTAGCATTGCTCGGCTATTCACTCACAACCATGTATCAAAATATGCAGTTCTCTCTAACTAATAAAATGAAACTAGTTAGGTGGATGCAAGCATGATTTCATTCATTCACCTCATTTTTCATCCATAAGTTCAAAATCATTCTGTATAGGTAACAGTAAAAACATTCAGAGACTCTGTGGTGAGACATCACTCAGAAAGCAGTCTTTCAGTAGGTTATCTTTCAGGATACTTCTTTACATTTTTCTGCAGCCCACTTCTCAGTTCCTAATGTGGATAAAAATAACATCCCTAATATTTCTAAAATAGTTCAAACTCAAGCTATACTGATTTACAGGATTTTTTTTTGATTTATGATACATGTTAGCTTACCTGAAACGGGCTCAAAGGCTGAGTAGAGCCAGTTATAACTCTCAGTGTGAAAATGCAGTTCTCTGCCTCATAATCAAGAATCCTTCAACTGAGGGTCGGAGGAACATATTGAGGACCTAGCCCCATGCAGCCTTATGTACATGAGCAGCCCAGGTAATTTAAGAGGACCAAATGGATGAGAGTGTAGAAGATCAGATCTTTATGTCTTTAATATTGTGGAACTCCTGTGTGCAAAGTAATAATAACAACTTCTTCAAGACTTCAAGACAGTTGTGTTACAGACGATTACAAGTATAAAATATAGCTCATGTATTGCTTTAAACAATCTCTTGCTTCTTTTATGCCACCAGCAGAAAATTGGAATTTTTCCAGAGATTTATCCTGAACGTATTTTAATGTCCTCTGTTGAAACGTAGCACAGAGTAGTCTAAGAGCACATTATCAGCATGACTGGTAACAATCCCACAGCTGAAGAATGGTCGGAGCCCTTTGCAGTACACCATATCCCTGTTACTTCTGTGGCGACCCTAGGGAAGTACAAACTTACGAAACATGAGATGTGTGTTGAGTTTTCATTATGGGTTAAATGAGCCAAAAGCCATTGTGCTTCATGAACTCATTTTTATGTGTGTTAATAGCATTGCCTATCCTGTGATAATTGCACAGTTATGGTTATGAATCTTATAATTAACCTGTATCTTTAAAAAAATGACAGACCAGTTAAACAGCCCAAAAGAGGGATTCCTGTGGTGCACAGCATTATGCACAATTACTGCAAATTAACACAATCTTAATTATTAATCTTTTGTATTTGCATAGCGCTTTTCATCCAAAAGCGCTTTAAAAACTATGTACAAAGAGTACCAAAGAAATGCTGCAAGCTCTAGGATCCTGGGGCAACAATTCCCTGCCACAGGGAGTGCTCAGCAAATGAGAATAAAAGCTCTTGGCCACCTGCACTAAGGCAGACCCTGACACAGATGGAAAGTAGTACAGGACTTTTTAAATCCTTTTAAGGCAGACAGGAGCTCTGCTCTAATATACAGGAAGCTCACTGAAACTTTTGCATTTGTCTCACTTGAAAGTACGCTTTCCTGAGATGATCTTGCAAGTATTTTAACATGGTATACCCGATATCACTGTTTCACACTTGAATCCTGTTAAGTAACATACAAACTTCTGAATTACCTAAATGAGTTATGCACATTTCCCAGTCTTTGCCTTGTAACTTCCATGCTGTCCTTTCACGCTAAGAACAGCTCTTCTCGCTCATCTGTGCTGTTCAGACATCTACTTGTTCAGCTCCTTCCTCACAAAGGGGTTGAGCAACACAACTTAAGGAGGAAGTCAGATTTAAAAACAATAGTTAAAACACATACGGTTCACTATCTAATTATGCATAAGATCTCTATCACTTATGATAATAAGATAATAAGCTCTGTAGAGCAAGTACTGTTCCATTTTTTTGCACTGTTAAGGGCCAAATAGTTTGTCATTCTCTAACATATTTATTGTTAGACTTACATAACAACTAAACTATACTTATACGTTTGGTATCCAAAAATACCAGGGAGCGGTCAGTTAAATCAAAGCAACATTAAAGTGTTCAACTGGATAGGAACTCTGCTAGTCATCTATAAAATGCATTGTTCTGATGTTGTAGCAGATACCACAAGAATAGAAATGTCCTGTTCTAATTTAAATACTGATATATATTATAATCAGAAAACAGGTTCTGCTCATACAGACATTGCGATGTGTAACATTGGATCTATGCACAGATGTGTCACTGAACCAGAGGTATTACACACTGCTGGTATTCACTTCTTTTCAGGGCTCAGGAGAAACACTTCTGCCCAAGCCAAGTCCCACTTTCACACCACAGCCATGACATTGCTGTATAAATCAGACAATAGCAAAAAAACCCACAAATAAATACAGTCAGTGCTGTCTCCTCACCTCATTTACATTTTAATGAACTCTTCTAGTAATAACATCCAGTTTCCTCCATTTCCAGAAAACCAGCACTCCATAAATATTGAGTTGTACCATTATCTGCTGATGAACCAGTTTTCTATAAACAGAGAAAATCCAAACTTATCACTGGGCCTAGCTGTTGAAAAAGGTTAATATAGCTAAATAACAAAACAGGAATGTTGTTTACTTGTTAATGTTCTACTAATGAAAAAAAGCTGTTATGGCTTTGATTAATCTAGACCATACTGGACAATTCTGGCATAACTTTCCTTGAGGAGTGACTATTGATTTCCTTTTCATTCTACACTTTGATACAACATATCTGGAATCTAGCCCAGGTTTCATAACTACTGCTATCTCCACATTAACAGCCTGTGCAAGATTAGAAATAGCTTTTGAAGATATATGAAAGGGTGAGGCAATCCAAGAATTTTCTCCATTTCCACAGGTTGAGCTTTTACATCTGTCCGTATAAGAGCTTTTAAGGAATTAAAGGTGTTTGAAGGCATGATCAAATTCATCAATTGCAACTAATTAATTATGCTACTTGTTTAATCTTTTAGCACGGCATTGTTTTTTCTCTTCCCTTCTCTGTCTGTATTTATAACACCTGGTATAGACACAGTAATTGCCAGATACTATGGGATGGTGACTGCTTTATCAGCATGAGATTGGGAGAGCCACACTGTCTCATAAACGGTGAGGAATACCAATAGTCTCAAGTGAGTGCCAGTAAAATCTTTGTACTACTCCCCTCCATCTCGTATTCTCTCTAATGATACTCCATATATAAATCTGTATTCTGTATGGTCTTTCTCCTTCTACTGATTCATGCATACATAAGGCACAGACATAGCTTATCCAAAACTTTTAGGTTAGGTAAGTAGCTTTCACCTACAGAGTAATGCATTAAGAAGTCTAAAACAATTTGCGAACAGTTTTCTACAGGAAAAATTATTTGTAAAGATTATCTTTTAAAATACTAAATATAGTGTATTAATTGCCTGGCACCTACGAGCCAAAAACATCATAATGTACACTGGTAATTTCTAGGAACATGTAGCACAATTAGTGACATTGTATTTATGCCTCAAAATAAGTCTTCTCTTAGAATTGGCATATTCTATTTTAATTCCTCAACAATCACAGAATAGCCACTCTAAAGATGATGTGCCTCGTAGTCATAAAGTGCCCAGCCATGCAGTACTGGATTAACAAATAATTAACTGCAATAAATAAGGAATTCATCAATTTGAAATAAAAAAACTTAGGACCTGGACCATGGAATGACTATGAATCAACACAATGCCAAAATTACAAAGGCAAACTGTACTTCCAGAATGGATCAGAAGAAGCATTTCCAGTAGTTATGAAAACATTAGCGCCATGCAAAAAACTGAAAATCAAAGCCCCCCCCCCCCCATTCAACACACAGAATTTGCAATTGGGATACGTGTGTGGAGAAAGTCACTAGTGTGAAAGAAGGAAACGGTAAGCCTCATGAAAAGAACCCAAAAGACCTGGCTTGGTTAGCAAAGGCCAAGAGGGGACAGGACTGTTTATGAGCACAGCTACAGGAATAAGCACTAAAGAAGGAAAAGCCATTAAAACACATAAATAGTACTTGCTCATTGACAAATGAATATAAGCTGGTTTGGAATAATGTCAGCTGATAACTGAAAGACCATTTCTAAGCATCAGAGCAATCAAATTTTGGAAAAGCTTTCGAATCAGGGCAGGTAAAAACGCATAACGGATTTGACGACCTTCAGTACACATCTATAAAGAGGAGCATACGCTGTGGGGTCTGTGTAGAACAGTCTCAGCAATCCTAAGGTTTGTCAGTCTTGAGTACTCACATGTCTTAGGGAAAAGGGAAAAAAAGAACATGCAATGTAAAACACAGGACTCACTTATCAAAGGATATAAGTATTGACACAGATATATCAGACCAGGTAAGTATCTTCTCAGTTACATTAACCTCCATGAAGGTCTCTTTGGTTGGCCTTATAACGTATGGATAAAGAACAACCAGGCAATGGACACTCACGCTCAATGCAGTGGAAATTTAAGAGTACCTGGACAACGTAAGGCCCTTCTAAAGCCCCATACTTAGCATATCTAGTGCCGATATTGTGACTGTAGTAGGCATATAGCCTCTTCTGACTGTCAGCTGCAAATTGTCTTTGACAGGAGCGCAGCACTGAATCTTCCGGTATTAGAGACAAAGATTAACGCACCCTTCTCCTTTACAATCTCACTAGCCTTTAAAAGAATAGGAAAAAAATTTAAGAACGGCTTCTTGATAGTTGTAAAGAACCTTACGTTTGTAATCTATTTCAAGCAATATCTTACAAAAATGCAAATTATTTGCATGGAGTAAGTCAATATCTAAAGGTATTCACTTGATTGATCAAGTTATTCTCAGAAAAGGTGTCACATTTCAGTGTTGTTTACTTTTAATGAACTTTACCCTTAATAGAGCTTAAAGAATAGAGAACGTCTTTATTTCCTCTCTAAGCTATAAAACTACATCAAATCCAGCCTGTCTCCAGGTTGTTCTATTTAAATCACTGTCATCCATCAAATAGTTGTTCAAAAGACAAAGGCATCTAGAGTCCTCCCTTTTGTTTCTCTGTAAGGGAGCTTTAGATTAGAGAGAAATATTAAAGGTAGAAACATTTACTTCCTGCTCTTGATTTTCAACACTTTTAGTGGGAGTTGATCCACAGGGAGGATGCAACAGACAGTCCAATCAACCAGCTTAGCACAGGAACCTTCAGTTACACACTGCTAACATTTCGGGTAAGTGGCACTTCCCGCCTCATTCTCTGTATCCTCCCATGTGGGTTATTAATTCCTAAATAAAGTTACCCAAAATAAATCCTATGAAGTCGGTCATGTAGTCTTTTTGGTTGCAGACCCTCAAAAGATTGCTTTTACACAGATTCACTCCTTAGTCCTAGAAGGTAAGTAACAGAGTAAGAGAGAAGGATGAATTGTTTTCCTCCCTTTATAACCTGCCAGCAGGCACGACTATAGCCTTTCCCTTCTCTTTCAGCATACTGTCAGTACAGTTTTAAAGTGAGATACTTGCTTATGCGCTAATCATCCCAGTCTTCTCACTGCAAAATTTCAGTTAATGCTGTATTGGTGCTCATATCTATTTTGTAATGTGGTGCACATGAGGTGGCATACAGCTTTCCTTTTTTTTTTTTTTTTTAATTCCCAGAATTCCAAATTTACACCTCTAAACTTTTTTGTGTAGCAGTAATAGTTTCACAGCTAGAGAAGTATTCATTGATCATGAAAGAGAATTCACTTTTGTGTGTGTGTGTCCAGAATAGAGTTTACACTGACAGGCAAATTGATACTTTAATCTGTTATTATTTACTGGTACAATTCAAATCTCTTGCAGTTCATGATCTGCTATGACCACCATTAGAAAGAAGAGCAGATATATAAGATCTGCTTTCGCTATTACTAACTAAAAAACTTGGGAAATTTTCCACTTACAGGATTTCTTCATTCAAAACCCAGTGAGGCTGTGGTTGTGTCCATTACAAACTGTTATGAAGCTTCTGCTGTATTTCCTTAGACAAAATCTTCTAGCACTACTGAGAAAACATTTTCTAGACAGGGCCTTTGCTTGTAAATCTCACTCCTCCAAAGGTTGACAAGAGCAAGAACGGAGCAGGTTTCAGGGCCCACTAGAAGACACACTACTTTGGCAGACTGATACCTGGACACCTTATGAGATTGAAATGGGGTGGCTTGGGATGGCAGACAGTGTGCCTGTATATGTAATTTTTCAAATATGTAAGACAGGATTAAAAGAAAATAAAACAGTTATAAGATCAACCTGTGATATCCCTTTTGAAAAGGCTTCTATTGATTTGTAATACCATCAAGGTTTGTCCTGATCTTTGGCCTGTGCCCAAATTAATTTACCTTAAATGCAAAGAAATCAACGTAAATACAAACTAGAATAAATCTACAAGATTCCAATTGACCTCCAGCTGAATCATTTAATTTTGTTGTCTCTTAATAATTTCATACATTGAGCTAACAGATTAGCAGACAGCTAGCCAGAATATTTTTTATATATACATTCTTCCCACAATAAAACAGCCCTTCTTTAAAGGAATAAATTTTTATGGGAACGTTATCAAAATCTTCATCAAAATGTAAGGCTTTTTAATATCTCTGATGCTCATTAAGGCATTTTTGCCTTTGCTATGTTTTCCTTTCTATTGAATTAAAATAGGTTGTTGCAAACTTCCAGGCAGACTGGTAATACTAATCTGCCAATGGAAGAAAAAGAAAAAACATACCTTCTATGTCAATTGTCAGCAACTGGTATAGTCAAATGCAATGAAATAGCTGTTCTTACACAAAATCTAGTTTATGGTTCATCTTTTAACAAAAATGTCAGTGTTAAAATTGTTGTTTTTAACTCTAAAAAAAGTAGAAGTCAAATGACAATTACTAGTGACAAATTGCTTAAGACAAAAAAAACTATTGTGTACATTTAAGACTTTTACAGCTGTTACTGCCACAGTCTGCCAAGCACTCACTACCACAAGGAAATATTTTATAGCTAGGTTTGTGTTAGGCAAAAACATTAGAAAATGAAGCTGTCATTCAAAGAGAGGCTGACTGTTACACAGCACCTTCAATTAGTATTTTGCAATTGTCATTAACTCCCGAAGGACAAGCCAGGTAACATGTGACAATGACTGTTAGGCAGGAGGCCCACAGAAGAGAGAGCCCCGTGAACAGCAGGCTGGAGGGGAGTCCACAGCACTGCTGCTGCAAAGCAAGCACTAATCAAGTAGAGAAGTGCAAACAGGAGTATTAAGCACACAAAACTCAAAGTTACTTCCTTCCCCATGGGGTATTGGTAGCCCTAGCCAAAGCTCTGTGCTCAGAGGTGGAGCAAGGGGGGAAATTCAGAAGAGAGCAACAATAACACTCAGTGAGCTGGAAATCATGGTTTGTGAGGAAAAAATGAAAGCGCTAAAGCTGTCCAAATAAGAGAAAATCAAGGACTAGGTAAGGTATTTTCAAGTATCTAAAAGGTTTCTGCTTGGAACAAGAATTGTATGAAGAGGACCAGAAAACTCTCTTAACACTAAGAACAGCAGGGGAACACGCTGCCCTGGGGGACCAAAGGTCCTTCAAAACAGGTTAGAGAAGTTTCTGTCTGAAAATTTTAGAGCTGATTCCATCTTCGAGGAAGAATAGGGACAAAATGACCTTTCTAGACTTTTTTTTAATGATCCTAAGCAGTGTGTACAGGTTTGCTATTTTGTTCTTGAAACCAAAGAAATAGGTAAGAAAAACAAAGGAAGTAAGTGTCCACTCACCGTGATAGAGTACAGCTTCCAGTGACATCGGACAAAACAAGTTACAATATTTTTTTCATGGCCCTGAAAACACCAAGCCACGCTCTGGATTTGGTTTCTGCAAAAGTTCATGTCAGAAAAGCTACAGACCTAATAAGAACATGAACTGGGCTTTTCTATCTATAATCTAGTTTCCTGAAAAGCCAAGGAAACATGCTGAACTGAGCTACAGAGAGGTTTGCTAGTGTGAAGATCAAGGGTCATGGGAATGGGCCATATTTCAATGAGTATGCTCCCTGTTCTTAGCAATGACATCCAATCTTATACAAACAAAGCAGACTATTCCGCCTCTTGAATGTCCAGTTGCATTCACAGGGGGAACCCATTGGAAATGTGGCAAAATTTTCTTTATATATTTTAACTGGATGTTACAGCTATACAAAAATATTTCCCACTTTACTGATCCACACTGATTTCATCACTTTTGTGGACTCTCTCTTACTCTTCTCTCCACTCCTGCAACAGTCTAGTCCAGGGGTCCTGCTCCAGGCCCTAGTATCTGCCACCTTCCCCATTATAGCACTGGCACACACTCCAGATACACAGACATACTCTACCACTAAAACAGCCTCCGTATTTTCTCTAAAGAAATGATCATAACCATTTAATGCATTAGTTCCCGAAGTCCAGCATGTTTTTCAGCTTATTCCTTTTTTTAGTATTATAACACTACTCAAATTATGGTTAAATATAATATAGTTTTTTAACATAATGTAAACTGGGAGGGCCAACTGTAATGCACTGATAAAGAAAGCACAAACAGTCCAGACAAATAAACTGAAGAATATCAGTAGCAGCAGAAAGATGATATTAGCACAGTGACAAAACGCAGCACTGTGAGTTTTGTGTCCACACCTCAAAGGAGCCTTAACAGAAATCAGAAGAAAACTGAAGAAAAATAATTTGAGCTCTGAAAAATCCACCTTATAATCAAACACCTAAGTAGCTCAATCTGTTTACAGAAAAAAAGATTAGAAAGTGATTTGACCATGGGTAATGTCTACACAGAAATCCCAGAAGCGACAGTGGGGTAGTAAAGTGATATCCTTGCTAGTTTTAAAGCAAGCGCTTTGAGCTCAGAAAATAGTCTAGATTACTCCACACAAAGACATGCCTGGATAACTTTCCCTCCCCCTCAAATGGTCTGTACCCCATCTGGACTTCACCGCTGTTGTAGCTACACTCCTACTGATACCCACGGAGGCCCAGCACATCAGTGCTGTGGAGCCACCACTTCAGTGTCTGCCTGGTATAGATATACTCAGTTGACCCACTCAGTTGCCCATGTTAGGATAAAAATTCTGACATTCTTTAATTTACAGAAAAAAGTATAACAGGACACAAAGGAAGCAGAAGTTCTAGACAAGCAAAATACAGGCCACATGTATTTTTAATAGTGTAGGTAATTAAGCACTAGAAGAAGTTGTTAGGGATGTGGCAGACTCATTTTTACTGAAGTCTTTAAGTTAGGGTCAGATGTCTTGGTACCTAACTAGAAGACACTCATGTCCTGCAGGTATCCACTTGATGAAAGTCTATTGCTTTTGCCATACAGGTCAAATAGTCCCTTGCAGCCTGAAGAACGTGGTTAATAAGGGCAGTAACACAATAGGTAAGGGATGGAACAAAGAGGGCCACAGGCAAAAGAAATATTTAATAAATAATAGTCTGCAACACTCTCATATAGCACTTCACATGTTCAATGCGATAACTAATTAATCATAGCAACAACTTTGTACTCTACGCTGCCTTTCATCCAGCACCTCAAAGTGCTTTACAAATGTTAATTAATATGTAGGCAGTACTTTGAGGAAAGATATTATGGCATTGGCCCCAGTCAATGTTAATTTGTTCTTCAACAGCATGGCTTGTGAAATCTGGTTGACTTTCCCATTGAAACATAAAATGTGCAAATCTTCCTGGCAACAAATCTGAAAATGTGTTTCTCCATTCAAATACAAGCTATTCTATTGTATTGCTAACAATATGGCACGCTCTATCCCTTCACATTGTACTCCAGCATAACCTCACATAACACAGCATGGTTGAAATGTAAGAGGAGATTAACTTTTCATGAGAAAATTGGATAGTTGGTATTTTAGTCCAAACATCTGGCATGTTTTTAGCTAAATTGTTTCCCCAAAAAGCTACTTTTTGCTGTGCATTCACATACTACAAATGTTTCACTAACTACCTCAATAGCTGAAACGGAAAGCTATTTTCTTTGCTGCGAATGACCAGACTGGGGCTACCCAATATGACTGGATATCTGCATATTTTACAATTATTCAAATTCCTCTATTTAGCACTGTAAATTTACATGACATTTTGTATACATTCAACCAATTTCTGCTCATACAATCAATCTCTTGGCTTCAAAGGGAGTGCGTGCATGAATGAGACACACAGGATTTATGCCACATCCCCATAAAAAATAATAATGGATTGCTCTTTAAACTCACATTGTGCACATATCCCTGACTAGAGTGTTCCTGAACCAAAACTTCTGGGGCCCTTTGGATCACAGCTTGGAAAGGTCAGCTAGTTCCCCTCTGGTACTCAGGTTAAGTAAAAGAGAGTTAATATTTGGAAAGCTATTACAAACTGTCACAGCCGCTGTCTTCTTGTCTTCTTAAACCCTTGTAATAGCACATCCAGACATCCTTAAATTGACACTGTTAGAAAGTTCTATTTATCCTCCATAATAATAAACCAAGGATACCTTCCTATGTCCCTCAGCTTCTGTATCAAAAACATCCTTGCACACATATATTTTATACATACATGCACACACACATACTTATGCTGTTGGAATGAAATACTAAAGAGAAGCAATACCAACCTAATCTACTTATTTAGCATTAAAAATGTGGAAAGGATGCTGTAATATTCTGCAATAAACATTTGCTATTTATTTTGGGAATCATCTTTACACCCTTGAAAAATACCAGCGGAAAGAAACAGAACTAACAAAGCCTAAATTTGAAAGGAAAAACAAAGTCTTCAGCAGAGCCAAGTCTCACCTTAACTAAGCACCGAAGAAGAGGAAGGGAAAAAAAAGAAGAAGAAGAAGAAGAAGAAGAAGAAGAAGAAGAAGAAGAAGAAGAGAGAAGACTATAGGGGCTACTATTGAACAGGTGTCTGTAAAATGACAACATGACTAGAACTAATAAGCTTAATTTCAGTGAGCTTGGAAGTCAGGTGTAGGCTATTAAGAGAAAGAGTGGTTAGCATTCCTGGAAGCATGTCTGCTAATAATATTACACCAATCAGAGGCCATTTATTTATAACTTGAATGGTCATAACAAGCCAAGGCTTAGAGCTTTCTTTTATCAATAAGTGATCAAGGTAATTCAAATCATGATGTCAACTGCCACACTTTATATTTGGCTCTGTACATGTGTGTGTATGTGTAGGGACTGCTTTTAAATTATGCAAGGCATCTATTTGTTTTACCTTTACCCTAACTGGTTTAGCACTTGAAATGCAGATAATGTAGCTGAAAAAGGATGAAAAACTTCTGCCTAGTGACCAGTTTCATATTTCAGTCCATCTGAAGTATTCTAGCTGCATGTTAGAAATAGTAGTGAAGAACAGGAAAGAGTCAGGCTGTTGCTTGGATCGTGAAACAAGCAGTCTTCTGCTGCTCTCTGATCAAGATGTATTTGGGCTTCTCATCCTTTCTCCCATTCAGACACCTGATGAGAAGCTCCTTAGCTACCATTTGTATTATAAGAAAGATAGCATGGAGAGCCTTCTGATATTGTTATCTTTTGGGGGTTTGTGTGTGCTTTTTAATAACAGAAAGAGCAATCTTTTTCTCCTTGAACTTAAAAGGAATATAAAAATGCAACTTCCATTTAAACACAGTTTTACTGTGTTGATGCTGTATTTGTTCGAACACTTAAGGGTGCAGAAACAGCAGCTTCCTGACTTCTGCAAAATGCTGCCTTCCCTTTGTTGAATCCAACCTCTTCTTCCATAATTATGTCATTTAAATCCTTTTAGACTAAACATAAAGACTGTCCTCTCCAAAACTTAGAATACATGGTAGAGCTGGAGATAGTAGATGTCTCTATTAAAACACAACCTACTCTTCCATCTATCTTTCATTTCACTAGAAATGCTGAAACTTAAAGAAGAACCATGATTACATCAGTCTGTGACCACTGTCCTTCTGGGTAGTTTTTTCTTTTAAATCCATAGTAGATACACATTGTCAAGGTCAGAGATATTAAAAGTGATTTGTTAGATGTAAAATACAGTTTATTATAATCTAAAGAGCAAGCCAGCTTGAAATAATAAATTAGTGCCAGATGAAAAACTGCCAGAATTCTCTATTATGCATGCCTTTCCCTGGAAAGGATCCCAGATTTTTTTTCTTGATAGGCTCTTTCACTAAAGATTCAGTGACTTATGGAGTGCGAGCAAAAGTTATAGCTTATAAAAGGGTCAGTGAGGAGCACTATAGGGCTCTGAAAGCAACAACAACAAACAAAATTCATGTATAAACTAAACTATGGCTACAGCCTAAATGCTATATGCTGATGAACTGCAACAAATGCTAAGAAAACCTCATGGAGTTCACCCACATAATTGCACTGAGTCAGATACTTGTAGCATCATCAGAAATCTGAAAACTTATCTTAATACTATGAAAGAGAAAAGCACTATCGATACTTGCAGGAAAGCTGGACTTTACTGAAAGACTCTGCTTCCTGCCCCAACATTTATGTTGCTAGGAATACTGCAAACTGTTGTCTGCTGTTATTCTTCAATGGAAAATGTTGCACCTAGAATTGATATCCTTTTTTGTAACAGTGAGTAACAGGAGAAATGGAAAATCAACCTCTCTCTCATGCACGATTATTGATTTCACTACTGTATGCTGAGAAAGCAGGGTGGGACCACTGGTCACTGCAAGTCAGTGTTAACAGCAGAGGCATAAACCCAAGCAGCTGTCTGTTGCTGGGAGCCTGGAGAGAGAAAGGGCCGACTAGCGGTTTTCATTGCTCATGTAGCAAAAATTATGCAGTTCCAGGTCTGTTGGCTTGCTGTATCCTCACAAATAAGCCAAAAAGTGCCATCAAAAGTAATCTGCCAGCTATAAAGCAACAAAGGGGCCCTCACTGAAATGGTCAATGCTGAAAATAAAAGTCATGTTATAAATGTTTACATGATGTAAGTTTGGAGTGTAGAGTCCAATAATTCTCACTGGCTTTTCTCTCTCACTTCCGTTCTTGGCAGCTAGATAACAAGTTCAGCCAAGCAACTTACTTAAAATGTACTGACATGAATCCCCATAGTGTAAATAACATATCTTACCTATGAAGGGTGATTATGTTCCTTCTGCTCTTGAAAATAACATCTTCCTAGCCTTTTCATTAAAAGCAATAGTATGCATTCTTCATACAGTTTATAGTATAGTCTATAAACACAACATTGAGTCTAGCTGTTAATGACTAGATATTTGAAAAGAGACCAAATCTAAACCATGGAACTGACACCCCAGCAGAGCTTAGAGGAAGTTTGAATCTGAACATTGCATCTTCAGTCTCTCTCTGTGGGAAATGAATTCACAAAGCAATAATAATATCATAAACAGCACTTAACGTGTTAGGGCTGATCCTGCCAACCCGTACTCCTCCAGTGCAAAAACTCTTGGCAGGTCCTACGCACTGCTGAAGTCTCACTGAAACTCTCTAAATGGGCCTTATGTGGGATTTAAGAATGATATCATTGCCAAAGGGTGACATTAACCCTTCTTGCCTGCACCCCTGAAATCAGTCATCTTGTTGCAAGCAACAAAGCAAGACGTTATATAAGACATTTTATATATATATTATATAAGTCAATCAGGTTATACATAACCCCTGAAAAAACATCAGCCATCTGATTCTTGTCATCCTCCCCTTGGGATTTTATCACTAGTGATTTGTAAACAAAGGCAGATTAATCTCATGAGCACAGAAGTCATGAAACACATTCGGGTCATCTTCTGCAACATCATAATTGCTGTTGTCTGCTCTGCAGGATCAGAACCATTTTGTTGACGCTTTCTGCAGCTGACAGTCCGGTTCAGTCTGGCTGTATGTCTGTCAGGGACTGGCCTGGAGGGTATCACACAGAGAATGAAGCCAGCGAAGGCAAGTGCTGTGTTACTGGAGGAGGTGCAGACAGGCTGAACATGTTGGAACAGTACAGCTTTTCTAGCTGAAATCTGTCCCCTGTCCTCACACTACTGGCACTGACTACAGTTTCATTCTCCAGCTGGCCAGATGTGTATCTTCCACAGCAGAGGAGCATTATCCTCCTGAATACATATGCTTCTTGCCTTGAAACTTTCACAGTTGAGATTTTCTTTTCTGCTGTGACATGTCCATAAACATTCATAATTTGCCTATATTTTAATGAATTTACAGAGTGTGAATTACTGGTGCAATTCTTTTTCCTTTCACTCTTCTACAGTCTTCAACAAAAGTATTAAAAGTGAAAGCACAATTTGGGTAAAGTTTCTAGACAGCAAAGAATATCTTGTGTGCAAAAAAACAAACTGGCCTATGCAAATACTGTATATGGATAAGGGTACTTGCATAGGCTGGTAAACAAAGATATATACAGTGCCCAATTTGTATACTGTCACACAATGTTTGCATAAGAAATTCAGAGGTAGATCTGCATTATTTCATGTACTAATTTACTACTGAATTTTCAACACATTTCTTCGTTCTAATGCCAAACTGAACTTCCAGGGATTTACCATGAAAGAGAAAAATGAGTATTTAAAGCAATGGAAATTACCCTAGCAACCCTCAGTTATTATAACCTTTCAATCTAAGCAAGTCTCAAAAGCTAAACGCCAAAACATTGACACATACTCTTTTCAAGTTGGAGGTACAGGATGCCAAGAAGTAATACTAAATTGCAGCTGCCCTAGGAAACATAGTTCAAGACAAGCCAGACTGACTTAGTGTGGATTCTTTACTCTGGGGCAAAGGAGAATCAGCAGTACAGACTGGGATCCACAGGGATTCGGCAGCACGGTTCTCAGAGGATGTTGTCTTACATTGGTCCTTATTCTCAACAGGTTCATGCTGTGTCAGAAACGATGGAAAAGCTTCACAGAAAGGGGGAATAAAAACAGCACTTGATGTTATGGGACGCACTAGTATCAGAGCTCCAGATCCTCTCCCTCCACTACTAGTGGTCACAGGACCAACCGGACACAGCAGCTCTAAGCTGGAAAGGCTGACAGCGAGGAGTTCGAGCAGCTCAACCTGCCATAGCAACATCAGGAAATCACCTGCACCACAACAGTGGGACTCCTAGGTGTGCTAGCATACTTGCACCTTTCTTCTGGAGCATGACACCAATCAGAAAATCTTTAATAGGAACACAAGGTTGATGGGAGAGACTCTTACATGACTTTTTTGTTTGAGTGCTCAGATGCAAACACTCATGGCTGACCCCTTTCCTCCTGACACATTCCCATTTGGGATTTAGAGAACACATCACAGAATTCATAGCACTTGGAATTTATTTACTTGCTGTTTTGTGGCTTTCCTTAGGGCAACTTGAGCATAAAAGATTTTCAAGCTAAAATGAAACTAAACTATGAAAAAATACATCTTGAATGGAATAGCCCATGTCACCAAAGATAGCTAACAGCTGACTGTTAGGTAAAACTAACCCCTGTCTTTGTGATTAAATAAACAGAAGATGAGTTTACTAAAATATATTTTCATGCTTCATAAATGTATTTTTGAGCAGAGTTGGAACTCTTTCCTAGCAGAACTATAGCAGATGTCCATTAAAACTGCTGTTGGAACACAGCAATATAGCAGACTAGCTTGGAACTCTTCCTCTGGCGCTCTGGGTGTTATATGTGGTTTTTGCTTCCACTGTAAGATAAAATTCTCAGAAAAGCACCTTTTTAACGAGCTGCTGAGCCATTATTACACCTTCCTTTACCACCCCTCAGCAAAAAAGACACAACTTGGGATAAATACATAAATATTAGTTGTACAATCCTATTGCCCATTACTTTTAATAATGTTACCTCCACTAATTGTAATAATGTTTTCATTTGTTTCTGCTGTCTGGCAACCCCTGGCAATTTTCAAAATTAACTCCTCTCTTCACACAACGATTGAGGCACTGAAACACTACAGCACTGTAATATTGTTATAGCTTCGCTGCATCTGAAATCCTGCTACTCATTCCCAAATAATTTCGCTTGAACAGTCAAGATTTTTTGAGGGACTTTCAGAGCTTATATCTGAAGTGAGATGGGCCCACAATACAGAAAACAATCTGTAAGATTTGCTTAACAGTAAAATAGACATTTTCATTCATAAACCTCAAACACTCCAAAGCAGAGGCAAAATTTTAGCTTTTTTTCCATGGGCAAGCAAGCAGACACAGGGCAAACAGACACCAGCTCTGCAGAAGAGCTGGTACCGGCACCCAGGTCTTCTCACATTTCCTGTTCCATGATTTATTCACTGGGACTGCATTCCCTCCATTCTCTGGGTATCTTTCCACCTTTTAATTAACTTCCAGTAGCAACCATTAACTTGCCTGGAATTACTAAAGAAAGGGGAACTGAAGGTCATCTCTGTGTGTGAGGAGATGGGATAGAAGCCCACCAGCAATCTAATATCAAGCTAATTCCTGGCAGGGAACATTGCCACATGGTTCTTTCAAACCTCCTCTGGCAGCAAAAAGACACTGCAATGTAAAACACAGCCAGGAGTCATGAAGTCTAATGAAGAGCCAGAATGAATTCCTAGATTTTTTCCACCTCAGTTCCACTGATACAATGAAGTGATTCCCAACAAACAGCACAATCACTCCGAGTGCCAGAGCATGAATCAGCACACTGGTCTTCTCTGACCAAGGATTCTCCAGCGGTTATCACACTATTCTGCAAGGCCTTTGCTCTGCTCAGATCTCCCGTTGCCAACAAACTGAAACCTTCCCCATTTTATTTGTAGGATCTGTCATAGCACCTCATTCAGGGTAAAGAAGTCTCACACTAATTTATTCTGCATATTTCAGTTCTGTAGATCTCAGATCAGTTCAGACACTGCAAGAAATCCTTTAAAATTTATCCCTAACCACCAGTGACACAAGGTTAACGTGCTGTCATGGACAGTAATTGAACATGTGCTTCTCTCAGGGTTCAGACATATTCAGTGACTGCACAGGCATCATCTTGTATTTTCTCATATTCCATCTTTGATATGGGACAACGTTACCAGTATCCTGTCAGGCATTTCAAGGTTCAGCAGTCATTCAAGTGAAAGTATACGGTATTCTGTGTCTTGTGCATATTCTAACGCAATTTAACTAAACTGAAGCATTAGATGCAAGTATTCTGAAAATCAAGTCGCTTTTATTTACAAAAGTGCATAGCAAACCAAGGATTAACTTTAATAAGTGATGCAGGCACTTAAAGTAGGACTTCGGAGGAAGAGAGGTGCCTTAGTAGAAAACTGATTTGAAAAACATGATGCCTAATCCGGACATGCCCTAATTCCCAAGGAACTCTTACTTTTTACATCATCTTGTTCCTTGAGTTCTACTTAGCACCTACACCATGGCTAAACTGGATCAGGATGCCGGAATTCAGCACTTCTCCACCAAAGCCTCCATGCCCATGCCCTTAAAAAGGCAATTGCAGAGCAATGCACACACTGTTGAAGCCACACTCATGTGCTAAGAGAGACTCAGAATTCATTGGACCAGAGAAAGAGAGATAACCGAGTGCTTAGGGGGTTCACCTGGAAGAAGTCAGGGTTTCCTTTCCTTGCTTCAAAGATTATTTTACCCTGCGGCTGCTGGGTAAAATACACAGAGAGCGTTTGGAACTGGGATTAGACCCTAATTTCTGGTGAATTCACTAGTCACTAACAGATTTGTTCCCTCCTTTGCACTCTCCCCCTCTCACACAGTCTTGTATTCTTCCTTGCAGGCTGTAGACACCACAGGAGGGGAGCAAGTGAGCTCTCCAGGAAGGGGGAAGATGCAGGTTGGAGCCTCTCCTACCTGAGGAGGCTCTGAGCATTGGCACCCTCATTAAACTGCTAGACTATTATATACATATATACAAAGGGGAGGTGGAATGATCTTTTAAAAAAAAAAAAAAAAAAAAAAAAGATGGATTTCCACTTACTTCTTTGAAAGAGTAGGAGCCACTGCCCTTCCTCAAGAAGAGGGTTTGAACTACGAATGCACATCTGCTCTACATGGGCCCACAGATCCCACCTGCCAGACCACCTACCCCTGACTGAAGACCCAGTGCCCTCCACAGGGAGCCGATGCAGGGCTCTGCACTCTCCGCGGGCCAAGCACTGCAGGATATGCCTAAAAGACATAGTGTAAAGCCACGTGGAGAGACCAGAATAAGCTCTCAGTGAGGGAGCTCAGGCACCAGAAATGATACAAACGAGTAAACTGCCCAGGCTAGTTTACCCTCGTGAGAAGGGCAGGCTGGCCCCAAAGGAGCAATGCACAAATGCTATTATACTGCGTACCAGCTTGTTTAGCAGTCGCCTTGGTACCACTGCATAGCCCTGCACTGCTCCACATAGCGCTTTAAGCCATCATTGCCTAAGAGCTAAGTTCCTACCTGAATCTACCCCTCAGCCTGAAAGCTCTGGCCAAAGTACACAGACTAACAGTTTCCCCCATCTCACTAAGTACCCACATGAGCTTGCATTTCCCTCACAAATTAATCCAGCTATGTCCCCTTCCAAATTGATCAAACCCTTGATCCCATCCACTATGCTGAAAAAGGTGTCACAACAGGAGATTCAGTCAGAGGATGCGAGAATTGAATGTTAAGGGGGGAGCTCAAGCCTAGAATATGAGAGTGTCTACCTGGAGCATATCGAGAACTGGCCAAGAGGAGATGGGGGCAGACAACCACATCTGTCATGAAGGTAAAAGACATGACAGATGTTACCTATCCACATACCCAGGGAACTTCATTACTCCCTTAGACTTGCAGCTGAACATTTTACAGAAGTAAACTGAGCCTTTCAGGGGTGCAACATTAATTCAGACGAACTAAAAAACGTAAAAACCCTTCCCTATGTACAGTGTGCAGTGGTCATGGTCACCCATTAGGAAACTCACATCCTTTTGCAAAGCTCTGTACAAAACTTAGTGTAAAGCTATCTGAATACAATTGTGACTTACGAATGTGAAAATCTGAAACGGCTAATCTTTCATTTTTCCTATGCTGTGTTTCTGTAATGAAAGGATTAAGTGTATCTTTTAAAATGAGTATAAAAAATTACGTTAATAGTGTGTGAAGCTGGAGAATAAACTTTGACAGACAAAAACAGAATTCTGCAAGAATATCTGACAGAAGTTTTACTGCTTCATAGTGGTTCTAGCCAGCTCTTCTGCAACAAAGGGGAGTTTCAATTACTCTGGGGCACCAGGCACAGATTGAAACTCTTATTTCCTTATCTATTTAAAGTTGCTCAAATAAGCATAAAGTAGTGGTGTAATCAGAGAAGCTATTTCCATTAATCTTTATTTAGATTTTTTTTTTTAATCAGGCCATAAAGTTAGTTTATAGCGACTATCTTCCTTTGCATGCAATCTCACAATGCACACAATACCTGCGGGTTTACCCAGGCAGAATTCCCACTGAATCTATGGGGATTTTTTTTCCTGATTATGAAGCCCAGAATCATTTCCAGTATTTTACATTCGTTATCTCTGAGATGAGTATTGCCTGTACCGGAGCAACTTTAAATAGAGAAGCAGGATTAACTTCATAGTAGCTTTCACTTGAATTTTGCTAGCTATGACATTTTGTAAGTCCGGACCAGCTGTGATTAAGGTCCCTGGGTGTATGCTAGGGCAGCCTGACATGTGACATCCTGCATTTAATTAGAACTTCAACTGAAATATATTGAGGCAAAAGTCAGGATAAAAGCTGCCCCTCCCCTTTATTCAGAAGAAATTATACTCTCCAACACACACATGAGAAAATTATATTGTCTTAAACCCTAATTAGGAAAAAAATAGAAAAACATTTGAGTTACCTCACATGTATTCCTGTAAGTTATTTATACAGAGTATGTGTATGCCATATCTTCATTACAAGTAATACAGACATGCATTTATACCACTGCTAGCAATTGCAATAGATGATGTAAAGCATATAAAGCAATATGGTAAGGAGGAAAGTCTCATTTGGTAGATTTACCTGAAAAAAGGGGGGGGGGGGGGGAAAAGCACAAACCCGAGATACTCCCATTAGCTTCAGCAGGCTTTGGATCAGGCTCTATTTGCCTGCCTAATTAGGGCTCTTCTGGCTTCCTGGCAAAAAGTTTCCAAGAGGCCACCCTGCCAAGACCTCTCCCACTTGCTGCTGACTCTACTACTCCCCCTCCCCAAGGAGGTGGGGGTTCTACAGCACAGAAACCAAATACATTCTTCCCAAAACTGCCAAGACATGTATGAATCCAAATGTGCAATCCAAAATTTGGTTCAGCTTTAACAATATTTCCTTTGTCATATGGAAATTATTGTGTGCTCTACTCCAAGGAAAATACAGATATCCCAAAGTCTTATTCAAAAGCCCAGCTTTTAACACTTTGAAGTAAGCTACATGGGCTGGAAAATTTTTGGCTAGCTTTACCAGCCAGTTTTATCTGATGTGTTTTAATTGCCATCTAGTGGAAATAATACGTAACTCCTTCTCTCTTTATATTTCTCACAGCCTTTAACAGATAAATTGTGCCCAGTCCACTCCTAACAGACTTATAAATTTGCAAGATATAATTACACAGAAGGCGTTGATTCTGTCTAAACTAGGCACGGTGACCTATTTTGTCTGCACCAGGGAATGTCCATCAAATCCAAAAGGTGGTGATTCCTTTCCACCCTCAGAAACAAAGCTATACCTAATTGCAATAAGCCCCACACTTTTCTAAGCTCTGAAAAAACAAAGGATTTCTCTCCACTATTCTGCCATTCCCAGTTTGAGGGTTGCAAAACTCTGGAAAGACTTAAACTAAAATGGCAACAGCCTAGGCTACATTTACAACTCTCAGGCACTAGTAATGAGAAGATACTGCAGTGATTAATAATCATCATTCTAATCCCAAACTATTATAGCAAAAGAAAAAATAATAATTCTTTGCAGATAGGTTATTTAATCTTTACGGCTCAACTGACAAGTAGTTTAGCCCTAATTTACAAATTTGTCATCAAAAACCATTTCTTATTTTCCAAACATAAAGCACTGAGCCCACAAGCAAACTCATTAAGAAAAAGCAATTTCCATCTATAAGAGCTTAGATTCAGATTTCCAAATACCTCACTTCCATCCCTCCGCTTAGCATGCCACATATGGAAGATATTATACCAGATACCCTTCACCTTTTGTCCTCAAAACTATGAGAGGGACCAAGTGTTCCTTATTTCCTGATGAATCCTTAATTACCTGCAATGTGACATATTCCTCCTTCTTTCTTTTTGATCCTAAAATCTGAAAGGCACAGCCAGCAAGGCATACTGTCTTTCTCTGACCCTTTCATTCTATATATTTCCCAGTCACAGACTTTAAATAATAAACACTTGCAAATGTGTAGTACCCATCTGCATTCCCTTTCAGTCTGTCAGTCCCTTCATAGACCTGGTAGTCTCTTTGTCGTTGGCTCAGCTAAATTCATATCCGTGATCAGTTATTCCTCAAAAGACAACAGAGATGTGCCGGACAGCAAACTGCTGTCTGCTCAATATGGTGCCAGAACCATCAGGCCCCAGGCATCAGAAATTACAGAACAGTCAGCATTCAGTTTGTGACATGACTCCAGATCTCCAACTCTACATGACAATGCAGGCATCGCAGCCTGACCCAGCGAGCAAGGGAGAAACAAGGAACTGCTGGGGTCATCAAATGTTTTTGTGCCTGTTTCCTGCTCTTGAAACATTCCAGTACCGTGTCACTCTTCAATAGTAGTTAAGGTATGGCAAATAACATTTCTAAGCTAATAAGCCTTAACGAATGTGTGTGCCTTTTTATTTGGCATCCTATCCTATAAATACACAAGTTTCTTGGTAAGCCAAAGACAAGATGCCCGCTTGCAAAAGAACAGCCAAACACACACATGGCACTTTGCTATCAGCCTGGAGTTCCCGAACCTTAATCAGGGCTAGATGAGCATTTAAGCAGCACTTTTTTTTGTATGTTTGTGAGTTTAGAGGTCTGAAGTTAATATCTGGTCTATACTAGTGAAGAAGGCGCTGCATAGAGGCAATAAAGGTTACATTGGCCAGACCTATACTTAGGGTTTCTGGCCAGCCCTGTATTGTGTCTGTCAGAATCATGAAAAGGTACTATCCCTGCTTAATACACAGGATGGAGACTGGAGACACAACTATACTACCAGTTAGACCGCTACTCTTAAGGGCTTTGTTCAAGAGTGGTTTTACTAGAGTTCCACAAAATGCAGCTTTGGTAGATGAGCTGGGTCTACATTTTGCCTGGGTAGCATCCTGGTGCACCTAAACCTATTTGCATGCTGCACCCATAAAGTAAAAGAATGGTATAAACCTCTTCACTTCATTTTCATTTTTATGCTGTAACCTACTTCGGAATAGGAGGACACCAAATCAGCCCAAGTAGTTTTCCAAAGAGCATGTCTAACAGCAAGAGAAATGTGCTTCATCACATCTGTGGCCTTAACTGGAGGAAAAGACTGATTCTCTGGATAAGTTTGTTTCATTGAAATTACCACAAGAGTCCTGTGTGTTATAGTAATTGCACAGTCACACTTTATAGTAAATGGCAAGTGAGGACAAAGAGCGTGACCTGCCTATAAAACAATAACTTTATTGAAAGAAGTTCATTATCCCAAAATGATCTGCTCTTATTTGTTAATACTGCCTTTCTATTTAAGGCTCATGAATGCTCAGCTACAAGAAAAGCCCAATCACATGCTCAAATCCATGTTAAAGTACAAGCACAGTTTATAACTCAACACTTTCTGAATTATTATGTCCTTGGGACACACAGTTTCTGCTGCAATCAGTCATATTTATTTCTCGTATAGCAGTGATTCCATCTGGAAACAACACAATTATCTCCTATCCAACAAGACAGCATGCTTCCATGTGCTACGTGTCATCCACTGGTATCTTGGCTTTCTCTGGACTTGAAAGTTTCAGTCAAAAAATGGAGAAACAGGCTGTGACCTATTGACTAGTGTATAAGGTATGCTCACCTCCTGACAAGACTAGCAAACAGTTAGGGAGGCACCAAGCACTGATTCCTAGGACAATTTTCTGAATGATTGCTTTGTAATGCTATCTCGGTCAAGTCTGACCAGCTACAAGGATACTATCAATAGACTTTGCAGGCTATTATTGCTTGACCACTTCACTACATTTAAGAGGAATATGACCCATCTTATGCTCAAGTGCATGATTCAAGGTTTGCAACTCAAAGTAGCAGAACAGCCAGACATTTTGTGACAATCTACTAATAGCCATGAACATTCTTAAATGAAAAAACCCACATCTCAATGCTAATATTAGTTTAATTACCTACTGTGCTCATAGGGACTAACTTTAACCATGCAAACAAAATTGAAAACCAGCAAGTACTGTGGGTTTTTTTCAAAACATGGTTAATAAGAGAATAGCAATAATGTATCAGAAAAACACAGACGCAACATTATAATTATCCTTCACACTTGCACAGCACGTTTCATCTGAGAAACGCACAGTACTTGAAAGACTAAAATTAATTCTAATTAAACCTCTCAGCATCCCATGTAGTTATATGACATTTACAAAGTGGTAAGTGAGACTCAGAAGCTTAGTAAGCTGCACAGGATGACACAGCTTGTCATTGGTGGAATCAGACCAAAATTCAAGATCCTGCCTTCTACTTTTCAGTTTTAACTGTTAGGCTACCTTACATCTTCTGTTCAGCACCAGGTTTTCTGGTATAATGGAATGACAAATGAGGCAAAATGAAGAGCAACCTATTTATATTCAAAAACCATGAGATTTAATGGCAAGCTAAATTGTTTTAATAGGTGACTATTTTCTTCAGGCTCTACATATGCTTCTTCTCCATTCTCCAGTTTTTCATCTCATACATAGGCTAAGCATGTTGAATCAAGCACCATCAGGAGAGAAATTACCCATGGAAGGGAAAGTCCACGCAAGATGCACTTTCCAAATCTAGAATGATTTCAAAACATAAATAATAACAACAGCCACCGCAACTGAAGTTTTCCATTAGAAATAATTGTTAAAATACATGTATTTAACTAACAGGATTTTAATGAGACTTTTTTCAGTACTTAGGAAGCAAGGAGGGAAATTGAAGAAGTTAGACCAGGGAAGAGATAGTGGGGGATGACAAAAAGAAGGTGCCAATCAGATAATTGCTGAGACCAAAGATAAACGCTTTCTAAAACATTAAAATAACATTTCACATTACAAGAGATGTAACATCTGCAAAACAGCAGACACTTTTTTCAGTCTTTTTTCTTAATTGTAACATAGGAAAAAGCCTTTTCCAATCAGTGAAACTTGCTTAAAGTGCCTCAAAACTATTATTTTAAAACTATTAACAACTGTAATAAATCACAACAATTATTCACAGACCATAAAGGAAAAGGTTCTCAGTCTACAAGAATTAACCATTCTGACTGCAGATACCCTGATTTTAAGAATGTCATTCAAAATATAATTTTTTTTTTTTTTTTTTTTTTTTACAAAGAATATGGCAAATGTGTGTGGACATTTTTGGTGTGGGGAGAAAACTATTACCAATTCACAAAGAAAATTCAAATTTCATAGTCCTATAGCATATATAGCTCCCATTGGCCAAATGACTCCATGAAACTGATAGTGTTTAAATACAGTTCATTAAAATTGCTGGTCTTAGCTATATGAAGGGGAACAGGCTGTGGCACACGAAAATTATAAATCTGATTATAATCATCCGTAAACAGACAAGATTAAGGGAAGAACAATAGACATGTTAAATCATTATGTTTAAAATTATTGAAATGCTTAATAAACACAGGATGAAGTCCATTTAAAGGTATATATGCTGAATTCACCCATTTTTTCATAGTGAAATGACTTAACCTAATGAGTAGCAAACATATTTCCTACTTTTGTGTTACGCTATTGAGAAACGCTGGCCTATAATAAGTCATTTATTGAACTAAGATATATAGAACCATAAGAATCACAGAATAGTTAAGGTTGGCAGGGACCTTTGGAGGTCTCTAGTCTCCTGCTTAAAAAGCAGGGCCAACTAGAGCAGGTTGCTCAAGACTGCGTCCTGTCAGGTTCTGAATATCTCTACCAGCGGAGACTCCGCAGCATCTCTGGGCGACCTGTTCCAGCGGTGGACCACCCTCATAGTGAAAACAGTTTTCCTCATATCTGTTCGGAATGTCTTTTTTTGCAGCTTGTGACCACTGCTCCTTGCCCTTTTGCTACATGCTTTTGAGAAGAATGAATGCAAGAGTATTAAATATTTCTTTATTGACTCTCTCTTTCCACAGAGAATTTTTTTTCAGCATTTGCTATCTGGATTCCTGGATTTCACCCATATAACACACAAGCATAAAGGATGTTTGCTTTTTCTTTTTCTTTGTAAGATTTTTTTGGGTTGGAGACCAGCCATTTAATGTGGGTTTTGAGCAAACTGTAATTAGTCAAACTGGGTAGCTGGAATCATCACAAGCAAACTAATGCACAAAAAGTAGATGACAAACTACTTTAACAATTGGTTCTTAGGCTTTCTGATAAATATTTAAGTCCTGATTTGGGAAAACAAGCTTTAATAACTCTATGCCACATTGTGAAATGGTAAAGAATTGAAATGGGAAATAATAAGATTTTATACCATTGCTGTTCACCCCTAAAATGTTCCAGAACAACTTTTTGAATGAACATTGACATATTTATGTCAATTTATTATCTGCATAAAAACACATCTCAGTCACAAAAAGTAATACAGATTCCTATATATTGTTCCTGGTCCTGGGGCGGGGGGGTGGGGGGGGACTAGAAATAGCTGACAACTCTCAGCAGTCACTAATGCCAAATACATTGCTACTGCAGAATCCTCACTTACTATCCAGACTATCCTCTAGAATCTCATCTATGCCTTTATTGTTTGAGAACTGAGTACATCGTTTACATAGATAAAACAGGATACTGGAAGAACTGTGTGTAACAGAGGGAGAGAGCTGAGTGAGAAGGAGCTGAGAGCTGCTATATTGCAATATCAGATTACCTCGCCTCACATTTACCAGTCTTCTTCCTGAGGAAAACGTCTTTCATGTGAACTTCCACTTCTTAATTTAGCAATAAAACTTTCTTCTTTTTTTTTTTTTTTTTTTTTTTTTTACTGCAGCAGCAGCTTTTCCTGTTTAAAATATTTTGCAATTTTGTCCAGTCTCTACACTGTGGTATTATTTTTGTTGTTTTATTTAAGTGTAGAGCTTTTAACTGAAACTGTAATGTTATGCTGGTACAGGACACCGTAAAGAAAAGGACAGGATGCCATTCTCTAAAGGTGAGAAAATTGCTTGTTTTTTGCCTGTGCTCACTACACCTGAACATTTATATGACAGAGATAATCCTACTTAATAAGCAGACAGTCATTTTATGGGAGTCCTGCTTTTATAATCCTGGTTTTCTCAAAAAGTCTGTAATGCAAGTTTTATTCATTTCCTTCTACAAACTGATACTTTGTAAAGAATGAAGAGACCAGTCTCAGTCACTTGGTTTAAAAATTCACACTTCCTCCACTGCTGTTCAGCAAAGGATTAAAAAAAAAAAAAAAAAGGAAAAGGAACAAAAAAATTGGATTAATTCCACCAAGAGACTCCTACATTCACTGACCAATGTTGTTGAGAGATCTCAAGATATAAAAAGCATTTTTTCCCCCATAACAGTTGTCACAATTGAGGGAATCAGTAAAGAAATAGCGTGATAGGGTTTCTGCTTTGCCTGCAGTATTACTTTTCATACAGCCATTCACTGACATGTCAACTATTTCATGAGAGTGACACAAGTGCACTCACTGAAAGGCAGTGAGAAAAGGTCCTGTTCCTGCCTAATACATTAACAGCCTGTAAGAATTAGGCCTAAATTTGATCAGTGTGAGTTGAGGTTAAAATTCACTGAAGTCTTAGCTAGTTCAGGGTATCCTGCCAGAGAAACCTCACCTGACTCAGTCTTTCAGAGGTACTAAGCACCAGTAGCTCCTCTGAAGAACAACTGCCGTTGTGATTGTCCAGCAGAGTCAGGTCCTGATCATCTGAAGCTGGGCATCCAAGTCTGAAGATTACATTTGCAAATGTAAAGGCCTCTGTCTCTAGGACTCAAAAGTTGTGTTTATTAACAGAAGTGTTTACGTGCCTCTTGAAATGGTTTAGTGTTTCTGTGACAGTAGGATACAAAAGCTGTGATAGGACCAGAGACCATTGGCTAAGTAATCCACTAATACAGGTAAACATGCTTCCTTTAAATAGCTGCTCAGCTCTCAGATGTTCACAGATGAATATTATTGAAAAACAAAGTGTTAGTATTATGAAATAAAAATAACCAAAGGCTCTGTACAATAGGCACTTACAGATTCTAGTTGTGAAATAATACAACTGTTAAGTTCAAGGAATATGCATAAGTGTACAATGTATATATTTATACATGTATCATTCTTACAGCTTATACTATTCTGCAATAAAAGGGTGCACGTGTTTGCAGCCTTTTGTTTTTCCTCAGAACATTTTGAGTACAGCTTACCTACTACGCTTAGTCTAATGCAAACAACCACAGCACCACACGTTATCTCTTACTAATTATTTCTACATCAGTTTCAATTTTCCTATTGTTTAAAGGACTGTTTATTTACTGTTCTCCTTATAAAGATTCCAAGTTTATTTCAATAAGGTCTAAAATACTCTTTTAACATTAAACACCGAGTAGTTGCCTGGCCTTCCACACACAGCTACCTCTCATGCTGCATGGTGCAGTGTGCTGCAGTTTTGCCTGGTATCTCCATTACACAAACCATGTCACACAAGTCTCTGTCCCTCAGCACTTCCAGCTAAGCTGCTCAATAGCCTCTAACACAGAGCAGCAGCAACATCCCCTAAACAAGTGCCATTCCTGCTGGAGAGCACAGCGGAGCAGGTGGGCCTTCAGGATTTCTCTGAAGATGGGCAGAGAGGGAGGGATAGTTACTAGAAGAGCCTAAGAAAGCAGTTTGTTCAAACTGCCAAGGTGTGTAAAAATGACAGTGCTGGTGTGAGGACAGAGAGCAGGAGGAAGTACAGAAGCAGACAAAGGCACGGCTCCACTTGTGAAATGCTCAGGGTGTAAAGAGCTGCCTTGTACAGGCTGCTTGGAGAGTAGCTTTCCTTTCCCTTGTAGGCCTAGACTCTTACTGTTCAGTTTATAATTTAGCGACCATGCAGAGGGTTTTGTTGTTTTTGTTTTCTTGCAAGATGACCAACCATTGCCCATAAAGATATGCAACAACATACATGTCACTTTTTTTTTTTGCCAGTTTTTTCTTAAAAACAGGTTTTACAACATAATAAGATATCTCAGACTAATACAACGGGCCCCACATGAATTAGCTTTCTTATGACCTTTCTGTTTTCAAAGCATTTTCTACTGTTAGTCCTGCAGATCTGCACCCCAAGATAGAGACAGTTTCCTTCCAAACACTTTGAGCTATTTCAGGTTTCTGACGATTTATTTCTTCTCCTTCCACAACCCTGTCCATCTCCTCTCCAGTTTCCTCAACACTTCAGCTGCTATGGAAATTGCACCAGCTGTACTAAAGTTATTTCTACTCTCAAGTGCAGAACACATGAGAAACACGGTCCCCATGGGTCTTTTTAGACTTAATTCTTTAGTCACATCCTCTCCACTAAAACAGAAAAATGTGAAAGGCTATTTCCACAAGAGGTTTTTGGTACTTACCTAACACATCAGATGACTGGGTCCAAAATTTGTATTAGCAGCACTTCTTTCCTCCCCACAACTGCTGCTGAGCCCTGGAGTACTTAAATATTGCCAAGAGGTAAAAAGCCATGTCATTTGCAAGAGCACTAAGAAGCAGGCATCTGTCTCACATCTAAAATATACCTGGAATGACAAACTCAGCATCTTCTTGTTGATCTCATTTGGAAAGTTCACTGTGAGATCCCAGAGCACACCTACCGGATTGGGCCTTGAAGAAGGAAGATCTGAAGACACACAAGCATGGTACTGTCGGTGAGCCTTTTACCCCAACAGTCCAGAGCTTAGAGAATTTATCTGCGATGTAAGACATCTGGCATATCCCCTATGTGAGGGCCTGAACTCTCACGTATATCCTTCTCAGCAAGACCTATGTTCCACTGTGCATTCACAATACAACGTTCACAGTGCAAGAAAGAGAATGAAATGTTAGCCAATGGTTATAGCACTCAGCTGAGTGAAGGATGGCGAGAGCTTCTCTTCCCATAAGTATAAGCTACTCCACATAAAACTGAATAACTTCAGTAAGAGGGACTGACAGTAACAGCCTCCAGCTTCCTGACAAGCTAGCTGACAGAGCATAGCTGTGCACGCTGCCCTTGCTGGAGTATCCCCTCCATTCCCTGGGTAAAGGCCTTCATGTCTAATGCAGGGTTAGGAGTTTTGCAGCATATGGAAGGGCATACCGTGAGGCTGTGTTAGTCTGTGTTATGCACAGAAGCACAGGGGTGCAGATGACTTTCATCTGCTGTGCATATAGGACACGGTGCTGTACAGCACACTTGGCACCCTGGACCTCCCTGTACCATGCACCGTGGTAGACCTTCATGTATGCAGTGAATCAGAGCTGCTATACAGGACACACTGAGCATAACCACACCGCATCACATGCAACAGTCCCAATTATAGCTAAGATGGCAGAATCCTTTTTCTGGGCTTAACCCTGAGATTCTGAATATACCGAGTTAAGTTCAATCCACCTGAGATAAACTGGATTTTTATCCAGAAGCACTCAAATTCTATGTAACACAAGTTCATTGTTCATGCCATGCTTCCCAAAAGCACCCAATGGGTTAAGTAACCAGAGTATATATTACCAGACTGGTAATAACAAAATATTCCTTCTTGCTCTTCTCAGTGCTGCTACGCTGGGAGCTTTTTGCCCCAGAAGAGAAATGAACAGCCACGGAGAAAATAGAAAATTCAAAAGTTTTCAGGGAGAAACCAATCCTGCATGCTGTATACAGGTGTTTATAGGCACCACAGTGACCTTCATAATCCTTGGAGGCATAGGAGAAACTGAGCTTTGATTCTCTTAAGTGCCTGCCTCCTTGATTCATGTTACCTTTTCACCCCTGTTCACATTCTTGCAAGGAGCACGCAAAAAAGCTAAGAAACAACCATGTACAACTAGGGGCAGTGCCCTGTTTTATAACACAAAGTAGAGGGCTGTAGGCATTCTTTAGAAATTGAAAAGCTAGCAAAAAAGGGTGTGTCAGGGTATATGAATTTTACCATCATAATTACCCTGTTATTTAAAGCTAATGAATAATTACTACAGCAACCTTGCTGTCATATAGCATACACCTATTCACCCACAGCTCCAGGTGAAACCAGAGAATCAGATTTGGGGCCCAATCCTCCAAATACATCTTACTGAGCTTAATGCTTAGCTTGCCAGCATCCCATGGCATTAAGCATTGTGACTGCAGAATGAGATCCTTCACTTGCATTTATTGGTCTCAAAAAAGTTTCAAGTTAACCGCGTCTAGTCCTTAAATACTTTAAAATTCTAGGTAATTACTGTTCCATTCAGGTTTACAATCATCTACTGATTCTTTATTAGAATATCTTTGAGCATTTAATGCTTTTTTATATGCTGAACTTTCCTTCAGAGGTGTTGCTGACAGGCAAAAAAAAAAAGACTTCGTTAGTCCATGTAATCCACAAGAACTGAGAAATCCCAAACTGAAAATGAATTCAAGCAAGGCCAGTGAGCTGAAAATCTTTGTAACTATTAACAACACTAAAGCTCTGAAGAATTAAAACACTGAAGTGCCTATATTCTCCTTCATAAATCTTGCAGTAGGGTCAGTACTAAAAGAGTTAAAATGGCTCTCCTACAAGTAAACCTTACCTGCATTTGCTTTTTAAAGCTAGGCAGGTTTTCCAATGACTCTGTGCTCCTGTATAAGATTCAAGTTGAACATGATTGGAGGAGGAAAAAAAAAAAAAAAAAAGATGATAAATAATGTAAATACTAGTTCTGAATCTACTTTCTCTGTATGATTCCCTCCTCCAAGGAATACGAGAGAGAGGTTGTTTTGGAGGTGTCACCAGTGATGAGGAGCGGTGAAAAGGCAGACAAAAACCCATCAGGATTATGGCTTTCCAGGAAGGAATAAATACTTTATTACCCAATAGGAAGCAGGCAGACTCTATTCACCTGCATTATCAACAATTAAACCACTGGTTCATACACAAAGAAGACAGAAATAGGCCTGTCTTAAGCAAATGGGATTTTTTTTTAAAAAACATCTTTGGAAGGGCCCAAGAAAAGAATGTGAACTCCCTCATGGAGCAAAACACTGACCTCAGCTCACCTGTGAGCAGAGGGAAAAGAATGTGCGGGATGGCTCCTTTGCTGCTCCTACTAATTGTTTCCCCAGGCTGTACTACAGACGGCCAGAAGAGAGAAATATGCCAACCCCTCTTCCCCCATCCTCACAGCACAGAAGCATTATAAGGGTCAGAAGCTAACATATAGAGAGAGCTAAAACTCAGTCCACCTAAAAAGGCTCTTTTATAGTCCCTGCCATCACAGTTCCATTTGTGCATTATCACTCGACATAATCAGAGCGATCTATTTGTCATTTCCCCTAAAACTGAAACACATTTATGAATTAGGACTATCTACACCGTGAAAGAATTTAATATTCATTTCTAATGCCTGTCACTTAAAATCTCTATTCAGAGTTCATCCCTCTCTCCACATGGATGCAGGTTGGATGATAATTCTCAGCCAGAGCTGCAGTCTGCTGGTACAGTGTAAGATCAAAAGTATCAGCTATATGTCATATAATAAATACTGCACAAGCATATAAAGCAGAAAGATTTAAAACAATTGAGATTATACAGTCTTTTCTATCAGCTTCAGAAGTATTTTGTTTGATATTTTCCAATGCATCAAGCTCTTACAACGCAGACACACAAAACAGCCACTACTGACGTCACATCAGCCTGCATCACTCTCAAGGTGCTAACTTCCAAGGTGGCTTGACTGCTCATTTTCAACAGTCTTTCCAGAATCACCTTGGACCAGATGCTACCTTTCTCACAAGAAAAGAAAGGCAGAGTATAATCCCCATTCTGTAGCTGGAAAGAGAGCTGAGAGACTTAACAACAACCTGAGAGTGAACGAAAGCACAAAGTTCCTGGCCTCCACTACTAGCATTAGAGCAATTCCTATTAAGAAACAACTACACGTAGATCCAAACCTCCTCAGTTTTATTTGTCTAACAAGGTAAAGTGCAGGCTAAATACACATACATATTTGCCATATTTGAAACTTAGCTGCTGAACATGATTTGCTTTGGACATTTAATTTATTTGGCTCTCATATAACATCAGTTATATGATACCTGGATCTCAGAAGGAATTGTCTACCTGAAGGATAAACTTAAGATTATTTTTTAAGCACCAGCAACACGTTTGACAATAAAAAAAGTATAAGACAACAGGAAATACAGGCATAATGTTAAGCCAAGCACCTGCTGGAACCTATATCTTCTCAACCCTTATGTTAAGAGAGCCTGAGTTCTGCAAGATACCCTGAATGTTCATTGCTTTACAGGACTGAGCCCCAGGACAGAACCAGCCAG
The DNA here is from genome assembly GCF_040807025.1 of Struthio camelus. Lineage (NCBI taxonomy): Eukaryota > Metazoa > Chordata > Aves > Struthioniformes > Struthionidae > Struthio > Struthio camelus. Next base: position 12,448,478 of record NC_090951.1, read on the forward strand.
TATTGGCAAGTCAAGTATCAGCTGGACAAACAGACACTAAGGGAAGATACATATATGATATTGCTGGAGTGAATAGCAAGAACTGTAACTGGAAGTGTTCTTTATAGCTGTCCTCAACAGACTTCTACCCCTATCATAAAGGGTATGAGCTGTAGCTAGTCATCAGTTCTCAGCTACATAGATTAAAATAAAACAAAAAACTTCTTTGCTGATGTGAATCAAGCAATTGAAAGCTCAGGGAAGGAGAGGGGCTCCATCCTGGAAAACCCACTCCTTAAAGTAGTATCACTGTTGAAGATGGCAGACAGATGCTAGCATGCAGATATGCAAGAATTCAACCTAAGCTGACCAAATTCACATGAAATTAGCACTAATACAAGAAAGCTCCCAGGGAGGCATTCGATGCCAATCTAGTCAGGCTTTCTGTCACAGAACAGAACTTAATTCTTCTAACCAAGCATCACATGATTCCCAAACACAGGAGGAAATCTGGATCCTTTCTCAGGGGAACACTATGGGGGAAGTTAATCACTAAAAGGGGCTCCACCTTTCAGACAGCAAACACAGTAGAGTAAGTCAGTATTAGGGCAGGCACAGCTCTGCTCACGGCCACCTTTTAGACTGCTCTTCCCTCTAGTCCAGACATCATGCCGATGGGCAGAAAGTCCAGACAAGAGCATGCCACACGGCAGGGCTTCTCTGCTGGGCTGAGCTACATGTATCCCAGGAACTGTTGCAAATAAAAGCCTATCTCACTACGAGGGGAAGGGGAAGCAACACAGGAAAGGCGCCGCTAGTCCTTCTGCTCCTGCCATTGGGGTGAGGAGCCACAGATCTCTTGACACTAAGCCTGAGCTTTTCATGGCTTCAGTTCCCTCAAGGTTTTTCCCCCTGCTCTTCCTCTGCTTACCAGCAAGGGTGGCTGAAGAGAGAGTAGAAAGCCTTAAAAAAATAAAATAAAATACTGGGGGGATGGAGGAGGAGGAAGGAAAGAGCAGCCTGGGGGTGGAAGGAACAGCCTGAGAGCTTTGCACAAGGACAAAGGCAAACTAACTGGGGCACAGTCAACGCGTAGATGGTGCAGGGTGTTAAACTCCTCCTGGAATGCTCTCCCAGGATTAAAGTCACATTGGTGTCTGCCACTTTCCAGTATACTGGGCCTCTTTGCTCCCATTTGCTTTGGTGATTGACACACTTTTACACGTGTGCTTCTCACTGTTAGTTGATTTGCACTGTCTTTCCTGAATGACCTCATGGAGACATGGGGTAAGAGATGCAAAGAAATGCCAAGCAACAGAAGGACTAAAGCTAGAGATCATGCATCTCAAACTCAAGCTGCTGTACTCTCTACATCTCCAAGGGAAAGAAAAAAAAAAACCAGACAGTTGGACAGGACAAACATTGCTGAATCTTTGCTATTAAGTGAAACCAACTCTCATTATTTCTGCACCTGCCTTGTAATTGTGACAAGCAGGGTAAATGCAAGGCACGCTACTTAATTTTAGTTTTCTGAAACCACATAAAAATGAAGCAAAATTTGGATTTGGAATACTATTCCTGTTGAAACAAAACTTTATAACACCTTCTGAGACAGCTGTAAAACTATTGCTGCATATCAAAACAATGGAAAGACAGCCTAGTGGGTGCTAATGTGGCAGTTTTATAGCACATTATACCTTTTAGCTATTTTTATGGATTTACAAGAGCAGAATTTCCCAATTGTTCTACCTACCTGAAGGCACCACTGCCATGGATATAAGTCATTCACTCACTCATCATACGCAAAATGTTAGATACTGAGTGCCCAGGACCCAGACTGATTATTCACAAAACCAAAAAGATGATGAACAGCTACTCTGTGGGGAAACACAGAGATTCAAAGCTATCGTTTTCCTCCCTTAAAGATACACTTCTTTTCAGAAATGCAGAAGCATTGACAAACCACAGAAACAGAAAGAGCCTAACAGCCAGTATTTCAGTTTGATAATATATTCTAGTTCAGCAACTCAGTGCCAAAAAAGAAGGACATTAGAGCCTGAATGAACGCTTTCAGAATGTCACAGTTAGTGAAATGTACCTGTAACAAGCTTTTTATTTGTAGAGTGTGCAAATTCATTATTGCATATCTTTAATAGTGTGCACACACACACACACACATACATACAGTGAGAAAGAGAGAGTATATATATAGATCTCTCAGATCAGGAGCTTTGGTGAAGCCTTTATAACATGTTTCTCTATTTCTCTACTTTTCTCCAGCTCTACTTCTATTATCATTACTTTCTGTTTCCATGGGAGATCTCTAGGCATTAGCCTTAGAAAGCCATCTAAATTACTGAGAAATAGGAATAAGATACCTGCAGGGATTGCACACCTGGGCCCAGAGGTTTCAAAGCACTGTATATATCATTTTCAGATGATCCTGAGTTTTCAGGCATTTGGTCCACAGGGGGTCATCCTGGTGATCTATTGTAATTTTCTAGAGCCAGTTTTTTGGTCTGTTGGGCTTTTCATTACCTGACAGGAACTCCTATTTATTTCCTAGCAGTGAACCAGAAAACGCCTCATGATTTAATGAGTCTATGGCTAAAAATCACTTTAAATACATGCCTTCCTCAGAGATCAAGTGGACTTGCCATAGTTTTAGAACCTGCATGGCTTATTAAGCAGAGAATACTATATGTACAAAAGACATTCAATAAGCCAGAAGAAATCTATTTAAATGATTTGTGAATGGTCGGTCAGAGAACATTTAGCACTTTTCTGATGCAGCAGAATTACTGAATACATGGTCCAGAAACAGACAGAAGTAGATATATAAAAAGAAGTACTGGAAAAGAATAGTGCAGTCATTCACCACTGAAAGTCCTCAACACCAGATAGTTGTTTGCTGCCCTACAAAGTGTTACTTCGGCAGCAGCACAATTTTAGATGACCAGAAGCTCATATCACAAAAAAACATCATTCTGACAAGTACCTTTACGAAAAGTTCCAAAAGAAAGTCCAGGCAGGTCTGTAACAAAGTCTTTACCACCCTCTCCCCACATAGTAACCAGGAAACCAACTTCTGACTGAGCTGCTCCATCAGAACTTCATGCTCTAGGCTCAGAAGTGCCTGCTCTTCTAAAAGCCAAAAGAAACTCAGACGAGCTAGCGAAGCGTAGGTCAGGAATAGGAGAAAGTAGCAAACCCTGTAAGAGGAGAAAGACCTCAGCTATCAGATTAGTCCTAGAGTGCAGGCTACAGTTCATGCCAGTCTCTGAGGAAGCAGAGAGAGATGACAGAAAGTGTTTTGGAAACTGTAGCTAGAGATGCACAGAGGAGTTATTTTATTTTAATATGAGGCCAGTCTCCAGTGGAGCATTGATCCTGGGCTCAGAGTTATGTTTGTCCACATTCAGCTCCTTTTCAGGGTGGGAGAAGATGGCACAGGTGATGTGCTGTTTTGTAAGCGATGAGAGGAGTCCTGGTACTGGTTTGGTCAGCAAGTACACCCTAAAACTGAACAGGAAAAGGAATTTCCCAAGCATTAACCAAGATACAAACACTTCCCTTTACAAAGCACTGGGAAGAAAAGGGCTCCACCCAGCCCCCAATCTACAGAGCCTAAATATTTACCAAAAAATCTGGTCTTTCAAATTATTCCCTTTTAAAGTGGAACAATTTACTTTTCTAATTAGCAAATATAAACAAGTCTATCCCTCCCTGCTTTCTTTTCTTCTACCAACTGATCTTCTACCGCTCGGTGACTGAGAAAGACTTCTTGCTCTTTTCTGGGGATAGGCCAGCATTACATCTGCAAAGCTGAAAACTATTTCCATATTTGCCTGAAAAAGGGCAGTTGTTCATTTCAGTACATGGAGTGACAGAGGCCAGGGCTAGAGCTCCCAGCCAGTGATTGAAGAGAACTGGATCTGACCCACCTTTCTGTGGGTCTCTCTGCTAACTTGCCAGGTTAACACTACCACCACCTCTGTAACACCACCCACCCCAGAGGGCTCTTATAGGGCAGCCATGGTAGGGACTGCAAGTACACTGATGGCATGGCAATGGATGCCACCGAGGGAATGCTCTTCTCCCTACACACCGTGTTCATTTCCCTTCAGGTGAACAGGGACTGGAGCAAAGCCTTTTGTAATGAGCATAACAAAAGGCAATGAGTTGGCCCCAAAGCAGTAATAAAAAAAATATTTAAGAACTCCTATAATAAAAAAACACATTCAAATAACTGGGTTTTATTATTTCCCACAGTTTTATTTTAATACATGACTCAGGGTGTGGAGACAAAGGTGTGATTCAGAGCAATAATGGGACTTCAAAAGTTTGTGCCATCAGGGTGGGCTAGGCCCTCCCAGTTGCCATCTGCAAGAAGTCCCTAGTCAAACAAAATTACTACCTAGGTTCACGTACACTTCACCCATGTAAGGCAGAACATGCATGAGGGATGGTGGGTCCCTGGGAGGGATGGGCAGGAAAGGTATATATGAAGATAGAAAATACTAGAGATAAGCAGAAGTGAAGTGCTAATCTTTAGCTGCTGCAAAGTATTGATAATACTTTGTACTAGGTACCAAAAAAAACACACAGATGTATGCTGGTTCTTAATCCTTGCAGAGGATATGCCCTTTGGACATCAGGAGACTGAGCACCCAGAAATCCATGCACTATGTGGTACCATCAGCAATGGGTCAGCAAAGAAAAATAGCTAAAGCAGGTGTATTTAGCCACGGCAACATACAGGTCTTCACCCATTGTGCTTGGTTGTGGCCTTCTGCACATACCTGTAATTGCTCCACTGAGAGAATCACCAGTATTTTAAACAATTATCCTTGTTCCTCTCCTTCAAGAGCTCATCCGAGGAACTGTCAGTGAAGAGAAGCAGATGTTGTTTGTGAATCACAGGAGCCTAACCAAGCCTAACAAGGAAGTGCTGCATTCAGCCATGGCCAAGTTAAGCAAGGCTCTTTGATTTGTCACTGGCTTCCCCAAAGCCCCAAAGATTTGCTCTGAGCTCAGACTGAACAGCCAACAACTCAGGTAGAAAAACACCAATTTGTCTGAGTTGACGGCAGCTCCCTGAGCTATTTCTGAAATGCTATAGGACTTGACTCAACAATCTGAGACTTTCCAGCTGAAAATAATCCACGTGCCACAGGCTGACTGCAATTCCAGTTCAATAAAGCACTAAAGGACAGGCTTCATTAAGAGCACTTGCAGAACAGTCTGCTCTCCTATAGTTCATAGGTGATACAAAGTCTAGATTATCACTGTTTTCAGCACTATACTCCATGCAATGCTGGACTTCTGTGCCTCAGTGCTTTAGATCTGGCTGCAGTTGAAGGCATTGCTCTTTTGAGCCAGACTTCCAAAGAAAACAAAGTCATGTTATAGGTGTGTCTGGCTGTCCACCTCTTCCAAATCTGAATGAGGGATGGAGGTCTGCAGGCAGAAACCAGGGGGTATGTAAGCACATACGCAGAGAGTCTAGGAAGGACACCAGGCAGAGCACTGAAGGGACACAAAGAGAAAGAACCAGAATTAGAATGAGCTGCAGGACACAAAGGCATCCTGCAGCAATGTGGATTTGTTGTGTAGCAGCTGGGAATACTACTGGAAGGGAGGTGAGCGAAATTACGAGCAGAGGGTGAGCTCTAGATTCTGGTCCTCCTCTCTGTTAGGGACACGGACTTTCATTAGCCTTCAAATTCCTCTTGCGTCTTCTTAAACACAGTGTGCAGACAGCAAGTGAACACCAACACCTGGCTTAAACTGCATCTTTCCAAGAGGTTGATGCATTCACATGAAGGATGATTGGCCAAATGCACACACACAGAGGGAAGACCAGCTGCTTTCCAACATTTTCTCCTTCTCTATTGGCAAGTTACTCCAGAAAGAAGAAACATGCTGCCTTGGAGAATCTTCTGCTTCTACTTGCATCTGTGTAGGCTGCTCCCTGTCTACAGTGAGGGCCCTCTGCACTCTCGGTAACCCTACAGAGAGGTGCAGCCAGAACATCTCACTGCACCCACCCACCTCCTGAATTTTGTCAGGCAACACCGAAAGAGCCTAACCCCCTTCTAGGCAAAAGGGCAGGTAGGAGAAAAACGTGATGCTATCATCAAAAGTGTTTGGAATGATGCAGTGCACAACAAATCCCCTACCCTTGTGATGATACTGTTAAAGCCTAACATAAAGAAACAGCCTCCTGTCCCTCCTTCACTTGAAAAAGCCCACCAGTGATAATACTAAAGTATAATAGAGTACATAATGAGACTGCAGGGCAGTCCAGAAGTGCACATCTCATGTGTAATCCAGGGCAGATTGCAACGGGAAGGAAACATTTCTTTTGGAGATGGACAACCAGGTCCAGAGAGATAAGAAACTTGTCCAAGATTCCAATAAGTACCATTGTCTGAGCATCATTTACTGTATCCCGGTCTGGGGTACATAGTAGATGTGAACAAATAAGCTCACTGGCAATCCTGCCTACCTCTCGCATCCCTGATCCCATGCTTTTCTCTAAACCAAAATTATTTTGACTGGAAACCATCCAAGGCTGGCAGGTTGTAAATAGCCACTCAATGCTGAAAGAAAACCACCAATAGTGCTGCAGTGTTCTTAAAGTCCCTATTCTTTGAGCAGGGCAAGGCAAGCAAGGCTTGGTGGAGCTGGTCTAGCGCATGCAAGTGGGACAGGTGCGTAGCAGTATCCACACCTCTCTCTTCCTCTGCCTTGTGTGTGAGCAAAGCTCGAAAGTAACCCAGTTGTGTTCTGTCTGAGAGCGCCTGTACCCTGCAGCAACCAGAAAGGAGGGGTGGATGGATAACACGATGTACTTGCGAGAGCCTGTCATCTCTGTCTCAGCAAATTCTGGGGCCTGAGTTTGTCATTAGCGTGGAAGCCAAGCCCAGATTTTAACCTCCTTGCAGCTCTGAGTTTTCCCTGTTTACCAGGGAACTATATTTAATAAAAATCATTCCAGCGGGTTTAGAGCGTAGTTTCCGTGAACTCTTTTAATAGGTAAGTACTGGAGGGGACGTGTATGAACTCAAAGCACAATGCATTGGTTATTACTTAAACCAAAAATACATTTCTGTCTCTAAGACAGCTCTGTATCTTGTGTTTAGGTGAGCTCTTGGCTAAGACTGAGGATAATCTCATTTGTGGTCCTCTGTTCAACCATTCGCTCATGCGTTAAACGAAGAACACTATGCATATTCCAATTCTGTTACTCTTCTCAAAAACTGCACTACTGTACAGATAAGAAACACTGTCTGTTTCTTACTAGTCTATGATACTTTCTTGCTAATAAGCTGGCATATCTGTTGTAAAAAAAAAAAAGATTTTTTGTATTTTGAAGACTGTTATCTAACCTAGTATGCCAGATTGATTTCCTCATTCTCTGAGGCACACAACAAAGTAAGATTCTGCAATGGACTCTCAACCCCAAGCCATTCACAGCACGCCAGTAAAGCACATTATGTCGCTCCAGACATATTCACGCACATCAATCCCATCCATGCTGAACAGCCAAGGAACACACCTTTGCAAGAAGATACTCACTAGCAGCTGAGATGTAACAGCTTCTTAAATCACCCCTCCAGTGGAATGGGCTATAGGAGTGCACCTTGTCCTCCTCAGAAAAAGCCAATATGCTAATGTAAAGCCTCTCACCCAGGGAATGCAGTTCAGAAAGCCATTTAAAAAGTTGTTCCTTACTACTTCTTGGCTGTTAACAGTTAACAGCTTCCAGCTGAGACCCAGTAAACGGCTGCGTAAGCACTTTTTAGTCAATTCTAGGGCAAAGCCAAACAAGTTGGTTCAAACCACTGCTAGGTGGCTCAGCTGACTTGTTTGATTTTGTCCTGGAAGAGTCAGGCGCACTCACAGGTCAGGAAGAGTTGAGAGGGAGCTCCAAACTCGTGGATGAAAGGACCTAACTGACACCTCAGGCATTAGTCCTTTTCAGGGTAAAGCCTGATACCTAAAAAGTAGGAGGCAGTGGTCTGCTATATTGTGTCTCAGCGGTAAGTCTGTTGCCCAGAACTCTGGGCAACTTCCCCTGGCTGTTGACTTACCCTCTGGCAAGCACAGAGCTGCTCTGCCCTGGTGTCTTCAGTGCAGCCCCACAGCACGCTGACATAGCCGTGGCCTGGGCTGCTGCAGAAAGCTACGCTCCAGGCTATGCTGCCCAAACCACTGCAGGAGTCCCCCAAGCACTCAGCAAGAGCATAGCCACCAGATTCCAAATGCAGCCACAGTGATTTTGTAACATGATCGAAATGACGCAGTATGTATGTAGTATCAATATGCAGGGTTTCAAGCAACCTAAATGCAATCAGAAACAGAATTCTAGAGCTAATGCCATCAGAACTAATGTTATTAGAAGCCTTTAAAAAAAGATTGTATCTTTTCTATGGATAACTGTGATAACATCTGGCCTGATCTGAGAACAACCTTCATCTAAATTATAATTTGGCCATACTCAGACTGGGAGAACACATGGCAGAATGATCCCCAGTCCTTTGCTCTACCTATTATGCCTTTTCATTCATCAGCTACAGATACACAAGTAAACTGAATGGCAACACTGAATGTGTTACAGCCACCCTCACAAAAATGACTCCCTCTATATAGAGTATAGAGCATACTCTATAAAACTGTGTTTTGCAGAAATAAACTGAAGGATTTTTAGATTTTTAAGACTGTGTGAACTCAAACCTATTTCAACAAGACTTCACAGTCTTCATCATGAAGACTTTTTACTGCTGTAGTAATTTTAATTTTAAGCTAATAGGCCAAACTTTGAGAAACATGTACTCAAAATAATCAGCATAGGAAGCAACTGGGAGCACTTTGATTTAAAATATTGAGTTACAGGACCAGATTGCCATCTACTGGGCTTCTCAGATAATGACAAGAGCTCACAGAAGTGAGAGATTAATTCGTGTTTGACAGGGAAAATGTTTCAGTGGATAAAGGGAAAGTGTTAGATACGATCTAGTTTCCTTTAGGAACTAGAGCTTTTGACTCTGCCTAATGTGTCATGCTCAAATGCCAGATAAGGAAATAAGAGCCAAGTGATAATTATCCTAAGATATGAAAACCAGTGTGTAACTGGTTAAAAAATCCCTCTCAAAAAGTAGTTATCCACAATGAAAAGAAAAACTGTAAAGAAATTTCAAGGTGGGTTCCCAGGCATTTATCCAAGGCCCAATACGATTCATTATTTTGAGTGACCAGAGGCTAAGAATTTGTGCGTGTACCTCAGCTGAGAGCAACTGCAAACACAGAAGCAGGGAGGAATATCACTTTTAAGAAGTGGAGGTGATTATTTCAATCTAGTTAGCAGTTGTGATGTGTTAGGTTCAATTCTATGCACAGTTTAAGACATCATCTTCAGAAACTGAAGCCAGTCTAGGCAAGAGTAACAAGAACAAGATTTAGAAAGTATGTCCCTGGAGAAAGAACTGGAGAAATAAGGCTTTTCAAATCTATACAATATGATGCTAAAAAGAAGTGTTCTAGCAAACCGACAAACTGAAAGTAGTTCAGAAAAAATAAAGGTCAGTTTCCCAGTTACCACTAAGGAAGAAAAGACAGGATTATGCTAATTGCAACAAACAAAATTTTGTTTGGCCAGTAAGAAAAGCTTTGTAGTTGTTACAGTAGTGAAATATTAAAAATAAAAAAACCACACACCCTACAGTGTTGCCAGAGATCTTTAAAAAAAAATTCATACACGAAGCACTTGTTCTGAACTTGGTTATCCTTTGAGATCTCTTTCACCACTGTTTTTCTATCTACTCTGAAAAACACACCAGTTGTACAGGTGCTTAACTGAAAACAGTTTCTTTCAACAACCCTGGCTCTATAAGCCTCATTCATCCACAATCTAGAAACAGCTCTTTACATAATCTACTTCTGCTTCATCTCCTTTCAAGGTGCCATGAATATCTTTGAAGGGGCATTACAATTTGAACATACTATGGCCCATTTCATACAGCTGCAAGTTTAGAAACGCGGAGATTTTATACCAAATATGTAAGTGTCCAGAAGTGCACACCTCATGTGTAATTCACCTAAAAGACAGCAAATACTCTGGTCACCAGAATCTAAAGATGAAAGCCTGCTGCACAAAGGGAGTTGTATGTGCAGTGAAGCATCTGGCTGGCCCCGATTCTTCCCTACGTTGCTAAAACACTGTCCTTTTGTAGGGGCTCTGGAGGGAGTTATTCACACTAGGTGGGCCTCCACTGGGTACAAGCTGACATCCCTCCTAGAGGAGCTCCAAATACAGTGATCCCCGAAGCTTCCCTGAACTTCCTAAATTTAGGGAATTCAAGCTTCTAAATCTTGCATACAACCATGAAAGAGTGCAACCAGTCAGCCCAAACAGAAGTCCTACTATAGCTCTTCCTCATGCCCAAGAAACGCAATAGCTTGCAGAAGTCAGAAAATAAACTTGTCACGTCTACCGCAGATGAGCGGGCTTTGCAGAAGACCTGATTCTCAGCCTGCTTTTCCCAGGATCACAACCAGGCCCTGTTCAGAAAGCCACTGGAACACACTCTTAAAGCTCAATCCTCTTATAAGCCACTCTTGTAAGCCTGAAGATCACTATGTAGCTGCTAACTCCAGCTCTCAGTTACAAATCCTGCCCCTTACTGAAGTGAAAGGGACCCTTCCCAGGAACTCCAAACAAGAGGAAGAGACAATCAAATGTTGTATTACAAACACAGACCTCCCACTGCCTTACTGCATCCTATGGGATGTTTTTGGTTCAAGGGGGTTGCTGGATTTCCATGTAAAGCCCTGCGTTCCCAGCACCCACACTAACCCTTATAGAAGGCTCCACTTACTCTTTGGCACATCATGTTTGAATTGGCCTGAAGAGCAATGCTTTGTAAGGGCGGTGCGGTGCCTGCTGTGAACAATCTTCGTACCTGCTGATAGGGGATGCCCCGTGCATTCTGGTTACTCAGCCCTCAGTCATTTAAAAAGGTACAAAGACAAAAAGATGCCCTTTATTTTTATTTGTAATAATCAAAGAGCATGATAAAAATAAAAGCAAATGTATTAGTAAGTTTATATTTAGCCACAGGAATTTTCCTTATCTGCTTCAGATGCTTAGCCAGTTTGCACAAGCTAATTAGCCTCTTCGACCTATTCCAGAACTGGAATACACCAGGAGGAACCTATTTCCTATTGCCATTATTGCAGAGGGCGATCAGAGCTTCCCAAAAAAGCCACTTTGGACAATTTGCTCCTTCGTTGGACTAGAAGAAATGATTCTGCCTTCCCTTTTCAATATCACATGTCCCCCATTTCCTTGTTTAGTTACTGGGGAGTCACAAAGGAGTCACACACCAACATAGCCTCCTCTGTTACAGCTTTTTGAAAACACAGAGGTACAATATCATACACTACCAGAAACACAAAACACACCAGTTTTTCCCCTCCTTAATCATATACAGACTGAACATGACAGAACAAGGTGATGGAGAATGCAGTGTTTTCACCAAGTACCTGCCCCTCCTGCACCTGACTATATGTAGGGTTGCCTGTTGGGACCCATTCACATTAATCCTACTTAACTGGAAAGGCTTCATAGAGTTCCCTCCCGCTGATGTCATCATTTGCCTCCCAGCAGAAGGCCCTTCTTCCTGCTTGTACTATTGCTCTTAACCCTCATGTCCTATTACACAAAGGTGATGAAGCACAAAGTGACAGCATTTGTACAGCCACATTCCCAACTCAGCCATCAGCTGCGGGGCTGGGCAAATCCCTCTAACACAGACTTGGCACAGAGCACATCTACAAGGACAGTTCATATGACAGCCTCCCACCCTTTCTGCATATAAATAGGCACAGGTTTTGCATAGATGCTATTCAACATGGCAAACTTCACTCTCAAGTTTATTATCAATCAAAAATCACTTTACAATACCAATCCCATAGCTCCTCAAATTGCCTTTTGCTAAACCAGCCAGCCCACTGCTTGTTTAAGGATACAGTGCAAGATAGTTTATCCCTCGAAGTAACTATTTCCCAACTTTTGTTTACACTGACTCCATTAAATTCAAAGTTGATTTATGTTTCTTTAACAACTATTTTCAGCAATAGGCATGGTCCTTTTTATTTTTGTAGGGTTGCTTATCTTTTAAGACAATAGCAATTTGTTGGGGGGGGGGGGGATTATAAAAATGGAGAAAGCCTAGGAAGTAGTACACAAGTCCTTGTGTGTCATGGACAATCTTTACATTTCTTTAACTTACCTCTCTTCCCATATGCTTCACATATATTAATGACCATATTCATCTGAAAGCTCAGTAGCAGCATCACTCCTTAACTGGCATATTAAACACCCTTTATTACTTCTTTCCAAAATGCAATAACCAAACTGGCATTGTTTGCCTTCTTTAAGAGGGCAGAAGTAGCAATGAATGAAATAACTGGTCCCAACAACTTTAATAGTTTCTGTACATTTCAGAACATTGAGAAAATGAGGACAAAAATAGCAACAAAAGAGAACACATGCAAGCTTCATTGCATCCTCTCTGTGCAGTTGCTATGCAGCAATTGCCTTCCTACAAAGAACTTTGGCTTTTTTGCTTACTAACGTTTCGTCATTCAAGTAGATACAGTATGTTCAGATCCAAAACAATTTAAAAGAAGTCTTTGCTCTGAGGAGCTGTCTCAGATAACTACTAATTAGAACGTACATGCCCTCCGCCTTGCCCATTTTGGAACTATATTAACCATAGGACAGAATATATAACCTAAATAAGCAGCAAACACTACCACAAAAAGAGAAGAAAAATATCCTCTCTTCACCCTCATGCAAGAAATAGTAAAACCAGCAGGCACTCAACTTAAAAAAAAAGGAAAAAAAATAACTTTTTTGGAAGCTAATGTGGACAACCCTTTGTCACTGCTGTCTTTTCCAACAGGTTTCAGGCTCACTGCTATTTTACACTCCTATGGTTTGCTATTGATACGTGCATACTGAAAGCTCATGTTGCAAACTACCACTTACTTTCTCCTTAAGCAAAAGCAAAAACAGTCGAAATTTTGAAAAGGGAAGTCATTTCTTATGCACGCACTGGGAAAAGATGTAGTGAATTAATGTTCTTAATACGGACTTAGGTAAGGAATTTAGCCTCTTTCCTGAGGAATGAGAGAAGAAAATATTCGGCAAAAAATATTCTGCAAAGGTCCAAGACTACGCTCCTAAATTAACTTTTGGGTATGCCGCAACCTCTTCTTAAGCTGAAACAGTAGTTTCTAATGCAACCCTCCAGAACAAGCCATTTCAGCTTTGATAAGAGGTACCAGCATGGATTTCCTGGCTGTATCCCCTCACCTATAACCATTATCCCATATACCATGCGCTCAGTTTCACATGGCAGGGAGAGATGCGCTGCTGCTGCACAGCAGCCATCCTCAGCCTCCACCACCAACACAACTGCATGCAGCCCTTCTAGCCTACCCCATTTATTACCCAATAATACTTAATAATTAAGCTAAACTTCTTACAATCTTATTGCCTGCTCTAGGAAGTGCATTCTGGCAAACATCACAAATACGCAACTATCAAAAAAAATGCTGTGCACACAGAGAAGAGGACAAACATCATCTGTCTTTTTTCTTCACCTCCCAGGGCAAGGGTACAGCTCCCTTCAAATGGACATCTGTAAGATCTCTACTCAAGAAAACTTTTTGCTTCGTGTTGACATTCTTCAGAACAACTATATCTGCTCTGCCATTGATGGAAACCTGAACAAAGCAGTCTTGGTGCCAGCCAGCACTCAAACTTCTCTGCTGCCCCTCAGGCAGCCTAGAGAGGCAGCTTTCAGCAGGGTCCAGCAGGCAGCCCAGGGGCTGGGTCCCACTTTTAGGATGCTGCCATCAGAGCCCAGGGAGCACATGCTGCCTAGCAGCCAAAGGTCTCCTCTTGCTTCTGGGAACAGCCCCACACAAAGGCAAGGGCATGGATGCTGCCTGTGAGGGTGACACCCCCAAAATAGGGTCTAGTCCTGAAAATGGAAGATGTGATACAGAATATCCTGGCTGCAACACAATCAGATGTGCCAATTCATAACACTTCTGCTCCAAAAAGTTTCCCTGGGATGGTGCTGAGATTTCACCCCTGAGGTTCTCCCGTGCCAGTGCTGTTCTTTTAGCCTCATTCAAAACGCACCACATGTGAAACTGGATGGGATGACAGAATGCTCTTAGGGTTCCTCTAAAAGCCATAAAGATTATAAACATACTTCAGAGCAAGCCAACGTTTCTATCACAGCAAAAGAAACAACTCAGTGAAGTGTTATGCTTCTACATGACCATTCATTTAACAGATTTTGTGGTTGTTCCATTATGGTTAATTGATCCTAACTTTCATTAGGTTCTTAGCACCCAGTAATACCATTAGTTCCAGGAGTTCTTGATTTTTGTACTTTCTTTGATGAACATCAATTTTTTTTTCTTAGCTTTAGCAAAACCAATAGACTGTCATAGATGAGTTTGCACAGAGTTAATCTAACAACATGTATGTAAGACTGCCATGTACAGATTGCCTTTCAGAGGTTCTGGAAATTATTTTAGTTGCTACCAGTGGAAAGCATGGCTCTGAAATGATCATTTAAACCACCTACAAGAAATAGCTAAAATAATAGCCTGCTTTAGAACATTTGAACCTTCATTTCTAGTCTTCACATTTCCCCATCTATAAAATGAAAACAGTAACACTGTTTACAGAGTTCAGAACATAGTTCTCCTTGTAAAATGCTTCCGCATAAAAACTACACAATAATTCAATAAAAGCACAGTTTACAGGTAGTTAGTCAGACAGCTCATTTAGAAACTACAATTCTACATAGCAATAGATCAATTTAAAAAACAAGTCTCAGCCTCTGAAAAAAATCAATAAGCCTCCCAATAGCAGCAGCAATACTAAGCAGCTTTATAAAGTAAAATCACTTACGATTATCAGCTTTGTAGAATAGTCCGCGGATTTCCTCAAAGGACTCATCAGTTTTCAGGTTGCACTTTTCATTCTAAAGTCAGATAAAATCAGACTGAAGTCACCACAGAAGCTTCCCATCTGTAACTGAGGTCTTTGCTACAATCCAAGAATTTCCTTTTCCCATTGACACCATCACACCACCTCCAATTTCTTCTACCAGACTGGTTGCCCCACTGATGCATGTTAACTACTTCCCACACCTCCCAGATACCAGATACTCTTGCTGAGAAAAATTTTCTACCTTATCCACTTTCAGAATAGGCCATCCACATGGGAATCCTCTCTCAGGCTAGGAGGGCCCACACTGACTGCAGAGCTGCACACAGAGAGGTCTTCATCTTGATTCATATGCAAGGAATTGAACTAGGGATTTCACCAGTAAATGCTTAGCTGTTACAGCATGAACTAAAGAGCCTAAACTCCCAAGCTAGGATTTAACTTTCTGCTTCTATCTCAAGGAGGAAAAGACATCATCCAGCGACACTCAGCTAATGCAGTTTGCTTACAGAGCAAATAGAATTGAATGACTGTATGACATGATCTCCTTACTTTTACCTTGGCATTCCTATGTTCTCGTTGGAGTGGAGTATCCCGGTATCCATGTATTTATCCTCAATTCCTGTGTGAGAAAAGGAAATAATAAGTATTTCCTTAAGTTTGCCAACAAAGGACTACAACTGCAGCTTATCAACTGCCAGCAGCCCACAGCCTGCACTGCAAAGCTCCTTGGCTGGCTGGGAAGGCTGGTGGGGGAATGCCACCACCAGAAGGTGCCAGTGGACCTTCTGGCAGTGCCAGACTCTTGCATACACAGGTCTTTTTACAGTTCAGAGAGCAGTTTTGAAACAAGGCGGGAGAAGGAAGGAGGAGACTGCTAAGAAACGTAAAGGTAGAAGCCAGGCATTCAACAGTTTTCAGTACTACCCTGTTGGTTTTAACTATGCTTGCTTGGCCACATGCTGCCAGTACTGATTATATAAAATCAAAACTGTTTTTTCCTTTAAATTGTTGCATTGCCACAACAAGCAAAACACACAGTTCACCAGCCACCACTAAGAAGACTCATGTAAAGTCAGAGCTGTGAACCCTGTGGGCCCTACAATGAGGGAGGTCTTAGCAGTCATCAAAAATCAGCTGTGGGCACACAAGTCCCTTTACACAGTGCTGGCAGATTCTGTTGTCTGACATACTAAACCATATTGAAGATAACATATATTATATATTTAACATCATAAACATTAAATTACTATTCTGTGTTGTGCAGGGAGTCATTTTTTGTTCAGCAATTCATAACATTATTCAGGCACGCTGGACCTCAAACAGACTAGCAGTTCATTTACCGCACACAGCTGTATACAAGCAAACACGTGCATCGGCAATATTTCTACATCACAAAAAAGGGCACAAGCAGCCTTGCTTCCATCACCTCTTTCGCTCACGGGGTGCTTCCAGAGCGCAGATCCGCGGCGTGTCCCTCAGCACGCACACACCACGCGCGGCTCCACAAGACCCGTGACGGCCACATCAGGCCGCCAGCAGCACAAGCCACACCGCACCCAAGCACTTTTGACGCCCGACCGCAGCCTTGGGGACGCTCCCGCTGTCACACTCAAATCAGGGGCGCACACTCGTGCTCCCTGGATAAAAACCTTCCCAATTCAGGGCCAGAAAGACAGGCAGAACCGTGCCCTGGAGCCCGGCCGCCAGCAGGGAAGGACAAATTCCCACTTGCTCGACCCTACTGAAACGCGGCCTGAAGAGGCTCCAACGCCGGCAGAGCCGCTGCCTCGGCTGAGCCCGCGCCTCGCCTCACGGCGCCGCGCGCGCACCTGCCCGCCCGGACACGCCCGGACACGCCCCGCGCCACCGCCCCCCGCGCGCGCGCACCTGCCCGCCCTGCCCCGCCCTGCCCGCCGCCCCGCGCGCGGCGGTGCCCGGCCGGGCACGGCAGGCCCCCGGGCGGGGGGCGGCGCATGCGCGCGGCGGCGGCGGGCAGAGCGGCGGCGGCGGGCAGCGATGGCCGGCGGGGACGGCGAGCAGCGCGTCGCGCCCGGCGGCCCCGCGCGGGTGGCGCTGAAGAAGGAGATCGGGCTCGTCAGCGCCTGTGCCATCATCATCGGTAAGGGGCGGCGCGGGATTCACACCGCTGTCTAGCTTTAAGATATATGTGTATATATATGTGTATATATATATATATATCTCGCGTCGGGCGCGTTTGGGGTGAAACAAAATCTGAGTTGTGAGGCGAGGTTCCTGCAGCAGCACCTCAAAGATCTCCGGCTGTTTTTGCCTCAGACGTGGCGTCCTGGCCCGCCGTAGGTTGGGTAGCGGCGCGTTATTTCCGACAGGGCTCGGTCCCGCTGGAGCGGCCTGCTGACGAAATCCTGGGACCCAGAAAACGTGAATAAAAGCCCCCCTTCCCCTGGTCGCTCAGCTGACTGCGAAACCACGAGATTGTCTAAAATGGGATTTTTCTGTGCCTGGGCCCGCACGGCTTTTTCAGGTGTTAGGGCTTATTCAAGTTTTTATTTCTACAGCTTTCTCTGAACTCATGCAGGCTAAAAACAAAAAAAAAAAACACCAAAAAAACCTTCCTCTTTTATTTGACATTGGGATTCCTCCAAAGGTGGTGGTGGCTGGGGCTCTCAGACAGCCACCGGCCGTCACGGGACTGGCGCTAAGGCTACAGGACGCGGCAGGAGGGCTGTCGGCAGCGATGCGCTCTCCCCCTTTCCCCTGCCCGCCCACCCCGGCGGACCTACGGGTGCTCCTTCTGACAAAACCTCTGTCTCAGGTGGCTCGTGTCTCAGAACCACCAGCCCCTGGGGCCCGGACCGTTTCTCAGGCTTATACCCGCAGTACTAGAGTCTAAATTGACCTTACGGCATCTACGCCATTGACTAGTTCCCGTTTTAGGTAACTATAGCTTAAAACTTGGACCCAGCTTTTTCGGATCCCTCCCCAGGTCAATCAGACTTGCAACAGCATAGTTGCAACGCGTCGCAAGCAGAATAAACGTATAACACTTGTATGAAATAAATCCTGTAAAACAGCCTCTCATCTAGTCAAAGAAAGACATTTGAGTAGCGAAAAGTACTGACGTTTATGAGAAATTCTAGTACTGTCAAGCCATTGAAGCATTAGAAAAGATTACTTGCCTTGCCAAAGAAAGCCTAAAAACTCTGCTGCAAATTCCCCCCTATTCTGGTAAAAGAAGTCTGAAAAACAACCCTAGCATCCTATTAGGTCTGGGTTTGATTTCTATGCGTGCGCTTGCAGGTGGGTATGTGAAATTACATCATGTATCACAAAATCTTCAGTAGCAAAAAGTAACATATAGTAATAGCAGCAGCTTTGTAGATGATGCCGCTACATAGACCGTGGCAGCCTGTAACCTGAGGACACTATAAAGTATACAAAATTGGCTTGAAAGCCATTATTGAGCAAGTTAAATGAGAAATCTTATTTAAGACTCTCAGCAGAAAACTAAACTACCCATTAACCTGAATTGATATTAGGCAACCAGCAAGCTTGCACATTTTCTGTATGATAAAAAAATCTAACACAGTGGGAAAACTTTTTTCCAAATGATTGAATGTGGGGAAAAAATGGGTGCAGTCAGTGTCACATACTACTGAACTGATGACAGAGCAGGATTTTCACATGGGACATCATCACTATCTGTTTCTGGAAAAAAGTATATATATTTTTTTCCTTCAAACGTTAAGCTATCAAATGCCAGTGTGTTCCAAGTCAAAGTCATGCTACTTGAAAACATTATCAAAAAAAAAAAAATCACCTTTGCAAAAAATCTCTTCTTATTCTGTATGAGAGTTAAGAGGAGAATATGCCCTCTATTTTTCGTTGAATGTTCTTGGACATTGTCTTTGTTCAAATAGTGTATAAAAGTGCTGTAGATGCAGAAAATGTAAGAGGATATTTTTGCATTGTTTATCCAGTAAATTTAGTTTGATGCTGTTAATCTGTAAGCATTACAACAAATTTTATGTTTTAGCTTACTGTTCTACAGTTTAACCACTTACAGGATAGATATAGAGGATAATAATCTTCTAGTAATTAGTTAAACAGGCAGAGGGAACATGAGGGAGTTCTTGGAAAATATGTGAATATGAGACTAAATACGTAATTAATAAGCTTGTGGTTGCCTTCTATATGCTAATTCTGCTTGTTTAAAATAAAGCATTATATGATTTGCAATTGGAGGGAAGAAAAAATCACATTGCTTTCTGAGATTGCATGATGAAATGATGTAAAAGAGAAGGCTTTGAGGTGTGGAAACCATTATCTGGTATTTAGAGTATTCCAATAATTCCAGGGTCTCTCAATATTTCATAGTCCATTATAGCCCCACGAAATTTCACAATTGCATCTGAGGGAGAAAAAAAACTTATCTAGATACAAATATGTCACTTCATCCAGCTTACACATTCCTATCTTCTGGCTATTTGAGCTAAAAGAGGCACTCCTGTGTGAACCAGGGACACGTACCAGTTTGGGGATCAGCTCCAACACTGTTACACGACAGCAGAGGCAGGCACCCATCCTGCCAGCTACTCTGCAACACCCAAGTGCTGTGCTAATTCCCTGCAAAATAGGTGTCCCCCTTCTGTCTTCTTTCTACTGTTGAATTACAGGACAATTTTCTTACAACTTTTACAGCTGAGATATTCGGTGATACAATGAAAATTGTTATGTCATCATAATATACGCACAAGACATCCTTTCAAATTTAGATCCTCCCTTTATAGATGTTTGAAAGGCTTTGCTCTAAGAAATACCAGTTCACATAACAAAAACTACTCAAAAAAACAGGTATACAATGCATTGAATTAGGAATATGAGGCTGTCTGTCCTAGTTCCATCCTGTGGGACAGCTTCCCTATTTTCCCTAGGTTCTTCCCTGGCTTTCTTATGTCACTTAAGACCATCTTTCAGACTTTAACTTTTTTTTTTTTTTTAATTGCATTCAAACAAGGGTACTCAGAAAAGAAAGCTCCAACGGTTGTTTCATGTTGAGGCAGAAAACTCCTCTCTGGGTATCCTAATATAATTTCAGATACTAAATAACAAAAACCGTCTGTTCTAATGCTAAAAAGGGACTGGTGCTTAATGACTGTAAAGCTGAACACTGTGTCTAGTAGTAGTTACAAGTCTTTCTGGCAGTTTATCTCTGCTACAGAGTTTTAGAAAGTGCCTGAGACTCACTGTAGGAGCACCCAAGCTGTTCCGTCTTAAGCATGGTCACATACAGGGAAAACAAATCTCTTACAGACTCTAGCTATTAATAACTTTCTAACGCACTCAATTATGCTGGAAATTAAGCTTGCCAATACTCAGATGAAATGATACAGCTTAAAAAGTAGTAACACATGTGCTTTATTGTCTGCTAAATAACTTACAAATACTATCTAGTTTCTGGAAAACCCAATTAGTATTTATTTAGCAGACACACAAATCTAAATGCAGTATTTAATTTGACAGTTATTTTATGCATGTTCTGCATAGCTGCTTATATATCTTTTGTAGAGCTCCATAAACAATGACTCTAATTATACATATCTCCTCTGTAAGCACAGGTGTGTGAGCCATACAAAAAATTCTTGTTCAGTGCCTACAATGACAGCTTTGCCTGTGGAGACTAAAAACAAAGCAAGAAGCTCTATAACTTGGCTTTGTGTAATTTCTACCACATTCCACTGTTCTTTAGAAAAGTACAAGAATTAGAAACACCAGCCTGATTAATGTCTGATACCAGCCCCATACTTTTGGTCTGAATAACAAAATGCACATTTTTGCATTAGAAATGTGCATGCAACTTTTTACACAAATCGCATGTATAACTTGTGGTACAAGCTGAGAAGTTTTATATAAAACAAGCAAAATATGAACATTTCTTAAAACGTTTGTTCACTCAGCTTCTCACCTGTAAAATTGCATGAAAGAAGCCATAGAGCCACACTCACATTTTGGTAATATCTGGTGTATACATGGGAATGATTTTATGTCAAGCTGTATTACGCCCATTAGAAGACCTACAGACTGATCCACAACAAAACGTGTCAGCTAAAATTAAATAAAACTCCTTATATTGCTGAGCACAGGCCATCGAATTTTCTGGGTCAGCTGATTTTGGGTTGCTTAAAAAAAATGCTTAGAGTACCTATTCTAGTTGCACATAAGCTTAGTATAAGATCCCCTTATAAATAGGTTCCCAATTCAAAGCCATCCCACAGTGATAATATCAAAATTATTACCAGAGGGCCTGTGAGCAATATATTCAGTTATTGCTATGTACTTTTCATAGTGCATATGTCCACCTCACCCACAAAACGGCACCCGTAGCTGGCACTTTCTTCCACAGCTGGCATTAGTCAGCCACCCCATTACTGTTCTCAGTAGAAAGAACAAAAACCGAACTCACGTTGGAGATGGCTCCTTATGTCAGGATTGTCCTAAAACGTAGTGCAAATATTGTTCCCTTGATGGATTATCATGATCTGGATAAACAAATTATTTCATTGGTTATTATTACACCTGCCTGACCTTGTATTCATTTACAAACAGTTCCGCATACCTCCACAGGGAAGCCTTCATTTGCCTAAGTAGTATCACTTCCAAGGACAGCGATTCTGAGATACCACCAAGTTCAGAGGTGTAATTGCACTAAATATGATTTTTTTTTCCTCCTTGCCATTCACAGGAAATGAATCTATTTACCAGCCCTCTTGCATGTAGAGAGGATTTGCTCTCCTCTTGCAATTATGTCTTTTGTCATTCTAACAGGCCCTATATCCCATAGGCAGTCTTTGTAGACAGAAACCTACTAAGAAATCCTTAACCTGCTGGTTTAACAAAACATTAGTGAAGGAGAACACATGGACTGAGAATAGTTTTCGTACTCATGTTTCTCATAAAAAGACAAGAGCTCAAGTGAAAAAATGGTTATGTATTAACACCAGCTACTTGCAGAGTCTCCAATCATTCATTTAGCACTGTTGCTTAAGGAGACTGAGTATTTGTCATTTAATCAGCTGACGATTAAGAATGATCATACTGAATGATTAAGAGCTCATTCCTAGACAGGCCAAATGGATACTACTCCAGTCATGTCTATGTTACAGAAAGAAAGATATATAAGAAAGAAAGAAAAAAAGAACCCACAATCCCACAATTCTTAGATGATTTCTTCTTATTGTTTCTCAAGATCATGGAAAATAATGGTGTTGCAGCAAGGATCTGTTCTCTCTCTGATGCGTGTGTGTGAGCATTTCACTTTTCTAGCCAGCTGAAGTTTCAGGACACTTTTGTTCACCGATTCGTGACAGTAATATAGATTTGCACAGTGGTTCTCCGAAGGGAAAAAAAAAAAATCATTTCTGAAAGGCAAGAGTCTTCCTTATTTCTGTTACGTACAGGGCTAGCTACTATTTTGAGTGGTCTATCCCGCGTGGCATTTGCTGGTGCGACACACAATGTATCTACACAAACATGATTACATTTTTCCAGGACAATAGGACAGATCCACTTTTGGTCTATAGAGAAACATAATCCAACATCTTGTCCTTTTCTAAGCTCAAATTATGTTCAAATAAAGGCAGTAGTCAATTTTTGTTCAAGATAAATGCTATGTCCTCCTTAGTAGTGAGAAATCAAAAAGACATTTTTGTGGCATTTGTAAATATATATTATCTTTTTCGTATAATCCGAAGTCAGTTTTACATTCAGTTTTACTGAACATTAAGTACCCAGGCTCCATGTACAAAAAAGCTGATAGGTGTCTGTAATTTGGCATGATACTCATTGTGAAGAAGGCATTCACTGCAGAAAAAGAGCAGACCCTACATTTTGAAAGAAAACCTAGGAATGGCCATCCAAAATGTGTTCTGCAAGTAACATTTATGTATCTCGGTTCTCTTGAACACATTTTAGGGGTGATATCATGTTCTTGTGTCCTTCAGGGCTGTGCCAACATGCAAATATTCATCAGGGTCATTTGGGTAGGTAGACACTCACCTGAGTTTAGGGAGCTGAAAACATGCTGCAGTTTGACTTGCAAGTAAAACTGTGGCAAAGTCCTAATTAAGCCTGGTAAAATTCCAGGGAGATTGTGCAGCTTCTCTGGGCTAGAGGCTCACCTCTGAGATTGATTTCTCAGGAGGCAGGGGAGGGAAAAAAGGGGGTGTTGTAATTAGAGATTCCTTGCAGCAAAGAACAAAACTACTTTATGTTTTTCTTAATCAAGTCTTGCAGTACATACACAGCAGTTTTGTTTGTCCACCGATCTGCCTTTCTGCCACAGTTTCTATCCAGGAGAATTCATCATGTGAAGTCCCACATGTACCGTACAAAGAGCAAGAGCCAAAAGAGCAGCAAAAAACAAAGTAAGAAATGTTAACATGTACAAATCTTTCCCATATGATCTTCAGAAACAGCAAAAGGACATAATGAAGACGGAGGGGGAGGGGGACCTCAGTTTGTATTTTACAAAATTGGTAATATTTAAGTAAAATTTGCAAAATTGTACAGTTTTGTTTCCAGTTTATTAATTGGCAGGTATGCTTTGATTTTTTTTTTTTTTTGGGGGGGGGGTTGTTTGTTTGCTTGGTTTTGTTTTTCTTCTGTCTTTCTCAAGAAGTAGAAAATTCTGATTAGGTAGAACACAACCACTCTGATCAGAAGGCTGAAGCAATGGGCTTTCTGTCATGAATATCAGCAGTTCAGATACCCTGAAACAAAGTCTTCTTCGTCCTTGATAGATGAAGGAACAAAGGTAGCATCCTTTGGTAGCATCTTACTCCTGATCTGGCAGTACAGTGCCTGCTTTCAGCAGCGCCATAAATCTCCACTCGTGTTCTCTTTTCCTGTCCCTTGCAGCTCATTTCCTTCTAGCATAATGTAGCCTTTTCTGTTGAGAAAGTCTTTTCTGCTTTGGCAGGCTCACAGCAAACAAAAATGGTTTGGTAGAGGTTTAGCTTTTTTGTGTTTGGAGCTTTGTGCGTGCCAAACTTTTCCTTTCAAGCCCCCTTTTTTTGTTAGAGTTGGTGGGGGGAGTGTTTTCAACTAGCTGCCACACTTTTTTGTCATCTTGATTGCAGCATGATGAAATGAGAAGGCATTTGTCAGAACTGAAGTGCCCCAAACATTCTAACAGTGTTTTTTCTGCTAGTCCTGGAAAAAAAAAAAAAAAAAGTCTTCCAAAGAATTCTTTTACAGCTCTTCCACGACGAAGAACAGAGAGCCAGCGATGCAGCATAGAGCGAACATCTTAACATCCTATTTCCTTTTTAGATGCCTATATTCTTCTCTGTAGAGTGAGAAAGGGTAGAGAATATACAAGCCCTGCTCTCTTGCAGACTAAAGCTGTATGTAATAGCAAATACATTTCTTAACATACCAGCCTCTACAGAATCTCTTTATTCATTATTCACTTACTTTCCTGAAGTGTTCTTCTGGCACTGGCCTCTGCAAGTCAGGATAGAAAAGCAAGATTAGATGAATGGTTGTCTACAAAATTGTTCACGTTTCAGAAACTTGTAGGTTCTGTTTTTTCTGACTGCAGGGTAATGGATGACCCAGTCAGTTATTAGCGTGAGCAGATTACATTCCTGCTCCTGAACATGGTCCATCATTTCTTTGGGTCAAGTGAGACAAATTCCTTAGGATCCCAGAGTGAGGAAGGTGGAGAGAAATATACTAGTGATGTTTAAGCCTGAGGAAGTTCCATATAATTCAGTAATGGAATAAGCCCCTGGGCTGAATCGGTCCAATTCATGTAACACTTCTTTTAGAATAGTACCAAACTTATGGAAAAATAAATAGAAATAACAATCTTCAGATGTGGATAAGTTTTTGGTTTTGATTCTTAAATACTGTGGAAATCTCATGTCACACATGGCGCTTCATAATCAATAGCGTAAAACGTAGCATTATAAATCAGTAAGACTTCAGAAAGGTTACTTATGACTCCAAGAAATAGGTCACCGATCTGGATGAGTGGCAGTTTTTCTGCTTTGAAGAACAATAGCCCTTTCATCACTTACATGAAGCCACATAATCTAGATCAGCCCAAACATCTTAATATAATAAACCACAAAAGTTATGTTTAAATAATATGAGGACCTTATTTAGACTCGCAAAAGCCAGGAAAATGAAATTAAGGGAGAAATATCATTCTTTGATTGAATACACTGGGTCAGAGAACTAAACTCCATAATATCATTTGATCTATGACAGTGCAGGTCACAAGGCTGCCCATTGCAAGACCTCTAATTCACCTGTGATGCTAGACAAGCTGCTGACATGTTAATAATGCTGCATGAACTCTGGGTCAGGTAATCACATAGGAATAAGCAATAAGGCTGGAAAAAGTTGCCTTTCTTTTCTAGATCTCTTTAGTTTCTTGTGGCTCCTAAGCGTCTTCCCTCTTTTCGCTGTTGTATTGCACAGTCATCATGAGACAGTGAGAAACAATTATTAATATATGTGATGGTCTTTTAGTAGTCCCATATTTTGCTGTGAGATCACTCACTCCTCCTGTGGCCACACAAGGAAGGTTCGTGAATTCGGAAGACTATTCCTTGCCTCCCCTCCAACCCATGCCTTAGTAAGGCTCAATACATGCTTCTTCATAAGCTTGGAGATAATCACTGTCAAGGAATGTGACAACTTACATCTTTAAGCTGTATGCTTTTTATCATAAAAATTAATCCTTCTGTACATAAAGCTCAAGGGATCAAATTTTCCTAGGGAGTAGCAAGGAATGGACCAAGAAGAATGAAAACAAGGGGTCGAGTTCCCTTTTTGAATTATTTTCAGAATTCCTTAACAGCTCTCCTGATAGCTTAATAGACAGGGGTTTGTTTGCTTGTTTGTAAACGGAGGTCATCTGAGACTATATTTCATTTCCCTTTCCTCTCAACTTGTTTTTTCTCTGCCCAGATTTTGTCCTGTTTTGATAGTAGACTTATTTCCTGCGTAGCCAGAGGTTCAAGCTTTGTTTTATTCATAATTTAAAACTGCATAGACAGTCCATGAAAGACCAAGCCATTTCAGAAAAAGCGTTATAGGACTCTGTAAACACTAAAGAACTAAATGAATTAATAATTTTGGAAGTAAATAGTGCTACTGATAGCTGATAATCCTGCTAAACGTGAAGGGTTTAGGGGAGGAGATTTTTGCTTTGGTTTTGTTTTTGGAAACACTGGTGCTGAACTTGGACTCTGGTAAATGCTTTTAAGTTTCATTATTTCCAACATTCAATTGGAAAATTTAAGAAGTCATACACTTTAAAGACATAAATGATCAGCTCTTTTTATAAGTAAGTGTCATGAAAAATAGTAATAGCATTATTTAGTACAAAAGAGCAGAAAGTATCCAAGCTTGTTAAACTTCCAAACGCTGTGCTTAGACTCAAGTCTATTGAAATAGTTGAATCAATATTTTTAAGAATAAGGGAAAGAAGTATTTGATTCTGGGTGGTGTCCTCACATGCCTAGCCTTCAGCTTGGAAGGGATTTCTATTTTTGTGATAGAATTAATGTATTTGTAACAAAAAAAAAAAAAAAAAGACAAACTACTTTTTGTACTACTGATAGTAGATCTTGCTGTAATAAAGCAATTTCTTATGCTAAACTCTGCCAGACACTAATAGGACACAAGGTCTACATGTTTGTTCATTGTGGATACGGCTGGTTACCTAGCAACGCATTAAGATTTAAGCAGACCATTACAAAAGGTACCAAAATCCTGTACATATTATAAGAACATACAGAAGGAATGCCTCCCTTTTAGCGCTCCCAGGCTCAGATTAAAGACCCTTTTCATAACGGGTGCCGAGTTCCTCAAATCTTACTGAAGTCAAGGAGAGCTGAGAACTTCACTGCTTCATAGGATCAAGCCCTAAATTAAAGCAGCCTTGTATGAAGCACATTAATCCTTTATTACCCACACAAATGAATGCAGGGTGGCAGTCATATTTCAGTGAAGTTGTGTGTGAATAGTCTGTACTGTATTTTGGTTGCACAGCATAGTGGAGAGCTATAGGGAACAAGTATAATCTGTTCTCATTATTTCAAGTTATAGGGGCCAGTCTCACACAGTCCTTTTATCACAGACCTAATGACAATAACGCTTGCCATTGATGAAACGCTTTCTGGGGACATGAGCTGTTGAGCCAGCCAGGCTGCCCTTTGTAGCAACAGCCACTTGTACTCTCTGCAAATTCACTCCCATCCACCAACTCACAGGTCCTATCTGAAGGCGGGACTCTGTGGAAACATCATGTATTGAAATCCATACATTTCTCTTTGTGGCCTCACAGCCTTCTGAGATAAGAACGTCTAAGATTTAGCTGCCCAAAAGCAGCAAAACTAAATAACCCCAAAACCAATGACGAAACTTTTGTAAAGTGACACTTATAATGAACCTGCTTCAAGTGGCAGAAGGTTATTATTGTTGCAGATGACTGCTAAAAAGAAGGAAACAAGGCAAATCAAGCATCTCCAATCTGTGGTAAAAATGGAAAAAAAAAAATGTATTGTAACCAGGGTCCTCTATATTGCTATAGAAGGGGTGTTCAGGTCTGTGTTAATCTATGTTTTGCAGTATTACCTAATTGAGTTCCATGTTTCTGTGCGCTTAGGAGATTTTTGTAAACAAGTTTTTCCATCTGGGGGAAGGAATGAAACTTTATGATGAAATTTTGAGAACAAAACCCTTTCAGCTGTTTTGGAGATATGAATTAGCAAATATTTTTAAAAAGTTATAACTACCTATTTGATATGAAAAAGACAGCTGAGCAAAGGTGATCTACACAGCTGGTCAACTGCTTAGGCAGACCTCATATATAGAGACATCAATGAGCAACATGAAGTCTACTAAGTCTGAAGATACTTAGTTTCAAGAGATAGCACAAATATTTGACAGTGTAGGATTCATATGCACAAAAGAAAATTACATAGTAACGTTGCTAACTTCTGAGATCATATTACAAGACGCCTGGCATTTTTCTTAAATTCACAGCGCTTAGATTTTAAGAATCCCAAGAAAATCTGTTTATTTTTTAAAAAAGTATTTGTAAATTTCTAGTTCTTGCGATAAAATTATTTAAATGTATTTTTAAAAATAAGAGATTTAAAAATAAAGTCAAGGTAAAATGTCAGCATCTGATTTCTGAATACTGAGGATAGCAACATAGCATCGTTAGAGATGCCTGTACAAGCGTATGCTAAGGTGATGACTATTTGTAAATCCCATCTAAGCTCAGGTTGAGCTAGTTACTAAAGAGCACTTAAAATGAAGTACAAGCTTCAAATCTAATATCATTGCACAATAGTTGTGCACACTACAGGAAGCATACTTAAATACTATTTTTTGCTTTTAAATTCCATCTAAATTCATTGACATTAATGAAGCTTAAGCATATCTTTGTCTTCTTTGCTGAAACAGAGACAAAACCATTTAAAGATGAAATGACACTGTGCTGATACAGGTAAAATTAACTACACCAGGATTTGCTAACAGAAGTTTACAACCAGATGCAAACAAAGGAGAAGAATGTAAACTTGAGAGGCTGAATGATTTCCTATCAAGGACTTGCGAAACCTGCAAGTGCAGCAAGCTTTGCTATAGCAAAGAGCTCATATCATGTTTACATCGGCATCCAAAATGAGGTTCTTGTGAGATCCCAGGCAATAACAGTAGAGCTTAAAGGAGATTCTTGTTCATCTGCTCATCCCAGTAGTGTTAAGCTGAGATATAACACACAGCAGTTGGTCTGTTTGGATTATTCTGTTATTGCTACCATTTTCAGATTGATTTGTTTTAATTATTTATTGCCTGGAATTTTGATTTAGCAAGGCACTTTCAACATTTAACCCTTCACTGTTAAGGGCAATATTGAAGACTAGGCTTTACTTTAAAGTTTAACGTGTTTAAATTCCCATGATACATCTTCAGAGATTAAGGATCAAGTAATGCCTAAATTAGAGATGTTCCTCTTAGGGGATCCCAGGTTATAATGTTGTAGCAAGTTCTTAGATGCTATGTAAGCACTGGCCAAAATTCACCAACTGGCCTCTGAGTCAGGAGCACACTTTTTCATTGCTTAACTTTGTGGGTTCTGAGCAGGAGGTATAAAACCTGCTGCTTCGGGGGGAAGGAGAACAGTTTTACCTCATTTACAGCTGAGCAAGTCAATTTAAGTTGTGTCTTTTCTCCAGACCTGCTTGTTCTTGTCATATCCTGCTATGAATCACCCCGCGTACCTTGGTTGCAGAGCCCTGGGGTAAATAAGGCTCATGCGTGTGTTCTGGTAGGGCATTTTGCATGCCAGCACTAATGGTTTAAAAGGCCCAAATTTATACAAAGATGAAGTTTTTAATCCAAAGTGTTTGTTCTGCTACATATTGCATTAAAGGAGGATCATTTTCCCCTGCAAAAAGCTCCAGAATGACATGCTGTCAGGTAAGCAGGGAGGTACCTCAGCAGGACTGGGAAGCAAAATGGGGACCAGAACACCTTCCAGGCTGGTTTGTTTTGCTGGAGCCTAGATTTGCCTAACTGTTCCTTCTGTGCATTTGTATCAGAGTGTACTGTGCAACCCTTGAAATTGCATACTGCCATTTCATTGCATTTTTCTAATTAGGCTAGGCACACCACGTCAGTGGTGATGTCGCAGGACCCACCAGAGAGGGCTGCTAGACCGCCCTGCAGAGACACCCTCCTCTTCACCTGGCAGCACTGCCCTACCATGATTCTTACTCAAGGTGCCTGCTCCCAGGGAAGAAAGCAGAAAGGGAAGATGCAAGATGAACCCCAGCAAAGCTGGCTGGTAGCAAGCCCCCCACGGACACACAGCCCTGCTACTGCATATGCCACTTTCAGTCTGACAGCATGCTGGGGGTGGCTCAGGGTTACTCCGTTGAGAAAATACCAAGGAAAATGCCTCTTACTCTGTAGGAGAAAGCTTACCCCAGTCTCTCTGTCTTATCTGTGACATTCACTGCAGTACACAGAAAAGGGCATGGGAGACTGAAGTTTGCTCTCCATGGTAATGAAATGCAGCCTGCATAGCCTAACACTGGCAAGAGCAGAGGGAGAACAAGTCAGAAGTTAAGGAAGTAGAGCAATCGGACCAAGTACAAGAGTTAGAACAGAGGAGCAGGAAATAAAGCCATGGACTGTATGCCTGAAAAGAGCAGCTTTTTGCAGCTGGTGAAAGGATTAGGAGAATAAAAGGAGTTCCCAATTTAGAAACAACAAAAAGTTGTATCATGCAGACTTAAACTTCTCCTTTGACATAAACACACTGCAGTAGTGCTACTCAAGTAAAACTGAATAAAACCATGCATTAGCAGTACATCCATTTTCTTTATTATTTCACATGCTCCTAAAAGGCAGTCTCCAGGCTCACCTCCCTACCCATCTACATTACTGCAGGTCTGTTCTCTACAAAAAAAAGTCATCCAAATGTTTAGTCTCTGTGCAGAGAAACCAGGAGGGCATTAATGCGGACAGTCACCAGCACTGACTGATGGGGACAAAGGCATGTCTCCGTCCAGGCGCTAAACTTGTCCCTGCAATCTTGAACATGCAGGGAACATGTATATTAATGTGTCGTGTGTGTGTGTGTGTGTGTGTATACCCACATACATACTCATGAGAAATCGCAAACCAGAAAATGTAATCAGAAATAATTTTCAATGGTGTTTTTGATTAAGGGAGGATTTGCATTTGTCTGTAAGTACTATATTAAAAACATCCAACATCTCATTTTTTGCCATGAGGTCATTTACAGTACCGATGTGTCCTTCCTACAGTGAAGTCAGTGTCTGTCAATCTAGCCTCCTTTTAATGTTATTCATTGCAGATTATTCATGCAGATTATTTGGTAAAGAACATGTTACCAAAACAGAAGTTCAAGACAAACTTCATCAAGGAAGTTCTTATTTAGCCTTCTGTTGCACAAGAAAAGTAATTGACAAATTATCACTAATTTTACATAGAGAAGATAAAAGAGCATCCCCTTTCAGAGAGCTGGACATTTTAACCAGCCACATTCTCTTTTTAAGTCACTGGTACCTTGTCAGAGGTTGGACTATTAATGTCTGAGCAGCAGTCAGCTTTGTACGATAAAAAGCAGCCTTCACATAAACAACAAAGTACTAGGATCCCGTACATGCACCTGCTGCTTTTCTAAGGCTGCTTTCCACTGCTTGTGGAAAATAGCCCCAAACTAATAATCTTTATTAAACAGTTACTCAGACTGCATTGAGTAAAAGCACAGTTCCTGATACAGCTTTAGCCAGAGCCCAGCACACAGCTTGCTGCTTCTAAGCAGCTTTCAGATGGCCCGACATGTACTAAAGTGACCAGACGCTCCATGCCTGCAGCGTGGGAAGGCCTGGGGAAAGGATATAGAGGTGCTCAGCAGCGCCCAGGAAGCCTCTCTGACACATAGAGCCCTGTTTTCAGGCGAGCTCAACCCTAAGCACATCGTTTTAAAGACAGGTTAGAAGTTTGCACAAGTTTGCTTGGTGGCTCTTCATGGGGCGAGAGCTTTGTATCTAACTGCAACACACAGTTGCCTAACAAACGTCAAAACAACCACAACACAGTCTTCCCAAGCAAATAGTATCCGCTTGCTGTTTCTGCTCATCAGTCATCTCTTTGCAATTAATCAGTCTTTTCTTTTTCCTTAATGTCAAAGATAACAAGAGAATAGAGGTTCTTCCCTCTCAAGGGAAAGATACATACAATGAACTTGCAAACAGGTTGGTGCTAATAACTCTCGGGAAAACAATAAACTAAAAATACGACAGGTACTAACATGATAACATTCATTAAAATTCAAGTTAGGAATGATATTCTAGCCACACTGCACCTCCCTCAGTTATCTAAATAATTCCACACATTAAAATGCTTTTAATTCCCTGATTTTTCTCAATCACTGTCACAGCTTGATTTTTACTTTTTTGACCCCATTTGTAAGCTCCTTCAAGAATTAGCTAACAGCACCAATGTGTATCTATATATCTGTACAAAATGAGAGGTTATGCATTTGCAAGCCTGAAGAGGGCAGTTTTGGCTGGGAGACAGGCATGCAGCACTGAGAGAGGGAGCCCAATGGGCCCTCTGCTCCTGAGCCTCGCTGGAGCTGTGCAGAGCCATGTCTCATGTCCAGGGGCACGGCTCCAGGGGAGCCAGGGCCCGAGCTGCTGCCAGGACAGCAGGTACCCTTGTTTTCGGAGAAAAGAGGGAATGGGGGAACATTAGAGCGCTAGAGCACCTGCACACAGAGCTGCTTCAGCAGCCAGGGCCAGACAACATCCTCAGCTCTCCAGCTGGCAGCAAGACCTTGCTGTGGACACCCCAGCTCCAGTCTGGCTGTAGCGCCTGCTCCTCCCTGACACCCTGGAGTCCCTCTCCGGAGGGCTGACCCGCATTAAAAAGCACCAAACAACTACTATGATGATAGCAAGGGCTATCCTTGCTAGCGTAATGCTGGTCATCATGCTGGCTATCAGTCTACCATCTAACAAAAGGCAATCTCCAGCCTAGTTTATCATTTGAGTGATTTAGATCCCAAACTTGTCTCACAAGGTCTCTGTTCGTCTGCCTGCCGCCTGTAACCTGCCCTGGGCACTCCCAGCCCTGGCCTCCTTCATGTTCCCAAAGTTCTCCCCAAGTGCCCCCAGGAGGAGTTCGGGCCTTGACAGACTTTTGCACTTTCTTAAAGTTTCTCATTTTCAGACTTGGCACACAACTGCTTTGGAGCCAGTCATCTCTCCTGCCTTGCCACAGTGCAGTCAGGTATAGCAGTTACTGTTAAAGGACTGGGCAATAGGCTGCGATGAGAGAGACATGAACAATCCTCTTAAGTAGGCTTTATTCTTAGTTAGATTAATATACAACAATGTTATTAGGGTTTTTACATTCATTAAAGGATTTTTGTTTCTTTTCTTAAGTGAAACAGTCTTCCAGGAAAACTGAGCATGACTTATGAAAAAGTGTAGCTGTTGCTTTGACAAAGGGAAAACGTAATACTATAAACACTAAACATCCTCAAATACAAGGATTAAAGTATATCGATACATTTTCCATAGTATCTTGTGCAATACCAAAAATCTAACTACGGTACTAAAACAGACTATCACGCTGCAAGACTGCATCAAGTATTTTTACTGAAGTTATGGCCGAAACATTCACTTGCCTTTCAGAACTCAGTTTTTTGTTTTAACCACACCTTCATTCATAAAAATAAAAAAAAAAAACTCTTGAAATTCGCATTGGCTAGACCTATATTTTTGTGCTCTAAAGGCAAGTATCTTCTTTATAAATCTGTGATATGTCAAAGAAAGCACTTTTGTCTGTATTCTAAGTAGCCTAATTTAAAAAAACTTTAGGATTGGGTGTAGCATAATCAGATTATAAATTCTTAACCTAGTAAAATCCATTTGGAATGCTGGAATTACAGTTTATAATGATTGGTCATGTTCTCACATGCTAAGAATTTTAACATAAATATTTGAACTGAAGTCAGATTTTAAGATCATTTAATTTTGTCAAATACCAATCACAGTAGATGTTAAATTATCATTGTTATTTTTATAGCCATTTTTCAGTTTTTTTCCTTTAAAAGCATATTAGCAAAGGAGCCACAATTCATCTTCCACTGGTGCAGTAGTTTTATTTTCACTCGCATACGAAATTAAGTGGCTATTATTGTAATACCAAGCTCCATAGATTCTTTTATCCTTCATCCATTCTTAATTAAGAGTTTTCTGAATGCTATTTAAAAATGAAGAAGCTCAAGGCCATTACATGAAATATCAAAAACACTGCCATATTACCCCCTAGTCAAGTCTCAATGCAAGTTTAAAAGTGTTTACTAAGTCTATTCTTAATTCAGCAGAGTCCCTGTATTCCAGTAAGTTTATAAGCCTGAACCCTTTGTTGACTCAGAGCTTGTAACCTACCCTTTGTATTTTAATGGGGGGAAGGGGGGATGGAAGGGGAAAGGCGTTGCAATCTCTTGTACTAAAGGCTACACGGGAGCACAAGCTAAAGGCCACCCTGCAAACGCCTGTCCTTTTAAGCACCCAGCAGAGCTTTGGCTCATCCAGCAGTCCCACTCCTGGCAGCGCCATGCAGAGCTTGGGAAAGCACAGCCTGTGCAAGCAGCCCAGGCAAGGACCCAGCGTTAGCCATGCCGATACGTGCTACCCATACGCATGTCCTTATTTACCCCCTTCCCCCCCCCCTTATTTACAGGGGTTATGCAGGCAGTGCGACTGCTCCTGCTGTGACAGCACTTCCAGTTAGCACCAAAAGTACGAGCTGTGCACGTTACTTCTTGGCTGGCTTTGCAGGTGTGTCATGTCCCAAGCCTACAAGCAGACACTGACAATCAAAACTGGTCACTAGTTTTCTTCAGTTATGAGTCCTTAACTCCTGAAAGCCAATTAAGAACTGTCATCATTATCTGGACTGGAGGCTGCTTAGTTTAGCAGCTTTCTGCTAAGTAAAGAAATATCTGCATCGAGTTGCATCATTGTCACTGTTGACATAGTCTACTTCATATTTAATTTGGATTTAAACAATTTGTAAAGCATGATCCCTATCAACTAGGACTTTTTTAAAAGCAGAAATCCAAAATCTTTACAGTGTTCCATATTCAAGTAAAATATATTTATTAACTCGTAGGAATAATGCAAAGATTCAGCACTTTTATAAAATAAGAGAGCTATTTTAAGCAATGACCTAGGCTGTCTTTCTGTTGGACTGAGCAATGTCTACTTAGATGCAGGAGTCCTGAGAAGATGGGCAGGCTTTTGATTATTCCTCCATTTACAGCTATCAGTGAAAACCATCTCCATATACTATTAAGGATACAGCATACCAATATATCAAAAGAAAGCTGTAACTGAAACCAAATCAACAGACTGGGTTGGTCTAAAGCATTTTATAAAGTCTCAGTTTTTAGAACAGCAACTAGCAAATGATGTTCTGTGAGACTGCATTTCCATTCCCTACATCAGTGCTGAGAAAGGATGTTAGACGCACATTTTGTAGTGGAAATACTGAGAAATATACCATCTGTTGCAATTGTAGGAACGTAACACACAATAGACATAGTTGGGGAACATAATTCTTAACGGTGTTGACTACTATGTTTAAGGAGAAAAATGTCACTTCTGAAATTCCTGTTCTGATTGAATAAATGTGGAACACACCTTAGCAATTAAGCGAAGGAAGCACCACACCTGGGTAATGCAGCTTTTCACCACAGCAGAGCTACCTGCCAAATAACGCCACTGTACGTCACAGCCTCCCCACTTGAGAACCTACAGCACGACCCGAATGCTGCATTACTTATGTCAAGCTTGGAATATATCCTCCTGCTGATCATAAATGGGACTGGGTGAAAGAATAAGCCTGGAACGATTTGTGCTCATAAACACACCCTATACAGTTTTCAGAGAACATTGCCTGCCGCAGTCCTTCACAGAACAACTAGTCCCACCGATTTATGCGACTGCAGCAAGAAAAAAGTGCAGAATTTCTAATCTGTTAATATTTCACTTTTTAGGGGAAAGGGTTGCTTATACAAATTTCTAATCCATATTACAGACCTATTTATAATTTCAGATGTATAATATATATCTTTAATGAAAAGCACAAATAGTAAAAAGGAACAAGTGATATTTTCTTTGCTAACTGTACAGGAAATGGCTTAGTTTTATCAGAAATATGGTCTCTAAGTACAATCAGTGAGACCATTCCTAAAGAATTTCTGAATACTTTCAACAGGCTGCAAGATTCATTATTTTTACAGTTTGTATGAATTGTGTGCTACAGATAAATAAAAGATGCCCTAAGGACTTTGCATTCTAAGTGAATGCATAAAGTATTACCAGATCCTTTTATTTTATCATAAGCACCATGATATTTTGTGTTTTGCTTCAAAATGCAGTTCTTCATGTGCTTTAATGAGAATTCAACTTTTATTTAAAAAAAAAAAAGAAAAAATATTTTCATCCCCTTGTAGTTGCTTTTAAAAATATCAAAACCTGGCCTCAAATGCATTCTCTAATGGTTCAAAAGCTAGAAGCACATTAAAAACATTATATTTCTCAGCAAAATCACATGCCCTAATTTTCCAGTTTGGATCATGGTTTTTGAATGGTTCAGGTTTGCAAGAGGTTTTTGCCTAAGAGCAAAACTTAACACTACACGTGTGAAAGATTGTTGAGGGAAACCCAACCCAGAGTCAGGTCTCAATATCAAAACTGCAAGCAATGGACCCAAACAGAACAGATGACTGTTTGAATAAAGGACTGAAAATTTGGAAGGATAGGAATGTCATCATTCAGTTCAGCAAGAAAATCTGGCGTAGGACCCACTTCCACTGCCCTACTGGAGATGGAGCTTGGCTGATATCAGAGCCTGAACTAGCTGCAAAGCTAGAAGCTATCTTTAGTTTTCTTCTGTGTGGTATTGCAGCAGTAACGCAACACACAGTCCAGAAATCAGCCTGTGATGAACATGGGAAAAATGCCTTCCTGCACATAGGCAAATACCACCAAAGTCACAGGACATCGAAAGCACTAACATGCTGATTTAAAATCTGGCCTGGGGTACACCCTTCTTAGTGCACTGTGATATCCACTCCGTAACAATTCGTTTCATCTTTCCCAAGAAACCCCTTATTATGCGGTATCGATTAGTCCCCAAGGCCAGAGCTGCAGAGTGCGTGGCTTGCTGCCGCGCTACAATAGCTCTTTGTTCTGACAAAGCTCCCCAGGGCACTGTGGCACCAGCACGTGTAATTGTTCATGGTTGCTCTTGTCATTCGGTTTATGAATGCGTTTAGAGAGGACACAACCGGACCGTGAGTATTGAGAAAAATCCCCTGCAGTAGATAACAGCACTGCATACAAAGTGTAGCTGGTAGAGGATTTATTATATATTTAACAGACCTAACAAATATTATAGGATGTTTTTCATTTATATCCTATGATCCAGTATGCTCTTCACTGCCAGTTGCAGCAATATGCACTCTTTCCCATATACTGCGCTTCATTTTATCATCCCTTATATCTAGGTATTTTTTGTTGTTGTTGTTTTAAAACCTTTCATGATAATTCTTGAAGTTGTATTATTCCATGAGAACCTCAGCTTTTGTTTAAAGAGAAAGAATACATTCCCAACCATCACGGTCTTTTGGAAAGTCTTCAAGATATGAACAATGACAGCTTACAATAATAATAATAATAAAATGCAAGTAAAATAGCCTGTAATATACCATTTTAAAAATCTTATAATTTTTAGTCCTGTGTCACGACATTTTGACAGTAATGAGAGTGGTTTCAATATCCCAGAAAAATGGGAAAGGAAAAGAAGAAAAAAAAAAAGAACACAGCAACAAAAAAGCAGCTATTTTTTTCACCCCTCCAGCCTGCTAACACGTCTTGGAAGCACTGTGGTGTGAGTGAAAGCACCCCAGGGGCTGAGTGAATTTGTGCAACGAGAAATTGTGGAGCACATCACCCAAGGTCTCACTGACTTTGGCAGTACTACTAGGGTCATCTTTTCACATGAACAAGCAGCTTTTGAGCAATTTTAGGGGCCAATTTCTCCAAGTTACTAAGAATAAAAAGGCTTTTCTTTAACATCAAGCAGGCATAGCTGTGAGGTCTACCTTTCTCCTCTCCCTCATTGGAGGGCATTGTCATTGTAGATAAACACATAAAGTCACAGAATTTGTCAAGTTCAGGGCTCACAGATATCTCATTTAAAAACCTCAACTGAATTGAGCAGAAAGAGGATTGAAATCCAAAGGTCAATATTTTCACGAGATCTCTTTTCAAGGCTTTTGGGTGCCACAAAACATAGTGTTGTTTCAAGGACTGTTTCTGTCCTGTAGAGAACTGATAGTTGTTTAAGATTAAGAATTTCTGAGAGGGCTGAGCAAGTGATTTTTTTTCCTTTATTTTTTATTTAATAGCAGGAACATTTAGGCATTAAGGAAGGCACCCAGGTATGGCGGTGAGTATCCAAGACAGATGAGATATGTCAAACACTATTTTATACCTCTCCAAAAGAGGAGTATGTATTATACATACATATTATATACACACATACATATGTGTACATCTTACACACTTACATACTAACTATAAAGGCAACCAAAAAAGGTCCTTAGTCCATGGCAGTTTTCCTGTTGTTTTGAATGACACTAGAAGCATGCATGCACACTGCGCATGTTGAAGGTGTCCCACATATGCAATCTCACACTGCATAATATTAGGAAAAGCTAAGAACAGTTCCTTTGCCATGGCTGCCACAGAAACACATGTACTACCCTGAGCAGAATGATTAAACAAAAATACCACATTGTAATAGTCATCTAATAATATCCACTTTGACTTTTTTTGTCCATTCTGAATCGGTTATATCTGCTGCTGCTTGTAGCACTGCTCAGAGGCTGCAGGAAGTCCTTTGTTTGTTGCATCTTTCCCTTAGATTTCACCTCCTGGCCATTCACACCCGTTTGGTCATCTTTTTCACCCATGCAAACATATCCGTGGGTAAAGCCGTCCTTTCAGGTGTGCCATATAAACCCAGCATCTCCCTAGAGATGCTGTCTCAGCTCTGCCCCACAGCATGACAGCAGAGCTGGGCCAGCCCCCAGAAGCAGGCTCATGCCAACGCATGGAGACGAATTTAAGCTTACCATCCAGTTCCTCCTCCCTTGGCACAGTCACCAGCCCATTTTCATGCTGCTCAACCTTTATCTGTCCTCTGCTTTTGTAGGTATCATAACACATTGAGTACCCAAAGCGCGCTTGAGGCGCATGGTACCACAATAAAGTATATACCCACCTATTTTGCCCAAGTAGTTGCGCTGCATACATACATCACTCCCTGCCTAGTCTTGATTTGAAGATGGCGAGAACGCTGCCCACGTAAGTTTGTAATTTGACCCTTTTAGTTTAGGTCCTGCTTACTGTGGTTGCTTGGTAGTGATTTGTTAGAATGGGTCATACAGCTTCCTCAGTTACCGGCTCCAATCTCCCAGGCAGGGTCAGGGCTGTACTATTACCAACAGGAACTTATATGCATTATTCCAGAGAACCTATTCAGTATTATCTTTATAAAACATGGCCGTGACCTGAAGATGCATGATTCAAATGGTAGTTTCTTTTAGGTTCAAAGCCATTCCATAGGAAGAAACTCCAGTCAAGGCCATGAAAGAATAGAGATAGTGACTGTTTACAAGAAAGAATTCATTTTTTCCATGTATTCACATCTGACAAGAAAAAGTAAATTTAGTGAGTCTTGAGAGTACCAGCACCAATAAAGCTGAAATGAATTATCCACCACATAGTGAGCAGAGGAATGAGAATCTCCCTGAGCCAATTTCTTTCTTACTATGGAGCTGTTCTCCAGATTCCCGCCAGTGCCTGCTAAGCAGGGTTTGCTTTGAAATACCTATTTGTAGGTAAAGTATTTGCCTTACTGTCAGATATTCTGACCTAAGACACTCACTAAAAAATGTGACACCTCTAAGATTTTACTGCTCATTGGGAAGTTTCTGACATCTAATTTTCTTCGACTATCTCAGTCTCTCCACAATATCTATTTTTATACATGTCCTACACTGAGTGAAGTGAAGGTACTTCCCAGACACATTGCCACATTCATGGCACACTTCCATAGGAACATTTTGTTGTCAGAATGGGCGTAGGACTTGCACTCCTGCTGATACGGCTTTTGCACATGTTGCCAGGGCAAAATAAGAGGAAATGTATAATGAGTTTGGAGGAGAACTTTGCCTTGTAACATTTTCGCTCAAGAAGGACATCAGATTTTTAGATACGATGGATTATTTAATTTAAGCAAGGAATTCTACGAGGGTTTGTATGGCAGGAATACCCAGAAAGCTGCCTGTTCCCTCTCGTCCTCCCCCTTCAGCCCCTATATGTAAAGATAATGCTTTTTGAGTGTAGCTAAAAAGTCATGGACTAGCTATTTCCAGTTTAGTGGAAATAAAGGGTCTTGCACATGAAGAGGACTGGCTGGGCAGTCTTGTCATAACAGGAGGTTATTCTGAAATATGCTGCGCCACGTGCCCATGCATGCAGCTCCCCACAGCTCTTTAGGGCTGCAAGAGTGACACCTGTAGCTCTACGCTCAGCGCTCTCTGCCAGCAAATGCCCAGGCACTCGCTGATGAGTAATGCCCTTCTCTAGGGATGCAAACCTGAAGCATGCAGAGATTCAGGGCCTCAAAGTCAAATGCAAGTGTCTAAAAACTGCACCAACCCCCTTGACTTTGTCTATTGCTCCCTGGCTCCTGTGCCAAAGGCCAGCCATGCTGCTCCGTAACTGCTGCTGCTCTTCTCTCTCCATAGCCCCCCTCCTCCAGTCCATCCGTGGTCCTGTGCATTACACCAAAACAGCTAAGCAGGGAAAAGCAGGCAGGCTGCATGGCAGCTTATGCCTCCCTCACCCAGCACGGGGCAGGGGTTGGTCCCCCCAAAGCTGGGAGCCAAGTCCAGCACAGGTCTCCAAAGAGACACCCCTGCCTCTCACACGGTATGTTTTAAAAAAAAAAAAAAAAATCTCCATTTTGCTTCCAGATCAGTTTGAGGGATATCATGCTGCGTTTGGATTTCCTACGTATACCGACCTAATGAAACGATGACAGATAAGTGAGGGAGTGGAAGCTTTTACAAAGAGCTTGCTGAACGAAGGATATTTTCATCTACTGTTTGCTACCAAAAATAGCAGCGAACCTGAACTAAGGTAAAAGCACTGAGCATAAAAAGCAGGCATGTGAAGAGTCAGGGGACTCGTTTATAGGTTATTCTGTATTTGGATTATTTCTGTTTGTTTCATACTAAGGTTGCCAAAACAGGAATACCATCCTATTCCAAGGAGAAAACTGGAACCTAAAGATATGTCCTAAATTCAAAATACTTCCCAAAATACCATCAGCTCCTTCCAAAATTGCATTATTTTCAGGTACATTGATCTGTGAAAAATATAAATCTATGCTGGCTGATATTTTTCACGATCCTTTATAACTTAAGGTTTTCCTTCATCTACTGCATTGTTACAACTGCAGTACACGGTATTACTAGAGTCTTTGTTAAGACAGTTTAAGTTCCCAAGACAGTTGTTTCCTTTTCAGCTTAACTTGAACAGGACACAACCAGCTTTCCAGAAAAGCTCATTCATTTTTAATATGCTGCAACTTTTCAGTCAGCAATAGAAATTATGAACAAAGCTTAAAAATATAAATTGTATGGACTATTGTATGTGCTTTAGCAGTATACTAACTTCTCATCTATCTCCCTGGAAGATTTTGCTGCTCCGTTGCATTTGTGCAGCTTCCCGGCAGGGAAGGCCCAGAACAAGTTATTAACACTGAGAATAATACTGTGCGACTCATCCAGGCCATAACACAGCCATCCAGAACAAGTTGCTGTAATGCTGTAGCAGTGATTAGGACTGCCTGCACTATTTCAGCCAAAGAAGGGCTGCATATATTGAATTTTACCATTTTTCTAGTATGACCTAGGCGCTGAGGGCAGCCTCCGGCAGGAGCTGGCCTGTGTGGCCAATATGGCCCCTTGCTGCCTGCCTGCCCGATGCCTTGCTGAGGCAGCTCAACAGGAACAGTCCACCAGCCTTTTGTTTAAGGGACACAGGAAAAAAAATATTGCTTGCTAGGCAAAGGAAAAGATGAAATCAGCATGAAAAAGGCAGCTGTTTCCTTGCAGGCATCACAGGAGGTGCAGAATTACCAAATGCTGCAAAAAAATAGCGATTCCAAAACTTCAACAGAAACTCAGACCTGGAGGAATTGGGCTGGGAAGGATGGCTGAGCCCAATTACCTGCTCAGTGCGAGATCAGATGTGCTTACAGATGTCCTGCTGGATGGTTATCTGGCCTTAACCAGAGAGCCTCCAGGCTGGAGACTCCCCAGCCTTCCTGCAGGAACCTCTGCCACAGCTCACCACAGCTCACCACATCTCACCGCTGTGGAGGTTTCCCTAAGCTCTACCCTCCATCTCCTATGTTACAGTTTAAGCCAGTTATTTCTGCCTTAATCTTATCTATGCAACATGGATATTAAAAAAAAAACCACCCTTCTTTATTGAAAATATTTTCTGTATATTTAGAGATTTATCTTCCCTTGTTCGTCCCCCTGTCTAGACTAGACAACCCAAGTCCCTCACTCCACCCTACATGGTATTTTCTGGTCTCCAGACTAGAGGGAGCACATTGCGGCCAGCCTCGCCAGCTCCCTGCCGCTGCTACTCTGTCTGCGGAGACGTTTGCTCCCTAGGAAGAGAGGGCCTGCCTTGCTGTTACAAGGCTGCACACATAACCATACCTCTTTCTCCAGCGGAATCCTCACTCTTTGAAGGGTGAAAGCAAGGAAGACTGTGGGCAGGAAGGGCTATTTTTTTTTTGTATTTCCCCTGCAAATTTCCTTGCTCATAATCATGCTGTCTTATCTGTTCCTATTTCTTCTTACGGGATCCACAGTGCTGGAAAAGGGCTCCCTGAGCCTGCATGCAGCTCTTGCTCAGAGGGATTTGCTTGTAGGGCAGTCCCCCTCTTGGCTGGCCCTCCCAGGGGACCCTCCTGCCCTGGAAAGAGCCTTTTGCAAGTTAATTAGGTATTTAGTGTCCTGGGCTATAGAGTCATCCAGAAGCAGATTTCTCTATAGTACCATCCTCTTTCAGGCAGTCCAGTCTGTTGGCATGACAGGAAGTTTTTTGGCAGGTCATCATCAAACATCCAAGTATTTAAAAAGTGACGCAATTCTGTTTTCAATAATCTGCATTCTTATTGTCTACATACTTACTTATGCCAAAAGTCACTCTTCACTGAGAGAAGCAGCAGCATGTTAAGTTCCTTTTCTTGAGGAGGTGAGAACATCAATCTTAGAAGGCTACTTTCAGTTTTACAATCCAGTGGAAATTGTGCTAGGGTATAAAGCAGAAGGAGAACCTTGTCTAGCATTGTTGCCTACCTCTACTCTATTTCTTGGCGCGCACACAGCTCCTTTCTGAATACAAACATGCTCCTGCCTTAGATTTTGCCACTTTTTAATGAGATATTGTGAGGTTACCTTATCCTAACAATGTGGCACCCTACTGCATCTGCGAGGAACGGTGCCACACATAACACAAGGGCCCAATTCATCCCCAGCACAAAGGTGCCCCACAGCTTGTGCTCCACAGAGGGTGTCATCTGGCAGGAGAGTGTTTAAGGGCAGATTCAATATTGTTGCAGGACAAAGAGCAGCCAATTACAGAAGTGGCTTGCTGTGTCCTTTAACAATATACTAGAAAGATTTTTTCTTTTTACATGGTT
Organism: Struthio camelus; assembly: GCF_040807025.1. NCBI lineage: Eukaryota > Metazoa > Chordata > Aves > Struthioniformes > Struthionidae > Struthio > Struthio camelus. The sequence continues at coordinate 12,491,925 of NC_090951.1, forward strand.
TTCAGGCATCATACATGATTTAATAATCTTGCTTTAAAGGCATTATCAAGATTCTGTTGATATTTAGTGTGTTTCTTAAAATTACAGCTATTAATCTCCTCAGCTTTCATCAAAACAAAAAAAAAAAAAAAAGATTCTAGCCTTCTTCTGTCAGTTGAAGGATTCTTAACAAGGTGAACGTGGGTTCACCTATCCTAAAAGCTTAACAGTTAAAATGAAAAGTTTAAAGAGAGGGTATTCTTTTAATGTCATGATTTTTTTAATTGATTTCACAACTCATGGTGGGGGGTATCTGCCACAATTTATTTAATCTGTATCAATATTTCCTTCCTGCTGTGCTTGGACAACATTAAACTGCTACATATCCGATTAAACTGCCTGGAGGGACACTTTGTGACTTCATTCAACTGCAATATCAAAAAGACTGCTTTTATACCCGACACAGGACTAGTAAGGAGCAGTGCCTTTCATAAGCTCTCAGGTCAGCAAATAGAAAAGGCACAGCAAACATCCAGCTGTCTTATCCCGAGAACACATCTATTGCACTATTTAGCATTTAGCAAAGCATTATTATGCTTTGGTTTGCCGTTGCAAAGCAATGCCAACCCCTCATGTCCCCAGGGGTCGGGGTGCGCATGGCTGCAGCCCCTGGAGCACAGGCTGCTTTGCTGCACCAGCAGCCAGGCCCCCAGCTGGGATCGGCTCAGCCACAGCCCCTGCAGCCGCTCAGCCCTCCCTGCCTTCCTGCAGCACAGCCACCTGCTTATCGCTTGCAGCAAGGGGTCTATCTTCCACCTTAATTTCATTTGTAACCCCAGATAGAGCATCTGCTTCAATACACATGCTGCAAACACATAGCTACGTCCGACCACGACTAGATCAGAGCAGTTCGGTGATCTGCACTTTCCAAAGCGCTTTAAGAAACAGGAGGACAGAGCTGAAGCCATCAATGTAGCAGAGTTTGCTTATGGCATAGGCTAAACATCTCGAGTGGAAAAGCATTTCTTAACCAGATGGGAAGAGAAGAATTTAGATTTGATGAGACACAAGGCGGGGAAGGTTGCTGGGAAGTCAGTTCTTAAGAAGGATGCTTGCCAGCTGCCAGCACCCAATGGTTTTTGCAGCCACACTGATAAAAAGTGCAGTTCAACATAGGCTGGAAGTTGGCCAGTTTGGTTAATACCAACTCAAAGGAAGAAAGCCTTCAGCAGGGTCCCCCGACACAAGAGTCTTTGTGTCCTTTTGGGACTGACAGGATCAGTGCTATGTAGATATTGCTCAAAAACCTCAAGTTTGACAAAGATTTCTCCCTCCCAAATCTGACCCTCTCTGGGGCTCACAGAGGCCAGGCCCCCCTGACCAGGGAGGAAGATCAGGCCTTGGCTTCACAGGAAAGAGGAATGTTTGCAATATCCAACTTTCCTCTTCGATGCCCAGCGTGACTTCAGCTCACATACAAATCTAGGGAAATTACTAGGACAAAGCCCAACTTGTCTGATATTTTACTTACACCACACTATCCCTTTAAGATCTGTGGACAGGGACTAAACAGTATATATTACAAATAAATAATTTTAATGGATTTTTAATATTTCAGACTTTGAGGTGACTTTTTCCTCAGGCACAATCTTCAGTCTGTCCTCACGGCAACTTTTTTCTTTCCAAGCACAATCTTGCGGCTAGAGCTCCTCTTGGCCACTACATTACAAATAACACTATATTTTTTTGGACTCCCATCCTCCCTGAAGATGGGCCTTATCTTTTTCAGATTCCTCATAGGAAGAGATGAGACAATCTTCATTATAAGCACAACATTTCTAACTCTCTTAGATACAATATGTGGTCACATCGGATGACATTAGATCTGGAACTGTTTGAATTTGTGCCACAGAACCACTTCTTATAAACACAGATGTTATAAACAGACGTGCAACGGCTTCTTGAAGTGCTTCAGCAGATCTGAGAACACACTCGTGTTACTTGATTTCTGATAAACTGAAACACGTTCCCTAGGGCTTAATCAGATAAAATACAGTCACACAAAACCTCAAAGAGCTTAAAAACAAAAATAAAACTTGCTTTCTTTTACCTCACTGCAAAACATTTTTTTATTCCAGGTAACATAATTGGTTCTGGAATCTTTATTTCACCAAAAGGAGTTTTGGAGCACACCGGCTCTGTGGGACTCGCGCTCGTTATTTGGGTGCTCGGAGGAGGGATCGCTGCTCTTGGATCATTATGTTATGCTGAACTAGGAGTAACTATCCCTAAATCAGGAGGGGATTATTCCTACGTCACAGAGATTTTTGGTGGGTTAGCTGGGTAAGTACCATATCTCTTTACAGTCATTTGAAAATACGTTTATATTAAATATTTAGTGAGGCAAAGACATCTAATTCAGAAATGAAAGAGAGTATTTGTCAATAAAATGCTTTCATAAAGTCGTTATTTCTATTCTCACTAAAAATACCCACTTGCTCCTACACGAGGCCCCCGATTCTGCCTTCTCAATGAAGGCAGCAGACATTTTCACTCACTGCTCTGACTCAGTTAAATCAATGACAGGAAAGAACAACGCTAGAAATGATGCTGTGCCAGGGTGGTGTTCTTGCATGTGTGCCATGAATTATTAGTACTTGGTATCTGAGGAGCTTCACATATCAGAGAAGTGAGACTGGAGCTACTTGTCATAAGCCAAAACCCCTCCTTTAACTCTCAGTACAAAAGGCAGCAAATATTTCTATGACATTACGTTACTAGATCTTCCTACAGGAGAGTACAGAAAATTGTTCAAGAGCCAAATTTGCCTACAGAAGTGTCCCTGGTCTACAGTGCTAGCTTGGAGCACTGCTTCGTTTACTGCAAAGGTACAAAATAACATCACAGCAAAATACAAAGAGGGGAAAACATTAGCTCAGGAAATGATTTCTCTTTGAAAATACTGCTAACAATAGTGTGGCAAAGGGAGAAGGGACAAATCAGAAGAGGTCTTCATTTTATACTTTACTGCATATTTTATTGTACAATTGACAAAAAGAAAAATTTGTGTGCTGACCTGTACTCATAACTCAGCAGAGAAGCACCTAGACATTTGGCCAATTTAGTCATTTGCAAGTAAACGGGCTGGGCAATGTGTTGGTCTTTTATTTGTGAAAAAAAAAAGCCTAATATGTGCAAACCAGAGGCAGGGAGCAGGGGGAAAAAAAATATTCATTCACATCTGATATGGAAAACAGGCTGGTAACAGCTCAGCCAGACGTTGACCTAACAAATGGGCGGCAGGAGCAAAGGCAGGCTCCGGCGCACCTTTCCCACGGGCCGTCCCCTTTCTCGTGCTCGCCACGTTTCACCGCGGCCACCTCAGCACCCTTCCCCTGAGCACAGACAGCATTGGAAAGCATGCCAGATTTGAGGTACCTTTCTGATGCTTATCAGATTTAAGCCGTTACACTACATTCATTTTCATAAAAATTCATGTTTCTTCAAAGGAACCGCTCTAATAAACTCTGTCCCACTTTGCATAAAATAATTACACGGTCAACGCAGCACAGACTGAGGGAATAAAAACATTGACTCCGTCACCTTAACTGAAACCCTCAGCTCATCTTTCCTAAGACTTTGCTCGAGCTTGTTTTCCCATCAGGGAGCAGGACGCAGAGACGCATGTGTGGCAGAAAGCGTAGCTTCTACTCAGTGTGATAATGCCGAAACAGCTCCTCTACCAGTACAGTTTTGACTTTTTTTTGGCAAAGCCAAGGCAGTGCTGTTTTTATGCAAAGCGTGCACGGCTGCAGCATCGCCCCTCGACCTCCCAAGCCCCGGTGCCGCCAAGCAGGAGCCAGCTGCCGCAGCAAGGCCCTCGCTCCCCAGACACCCCTGCTGTCACGAGGGGTCGGCAGCTTCCCGCCCCAGCATTATTTCTCCAGATAGGGTGCCCAAGCAAGGCCCACCAAAGAGGAAGCAGCACAAAATGCTGCAAAAAAACAGAAGTGCTGTCCCATTGATATCACTGCAAAGGAGATCAAAAGTCAGTTTTCACCATTGCAGTTTGACAAAAACAAATGAATTTTGCTTTCTAGGATAGAAGGAAAGACGCAAGTTAAAAAAAAAAAAAAACGAGTAAAATTAATCCTGGATTTAGTTGTTCCTCAGCTCACTCTTAGCCATATTCAGAGAACTTGCACTGTAGCAGCAGGTGTCAAGCTATATGATTATTACGAAAAATGTACTGCTGCTCATTGATCACTGCGCACCATTTATCTAGGAACAGAACGACGACTAAGTCATCTCCCTAAGCGGGGGACTTTGTCTTCCCAGACAGTAGGTTGGGTTGGGATTTTTGGTTTTTTTTTCTTTAAAAAGACTGACATTGCACAAGCAGTATCAGAAAAGTATGACCTTGCCACCTGAAGAAAAATAATGCTCTAAAGCCTTACTTCCCAAATGACTTCACCTTTACTCCCAAGAGAATAAAACCATGTCGTAAGTATGACAAAGGGCTGCCTTAGATAAGAAACTTTCAGGTATGTTTTGGGGCAACTGTTAATTTAAAAGGAATTCAGAAAGCTCTCTTTGGGCAAAGAGAGATCAATGCCTTTTTTCTGAGAGCTGGGATTACATCCTGCTGCTCTTTGCTGAGCAACCACCTAAAGCCTGCAGCTTCTGGGAACATTTACAAGTATTTTCAATTTTCTACTTCAAACGTGCACATTCCTCTATCAATACTTTCATACCCAGGTCTTTGAGCCGAAAGCAGCAGCTTGGGAAGCCTCCCCTAATAAAGAGGGACACTCCATCTTCTGAGATGCTCACTCTTCTCTTCTGATTTATCCTCACTACAGCAAAGACTATCAATTTAGCACACCATATGATTTTCTGAAAAGTTGTCCCAATGGCAAATTGCGGTGGTTTGGCCTATTAACAGAGAATATTTTTGTTACAGGAGCAGGTGAGGCACCTACCCCAACCCAGACATTTCCTCTTTCACTCCCCTCTGCCGTCGAGCCCTTGCCCCATCCTCTCCACCAACCCTCCCTATATATGACATTTTCCTGCATCAGGTATAAGAAACAAAGATTCACTAGTTGACCATAACAACCCTTACATTATTACAGTTCAGTTACTGCCTGTGAACTGATACTTGTTTGCGATTTTTGATTTTTTATTTAATTTTTTGTATTTAAGCAACACCATTAAGTGTGTTGAAAGAACATGAACTGAAAAAAGGAAAAAGCAGAATAAAACCATTTCCTGACCTAACACACAAATTTTGGCTGCAGAAGAGTAGCTCTGTCTTGAATCCAATTACAGTAGCTCAGTTAAGGTAAAACAAACTAAGTTTTAACAAACGTGTCAAAATTAACAACAGCCACAGCAGCTAAACATCACCAGATCCATGGCAGAAGTAAGTTATCTACAATAGCAGCTGGGTTGGGAAGCAAAAAAAGTGGTTGGATTTTACATTTCAAGGAGACTTTCCACCCAAATTTCCTGAAACACTTTTCATCTTAAAATTAAAATCTTAAATTCATGCAGATCGTGGAAGTGCTCCAGCCGTTCTTTAAACGCTGAGGCAGAGACCAAAAGGTTAAATAACCAAAGATGCAGTCAGCTTTGCAGCTCAGCCACTCTAGTTTCTAGGAAATGAAGCTCTGGATACAAGTCAGCTGCAAAAGCCTCCGACTCCATCTTCCAGCTCTCCCACATCGCATCGACAGACCACAGACAGCAGCCTCGGCTACGCAGAGATGCACTTCCCTCTCCTTTCCCCCTCCTTGTCCATTAAAACACTTGGAAACTTGGTAAAACCACCTGGGGCGGAAGGCAAAGGTTTTCAGACGCCAAGAAGAGGAGGGCGTGCAGCCGTCACCGGCTCGCCGTGGAGCGGGACCCTGTACCTTTGCCACTCGTGGTGCTCTTCAAAAGCTTCCCCACGGCATGGGATGCGCAGAGCGAGTGAGCTGGAGCCTCCTGCAGCTGCAGTTGCAGCCGCGGTCTCACCTCAGAGCAGACTCAGGACACAAGTATCAGCCCACCAGACTGCGTAATAAACCCTAGATTTGGGAGTCATTCTCAAACAAAGACTTCCTTGGAAACAGCAAAACGTCAGATATGTCTCTGAACGCGAGTTGCGGAAGAAGTTAGCAGGGTGAGAGAGGCAGGCGGAGACTGTGGGGCTCGCCGTAGCAGCAGCGCCCAGCGGCTGTGCCCGGCTGAGGCTGGCGGCCGACCGGAGGAGGGAGCAGTTTGCTCAGCCCCAAAGGAGGCAGCGGGCACAACCGGGGAGGAGATCTCGGCTAAGGCCTGGGAACAGTTTCCAGGACAAACGGGAGCCAAAGACACAGCCAGGGCCCGCGGGCGTCCCCCCATGCCGGCCTTCCTTCAGCCCTGCTCAGACCGCAGAGGCCACGAGAAGTCGGCAAGCGCTGAGAAACAAGAGGAGATGCTCCGGCCATTTACACCCTTGTCCTGACCTTTAACTAGTACATTTTCAGGAGTTTAAAACAAGACACACACAGTGTGTATCCACAATTGCAGAAATTCCTACTTCTCAGCAAAAAGAGCTTCAAGGCAGGAGTTAACTATCCATCCAGGGCAGCAATGCCAGCTGGAACGTCCACCCGGGTTTTCAGACACTTGGGCTGCCTTGTGTTTCTAAAGGAAAAATAAATAAATAAAAGCCCACACAAGCCTACAAGGACATTGCTTGGACTTACCAGTCTATTTACAGTCTTAACCCGACTTTTTGTTGGGCAATTCCTGTTCAGAGAGCAAAGTCGGAAGAAAGAGAAAGAAACATAGCAGCGTTCATCCAGGATATCAGAACCTTTGGGGTTAAACTGAGCATTTCCAAAAGGCAAACTGAGCTGGAGCAGCAAAAGAAAAAAAAAAAAACAAAAAACAGCGCACACACAACTAATAATCCACAGCTATGAACAGAACGCGAAAAGGAGTAGAGAAGGGATTTGCAAGAAGAACAAGGCGCTGGCTCTTGTGCGGCAGAGGCACAACCCAGGCCGGGGACTGACAACCCCACTGGGAACCCTTGACAGGACACCCGAAGTCATCACTGCAAGCAGCAGCAGAGAGGGTGAAATTAAGCACGATTATCCTGCAGAACGGACATCGCGCCTGCCTCACTCGCGGGCCGCCGGCTAGGGAAGGAGAGCCCGGCAGCTCCCGGCTCTTGGACAGCTGACAGGCCTGGGAGCAAATTCAGAGGGACAGATCTCAAATCAGACAGCAGACTTCTCACTTTTATTTTCATCTAGAAATCATCTGGGTTTTAAATAGCATTTGTATATGAGCAGACTAACTGCAGGAAATTTATCACGTCCTGTACTGCTGGAGCAGAGTAATTGACTGCGGTGCATTTGCATACATATGGATTTTCATGTTTCTACAGGTCATAAAAAGACTATTACACAAAATAGTAAATAATAGGCTTAATATGTATCCTTGCAGAAGAGAATGAATAAGTTTAGCTTCATGAAAAACCTCACTAATACATTTCTGATGAATACAACTTTCTTCTGAATGCTCAGTAATAACATTGCTGGGGAAAACAGCTACATTAGTTGCAGTGATTGATGACTGGACATATCTTGTTCTTAGCATAAATCATAAGTATTGAAGGCAGCAGAGAGCTCTAACCCAAAGCTTTGATAAATGTCATACCAGACTGCAAGTAAAACATGCTTCAAGTATACTTGTATATTCCCATTTTTTCATTGCTGCAAAGCCTGAAGTTTTCAAAAATAATAATTCTTTCAGTAATGCAAGGTAATATTAATAACAGTGTAATTTCTTTGAAGTAATTCAGCTTTTTCTACCATAAGATGAAGTGTAGAGCAGTTTCTACTTCAAACTGTTTGCTTTTGTTAATGATGCCTAAGCACAGCACACACTGATTTACTATTTTTACAAGCCACTCTGATCCCATGTTAGCTTATACATAATGCAAGATGCTCTTTGGAGCACAGGCACAACCCAAAAATAGGTTTGAGAACTATTTGTACTGAATCTGCTAGGTTGTCTCTATTCAAGATCCAGATCATACTATGCTGCTCATTTCTTTCCTCAGCTGAGAGATTAGTACACAGAGGTGTTTGCATAAAATCCAGCTTCGATCTAGGGACGACCCACCCTTCCAGTGAAGGTCACACCTGCCTAAGAGTAGCAACCCCGACAACAGGTTGTCACTTATTCCAGAGTGTTTCTAAAATGGGAAAAATTAGAGACATTATCTAGCAAACAGTCAAACTGATGGGAATGTAACTATTAACGTCAACGGACTTTGGATCAGACTCAACAATGAAAACCGCTGCAGAGACCTTCAGCGAGCAGACATTTATGCTCATCACCCACAGCTACGGCTTGCACCCAATAAAACGCCCACAGAGGTTATTTTACTGGCCTTTTTGCCATTGGCACAGGCAGGAGCTTGAATTTGCCACACGAACTCCAGCACACTTGGACTTTCTGAGCACAACAAGCATCACTTCTGAGGAGCAAACATCACCGGGCTTGTCTTCACCAAAGCACAGACAAGAACGGTTGCATCTCCTTCTTCTCTACGCTCAGCCATCTCAAGCCTTGCTCTAAAGGCCTAATTGCCTCTTTGCCAGCAACAAGAGAAGATTTAACTTCTCAGATTCTTCTAGTGCTGTGAAGTACAGAGCAATTCTGAAAGCTTGTCAGGTAGGGGTCAGCCCCTGACATCCTCAGTTACACAGATCAACCCTCAGGAGACCAGTTCCCTCATTTTCCACTTAAAGAGCTGGGCCAGTAGCTACACACACAGCACAACTGACGCTTGTCTGCTTCAAGCCAAACTGTGAGTTTCCAGCAAAGGTCAGACGCCCTCTGCAAGACGTCCCAGTATCAGGTACTGCCAAGGAAACAAAGTGCACCTTGAGCCATTGGGCTCACAACTCGATTTATCAAGGTATGCATAGCACTGATAGCGTGGACATATGAAACCCAGTTATGCCCATAAGAAGTTTCAGTTCTGTATCACATTAAGTTAATTATAGCCAATTTGAGACAGTTATTTTCTGCTAGGTAAGCCATACTCTTAAGTCCTTCTGCAAAACATATGATAAAAGGTGGTAATTTAAAAGCAAACGTTTCCTAGAAGACTCTGGGTATTGGCTAATCACATCAGGATTAACTCCTGCCTGCCAACCACAGTAGACTTCACACAAGAGCAAATATCCCTGGTTAGAGGGGTCTTCGGCTCAGGGTCCTGCCTCCGACAGCAGCCAGCAGCACACACCTAGGGCAAAGCACCCGAGCACAGCACGGGCACGGCAGCATTTCCCCAGCCACCAGCAGCAGTTCGGGGACACTGGTGTGACCCTAGTGACCAACACCGGTAACTTCTCCTCAAAACTAAACTTCAGGTAAAACTTACCTTAAGAAAAAGCCTAAGTCTTAGGCAAGCTCTCCTTTTTATTTTAAGGTTACCTCTCATTTGAGCTTTCCGCTTGTTAACATAACTTCATAACCCTCCGCTAAAATTCTGCGTCTACTTTAACTGGTATTACCAGTCCTGCATGGATCCCAATTCAGTGCAAAACAAATCAGCTGTCAGAAGTCTACTGAATTATTCAGATTTCTATTAAACTGTATCATACCAAACACTAACTTTAATGCACCAACATAGAAGCAAGTGCCAGCTTTGCCTGAAATACTGTTTTCAAAACCATTCCCCAGCTGAATGTTTTTATCAGACTGCATTTCTCTGGTCTACATAAACTCTGTGGGAAGCAGATGAAACTCACAGGAAAGGAGCAGTGGGGTCTGCACACACAATCTCCAGCTCACGCGTGAGTGTGGATCTGCCACCAGCTGGCCTGCAATCAAATAGAGCACACACAGCTGGGGCTGCCTGAACTTAAAGACACAAAACACCACCAAAATCTCAACTCTATAAAAAAATAATTATTTCAGTCTTTTAGTCTTATTAGCCTTCAGCAACTGAATCCTGCAGGGCCCTCTGTTTTGTGCTTAACTCCTGCAGCCCACCAACTCCTGCCTGGGACCAGGGTCTTCAGAGCTACCCGAAGTAGTGACCAGCAGTAAACAGCACAGCAGCAATCACCTGAGGAAACTTTGCTGAACCATAAATAAAAATGTTTGAAACCAAAGAAAGGCATCACTCAAAAAAGTAAAAAGGCATCACTCAGAAAGGAAAAAGAGAAAACAGTGCATTATACACACACACACATATATATATGTATACATACTGTCATTTAGGAAGGTAACCAACTCTTGCACAACGCCAAACAATTCACCAAATTAACTCTATGGTAGTTAATAAGAGAAAGGAAGTGACAAATTTCCCCATACTTCTCAGAAACAACAAAGGCAAATGAAGCAACAGGCCTGAGAAACACTCACCAGCCAGGAAAAAGAAGCGCCACCGCAGCAGCAGCCCCCAGAGCCAAGCTAACTCCCAAGGAGCATGCACACCCCTCGGCCAAATTTAAGGGGCTGGTCCCCGAAAGGCATGCTGGCCACGAACAGCCTTCAGGAGGGCAATCTAGGACCCCGAAGGCTACGCATAACCGAGACATTACATTGTTTTATTTGGAAATGTGGATTTCTGGTCCTCATTAGTGCTGTGCATCCCTGCACACTACATTTGTGCAGGTATATACATACATATGTGCATACACATACACGTATCTGCCTGTAGATGTGCCTGGGCAAGAAGCATTTCACTTTCTTGCAACAACTGCTCCTCACCACAGAAATGATAACATTTTAGCAGGAAACCAGAGTATTTTAATACACTGAGTGCATTGCTACTCTTATGAGAGGGGTATTTCTTCCTTGTCACGGAGTGAGGACCCAAGGAAGCTCACACGTTGTGTTTTCAAGGACGCCTCATTTGCTGTGCCAGCTCTGAGCCGCAGCAGAGGTCAGACACACGGCGGGGTTGAGCCCGGTGCCTCCAGCGCTGTGGTGCCCAGCGGAGCCGGGGACCAGGAGCGGTGCCGGGGCGCAGCTGGGGCCTGGCCGCAGGTGCTGCCGCCCATCGCTCCCCGCGGTCGCCCGCTTCTGCAGCGCCGCAGCCGCCGAGCCTGCCGGGCGCTGCGGGAGCACGTCCGCCCCACGGCAGCAGCTACCCTGTGCAGACACTTGCAATGGGACACGCAAAGCTAAATCAAAATGTTCCCAACCGTAATCATCCTCGCTGTTCAATATATTGCTAAACTACGCTGGGCTTAAAAATGTTTAATTTAAAATCCAAATTGCGCTGGGAATAGAGGGAAAAGGATGAGGAGAAGCACAAGAAGGTGATGGCTTAGGGGTGGCCTGGACGGCAGCGCTCTGGCCTGGGAGGGTGTGAGCGGGCACGCGTGCCGCACAGCTGGCTGCCACCGTGGCACGGCTGGCTGGCACCCGCAGCACTGCTCTTTTTTGCTTCCTCTTGTGTTTCCAGGTTTTTGCTGCTCTGGAGCGCGGTGCTGATCATGTACCCCACCAGCCTGGCTGTCATCGCATTGACGTTTTCAAACTACGTCCTGCAACCCGTGTTCCCGAACTGCATCCCGCCCTATAACGCCTCCAGGATCCTCTCCATGGTGTGTTTATGTGAGTATGTACTTCTTGGGCATGCAAAGTTTGGCCTGGTTTTGCCCAGGAGCAGCTGAGCAGCGAGCTGGGACCGATTGCCCCACGGGACGGGCCGACGGCCGCAGCCGCGACACCGGCAGGAAGCCCCGGCGGGGTCTCGTGCAGAGGACAAGCCGGGACTGGACGGCAGCCCCTCGTGGGCACGTGGGGACCCTCAGCCCCTTCCCCTCTCCCTGTGCGCTCGGCCCCGCACGCGGGCTCATGGCATCAGGGCCACGTGCCGCCTGCCACCTGGCGTGGGTCACTGCCCGGCATTTTAGCTATTCTGAGGCTTTGCTATATTCGCATATGGGAGCGTGTAGGAAGTGCAAAACGCCACCACTCCTGAATTAATTACTTGAGGAACTAGCAAGAATGAATCAGAGCTAAAAGGAATTAAGACATTCACCATTTCCCCGGAGAAGCCAGAAATCCCTGCATGCCATTGGCACTTTGAACATTAATCAGGCACATTTACTAGAGCCAGAGGGAAGGCGTGAACGGCAGAGCATGGAGATGGGAAAAACTGCTGGCTGTAAGGGATGCCTCTCCGCAGCTGGAAATTGCTTAGGAAAAAGGAATTTTCCCTCTCACCCTTGGTCATGGCCAGCCTAGAGCTCCCTGTAGACACGTAGGTGTCAGTCTGTGTTTTTCAATGCTTTTAATGTGTATTCTTAAATAAACATAATTTCATTTCACTGAACTCAGTCTTTTGCTCTGCAGTACTCCTGACCTGGGTGAACGGCTCCAGCGTGCGATGGGCCACTCGCATTCAGGATATATTCACCGCGGGAAAACTGCTAGCCCTGGCCCTAATCATTACTGTGGGCTTCATACAAATCTTTAAAGGTACTCTGCAACACGGACAGCTTTAACATTCCTACAGCACTGTTGACGAACTTGACTTTTCCAGGCCCAGCACGCTTCCCACACTGTTTTCCACCCACATAAACCAACAGGAATGAACCAGGGTTCCTGGCCAGCCCTGGAGAGGCCTGGAGAGGCGCCGGGCGCTTGCAGGGAGCAGGATGCAGGCTGGCTTCCCCAGCCCCCAAAACGCCACCACTACCCACACCGGGCGCACACAGCCCCAGCCAAAAACTCTCAATAAAAGGATAAAGGATTTCTTCCAAGTACAGATGCAATCAAATGTATCTCATAGATGATTACAGGATCCGGAGTCAGTGAAAGGTTGACACAACAGAGGAATCAGCCGTATCCTCCTTGTACGAGTTACTTTCTGGGCTGCGTTGCTGTTCCTGAGCGAATACAGGGCTGCACCGACAAGCCGGAGATGCTGCAGGAGACTCACAGAAAATTCGTAATCAGTTGCATAGTCCTCACATTTTAAAGTGCTCCTGGTGTACACTGAATAAGTGATGCTGGGTCCAGTTCAAGAAGACACCGGTTTCATTTTAGGCACAGGAATAGTCCAATTTCCTTCAAAAAGTCACTTAGAAGATTAAAAATAGGCAAAAAAAAAAAAAAGCCTTGCTGATTCATCAACTTAATGAAAAGCACAGAACACAAAAGGTTCATGATGTTTTTATCATGTAAATGATGAGTCATATAAAGAAAGATGAAATATGACATTTACAGAAAAACAAAAAACTTGTTTTCTCAATGATAATAGTCCCACAGTTTTGACAAATCTTCCAGCCCCACAGATATTTTATTTTTCAGTATTTCTACTAAACAACACGAAACTCTTGTAAGAGAAAACTGCATTAAAAGCAGCTAGGCCTTTGCAGCTTCAAGGAGCCGTTTTCCGACGGCAGTGGTGGGTGCGGGGTCCCGGCCAGGGCCGTGAAGCTCGCCGGGGCGCCGTGCCACTCGGGGCAGCGTCCCGCGGATGCCGTCGCTGAAGGGCTGCGGACACCCAACCACTGGTGACTCGTGAATTTGTGAAGCACGCAAATTCTCTAACTTAGTTTAGCGAGCATCAGGCAAAAAAGAGTTTTCCTGTCTTATTTCTCGTATGTCTCTGGTAGGTAGCGGCGCTCTTGCGGGGAGGCGTAACCTCTCGCTTGTGCTCTGTGCGCAGGAAACTACGAGGAACTGGCACCAAGCAACGCGTTCAATTTTTGGATGACTCCATCAGTGGGGCATTTAGCCTTAGCTTTCCTTCAAGGGTCCTTCGCATTCAGCGGCTGGAACTTCTTGAACTACGTGACAGAAGAATTAGTTGATCCCCGCAGGCAAGTATCCGTTTCCGTGTGATCCAAACACTTCTGAAGTGCTGAAACAGCGGAGCCATCTGTTAATATCATTCATTTAATAAGCTGTGACAATACTGTTATGTGTCTATAGGAAAGGAGTATCTAAAGGAGAGAGAATGTTTTTCAATTAGACCAGATAACAGCCAATTTAAAGAAATACCACACTAAAATGAAGAATATATTGCAGAAAGCATTAACTGAGTCAGAACAGCCTATGGACTGAACATAATCCTGATAGCACTATCAAATTATGTATTGCTTCTATAGTAGAAAATTAACCATTGAAGAGATACCATGCAAATATCTATGGGGAGAGTACTGCCTGCTGTTAGAAAAATATTGAATTATACTGGAAGTGGTTTTGCTTCTTCACCCAAAGGGAATCTCGCACAAACCCCTGAAAGAGCAGCTTAGACAGTTACTGCGCGGTGGAAGGTGGCCCTCGCGGCCTCGTCCCGCTTTTATGACAGATTTTTGAAGCTGCCTTTGCCAGCACCGCCTGCAGCGTGGCTGCTGGCGTGCCTCCGCCGGGGCTGGAGCGGCGGGCTGGCTGCTGATAACGTGCCCAGCAATGGGCTCTGAAATGATTTATCACCAGCAGGCTGGAAAAGCCTGAGGGAGAGTGATTTTTTTTTTTTTTTTTAGTTTAGTAAAGCAAAGCTCAAATGTTTCAAAATTTCGGAGCTGATAAAGTGGAACGAGGAATGCCACGAGCAGCTCTTGGAGCTTTAGTCATTTCTGGCCATTCAGTGCACACAGCAATTAAACAAGGAGAAATTTAAGATGTTACCTAGGCTGGATGGAAACGAATTAAAGCTGCTGGTAAAGTGTTCACCTGTATGAAGCTATGCGGGCCCAGAAACCTTGGCGGTTCAGACAGAGTGGTAATGTGTTCCCTTAATAAAACACCAACGTTTTAATGGACCACCACAATTTCAAAACTGAATAATGAAAAGTTACAACTTAAATAAGACATATATCGCCTCAGTCGAGAAATGAGAAGAAAAAAGAATGAATAGACCTTTTTATTTTTTCAGCCTTTGAGGGGAAAATAAAATATAAAAAGGTAACTAACTAAATAACAAAAAAAACTTCCAATTTTTACTAAATTGCTTCAAACAGGTTAAAATATATATTTATTAATGTTTTCCTTATCAGACACAGAGATAAAAAAAACTGTTACCGCTTTAAATACAGAAGTGTCCAAGCATCCCCCTCTAAAAAAGATCTCTGGATTGGACATTAAGTAAGTCTTTACGACTGTAAATTACCGCGGGGCGGTATGGCAGAGGGAGATTACGGCGCACGACCGGCCGAGGCAGTACCTGAGCGACAGGAGCCGAGTCGTGCTCAGAGCACACGAAGATAAAGCAGAACAAGGCTCTGCGCGCCGCAGCTGGTGGCCGTACGGGCGCTATTGAGAAACGGCTCTTTCCGTTTCAAGCAACCTGCGGTCTTAATCCAAATTCACAACCAAACGTGAGCGTGTGGCATCTACACGCTCCAGACATGAAGTTTTGTAACAGGGTGACAGGGTGAGCCTTCCCCAGACTGCTCCGAGTCAAGCTGCCGCCCGAAGCAGACATACGAGCGATGCTCCTGTTTAGCAGCTGCCCAAGAAACAGCAGGTTAAGCTACCCGGCGGGATAAACGTCCCCGGGCTGTGCCAGGTTGTTGTGCTCTAGCTGTGTTTGACTGTAAGTTCTTATCTACCCTCCTAATTCTCTTATTAGGAACCTACCTCGGGCCATATTCATATCCATCCCATTGGTGACATTTGTGTATACGTTCACCAACATTGCATATTTCACTGCCATGTCACCCCAAGAGCTCTTGTCCTCCAACGCTGTGGCGGTAGTAAGTAAACCATTCCCTGGATGTCTAAAATACACTTTGATTTCAGTTCTGTGCTTTGCAGTATATTTCAGTTTCTCTGCCTTCTGTTGCTTTAGACATTTGGTGAAAAGTTACTGGGCTATTTTTCCTGGGTTATGCCAGTCTCAGTGGCCCTATCTACATTTGGAGGAATAAATGGATACCTTTTTACCTCATCAAGGTTAGATGGAGTACAATTTTATGAACGTTATCTAACTTGGGGAGGGGCTGTATTAATTTAATTTGCTAAAGAAATGCTAGCTAGACATTTTGGATGTTATGGAACATGAGATCGTTGTGGGGCATGTTGGATACACTCAGTTACGAATTGCTCTGTTTCAATCAGCAAATGTAACACTGAATCGCAGACTCTCTTGCAAAATAACCCTTCGAGCTCCTGAGAGTGTGTGCAGCTGTGCAGTAACTCACAGCGAGAGTTGAACGCTGCTCTGCTATGGAACCAGAGTAATTCTACATCAATAAAGGTGCAGTAGCTACAAGCTAAGCTACGCTTAGCTCAGAAAGGTGTTAGAGGACCAGGTTCTGTTCCCAGTTACAGACACGTTGTTCCAACACTCTCAGGCAAGGTGTTTTGAGCGCACACTGCTGATAGTGCGACTAGAAGCTATAAAGTCTATTTATATTAATTGACCTGTCTGGACTTAATGAAAAAGTTCTACGTGTTTCTGAGGAAACAGTCCAGCTCTCAAGTACCTTGGGAAAGTTATTCATCTTCGCGCTCTCACAAGTGTCGTGAGATGCAACAAATTTGAGTGCACATGTAACAGGTTATGGTTATGCATTTAAAGATAAACTCTTGAAGGCATGTTAAACCTTAGCCAAGACACTTTGACCCCGGAGATGTTTTCCACGAGATTTTTTTCTGCGCTAGCTGATCTCCTCACAGCCTCGCTGTACTCACCCTGCCCTGGACAGCGAGGCGGTCCCAGCGACAGGGACTGCACAGCTTTCCGTCCGCAGCCTCAGCGGCGATCAGGCATCGAAGGCCAGTTGATTTCACAGATTATATTAGCAGTTAGAGGCCTACAATGCATAAGGCTCTAGTTTAAATAACTTATGCCAGGTTACCCTGGAAGTCTCTGGCAGCAATACGAAGTGAATCGTGCTGCTCACGGCAGCATCTAGCGGCTGCATCTTCCCAGGTGCTCGCTGGCGTCTTCGGAGGGCTGAGGCCAGAGAGTGCGCGCAGCTAGAGAGCGAGGCGGCTGCTGCACGCAGGGTCGATTTAGTGTTCCTGCTCTTCTTTGCAGGCTGTGTTTCTCCGGCGCCCGCGAAGGCCACTTGCCCAGCCTGCTGGCCATGATCCACGTGGAGCACTGCACGCCCATCCCGGCCCTGCTCGTGTGTGTAAGTGCCCGGGCGCCCGGGCCGGGTCGCTCCGGGAGATCCCGTGCTGCCGCGGAGGAGGTGCCACGTGGGCCGGGGCTCCTGCCCGACGGCCGGCCCCGCGCTCCTAGCGATCTGCCTCGCTGCTAACCGCCCCTGTGATGCCTCACGGAAGCTGTTCCTTGAAACAGAGCTT
This sequence comes from Struthio camelus, assembly GCF_040807025.1. Classification (NCBI taxonomy): domain Eukaryota; kingdom Metazoa; phylum Chordata; class Aves; order Struthioniformes; family Struthionidae; genus Struthio; species Struthio camelus. The sequence continues at coordinate 12,509,187 of NC_090951.1, forward strand.
TATATACTTTTACCAAGAGCGGAGTTAGGATAGGTGACGTTTTGCACTGTGGGATAAAAAGCATTAAAGAGGAAGCTAGCTCCTGGTGCTCCAGTCGCTGCCCGCATGGCATAAGCGAGGCAAATCCCCCGGGACATTCGGCTGAAACCCGGGCTCCGTCGAAGCCGGGCTTGCCCTGACTCAGCCCCGCGAGGCCCTGGCCCCAGCTGCACTGCGAAGGTGCGCGCGCGCGCCGCTCTCCCAGCGCGTGCAGCCGCTCTGGCACACCGCCGCCAGACCTACGCTCACCAAACAAGCCTCTGTACGTTCCGCTTTTATGACAAGACAACTGCATAGCTGCATCCCCGTGGCATCCCCAGGGCTTGGGGCCCAAACCCCAAAACGCAGCCCCCTTCCCCGTGGGGTGCGCCCAGCCCCTCTGCCCGGCCCGCGCGGATGCAGACACAGACGCAGACGCCTCCGCAGGGACCGCGGCGGGCAGCCCGCCTCGGCTGATGCAGACGCAGCAGCCTTTCTTCATCCTCAAAAACCCACCAGCCTAAATAACGTGCTGAGCTTCGGAGGCTGCTTCGCTGCGAAACGGCCACAACATGAGCCGGCTCCCCGTGCCGAGCGGGCCGGATAAATCAGACGTTTGCCAGCTTCCAGCCTGCTCAAAACGCTTGCCTTAAATTACAGTGCAAATTACAGAACCAACACTGCATGTTAATTAATCACTTGAAGGTATTTTAATGCATCTCAGGGTATAACAAATGCTGCTATGAAATATCAATTTCTTAACAAATAGAAATATAAAAATAATACACTGCAAGCAGTTACAATGGCAAATTAGGTCAGACGTTAGGCAAACCTAATTAATCCATCAGGTTCTTTTTTGTTTTCTAATGAATCACACCTAGCTTTTGCAAGAAGAAAGGGTTTTTTTGTGCAGGAGGAAAGGCCTTTTCAATACCCCCAGTGAGACCCGTGTTTTTACTACTCCTCTCAAGAAATCAAGGCTCCAAGACAAACGTCAAATAAACAGACTCAGCCCATCTATGTTCTGCAGTGCGAGGTATTAACGTCAGGGGATCGGTGGCCTTTACGAGACCGCAGGGGCTGCCCTGCCGGCCGCGCGCGACCGCTGCCGGGCCCAGCCATCGGAGCGGGAGCAGCACGGTTCCCCGCAGCCTCGCAGCGCCCCGGCGCGACGCCCGCGCAACGCCCAGGCTTGGCACCGCGGCGTCACCTGCACGAGTGGTGCGTGTTGGCGTGCACCTTCCGGGGCAGAGCAGGGAAACGTGTTATATGACCCTGATATAAAACCCTGTCCTAATTTAAATGAATATTGTGGTGGGACTACGCGAGATGCTGACCCTGTGAGGTTCTCTACAGCTAGAAAGGGGCAGGGGCAGAAGGAGAGCCTGGAGTAACAGGGAGGCAAACGGTGCGAGCTCCCGGGAGCGGCTCGGACATTGGTCTCTGCTGGGCTTTGGCACCGTTGCATAGGACACGTGGGGCCGTGCAGGCCGCCGCCCGGCCCAGCTCCCCCGGGCACCCGTGCCTGGCCTGGGCCCCTGGAGCAGCCCCTCGGCCCTCAGCTGGCTCCCGGTGCTTCACGGATTTGGTCAGAAGTTGAGTAAGTACAAAAAAAGCAAGCTCAAGCGTGGAAATTTCCACCATCTGCCCGCCAGTTCCCCAGCACTACTCACGCTCGGAAGATTAATGAGCTGGGTCATCTGCAGCACCAACCCTTGGCTGGTGGGGCGAAAGGGTGATGCTCTCCTTCTTTATAACACACAGGGCACCTGGAGCAAAGTAGCGTGCTAACCACTAAGTGGTAGTCTACAGGAAATCCCTCTTTTCTCCTAATAGACAACCTGAACTTTGCCACAAGTCCTCATCATAGAGTCGAGTAGCTTTCAAAACACGTAACGAATTGGTGGAGGGAAGCCACTGAAAGCCAATACCGTGAGCGTTTTGTGTTCAGGCAGCGCAGTGAGGTCGCCACAGCTTTGGGGAGAAAGCCTGGACAGCTACGGGTTCTGGGGGGTGGATTTTGGGGTGAGATTTCAGGCAGCAGGTTAGGAAGAGCCCGGTGCTGAGAATGAAACACCTGCCCCATCACGAGGCCGTCCGTGGGACACGGTGCTCACAGGATCCACGCAGCTCGGCGGGGTCTGCCATGTTGCCCACCACCACCCCAAAGGTCACGTCCTGAGGGTGGCCACTGAGCCCGCGGTCACAGCCTCACACAGGGAAAACTCCCCGAGGGCCTCTGAAAAGCGAGCCGGCAGCGCTGGCCGGCAGCGAGAGCAGCTCTGCGCGTTGGCACAGCCGCCACGGCGTGACCGCAGCTCGCAGAGCCACTTCGAGCAGCGCTTTCGAGGGATTTTTTTCTATAAATAGGTCCATTGATCTCTGACTTCAGCATTATCAAAATAACCCCGACCCTCCGCTCAGCCCTAGACCTCTGTAGCACAGTTTGGGGAGAAAACACAGCACCGCAGGAGGCAGCAGAAACACCCAGCAGGAGCCATAAATAACAGGAGTTTAACTGCCTTTTGGTTGGTTTTATTGCTTTTAAGCTACCTTTTCTACTAATGACTCAAGTAAGGATATGCTTCTCTCTTTACAGTGCTTGGCCACTCTTATCATCATGCTTGTTGGAGACACGTACACGTTAATCAACTATGTGTCGTTTATTAACTACCTCTGCTACGGAGTGACAATTATCGGCCTGATTGTGTTACGCTGGAGGAAACCCAAGATCTTCAGACCTATCAAGGTGAAAATATTCAAGCTAAATGTCTTGGTTCCAGTAACGGTGTGAAGGGTGGGACAGTCACACCGAGTCCTCTGTCCGATTTTGAAGAACTGTTTATTTTTGTATGTAGCAGTGATGTTTTAAGGTCCCAAGCAACATCCCAAAGTACCATCAGTATAAAAGCAAGATACGAAGACAGACCCCGGCTAAAAGTAAGATTGCCAGGACGGACAGAGAGGAAGACAGAGGCAGAGGGGAGTGAGGCACGCAGGGAGACATAGGATTAAAATTGCACGCAAGTCCCTCGAGTTTTGCTTGTGTTCTGCCCTTAACTGTGATGGTTTAAGGCTAGCGCTTTTGGATAGGTGGGAGAGGTGGCGGTGCAGGTCTCCTGCCGCCCGGCAGAGCCCGTCCCATCCGGCCGCGGGCAGCCCCTGGGCGCCGGCCGGCCGCCGCGACCGCCCTGCACAGCTCTGCTCTGCTCTGCTCTCTCCTCGCAGGTGAACCTCCTCGTCCCAGCCACTTACCTGGCGTTTTGGGCATTTCTGTTGATCTTCAGCTTATACTCCGAGCCCGTCGTCTGTGGCGTTGGACTCATTATCATTTTAACTGGAGTGCCAGTGTTTTTTCTCGGAGTCTACTGGAGAAACAAACCAAAGTGTGTAAATAGGCTAATAGGTGAGTGCACACTGCGATGCGTCAACGCGCGGCGCACGCCACGGGCTGCTCGCGAGTCGCAGCGGTTTGTTGTAACCTCTCACGCCGGCAACACCACAAACGACAGTGAATTTCCTTGAGCAAGACTGACCATTGCTGACACTAGTACACAACCTCTCTTTCAAGAATTGTATGAAGCTTTAGTGCCTTCTACCCGGGAAAACATTGCAGCCGGCACGATCGCTGCCAGCCCTGCCCACGTTACGGAGAACTTGTGTTTCCGTGCCTGGCTCGTAATTAAGAGCTGCCAGGCAGAAACACACGGTTCGGTCGACCCCCTCGCTGCGAAGGAGGGTTTTGTTTTTGTGGCTGGATAGCACGCTCATTTGGGCAACTGCTTTCCTCGTTCCTCGGCATATTTTGCTTCCTCTCTTGACCCTGCACATCTCTTTCCTTTGGCTTTCTCGTTACCGCCCCAGTCACCAGGCACATACACCAGAGCATAACGTTAAGCACACAAAGCCTAAATGAGCGATCACAAAAAGGATAATAAATGACACACGCGCTCTGCCTATCCTCCTCGGCCCTTTTTCTTCCATTACGCTACAAGCACATCCCGTTGCATGACTGCAACCCCTGCACGGCGTGATAAAGCACTTGACGCCCAGAAGAGGAGCAAGCCTGACTTTATCATGCACATAAAACTAAAATTGCGCACAAGTCTTTTATGTTTCAGTTGCGTTCAGCTTTTACTTGCTTTGCTCTCAGGCTAGCGCTCCGCGATAAGCCATCTCCAGCCCCTCGCTCTGGGCGACCCTTGGGGCGACCCCCCCCGGCGCAGGGGTGACCGGGGCCGAGCCGGCGGGCTGCGCCCCGCGGCGATTTGCACGGGCTCGGCAGCGACAGGGGTCTCCGCGGGCGGGCAGGGCGAACAGCCAGGAGCGGTCGTCTCTCAGGCTGCCCAGTTTTAACCCGCCTGTGCTTTGACTCGCAAACACTAACGGGAAGTAAAAGCGGTGGTGAGCCTGGGGGCACCGGCGCACCTTGGCTCACGCGTTGCAGCCGCCTAGCGTTGCGCTCCGGTTTAGGAGAGCTCGAGAAATCGCATTAACCACCCGCACGTTTGCTCTTCCCAGAGTCCGTGACGTGCTGGGGGCAGAAGCTGTGCTTTGTGGTCTACCCGCAGGGGGGAGTCGCGGAAGAGGACGAGCTGCCCTCTGCCCGCTCGCAGCGACCACGAAGCCAGACGTCCGCAAGGAAGTAACGAAGCATCTCTGAGGCTCAAGTAGCTTCTTGTTTACATGCTGAGTTTTGCAAAAAGTTTTTATGGAAAAAAATGTTTTTAGAGATCCAGTAGTGAAGCCCATAAAATGAGCTACATCCTTTAAGGCATCTGTAGCTTTTAGTTTTTCCCTAAAAAAAAAAAAAAAAAAAAAGAGAGAGAGAGAGAAAGAGAGACAGAGAAAGAAAAAGAAAACAAAAAGAAAAATAAAATATAAAATATGGCGCTGGTTGTTTTTTTCTGACAGCGTAGTTGCTCAGCAGGGAAAAGCAGCACAAACACAGCTCTGAAATCCTGACCTAGCTGCCAGAAGGGTCTGTCAGAGACGCACAAACCCCGGCATTTCCAAAGTAGGGCAGCCTCCCGTCGGGAAATCAAAATGGAGAAATGCAGAGAAAGAGAGGAGAGACAGGACACCGTGCCAGCATGAGGACTCCTGGTGCTTCCCCCGGGGGGCACAAAGTCTCCAAGGTACCGTCCCAAGCAGCCTTCCTCCACAGATTTCAAAGAGCCCAGTTACGGCTGGGCTAAGCAGCTGCCAGCTCAGTTGCTGAAACGCGGGGGGATCCCTCCGAGCAGCGCGGTCCTGGGCGTGCGTTACGAGCAAAGCGTGCACTGCCACCGCGGATTGTTCAGACATCATTTGGTGACACAAAGAACAAAAAAAATACAAAGTAGTGACAAAGTCTCAAAAAACTTCATTTCTGGAATATTTTTGCAGACAAGGAGTTGGGTTTCTGTATCCAGAATTTAGCACAACCTCGTTACAATAGCGAGAAACGTTTCTATGAAGCTCGGTACAATTCGGTTGTCACCAGGGTGGAGGAAAGAAGCGTCCAGGGTTTTGTAAGGGGTGCAGCGGTGGGAGCCGGGAGCAACAAAGGAACGACGCCGGACACGTTTCTCTCTTACTAATGTGTCAGGTGACGCGTCGCATTTCTTTGAAGACAAATCCCACGTTTCAAGTATGTTCAGTGAAGTAACAAGCCTAAATCATTCTCACATCAGATGCTCTTTAGAAGGTGTTTTGCATATTTTATTTGTGGCAAACTGATAAAAAAAAAAAATCTAGTTCCTTATTTAATTAATTCATAGAGATCTGCTGTTGTAGCAATATGGCCATTTTCATACCAAAGACTCTTTTGAAAATACAAAATCATAGACTAGCTCTAGGCAATATTTTGAATAACTACTATTCTGCTGCAACTTTTGAAAATGTTACAGACTATCAAATTCAGTAGTTTTGGCAACAGCCATATGAATTTAATTTAAAAACTATTTTTCTGTATCTTACAGGCCTTGGTACAAAAATTAAGGGTTCATTAATCTCTTAGTTTGTCAAGTACCATATTCTCTACAAGACATTTAAGATTAGTCTCAAAACATGGTGCCAGTCCAAGGAAAACATCTTTCCAATAGAACTGATTATTTACAAGTATTTTTATTTTTAAATATCTCTCCATCTCTCTTCAAACTCTCAGACGGTACATACTAAAAAGAAGCACAATTTACACTCTTATCTTTGTATAGAGCTGTTAATCATAAGAGATTAAAATATATATTTAGCTGAAGAAAACAGTGTGTTGTTTGGGTGTACATATACACACAGGTAAAGAGAGATTTCACATTTTAAATAATGTCATGAATATGTAAAGTTTGCTAATGAAAGTCACACATGTTCAGTCATTTTTTAAATTGACTGCATGCCCATCGCATTTATCCTGGCTAACCACTACCCAGACGGTTCACCTGCGCCCCAGGCTCTCATGGCCGACTCTCTTACTTTCCATACTTTAAAATCCACTTCCTGCAGAATAATTTCTAACAGCTTAAATTCTCCAATAACTTTACTATCTAGCGGGCAAATTAAATGTAGTCTAGCAATTATGATTTTTTTCAGAATTGCCAAATTTTGGTGTGGTTTTATTTTTATTTGTTCAAACAATGAAGCTATGGAAATCAGCCAGCACGGAGACTTTGTGGAGTTCCTGAGACAACAAGTCTGTATTGTAACAAGAAAGGCAATAACAACAGCAACGATGATATGCTGTAACTGCTACCATGGCTTTCCTTGGGTTTTGTTGAAGAAAATCAAAAACAGAATTAAAGGACCAATTGCCTCACAGCTGTTAACTGTTTTTGGCTCAAGTTTTCCCTGACTGTACTTTCATGCTTTGAAATAATCAACGTTTGGCCTTAAATCAGAAGGTTGCATGTAGAACAGAATGGTTTAGTAGAGCTCTACTCCGAGTATCTACCATTCCCTGAAAGCTGTTCCAAGATGTCTGATTTCATTTTTAGAAGCCGCTTCAGCTGTGCTTCCAGCATCACATAAATTATTTTTAAAAGGCTTCGCAAAAGTTAGTTCATAATATATACAATTTCTAATCATAGAAATCAATGTGCAGAACCAGAGAGATAATTTCATATGCTAAATGAAATGTAGCAGCATGCTCAACTCTGCATAAGTATGATTTTTCCAAAAGATGAAGCAAAAGGCCCAAAGGAGACCTACCTGCTATTATTTTAAAGCTCACTGAAGAAAAGAAAAGCTCTAAGACAGTTGATAAGATAAGTATGTCAAGAACTTTGTGCTATTTGATAGAGAAAAGCAAGAAGCTTCCAAAAGAAAGGCTGTCCTCTTTGAGATCCTGTAATTTTGATGGATTTGCTATAGTGATTAAAACACTTCTTGGTTTTTCTTCCTGCAGCATTTTAACTTTCCTTTTACTGACATATAAATCACGATAACCTGCATATAAATTCTTCTGCTCTGAAGGAGAAACCTTAGGGCCAAGAGAATGAGGCGTGGTCTGTATCTCAGCTGCAACAAATGCACTTACTTCTAAATCCAAGTTACCTTACCGCTGTCTCTTTCTGGAACCAAGTGACCCATGTGTCTTTTTACTCAACAGTACGGTTTCACAGTCATCTTCATACAAAATCAATTAAAGCCACCTAGTAAAACTGGTAGGAAAAGTGGTGTTAAAAAGGACACTTTAAACAAAGCTTTAAAATCAATGCAATGTATATAATCAATATATACAGGGTATATATTGTATATATAATATGCTATTATATTTATATAGCTGTGTATATACTTAAAATATTATAGGCTATAATGCAGAAAAATACTCTGGGCTGTTTATTCTTTTAGCACCAGCAATAGTACAGCACTCAGAGAATTTAACAGCGGAAAAAGAGATAACCCAAGTACTTACAGGAGTATAAGAAACTTTTAAGTTAGCTTTACAGATTTGAAACCTATGAAAGGTGTATTTGATTATTATTTTATGCATTATCATAGCACCTGGAGCATCAGCAGGAGATCGTGGTGTCATTGTGCTGTGCACCGTACAACACAGAGCAGGAGGAGAGTCCTTCTCCCAAATAAGACAACCTCCAGAAGGAAATGGTATCGCGTAGGCGCAGATGGGAAAGCAGAGGGGTAAGGAGGAAAAGTTGGCCAGCAAAACAGTCACTGCTGGCCCAGCCACTGGCAAGTATTTTCATAAACTTGAGCAAGAAATGGGTTGTTTTCAGTTCACACTAGAACACAGAGCAGAAGAGCGTGACCTCAGCAGGGTCAGGGCAAGAGACTCAGACAAGGTCAAAGCTTTCAGCGAACTCAGAAAGCGTTAATAAGTCACTGCGTATTTAATACTACAGTTGGAAGTATCTTTACAAACACATGTCCAAAAACATGCCAACGAGATGTCATTAGCCAGGCTAAATCACACCTGAGAGCGCAAACCCGAGCCAGCCCTAGCGTATGAAAGCGCTGTTGGTGTCTGCAGAGCCCCACGCCGCCTGGCAAGGCCGGGGGGAAAGTCGGGCACGTCGGCGCTCTGGCTGACTGTGCCTTTGCGCAAACAAGTAACGTGGCAACAACGCACCTGCCTCTCCTCGCGGAGGATCTGGAGCCGAACAGAACTGATGAACTGGCGAGCGGTGACGAATCCGATCCCCGGCTGAACGGCCGTTAACGCGCAGCAGACCCGAGGCAGCTCTCGCACGCTTCCCCTGTCCCGCGGTGGTGCTCTCTCTGGCAGCGGTTTCGCTCCTAAGGGGCTGCCGGGCTACCAACAACCTTAGCAGGGGATCTCCTGCCGGTTCCTGGGTGCGTGCGGGTGCATCTCATAAGCCACGGCACCCACCGGCAGAGCGGGACTCCTGCAGCGCTCATGCAGCTTTGCAGCGCAGCCGACAGGGAGCCCCGCTCGGCGAGCCCGCCCCGACACGCGCTACCGCAACCAGCCTGGCAAACAGGGCGGCTGCCCGCCGGGCGCCGGCCCGGCCCGCTGCCGCGCTCAGCGCGTCGGCGGGATGCAGACCCTCCCCTTCCGCACAAAGGCCGGGTGCTGGAGAAAGCCAGACCCTTCGCTGGAGAGGTGACCCCTTGTCCTAGCTGAGGATCTGCCTCTTCGGCATGACTGGCATCCTGAATCCCAGTTACCGCTCCAGCATCGCTATGTCTTTGAGAGCACCCGATCTGAGTTGTGCAACCCTGTAATAAACACTCCTTGGGGGAAACACGCTCCTGTCGCCTTCGGCACGGAGTTGAGGCTGGAGAGTCGCTCCAGGGTCGGTCGCATCCTGCAACGAAGCCCAAGCACCATGGCGCTTTCGCGTTCTCTCCCTTCAGTTTTCCAGATCATCGTCTTTCCCCCACAATTACCTTCAAATATACAAAACTGGCAACATGCTATTTAACAGCAACTTCTCGCTCACATCTTCTGTGAGCCGTCTCACAGCAACGTACGGGCAGTGCAGCTCCCTGCAACTCTTGCAACTTCTGGGGGGTTTTTTACCTTTTTTTTTTTTAATCAGGAAAACTAGATGACATGGGATAAGCCGCCCTGCTCACACAGCCTGTAATTTTTGACCTCCGGTTGAATTTAGGCTGCTCAGGCCCACATCTGTAGCCAAAAAAAGAAGAAAACAAGCAACCCTATACCCAGAACTCACGCAAGCAGATTAGCGTTTGCACCTTCAGCAGATCGCGCCGGCGCACGCTGCTTATCGTAGCGGACAAAACCAGCAGCGCAGGCAGTTTGGTTAGCAATCAGATGTCAAAGCAAGCCTGTAACCAGGAGGAGGGTCTGCACCGCCGGACCGCGCGTTCCCGCTGCAGCTCGGGGTGTTATCCCGAAACCAACTAAACGCCACCCACGCGCGGGAGCACCGAAGCACATCGGCGTCAAAGCCGGCCCGTGCCAGCAAGCCCAACCCTGCTCAGGGCAACGAAGTGACGTCCAGCTTCCTCGGCACCAGATTTGTCCCTGGAACTGCTGTTTCCGGGGCTCCGTCGCGGTGGGGATGACCCAGCGCCTCGCTGGCGACGCGTGCGGATGCCACCCGCTCGGTGCACACGCACGCGCCGCCACGTCCCTTCGGCCCGTCCCCCCCGCGTCCTTCCTTCACGCCCAACGTGCCACTAACGCTCCCGTTCACCCCACGGAGAGCGGCGTTCCCACCAGCCCGCAGCTCCCTGCGACGTTTTCGGTAGCCGCTTCCCGGGGAGCCACGCGGCCGCCGCGCGCGCACGCACCCGCTCCTGCCCCGACTCGCTCCCGGCGCGTCCTTGGTGCCACGCAGCACCTCGGGGTAGGCCTGCGCCCTCCCGGCGCCCTCAGCCCCGCGCGGCCAACGCCACGCTGAAATGTTCCTCCGCCTGGGGCCCGGGCCTGGCGCCGCGCTGCCGCCTCTCCGGACGGTTACCCGGCTCCCTGCGCCGGCTCTTCCAGGCGTTCAGCGTTTAACACGGAAGGCTGTGAAACCTTAACATCACAGCACCATCGGTCCAAACTGCTGTTACTACCCTTTTTCATCTGCCGTCAAAACTTCAGCAGCGCAAGTTACCTGTAGGGGAGACAAAGGAACAAGGGGGCCGCCTCGCGGAGCGGACACCCCCCGGGGACGCCGGGGCAGGCGGGCCGCCTCGCGGAGCGGACACCCCCCAGGGACGCCGGGGCCGGCGGGCCACCTCGCGGACACCTTCCGGGGGACGCCGTCCAAGCCTTTCGCGTTTTTCGCGCTCTCGTTTGTGGATTTTTGAAACCTTGAGAACAAAACGCGTTTGCTCTCTGGCTCTTTTGCCCCAGCCACGAAACGACAAGAGGTTCGCAGCTGCCGAGGAGTTTTACAAGAGATATGGAAGCACGTTGTAAGTGAAAACATTAAAAAACACCTCGGGTTAACCTTGTTCAGAACTCGTCCCTTCTGAAGCCGGGGCGTTTCGGTTGGCGTGCCAGCCGGCAGAGGGGCTCCACGCGGGGCTCCCCCTCACCCGCGCGGCCTCCCTTCTTCAAACGTCCTCTCTCCTCCTTCCCCGACACCTGAGTCGGTGCTCTACCTTCAACGACACGAGAAACAGATCTTTCCTGCACTTTCCTGCACAAATGAAAAAGGCAAATCCAAGAAAAAGGATTAAGCAGAGGCCAAGAGAGCTGGTTTGTATTAACTGGTTTTTTTTCTTAAAGACCTAAGACAAGAGAGAGCAAAAGAAGGAAAGGAAACTTAGAAGGCATAATGAGGCAGAAAACATGGAGAATAAAGACAGAATAAAATATAAACTTCTTGCACTCACATCAGCCTTTGTGATCCTTTACTCTCTGCAGCCAAGAACACAACAGCCAGCATCTGAAAAGAGAAGAACGGCTTATTTAACCGAGTTTGCTGTGCTACCGCACTGACAAGGGACACGAGAGGAGGTTTGCTACCTGCAAGATTCAGGTCGAGGTGCACATCCACCTGGGTTGGACTTTAAGTCCTTATGATTGCCGAGGAGCTTAAAGCTTTTTTCCTGTGAAGACCAAGTCTTAAATAAGCAAAAGCAGTTCGTTCCCTTCCCGTCTCTCTCTCTCAAAAAAAGAAAGTCTGATGGGGGGGGGGGGGGGGAAGAGTCCAATTAGAAAACACATAAATCCCTCCAAGCTGCTCAAGTTAGCTCCCTCGCTTTTCATAACACATCCACTGTGCTGCACAAGCTGTCAGCAAACGCTGCTGCAAGTACACGGCTATTATTTATTACTCTCTCTCCATTTTATGGGCTATCATTTCAGCCTCGCGTACGCTGGTATTAGGCTTGTCACGTTGTGCCACTACCCCAGCAGCCGAGTCAGCGCTTTGCAGCGAAGCAAACGCTTTCTAGACTAGGTTAGCAGGTGTTGCCCTGCTAGCAAGTTGCATCCTCCCATCCTTCATGGTTACAGACAAACGTGGATGACCTTAAAGCCTGCCCAAGTCTTAACAGAGAGAGAGATGTCCAGGTCTGTAGAGCAAGTCTTGCTGCCGGGAGGTAGCTCGGCCCTGCTGCCTTCCACTGAGAAGCCAAGCAGGACGGAGTCCAGCAGTTTCCCCAAGACGACAAGCAAAGACAGGAGACAGAGCAGCAGCAACACGAGCACAGTCCCCAGGTGCGAAGGGGCTACACTTCAGAAATTATCTGCTTCTGAGTAACCCCTGAAGGACTACACCCTCTAGAGCTACTGCTAGTTATCTGGGGTAAACGCATGCGTGCCCTTTTAAGGCACTTGCATACAAGAGTGAATTGCTAGGGGTACAATTTCATATCTGCTATGAAGAAAAGTATATATATTTTGGGTATCTCCAGGCATATATGTGAATTCATACAGAACTTCAGCTCCCCGGAAAAAGCACAAAGACAGTCAAAAACATATTTCATATTCACATCTATTTACTTAGCTATAGCCTGGCACTCGCAGAGTCAGAGTCAAACGAAGGCCGTGCATACACGCTTTAGGCACCTTTGATCTTTGGTGTTAGAGTAACAACCAGCAACCCATGGCCTCTAGGCATGTGAAGTTTTATTAAAAATTGATAATGAGACCAAGAGCAAAGTATGACGATGCCCAGCATCTTACTTGCTTAGTATCATTGTCCAGGAATCCAAAAACACTGGTAACCATTATGCCATATCTGAACCATATATCTGTACATACGTTATGGCAAAATGCTGTATTTCAATTAATATATATAACATGGAAATAAAAAGGCAAGCAGAAAACAGAAGGAAACAAAGTTTACATTTAAGGAAAAGATCACAGAGTCATACACAAACTGGAAGTTGACAGAAGTTCAAACAAATATTCCAAATGCTTTAATAGCAGTAAGAGACACAACCGTAAGAGTCAGTTTTCCCTTGATGCTGCCTAGGAGCTTCCACTCTTCTTAATTAAGGAAAGGTTTAGGGATTCTTCTTTATTCAGAGATTTTTTTTTAAGGCAGGTTTTTAATGTGGTTTGTACAGAAGGGTGTTGTAGCATATATACATATATATATATACACACATATATACATACATATATATATAAATGCATGCTGCATAAAAATTTTCTCCTGAAATATCTTTCTTTCTGTCCATGAAAAGCTTTAAATAACATGAAAGTATTATTAAAGTGACATAAAAATAAGAACTTTAAAATTTAGTTTTATTAGCTGATTGCCTTTAGGTCATATAGTCATTAAAGTGGGAGGATATTTTCCACTCTCAAGCTGAACAAAGAAATCGTAACAATGAAATTTTCCTGTTTACATTACTGGCATAGTAGCAGCTTTCCCCAATATTTTCTAGAAGTTCTGAATATAAGGAGACGTGAAACAGAAACAGAACTCAGGTGATCTTCAAGGAAGGACGGTACACTGTTTAATGCTTAGAAGCTGGAGAAAGGGTAGACATAAAAAGGCAGACTTCACCGTTTCCTTCCGGTATCTACATTACAAGACACTGTAACGCACAGTTCGTCTGTGCCCACAGCTCACACACACAGATTTCTTCTGCAAAACTAACAGTAAATGTGCGACTCTTCACTTTAAGGAACAGGCTTGGGGAGGCAAGAGAGAGTGTTTTATTGCAGAATACAAAAGTTATGTGCTTACAAAAAGCATCAGACATATCTCTCATTTACCCAGGGCTATAAATTTCAATAGAGAGGGTAGTGAACATTTCTGCACACAAGCATCAAGTTTTCATTAACCTGGATCTGTATAAGTTTCTAAAGTAAAACCTTCTCACTGAAATTTCCACTGAGTTACCCTATGGGTCTGTACACAAAATATGTACGATATGTAAGAAATTATGTGAAGTTACACATTTTAAACTAAAATACAGTGTTAGCTATTCAGAGCTGCACCCAAAATATAACATTATTTTGAAGTACATATTTCAACTTTAAGAGCCTTACCGTGGTGATAACAATTTAAGGCATAGTATGATGAAAATGATTTTATTATAGAAATACATTTTCTGTAACAGAACTAAATATGCACTTATTTATAACATCCTTCATATCTGCACAATATTAACCTTGAAATATAATCTTCCTTCCAATTAAGTTTACTATTTTATAAATACAATTCTATGCATTTAAAATTACCTTGGACAAAAACAAAACAACAAAAAACACTAAAACCTGCAGCCTTGGACACGAACAGCCCTGGCAGTGTAATGACTGTAGTACTTGACCTTTCACAGGCGGAATGTACCTAAAATGTTCACAAATGTTATGAAAGTAAAGTCTCTCTTAAAACTACATTTCCTTTGATGAAATGAATTCTGATCACGAAAACACTTGGAAAAAATGAGCGAGCAGTATTTATTTCATGTAACTATGACTCTTATTCATTATACATTTTGCCACAACCCCTTCCTGCTATTAACGCTCTTAAAGAGTTTGAATCTTTTGCTGCTGGAACACAGAGTATGAAAGCAATCTGCATCTGAAGGAGAGGAAAAAAAGAAAAAAAAAATCAATTTAACATAATTCTTCTGAATTACATTTTGGTAAAGCCAAGGGCCTATTCCTTGCTCTTTGTAAGGAACTCCCAAAAGGGAGTTCCAGCAGAAGATGCAGGACAAAAATACAACCCATTTAAAGGAATAACATCTTTGACTGACGTAAACTTACTGCTCACTGCAAAAGCCTGTTTCCCATTACGCTCACAAGGGACCCGTGGCCAGCAGAGCCCAGCTCTACAGATGACGAAGTCCACCATAGTTTTACGAGTTCAATTAATAACTTCAGGCAGCTTGATTTCCTACAGCAATAGGGAGGCTTCAGAGCACTGAGACAGTTACAAAGGAGCAACATCATTAAGTTCGTTTATTTCTGTATAAAGCATTTTAGTTCGTCACTGCATTCACAGGGAAATTAAATCAGAGTCCCTGTTAGAACGTGGGTGATCCGGGCCAAAAGTAAATTAATGGCAGGGCCCCATCTGTCCCAACAGGGCCAAACATCACACCGAAACATTGTGTCATTCTGCACTGAGGCACTCCTATTTAAGCAACATGAGCCTTCTTCCAGGTAAATAACTTGCTTGGTTTTAATTACACTCTAAAAACCAAAAAGGCACCTGTTTACATTGAAGTGTTGCAAAGGCCACACAGCGTCAGCTTCAAAAATCACTCTTTTTTTTTTTTTTTTAAGCTGAAATAGATCAAACTGCCAAAAAAAGAACTGATTTATAGATCTGCACCCAGCAGATTATATTTCAAAATAAAGTATGAGTCTGATCCTGACAGTTACCAAGTGCTCAGTGTGACCTGCCAACAGGAGCTGTGAAGCCTCAGTATCCTTCAGGGCACGTGCAAAGTGGTATAATCATAAAAGTGCCTGAAAAAAAAAAGTGAAGAGAGGAAAAGGAGGTAAGGAGAAAGTAAATAATACCTCAACCTTCACAACATCGTTATGAAAATAATATAACGTATGACAACATAAAAAAGAAATATTGTTGCAAAGGGGGTTCAACGCGCTCCACTTATACTGAACACAGATAATCTCTTATTGCAAAATTATAGCAGATAAGAAACCTGATTTCATTCTGCATATTCCATAAAGAAACTTTGGCTGTAGTGGATGCTTCAAGGTACATACGGCCATCATAGCACTTCTGAGGAGAAGAAAGGAAAGGAGCGATTTCTGCACGAGAAAAAGAGAAAGCTACAAGGATTTTATTTCCTTCTAAATAATCTTTAACTAAAATTATTAAGTTTTAATTAAATTATGATGTCTGGAAAGACAACAACATGTTTCTAGTTTAGTAGTCGCATCAAAACGGTGCCTATCCCAGGTTCCAACAGAGTTCTCTCTAATTTCAGTAAGACCACTTTGAAAAGCAAAGACAGACAAATTCCCTGAATGCAAAGTGAATAAATGCACAGAAGTAACAGAGGATGGAGATGCCTCCAAACTGCAATGGCACATTCTTGCTCTCCTAGCCCCTGATATCATATACTGGCCTATTGCTGCCCCATTTGAGTTTCAGGAATAGCAACAAAGACAAAAACTTGTCCCATTTAGTCTTGTCTTGTACTCCCTGGGGAATTAAAGCACACTGGTTTTAACAGACAAAGTCGAGAGCAAAGACTTACCACCTATAATCAAAGTGCACTGTCATATAAACAATGAAGTTACAAAATCTACAGGGCTGGAACAAAATTTTATTAGCAAACAAGTAAAGATTCATCATCACTGGTATTGACTTCTGAGAGGGGAGTAGAGGACTCTAACATTGGCACTTCCACAGAATGGCAACAAGCCGCATGAATACCCAAAGGCTCCTCCCGATATGAGTTAGGGCAACACCGGTTTTGTCCGTCCACTTGGATATGAACATTCACGGGGCTGTCTGAATAAGTAGACTCCCACTTTTTTAAGGGCAACCTACATGGCTCTTCACTCAATGGATGACTTCTACTTAAACTACTGCCCTCTGGGACAGTCCTTCTGGATGCTGACCCTCCACGGATCGTTTCTGTAACGCTTTCAGACAAAGGATCTCTGAAAGCCTTTCCTGAATCTACTTTGCTGGACTGTTTAAGCTCACTGCTGGAGGTCTCAGCACCTAAAGATTTATCAGTGTGTCCAGCCTCAGGCTCTGCATACGCAGCTGTGCAAGTACTAGATAAGACATCAGAGGGCGATGGTTCTGTGATTTCAGTCTCTGGCTGCAAGCTGCTACATCCAGCTTCTTGCAGGCCCCTGGCCTGGCCAGGGACATCTGCCTCTAAATTAGGTCCTTCAGGGGAAGGTGGAGGACTCCCAACAGTCCCATCAGCATGGCTGATGATTCCATCAACACGGTTGATGATTCCATCACCTAGCGTAGTCTGGGAAGTGCGGGCGGGCGTCAGGAGCGGGATCTGTCCTCTCACCCGCGGCCTGTGGAAGAGCCTGTTCCAGAGCCTGCCTAAGCGCCTTCGAGACGAGCTCCGTCTTGACGAGTGACGTCTCATCTGTCTCCTCATGGCTGTTCGAATATTCTGCAGCACAGAAGCCTGTAAGACAGATATAACAAACTATAATTTCATACAAATTTAAAAGACTTCCCCTAAAGCCTGTTCTCTCCACTAATTTCTCAGTTTCACCGGAATTTTTAACCTTAATCCATCAACTTCCTTGCTAAATGCATATTTTCTAATAAACTAGCTGCCAAAGACACTCTGCCCCTACCAAAATACTCTCCCTTAGAGGGTTTCCTTTATGACTTTAACCTCTACTTTTATGCTCAGCAAGATGCCCCATTCATCCTATCTGACCACCACTAAAGCAGCAGACTATAAACGCGTTACTGATGATAGAAGACTCAGTGCTCTAATGTGTTCAAAAGTAGCCACAACACTAAGATAGATAACTGTGGCTCTTCACAACATAAAACACAGTTTTTATAGGAGAACTTCTGTAACACAGTTTCACTACCGAAAAAATACAGTTCCAGACTGACTTTTATCTAATTTATAGTAGTTTGGCTGCTCATAGCTTCATTTGCACTCATGTCTCCATACCTGCGATGCATTGTACACAGGGAAGTCTTCTACTGGTGGGATAAGTCCTTGTGCAATCAGCTGCCCATAAGAAGGAGGAGCTTCCCGACGCACAAACTCTGCCTCTAATCGTGTCATCTGGGTCTCAAATGCTCTGGAAGCAGAACCAGAGTCAAAAAACACACACACACAACACACACACACAGAAGAAAAATAACTGCCGTTTTGTCCTACCTTCGCTACATTAACGTAACACAAAAGCAGTGCACAGGACTTCACAGTAACAAGAAAAAGGCATGCTCTCCAGGAGGCCCAGTGAAAAAATCTTATCATGAAGATGCTAACATATGTAAAAGGAACAAGAGTAAAGGGTAAGTGTCAGGGAGTCAAACCAGTACACTCTTTGGTGCAGTTCCAACTTGGATTCTGTGGTTATGAAAGTTTTTCCAGTCCAGTTCCAGCTTAGGCCAGTAACAGCATTAACTTGTTCAGCAAGGATCCTAAGGTTATTTTTGGAAAATACAACATTAAGGACTGGAAAGAATCACAGAACAGGGGCAGGCCTACAGCTGCAGAGAGCTTTAGCTTTCCTGCCAGAAGCCAGGCACCACGACGTTCCCAGCACAGCGCTGCAGCTTGTTCTAGCTCCTTAGTCAGCCAGATTTGATCCAGGAGAGGATGTAAAGCACACGGTACTGAAAACACAAATAGTGCAGCAGCATGGCAGAGAGCTGGCGGATAAGATGAGAGACAGGCCTCAAAGTCCCTTACCACTTTCTCCCACAGGACAAAACCACACTTGCACAAACATTCAAAACACAGGCACAGAAACACACACGCAATCTACACAGCAAGACCAATGCGCCTGGGGGACAGAGGTTAGAGCTCACACTGATGGGACTCAGCAAATACTTACAACACAGCATTAGCAGAAACACGCACAAGAGCTGACATGCCACTCCTTCTGAAAATCTAAACTACTATTCTCTAAGCCCAGTGCAGTGACTACTTAATTGTCATCAATTCCTTGGATTCCTTTCACTGTATTACCCAAAGTCTCTTGAGTAATACATTTAAATAAAAGAAAAAAGCCTCAGTTATTAAAGCATCATAAAAGCAAGACGTTCACCTGTATTCCCTGGTCCTCAGAGAATATAACTTAAATGCACAACCCAGTGCTATCACCAGCAGCAAGCCACACACGAGACTCCCAATCAGAGCAGCTGTGATGACCTTCCTGGGAACAATCACCAGACAGTTATGTTCATCGCTTCCATCCTGGCAGTCTTCTTGACCATCACAGCGCCAAGTCTCAAAGATGCACAGATTTGTACCACAATGGAAGTTTCCTGGCTGGCAAGTAAAGCAGTTTTTTTCATCTGAGCCATCCGGGCAGTTCTTTTGATTATTACATCGGTCAAGTATTGAGTAACAAAGCCCACTGTTTCCTTCACATGGGTATTCGTTCTTCTGGCAAGCAGGACAGTTCTCCTCGTCCTTGCCATTTGGACAGTGCCACCAGCCATCACAATGCTGCTTGTCTGTGAAACACTCCTCGTCACTTCCACAAGGGTGTTCCCAAGGAAGGCAATAACCTTTCACCTGATAGGTTGCATTGAACCCGTGGCCAGTACTCTTGGAACGGGCATGATATGAGACGGTGAGTTGGCCCTTTGAAGACTCCACACTCACTGAATGCCGGTTGTTGTGATATGAAAATGTTTGCATTAATTTATCACTTTTCTCTCCGATGCCATCATACACCTTTACATAGTCATTGTAGCCTAACTGTAAATCAAGCTGCAACAGAACATGTCGATTATCTTGTGTGTCCACGTACCACGTGCAACGAAGGTCTGATCTGCTGTGATCAGCACGGAATAAATCTGGGGAAGCAAAAGACCCATAAAAATTACCCAGCCTTTTGCCACAAGAAAGATCAGGACAATTATCTTCATCTGAACCATCACTGCAGTCCTTAACTGAATTACACCTCAGCTCATTCATCAAGCACTTGGTGGAATGGGCTACACTACACTGAAATGTTCCTGAGGGACAGATGCTGGACTGAGGCTCTGTTGGAGGGACAGTACAGTTTCTCTCATCTGAGTTATCCCCACACTCATCCATGGAATTGCATTTCCAAGTACTGGGAATACACTTTCCATTTGCACAGCGGAATTCGTCTGACTGGCAAACAGCCTGACCTATTTTTCCTGTGAAGGAAGGGGAGAGGAGAAAATTCAGTATTGAAAACTTTCAGAAACATACAACGCCACATTTTAGATGTCTACTCCCCTGCGTGTCACAATTCAATCTGTCAGGCCAGTACACTTCAGGAAGACTGAAATAAAGCCAAGTGGGGAGAAAAAAAAAACAACGGTGTCACCATGGCTAACACCTTACAGTTATCAAGTCTGGCACAAGACCCTTGTCAACAAATATTGTCTTCCAGTTTTACCAGAGATGTTATTAGCGAAGCCAATAAAAGTGTAAGATTTTACCTCTAATGTAAGAAAGGCGAAATCCCTGAGCCTGTCCTGAGCTCGATGCATCGGAGTGAAAAAATATCCAAACGTGATCCCTTGCAGAAATGAAAGATGGAGGTATGGAAGATCCACACACTTTGTACTCCTCCCTCTTGGAAGATGGGCCAATCATCAACCAGTCCAATGCACATTTCTGAGAATCTTCCAAATCGAAGTTCTTAAAACTGTTAGGAACAAAAGAAAACATAAGTAACAGAGAGAACACATCTGGACCAAAGCTAAAAAGAGAAAAAACAGGCTGTAATAGCTGACTTTCTGCACAAAGCAGTACTGACATAAAGAGATCACATTCAAAGATAGTTAAACACCTACAGTACTTTGAGTACATGTAAACACAGCAGTCAAATTCCCCCAGTTTGGAAAAGCACCCATCTCACAGGCATAAACACTATGCCAAATAACTCCAAAAGCTGAAGAAATGATTCTTCTTTCACTCAAAGCTCTTAAACACAACTGCTTTCCAAAACACAGACATGAGTGAAAGCACAAATTCCAGTATACATTATGCAGAAGGCAGATTAAATGATTTCTTTTCCAACCTTAAAAATTATGAATCTATGGAAGGGAAGGGGAGACTGCCTCCAGGAAAAAAAAAAATACAACAAAAAGCAATAAGGAGCAGTAAAAAGACTCCTCAGGGAATCAAAAAGACAGACAAAATTGGTTCTTCAAGCTATGGATAGGTATGGAGAGGACAAGAGGAGATGAGGGCAGCAAGGAGTGGAAATGGAACTGTAAAATCTAACACTATTATTTTTAATTGAAAGGCTAAAATATTCTCTTCCTGGGAATGCAAGTGCAGAGTGAATAAACCTTTTACAGTCAAACATCCAGCTTTTACACCGACTCAAACCCAATGGCTATTAAATACTTGCTTACCTAGGGCCAAGCGGTGCCCAAACTGTTTGCAGGACGCTGAACACAACCAAACGATACACCATAACCTGTAGTTCAGGAATCATATAGCGTATTTGTTCAGCCTGATTACACAGATTAATTTGTATTCAGCAATCAGCAATGACAATAGCCACGCACAGAGACGTATGTCTCATTATGAAAGGGCGCATTATTCAGGACATTTACAAATATATTTTGGTCCTCTTCCACATACTGCAGCTACACAAACTAGCAGGTTAAAAATTTGTGTACTTCATGTAAAACGCTTGGACAGAATTTTCAGAAAGGCTGAAATACTCCCATGAAACAGAGGCCACCTTCCACAAAGAACTTCACACAAACAAAAGAGAGGAACTCTATGAAAAAGATAAAAGGAAAGATATTTTTCAGTATCACGGTATAGTTGGCTAGTAGGCTGTAAAAGCCTGCCAGATCTTTTCCTTTGAAGGTGAAAGGGAAAGAGCAGCAACTACGTAAACTAGTCTTCTACTTGCACGCTCAGAACTTCATCCAGTACATCACTGACAAAGGGGTTTTTTGGCTTATTATAAAGACTTTGGATGAGGAAGAAGCTTTAGTCCCACTTTCCAAAGCAGAAGCACGGGCACAGAGAGAATAACGGATTTTCCCCCGTGTCACCTGTGGATCTGGAACAGACTCAGAACAGAATCCCAAACTTCTCAACTCAAAACTCCAAGCTGCAGTCACAAACCAACTGAGCACACAGCTGTCCAAACAGCATATACTTGCAAGGAAGCATCATCTTTAAAAGCCTCCCTGCAAACACTAACGCACAACGCCTCGCAAGGATGCCTTTACTGAAACAAAGGTCTTCGTCTTAGAAAAAGACAACACAGAAGATCCACAAGAATGAACTGTTCTTAAACAATAAGCATCTTAATCACATACTAGTACCTGGAAGTTTGAAACACCACTGAATAAACACAATTTCTCTGAAATATGGATGTCCTTGTTTTCACTTAAAATTTTTATATACAATAGATACCACAGCAGTTATAAATTTTTTTCCTTCTAAGGGCAAAATCAAAAACAAAGTAATTACGTTCTCTCATGCAAACTATACTCAACAGACACATTTTAAACACATTTTGCTTTGATTAAGGCATTGTCACTCCATAGCAATTTTTCCTCTGCCTTCCTGTTAAGTTATAGTGTCTCTGATAGAAGCAAATTTTGTTCCATGTAAATTGATAGTGCTTTCACTCCAGACCAAAAAAATGACATTTGAACAAGATGTCAAGCATCTTCACCACAAAAAAACACTCCTTTATAACGAAATACTAAACAGCATTTTCAAAAACGAGGTTTTGTGTAAGAAATCTGCCATATTTCTGCCATATTCATCTCACCTTAAATAGCCCACTGATTTATTTTACTCAAGAGTTCAGAATAGTGTGTTCACCCTCTGCTATTTCACTTCTTTCGTCATCTGTAATTAGATCTAGTGCTGACGTTACAGTCTTCTGAAGAACAATTTAATCCTGCTACCCACAAAACAGAACACGGGGACACTCACTTGTTCAGCTGAACCGTCTCAAACGGGAACGCAAATTTTTCTGTCAAAAGGATTAGCCCAGTAGTTGAACGACTGATCGTATGAAGTGGAAGTAAGGGAGAAAGTCTTGTGCTCCTGCTGCTTGCAGGACTGCATAAACACCTCACAAACACCCTCTGGAGACGGACTGAATAACATTCGTAGGTATGACTCTTGAGGGAGGTCTCAGGCACTTTATAGACAAAAGTCATGGCCTTTTGGGGGATTAAAGCAGAAAGAAACAGCATCAAGTCACACCGAAGCAGAGAGCACTGATGGGCAGCGCCACGCATACCTCACACAATACTTGACCGGACCGTGGTATTTTTAAGCAACCCGGGCAGGGAACCACTGGGGTTTAGGGAGAAGAGTGAGAGGAGGCAGAAAGGCTGCTGGCAGAGAAAAGGCCTCGTTCTTGTTCTGCCACTGACCCTGGCCAGCAAACCACCCTGAGGTGCCTGTAGGGCTGCCACGTAGGCCCCGAGGTCTGTCCTACCACGGGAACTGCAGTGCACAGTGGCACTACAACTCCGGGCTTTACACCCCACAGCCACAGGTTTCCCCTCTGCACCTCGGCTGCTCCTTGGGATGCAAACGAACGCTCGCTCACAGGCTTCACTTACACGGCCACACGCCTCTGCCCTGGCGTCTCATCAGGGGAAGATGAAGGGAAGGAGAACTTAGCTGTCCTGAAGGCTTTTTTCCACTCTCTGAGCAAAGCATAGCCGTAGCTCAGAGGAGGGGGACAGCAGGGGTACCGAGGCACTAACCTGCAGGAGGCAAACGCGGGTACTACAAGACCTGCAATATTAACAAGGTGCAACACCCATCGCTAACACACAGAACATCCTTTACAGCGCTTTGGCCCTCAGGACGTTCTCATTCCTGCCCGCGGGTCTCCAACACAATACAGGAATAGAGGAGATGACGACTGGTGTAACAGAACAAAAATCATCAGACCAAATTTTTTCAGGTTTTGATTCTTCCAAAACTATTCTGAAGCATTAACCGCAGTTATCACCCTCTGGAACGTCTCTCCCCAGCTAATTCTTTTCAAAAAAATTTATTGCGTACAAAACCACATGAATAGTCTAGTAGGTACTGGGAACATTCAGATTTTGAGGATCAAAACAACTAAATGTGAGCTGAAAAATGCAGCACTAAATCTGTTTTTACAAAATTCTGGTAAAAATCACCTAATGTTTCTGTCAGTGGTTTGATCCTGGAAAAAGGTTACTTCCAGCCCTGAGGAGGACTCCAGAGGAGCTCACTGTGAATTAGAGGATTGGCCACGTCTCGCATCCTGCCTGCAAGATTACTCAAATGAAGCAACAGTAGCGTACAATGACATTTTCCTATTGACTTTCTAGTATTTGCATGTTGCTGGCAAGAACTTCATTAGATCAGCTTACCATAAATACTCACGTTCACTGCTGTAACTACAAAAAAAAAGCGCTACCTGCAAAACTAATGCTTAGCAGAGCTAAGCTTTTTGCCATCTGCACTGGGAGGAACAACAGCAGCTAGAAAAAGTTAGTTCTATAAATAATGTTGGGAATTCCCTACAACCCTCTTAAGTAATTTAGGCACAAACAACTACAGATTAAAGCACAAAAAATATGCATTCTTAATAACTGGAAAAGAACAAACATGGGATGATCATGAAAACTGACGAGAAATAGTAATCTCTTGGAGGCCCAGAATGTAAAAGCTGAATGAAAGGAAGTAAATAAATAAATAAATGTCCAATTTGGCCCCCTAAACTCATTAAAAAATTGGAGAACAAATATTATGGGTAGATCAGTAGAGCACAGCCCCAAAATAAAACAGACTAGCCAATTAAGCAAGAGAAGTCACTTCTATTTGCCAGCCTCTCACAGCCAAGTGCAGACTGTGAACAACTGATGACTTAATTGGCTCATTAAAAACTTCTGCTTAACCACTGAAGCACAAGGACCTGGACGTCTGGAAATCTATTCTATTCCCAGCTCCCAAGCACCAACTAACTGCGTAACCTTAGGCAAGAGACACAGGGCCTGTTTTTCAAAAGCTGAGCACCGCAACTCTGAATAAAATAAATGGCCATTATAAGTTTTTCCAATTAATGTCAAGTTTTGAAATGCTCTGAGTTCAGCAAAGATAATACGAAGCAGTCCCTTTAATTCATCATATAATAACACACCAGCAAGCCTTTACATGAACAGTCCTCTGTTTTGCCTAGAATTTTAAGCTCAGATGGCATCTGAAAAAAATTTTTTTCAAAGCCAATGACACGAATCACTACAATAAAAGTCAATGAAGGCAATTCCCCCACCCCCGATTAATAAGAAACAGCTTGAGAGGGTCACTAGAGAAGTAATAATCACTTTCACTACTCTATCCTGAATTCTGAAAATGGAGAACATTTTACTCTCAGTCCCATCATTTCCTATAATAAAATGCAGTTTTAACTCTGCCCATGTCAGGGTTAATTACAACAAACGGATAACAGGACCTGCTAAACAGAAAGATCTTGATCTTTTTCTCAGATGCAAGGAAGCATACTCACATAAAGCCTATAAAGGATGGCACAAAGGCAGTTACTGCATATCCCATCTTTATCTGATCTTACAGGATTTTTACATAGCCCTCTGAAAACCAGCATAAGAATAGAGAGAGAAAATGAGAGGGAAAAATAAGTAATTTCCTAAACAATAATTAATAGGCTGGCTACCCGAATCCAAAATGACACAACATAACGCTGGAGAACTCATGTCCAGTAGCTAGCCGTTTGTTCCCAGGACTCAACAGCAGGACTCTAGCAAACAAACTTCGAAGAAAGTCCTGAAACATGCACAGTCAACAGAGAGGCACAGGCAGGAAGAAAATATATTTCCTGTTTTTGTGAAGTCTCCCCTAAGGATTTCTTTAAAGTAAACTATAAAGCAAAACAGTAAGCATGGAAGTGTGAGGACATGAAGAAAACCTATACAAACACATGAGAGGTTGATACTAAAACAAAGCTTCTAAAAGACATGCCCACAGGAGACAGTATCTTTCATCCAAATGTAGATCTGGACACTGTTCTGTGGAAAGCTGCTGAATAACAGGTTTATAAAAAAATCACTACTGACTGCAGTTTTTCTAGAAATCAAAACTACTTTCAGTTGCAACTTTATCCCTTAATGACTCTTCCTGTATCCCAAATATGCTACTTACATAATATTGCTGTCTTACTGTCAATGAGAATTCAAGATCAAAGGAAATGCATTCAATGTAACATGATACAAAATTTGTTTTTAACCTTTCAAAATCCAGATCTTACCACAAGAACTATGTTTGATTTTCCCTGGAGGGGGGAAGGGGGGATATCAAAAAAGCTACTTTTTTGCCCCCATCAGCAAATTGTTATGATAAGAAGCATCCCCAGCATCTAAGAGGACAAAACGTTTGTATCTGAGCTCCATCTCCCCATCTGCCTGTATCACGCTAGCCTGGGCAAGCCAGCCGCCTCCTCTACGCTGCTGGCTTTACAAGGGCTACAACCTTTTGAACGGTGTTATGCATCTAAAGAAATCCTCAGATGCTGTAACACTTTGCATTTCGTATATCACTGGAGTGAATCATTCCAAGTACATTTATAGTCAGAAATGTAACACCACAACACATCTTCTACCCACAAGCCAAACAACTCCCTAGGACGTAAACACATAGCTCCCATTGTCTGCATGTGCGTACGAGAGCCAGATATGGCTGTGTATATCTAGTGATAGAAAACAAACCCTTTAAAAAGAAAAAAAACCCTTTAAAAAGAAAACTTTCAAAATGATTTTGCTATGCATGTCTCCAAACTGTATGCACACATTATTACCAGTTTCCTCATCCTGCCTTCCCTTATTTCTGCAGGCTCTGTTACACTTGTGTTTGCAGAGGAGAATCCTAAAGCTCCGAGATGATTTCACAGCCTGAACTGCAGTGCTATTCTCAAGAGCAAAGTTCTGTGACTCATTTATGTGCTTCCTCAGTTTCCAACAATCTCTGCTTTGAAACAAATGTCCCAAGTCCAATACAGTTTAATAGGGTTTAAAAGCGCCTGTCTATTTATGGATCTCAAATGCTGGCAGGTATCTACTTCCTTACTCTTGATGAGTAGTTCCTATTTTGAACAATGGACAAAGGAGCCTCCTATTATTCCATCTGTGGCAGATTTGTTTTTAATTGCACAGCATCTGCAGCTGAAGAGGTTTGCAGTCCTTTTAAGCAGCTGAGCAAAGAATGAGCAGATGGTGTCAAATACAACAGTACTAAAAACAAAACAAAAACCCTTTCCTAGGTTTGAGTTTTTTTTTTTTTTTTTAAATATGCAATTCTTGGTCTGAGGAGGATACTATGGTTAGCGCAGAGAGATTATGCACATTCACAGTATGTTGATATTATAGCCTAAAATTCTTATCAAACCTTTTAGAATATATTATAGTCTTTTCTTAATTATATTTTTGTAGAAAGGGCTGAAATTGTGCCACAAATTATAACTATTATTTAATTCTGTGGAAATTAAATATTTAGCAAAAAAAAGTATGTGCTTTGGTTGACAAGTAAGAATAAGCAATTATCTTCATCTATCAATTAAATATAGCACCATTTCCAGACACTATAGACAAAGCCATTTTTGCTTTAAGAATCTTAAGTAGCCCAACTGAATATAGGTTACATCAGGTTTTATAGCCTTCTCCCATTCCTACTTGCAGGCAATGAAGAGAAAGAAGTCTATTCAATGTGAGTAAATATATTACTGTTTCCCAACTCCTCATCTATCAGAGGTGGATAAAATCTCACACATGTAATGTGAAGATAAATATATTAGAAGGCTACAAGTGACTTACATGTATAATAATGTAGTAACCTACAGAACATGTTGGAACATTTCTAAAATGAGAGGACCGGCCAACCTGCAATCATGCTTCAGCATAATCAGCTTCAACTTCCTGTGTTCAACCAATCGACCTTCAGGTAGCTCTGACAGATGGCTTCATTTTGGTATATCAGATAAGAACTCACATTTTGTTTCATTTGAGCAAAGCAATCCTTTATCTCCACAGAACATCATGAATCATACCTAATTGTTATCATGTCTCCACGATCTCCTTGAATGTACCAGCTGCAGTTTACAGCTGGAGGGTAGTTCAGTGGCCAGGAAGGGCTGTAGATGACTCCCCGTCGCTCTGTGTGCTGTTCCAGTTCTCCACTGCAAGCAGCTGTTAATGAGGAGAGAAAAAAATATTATTGCTAATGCTTTGCCTAATCAACAATTCACATTAGCTACAAGAGCTCTCATCAATTTCTGGGGATTGCAGACAAATGAGAGTCAATAATTTTATCCTCTTACCACTTTCTTTCCTGCCGTGGTTTTTAATTAAGACACCTGCTTTAAGTGTAGGTAAGCATAACATTTCAATGCAGGATCAATCAATAACCTTGCATGACTCCACCAAAGGCTACAATCAATAACACTACGCGGATCTGCCAAGTAGATATAATACAAAAATCCTTCTTACCGGCTTCCCAAAGCCTGGGTACGTCACTCAGCAAATGGAGGAGATCCATATTCGGTGTAAACTACCCAGAAGCTTATTTTGCTAATAATACGTTCCTGGACGGTTGTTCATTCTCCTAACCATATCACAAACCTGAAGAGTTTTTAAATGATTTTTAAAAAGATCTCCGACAAAAGAGGAAGAAAAGTAAACTGGACTCCAACGTCAAATGTTTTCATTGAAAATTAGTACGTATTCCAAATTCCTTCTGAACTCCACTTCCAGACAGGGGAAGGAGCAAACTGGGCTAAATAAAGCTCAGTGTCTTCAAAGCACTTTCAGATCTTCCTAAGGACAATAGAAGGGTAATTAAAGCCAAATCAAAATACTTATAATTTGCAATTAACCAATTTGAAAGTGAAAGTGAAATGTTCCAAGGACAAATGGGAAAGCTGTTCTGATGGGGAAATGTACTCTCAGTAGATTACAAGAGGGGAAATTCTGTGTAATGCAATAGCTATTCTGAACATTCTCCAAAAATATTTTAAAATCTATTTTTAAAAACACATGACTATTCAGAGCATTACTTGTGGATCACAGCAGAATTTTCCAGTTTTTCATAAAAGCTTAATTTCTCATAGCATCAAAAGGTGGCAAAGAGAAAAAAGGATGCCTTATATCCCAAGTTTCTTCATATACATATACATTCAAGTATACTGCACCACAAACCACAGATACAGAGTACTGCTTGAAATGTAGCCACACAAACGCATCATTTTCAATTCCCGGCCAGGATGAGATGTAGCTGGGCTGGAGGGAGGCGGTGAGGAAGCGCCAGCAAAGCTGCCTGGCTGCAGTGGAGTCAGGTGATGGGGCTGCCTCCCCGGGGCCCTGCCAGGGCTGGGACCGGCCCCATCGCCGAGTCTGCGCCTGGCGCTATTCAGTTCGGTCACAGTAAGCGCTTTTGAAGTGAGAGCCACGGGAATATAAAAAAAAGCATTAGATGAGTAACTTACCTGAGGCAAAACATAAAAAGCTATTATTGTCACCCTCCAAACAGGGCATTCCACTGAAACATATGTACATAACTCCTACTAGTTTCAAAGGCCACAAAAACGTACAGAATACATGAATACATCAAAACATCTATTTTTCAAATTAGTATTTTGCAGCAAAGTTATAAAGACAAGACATTCTCATTGTCACATTTTGAAAAAGAGAGGCTCCACACTGGACACTAGCAAAACCATGGACTACAGACACAACTACAGACTTCAAAAGGAAAAGTAAGACCCACAGGACTTTTCAGCTACAGTTCTCACTTTATTTCATTATACATGCCAGATCACCTGACTTACATCTTTCGATGTGCTCCTCCACACACTTACCGCTGTATAAATGCATCAAAGCAGCAGAAGGGAACCCTGAGCTAACTACTACAAAAAGGAGCCAGTAAGACTACATTTCATAACTGCCAGATTAGTAAAAACTTTTCAACGGGAAGGAAACAACAGGCACAAAGCAAACAGAGCAAACACTCCATACAGCACTATCCAGAGGCTTCCACCAACAGCAAGGCAAGCCTTTCTGTTCCCCTTATATCAACTACTGTTCTGGATTAAAAATACCTTCCTGACAGTGCATGCATTAGAATAAACAACAAAATGATAATTATGCAAAGCTTATTTTAGCCTCCGTTCTGAGAAAGTCACACTGACACTCTGGTGACTCCACATCATCACTTTTACTCACACATTCATCAGTGTGCTTAAGCAGAAACTTTATTTTCCCAAATACTTGCTTTTCAGTTTTAGGAAGTATTCACAAACATCCTGAGCAACAGTTATTTGAAGTATTCCAGCTTTTTTGAAGCAAAATCGCTAGCAGCTTTTTTTCCTGCAATAAAGTACAGCTACTAGTTTGTAAGCAGGGGATCTGACGTAACATGACAGTCCAGTTTCTCAGTGAGAAATACTATTTCTTATTAACACTGCACATCTACTATTAGCATCTTTAGTACATGGAGAGGAACAGACAAAAGAAAAGATTTTCCATTTTAACAGCAAAACAGGAGCTGTGAAAATCTAAGGGCATAAGCAAGGTATGGTCTGTACTGACACTGCATGCCATTTCAGGCAGTTCATCTTGCAACGTTAGCTGTTTTCAATACTTCACGATGGCTTTACCCTTCTGACACACAACATGCATTTCAGACTTAGCCTATCCAAAATTAAAAAGGCAACTGCTTTGCTCTTACAAAGGCTCCTAATTTGAATGGACCACAAATTTTAACTTGTATTACGAGAACATACGCTATTTTAAGGGTACGTCCATAGCCTTCTAAACCTACTGTGACAAACTGGTGGGGGGGGGGAGGGAGAGGAAGGAAACTGCTATTGTGTTTACCCAAACCTCATAGGCTCTTGATGCCTTTCATTTCCCATCAGTGCTCATTACTATGGTATTTGCACGTCAACAGATCTGCTTCCTCATCAGCTGTCTCCTCCTCTTTCCTCCCTGTGACACTGCTGGGTGCTAGACAAGGTGAAGCATTCAAGTGCTGCTTTTCAGCAGCTGTTCTTTCACCTACTTAAATGACGGTCTTTTTGGAAAGCAAAACCTACACTGAACAAAGCCCTCAGTGCTGGGAACAAAACAGGAAATCTACACTCGGGCACAATTTCATGCCGCTGGGGTTTCAGCGGCAGCTTCCCTTCCCGGCTCCTGGCGCCCACTCTCCCCTCGCACCACCCCACTGCTCAGCTGCGACGACGACAACGCACTGCCGGTGAGCTTCACAGGAGCCCCGAACAGCGACGGGGCTGCAAAGTAGGTCAGTGAGCGACTGTGGTTAAACGCCGCCTCGCACGAAAGAGAAAGACGAGAATACGTTTCCTCCAGCCACCGCACTGTGGAACAGGGGTACAGACTGCCAAAGCTGGTACTATAGCCGAAACTCCACACCACGAAACTGCCCTCCGTCATATCAGACACCTTCAAGGCTGCGTTTCTTATGTGGAAGAAATACAGCCAGAAAGTTCAGTACACTACAGAGATGCAGGCATTGAGTATCGTATTACTAAGTTAGGCTTCAGCATGACAGTGTGATTCCTTAAAGAAAACAAACAAAAGCCTCTTCAAATCATCAAAACATCTAAATTAAATCTCTAAACAAAAAGGTGTAATCTTGGGATTTCTCACAAGGCCTTATCAGCGGCAATTCATGACAAGAGCGACAACCTTTTTTTCTACAACTGTTTTTCCTGCAGCCTTTCTGCACAGAGAAGAGTGAAAACACAATTTAGTAAAAGCCGGAAACAGCTTACATTATCTACATTTAGGATTACTGAAGAAATACAACATAGGAGAATGCCGATCCCTAGATCGGCAAACCAACCAACCAACCAAAAAAATCTTACTTTCTGAGATGGCATATTTAAAAACAAATAAATCCTGAAGACAGATTAATAATGATTCTTTTTATAGCTTAAAACACAAAGACTCTTTAAACAAATGCCAAAAGAGGTTTGAGTTCAGAGAGTTTCTGTCAAGCAGACATAAATCTTAATGAGACTCCTCCTGTAATAATCAAATGTCTGGTGGGTTCCTTCTACTGTAAAGGGCAGTTGATTCCCCCTGCTAGTTAAATACGTCACAAATACTTGCTACTAACAACTT
This sequence comes from Struthio camelus, assembly GCF_040807025.1. Lineage (NCBI taxonomy): Eukaryota > Metazoa > Chordata > Aves > Struthioniformes > Struthionidae > Struthio > Struthio camelus. The sequence continues at coordinate 12,540,851 of NC_090951.1, forward strand.
GCAAGAAAGTTTCCAAAATAGCACATCAGTAGTATTTCCCCTGTTTTTGCAAGAGGTCCAGCTCCCCCAGAGGACGGGACAGTTTAAGCTGGGGTCACTAAACCATGCAGGAATAAATTTTAAGACTATCCCAGCATAAATCCTGACGTTTTGCACCCTTCTGCAATGCCCCAGGGTCTGTCTCAGGCGCAGGGGACACATCTCAACCGTCTGTTCCAGGATGAGGAATGGTTTGCACCTGCCACAAGGAACGTTTCTTCCAAAACTCGATGCTTGGCAGCATGTATTTTCTCAGCAGTTATCTCAGGGTTGGCAGGAAACTTTTCCTAGTCCCCTAAAATGCTCCTTCAAGGGGCGCTTGCACACGCTGCTTAATGCAGACTCCTCACACCTATGGAGAGAAAGGACTTTCCAAGGGCTCCCCTTCACTTTATCTAGTCTAACAGCAGACTGTTTCTGCCCGATATCAGAGCTAGCAAACGCCCAGCCCAAGGGCTCAACCTGCTGCTCTGACAAAGCCAGAGCGAGCGCTCCGCTGGATCGACAGGCTAAACTGGCTTGCTGAGAGCAAGGGCAAAGGGGGCACAGGGGAGGGTGGGGGGACGGCTTCCTTTTAGTAGCAGCAGTTCCTCCAGCTTGAAGTGCTTGCACAAATACAGTGAAGGTGGTGACTCTCCCTGCATTCTCCAGAACTCATTATTTCTGCTATTGCTAGCTTTCTGAAAAGAAACCATACTCTACCTTATCATAAAGATCAACTCTGTAATGAGCTGCTCTGCCAGGATGTGTTGAGGAGGGCAAGGATTCCTCCCAACTTTTATCAGGGCTCCTTAAATCACACCTCCTGCAAAACAGTTCCTGCCAGGGTCATCTGCCTTACAAATGCAATATCCTAGCCTGTAATATAGAGGTAAGAGAAGCTACGTGTGAACCACACTATTGCTGTGACCTTTTATGATCATTTTCCCCCCATTCTAGTTACACTGTCAGGAAACATCTGCTGCATCAAGAAAACATGAAGACTACCCTACTCTAAGGTTTTCCACAGATTTGAAAGAATAAAAGCGAAATGTTTCATCTTTCTTCCTGTTTCTAGCAAAAAATAGCATTAGAAAGCAGCAGAGCCCACTGGATGGGGCGTTACATATTTCAGACTAAAGTAGTATCACCAGTCTAAGCCAGCCACTGTATAGTTACTCAAGTCACACTTAGTATACCCATGTACCGCATAGCCAACAGACGCCAAGCTCTATCAAAAGCTGAAGAATCATCTAGACAGAACGCTGACTAGGACACAGATTACAATCCGTACTTCTTTCCAATGAAAGAATTGAAATATAGTGTTAAAAACAACTCATGTCCTAAGCGGTCCATCCAAACTTCCCCTAAGCTAAATTTAGGGAAGTTACCTAATCGTAAAATTACTACCCTTTCCTGATTTAAATCTTCTCTCAAAACCCCATGTTGACTTGAAAGCTCCAAGTCCCACATTAATCAACCCACTGACTTACAAGTATTTTTGTGTTTTGCCATCTCCTTTTCTCCTCTGTTTCCATATTTGGTTATTCTGTTTTAATTTAAAAGTTGTGATCTCTTTGGGCAAAAAGTGTGTCTATCAGTGTGACTGTAGATTGACAGGCACAAGGGGACCCTTATCACTAAGGGGACCTCACACCCTCATTACAATGTCACAATACAGTAAAAGCAGGTAACAGCACTGCTATAGATGAGGAAATTACGCTAAGTGCTGCAATTCCGGTTGCATTTCCACTTTGACATTCATGAGACATTTTTAACATTCCAGTTTTAGTTCCCCCGGGAATGGGCCACTGTCCCCAGCTTGACGTTCCCAGGCACATTTCCTAGACACAGATTTTTCCCCTGAACGTATCAGCATGTACTAAGACCTTAACCTCAAGCTTACTTAATTTTTCTCTAGCACAGTGATATTCATAGAGTCTCATAATCCCAGGAAGATTTAAAGTTCTGAACTTCCTAAAACATCATTGTTACTCTTTTGCTCAAGCAAAGGTCACGCAGTATTGTTTAAAGATGTCTTCAGGTGGGAAAGAAGCAACAACTTCAAAAGAACAATAAACATAAATAAGAAAAACATGTCTTACCTAATGAGGTAACAGCACTCTCTATTTTCCCAGTTAGGAAGAGATTCACTGTGTAAAGACAGAAAAATAATGTTCACACAGATTGCACTGGTGTAAGGAGGCAGTTAGTAGTTAACCACTTCTAAGCATTTGCCATGGTGCTAATATAAATGTTTTGCATTCTTCCAACAAGAACCTTGCTTATCCACACTGATAATTCACATAATCAACTATTACCCTTCACTGTAGCTATAGAAAAGCCAACACAGAATGTTAGTTCAGTATCTGTCAAATATGCTACCAAGAGAGCCAGCCGCCAATCTAAATTGTCTTTTTTTTTTTTTTTAATTGGGGAACACAGAAGAACAATTATGCTAAAACATTCTTAATCACAGCGAGTCACTTTACCTGCTTAAACACTGGAAAATAATTACTGAGATTATTATCTTCAAATATCTCTTCTCTGAATAAAGCAAAGTTTGTTTCTCCCAGGTAAATGTCACCTTGAAAACAAACTGCAAAAGCTAACAGGATTAACTTGACTAACCAAAAGCAATGAAGTTTTCAAAAGGGTCCACTGGTAAAATCAAAGCAGGATGAGGAGGTGCTGCAAAACACTTACAAATTAGTCTCCAAATACTCGTCATTTTCTCAGAAGTCTCCTCTCACGGTATATACCCATTGGAGTGATCCGGTAAGAGTTGCTATTGCCAAAAAAATATTTCTCCTATGCCATCATTATTACTTCAGAGGTCAGTGTAATGTGTAGTTCCATATTAGTTTCCCTATATATTCTTTAAGGCACTTCTCTAGTGGTTGAAGCGTGTCTCACTAACTGCTCTCATTTCTAGCAGTGCTCTATAATTTACACATACAGCCTAATAATAACAACACGAGAAATGTTAAAACAAATCAGAAAGGTCTAAAAAGTTACCAAAGCTTAACTTACAACTTCGCGGACAAACACTCACTTTGGCTTAACTCTGCACATGTTAAATCCTAAATCTTTTTATAGTACATCTGTCAGCAAGCATTTAATTAAAAAAAAACATTAAAAATGAACAATAGGAGAAAAGAGGAAGAGAAACTGTCCCTGTACCCAACGGTCACTTGGGAAGCCGCTCACAGTTAGTACTATTCACGTTACAGCAGCACGTACGAACGCAGGCCACCATTGTCTTAGGCACTGCCCAAACACTACAAAACAAGGACCCTTGCTCCAACCACCTTCTGGGATCATTTCAACTAGCACAAAAAGTACCTAGCGCTGAAGAGGTGGAAACAGCAAAGCTGGAAACAATCCCTTTGTTTTTAAGCTTGCCAGTTTGAGCCCCAGTCACAGTTTTCAGTCACTTGTGGATCTGAACTACTCCCAGATCCTAGCAACTCAGATGCCTACAGCAGTCTTTCAGTGACTTATACCTAGATGTCCACAGTTTGGACTTCTTCCTTCCTGAAGCCAGACGTCCGAGAGCTAAATACAGGCTCCAATTTCAACACATATACAGACTGCTAAGGGCCTCAGGCTGAGGCCAGGCCCTGCAAACCGAAGCGAACGCTGCCCCTGACATCACTGAGTACAGAACATACAAATTACTGACCTCAGGGTACCGCCACAGAGCGGAGGGGGAGCAACTCTGGCTCCTTCTAAGCGGTGGCAGGGTTGAACTTGTTAGTAACATGCAAGGGAAGGAGAGCAACCAAATGACAGCGTGTGTCCACTGTGGCTTGAGAAGAAACAGGCCTGGTCTGTAGATCTGTGTTAATAAGCATTAACACCATCTTCAAAGGACCTGAACAGCACTGATTTTATTACATAATTAACGTATAGAAATATCGTCACGTAACAGCAACATGCTATGTAATTATTTATTTCACAGCTCTAGCATGCTCCGATAGGTCAGGAAGTACACTTCAGAGCAACGCTATAGTCCTATATCAGGAAATAACTCAGATGCAAAAGGTAGTTCTGCTAACCGTTTCTCTGCAACAAAGCAGCATATCCATCCATATTGGAGAAATCTTGGATCACAGCAGTAAGAGCTACACAAGATTTTCTCACACAATATTAAAGCGCCGCTATTCCTGTAACCACAGTAATTTAGTCATAAAGACTAAAAAGAAATTAACTAGTGATTAAGTCACAAATTTGATTTTAAGAAAATTAATATATTTTATGTTGCTCCAAAGGAAAGTACCTAAATATACTCTGCATAGCTATTTATCACCATAATTAAAAGGATTGTCCGAAGATGCATTGCACGGAAACGTCTGCGTCTTTTACTGGCACGCTACAACCCCTCTTCGCGTTTCCTACGCGAAATCTTCCAAACGGTCATAACAGAACACTAACTCCTACGCAGAGGCTACCGCACACGTCTGACTAAAGGCCCAAGTGTCCTTTAAAAGGCAATCATAGCATGAAGACAAGGGGTGTGAGAGAGAGGAATGAGCTGACTCAGAGTCACGTTACTTTCTTCTGAGGACTCTTAAATAAACAGTCTTAGTTTGCTAGAGAAAGATAAAGAGTTATAGCCAGCTTTGCACAGAGGGTCTGGCAGACACCTAAAGAAGATAACCCCCCCCCAACACACCCAAAACATTACTATAGCTATGCAAAAGCAAAACATCTGTTGGCTGGTGTGTGCAAGTTGCTTTGCTCTCAGTTCAAGTTCTTTTAGATTAAGACAGCAGTCAAGAAGAGCTCCTTAAAAGTCCAAATTTTCCCTCAGGTTCTTTCCCAACAAATGAAAAACCATATGGATTCCAATATCTTTTTTTCCCCTCACTCAAGATCATCACATCAAAACGCGAGAGCACTGTAAACCAGCATTTTCTGAAGTACTCGGCCCTCAAAAGTGTCAGGCGCCCAGGAGAAATAACAACAGCCCTTCCTTTGATTTTCTTGTCCCTTGTCCAAATAAAATCTTCAGGTAAAAGTCTAGGGATATACTAAAAAGTCCTCTAGATACTCGTTTTCTTAGCAGTTGAGGGCAATTATGGGAAAGTCAGAAAAAACAGAGGCAGTTCAGTTGGCTCACGCTCGATGGAGGCAACTCACTGTGTCCTTCATCTGGATTGCTAAGCAATTCTCAGGGTGAGGTTTTCAAGGGGGAAAGTGGTTATTATTTGCATCAAGAGACAAATTTACATCTTTGCCCCTCTGAAACAAACAACAGCTGCCAGTCTTTCCCCACAAGCATAAGCTATGAACTTCTCTATTTTGATATTTTGTCTATTTGATAATTTTCCATGCCCTCCAGAATTTCTCAAGAATGAGAAACAAAATGGCTTCATGGAAGAAGAGTTGCAGCAAACCCAGTTGCAGTCTCTGGAGCAGCAGTTTACAGCTGAAGTCACAGACAGTAATGGCCAGTGGCAGTGCAGCTATATAGACACCAAACAGCACAAAAAGCCTACAGGAAAACAAAAAACGTAAGAAAGGAAACGCTGGAGAAGCAGGAGAGCAGGAACTGAAAATAAAGACAAAAGGAAAGCACAGACAAGCAGGAAGTGAAACACAAAAATAGTCAGAGAAGCAGCACTGTATTCTTAAGGGTTCACTGAAACAGAATACCTTACAAGCTTCCCACCTCTCGAGTTTCTCAACTTCCACAACTGTCAGTTGTGCAAGAAATAGGAATAAAACATTCCAGCTGAAAAGAAGAGCCAGACAATGAAATTCTAGAAGTCACAGAAAGCAGAAATCTATCAAACTTTCAACTCCCCGTTACCCACAGCCCAAAATACAAGGAGTCTTCTCACACTTAAACTCTAGCGTTTTTATAATCTTTGAATATGGTATTCGTGATTTCAGGAACACCTGCGATATGTCTGTTAAGTAATAAAAGCTCTAACAAAGGTCAGACTTGGCCACGGAAAACAAGGAATTAGAGACATGGCTGAAACTTGCATCTTTATCTTTGTATAAACAATGCAGCAGACATACTCATCCCGTGCATGCCTCCGACACTCGTTTACGTCTCTGCAAAAACGTTATACTAGCGAGAACCAACACGCAAACCGTTTTGCAGCGTAGACAGCTTTTTACATCGTTTTTCTTTCAATTAGTATGTACCTATTTGAAGTAACCAGAGAACTTCCAACATTCTAACTTCCTACATTTTTCTAGGCAAGTGCTAATGTTAAAAAAAAAAACACAAAAAAACCACACCACTTTTATGGAAGTAGAAGGAGCAGCCTGGCTGCAAATACACATTTTTGATGATTTGTGTAATGATTATTCGGGATTGCTAAAAACGAGCTCTGCTTTCCCACGGGCGGGGGCTGCCGGCCCGCCAGCGCAGACCAGCCCCGCTCCGCCGCTGTCTTTCCGCGGCACGGAGGGGCAAGAGAAGCCAACTTTACTAACTTCCGATGTCAATATAGCCCTGCTAAATACGTGGGGCGCCTTGTCAGCTCACCCCAGGCTAAGGCTGCATGCCGCATCGGCCCCTAAGCGAAGGCGTTTTCAGGTAACGGGGAGGACCAACCTCAGCCGACACCGGCAACGCCGCCCCGCGCTCCCAGAACGGGGCACCTGCCGCGGGGCGGGCAGCGACCGCTCCCCGCAGGAGGCAGGAGCGCGGAATACGGCAGGGAAACGGGGCGGGGGAAGGCAAAAAAAAAAAAAAAAAGCCCAAAGTGTTTTTTTCCTGCCGCCGCCGGGGAGCTGACAGCCAGGCGGGGGCGGGCGGCCCCCCGCGCAGCGCCGCGGCCGCCTCGCCAGCCGGACACGGCACCGACCGCGCCTCAGCTTGCCGAGCGTCTGGCGGGGCGGCGGCGGCGGCGCAGCAGCCCCGGACGGAACGGGCCCCGCCAGGGCCCCCGCCGGCAGCCCGCCCGCAGGCGGCCGCGGCCCGGCCCGGCGCCGCCAACTTGTCCCGGCCCACGCGCGACCGGGCGCGGAGCCGGGTCGGGCAGCACCGCAGGGCGCAGGCCGCCGCCGCCGCCGCGGGTGTCCCCCCCCGCCGCCCCGCGGCGTGCCCGGGCATGCCCCGCCGCCCCCCGCCGGCACTCACCCAGGCAGATGGCGGTGAGCGGCACCAGCGCGCCCTGCCGGAGCTCCGCCGCCGCCGCCGCCGCCTTCTCCATGGCGGGGCCCCGCCGCCTGCCCTTCAGCGCCGGGGGAACCGCCGCAGCTCCGGCCGGCGCCTCGGCGCTGCCCTACGCCGCCTGCCCGCGGCCGGTCCGCGCTGCCCCCGCAGGCCGGGGGGCCGGCAGCGGCGCTGGCGCATCATCCTCCCCCCCGCGCCGCCGCCGCCGCCGCCGCGCCCCCATGGCCGGCCCGCGCTCGCCGCGGCGGGGCAGGTGGAAGCGGACGGACGGAGCGCAGCGCCGCCGCCGCCGCCGCCCCACGTGACCGGCCCGCCGTGCCGCTGCGGCGGCCGGGCCGGAGGGCGCGCGGGCAGCGCCGCCCCGCTCCGCTCCGCTCCGCGCACCTGACGGGGGCGGCGCGGCCCCCGCCAGCCGGAGGGGCGGCGCGCGGAGCCGGCGCCCTTCCTGTCAGGCACGGGGCGCCCCGCGGCCATGGCGCTGCCGCCTCCGCCGCCGCCGGCGGGGGGAGGGGGGGGCGGCACCGCGCGGCCCCTGCGCGGCGGGCGGGAACCCGCGGGGCCGGGGCGGGGGCAGCGCCGCGGGCAGCGCCGCCGCTGGACACGGCGGGGGCAGCGCGGTGGCGGCGCCCCGCGTCAGTGCGCGGCGCGAACCGCGGCGGCCCCTGCTCGGCCCAGGCGCCTGGCGGTCACGCCGCTCCCCGGGCAAACAGGAGCGGCCGCGGGACGTCGCGCGTGGGTACGGGCGAGCCGGGCGCTGGAGGGGCAGGAGACCCACCCGCCGAGGAGACCCTCGTTCAGGTGAAGGAGTAGTAAAATGAAACGCCTCGACCTTTCCTCAACTTTTGGGTTTTTTTTTTCCCACTTTACAGGTGCTCACATCCTTCCCCCCCCCCCAAAAAAACTACCCCACTAACATTTAATCTGTTTATAAAACAGCCCCTCGTTAAGGGGCAGGCGCCGGCTCTGCTGTGCCGCCCTGCCGCCGGGCCTGCAAGGCCGTCCCCAGCGCGGCGCTCGGCCACCCGCCAGCAGCTCCGTCTTCCGGGGCCACCATTAGGTCTGGCAGCGTTTCGCTATAAACACGAGCAGGTTTCTCCACCTGCTTCTAAAAAACCGTGCCCTTCTGCGGCTATACCACGCCAGAGGGGACAGCCTTGCCGGCTGCGCGGCCTCTGTTTACAACACAGACTCTCCTATCACTAAATTAAATATTGATCAGTATGATCGACATCATGGCACAGTCAATAATATCCATTATTGTACCCAGTTTCCCGTGAAAAGCATGTAATTTCTAAGTAAAATTAATACTTAAGGCTTGTCCATCAAGGTTAAGGTCTAGTTGTGCTAACGCTATCCGCACGTCAAATCTCCGGCACCGGCGGCAATGCCTCACCGGTGGAGCCGCGTCGGGTGCTGCAGAAAGGCCGACTCGATTCTTCTGTCGCCCCCTCTGCGCCCAGGGCTGGCTCCTTGCTCTGAACGCCTAGATGTGGCAGCGCGAATATGTCTAAAGGGCAACGTTCCCGAGGAAAAACATACAGCGCAGTATAAACACTTGTAATGGGAGACTGAAGTACTGCTGAGGTGTTTGCTAACAGTAAGCGTGGTCTTTCAGCAGGACCCATGAATAAGATCCTCATAAAAAAGATGCAGCAAAATAAGTAATAGTTGCTGCCCATGGCATTGGAAGTCTTGTGCTGTTTCAAGCTTCCAATTGTCATCCAAGTGTCAGCTTTAGATCAGGCACCACACAAGAAACGGGTTAAAAATGAATACACGTTCAAGCACGGTAATAATCCTGAGTAACGGCAAAAATGACTGCTGCAAGGGAAGCGACCAGACGTGGGGAGAACCAGGTTTCTACAACCTCGTACGCAGCTAACGCACGCAGATGTGTAAATCATGGACTTGCTCGGACAAAAAGCCTGTCTGACGCACACCTAGGTGTACGTTCAGACAGGTGTTTCATGTTTTTGTTAATATTGCATGCCCCGTCTATGAAAATAGCTGCACAATTCTAAAAGTCTGTTTATATGGTTAAAATATGAGAGAAAAGCATATTTAATTCGCCTGGGGTGCCACTCAGTTTAAAAGTATTAATTAGAACTATGATCTGCATTTGCCCATAAGCTGAGTGTAATTTTAAACACGTGGCACAGTTAAACAAACACATTCAAATGTGTCTACAGTAAAACCATTCCACAGACATTTCTTCGCTAAAGCTTCTCTCATGGCACTGTATCTTAGCTTAAAATTCATACGCTCAGCACAAAGGTTTGAAGAGTGATTTGGCTGGGGAAATAGAGAAAAAGATCAGATAAAAACGTGGGAAAGGAAACACTAGATAAGAAAGAGAAGAGGCAGAAATGGATGAGAAAATACCAGATCAGGTTGAAACTGCTTTAGGGTAACGGTGATGGCAGACACTTGGCGGAGGATCTCCCTGAAGCAGATGCTGTTGGCTGCAGAACGCGCACCGAGCTCGAAGCCCAGCCTCGGATCCCCTCTGCGGATTCTCGTCTGATAGTGAACAATTTTGGCAGAGTGGTGAAATAGAGGGCAAAGGGCTTTAATGCCTGAAAGCCCCCAGTTCACCAAAGGATCGCTCTCAGCAGACTGAGGTACTGCTTTAAACCTTTTTATTCTGACAATATGAAGTGTGGCTACAGTAATACCTTGGGGTCTGAGGCGTTCGTTACCCTCGTTGCGCTATATCCGTGTGCCTTATCTTAGCAACCCTTTGATGGAATTAGAATAATGGTAATTCACATTTGTCTATCGTTCTGTGGCTTAATGGATGCCTAATGGATGACTGGCCAGAGGATCAATAGTATCACATCTTGTCTATTTGGGATGAGAGAACTGAATGTTAAAAGAAATATTCCGACTGCGCTAAAGATGCTGAAATAATACACTGATCAATACAAACAAAGTTTCTCAGTAGGTGAGAAGGCCTCGCAAGCAGCGTGGAGGGGACCTGGCTGTTCTGCCAGTTTAGCCTGGTTTACAAGTACATGTGTCTGTGCACTTTTTAAGTGGTACAATAAATCACAAAACATTCTACCACTAAATTCTTCCTAATCTAACCAGACAATTCTTAAACCTTTAATGGGCCCATGACTGTAAAATCATTTCTGTCTGGGTTTTTGAGCAGTAATCTTCATATTATGGGTCTGTAACAGCAATAATGGAATGTGTCATAAAAGAGTTTTTTCTCACTGAGTCTATTATTGTAATAAAATAATGTATCTAGTCACCTCTACGTTCTGCATTAACCCTTTTTATGATAATTATCACTAAAGTGCACCTCTCCTTTCCATTAAATAATATCCTTGCATCTCACTGAAATAGTAGAATATATAGGACTGAAAGCAAAGCAACAGATGCACGCTCATATTTAGCCGACTCTATCCATGCCACTCTATTATTGACAAGGTAAAGCCACTCGGCTCAAGAATTATGCTCATACTTGAGCGTTCACAGCAGACTCGCTCAGAACTCTCGCTCCTAACTTTCAGTCATGTACTTCTGTGCTTACCAAAATACCGATACAAATCAGATAACTATATATGAAATTATGTATTCATATGTTCCTGTATCTCCTGGCACAGGGTAATTCCTGATCACGTTAACAGCATCCACACAAACACATTGAAAACATGACCAGTAGAACCTGTTCCAGGGTCTCTTCTTCCGAATGCTCTGCAGCTCATTTCAAAATTACTTTAAAATAGTTGTACGATGCTAAACTGTTATCCTCAAGCCAAGTTTCAGGCCTTCACATCCTGCTTTGGAACATGGGATATGGATGTGGCCCCAGGTGACTGTCACGAGGAAGAGCTACACGTGGCACCTTCTGAAGCTGTAGGCACCTTCATTCCTTGTAAGGCTTTTGACAGAACTGGATCACAACAAAACTATACGTTGGTAACAACAGCAAAATGAAGTTAAATTTTTACCAACTGTAAACACATTTATAATATTACAAGTTATTTTTTTTTAAATATGCACTAAAAATGAAGACATCAGAAAATGATCCAGCAAGGTTGAAAAAGAGTATGGGTTTCAGCAGTACAGTACTACAAAGGTTTAAATAACTGGGGACCTTGTCCAGTTCATGTGAGTAATCTCTTGGCTTAGTCTGACTACATATAGCCTTACACATTCTCTGCTTCAGTGCCCTCGGTATCTAATTTTTGTAGCTCTTAAAAGCTTAGGCCTCTCTTATAAGCATCTCTTTCTTTGGAATAATTTGCTTGAGATTTCTGTAAACAAAGACCATAATTTTGCCTGTCCCACAAGTTTCTTCCCTGCATTCCTCTCTTTTGCACCGTAAATCAGTTTCAAGCGGAAGGTAGCACTTTCAGAGCTGTGCAAGGCAAGCCTGAAATCCTGTGTATTTTAGTCACCACTGCTCTCTTCTGAAAGCTGGCACTAAGGACAAGTTGGTTAGAGTATATTAGATACAGTAACATACATTATTCGTCTCAATCTGACGTAGTTTACTGCCAGTTTTATCTTTACAAGAGTATATATTGCATCAGCATACAGTCAGTATCTGACTGGATTTAATGGTGTTTACCTTTAGTGATAACCACACTCTCCCTCCCTGAAAAGAAGAAAAACCTCACGGGTGCTTTACTGCACCAGCCTTCACACTAGTTCTGTCTTGATCCGTCTTCACAGATTGTTACTAAACTTAACAATGAAGTATTTCTCTTATTCTTCCTTAAGAACTTGTTATTTGCGTGTGCTACGAAGAGCTGAAAAAAATCTGTTGCAATTGGCAATCATTTGGTGAGGTGTCGGTGATGGGAGTAAACGTAAGCAAGCCGGAAGTACAGGAAAGCCAGTCCAGATAGTAGCTGTTTGATGGAGAAATACTGTAACAAATTCATCAACATACAGGTATTTTTCCAAAGAAAGTAGAAAGCTGTGATTTTCCTCTGTGATATCCTGAATGTTTAATAAGATCTTGAATTTTTCTCAAGCAGACCAGATTATAAGTAGCAATTACATTAGGGCAATTGCTTGAAAAATAAAATAATTTTCTCTTGAAAGGGTTCAGTTGTCTAGCAAGACAGCATTAATTGCTTCTTAATTTTTTTGGTACTTGTGACTTACCTTGTCTTAACAAATCTGAAGGTCTGCATAACCTGCTCCACTAAGTAAATTAGGTCATGTTTTCACTTAACAGCGTTACTGAGATCGGAATTTTGAAGCATGTAGTGGCATAATTACAGGAGAGGAACAGAACTGTCTCAGTTACAAAAATAATTTGAGGACGTTTATCAAGGTGCCTTATTTTGATTTTGATTAAAGTGAAGCCATTAAGCTTCACTTTATAAATAAGTTCCACCGGACAGCAAGTTATTCTGGACAATGAAAAGAGAAAAAGCCAAGCCAAGAGAGCAGCACTTTTTCACCTCTTCTCACCTTTAAATATTTTCAGCATGATTCATTTTTCAGAGTGTAATCTCATATGGCACTGTTTTATGCCAGCAGTTATGTCAATTGTTCCACAAGGTTCGCCGATACCAGCTGCCAATACACGCAGTTCTTCACGGGCCACGCGCTCCGCGGTTCCAGTTCTTGGGACCCTCTGAGCGGCTTTCCAATCACGCAAAGTTGCACCGAGGCTCTGCAGTTTAAATAAGTTGGATGAGCTCTTCAAAACTTATTTCACTTGTGACTCCACAGTAAAAAAAAAAAAAAAATTTCAACAACACGCTGCACCTCCTACATCCCTTGGCAACTTTTATCATTTAATAAATGCATATGGATTGATTTACACTGTGGTGATGTTTGCTTTTATTATCTACGGACTGGAAAAGCACTGCATGACAATAGTAAAATCCCCTGGTCTACTAAGATGCTAAATTGATTTATTTCTTCTGTCTGTTCCTTCATATCTGTTGATGAGCAGACTTTGGACAATTTAATTTAATTTATGATAAATCCTTTTATGTTTTGGTTATGTTAGGGGCTTATTCTCTCTGGTAGCTGGAGCCATTAAAGGATTTACTATTCTCCTTGACATACAAAATCTTTGGTAAATGATGGCTAAAACTCAGAAGTGAGCATCTTCTTGTAAACGATGAAAGAACAATGCCAGAGTAAGGATGAGTCGTGTTTCAGCTGTATGGGTGCGTTTTCAGATCGCCTTTACATACAGAAATTCAGGAAAATAAAGACAACTTTCACCAGTTTCAGGTCTTATTGAGCCCATTGTTATTCTACCTCTGTCCTACGTGAGAGACTATCACAAAACGTCGCAAGCACTGTCAGTACGTTCTTAGCCAAAGAGGCACTAGCGGAATGAGTTGCTGTGGACTCGGTTTCGAACTCTGGCAGGAGACCGAAGAGCCTGGAATTAGAAACATGAATACTCTACGTCGCAGGATGAACACAGCAACCGTGCGTTAAAACTACCTCCTAGGGAAAGGACAAATACTATCTTTGCTCAGTATGCACGTTGTTATCGGAGCAGACGATAATAGCAGCATCAGGTTGCTCGGCCGTGTGCTTCCAGCCCCCAGCTCTGCAAGGGAAAAAAAAAGAGATTAAAAAGATGCTGCATGCAGTCAGGCATACAGAAAACTGAGCATGCACGGAAAAGCAAAACAGATAATTAGGACTGAACAGACACCTTGAAACGCCCTCAGCGACTGACTTTTGTGCCATCTGTAGGAGGGCTGAACACGATCGCAGAGGGGATGGAGAGGCTGCAGAGCAGCTTCCCTGTCACGTCACCCTGTGGTGTTCCCACAGCCAGCCTAGAAACTCTTTCATGTAACGTTGCCCATGGGCTGGGAACACTAATAACGTCCAAAGCCATCTTTCACCCCTTCTTATCACTGGGAAACTTGTGTAAAGACTTGAGAGGGATACTAATGAGCCAGAAGAGGAGGTTCAGAGGAGCGGCACGGCGGGGAGCAGGGAGCTGGCGCTGTGCCGGCGCCAGCCGTAGGCGCTGGGGTAACTCACAACACGCACGGGGAAGACGGCGCGCTGCGCTGCTTCCACTGCAGACCGGATATTCTGATTCCCCTGCACGCTGCCATTTTACTCGTGTCCAGTTACCAGTTCAGCAAGAAAAGTGCAACAGATGCATAAGTATAACCAGGCTCCTCATGCCGCACCGACAAGCAAATTATTTTGCATATTTTTTCTGCTACTCATCGTGTTACTGACACCTGAAGTTTAACCTGCTGTGGCTACTCCTTTTCATTAAACTTGGCCCAAACACCTCCTTAGAGGCTATATTTGGTCCTAACAGAGGCATACAGCTGGTGTTTCACGCATCCCATGAGTTGCGGCTAATGCTGATGGACAGCTTTGTTTCCTTTGTCTACTATAGAGTTACATTTTTATAATGTTCCAGTGGTGTGTTTCTGAGCGTAAAGTTCTCTTAGACCCATCCTGCGCAGAGCATTGTGGTTCTTATTCATTGCAATATCCAATACATTTTGTAAAGTCTAATGATTTTACGCTATGAGCATGTCCTTTGAATCAGCTAAAATCATTATTGCTAGCCTTTTTTCCCACATTTTTATGTAAGTTCTCAATACATATTCACAGCACGGTAATTTTTGGGTTCATAAAAGAGCAAATTACAGCTTATTTCCCAAATGATTGCAAAGCGCTTCTTAATATGCATAGACAGAAAACATGGCACAAATCTGGACCTGTGCATGCGCGAGGCTGTCCCACAGAAGGGATGAGAAAGGATGTAAAGGAGCGCATGGACCCACTTACAAAATTCCCCACATTTTTCCACACAGATAATACAGCTAGACTCGTAGTGCATATAATATATTAGCAAGGACATAAGGATGACAACATAACGGTTCATCAGGACAATAATCAGTCAGCTAATTAGAAGAGTAACTTATAAAAAGACAGTCCAAAGCGAAAGCAATTTTAAAGCACCAGGAGATGAAGATAGCAACGCGAGCTTACACGCGGATGCCGTATCACCATGCAGACCGTGTGCCCTTCCTTCAAACGAACGGGATGCCAGACGTGCCGATGCCACAGCTCCTGAACCGTGGGGCGTGTGGCCATGCCACAAAAGCTCTGCCATCTTTCTGTGTCCCGCTGAAGACACGCACGCCCTCCCTCTGGCACCTCAGCGATTCTACCAGCCGCTAGCGGCAGCAGCAATCATAACTAATTATTGTGTAAACACTCTCTGTCCCAAACAAAAACTGGAAGCGTGTCATCAGGGTGATGGGCTAATAGCTAAAAATAAGAAATTATACGTGCCCTGAAAGTCTAATGATTGAATCTCTGCTCCTCTCTGCTTAGGCTATTTTTTATTACTGAAGCGTGTACAAGATCTCTACAAAGTAAAAGTTGTCTGACGTGTGGAAGTGAACTGTATATTGATTAATATAAAGACAAGTAACGTCATGACAAATCAGCATGCTAATTCAAAACACATTACTGAAAGAGCTGGAGAAAACAAAACAAAACAAAACAAAAGGATAAGGATGAACCATGGAACAAAACTAATGTACGAGATTTGCAGAAGAATCAAAGCTGCTTCATCCTTCAATGAAGCTTGAAAACATGAAAAGTCAGGGTTTTTTTTGCATAAAGAGAACCAAGTAATCCGATATACCCTTTTAGCTGTGACTCATTATACGCAGCAGAGCTGCGGATGCCAGTTGTACGTTCTGCCCAAAGCGCATCAACAAAGACCGACGTGGGGCAAACGAGGTGGAGAACGTGCAGGGAAAATCCCCTGGCAACAGCTGCGGAAGAACCTGGACGAGAAGAAGAGGTATCGTAAGAAAGTATTTGGATGAACAACATAGCAGTCCCGCAGATTCATACACACATAGTATATAAATATGTCTGGGGAAAAATAAAAGAATATGAGGATACTTAGTGATCAAAATCATATTACGAGAGCAGAGCTACTTGTTTTCTCAAAGCTTTCAGAAGATTTTTGGGAAATCTTCCAAATGACTTTTGCGACCTATACTGTGTAACTGTATACATTGGTGTAATACAACGTCGTGTACAGATACGATGCTATAGTGAAGGAAGAGCTTTCTAAACAGGGGAGCTAAAATATTTGTCAAAAAATTAGAGAGATGAATTTAAGGAAAACGTGAGAAAATTTCTGCCCTCGTATCTCCCTTTTTATACGGTAGAGCCTTCTGAGATCCTCTTTCATCTGCATCAACACCCTAGCACAGGACCCATGGTACTGCCCTGCGCTGACATGTGTTTATTTATCCTCGAGGGCAACAGTGGCATGGCTGCATGCTCCGCTGCCCGGAGACGTCATCCCTTCCCGGAATATTTATGCGGCTGTCAAAACATTCCAGTTATTCCCTTAACTGAGTGGGAGATGAAGCTGCCAGATAGAGAAGCCGACTTAATTAATGAAAAGTATTATTTTAACAGAAATGAGGAAATAAAATAAAATAAATCAACTTTAAAAAATAGTCGTCAATATACGGAGAAATAGGCAGATGCGTGAGAATGTTACAAAACCGTGGCTACTTAAAATCACGCTGATATGGAGGTAATTTCACCCTTCCTAAATATATCATATTTGTACAGAGTTCTCAGTCTGGAAAAACTCAAAAAATAAACTGATGTTCCAAAGGGGGAAAAAAAAGGAATGCTGCAGTAGGCAACAATAATAATGGAATATTTTATATATAGGTTTTTCTACATTTACACAGTACATGTTTATGAACGTTCTTAGGCAGAAAGCAACCAAGCTGGTTCCTTCTACCAAGAGAGTCACAAATTCTAAATTTAAAGCAGATAACAGAAAAGTACTTTGATCTTTGTACAGATCGGAGAGTGGTCCAGGGTAATGCAACATAAATACCACAGAAATTCTCAAGATACCCAGCTTGGCATATGCATATACAGCTATCAGTGTTGAAATATCCTTCATTACAACATAGTTTCCCATGGCAGCATGTACTTTGGTCTGTCAATGTCAGGAGAGGTGCTGTGAAGATTAATCTAGTTTTTCTTCTATTCAAATAAATTTTAAAAGTATCATTTATACTTAAATTTTTATTTACTTTGTCAGAATCATTTAGAGACAGGTTATGTTGTTTTTTCAGCTACTAATTCAACCAACCAGTTGCTTTGGGAGTTCACTGTAATTAACTTCTATGAATCTATCATTATTCACAGACCATCTTAAAACAAATGAGCAAAAATATTTTTATGCGCTCATTGCTCTGTTGTTGAGTATTAAAAATTATACCAGCCCACATATGATTTATGTATATTTTAGGAAAACCTATGCATTTTAATACATTATTCAGGTAAAGTAACTTGACAATTTTCAAAAGTGAAAGCAATTATTATGACAAGTGTAGATTTTTTTCATCTTTCTTATGCAAAATTCTTCTGCTCTAATTATAAAAAAAAATACTACTAGTTATGTCCATAAAAGTGGCATTATACTAGCTTGGAAGCAGTGATCCAAAGAGGTAATATTTAATACTGTTCTTTCATTTAGCCAACATGACAATGATCCGTTTCCATAGCTGAAGGTGTAGCAATCACAAATTCAATTCTTCTTGTTTCCCTTTTGTACTCTGTGATTAGTTCACTTGTTCCCAGTCCTGCGTTCACGCAACTTAATGGCAAAGTGCCCATTGACTTTAATGACAGAGAGGTATAAATCACAAAAGCTTCCTATTTCTCAAAAGTGAGGCACACTAGCAAATATCTAACTGCCAAGCAAGTTTAAATATTTCATCCCATGTCTATAGATTTACTGAAAGAATAGCAATCCCAGTTGGAAATAATTACAGTTACTCACTGCAGCGCCCACATTTGGCTCCGCACCGCTCTGGCTGTATTTGCAGGCAATTTACTCGCCGCGTCCCACCACGGCAGGTCTCGCTCGAGTTTGTGCAAGCCTCTGTAACGGCCAGAGCTCACTGGACAAAGCGGTAACCCGAACAACATTAGTGACCCGTAAATCTTGATGTGCAAGTATTCATAATTTTAACGCTACCACAACCTAGCTTTGCTTCAGAAATATTTGTATTTACTGAATAAAGTATACCCTCTTCCTCGCGCACAATTTTCACTCCAGCGATCGTTACTGGATATTTTTCCTGAAGTTCTTCACAGCAAAGAACAAATGCAGAGCAAACAGACTGGGATTCAGTTCAGACTGTACACTACCAACCAATAGCTCTCCAGCCAAATTAGCTATGATCAGTGTCAGGCCTAAAGCCACTGGTGCCAAGACAGCCCCAAATCTATTTTTACGCTCTCCTGAGGGCCCTGTGTTCAGAGTTGCTGAAATGCAGAAACCAGCAGCAGCTGTATAATCAATTTATGTGAAATCACTTGGAAAGTATTAAATCAGAGATTCAACAAGCTGGTATCAAAAGAAATGACTAAATCCGTCTCTTATTTCTACAGGAGTTAAACTGAATTGGACCACGACATCTAACTACAGCGTCACGGGTCTTACTTGCATCTTTCTGAGAGACGAGCTAACTCATAGCAGCTGTGGCCTCTAATCGTTCCACACTTGCATTTGCAACCACTGATTCATTAATTCTCCCCTAACCTTCCAGATTATGTTTCCACAGACCTCAGCCAGACTGACTGCCAGAAGAAACGGCAACTGATCTCAGGGGAAGTAATATTACAGGGGCACATGAAGGTCACTCTGTCCTTGCTGTCTTGGAACAGGGGTGGACTTTGGCCATGGCAACCAGGGAAGTCTACTCATTTTGACCTAGCGCCTTAGCTATTGCCTGAATGGTTTGTTTTTCTGGGTAGTCAATGAACTTCATGACACGGAGACCTCTATGTCTTTTGGGCTGGGTGGAGTTCTTCGCTTCCTGAGTTTCTGTGAGTTAACACCTCTCCATTTGCACTTCTTGAGCGTTTTTTTCCACTCAATATGCAAACCTTACGTACCCCAGTTTCATTCAAGGATTTTGCTAGAAATTTCTTGAATTCAAGTTTTCGCCGCCGAAAGGAGAGGATGTTGTATGATCATGGCACCTGAAGAGTCTGCACAATCCCGACCTTCAGCGCAGCTGCGTGAGCGGGTACAGGCGTTCAGGACATTTACCCTGGAAAGGACAGGCTATCAGAAAACAAAAGAAAAAACTGTGGAATGCAGCTAACAAATGACGTGCGAGAATTGGATTTTGGTTGCTTTAAAGTTATTGAGGTAATAGGATATTGGTACATCACACAATCAATATATATCTGTTACATAAAGTTAACCCAAACAACCATCAGAAGCAGGGAATAGAAGAGCATAACCCGTACGGCAGAAAAATTGTTTATCTGGCTGAGTAACTCTGTTTTTACTAAGCATGTTAGTAAGTTAAAATGTTCGTTTTAAAAAAAAAAAAAAGTAGTTCTGAAAATAACGATCACTTAGAGTTGGCCAAACAGAGCTGACTTAACATGTTCTTTGTCAATTTTTGTGTTACTGACAGTAAATATTTATTCTAAGAGAAAAGCCCTATTGTCATATAACTTATACAAAAACAAACATGCAAAGTTAATTGAATAGTTTATATACTTTTTCCAAATATTAAACCAAATCTATAGTAACTAGGGATATTAGAATATTTTATTTCCAGACTATGATGTTCTTACATATATATATATATATATATATATATATATATATAAAAGCAGATATATCAAATGAAATTATAGGTATAAATATTTACATTATTTGCTCTTACCACAGTTTGGCCATTAAATGTTACTATCATAGGAGAAAAAGATTTTATTAGGTATATTTATTATACATATTAGAAAGCACATTATACATATGAGAAAGCACATGTTTTAAAAAAATCATCCAGAAACAATACCTACTCAATCCTTATGTCATTAAAAAAATTGTAATTCAGATAAGAATTTTAAAATATTGGTTGTGGTAAAACATTATCAGAAAAGCTCAGCACTAAATAGCTTCCCGTGATGGCAATGAAAGCTCAGCATCCTCTTTGGCAGGAACCGCGCGAGGGGTAGTTGTTCCTAGTCCTGTGTGAGTGAAGAGTAACTACAAACACTAGAGCAGATACAGAGAGACCTTGCTGTCACCGTATAGTTAACAACACAGGACAAAAATTTGCCCACACAGGTTGTGTTGATTCATCTTTTCCTCCTTTCATAATGAATCGGATTCTTTATTATCTTCTCTTTATTGAATGAAAACCTGACTTCAGTACCGTCAGTGGGAGGTCTGCCACTGACATCAGTGAGGTCAATTCTTAATTACCTCACCAACTAATATTAAAAATACCCTTGTTTATTTAAACCTTAATCATAACTACAGCTGTTTGAAGGAAAGGAAGGACCTATTGCAAAAAGGAGTGAAAGATGGTTCCAGCACCTCAGACGTTATCTGTCAGATGACTTCAGAGACAGGCTGCTGGCTTTTCTCTGGGGGCTGAACGCGTTTTCTCGTGGAAGGTGCCTCTTCGAAGGCTGCGGAGCCGAAGTTCCCCCAGCAGCACCGGCAACGTGCGCGCGTGGGCCCCTACGATCCGAGCAATCTCGCACCTCGAGGAGCGGAAAGGCAGCGGGGCGGACCGCGGCTCGCGCAGGCGAGCCCAGAGCAGAGCACTCACCTGCAGCGTCGCTCCGCAAGCTCCACAAGTGCGTCCACACGCTCCGTAACGCGCTGCCTCGATCGCAGCGAAACGTCTGTGCCGAGACCGGGGAGAGACCGCGGCCATTGAGAAATACCCGCAAAGCACACTCCACGGCAGCTTATTTGAGGACCAAAAGGCTCTTTGCCCTAAAAGGCAGGTTACATGTAGGAGGCCTTAACATTGTACATTTTAGTTCACACGTACTAACAATACTTGCTCCTTGATCAAATTAATTGCTTTTAAAATAGTTCTTAAAGTGAACATTATGGCTATATAGACATAGCAGAGTCTTCAGCCACATTTTACAGGCATATATTCCTTACTGCGAAGTGCACCTTCGCACCAGTCGTGAGCCGAACCACGCTTAGACCATGAGTCTCCTGTGATGTAAAGCTGCATTGCTTTCCAACCTGCGTTACCCCTCCGCAAAAATGAGATATAAAAATCTGTGTTTAAGTGTACAAACATGCTTATTAATCCATTTATTTATATCCTATTGGAACAGAAATATAAGGTTAAGTTGAAAATAAATTCAAGCGTAATGGCTTCACAGTCTAATAAACCCAAATTGCTAAAATAGGCAATGCACATTTAAAACACGAGAAGGAACAGCCCAGGTTCCATGACAAAGAAAGTCAGAACACCGGTACGAAAGAAACCTTCAGATCGTGAACCAAGGACAGCTAAGGAAGTGTGTTTTTTGGAGTGGTCAAAGAACATCTCAAAAAGGTACAACCGCCTCACTTATCCCTCTGGTCCTGCAGATCCCAACATGTTGTGGCTATAGATTTCAGCCTTTTGGAAGAGAAATTCTCCATTTTGCTGCAGCCAGGCAAACAACTTTTGGTTTTGTCGCTAACCCGTTTCCCTGCTTGAAGAATCTTGGTTTTCATTCTGAACTGAAATGCAACCAAGCTTTCAAAAACTTAAATACAATTTTTTTTTCTCTTCAGGTCTACTGATGAGCTGGGTTGACTGGAGAATGACTGCAGCAACAACAGAGGCCCTAAATGGCAAGAATGTAACTTGCTAAGTGCCTGTCCCTTACTCCCGCTGTTGCGTTTTCTGTCTTTTAAGTGACACTCTCTTTGGGATGTCTGTCTCTAAGTTCGCAGCCCAGTTTTACCTCTGTGAAGGTCTGAGTCATGAATGTCAATGGCAGAATACACGAGGAACTGACTTTCTGGGTTATGGGGGCAAGTTGCTTTCCTATCAGTGAGACACTTTAAAGTCTTTGCTTATTTTTTTAAGAACCGAAAATCTCACAACAATCCCGCAAGTTACACATATTGCTTCTGCAAATTACTTACAAGTTAAAAACACATAGCCAATTACTTTCCGTGAGCAGCAAAGCAACGACTGGAAAATGTCTTTGTTTTCTAATACGCAGACTACAGTAGCCCAAGCAGGTTCCCCCACAAAGTTCAGGGCTGACATATTGCCTTCTGGCAAATCCTTTCCTGGCCCATGCATCACATCCCATCATACAGGCATGGCAGCGTGCAACCGGACGTGCCTGTCGCAGCGCGGCCCATCACGAAACAGCACGGCAGGGCATGCGAAAGAGCAGTCTTACAAACCGGGGTTAACAGGCAGCGTGGCTTCACTCAACGTTTGCATCAAACGTTTTCACCCAAATCTGTGCGAGTAACGTGTATGCAGCGATGCCAGCTCTCCCAGGCAAACTGGGGAACGTCTTCCCCTGAGCCTGCAGTCACTGCTACAATACACAGCCACTAAACATTCGGCTGCCTCTAATACTTCCCTTCTGTAGGCAACTGTCCCTATGATAAAGATGTCCCCAATACGCACATCTGCCTGCCAGAGCCTCTTCACTTTTTCCTATTCACAGAGACAGAGAAATGAAAAGTCAAATTTGATCAGGTCTGTATGTGAGAGTTCAAGTCCCCGAGCTGGAAAGCACCGGCGGCTGGCCGAGTGTTCTGGCAACGCACCGCTGCGTGCTTGCCCTACGCTTACGTTCTCGCCTAGGTCCACGCCGCTGGCCCCACTTACAGAGAGGGCATCTGGCTAAACGGACCTCGGGTCTGATTCAGTTTCAGTATATTTCTATTCTTACGTTAAGTGATACTTAACATACTCGACTCCATTGAGGCAGCAGCATGGAGTCATGATGACTGCGATAAATTCTGGATACAATTTCACAGAACAAGCTGGTTATGAAAATCTTAGGAAAAGTATTAGTCTCAACAGCACAGGAGCTGAGGATCTTCTGGTGCAATTTCTACAATTTTTTGAAGTGTCAGACACTGCATTTTTATGTTTTCACAGTGTTTTTTATACAAAAGCTAAGCCGTTGAGATGTTACTTTACGTGAGCATTCTTTAACAGCATCTTGACTGAATCTCAGTAGCTGAAGTCTCAAGAACAGGTTAGTTCTGTGCCCACAGTTTGGCTAGAAATCAATAATGGGTACAAACTATGGACTTTCATCAACTGTCTAGGGTGATAGCTTTTAAAAAATGTACTTACTAGGACAGCTTAAATTTATTACCCTATAACTCCTTATAAGTACCGTAAATGCTGTGGTCAAGCCAAATACAGCACTCCAATGTACGATCTCCCCCGGCCTCTAGTGTTCATTTTACGCACACAAGTCAAATCTTGTGTGTCCAAATTACGTCACTGAGACACCAACAAAGGACAAACGTGCGGCAGTAACTGAGAGCAAAGCTACTCTCCAAGTTGGGGCTTCTCAAAATGCAGTTCCTAGGCTTTTCCCTTGGCCCATCCAGAGCTCCCTAAAGCAGAATTAGTTCAATGTTTAGTTTCCTGCTTTATTAGGACACACTCTCCGTGGAGGTAGCTGCAAGGAAACCCACGCTGTCAGACAGACAAGAAGTCTGCCTGGCTGTATGTTCACAAATAAAATATATTTCCTTCTGTTTTCTCTTTCTCATCTCAGTCAATTATCCACCACTGGGGCAAAACACGCAAAGCTGTTCAGCCACAACATTCTCTTCTGACTCCGTAGATAACAGCATATCACACTGACTCGCACAAAATTAACTTTTAAGGCTTCTATTCCAGACAAAGTGCTTTACTAGATCAGCTCAAGACAACGCTTTCCGTGCGAGTCGTGAGAAAGTCACGTGAAAACCACGAGGCAGGTTGAGGCCAAGCAGCCGGAGCCACGGCTCAGCCAGGCCTTGGGGCCTCCCTTTTGTATGGTTTGTATTTAAGCCATCCGAGAGCAAGTCAAAGACCGGTGGCACATAAACAGCCGCAGAAGATAAGACGACAACAGATTTCACGACAAGAATTCTGCCTCTCTAAATTACAAAACTTTTTGTTGAAATGTAGACCGTACTGCTTACACGGGGCTGTAGTTACAGACTACATACGTGAACGGTCCAGAGCACCGCGACCTGGTCACGTGCCCACATCCCACGTATTTCGGCCTTGCCCGCACAACCTAGAAAATCAAAGCAAACACAGGTGATGACTAAGGAAACAGTGCATTTTAGGAACCGTTAGAGAAAATCATGGTTAAATTATCTGTGTGTAATGTCCACAGAAAGGGCCTGAAGAGTCACTGCTCCAGAAATGATACCACTTGACTTTGTCCCAGCGAGTTTTTGATGGCTGGTGGAGTCGAGCCTCCAGCTTAAATAACAAACCAGCGTACTTGCTCTTGGGATTTGAATTATTCTTTGATTTCTCCTCATCATGATTCCAGAGATTCTTCATAAAAGTTTTGAACACGCTGTATGCTCTGTGGTAAGTATCTTGCCCAGACATGATCTCTTTTCTAATTTTTACACAGCATTTTTCTTACCATAATGCATGCTTAAAAAGATGGCAATTAACCGCAATTAACCATTCCAGGCATTTTGTGCCTACCCCACGAGTAGCTCAGCGCCCTGTAACAAACATGCTTTTATGGAAGGTTGACTTGCAAGGACCCCCCCGTCTTCCCCAAGGGTTAATTTCTTCCATCCGAAGGAGGCAGTCATTATGGGAACGTGTCTTAAGAAACATGGCATATACCCTTCTTTTTTTTGATCACAGCCACTTAGGCTTGCCATCAAAAAAGAGCAATTTTTCTAATTAGAAAAATGTAAAAGTATTTTCTGACTACCTGTCATAACCTCTGCTCAGGCAATATCAATTATATCTTGATACAGTATTTACACAACTTCATGTAAAATGTTGTCATATTTTGAGAGACCAAAAAGGAAAAAATATCCTGACAGAAAAATACCGGCCTGTAAACACTGGTATTCCATACATTTCCTTAGACAGATATACAAACCTGAATCGTTCATAAGCCTACCCAACAGCGAGACAAAAGCAGTCCTGTGTACTGAGTTTCCAAGGGCCATCTTTAGTTAAGCCCTGCCAAAGTTTTACCTGCAAGCTGCTTTTCTAGCCCTTGCAGCAGACGACGTCGGCCAGAAGCGGCCCCGGCGCGCTGGCGAGCGCGGCCAGCTCCATCGCAGGGACGTGCCGCCAGCCTCAGCTCACCGCAGGGAGAGCGAGCTTACTGCGAGGGAAAACAAAAATGAGACTTTTAACAATACTGATTTATCCAAAAACTCAGAGTGCTTCATACAACATTAGCTAACTGTGCCAGCACCTCTGTGAGCTCAGCGTGTGTTACTGTTACTAGCACTTAGCAGCTGGCAAAAGAGACGAGAGGTCTAGCGTGCTGCGTCCAGACCCGAGTCGCAACCGAGGAGCAAAGAGCAGGTCTTTCGATTCACGAGGCCCGGCTGACTTGGCAATGCCATCTCGCTCTGCCTGGTTGCAAATCAAACAGATCGTGCTTGACTAGAGGTGTATTTTCAGATAGCTTATTGCAATTGCCAGTAAAGTAAGGGTTGGGGTCTGAGAGTACCACTTGCTGTAATTTAGAGCAGCTGACGAAGTGACTACATAAACTGCACCACTGCTGTGCTCTGCAGGTGATGTGCGCGGCGGGGTAGCGTTCGGGTGGGGAGGAGGAAGCTTATTGAGACCACAGCAAAAATAAAAATGCAAATACTTATATGAAAGACAGCTGTTACTGCCTGCTACCTGCCAAACGTATAAAGTTCAACGTAGTTTTAGCACTACTGAAAACCTTGTGATTGCAATCTTACTTTAGACGTTTGTGGCCTTCCCCGGCCACAGGAAGTCCAGGGGGGGCCAGGGGGTTTATTAGCATCGCTGCAGTTTAAGAACTGCCAAGTTCACCGGGCTCCTCTCACCCCGCTGTTCTGCTCTTTAGGCCCCTAAAGACCCCTTTGGGAAGACTGCAGGGAGGACAGAAAATGACAAAGGGTCCATAAATAATGAGCCAAGAAAACTTCTGCAATTTAGGAAATAAATATTCGTATGTGTAGATGTAAAAGAAAAGAAAAGTAAGGGAAAGAAACAGCAGCACACAGCCAGCACATACGCACATTCAGCTTAAACATTACTGATTCGTTTAGTGTTCTTAAGACACCTTCAAAACCTTTGTGCTATTTCACAGGATAAATGATACAGCATCTTGTTTAGCATTACTAGTACTGTGACATTTTAACAGAGAATATATTTTTATCCTATATGTTAAAACACTTTAGACTATGCAATCACATCGATGAATATCTTTCTTGGGTTCCTTGCTCTGCTCTAGACAGTTCTGCAAACTAAGCGTTACCCCTGGCAGAAGAACAGCTAAGGCCCTTGCTCCTGCAAAGCCTCTTGCGTGGGAGCAGCTCCCCCGGAGTCCGCTGGGCCATTCCTGCCGGACAAACCAGTGAGGTGACTTAGGGCTCAGTCAAAAGCGAGATACTACAAAACTGACGTGCTACAGTCCGAAGGCGTTCGAAGCCCCTCTCCACGGCGAGGGACTGGTGGCAAGTCACGGGAAGAAACTGAACACTGGTACGTTGCTATTGTCAGCGGAGCGCAGGACGAGCACATCTAAGTGACTTTCACACGGTGCTTTCCTGAATTTATTGATGTTGTAACATAACTAAGAGGTTTTAAACAAGCTGTCCAGCACATCAGGCCCTTGACCCGTAGCCTCCGGAGAGCCAGGGAGAGCTCAGTGCCCTGGTGAAGGGATTTACTTAACGGATATTTAAAACGTGAGTGTAAGCCAAAATAAGCAACCTACATGAGGTAGTTATTTGGCATTAAATCTATGCAAAAAAGTATGCCACAGTTCACTCGATTTGCCTAAATACTGATTTAAAATATTAATTATTTCCCATTTAAGTATACAGACCACCCGAGAACTCTGCTGCAGAAGCTGAGGCTCCATGCGTGCGACTAATCTAAGAAAAACGCGGTTACTCTGACAGCATTCAGGCGAAGCGGGTCTGCGCTTGTGAACCTGCTCCGATTTTGTCCTACCTGCTGGCGTGTGTTGAAGGCTGCCCCTGTTCAGGCGTGCGCTGAGCAGGCCCCTCCTGCGCCACGCTGGCTGCCTCATCGTGCCATTCTCGTCGGTGCACCAAAAAAGCCTATTTTTTCATAATTCTGATGGAAACGCATAGAAGGTCGTTAACTTAGTTCTCAAACTCCCCCTAGGAAATATGCATAAATACTGGGATTGCACAAGTGTTTTTTTCTACAGCTACTGTTTTATGCCGGGGAATTGTCTGCACAGCAATTAGAAAAGTGCCTCAATGGTTTTTGCCTTTTCTTTTTTCTTTCTTTTTTTTTTTTTTTTAAAAACTTTGCCTTCATTTTATCTTTTTGATTTCCTGCAGCCAGGAAGAGCGCTTCCTGCACCCAGGCCAAAGGATGGGAAGGAGTGGAGCGGCCGGGCAGCATGGGATGCACGTAGGCCCCGGCGAAGCGGAGCGCCGCAGCTCGGGCTGCCGGGGCCCCGGCAGCGCGGCAGGAACGGCCCGAGCACCGAGCGCGGCTCCGTCCCTGCCTGCGCGCTGCTGGGCTGCTCCCAGCTGCGGGAAGGTCCCGGCTTCATTCAGTATTCACGTTTGCCACCAAGCAAAAGCATCTCGGTCTTTGGCTCAAAATCAGCGTCGGAAAGCTATGGCATTTCGCACGACCTATAAAGGCCACGGGAACAGAAACATCCATGCAAGATTTTCATTTAGGAAATTCCCGTTTCCTGTGCGACGGTGGCTGCAGACCGCTGGTGGCTGCAAGCAGCAGGAGACACGACTGACGCGTTCAGCGCAGCTCCCTCTCCCCTGAACACAAACCAGTGAGTCACGGAAGAATACCACGAAAACGGCCTTAATTTGCACTTTCCAATCGTTTCAAATTCTAGTTTTTTTGTTTTCTTTTACTCAATGCCATAGCTATGGGAGGCCAGCCTCAAGACAGCCCTAATTTTTAAAAATTATTTTTCAATCTTACTGTTTGCAGCTTGCAGTTATGATTTGCTTATATTCATCACATGAAATACAACGTATGTCACCTTTTTACAGTAAATACTGCTCAAAGAAAGATTCCTGCATGTAGATCTTATAGCCAAAGTTTCTGATCCTGGAAATTTGGCTTGCGCATTGCATTTGGGGCTACTGAAAGCTCCATCCCAGCCACAGTAACTGGCCCGTAGACCTGAAGACTTGGCCCTCCAAACGTGCCAGTGAACCCGTTTACTCCTATCATCAGATGCTGTGAAGGCTAAAAAAACGCCTGAAGATATGCCTGCTAGGCTGGGACTTGTTATCTTAAGCCTTGCACATATATAAGCCTTTTGTCTGTAGATGGGAGGGCAGATTCTGCCTTTGTTTATGCTAATGTAAATTTGGAATAATTTCACCGAACCATCATTCAGGAGCCAAACAGGGCAGATTTTAGCCTTTGATTTTTAAAGATCTCTAGGAAAACTTCCCTGCATTCCCCTGCCTAATTCATTGTACAGAAAACTACGCAGAGAAGTACTGCCAATTCCACTTGGAAAAGCCCAGGTTATATATAAAAACACCGGGTGGGAAGCAGTAAAAGAAAGGTCTCAGTATCGATAGGTGACAACTTCCTCACTGTCAGACATCTCGCCAATATTCACTCGAAGTACAGGGGGAAAAAAAAGAGAGAGAGAGAGAGAGAGAAAAGGAAACAACAGCCCCGTTCACCTAGCTGAGAGGCTATTGAAGATTTACAGACAGGAAACAAGGAAATTAGGAATTTTGGCTTTTTATGAATAAAAATCTCCCGGGGGGGGGGGAGCGGGCGGGATTTGCTGCACGGCTGCCACGTTTTGTTGCGCGTTTCCGCTTCGCGTGACCTCCCCGCGCAGGGAGCCAGGCGCGGGGGCTGCGCGGCGCGCAGGCAGCGCGGGGGCAGCGCTAAAATCCTGCCCGTGGGCGCAAAAGGGCGGGCGCGGCCCTGCCCCGCAGAGGCACCGCTGGGATTCGAACCCAGGATCTCCTGTTTACTAGACAGGCGCTTTAACCAACTAAGCCACGGCGCCCGGCGGTAGGGGCAAGCGCCGCGCGGCCCCACTACCTCGGCCCGCGCCCGCCGCGGCCCCGCGCAGCCCCGCGCAGCCCCGCAGGGGCCGGCCCGGCGCAGGCCGGCTCCTCGGAAGGGGCAGACACCCCCCCGAAGCCCCGGGGCCCTGAGCCGTTCCTTGTATTGCAGCTGTAAACAGCCAGGACAGAGGCGGCTGGCGCGTCTTCTGCCACGCTTCCCTCTCTTTGCGTGGCGGCGAGGGGCCTGCACGCACCCCCGGCGTACGGACGCGCGCGGGCACGGTCGCCTTAGCTTTGGCACCATATATGTAAAGACCATGAAGGAAAACACATAAATGTAAGCACTTCAGGAAAATACCTGGTAGAGTTTCTCCCGCTTCCACTCCGGTCCTGCCTTAGGACAAGCTCCGGCCGAAGGCTCACGCCGGAGGTGCCAAGGGAAGCTCAGGGCCCCGCTACCTGCTACAGCCGTCGGCAACAACGCAAAAATTAAACCGCAGTACGCCTGTGCTCCCACCGCGTGTGCGCGGTGTGGTTGGCGTGCATGCATCATACCAGAGCGCCTGACCAAACACTCGCGCGTTCTTGCCAGCTCAACGCAGAAATATTTTTTCCCCAAACTTATTTTTCCTCCGTGTGGAGCGCGCCGGGAAGCTGCACACCCGACCGACGGGCGCCGCTGCCGCCCGAAGCCTGGCAGGGCTCCCCGGGGCGCCAGGCGAGGCTGGGCCGTGCCAAGAAAAGCCGGGGTGCCGGCGGGCAGCAAGGAAGCGGTGAGGGAAGGCGGAGGCCGGCGCGCGGCCCAGGGCGCCGCAGGGCAAGGACGTGGGCGAAGCGCTCCAGCCACGAGAGCCCGCGGAAGCCAGAGGCTGCTTTGGCGGTCTGCCGGGCAGCGAAGGCCTCTTCGCAGCCAAACGACGGCGGCTGCCCCTTTAGTACCCAGGCGGGGGGCAGCCCCGCGCGCTTCTTCTCAAACGGCCTTCTTGCCTTGTGGTTTTCAGCAGGTCAGAGGAGGGACCGAGCCAGCGGGTCAGACCACCTGCCCAGCGAGAGCCCGGAAAACGCAGATAAAAGCCCAGCTCTTCGGTTGTTCCTGACTACCACGTTCTCCTCATAAAGCTGCAACGGCAAAAACTACAGCTGCAACGAGACACCAGCCTGCTGCTGCCGGTGAGAGCAGTTCAGGGCTGAGGACCTGAGCGCTGACGGGGTGACGGTAACGGGCAGCAAGGCGCACCCAGAGGGGCGAGCAGGCGCCGTGCCCCTTGGGCCGCCGCCGCCACGGAGAGCGCTCCTGCATCCGCGGGGAGCTGACACCCTAGCAGAACCTTTCATCAGCTCTCGTTTGGGAGTTAGGACTCTCTCCTTTGATAAGGAGGTTTTATCCTTTCCTCTAATAAAGGCAGGGCCCCGGCTGATTATCCTTTCTTCTTCTGACTGCTGGACTACAGCAACACGCTGCCTGGGAGCGGTCAGCTTTTTGCACGCAGGGATCTCAACGCAGCCCCAAACGCTGCAGCGTATTAGGAAGGACGTCTCATCCGTACTCGCTTCCCGTAAGAATTCTGAAATTCAGAGAGCTCGTTCCTACCTTCACCCCCCTGTTTAGGATGCCCAGAAGGGTCATCTGAAACTGGAGAAGGCAGGCTGCGGGGCTGCAGCTCAGGAGAGGACCTCACCCGCCCGCCCGCCCGCAGGAGACGAGAGCCAGCCCCAGGCTGCTGAAGGAAGTCTTCAGACACTCGAACTTCACTGTCTTCTGCTCCACACGTGACGCTCTGACTGCCTTCTTTCACATAAAATTACAGTAACATGTATATGAAAATAGTGCCCCCCCCCTTGCAAAAATACAAAGGAAAAAAAAAAAAGGATTAAACTCCTCTGCCCGCGTTTCAGTACCTTTGGAGAGGAGGCAAAACCACGTGGCATTTGACAGATGCCACGTTGCTTCGTCCGGTACTGGAAGGCCCTGGGATCCTACGGTGACGAGCGCGGTGGCAGAGCAGAAGGGGACGGAAAGGACGGCCAGGCAGCAGCGCCGCCAGCCAGGGAGGAGAGAGCTGCGAAGGGCCGATGCTCCGGCACGTCTTGGGCTGCCGTTCGTGCAACAAATCCCGAGCGCCTTGGTTCAGACTGTCTTCTCCAATCGGTCTACGAACAGGGTACAAACACTTCCCAAGTATTAAGCGTTTCTCATGTGTGTAGAATCTCTTCTACTCTTTTGTCATGGTCTATTCAAATTGATTCTGTTACGTAAGCAATACTGCTTACTGATTTTATGCAACCAGAATGCAAGAATCATTGTACCTGCTATTCGTAATCTGGGAAATAATAATAAAAAATTTCATTCAAAATAAAATTTCCAACCCATGCACATTACTAATGTAAAATGAACCAATAATCTATAGAACAATTGTTTCCATCCCCCACTTTCAGTGCTTTTTCATCTGAAAATGGTAGAGAGAGAGAAACAAAGAACATTCTCAATTCTATTATAACATTATTTAATTATTCTATGACTAATAATTTCAGACATACAGAAGTCAGTTCAGTATTACCAGCTACATTCAAAACAAATTTTTCCAGCAATAAAACATGTATATTCTATATATTCCATTAAAAAATAACATCAGGAGCACATAGCATTTTCTTTAAGCTTCTGTAAGAAAACAATGATATTTAGTTAAGAAAAGAGGAGGGAGAAAATGCTGGAAAATAACACCACTTATCACCTAATGTTTATTCAAGGCTGTAAATCTGTGTAAAACATACCATTCCTTAGAAATGCTTCTCATTTAACCTTGGATTCAAGTGTAATTGTTGCTACACGACTTACATAATTAAAAAATTTAAAAGAATCTACCTACGTATAATAGATTTCTTTCTATTCCACAGCTTAACTGCATTCCAGGCTGGCACGTGCCAAGTTCCAAGCATTTTCCCCACTCTTAAGTTCCTTTTAGAAAAGAAACATTGAAAAGATTGCAAACTTTTTTTTTTTTTTTTTTTTTTTTTAGGAATAAGGCTTTCAAGCATTTTGAAACATTTAATCTTTTATTAACTGACATTCTCACATATAGTAATAGATATAATCCTCTTGGGGTGCTGCTAAAAAAGGGTGGTAAAAATGCCATGCTCCTTGCTGGGGCGAGCCTTTCTTACACAGCAGTACTTTGTCCTGCACCATTACAACTTACTCTCCTGACTGAAAGCTCCTTCACAAAATTGTTGTAAGGAGTATGGCAACAAGTTGGTAAGAAGTTCATGGTCTTATGCATGGTTTTACTCACAAAACTCTTTCTGACGGCCACTGAGAGCACAGGTTCTTTGTGTTCCATAGTAAAAAAAAGAGTGGTTTATGAAAATAAATTGAACTTGTAACTAATATACTAATTTAAATTTGTTGTTTTTTTTTTTAAATTTACCAAAGGCCAGGGAAGTAATGTTATTTTCTAGTATCACACAGTGTAAATAGATTTCAGCTCCTAGGGATTTTATTCTTCACCTGTTGTATTGTGAGGATATGTCACAACTATTCAATGGATTAGCACAACATATTTGATTTTTCTTTATACAGAGCACCAAAGTAGAGCAAGTTCAGAGGAAACCCTTAGTTTTACACATGCAGTATATAAGATGTAAGCACTCCATTTATATATTTAAATGTGTTAACATCTCAGGACTGCTGGATGAGTTTAAATATCAGGAGAAACAGAAGGTGGCAATGGCCAAATATTTCTCACGGGAGAAGAGAGACGACAGAATACACACTTGGTTTTCATTTCGGAGTCACTGCAATGCAGGCATAAGAAAGGCTTTTCACATTCTTCACACTAGCATAAATATAACAAAAATGATACTCCAGTTAATCACTTGTGACAGATTTGCGTTATTTCACTCAGGGAAGTTCAGCTGTTTATACACACATATATGTAGGCCTGATTTTTCAGATGCACTCAGCGCACATAGCTGTCATAACCTTGACATAGAGCTGGTGCTGCTCAAAATTTACTCCTGTGATGTCTATGTTCTTCTGAATAAAGCTGTGTTTTATGTGGACTGTGACATTGATTTAACTAATACAGTATCATGCTTTATGTTTGGAGGGTAGCTTGATGGGTATCCAGCTTTTAACTGTTTTGCCTTAGTGCTAATCCCGGGGTGGGGGGGGGGGGGTCTGTCTGCTTTTTTTTTCCCCTGGCCATTATCTGACCTAATAATTTTGATTTAAAAAGACATGTAGTAAAAAAAAGACAAAAAGAAGGAAAACTGCTGTGTAATGTAATCATTGTGAATAAAATATTAACCCATTGTAATCAGTGGGAAGTGTTGCTGTTGATAAAGCATATTCATGAAAGTTGATGCAGTTTCTAATAGAGTCCGCATAACATTGGCTACCAATTCACTACTCATAAAATAATTTCCAGAAAAGTTAGAGACATATTTTTCTAATTGTTCTATATGCTGAAGTGCAAATCATTTTTTGTACTAAATTGTATTCACAAAGTCCTATCAATTGATACTTTTAGCAACGTACATCACCTTTTCACTGCTGTCACATTCCTAAAACTTATTTAAAAGCCTAAAAAGCTGAACACTGCTTTTGAAAAGCTTCATATTCAACGGGAAAGTCTGATAAAAACATCAGATTCATACTAAAAAAAAAGTGTTATTTTTCGTTCAATTTCACTTAATGGCTATTGACAGGGAAGAAAACACACACAATATCTTCCAAATCTACTATCAAAAACAATTGAGAGACTATAATAAAAAACATGTTTCAATAGCATTAAGCTTCTTAATGTTCCTTTTTGCCAACATCTATCTATTTATAATTCTTGTTTTAGAAGCCACGGCACACGCAGTCTGAGAAAAAGAAACCCCTCAGAATTTGTATAAG
Source organism: Struthio camelus (assembly GCF_040807025.1). Lineage (NCBI taxonomy): Eukaryota > Metazoa > Chordata > Aves > Struthioniformes > Struthionidae > Struthio > Struthio camelus. The sequence continues at coordinate 12,574,931 of NC_090951.1, forward strand.
CTGATTTACGTCCATGAGCGCATGAATATTACTGCCTTGGGTTAGCAATACTCCTAAACAGGCGTATTACTTTGCAGAAGCATTAGGTGTAGAAAGTCAAAATATAGTGTTTTAAAATTACACATACATGGCTTACTGTGTTTTCTAACAGCAAAAAATAATTTGCATATGAAAATCGGTGTCCTTACCAAGATCAGTTTTAAGAACGAAAAGAACTGTTACTGTTGCAACCCTCCCCTAATAAAGGATTCAAAGACCTTTGCAAGGAGAGGACAACAAAATAAATCTGTTTTCAACTAGCAAATCTGCTAGCTTTCCTCTAACATTCCAATTCCATTTCTGAATAAAGTAGGAGGTGTGGTTAGACAATAAAAAGACAGAACCTGAACTATTTTGGAGCCTCTTGCTTTGCTCTTCTCCATCACGGAAGGAATATGATCCACCTTGTCGACATTCCACAGTCTCAGAGTAGAATCCTGAGAAAAAGCATCAATTATTTTGATAAGTTTATATATTACCAAAACAGTGATTACATCATTTTCACTCTCACCTACAGAATCTGGGTTATTAAACACATGCCTTATGAAAACTTCAAGTGAGAAGGTTTGTTTTTAACTATCATGTTTTTGGAAACAATTTTAGTAATCTTAACCCTGCATATACATATTTTAGAATAACCAGCAATAAACATACTTATCAAATTATTTTTTTTGCAATTTCTGTAATTACTTGAGATGGTCACTGATTACAATTTACAAGTCGTATGAGCAACTTTATCACTGCTAATTTTTTTTCTAACAAATGCTGAAAACAGGGATGAAATCTTCAAATCCATTTATAATTTAGCTCCCTGAACCACATCAGGAAATTAGTAAATACCTTTGAGGCAGAAAGAATCCATTTCTTGTTTTTGCTAATTGCAACATCTGTCACCCAGTCCCAGTGACCCTACAGTAAAGCAAGATGTAACTATGACCCAAAGAAAAAACTTTATTACTTTTATAACAGTAAAAACAACTATCTACTGTAAATCCATTTTGACATGCAGTGAGAAAATTCTTATCTATGCTGCCTCATGTCCACTCACGAAAAAATGCTGCCATGAGGCTATGTTTTCTGATGCATATACCTGAAAACAGGCTGTTAAAATCTTGGCCAGCAGACTAGCTACCCCTCGCAGCAATCAGAAACCCTGTACCCATGCAGCTGCCGTGGGTCTAAGCCCCGTTTATCCAGAACTCTCTTCTAGTTTTTTTAGTCAGCTTGCTAAATAATTGCAAAGAGACAGAATTGGTTTCTAGCACTCACTGTCTAAAAAACTGAGGCTGTTTATCGCGTGCTCTTGAAGGGAAGAGCTGTGAGGAGGGACAGCAACTTGCCCCCGACTCAAAGGAAGGAGACCAACTCAGAAAGCAGGCCAAGTCAAGCAGCTGTGCTGGATGTCCAGCCACCAGCCGCACAGCTGATTTGAGGTTTAACAGCACTGAGTTACCCTAAGAACAGAAACAGGTTAAAATCAAAGTATCTACAAAGTATACTCCAACTAATGAGGTTATTCAGACATGAATGGAATTAACACTTAAAATTCCTAGAGTTCGAGAAGGCTTGGCATCATTTTGATAGACAAATGCCACACCTGAGAAATACATTACAAAAGATGAATAAACCTCTCATTTTTTCCAGCACAGAGAAAAAGGCAAGCATGCATACATGAAATGTGAGTGCTTTTTTAGAGCAGAATCTTTAAAACGTGCTTTTTAAATTTAGTTATGAGCACAGAATGTATTTATACCAAGATGTAGACACTAAACTGGAATTCTCCATAGTTACAAAGATATTAGCATTCCAACAGATGCCTTCCCGTTTTATGGGAAACTGAGACACTTACACTGACTGCTGGGAACTGGGAAATCTGAAGTGGTTGTATGAAGTAGAGCAACACCTATGCTGGTGGAAAACGTGTAGTGTGACTGCTCAGAAGGTTTAATCGGTACAGTTCCAGTTCAGGAGGGTAGGCAAGCTTATGTTTACCCTAATAGCAGTGAGGCCCAGGCTTACAAGGTTTCCTACATAAAGATACTACCTTGAACGCAGACAGAAGTTGAAAGTTATTTTTAAGCTGAAAAGCCTTTGAAAGAAACTAGACTTTTCTAAGATCTTCTAGGTGCGTTTGCTGGTATTTACAAATTTATGGAAAACAACAGGGTTGGTTCTTGTCTCACTTACAACAGTGTATATTAGGGCTAAATCATTTGACAGTAACAGATTCCACCATTGCTGGGGAAACAGAGGGAGGACAGGAAGGCTCAGCAGACACAGGATTTTCTCTCTCCCTTGCACAAACAGTTACTTAGAGTATTGTGGTTTGGAAGTGATGACGACAGTTAATTATGAAATCCAGGTGAGTGTTTTCACTAAGCCCTAACCAGCATATGCATCAAGTCCAAACAAAAAAAGTTGTCCATTGAAATTATACTTCCATAAGATAGGAAACAGCTAAGGTTGCAAATCTGACATTTTTGACTTCCGTGAAATTACTGTTTGTAAAAAGCATTGACGTAACTTTATGAATACTGTTAATCCTTTTCTTTGACCTACATGTCTGATCATTAGCTGGAGTCTTGTAGATTGTTTCCGCTGAAATAAGAAATGAATTAAAGGTGTTTTAACACATGATGGCACAAAAAAACTAATGCGATTAGAGCTTTTTTATTTCATGCATGTACTACTTACCCCCTCAAACCTTGGGTAGTAGTACCATGGACATGGAGGAAGAGAAGAGGCCCAGCTGTAAGCAGGGATAACTGAATCCTGAATAGCTGACTCACTCACAGAGTTGTCCCTGTCACTATAAGCAGTAATATAAAACATGCAGCCTAGGGACTGAGTTAAGCCCGACAACCTGATATTTACAATTGTCAGAATGTTTCCCTTTTAATATAATATTTTCTGTAGATGTAGAGGCATACAGAGCGTGACATCGCAAGACTAACGTACACATGATCTAGGCTCTTGCTGCTTGCTGGAGGAAATAATCCTCTAAAATAGAGGCGTTAACTGGACTTTTTCATAGAAGGAAACACAATAGCACATTAATAACTAGCTTGACAAAGAAAATTCTTTGCAAGTAATTGTATAAGAATATTCAGTTCTAGGAAAGTAAATCACACCAATACAGGATATATTCCTGCCTATAACTGAAAGGGATGGGCAAGGGTATTTATCAGATAACAAAATACACTGTGTACTTATACAACCAACATACTGTGTCCCTTCTCGCCAAACTAGTTATCAAATAGGAAGTTAGTACCTTTAAGCTTAGCTTTTTACAGCCTGCACCTGTATCCCATATAGCTATGGTTTTGTCATATGCGCCAGACACAACAAGTGTTGCTGAAATATAAAAGCAGATTACTGTATTATTTCTTTGCTCTATCATACAGACTAATAAAAGAGGCTCCTTCCAACAGTGAGTCAGACTTGTTAATAAAATCGAAATAATGAACTATTAGTCATGCCTTAACAAGATACTAGATGTTCCTTTCTGCTATTTGTTGTTACTACTCTTGTTTTTGTGAATACTAAAGGTAAATCTAGCAAAGACACAACTGAATGGAAAAAATATACATGAAAATTTTTTTGACTTATAAAATTAAGGAGATACTTTGTTTGCAAATTAAAACATACAGTGGATTTTTAGAATTGTTAGGTCACCTTTGAATAAAAACAAAAAAGTAAAGAGTTTAGGGTGGAAAGGATGCATTCAGATTCCACTACTCATAGGTTTTATTCTGTAAAACAGTTTCTGCCAGTCCAGTTCATGCTACCCTGTTGGATGTCTTCAAGCCACAGATACTTCTTTTCCTGCAAATTTGCTATTTGTTTATTTATTTGAGGTGCCTAACTCAGAAAGCTCTGCTTAGGTAGGACTGCGGGTTAAGCAGGTGTCAGCAGCTCCGGAGTCTTCCTCACTGCAGCATTCAGATAGGAAGTTGCAAAAGGAAACAGCCAATTAGATTACAACGTATAGAAATTCGTATCAGCCCATCCCAGTAAAGAGAAGAGAAGCGGTTTCAAGCACAACAGCAACTTGCAGCAACATGGATTTAATGTTTGTGGAGGGACCAGCAGTTGTCTGTCAACTAGCGAAAGAAAACACATAAGGAATAGCTCCTCACTGCCTCCCCTCAGATACAGGTAAACTGGGGAGTCCCTCTTCTCCTCCTATTCACCCGAGCATTACGTAGGCATCAAGTTCCATGTGACAAATTGTCTTGCTGTAACTCATAAATATCAACTACTTTGAACACAGTACGTGCACTTTGTGCTCTATCAGCGTACCTGAGAACACACTATTAAGTTTTTCAGAAGTACCACATCACTGCCAAATGTTGTTTGGATTATGAAGTAGCTTTACTTCTGGAGGTACTATCAAAAATGTCTATATTTTCCTCATCAGTACAGATCAGTACAGCGTTTACTGAACACAGCGTTTGACTAATCTTCAATGTTAAGAGAATAGCGGCAAGCGCTAAGTTAATCTTGTGACACAGTATTGTATTTTTACTCCTTTGTGATCTTTGATTATACCTCTTGATGGATATATCATTCCAGTAGTGTTCCGGTTGTCTGATTAAGGCAGAACATAGACCACCAATTTCAATTTACTCATTACATGGACATATTTTTTTCATAATTAAAACACGCTGTCTTGGAAATGATAAACTAATTACTTACATGAGTTAAAGCGGTCACTTGTGTTTCATCTGATATGTCCTACATCAGATGAAAAGGATAATGTCCTATAAGATAACTCACCGTCTTGGCTGAAAAGGCAGGAACTAACAGATCCCTCATGTCCTTGGTTCAAGGAAATAGGTCCACGACACCGAAACTCCCCTGTCTTTATATCCCATATTTTTAAGGTTTTGTCCCAGGATGCTGTGCACAAGTAATGACCATCTGTGGTAAAGCAGCAATCTGAGATAGCATTGGTATGTCCCCTGAAATACAGATGAAAAACACTGGGCTGGTGAGTTTTTGTAACCATTAGAAATCTCTCTGATATCCTCCTGCAAGCACTGAGCACTCTGTCTCCATCCAGTAAAGCGCTCTAAGCACATTCTGAATTTTAACCACCTGAAGACTTCTGTTAAGTCTCTGGAGCTGGTAACAACCCCAAAGCCAGCATGGGCTTTAAACGTCTTATTGGCTTAGATTGTTTTGCAGGATTGAACCCTAGCTGTTAAATGAGAGGTGACCACCTATTTTTTTTGTTGAACGCAGCTTAACAAAAAATAGTTTAATAGCTGCAACACAACCACATTTTATTAAAAGCAAGTTCCTGAAAAAGTCACCCGTTACTCATGAAATAAACAGTATGCATCTACTGCTATAATATAAGTTTAAAATCAAACACTCATAGGAAAAGATTAATCAATTCTATATTAAAGTCTAACTTTGGAAGAGATGATACCTGCCAGAAAAGAAATCTGAAGGTTCCAGAATGGGGTGAGGGTTCTAGTGGTTCCTGAAAGCTACAGTGGGGAAAAGATTATGAGCATCTCTTACAGGAAACAGTGCTGTAGTCACTGCAATTTAAAAGAAACATTATTACAATGCTCCAGATTGAATTTCCCATCCAGAGTAATTCCTAATCCCTTAAAGGACAATTTTATTACTTTGTTTAAAGGCAGACTCTCTTTGATTATTGTTTCATAATTCAAAGCTAAATTGGTTGAGTTTATTTAAAGCCATTGCTAATATTTTTAACAGCTGATTTGTTATCTCCATTGTTGCCTTCTTCCTTCTTAAAATGATAACAACACTGTAAATAGACATAATGCTTTAATGTAATACTGACTTCCATGAGAGTTGTACGGGTTTGGCACGTGAGGGTTCAGGAGCTCAGATTCAGCAAGACTTTTAGCACTGTGTGCGACATGTTATCTAAAAGGATATAAGGAAAAATGACCTGAAAAAATGATCTCTGCACCCAGAGAGTGGTCATAATTGGTTCACTGTGAAAATGGAAGTACATATTGAGCTGGGGTCCACATTAACAATGTGGATAATGGGACAAAGAGTAAAGTTATGAAATGAAGCCAAGGGGGGTCTGCAATTATACTGGGGAGAGAACTAAAATTGAAAATGATCTTGACAAATTAAAGAAATGATCAGGAAAATAAAAGGGTTGTAACAGTCTCCACAGGAAACAATGCTGTAGTCACTGCAGTTTATAAGAAACACTGTTAGTGTTTTAATCCATTATCTAATCCATGAGCTACCTGATCAGGTGAGTTTCGCCCTGTCCGACGTTCTGTACTAACATACAAATAATCAACCGCACAGCTAAAGGTTGGCGACAATGGACTACATCAAAGTTCTGCAAGAACAATGTGGACCAGTCTGAAAGATCTCAGAGATGAACAACGAGAACGATCAGAAGACAAGCAAAGAATAATTAAACATTAAATGAATAAGGATGACTTAGCCTACCAAAAAGAAGATTCAGTAGACATAATAAAATTTTTGAATATGTAAAAAAGCGTGGAAGAAAACAAGGGAATAACTCATTCTCCATGTCCAAAGCAGATCTGAAAAGAAGCATGTGGACTTAAGCTGCAGCCAAAATGATTCACCTTAGGAAAATCTTTCTAATGATCAACATAGGGAGGCCGTGGAATAGGTTGTTTGGAAGGCTGTGAAGACTTCATGGAAGATATTTAGGAACAAAATAGTGTAAGAACACATGATAAATTATCCTTTCTTAACATGGAGATATATTTTCCTTTTCCTCTGTATTATTTTTGCTCCACTCCATAATGCTTTAAAAAACTTTTCATTATTCTAAGTAAGATTTATGTTCTCATTTGTTAATGAATATACATTTTTCCCAACTGGTAGAAAACACAACCAGAAGTTCACACTTCACTACCATATTGCATATGCTGCCTTCTGCTTTTCCTGCTACTTATATCTAAGGACCTAGAAGTTCTGAAAATCAGCATTAGAAATGCTTACAGACAACAAAACACAATTTTTCAATTACTTACAGAAGGAGATACTTCAGTTAAACAATTAATACTTTAGTTAAACAATTATTGTTTATTTTCTCTAGTACAAATCTCATCAGAAATCTCGCTGACTGATAATTGTAAGATACAAATAATCCTATGCTTAATTATGCTAAATTAACTACTGTATAGTTTCTTACTCTTTAATTGTAATTGAGGCGGATTGTGTTATCATATCCCATAGCTTTATCGTCTTATCGTATGATACCGAAGTCACTCTTTTGTTATCGGGATCAAAGCAGCATCTTGTGATTGTACTTTTGTGATGACCTACGCAAATGACATCAAATGAGGCTATTACTTGTTTGTAAAGCTGCTTCCCTATTTTGAGTAATTACATCTGGATCTCAGAACACTGGTTTAAAAAGCAGAACTAATCATAGGCTAGTATCTAGGTATCAGTTTCTATTTCCAAAACATTGCCATTGCAAAATTCCATCTTTCATGGCTAGGACACCTCCTCACTTACCTTTCAGTGAAAGATGAATAAGTGTCTCCCATTTACTGCAGACAGTATGAATTAACATGTACCCAGGCAGCTAACGTACATAGCTAATATGCAGGAAGCTCATGCGCTCCTCTGTAGTAACTTATTTATAAGCTCCTCTCTCAAGAAGTAGTCCCTAACTGTGGCACCCTAACACCAATGACAGTTAACTACTTCGACTCTTAGGGAGCACTTAAACAGGTCATTACACTTATACAAATTGTCCAATTACAATAATGTAAACAAAATATGTTCCAACAGTGTCATTTTAAAAAGAAAGTTCTAACGGACTGTTATGGCTATTATGAGCCATTTGTTGCACTTTCTATTTTTAAGCCCCAATGATTTAACTATCAGGCTTTGATTCACAATAGCATGTTAAGCATATGTTAATTTTACATTCATAAGACAGCTCACATATTTAGGGCTGATTCTGCCGTAGTGTCAAACTCCCTGACCTACAGCCCTCAATGGAAACCTAATTGGACTGAGGTCTCATTAGTGCAATTATCTCCAAAGGGGAATTATGATTCAAAAAAAGAATCACTGCTGATTTAATTTTGACCCGTAATCTCATTTTTATAAGGCTATTCTGAAAAAATCTGGTTTTAATATCTTAACAAACAAGACACAACACATATTTTTTTGCCTTTCCCAAGTAAGGATATGTGAATCTGACTTTGAATTAACTAGATTTTCTAACCTTTTTGTAAACAATCAAAACATTCAAGAATTGCACAAAAAAAGACGTAAAAGTGGTAAGTCTTACCTCGGACATGTGCCACCACTGCTGCACTTGCTGCATCAATAACATGTATGGCATTTTCTCTGTCTGAAGCAGAAACCACGTATTTGCCATCCCAAGAAATATTACACGATGTTACAATGCCTTCATGTTCTATTGTCCACTAAAGAAGAAAATAAAAGGTTTCAGAAACGTGCTTGAGGGTTAAAGGTAAGACTCCTTTACAACCGACGTTCTCTTATCTGTAAGCAAGCTCAGAAGGAAGGCTTTTGCTATTGCTTTATTTTTTGTGAATCCTGGTAGATGTATTTATATCCAATTTTTCAGTCAAATTATATTTCTGCATTAGCAATGAACTTAAAATTAGATACGACCTCCCTGTTCAACTCCCAAGGTGTCAAACGAATCAATCTTAAATATTTTTGAGATAGGTTATTATTATTATTATATGCATTTGTATCTGCAATAAGTGAGGAACTTAGCCAAGATCAAGCAATTAATCAGTATCAAACCTAGGACTAGAAATCAAGCCTATCTGCCTCAACTACATTATATTGTGCTAAAAAAAAATGTATTATTTCTTCATCGATAACAAAGCAATGAACATGAATTTTATAATTTTACCTTCTGCAAGAGGTATTCAAAAGGATACTTACAAGCATTTTTCCTGTTTCCATATCCCAAGCCTTGACAGTCTCATCATGTGATGATGTTATCACTCTAAAAATGAAGTATGTTAATGAAACTAGAAATCAGTGTTTTCACTTAAAAGAACATATTTAAAAAACACATGAGAAATTTTACTTCTGACAATGATTCGACATCCTCACACCCACTAATTTAAAATACATTTTTAAACACTGCAGCAAAAAATACCCCATAGCTTAGTTTTAAAAAAAGGATTATTTATACTTCAGTTAGAAACTGATTATAAAAATATCACATCTGTAATTTTTAATGTAAGCAGTCAACTCATTTTTATTTCATACTATTATAAGATATTTAATTATTCCTAACTTTAGAATAATTTTAAAGTCATGATGATGTCTTTTCTGTAATGAATGTGAAGTGCTCTTGTCACTATGGGCTTTTTTGCATTTTCAGCGGTTATGTTGCTGGGTAACCCTCTACCACAGATGCTGCTCTGCACAGACACAAAGCCACATTATACAGCAGAGCTATTCAATAAACTTTACTAGAAACTGGCAGGTCTCCATGAAATGGGAGGTCCAAATAAATTTCTCTCCCACAGTGTTATTAAAACATTCCAAATATCTAAAATAACATTTATTCTGACTGACAAAGAATATGATCAATATTTTTAGTACCATTGTGGCTTTTCATTTTCAAGCTTTTGACTAGGTTCATAAAATGCTATTTTTATGCACTTTGCCCAAGAAAGTTTATGCATTAATATCCTCACAAATAAAAAAAAAATACAGTTACATTATTTAAATCTCTTATTTTCTCCATACGTGTATATACTTCCTTATACTACCTCATACAACATAATCTCTGTTCCTAAATGGACACACATAACACAAAAGGACACATTCAGTTTATGAACGGGTAGTATTTTTGATTAGAAAAGAGCTTCCAGAGCACTACAGAATGGTATTTTACTTGCTGTTTAGCAGTTTCAAAAACATACACAATGGCAACAGGCAGCTTAGCGCATGCGCTATTCATTGACCAAAAAAGTCAACTTTCTGACCTGATAAAATTGATTTAAACTATGACTTAATGATAAAATATGCCAGATAGCACCCCTCTGCAGGCACTGCATGGCCTGCTTAACCAAATGTTAATATATGCTGCAGTTGCTTTAATTGTTACGGGCCGAGATTGACACTGGATAAAATGCATTTCTTCTTGAACTGACAGGACAGGCTTAATGGAAAGGCTGTAGAACATTCATAAACAATACAGACGGAAGAGAAATTTTAGGAAGGTATAAGTTTCACTGATGGAAGAACCTCTGAACCTAGGCTAATTCAATGTTGTTCTTTTATATAAGTGCTATATATGTATATACCCCTTTGAGAACATACGGTGAAGATACTTTTCCAGCACTATATAACTCACAAGCAGTATTAGACAAATTTTTTGCCCTAAAATAGGTCATAATTCATTGAACCATTCCAACACACATTTAAGGCAATAAAAAGATTCTTATTTTCTTCAGTGGACATCAAATTCAAAGCATAAGTCGAAAAGATTTAAGATTTAATACAAACTGTGGGTGAGAACAAGGTGAGATTTATGGCAGCACGCGGGGTAAAGGAGCCTGGCAGTAAACAGACTGCTGCCAGAGTATGCTGGCAGCATACATGAAAGTACAAAGACAAAGAGAATTAGCAGTTAGCGTTTCCACATGCCATAAAATTGAGCCTTTAAATCACACAAAACACCACCTCTCTCCTCTTTTATAAATACAACGTGCAGCAGAAAGGTCACCTTTTGTCATCAGGACTCAAGTTGCACTCAGAAATTGGGGCTGTATGTTCTTCTTCAAAAACTTGAATAGGAAAACCTTTGGCAACATCCTTTAATAAATTCAAAGAAATTTGATTAGGCAATGTTTTGCTGAGACTATGAAAAAATACAAAGCTTCACAAAAACGAGGTAAAGCAAAGCATGTGAAATCAATGAAGTCAGTCTCATTCGTATCATCTAATTCTTCCACTACAAACCATTCTGCTCTCCCTCACACGTGCCATCCTCTTGGGTAAACTGTATTTCTACGAGGAAATGAATCTCACATCAACAGTCTGAATCACCTGTTCATCATCTCCGCTTTACTCTTCCTGTCTTGCCTTTGTTTCCCCCACTTCATTCACCAGAAAACTGACATAATGCGTGATCATCCCCAGAACAGATTGTCTTCTGTTTCCCTTTATTTCCTACCTCGCTCTCTTGCCCAGCAAATATGCAGAAATTCCAGTATCTTTCCCTCTACTATCCTTTCATTTGATCCAGTGATCTATCCTCTGATCTTCCCTGTATCCTCTCTCTCACTCTAACTTTTTCATAATCAAGACACATATTACTGCCTTCCATCCTAAAAGCAAACAAATAAACAAACTTGCCCTCAGTCCTACTTATCTCTCCAGACGTTGTCCGTTTCCTCTCTAAGGTCACCAAACAGGCTCACTGCAAGTGCTGTCTGGTGTTCGCTCTTCCAACTTCATCACAAAACCTCTTCAGTCTGGCTTTGAACCCTTGTGTGTTACTGAAACCGCTCCCACAAAATCTGTAATGATATCTTCCTGCTCGATACTCACAAAAATACTCTATTCTCATCCTTTTTGAAAGCTCCCTTATATAGTGAAGACGAAGCTCAACCTCCTAAAATCTTGATTTGCTTCCTACAACTCTCTCTCTCTCTCCTTTTTTCCTGCTTGTCTAACTGCTCCTTAAGAATGGCGTTGAAGTAGCCCATGGTACCTCTCCTCTACATTTCTGCGCCTGTTTCACAAGGTCTGTCCCTAATTCCTGTCTCTTGTTTGCTATGTCTCACTTCTGCGTAGCCTTTCCCATGCAAACATAAACTTATATACCAGCTCCATACTGGTAACTCACAGATCTACCTCTCTACTTACAGTTCCTTCTCTCCATATAAAAATCTCAGCCTCTCTATTCCTTCTTGTCACCTCAAGACTGACCTCACTGAAACAGAGTTCTTAATCCAGCACACCCAGAACTCTATTAATCTCCTTCCCATCACTATCTATCTGTTGTCTGTTACTCAGAGAATCGTAAGTGCTTTCAGGATGGGAACATCTTTTTTCCCTCCATTTATAAAGTCCTAAGTATAGCGCAGTCCCAGCCCATGACTAAAGCCTTGAGATTCCGTGGTAACACAAAAAAAAAAGAATCAAGTTTTACAAATGGATCACAGTGCCTGAATGTATACATGAAAAACAAAAAAAGAGGGCTGCTGACATGCAGAATAACTCAAAGATCAAAATACCAAAGGATCAGTCATCATACCTCCATCCAAGTAAATAATCCTCTCTGATTATTCCAACTATTTCAATTAGATCTTTGTTAAAGTACCAGGAGGTTTCAGAACCTGTCTGTAACCAGACACCATGAACTGCCTTCACGGCATGTTGTGTTCCTTCACTTGTTCTCAATTTATGAGGAACATTTTGCACCTCTGCCTCCTCTTCCCATTTTTAATATGAATTGTAGAGTCTAAGATCTAGAGCAGCTGCTTCTTCACGGGGACTTTCATTTGAAGGAGCTATCCTGCTAAGTTGATAGCTCTCAGTAACACAGAAAATTGGAATAAAAGTGAATTTATCTTTCACTTTTTCACTTATTTTCTGAATGTATGTCAATGCCCTACAAGTCTAATAACTGACACTGGAAACATTGGGGATGTCTCCAAGATGGAAGAAGAAAAAATAGATCAAACTTACCATATGTTCTTCTGTTTTTCTGAGTCAAAGAAAGCCTTGCAGTCAGAACTGCCCCTTTAGTCTTATCTAGTCTATGTCTGCTGTGCACCTTACTAATCTTTGTTTTCCAAAGATGTGTGTACACTGTCAGTGAGATACTTTCTGTTCTCAAGAGGAACTTCAAATGCTTTCTCAGTACACTCAATCATTTGAGATCTGCTCTTTCAAGGGGGGAAAAAGAAACTCCAAAGTGAATTTGTCAGGGCCATCCCATCTGCTGCGATCCAGTCTGCCCTCTCCTGAACTCTAATTGCTTCAGCTACTTCTGCAGAGGAGGAAACTACGCTTGTCGAGACCAAATAAAGCTTATCAACATAAATTAAAATAATCTTGCCTATAGGTTGGTTTCAGAAAGTTCTCAATATTCAGGCAAATAATTTTAAGTACATTCCAAGAAATAAGTATCACTCAAGAAACATTGAATACAACTTTCTTCAATAACAAACAAAGGTGAACAAAACTTATGGGACAGACTAATCCTTCTGCACTTCAGGTAAGTGGCATACTACAGCCTTTCTGGCAGAAAGATCATCATCAGTGGATCTATTTTGCTTTAAAAAATTAATGGATTATCTTATTATTTCCAGGTCTTGATTTCAGTTTACTTACATGTAAGATGGCAGAATAAACGGCAGAATTTGACTAAAAACAGAAAAAACACAAATTCGAGTTCTGAGTTCAGACAAAGTAGGACTGTTTGGAACTGTCATTCTGACAGTTATAAACATTAAATTGAAAATATCATGACTAACTTGTTGAGATACACTTATTTATATTTCTCCTTTCTACAATATTTCCTTAAGATCTCCACTGGAAGTGGAGTCGCTCCGGAACTGATCATTAAAAGAAGAGGCTGTTCACTCTTCTCATTCTCGCCTTCCTGGTCTCTTGGATCCGGCCATCCACAGCTCTCAGATAACACAACGGCGCTAACTAGGGAGCTGCCTGCACTTTGTACGCTTTGGGGGTTCTTTTTGCTTTTTCAGTACCTTTGAAAAAAAGGCTTTGATCATGGCAGAAACCTACTACTGCATTGGTAAGAATGCAGTACCTTAGATCTTCTTATGAAATTATTTCATCTATCTGTATTCATATGATACTAAGGCATTACCATAACTCATTACCAATTCTTGAATCAAGTCACGACTGTATAATATATGCTGGATTTCAGTGCCTTCAGTCTATTTAGCACAGCTAAACAGTCAGCTGCTTGCATAAAATTCAAGGGCTCGCATAACCGTATGCCTCCAAGCTATCTTCTAGAATACATTTAGATTTGATCACCCAGAATCTGCACATCTCCCCAACTCAGATCTTGCTGTTGCCATGCCCAGTGTGGCTGGAGTTTTAGGGAAATTCTAGCTAACTTTGTAAAACCACTTAAGGGCGTTGGAGAAGAAAGAAAATAAAGGCTGCGACTCGAGATTTAAATAAAAGAAAAAGTGACAGGTGTGGCAGCATCACAGCCACGCTGACAGCTCTGGTACAATCCCTAACTTTTACTACTTCTCCACCAAAAATCAAATGAAAAAAACCATAAAAAAGGATGAAAGGATACTCTTTTTCCAGGTGAAAACGAGTAAGGTTTGTTCATCAAACTACACTTCTGAAATATTAATAACCTAGACCTCTGATCCAGTGCATGCTGCAGATGCCTAGAAGGGTCACCCTTTAATGTTGAAGGCGGTTAAAAGTATGAAATAGAAGTTTTACTGTTTATCTGTAAAACATTTACAGATGATATTTTAAACCTCAGTAAAACATCTTTAGAAGGCCCCTGGATGATTCAGTCAGTGTCCACGCCTGTACGATATTACTTGTTTTATTTCAGCTTTGAGATGTTCTGGTTTTTGTCTTCATCGTTGTTACATTTATAACATACCCAGAGCTTCACTGTTCTGTCATAAGAGCATGAAAGTATTTTTGTGTCCTCAAAGCAAAAGTGGCAGGAGCTCACAGTCTCGCTGTGTCCTCTCAGAATTTTAAACTGGATCTGAAAACGAACAGAACAAAGTTTAGGAATATTCTTCCTTGCAATTAGTTTTTGACGGTTCAGTCCACAAGAGGGAGTATGAAAGCAATAATCCGAGAAGCCTCCTGCTTGTCCAGGAGACCCAGCATCCTTGTCTGGTTAGTGCCCGACTGCAACCGATTTGGTAAACTGGTGCCTGGTCCAGAAAGAAGGTTTCGGGTTTGGATTTTACTTTTGTTTTTCTGGTGGGGTGGTTGGTTCCCCCCCCCCCCCCCACTTCTTACTCCTCTCATGCAAAGAAAGATTTGCCTCCCTCCTGTCTGTCAGAAATCTTTAAGCGTTTTACTGATTCTGGCTCGCTCTCGGCTCGCTAAACGTCAGTGCTTTAAAGCCTGGGGTTACGCTGTTCAGCCAAGACCGCTGCCCTCCACACTCCGTGAAGGAGGCATTTTCAGGAGGCTTTTCTGCACTAGCCTGGGAGTCTGCTCGTCCCTGTCCAGCACGCGTCTGTGCGAGTTCACAACAAAAACCAGGGAGTATTAACTACCCCGACACTCATTAGACACGTGAGGGAAGGCAGAGCTTTTCCGCCCCTGCCTCCCGAACCCCTCACCACCCCGAGACGCGGCCAAACGTGAGGACGATGGCGGCGGCGCGGCCCGGCCGCCTCACAGCCCGCGGGGTGCTCCCGCCTCGGGCCCGCCGCCACCGTCGCCCACCTGCGCCGCCGGCTCCTCGTCGCCCCAGCGGCTCTCGACAGCGGAGGGCTCCGGCTCCGGCCCCAGGGCCAGGGGGTCCCCGCGGGGGGTGACCGCCGCCATGGGCTCCGTGTGACGGCGCCCCGCTCCCTCAGGGAGCGCAGCTTCCCCCGAGCGCCCCGGGGGCGGCGCGGCCTGCCCGCGGCTGCCTCCTTTCCCCGTAACGGACCACATCGACCCTCAAGTTATTTCCGATTTCTCCCTCCCTCCCCGACGCTTCGGACCACACACTTCCCCTCCCTCGCGCTCTGCCCCGTGTAGTCTGTAACCAAGAGCTGTCACAAAGCTGCAGGTAGGGGAAAACATATTTTCCCAGCTCCTGAAGAGCTACCGCCTACAAGACGAGTTTTGGGTGAGGGCTTTTGTTCAGCATCTGAAGCAGGAGGATCCATCCCTTTGGTTTCCTGGTACTTCTGGGGAAAGGCGCCGCGTGCCCCCCCATCGCTCATGTTAAAATAATTCTGCGAGATGACAAGTACCGTTTCAGTGCACTGCATAAAACACAAAGGGCATCAGCACACTGAGCTTTCATCGTAACTGCACGCAACTGCAAAATAAGGCAAGTTTAGTACTAATCTTTTGGTACGTTAGCCTTAATAATTTAACTTGTGTCAAAGTGACACATTATTGATTTAGATCTGCTAAGGTAAGTGCTATATACAATCAGAAGAGATTTAAAAAAAAAAAAAAAAATCCACATGCAGCCAGAGCCTGGGAAATTGCAGTCTGCGTTTCTGCAGCAGAGATGTTTTCAAAACCGAAAGATATACACAACCCTGCGAACTTTACATTGTTTTAGTTTAATTTCCTAACTTATTTCAGAATTGAAATCTACTTCACTCATCAGCTTTTTAGAGCTCTTACGCAATGACTTACTGTACAAAAAGTGATTTGTAATACTTAGTTTATTAAAATATCTTAAGTTTAATTTCAATTAAAACAGAGCCTGCAGTATTTCAGAGTATACTGCATAAGAGGTCTTTTCAACATTCCATAATCCATAAATTTTGAATTTATGAAGCATCACAAAATGAATACACTTGTACTTTCAAAACAAATTCAATATGAATACAGTATCTACAGCGCTTTGAAGTACACAATACATTGTTGATCTACCATCACGGAGGAGATCAGAAATTTGAGATAAAGTCACACACCACTGAGGAAAGCAAGCTACCTCTTCAGTGCTGAAGTTGTTTCAGTCTAAGAGGGAGACAAAAAGAAAGAGAAAATTGAAGAGCTACACACAACATCAGGAATATTTAGTTACTTGAGCAGTTTCTTAAGCCTTAGTCTGAAGTAACCACTTTTTATCTCAGTGATGCAAAAAGACAGGCAAACCCAAAGAAAGCACAAATACATAACAAATTCAATTCAATTTTCAAAGCAATAAGAGGCAGAGCCTCCTGGAAGGCCAACTTTTCCTGTTTGTACCAATCCAATCCACTAAACAAGTAGACTACAATGACTTTGCCATAATAGGGACAGCTGGATGTGATACTTCAACAAATACATTGAGACCTCCTTCAGCTAATAAGAATCAGCTTAGCAGGAACGCACACGACTCCAGCATTGTTCTGCTTGCTGCATTGCTTCTTGCTCAAGCACAGAATTACCTTAAACATCATTGCCACATCGTGCACCTATCTGAATTGGGTTTTTTGCTGATTATCAACAGACTGAAGCAGATTCGAAACACTCTGAAACAGACAATATTGCTTCTAAAAGTTTCCAAGTTAGGAGAGGTAGACAAAGTGATGGAAATACCACCACCTGCACTGACTCAATTTTTAATTCCCATTCAAAATACCTTCAAAAATTATCAGTCACCTATAACAATGATCTGCATTAACTCATACGTACAGAGTTGTCTGTTCAGTGCCCTTTACCCCACAAGACTTCTATCTTTAAAATTAATTACCGTAGAACTTAATATGCCTAATATTTGTAATCTTTCCTAACCTGTTTAAACAAACTGGTCAGTATTTTATATAAATAGAGATTGCATGATCCATATTTGTTGCAAATAGGTTCCCTGAAATGGCAAGTCATATAAATGCAAGTGCAGTGGATAACTAGAACAACTTGCAAGTGTTTCAGGAAATTTTCTATTTACCTTCTTAGAAGCTCTTTGGGCGACAAGCCTGTGGTCTCTATATCACTAAGGCTGTCACTGCTGTCTTCAGTGTCTGAGCTGCTATCTTTTTCTGATTTTTTATTCTTATGTTTTCCTTTGTTTTTGTGCTTCTTCTGTTTCTTTTTCTGTAAGAAGAAAAGAAATAGTCCCTTATTACATTACTTCTCATTTTGAAAGATGTAGGTAATTCTGAAAGGCAACAACACTGAAAAGAAAAAAGAAACCCTTAAAAGCTGATTTCAGTGTAAAATGCAAGCTTAACAGAGACAAAACGCCAACAATAACACCTCTATCACTATTCAGCCGGCATTAAAAGAGGAAAAGTAAAATGACACAACTCATCCCAAATGCTCAACCCCCTCAACAAAAATTTGATTATTATTTGTACACGTCATGAATTATATACAGTTTTCAGAACATGCCTCAGTTCTTCCGCATACAAATTCAACATAAAAATACCTTTTCCTTTTTATGTCTGTGGTCTCTCTTAGTCCGGTGTTTTTCTCTGTTCTTTTTATGTTTTTCTTTCCTACTAGGCCCAGGAAAACTTGCTGGCACTACTGATTCTTGTTGCTGAATAGGCCCTAAATTGCAAAGCAAAAGTGGAAACTAAAAACATGAACAAATAAAGGTAACTATGATATTAAATTTCATATAAATTTTAAACTGATATGGGGTTTTAAAAATCTTAGCCTTCAAATGGAAACAGAATGCCTAAAGCTCCCAATTGTAACTTTCCTGCTCCAATTAAATACCTTTGCAACCTGTATTAAAAAAAAAACAAGTAAACAAACAAACCAAAAAAAACATACAATGGTGGTCCTACAGCATTACGGTTTATTAACACTGCTTCTGCAGAGCTACGTCAAAGTTGCTATACAGGCAGAGGACCCTGCTAGCAGATCCCAGCATGGTAACAAAGCGTTTGCCAGTTCCAGTTTGACATAGCACAGGCATTTAAGAGGTAAATTAAGAATTCACCAATGTTTTTTTTAAAAGAAAAACACGATGCCACTTGCATACATCTTCAACGTATAGAATTTGTAAACTAAAAGTCTGCAGGACCTACCAGAAGAGAAAGCTGGAGGCAACTTTGGCCCAAATTCCTCTGCCACATCCAGTTCCTCCTTCGAAGCAGGCAGCAAAGGAAGGCCAAGCTCGGTTGTAGCAGCCACATTCTCTACCAAATTACAAAACCTTTTTTTATTTAACAGGAAAATAAGACAATACTTATTCTAAGAAGTGCTGAAGAAAGTTAAAGTAGACTTTCTAAAAGCTTCTAAGAAAACAAACAGATAAACTTTTTATCTCTCTATGGACTTCCTTGGCCATCTGGCGTGCTGACAACCCCAAACACGTCAACATACTACCCCCTTTCCCCTCCTCCCCTTAATCAAAACTGACCTTTTTACTCTACAATTACAAATTAATTAATATTGCTGCCTGGGCTTGCTTTCATTTAGTAACGTAGTGCTACTTCTTTGTTATTTCACATTAATGACAAACTCCACAACATCTACAAAGTTCATAAACACTAAAAATTAGATGTTAACAGAACCAAGTTTGACAGTAAGTTGACAAAGTATTTCCACTGTAATCTACTAAGTATAATGCATGTTTTGTTAACATAATGACATCCTGAAGACATAAGAACTTGTTACAGCCAACAGATTGGTCTTCTCCTTCTCTCATAGAAGTATTCTAGCAATTTTTATAACTAGAATACAAATAAAATGCAACTTACTGATGACTTACTAAAATTATTTCAACATTACGTTTTCCTGGAATGTCAATATTTAGAAAGGGAAATTACTTATCAAATACAGGTAACTTATTTATTTCTAAACTTGCAAATATCCTCAAGAGAACTGTAATTTATCATCTACCTTGTGACTTATTGCAAGTATAAAAATTCCCTCATATTTTCCTTTGAAGGATGCTTCGACACTGCATGTGCTGTTCCCCCTCCCAGTTTAACAAGTAAATTCCACAGGACAGCCTACTTGTAAAGTAGTATGCAAGACTCACAGCCACACAAATAACGCTGCAAAATGCAAAGTGTTATTCAGTACCGTCTTATCCAGAATTTCTACGTGTGCAGTTCATCTGGCACTGGTGGAGCTGGACGACCATGGTCCTGCTAGCCTGAGAGTGCTTAAACTTTTTATAAAACTACTACTGATTCATAAATAACACTTTTTCAAGATATATATGAACACAAACATCCATTAAGTACTACCTTGCATATTAGACGAGGAACTACCTGGTAGATCAACCTGCTTGGTAGTTTCTGAATTTATTACAGAAACAGTTGGCTGATGTTCTTCATCACTTTCTTCCTCAGAGGAAGATGATTTTTCATCTGAGGAACTCACAAAGATGGCCTTAAATAAGTCCATGGATGGTCTGCTTTCTTCTTCCTGATCCTGATCTTCATTAGCAATCTGTAAAACAACATCAGAAATAATATTTAAACACCAAAACTCTAAAGAATCTCTCTCTGGTAAGCTAAATAATAACATACCTTCAAACACTCTGTCATGTGTTTACAGAACTATCAAATATCACAATAGATATGAAGTATGCAAGCTTAGAACTGTTAACCCAAAATAGTAAAACCTTGAGACACTGCTAAACAAAGTCATTTTTGTGTAAAGAGTACTGCACTTTGTGCTCTATGCACTGTTAAGAATAAAAAGATACTATACATTCTAATTCATTAAGTGAGACTTCAATTATACACTGCTAAAGGCGAATTTAAGCAAAAGGAAAAGATCACCTTTCTCCACAAGGTATGCGCCATCCTCCATTCAAAGCAGAAAAAAACATATATTCTGTGTCTGTGAGCTCAGTGGCTCTAAGGGACTAAATTTAACCCCCAGAGCGCTGAGCTACATTTTATCTTTCCTTAAGCTGCTCCTTCTAGTCATACTTGCTACGCTTGCATGCTGTAAAGGTTATACACCCCACAGTTATAAACCTCAAAGTTCTTAAGTGCAAATTCCACCTTCTCTTCGCTCATCCTGAGTTGACCCTTCTGTAAACCAATCTGTAAGATCTCAGTGCATATGCTACCCAACACTATTTCAAGGTTAACAAGATTTGCAGCCGATCCCCTTCAAGTTCAAAACCAGCTGTTTACCCACCTCACTGGGAAGAGTTTCATTTGTCTCAGTTCCGCGTTCTTCTGTCGTTGGTACTGGTGGCTGCTGCTGAACATCAGCTTTTGATCTAGCAAGACTAATGAATTCACTGATAGAATCTTTTTTCTCTTTTTCTTTATCTGATACATCCCATCTTGAAGGTTTCTTTAGTTCTAAAAAAAGTCCCAAACATTCAGATCAGTTGCATGCTAAACTATACTGCATTTCATAACCCAACGATCATTTTAAATTACCCTGCTTCTTCAGTATGGTTTGACACTTTTTAAATCCTTTTAACTGAATAGCTAACCGATAAAGATATTTTAGGTGAAAGAAATTAGCATAATCTTACAGACTTCAGCTCTTATGTCACTGAATCTACTTTTAAATATTTTGCCCTTTTTGATGAAAAATCCGGTAGATAAGTTCATTCTCCATGACAAAGACCACAGCGTTTTCTATACCCTTAACTCTTATAGCTACACGAACAAAATAACAACCAACTTACTGTTTTGATTGTTATTCTGCTGAATTCTTTCATTTGTTGCATGAGTTACAGATGTGGTGGCCTCAGGCAGGGTTAGGAAATTGAATACAGAATACTTGTCTCGTTTCACTTTTGGTAATCCAACAATGGAAGAACTAGAGAGACAAACGTTTGTTGATTACCGTTTTCAACACCGTAAAATAAGGCCTCAAATTATCTACAACAAGCTTAAACACCTATAGCACTCCTTAAAATGCATACTATTTTGACAGGGGCGATTTCACCATGTTTAATGAGGCCAATTAAAGCATTAGCAGGTACTACGTTATATCTGCTAATCAAAAAATATATATTACAACTGGCAGAATTTTCAAAAAGTGTTTAAAAAATATTTGTATCTTTCAATCAATTATCTTACTCAGGATATGGATCAGGAACGTTAAATCTTTTACACAATAACTTTTCAGGGTGCCATTCGAACTTGTCTCTTGTGAGCTTGCCAAACATCTTCATCTTCACAGCAGACTCCTTATCATCGATATCATTCTGAAAAAGTCAAACGTTTACATCTGCTAGATAAGTAACGGCTTACTGAATTGAATATTACTGTTGTAATACTGAGAAACAGACAGGCACATACGTTTAAGTCCAGTTAACAAATCACTGCTTTTATATGCAGTGAGGTTTTTTTTTTTTAGAGGTTTACTAGACACAAGGGAAACAAAACATTATTGAGTTAACCTACAAAGGAGTTTTAAAGACAAAGGATTTTGAAAGTCATAGTTGAAGCAGCAATTGCAGCTCTAATGTACTGAAAGTTACAACCGTAACTACCTCTTCGTCCCGAGGAACTTCCACTTTATCAACATCATCTTCATACTTGGCCCGGGTAAACCTGGATGACAGTGCTGAGTTTGAAGATTTGTAGAACATCGCTGCACGAAAGAACTCCTCTTGTTCTCTTCCTCGCTCCCATTCTGTCATACTCGGGTCTAAATAATGTTCCAACGTATCTACTACAAGTTAAGGAGAGAAATGCTTAGCAGAGCTTAAAGCTTACTTAAGTCTCATGCAGATACAAATCACTGAGATTCAAGCAAAAATAAGATAAAAAGCAAACATTCCCGCAATTATTTAATGAGTATTTAGTTTAGGTACAGTATTAATCTCAGCTGGATTATTCCTTGGTAAGTGGAGATAATTTTTCAATATAGTGAGAGTGATGGTATTTGCCAAATGCAAGACATTTTCAAAAAGAGCACTCATACCAAACATACAATGGAATAGGACAACACACACACACACCGAGATTTTTCCCCCGCCAGAGAACAATAAAAATGTGAGGATTCATCTTTTTAGTTACCTTTTTGTCCTTGTTTAAGACTCTGCACAAAACTTTCATATCTTTTTTGTTTTTCCGGATTTCTTGCAAATGGTTTGAAGTCACTAGAACCAGCATTTGCTAACTGACTCCCCAAAAACATTTGCCACTTGTGAGAAGCATCATCTGCAGAGGCTGGCTGGAATCTGCTATTTTGTGACTGCTGAGGTAACATTTTTACTTTAATTTGTTGCTCGGATGCTTGTTTCACTTCTTTCAGTCTTTCTCTATCTTTCTCAGACAGATACTCCAGAACAGAAGGAGCAGGACCTAAAACCAAAAAAACAATACGAAATAAATAGAAATTAAAAATTACTGCAAGTATTTTTGCCACATTGGGGGGGGGGGGGGGGGGGGGGGAAGCCTACCGCTATGCATACACATTTGGAGAAAATGCCCCTTAACAACTATAAACAACATAATAACAAAGATGAATAATCATAAGTGAAAATGCAGGCAGGTATGTCAATAATCGCTCCGTAGAGATGAAATTGGACAATGTCAAAGTATTCTAGCTACATCAATTAGATTTAACTTTTAAAATGGAACACAGTGTTCAAGTCCGGACTGAAATTATAAAATTGTTACGCAAAACAAACTGAGGGTCTGAAACACAAGCAAAGGTCACATATATCAATACCTTTCAGAACAGTTTCCCCTAGCCGTTCCCTCCTCTGAGATGCATTCAGTGTATGCCTGCTTTGTTGCGTCTTGTCATTCTCAAGTTTTCCAGTTGATTCCTCTAATGCCTTCCGTAAATGGTAGTTTTCATTTCCAGCTGCTATCACAGGTCGAAAGTAATGGACTGGCCTGTAATCTCGTGGCAGGTCAGGCGGTGGATAAGTCTTCCAGAGGAAAACAAAACATAACAAACAAATAAAAAAATACGGAGAAAGAGAAACAACTTTGTATTTAACACTTATACATTACATTTCCTTCCCTGTGTTAAAGGGTTAGTCTTCTTAGACATATGAATACTGTTTCATGCTTTCAGAAAAGGTCATCCAATCTAAAAATTCTTCAATTTACATATCTTAATAATAGAAAATGATATTACAAGCTACCATATCTTTTAGACTAGGTCAATAAGTCATTGGCATTGTAATACAAATTTGGGGAACAAAATGTTATGTTGTTAATACATAAAAATTATGGAAAAAACAAGAAAAATACGTGCATGAAGCAGCAGCAAAAATTAGCGAGTTATTGAATATGCACTGCTTTTATTTGAGAAAATGTTCTGGATATTGCTTATTAATGAAATTTTTTAAAAATATAAGTCACATAAGATTTGGTAAATTAATTGGACTTTTGAATACTTCCCCTATGCTTAACGTATTTTAATATCTTTCAAAATCCTTTACCCCCTCCCCACACTCTTCATTCAAGCTGTTACTACAAAAGTTATCCCAATGCCTCCCATGCTACACATTTTTATGCACCATACAAATTTTCTTCCTTTCTCTTCATTCAGAAAAGGGGAGTGTCACACAATTCTACGCTATCTCATTCTAATTTATGCAAATATATATGGCATGTAAGATGCAATCCTAAGAATAGGGCTAACATTGACTTATCATCAAAACACTGAACTGGATGAAGCACGGGGCCTGATTATCAGAAAACATTGGATGTTATATTTGAAGATCTATAAGCAGAACACGTACATTTTTCATTTCACAGGCAAATCAAACCATTGCTCCAACCTTAGGCCAAGTAACAGTGGATAGCGTGCAAAGTATTTGCTTAAAGCCAGCACATGGGAAAAGTTCAAGTTCATCCACTAGTCCAACAAATTTAACGCTTGTTTCGAATAGCCCGCAACAGGGTTTTTTTGATTACTCCTCAATCTTTATCACTAACCAGCACTTTTGTTTCTAAAAACATAAAAAAAGCATTAACCACAATAAAATCCATACAGCTTACATGTCAATTTGCTTTTGAGATTTCTTTCTTGCAGATACGACTCTTAGTATAAGAATGTCAACATCTGCTTACCTTGCTTGGAGCTGATGACTTTGATGCCAGGTAAAAACCATCCAAGATTTTGCCTATATATTTAACTTCTGTTTCACACCCTAGGAAAAAAATACAGAGCTGGTCAATATTTAAAAGATGTATGTTTAGCAAAAAGCTTCCCTCTCCCCGTACGTTTCCCATTCCACATTATATTTCCAGTGGCTCAATTGTATATGTTTGTCTTCATTGCCTTTCATTTAAATTTAAGGGATCTGAATTTGGATTAGCATTATACAGCTAAAAACTACTACCAGAGAGAATGCAGTAAGATGAACAGCACTAACGGTTAGACAATAGTTAACGGCGCTCCACAGTGGCACATCGTAAGTACCATTAATAGCACACAACTGACATCAAATACTCTAAAAATCATGGAAGTATTTCATGCACTTAAAAGCTGCACTAAAAATAAAACAGCATCAAGATAAAGTGTACAAATAGTATTGTTTGAAAATATGTAATTCTACCTAAAAACCTCTTTGCAAGTTTTGGGACTTACATCGAAGGTATTAGTCAAAAATCATCTTTCTATTCCTGTCACTGGGATTGAATGCTACATCTCACAAAGCAGCATATATTGTCCACTTTGAAATACAAATTTAGGATTTAATCTAAACTGGAATTAGTGAGAGACATAAAAAAAAAAAAATAATTCCAGGATTTGGACACATCATTATAGAAAGAAGACTAGATTAAGTTATCAGATATCAGGGCTAGAAAATACCAGTCGATTTAAGATTAAAAGATTTGGAAAACAGAGTACAGTTATGCAATATTTTTTCAACTCTTTGCTAGAACTAGAATTCTTACTTTTTTTGGATTTATACTGCTTAGGTGCTGTCCAACCATATAAACCATCTCCAGGTTCCTCTTCTTTTAGAACCGTATCATATTTTGACAATGTTTCAGTTGCGTAAATATCATCATCTTCCTCCTCTAAAGCTCCTACACCAAAAGCCTAAAATATATTTGAAATAACGAGAATTCAAAACCTAAAAATACCACCTTTAAGTCACACGTCACAATGCGCCTACATATGTGTGTGCATGCATATATATAGAGAGGTAGATGCACCTCACTCTCTATATAGATATAGCTATATACATACATACTGGGAACAATTTACTGCATCATAGAAAATAAGTGCTATCAACTGGGGGCAGGGGGACATGATAAAACCAAAACAAAAAAAAAACCCAAGTATTTCACTCCCCAGGCAGGGAGGGACAGTGAGCTGACGACACTGTACAGATCAAACGCCAATGACAGCGTCTGCACAGGGTGAGAACAACCGCCCAATTCCACACAACAAAAATTGCATTCTGACTAAAGACCAGATAAATCCTCAAAAAAGAGCCAGCATGAGAAGCAAGTATGATTCCCAAAACTATATAAATTGACAGTGCTCCTTCTACATAAGGAGTACAAATATAACGGAGGCCAGCAAAACCCCTCTAACCAACAGATTCAGCATTACTGGAAAGATTCAACAACACTGACAGAAAAAAATATTTAAACTAAATGCATATAGAATATCAGCTTTCTGTGACCAAAATAATTTTCTCAGTCCAATTACTCAATGAGATATTTTTACATTTCCCTTTAACAAAGTTGATAAATTAAGACATTTAAGACTTCTAAGGACTTGTCCACATCTTATTAAGCAAGTTAAATCACAAAAAAAAGGTAGACTCCTAACCTCGTTCTCAAACCAGCTGAAGTTTCCTACAATAACGCTACCATGTCTCAGTGCCTTCCACAGAAGGAAATAGAAATTTATTGAGATTTATTATGCTACTAATATACACTAAACCATCTCTTTACCTGGCCTGTGATACCTAGCTTTCTTCCTTTACTGTGTCTCAGATCACCAAGAAGATCACTTGTCTTTTCAGAGCCACCTGTGAAAAGATTAAGATGTTCTCTTCCAGAGATACCAAACAAAGCTTGTGTGGGGTCCAAACCCTTATAGCCAAGTCCGTGGACATTCTCTTTTGGAGTCAAATCTACAGGCATTACATCTTTCGGTGCAAACGTCACATTCTCTGGCTGGTATTCATCCTCTTCATCCTTATACAAGATAGAAGTACATAACAATAAATACCTCTGTATAAAAGGGCTTTGTATTTGAGTTTCTACAATATTTAGCTAATATGAGACTAGGCAAGCTTAAATTCCCTAACACATATATGAAACTACATATGAACTGCATGTGCTTAGCTAGCAAAAGGCTAAATTTAGATACAGTAACCCTTTTTCACAGTAAGCCTCATAAATTGTATGAATACTTGAAAAAATAAAGCTATGTGTTTAAAAATTGTTTAAAAATATCAAAAAAAAAATTGGTGCATGTTAATACACTTTTTGATTTTCACATGAATCAACAGAAAACTTTTGCCTGTACAGTACCTCAGAACCCTCAGACAGTCCAGGTGGTAATGCACAACCATATACTTTCACTTGAGGATCTGTAAAAGACATAACAGCATTATACTAAATTATAATTCTTTATTCAATTCAGCTTAAAGAAACAGATCAAATAAAATGAGGTTTAAAAAGAGGTTTAAAGTGAATCTCTTAATATATCTGTTAATATGACCTTAACAGGTCTGTGAAAGCTAACTTTCCACTACTCAGTTCAGGCAGTATACTGAACATACCAGGTTTCTGCCTACGGGGCTTTCTTTTGATTCGAGGTCCAATTCCTTGACCTTCTTTCCAGCCCATTTTTCTCAACAGTTCAACTCCAATTGTTATTCTAAGAAGAAAACAAAGAACAATAAAATTACCTCAAATACATAGGTTTAATATTCCTTGAGAAATAACGCACATTTGTATCATCTGAGATTATGCTTTCACAGCACACTTTTTAAAAAGCAAATTTGAACATATCATCATTTTTATATATGCTACATCCTACTTTGTACGTGTTTACCTGGCACAAATCCGCACATACAAAACAAAAATCCAGGTGGAAGCCACTTTGAAAGTGTAATGCTGCAGATCTTCCATTTCTTTCACGGATTACTGTGGCAAAATACTCATTTTCTTACCACTACCACACTTCAAAGGGAGAAGAATTGCTTGATTATCTGGAATCTACTTACTTTGATGGTCCTATTAAATCATCAAAGGCAGTTGTTCCTGGAATGGCAGCAACTACTCCTGCAATTTGTCGAGCTTTTTCTTTTATTCTATCTTTGGCTTTGGATGCAAAATCATCTGTAGTTGTAATATCTTTTGGTGCTATCCCAAATTCACTAAGATCCTGGAAAATACACACAAAATGGGACAGTTTTCATTAAAAATATTTTTCCTTCAAATGCACACTTACAGTAGTGGTAAAGGAAAGAAAACAGGATGTGCCCTTCATAGTGGCTAAATTTTTCAAGCCATGTATACAGTTACATTTTCAGCAACTTGAAAGGGAGCCGTATTTTAAACAACTTCAAACATCTCTTTTTGATTTGTATTTCCCAATAGAGACGAGGGGTTTGTTTGTTTGTGGGTTTGGTTTCGTTTAAGACAGAGATTACAGGAGCTTCCTAAGTGAACCTAGGAAACATGCCCATGGGACCCAGGAGTATAACACTGAATACAAGATGTAATCTAAAGTTACTTCAGTTTTTACTATTTAAGTTCTCAGATAGATTTCATTGCATCAAAAACAGTCAAACCTTGAAGTCATGGCAACTACTTCCAAAAGATCTGTATTCCTTTCTGACTTACCTCTTCATCCATGAAGTCTTCCGGCCCAAGAACGGTTTTGTCTGCTCTCTTCTGCCGTGATGATATAAAACTTGAAGGAGTCCATCCTTTAAGGAAAGCAAATACCAAAGTAAGGTAGAGTCAATGTAATATCTGAAAATAACTCAAATATTTCAACCTTATAAACTGTAGTCAGAAAACTCAAAGGGAAATAACATCAATGACACTGTTTCAACTACGTACAGTACAAGAGCAGAGAAAATTTGCTTCATGACAGTTAATTTGTTTTCACAACTGTTATATTATGCTAATCAAGTAGTTCTTCCCAGAAGACCCGAAAATAGCTAACCTTCCTTTGTGCCAACAGTGTTGAAGTAACCAGCAGAGAAACCACCAGTAAATGCTCCATGAAAACGCTGATATCGTCCCTTTGCATCTTTAACAGTCTGCTCTTGAAGAGGAACTGGCTTTTTAATTCGTTCACCTACGATCAGATAAGCAATGTAGAAAGTAAGTCACAACACGCATAAAGAACGGAGTCTCCGCTTCTTCCAGAAACCTTTTCCTCCTTGCAATTAACAACTGCTTCAAACAGTAGCCACCCTGAAGCGGAAAGCATCAGCAGTTGTACTTCTTCCCACCCTGCTTTAAATACTTGTATGGACTATTAACACATAATGCGAGGACAAAAGCATAACGCGTTCAGATGAAATCCTAAATCCTAACTAGTTCCGACAGCATTTTTTTTTCCTATGGTCAGACAGTCATAAATTATCTGCCTGCTTAATGACCTAGTCATTATATATAATATTTTACCTCTCCATTAGAGGCACCTAAGAACTATTTGCAAAGCACGAGAAAGGTTTAAAACACCAAATAATTAATTTAAAAATATTAAGGAGAATTTGGATCATAATTTAACTATAGGGTTTTTTTTTTTCCAATATATGCCAAAAAATACCATGACTGGAAAACTAGGGAAATTAATATCCAATGCTACAGTTTCTCTGAGTATTAGTCCACTGAAACTGTTTGTCACTGTTAGATCACTGTCCATCATAACACTTTTCTTAAAGCAGCACCTCTAGTGATTTAAACAAAGCTACCCCCAACACTAAACATTAACCCTAGTGGTGGGCAATCCCAGGATCAGGCCCAATGCACAACTCTTGGCAAAGACTTGAGTGGAAAAGACATACACATATAAACGTTACTGGACTCCGCAAAGCTTCAAAGCTCCTAATGACAGGACACTTATTTGCAGCCAGCAAGCATGTCATTTTGTGAGCTGAACAGGGAAAAAAAAAAAATGTATCTACCACTTTTAAACAGGAAATAAACTATTATTAAAATGAGTGATCCCATGTTTAACATTATGACAGAGTAAACTACAAAGAGCAGGGGGATTTTTATAAAGTTAGTCTTTAACGCCAGCAAAGATTATGGCTGGTAATTAGTGCCTAATGTGCTTTGCAAATTAGAACAAGTATTTTTTCCTATCTTTCTGCTATTGCTTTGATTAACTAAGTACGTTATTTCAAGAAAAAATGAACATTGTATATCTGAAAAACTCAACGGCAATCCTGTCTTCATGAGGCATTACCATTCTTTCCAATCTTCCATAAGCAACAGAAATAAAACCTCCACCTTTATTCTCAGATGTACCGTTCCCAAAACAAGCCAGTGCTCGACTGCTTTTTGAACTGAGTCGTACTAACACCAGCCGGGAGATTGCAGAAATACAGGAACCCTGACACCGAGCTGAAAGTTTTCACAACACCGGCACGGGCGCGTCTAGCCGGGTTTGCAAGACGTGCTCACCTACGCCGTCGCCCGAGACCACACGCCCCCAGCGGAAGCAGGACGCACCAACCGCCACCGCCGGCACAAACGCTCGCAGCGCCGTAACAGACACCGTGCCAACCGAGCGGCGCGGCCTCGGCCGTCAGAGCTGCCCGCGGGCGCCGCGGCAACGCTCGCCGCCCTCAGCGGCCGGCCCAGGCCGCACGCCCGGCGCCGGGCAGGAGGCGCAGCGCCGAGGCCCGCGGGACGCGGCGCGGGGAGGGGAGGGAGAGCCGGGCTGTGCCAGGCCGCCGGGTGCCTTACCCTCCTGCAGGGCCGGCAGCGCCCGGCCATAGCTCACCAAGTCCTCCTCCTCGCTGTCGCTGCTCTCCGCCGCCATCTTGCCGCGACGGCGGCTCGCGCGGACACAGCTGCGTCACGCGGGGCGGGGCGGGGCGGGGCGGGGCGGGGCACCTCCCCTCAGGCCCGGCCCGGCCCGCGGCGGCGGGTGAGGCGGCTTGAGAACGAGCGTCCCGCGGGGGTTTAATTTCGGGCACTGCAGCCTCCAGCCGGCGGAGAGCTCCGTCCGGTCAACCACCTGCTGGCCCGAGCCCTCCCCAAAGCGACGTGCGCAGCAGTCGGCGCCCCAGTCGCGGCGTTCGTTCCGGCTGCGCTTTCACCTTCAAATAGTCCAGCTGCTTTTTCTTTCTCCTCCCCTTGCGTTTATAAAGCCTGTTTTTTAGTCACTAAACGCTCCAAAGGCTAATACATGTATTTCCAGCTCCGTAAGTGCAAGATCTGTGCAGCCGTTAGGTCACGATTTACGTTACTACTGGCTTTTTAGTATTTTTCTTGCTAGTCACTTTTTTAACTCAAAGGTATCAGTCAATGATCAACGGTAATACTATGTTATTGTCTATCTAATTACAAATTCTGGGGAAGGAAGTCAAAAACTACAGAAAACTCCATTCCCTCTGCTAAAATATCTGTGAATTGAGCAACTTCAGTCACTCTTCAGACTGTTCCTGTTTCTTAGGACCTTGTCCCTTTCTCTGAACTGGTCTAGAAGTTCCTTGCGATTCTTCTCAGTCTCGTGTTTGAAACATGGCGTGCACAGTGACCGGCCGTCTGGACCTGTTCACATCTTTGTTGTGCTCCCAACGTAGCGTTGCTGATCGCAGGGTTTGGCCACTTTCTGAAAATACTTCGATGGATCGCTGCTCCCTGCTGGAAGAGGGGCCCTGAAGAGATCTGGTTGTGTTTCGCAAATGGCCCAAGACCTACCGCAGCATCCTGAAGAGTAGTGTGCCGAGGGACAGAGCTTGCTGCAGGGGTTTCAAGGCAACACACGCAGTAAGAGTTGTACAGAGGTACTATAAATGGCTACATTTTCTTTATCCAGGGAATCACAGAAGCATACTGGTAACTTTATCCAGTCCTCATGAAAAAAAAAAGTGTTTTTGGGAAGCAGCTAATTTTTCACAAGTCTTTGAGAGGCCTATGACATATAATGAATAATGTTAGCTTTATGAAAAGAGGTTATCCCTCCACACGCTTGAAGAGACAACTTTCAGGTATCTTTGCATCTATTTGGGGAGTCTCACATACAACGTTTTCTTATATACAACATTGTCTTCAAAGGATAACTATGTGCTAAATCACCCTAGTATAAAATATGTCACTGGGTTACTGCTAGCTCTTAAAGAGAACCCCAGGTATTGGGATTATGCATCACATTCATATCATTTGTTTAGTGAAAAAGAGCAGATCAGGTTGAAGGACACTTAAGGACAACGAGTGGGAACTGATTATAAGGCATTTATTCTTTTCTGTATGATTACAGAAAATTGCATAATCAATTAGAATATAAGTGACCAGCAAGAAACTGCTCTATGTTGCATGAAAGCTTAACTAGAGAGATGCAAACTTCTTTGGAGTTCGGTTGCTGTACTGAAGTTTATGTTAGGGATGCATTAAAATTAATCGATATTCTGGTCAGAATTCATGTTTTGCAAATTAATCATATATATAGTGATCACATAAGAACAAGTAAATATACATCAATAAAGACCTAAGGAACTCAAGATTTGGATTTTAATTTTGCAGCTTTCCCCCAAATTATCTACGAGAAACTCTTACGTCAATTTTGATTAATTTCCTTTCTCAAACTTACATTTTAAGACTCAGATTCAGTAAAACCACAACATATTATAAGTAAAACACCATAATAACAACAACAAAAGCACTTCATTTCATGCTAAAGATGGATTCTGGAAGTTTCTATTAATCCAGAATTTCTATAAGCAGACTCATCAGGTCCTTGAAATCCTTGAAAATAAATAAATTTTAAAAAAATCTTGGAAGACTCCTACACTTAACAGATACGATGCTTTGCAAGTTTAATGGTGTATTCTCTAATCCAACATTTGTGTTTGTTTGTATACACAGAACTGGTTTCTTTCAAACTGAAACTCCCTGAGTTTCATATAGTATCAGGTTTCCATAGGAAATATTTACACAGTTCTATGCAAATAGGGAGTAGTCTGTTTAATTTAGGTCTCCAATTCATTTTAAAACAATACAGATGAAGCGACAGACATTTATCTACAGGCATTATCTTTTCAAATCATTACTAATTAGTAGGCAGTTAGGTAGAACATATAGTGGCAAAAGGAGTTGTTAGCATGGAAGTTTTTTCTCTTTGTTTAGGAAATAATTGTTCCTGAATAGTCAAGTCCTGAATAGTCAAGTGAAGAAGGCGGACCAATTTGATACACCCAGGCTTTAACTAATTTTTTTTTTTTTTGCACAATGTTAAGAGAAAATCTTTTAAGTGTCTCGCATATCATAATTCAAAGAGATGGTGCAATCAAATCTTGTTTCCCTGTAAGTCTGTTCTCACATTAGAATTACTTTTTGCATCACAGTGGTATTTACCTGTCCATGGTAAACTCTGTCTCCGACAATTGTTAAACAAGGCGAAAATTGTTATTTGGAACTGTTAAGGACAATACTTCCAATATCTCTTGATGGAAATAAAACTAAAATATTTGTAGGTCTGCACAGTTTATGTTTGGAGTAAGATTTCTGCAGCCACTTGGCCGGTGAAAAAAATCAGCATTTAAAAATGAAAGCTTAAATACAAGTACATAAAAGTGGAAGTTGGGCTAATCGATGGATGGACTTCAAGTTGTAGTTTTCTAATAAGTTTTCAACATCTGTTTTTGAATTACTGCATGAAGAAGGCGGACCAAAAAGGTTTTTTTTACTATATCCTTCATTATATTCTGTCTTCTTTAAAATTAGATCTTCAAATAGCTAATTTCTAGCTGCAGTTGTATTCATCATCCATAAAGTTACAGGTTGTCAGGGATATTGACAAAATCTTTTCTCTTCCCTCTCAAAATCAACGTTTATTATTCAAAGCCACCAACGACCGAAAGGTAAATATGTAACTGAGAATTGGAGAACCTACCCTGAAAAACAGCACAAGTTTGATGCATACTTCCCTCCTCATAAAGTATCACTCTGATGTGCTTTTGCTGATAAGCCTGCGTCTCTCTGGGACAAAAGCTGTCTTTGAAGCACCTGTTACCATCCTGTAGCCACAATGTCTGTACAGTCACAAGAAAAGAAACATTCTCTTCCCAAAGAGCAGCAGCTGCCAGTTACTAAGTCAAACCAGATTCATATTTTCAGTATACGGCAGTTCATCAACACAGGTCCTAGCAGGAAATGAACTTCCCAAACTGAGACCATTTCCTATTAGCCAAAGCGAAGAATAAAGACTGGAATTTCATATATTCACATAGTTTTCCAGGATAGGGGCAGAGGATGGGACTGAATGAGCAAGTGGAGTGACACAGACATAATAGAAATACAGCACATAATGTGTATATGTGTACATACATATACATACCATACATACCATTGTGTGTCTGTGGTGAGGCTATCCAAATGCCGGTCCCTCTTAGCTTGACTACCGTGGAACAAAGGTTGGGACCATTGTTCTAAAGCTATGCCATTCTGTGCTGTTTTTAGTGCGGTTTGTGTTTTAGATCACCTGGCTGGTTTGTCTCTGAACGTGCAGAAAGTCAGCACAAGACGTTCTGTAAAACAAAGAGGGTACTTTTGATTCAGAGATAGATTAATTGCTTTCCAGTTTAATATTTTAGGTACAACACACTGATTTTCTTTGGATGCAAGCTGTCTCTGAGAAGTGATGCTTTCTCAGAGAAATTTACTCCCTCGTAATACTCAAGATGAATGCCAACCAAACATCTGCAGCTACACACCCCTTTTTCTGAGGGCACGTTAGTTTCTGATTCCCAAACATGAGTTTCTCATTACTCCATCTTTACAATGCAGCAAACCAAACCCTCCGATTAATATAAACTTGAGAAACTGAGAAAGTCTGTGGCATGAACCCACCTCTATTTAAGAATTCTAATAGCAACCAAAAAGTTACTGGAGACAAGATGTTTAACCATCTGGTTAGAAGGTTAGGAACATGTTCTGTTGAGGGTAAATCAGTTTTTGGAAAGTTTTAAGCTGCAATTTACATTCCGTGGTCAGGGAGCGCTCCTACCCCGTCATTACACAGCTCATCTGTAGCTACTGAGATCATACAATCAACATGTGCCTTTTGCAAAAAAAGCAAATTCACTAGGAACATGAGTCCTCTTTATGCAGACAAAACTTACAGTGACTTAATTAAGAAATACTTGATCAATCCTGTGTAAGCACGATGAAGTACCCTTTATCAAAGTGAGGGAAAGGCACAGCCTGATCTGGCAGTCCTAAGACTTTTGAGAGATGTACTGAGGACAGCAAACACGGAGGAGGAAGCCTCTAAGAGCTATCTTGGTCTCTCTTATTTGCCATAGAAATTTACTGTGTGGTGCGCTGCTGGCTTTCCTTTATTCAGTGTATCCACCAGCAACTGACAAATGCTGCATTTTGTCACCACGATATCCTAAAAGTAAGTTATCTTTGCAATCAAACTCTGCAGAAACTTATGCAAATTTGTAATTTACACATGCCACGATAGGAGTCACTTGTCCTGTCATTAACCGCCTGACCCTTTGACCAGACTACAAACTCTTATGTCTCGAACAGGAATAATAGCTGCAACCTTTTAATGAAATCAGTTTTCAATAAATCCAGTGAAAGGAGTGCAGATTCCCAAAATGGACACATTAATGCTGTTTTAATTGCCAGATTGTATCCACATAGTCTATGCTGGCAAATTACTAACTTAACTCCCCTAGTAACTTAAACTAAATTTAATGCACTGCACTGGAGATTTGCATTGATTTTGCAAGATTAATTTTGAAGTATTTGGTGGGGGGAGGTCAGTACTTTTTCTAATAGTAGGAAGATTTAAATTCAAGCACATTTGTACACCCTCTAAAGAGAAACTGGAGCAAGCCAAACTACTTTCCCACTTTTCCCTATATCTTTTAACATATATTTGATATATCCGCCTAGTATGTTTAGGGTTATTGGGGGGAAATGGTACTGGGGTGAGGGTGAACAAAATCTGAAGAGATATGAGCAAAATATTTAAATCCTAAAAAAAATTAGTCTGACTTCAAGAGAGGCAGCATCAGATCTTTGGATCCACATTTCGGAGCTGCTGGCTCTGGTTTCCTTCCTTAAACGCATACCGCAGGCACACAGCTTAACCAGACTGCTACGCATCGCTCACTGGAGACGCTGGCGTCTTCAAAAAAAGTTTAAATTGAAGATATAATTCCAAAGCTATTTTTTCTTGATAGCGAAAAGTTGCCTCTGCAGATTTTTTCCTGACTCCTGCATATCGCAACTACACTGTATTTCTAAGGAAATGAAAGGAAAAGGGGCGGTGGGAGGGGGGGCACAGATATGCTCGGTAATCTCAGTTTAAGTATTTTGCTGTATCTTCAAACGATAAACGCCCACATAACTCCCTAGGTTAAGCCCGGGCAGCAACAGGAGCCCATATTGCAATTTCCTTGCTCGAAAGTCCAATAAAAACATTTACAAAGCCGGTTACAGGACGGGATATTCCAAAGATAATGGGACTTTTCACTGCAAACACGGCAGATTTTTGCAATTCTGAGGTTCGTGCCACAGCAGCTTCCCAGATTTAGGGCCAGTCTCGCCTCCCCGGCACATCCTGCGGCCTTATCAGAGCGGGGGGCACCGAGCCGGCGCAGCCCCCCCGGCCGGGGCTCCGCTCCCCCTCCCCCTCCCCGCCGCCCCCTCACCCCCCCGGCCCGGGGGCTCCCCTCCCCTCCCCGCCGCCCCCTCCCCCTCCCCGGCCCGGGGGCTCCCCTCCCCCTCCCCGCCGCCCCCTCACCCCCCCGGCCCGGGGGCTCCCCTCCCCCTCCCCGCCGCCCCCTCACCTCACCCCCCCCCGGCCCGGGGCTCCCCTCCCCTCCCCGCCGCCCCCTCACCCCCCCCGGCCCGGGGGCTCCCCTCCCCCTCCCCGCCGCCCCCTCACCCCCCCCGGCCCGGGGGCTCCCCCCTCCCTCCCCTCCGCCACAGAAATTCACGGGAAAGGCAGGGGGCAGGTGGGACGCGGCCGCCGGGGGCGTCGCCGCCACCAGAGGAGGGAGAACTTTCCTCACAGGGTTTCGGGGAAGCGCGGCGGGCGCAGCCCCCCGCCGAAGAGCGAGCGGCGCCGAGGAGAAGCGGCCGGTGGCGGGAACGGCGGCGGCTCCGGCCGTGCGGCACCGACCCCCCCCCCCCCCGCCCCCGGCGCAGGGGCGCCCCTGTGGGGCGGGGAAGCTCCGCCCCGCGGGCCGAGGGGGAAGGTGGAGCTGGGCGGCGCCGTGGGGCAGCGCCGACATTTCCCGCAGGGTCGCGGCTGCCCGCAGCCCCGCTCGCCTCGCCCGCCCGGAGATGACGGACGCCCTGCCGCCCCGCGGCTGCCCGGCGGCCGAGCCGGCCGAGGACAGCTACTTTCGCAAGGTAGGAGGCGCCGGGGGCAGCGCTGCCTGGCGGGGACCCCCCGCTGAGGGGCGGCGGCGGGAGCAGCCGGGGCCGGGCCGCTTCCCCTGCGCTCGCCGGCGGCGGGGACAGGCGGCCGGTGCCCGGCGCTGCGCCGCGCTCCGAACACGCGGGCCCGCGGCCGGTCCCGCGTGGGAGACCGCGACCTGCCCGCTGGTTGCGCGGGGGCGGCCGCTCGCGTCCCGCGGGCTCCGCGCGGCTGCCCCGCCGCCGGTTCGCCAGGCGCCGCGTCCCCCGCCCTGCAGGCGCCCGAGGCGCGGTCGGCGCTTGTACCGCTACGGGCGCAGCTGCGCGTGGCAGGCTGTCAGGGGAGCCCGGGCTGCGGGCACGCCTGGTCCGGCTTCTTCCGTTGAGTAATCGTGCCGTGACACCCGGCGAGTAACCGCCGCTTAGTAGTCCACACGAGGAAACCGTCGAGCGCGTCAAAGTTCTCTCCGCTCAGCGTTGTGCCAGCTGTGGTGGCTGTGACGGTGCGCGCGCGCGCTCGCTCGCGGGCCGCCCCGAGAGCGGCAGGGTCGCAGAGCTCGGCGAGCTTCGCAGTTCACCGCGACGCTGCGGACTCCACGCACCGGGAAGCAATGACGTGTGTTCCTCGTGTATGAAAGTACTATATTTAAGATCGATTTTATACCTGATTACAAGCATCTTTCCCGCTTTTGAGTTACTTATTTCTCAAACCAGCGCAAAATGGATACAAACCTGATATTAAATAAAAGAAACCTAGAGCTGGGCAGGCCATGGTTGCCGTGGAGCTCTCGGGACGCTTCTGGAAGATTCATCTAGCGCATAAATGTGTTTTGATGAAGTTGTAAACTTCAGATCAGGCTAGATGCTTAAAGCCTTCACTCCCTAAAAGTTAAGTGTAAACAGGAAACCAGGATTCCTTGTTATGCATTAGTTGAATGGTCTCAAAGATCAGAGTTTTCATTCCTACTAGATAGTTCCAGGGGGAAAAAAAAAAACAACTTTTGAGTCTGGAACAGACTTAAACAACGAAGTGAACCTAAGGAAATCCTTTGGACCGTACGTGTATGTTTGAACCAAATGCCAGATGATTTTGTGTAACTGAAACTGGTCATTGAACTGTTCGTGTGTGTCCAGGGGCTTTTTGTTTCCCTTGCGAAAGAGTTCCTTTGTATCTTTCTTCCCTCCCTCCTTAAATCACACTATTTGTTTCCCCTGAAAGGATCTGAGGGCTGGTTTACCAGTTTTGTTGGTGCAGAATCGCATAAGTTTCCAAGGCTATTCCTTGTGTTTTGAGATCAAAGGACACTTACTTAATTGACCTTTTTGTTCTACAGGCTGCAGAGCAAGGTGAAAAAATTTGCTTTGCACCAGTACTGCTCACAAAAGGGCTTCCAAGCATGCTTTGCTCAATGAGGTGGTCTTCCATATTTTGCAAAAATGCTGTGCACAGACAGTGAAATTTAATGTTGATAAAAATCTAACAGTTTGTACAGTATCCACTTGCTTTAGACTTCTGACAATTTCTTGTGATAGACAGGTTGCTGTAGGAAGTATGCTCAAAGCTTATACAGTGCCCTTCTGTGTACTGAGCTCTCCAAATTCTTTAATACAACCTATCAAAAAACAACCCTCATTATCCCCAAGATGCAATATGTAAACTAATTATTTACTTAATTCTTACTTTTTTTTTTTCCCCGGAAGAAGAAAAATCATGACTACCTGTAGGTAAAGGTCAATGGTCAGAAATGGGAAAACAGAAACATGGTCCTGTTTCCTGCTTTACCTCTGCTTGGCGTGCTGCAGTTAGGCTTGCTGTGGTGCTGCCAGGTGAGAGTCTCGGTTGTGATGGGTGGCAGCTATCACTGCCCAGTCCTGCACCATCCCACAGGCTCCCTCTCTCTGTTCCCCCTCAGCAGCAGCAGCTCTGCAGGAACCACTTCCTTCCTTTCCCTTACCCCATTTCTGTCTGGTCTCTCCTTTCTCCCCATGACAAGGGCCCCTCATCTTTGCATAGGCAAAAAGCAGTTCTCCTCAGACCTATAAGATGCTTTGAGCTGGCTCTGAAGCCTTTTCTGTCTGTTTTTTTAATTGTTTTTTTAAACCTATTTTTAAGGAAACTACTTATGCAGCCACATAGGGTATATGCACCTCTGTCAATATGGCCCCATTCCTTTCCCCCTCTACTCCCCTCCAATCCTTTTCAACTTTTTGATTAGCTGCAACCAAACTTTTGAGAAGGATTTTGTTTTTAAAAAAAAAAAAAAAGTTATAAGTTGCCTGACGAGGATATGGCAAGGTGGAAGAGGCACCTTATTATGGCTTTTCATTGTAGAGAAGATGGAGCTTCAGGCTGGAACTTTTTACTTTGTGGGAAAATAATGCCCCAGGAAACTGGTTCTGCTGCTGTGCTGTTTATCTCAACCATCACTGGCTGATAGCTTAATTCAATATCTTCCCTAGTACAATAACAGCACAAACTGTACCTGTGTTCCTGGGTGGTGTAAGTGCTCTTGAAGCATCAGCCTCTTGCCTCTTCCTCCTCTGGGCAGACTTCCGTGTTCTTCCACTGTTACTGGGCTGCTACCTGTGAATCAACAGCTAAGCTTATCCCATAGGTCCATCTGATTTCTGTCCCCAGTCTCTTCCTCCCTGTGAAAGAGTCCATGGCCAGTAACTAATGATAAAACCAAATAATGATTTGTCTTGGAAGTAGAGCAAGGCATTTAGAAAAGAGTCCCCCCACCCTTACAGTCTGGTACTGAAGTAGGTCTATCCTTGGGTGCTGTTTTGCTTACCTGAGATGCTCCTTCCACCTCTAGGGAAGTTATTCTTTAAGCCTGCCATAGCCCTTTGGATTGCTTGCGCTCTCTGAGCTCCTTGCTGTTTTTTAGTAACTTTTGAGTTGTTATGAAAAAAAGAAAAAACTTTTAAAGCTGTTCTTCCCTCCCCTTTTTTATTTTATTACTGCACACCACCCCACTACACCAGTATATTTTCACAGAGTAAACATTCCAAGAAATGGGCCAATATACAGAATCTGAGGCATTTATAAATCCACACTCATCCATCACAAGATCCACAGCCTGCATAGACAGTGATCTGTTAGCAGGGCTGTGTGTGCCCTGCAAGAGAGCTAGGATTTTTGGGGGTGGGTAGGGGCAGAGCAAGGAAGAAACAGGCTTCTAGCAACATTTGTCTAGTATGTCTTTCCCACCTTAGTTTATTGCCTTGTAACTTCTTATGCAGACTGTAACTCTTCAAGTTCCCTAATCAGTCAGGAAGTTGCAACAGATAACAAGAAAAAGCTTTAATCCATTCATTTTCAAAGCTCACCCCTTCTGTAGCTCTCCAAGCATTTGCTGGTATTTGCTGGCACTATGCACCTGGTCCTCAGTTTGGTTCCTTTGGATAGTAGTATGTTGTGCTACATACAGCCAGAGCAGTAGGGCAGCTAGCTTAATAAATCTTTACCCTCTTAATGAGGATGCTTATTTTCTTTTTCCCATTCTTAAAAATTTGGCTTGATTTATGAGACTAGGTACTTGTCATATAGACCATGCTGATGAATCTTCTTATGAAGAAAAGAACGCTCTACATCTTTTGGAAAGAAAGACTGTCTGTATTAGTACTCCCTGCTGGAGAAAAGGCTAAAAACAGAAAACAAGCAGTTCTGTAAATAGAGCAGCACCAGGCTGAAAAAGTTGATGATAGGTATTATAACCTGCCCATGAATCAGCACTTCCCTAATTTACCCTCTCTCCTTCCCTCCTTAGCTTCTGGGATTTATTCTGCAGGGCTTCCCAACTGTGGTTAATGTATCAGTTTACTAACCTGCTACACCTGTGCTTCCACTGGGGTTTAGCTAATGTGGATCTCTTTAGTCATTAGTAGCCAGGCAACCATCAGCATTGGTATTCACACAGGAATATTTATTGGCCTATTTGTTCTCTTTCCACTTGTCTAGCTTGCACAGAAACAATTTTGTGATGATTCACACCTGATGTCATGCTTTATTCACTCATTATATACAAATTTAGAAAGTCCTGAAACTCAAAGTAGGACCTCGTATGAGACTAAGAATCACCTGAAATCTGGTTCATCAAGAAATAGATTCGTCTGGCACAATTTTAATTTTGCTTAGTGTGCAGTGTGACAAGACTGATTATTGTATATGAAATATGTATTTGAAATTTAATATAACAGTTGGTTCTGAAAGTTTGCACTAATCTTTACGGCCAGGCACTTAGAACTGTAAAATATTTGTTTATGCCACAGTTAGACCAGCCTCTGGAAGAGCAGATCTTCTTCTGTGTGCCCCCCTCCCCCCTCTTTTTTAAGCTTCAGATAAAACATCAACTCTTGAAAGACTTGTAGTATATATAGCTAGAATTTCAACACTGGACTAATAGAAACATACAAGAAACTGTAACTATACTAGTAGAAGAAGGTAAGGAAATAAACACATTGAATATTTTAGTAGGACTTAGGATCACTTCTAGAAATACTGGCATGAATCTTGCTATTTACAGTTTCTACTACAGCCAAGGAAGTTACTGCTGTAAGCTAAGTTATACGCATTTAAATATCTGGAGGGTATGACCGTTTGCGTACAGCACAGGGCTTTACAAGCAGCACAGGTTGTACTGGCTGGAAAGGAATGTTTTATTTTAAGTAAGAAGGCGCACCCAGTTTCAACTCTGTGTCACCTTCAGACAGTGTGTGGCTCATTTTAGAAGTTCAAACCACTGCCTCATAAATCATATTTATGAGAACTTCAAATACCTCCTATGATTGCTCATTGTTTGCCAAACAGTCATAATTTTTGTATGCATTACAACTGGATCTCTGACATGTTCTGACATTAGAAATACTTCTGTTTTGAAATAAGAACTTCCTGGCGAGATACTGCCCATCAACAGCTAACCTGGAGTCCCAGACTACTGGCTTGCCTAGCCACCCTCTCTGCCCCTATGTAATCTGCAGAATAAAGTCTCTGAAATCCCACCGGAGTCCTGAACTAGGGTAGGATACAGCCAGTCAGCCACTGCCAGCCGCTTCCTAATTCTGCTTGGACCCCTGCTGTTGAGCAGGCTGTGCCTGGTCCGAGAGACACGGCAATTCATGCCGAGATCCCACAGGCATTCATACTACAGCTGCTTGTCAAATAAGTGTGTGTGGAATAATGTTTATGGACTTAAAAATAAAAAGCAGTGGGATAGCCTGCCACCTAAGCTCAGGCATTAATCCTAATAGATGAGCAGGAATCCTGTTGGAATTGTTAGCATGCTCCATTAATTAGAAGATTGCTACCAAAACATGCTGGCCCTGCATAGGCCAGCCTTGATCAGGAGATGCATGTTTATTTTTCTAACATCAGTGTCTCGGTTTCTTCCAAGAAGTTACTTAACTAGGTGCATAAATGGTGCAAATCTATAACTTGTCATATGGATCCTTCCTCTGATAATGATGCATAGTAAAACATATTAGCTTCCTGATTTTGTAGTTCAACAATGCTATTCAACAAAGCAGGAAGAAATAAAGTAACTAGCTAACCAGACTTCAGGTTTTTAAAAGCTTTTATTGGATGGGAGCTAAGAATAATAGTATTTACACCTTAAACACCTCATAAAATACAGCTACGCTCTTAGGGGGGAAGAAAGGCTCTAAAACTGATAGCTCTGAGTTTATTAGTTTAATTATCTTTACAGCACAGCTATTCAACTTCTTGTTTTTTCTCTCTCTCCAAATTACATGCAATGTAAGCTTAAGTCACATTCTGTTCTTGGTCATTTTGCACCTTCATTAGTAACAAAAGTTATTTTGTTGTAATTTAATAATTTTACTGATAATGCGTAAGCCACGTCAAAATCCAGTTCACTCTCCAACTTGTCTTGACTCTGCAGAGAACTAAACAGTAATTAAATGAAACATCTAACATCCTGTTGACGAGAAATGAGGACAGTAGGTGTGGAAGCCACTGTGAAGCCTGGCTGCCTGATAGTCTAATGTACTGATCATTAACATTCTTGGGATTGTCTAAGCATGGAACTCAGTGCGAAATGCTGTCTGGGAAAGGGAAGAAAACAAGCTCTCCTATACAGAAGGAAACAAAATGAAGGTCTTATTTGTCTCCTAAATAACTTTTAAATAGTTATTTAGTTTGTGCTTTATACAAGGGAGAATCTTTCCCAGACTGCATATTTCCCATAATATTTCCTGCAGATACTGATTATTTTCACTGTCCTCTACACAGGCTTCTGCCACCATTTTTTTTAGCAGCCAGATTACAATAAAGGGTTTGTGTGCCAATGAACGCTAACTAGCTGAGTGCCCCCATCCTCTGTGCAGGAGATTGAAAAAGCAAGATTTTCCAAAAGGTAAAATATGAATTCTTTCTAGGCCTTGAGAAGTAAACGCAAGGACTTTAGGACCGAATCTTGATCAAAAGTCCACCAAAATAAACAAAATTGTTCTACTGAGCTTGGTGGTGTGGTAATCGGGTACTTGATCTTCCTGAAAACTTTCCCAGAAGTAGAGCTGTAAGGAAGTATTTGAATGATGTCATGAAACTTTTTTGGCACACAGGAAGGGCAGGGAGTTCTAGAAAGAAGCAGCAGCTTTATAGAGCAAACGAAGACAAGGGCAGGGAAAGGATACGTTCAGGAAGGATGCTTGGACTAAGCTGGAGGGAAAGAAGTTGGAAGAAAGCGTTGCAGACATTTACAGGGGTATAGAGCATGAAAGGCCCAAGGTGAGAATCGGGTATTCAAGCTTAATGCAGAAAGCAAGGAAACTATTGGCAAGGTTCAAATGAAAAATGACTCATAGAATGGAAGGAGAGAAGACTTTCAACATCAGAGAAAAGTTATATAACACAAAAACAAGAAAAAGCAAAGTAAAAGGAATAGTGGCAGCCCAGAAAAATAAACAGGCGGAGGGCAGAAAGCAATCTGCAGGTATAAAACCATGCTGTACCTTTAGTTATGCCCTGTTTATGTCTCTGAATGTGTATAAAGGAGCATAAAGTTTTTTTATAGCTAAAAGACTACTTTTAATCTTAGATGAATGAACGAGTTTGTTACGTGTACGTGTCGTCTCCAGTAAAAGGTTCAGCGCCTGTGTTATCGTATCTGCTGCCAATGTTTCCTCAACAAAGAGGTTATATACTGTCCATTCAAGTTCTGAATTTCAGGCCTCCGCTGTAATTGGTGTTTCAATGCAAAAATATTTCTGTGATGAGAGTAATTCAGTGTGACACATTTTTTCAAGTTATCTGACAAAGAGTTCTGAAGAGGTTTACACAAGCTTCCTGTCATTTTTACCTGCTTATTACAAACTTTTCAAAATAAAGATTTCAAATTAATAATGTTGTACTATGTGCTTTCTCAGTTAAGCTAGTGTAATCTGGACTGATCAGCTCACTTTACTGCCTAGCCAATTTGCCTTTATTTGCGAACCCAAATGAGATCTAAACTTCAAGTAGATAGTTAGAACTTCA
Source organism: Struthio camelus (assembly GCF_040807025.1). Taxonomy (NCBI): domain Eukaryota; kingdom Metazoa; phylum Chordata; class Aves; order Struthioniformes; family Struthionidae; genus Struthio; species Struthio camelus. The sequence goes on from NC_090951.1 coordinate 12,619,553, forward strand.
TGTTGTTTAGATACATGTGTCTGATGTGCTAGTATGTCATTGCCCTGCCACTCATAATTGGAGCTTGTTGAGAAACTTCTAAATGCTGTTATTGTCAAAACCAAATGTTTCTAGTCAAAACTTAAGAGGGAGAGGTCCAAAACAGTGAATATTCTAGTAGCTGTAGTATTTGTGGGAAGACTTGTATCTGACAGACCTGAGCCTCTTTCTTGTGTCATGCATGATCCAGCAGGAACCAGACAAGCTTGGCAACAAGATACCCAGCAAGGCCACTCAAGAGAATATGCTTCATGTAAGAGCAAGCCTTAGAACAAATTTGTCTTAGTTGCTTCAGAATCATTAGTTAAGGCTGTTGGGATGTGCTGGTGGCTTATGAGCATCTATTCCACATTCAAAAACAGAAGCATTTAAAAAAAGAGGGGGAAAAGAATCAAAAAGTGTAACTTACGCTTTCATCCTGTTTTTAAAAAAAAAAAAAAAAAAGGTGCTCAGAATGCCTATACTTTCCCCTCAAAAGAAGTTAGACAACCATGCAGTCCTGTTCATCTATACCTGTTTTATCTTGTCAGTGCCCCCCAGAGTACTGGGGAGCTCAGTCCTGCTCATACACAGGTTGTGGTAGTTCGTCTTGTGCATGTATGCAAGAGATGCAGATATGCAGGTGTATTCTTGCAAATCCTGGATTTTATGCTGTGCTTTTTAAGGGCTTTATTTGATGAGTAGCTGAAGGCAATCATCATCTCGCCCCATGGAGCTCTATTATTCCGTATATAGCCATAACCCATCTTACTTGATACGGACCTAGCCATATATGAACTTGTTTGGCCAAAAGGTAACAAGAAAAACTAATGGGTGGACAAATCATGGCACCTGGAACTGTGAACATATGCAGATGAAATAGCTTATAAAGCTTATTCACGTTTCACATTTCTGGTGCAGCATACAAAGAGGATGTTGGGTTAAGTGTGATAAGGCAGGGTAGATTTAAAGATTTGAGAGCATTCTCTCTGTGTGATAAGAAGAGCTGTGCAGACAAACAGTGCTGTGCCAGAAATACATTTTGGAGAGGTTCAGAGAGGAACCCAGGGAATGAGGGGTGGGAATTAAACTGAAGGTCTGAGCATCACCAACAGAAGAGATCCTTAATTCTTTTAAAATCTGTGAGCAGTGGTGTTGCCAAAGCCTGCTTTTTGATGGAACTGCATTTCAAGGCTGCGTATCTCCCAGCAGGTTGAGCAGGGAGCATCAGTAGGATTTTGTGCTTTACCAGATACTGTTTTTATGAAACCTGCAGGAACTTAGTAGCACTCTGTCAAATTTTGTTGTAATTAAACAGTAGCTTCAAAAGATTGTTAGGGAAGAACAGACTGGCTTCACACAAGCCTTAAAATAAATCATTTTTGCCTGTATTTTAATGTTAAAAGCTTTGTTCACAGTGTCTCTCTGTTTTTAAATGGCCAGGTTTGAGAAAAGAAATACTGCCAAACAATTGTTGTTACTGATGTCGGTGTAGTTAGCCTGTATTCACAGAGAACCTGTGTCTTTAAAGTTCATTCAAATGAAATGTCACTCACTTTTCAGAACCTTCCAACAACAACAAAAAATATTTTTCCTTATTTCTAGGGATGTAATCCTCTTGCTGAGACGGGTCGAAGTAAACTACAAAATCAAAGAGCTGTTCTAAACCAGCAGATCTTAAAAGCAGTGAGACTGAGAGCTGGTGCTGAAAATCTTTTACGGTATGTGCTAACACTTACTAGTTGTCTAGCTAGAGCAACAAAATGGTTTTGTTTGTTTGGGCTTTTTTTCCAGTCTCTTAGTGAGTGCTTTTTCTCAGTCTGCCTAACTGCTCTCATAATGTGCTAAATAAATTGCTACTGGATGCTTTGTGAATATCCCTGAAGCTTTTAAGCCTTAGCTCCATAGAATCATTACCCGCTCTAACATGCGCTTTCAAAGCCACTGTGTTGTAGCAAACGGGCAGAGCAGACTATCTTACACTGCTTTGGTTGATCAGTTTTATTGTTAGTGATAATGGCAAGTGAACATAGTAACGGGTCCTTTTCACACTTGAAATCAAATAACGGTCTAATCGCTATCCTATTGCCCTTTCTAAGTTTCTTTAAATCTGTGCTCCACAGTAGAAAGGAGCATCACTTCCCTGTTCCATGTGGTAGTGATATAGGAGTAGCAGGATAGCACATCTCTAATTTGAGAGGCGCTACAGTTAGCTCAAACCGTATGAGAATCTGGTGCCAACTGGAAGAGACCGCCTTTTTCCATTACGTTTTGTCCACCAAAATGTCTTATTTAACATACATTGTTTCTTGCGTAGCTGTACCCATAGAAATAACCTTATACTGACCTTGTCTTGTGGCTATTACATCCTGTGATTAACTGCTTAGCAAACAGTCATGTAGTTTTCCAGCAATCCATCGCCTCTGTTACCCAGAAGAACTGTGAAAATTTCCCAAATGCTCATCTGCAGTAGTCTCCTATGGTCTCTGTGTGTCTGTCACTAGAGGAACAACGGGTTTATGGAGTTTTCAGTCTCTAGGAATAAAAATCCAGTCAATATACTTTCCTTAGAGAAGTGAAAATCGCTCAGATAAACTTTATTTTCTTAAGCTTAACGTTAATTGATTGGTTGCTATTTCCCTGTCACCTGTCTTTCTCTCCGCTCTTGCCAAGAGAGGTGGTAGATCCAAAATTTATGTAAATCACTGCTAGTTTTAGCCTCTGTGACTGATATAATTTTGCTTTGTTTTCTGGTAATTGACTTAGGAGTAAGGCGTTAGTTCTTTTCCTTACCTTTTGTATTCATGCAAAATTCTTTTATTTGCTTTTGAAGGTGAACACTAGTCAATCAGTAGATGACTCTGCATGCCAACTGGGAGCTGTTTCAGAAAAGCTACAGAGACCAGTGATATCTAAATTGAACACTGGTTACTCTAAAATTCAGCCTAAAGTTATCCTAAAGTTGGGATCCTGAAATCAATATTAACAGTTAAAATACTTAGGCTGCTATTCACTAGAGTGGGAGCTATGCTGCTTTGAAGAATAAAGGATCAGACTTATTTCTAAGTTGTTAAAAATCTAAAATGAAATTATACCTGTTAGGTAATTAAAACTTGCTAGTTAGAAGTTCTTTGAAGTAAGCCATTTCAAAAGTAACCTGACCGGTAGCTGAGAGTTTACATGACTAGATATATTTACTGTCTCCTCAGAAAAAAACATAAATAAACCAAACTTTCAGATTCTGCTTGGATTTTATCAAGTTTCCAAAGTGGCAAACCAACCATTGTCTGCCAAGAGCCTTCTGCAATAGGACTTGAGGAAAAACTGGACATGCGGGTGCCTTTACTTTTGGCTGAAACGCGAGTAGGTGTGAACAAAGTGAGGTAGCCTTGAAACAAACAACCTACATTGTGCACAGACTTTCTAGAACCTCTGAAAGTCATCCAGATGTTACCACTGCTTAATTTAGCCAATATCAGGTGTCTAATAAAGTACAGCACAGAAAACTTACAGATGACACATTTATAATACGAAACACAAGCTTAGAGGTGTAGCCTTGGAATAACAACCAGTTCTTCATCAAAACGTTCCATAAAACTGGAGGATGTGCCAAGTGGAGATTAACTGTATGAGAAGCTTATTCATAAATATTCATAAAGATTAATTTTAATATGAAACAAAACAAAGGTAAATACAAAATGCTGCAAACTTTTTTTAAAGAAAAGTATTTATTGTCTAATAATTTGGATGCCCTAATGTATCCCTACATTATCTTAAGCCTGGATGCAGATCAGTGCTTTTTATCTTAAACTCGTATCTATGACTATAGATAAGAGTTTAAGTCTCTTGAAAACAGCAATATTTTATGGAGAATCAGGTTGGAATTAGGAAGATACATATGTATGCATATGCATCTTGAAATATACAAATAAGACATCACACAGCAATGCTCTGGGGCTGTGTTTACATACTAATATCTGCTGTGGTGGCAGTCTAAAAAGTTGTCATGTATTTACATGACACATGAATGGCAAAGGAATCAAAACAATTTTATTTGAGTCAGAAAAACAGATTTACAGAGGAAACTATATTGTATTGCAATGAAAGGGTTTTTTTTTTTTTTTTTTTTTTTTAACCTACATATGTGGTTGCAGAGTATTCTGGAATAACTGTTTTATGGAAAATGTATTTTGTTTTATTCTTAGTGGCATTACCAGAAATCTCAACAGATCATTAAGCTATTCAATTAATAAAACAAGGGACTCTATTTTGAAAAAATACATCCTGAACTGCCCTGCTCCACCCCCATATCTGGTTCGAAGAAAATAACACACAATCCTAAAATAGAGTGGTGACTATGTTTAAGATGCTTTTGTTCTGGTGATTAATGCATCCTAAAAAAAAAAAAAATACCCCTAACATCACACCAAAAAAATTAGTACACAGCAAACCTTCTAGCTGTCTGCATGCCATTATCTGGAAACTATCACAGGTTCTGTCTTGGCAGATTCTGAAACATGAGATCTTGCATCATCTCTTAAGGGAAAAAAATAATTTAAAAAATGCTGAGAATGCTAGCAAGGGGGTCCACAAAGCTGATGTTCAGCTCCTCTTTCTTGGCACTGAAAAAGTTGTGTCTTTTTCTCTCTGCAGAGCTACCACCAACAACAAAGTACGAGAACAGGTACTACTGGAACTGAGTTTTGTAAACTCAGACCTGCAGATCTTAAAGGAAGAATTAGAAGGACTTAATATCTCAGTAGAGGTTTATCAAAATACAGAGTAAGTGAAAAGCTAAGTTACTCCATTATCAACAAATCTGCTATTTATTGCTGGAAATAAAACTGTTGCTAGATAAATGTGAATGCTGGATAATAACTAGCTGAAAGAACAGAGAACTTGATAGAGAACATGTTTGACGGTGTAGATTTGTTGACTAAGGGTTAGTCTGCATATTTGCCTTTCTCTTGGGAAAGGTATGTAGCACTAATCCTTAGATACTGAGCTCCTTCGTGGAGGTGAGCACTGTAAGAATTGAAAGCTTCTGACCTTTGTGGGGAGATGCATGGCACCTAGAAGAATTTCCAGGTTGGGTACTAGTTCAATTGGATACTAGGTTGGGTAACTAGTTCAATTCATTATTACGTGAATAAACCTAGCAACGTAGTATCTGTTCTCAAATGCAATGCATGCAACAATCCTCCCTTTAGTTGGAGAATAAAAGCAACAGCGTGGCTTTGGAGGTCAAAGCAGTCTTGAGGTAATCTTTAAGGTGTGTGCTCTAGTGATAGAAATCCATGAATTAGCTGACTGAGAAATAAATATGTAGTAGATGCAATTTAAGTTGAGATTGCTCCAAAATGTTATTCTGACGTTAGAGAGACTTTAGAGAGTCAATTGATTCCTCAAACATCAGATTTTAAATTTAAAGATTATTCATTTCCTGAATACTGCAATGACTTCTCTGTCAGATGTCTTGATGCTCTTAAAACTAAGCGTTTAATATTGGATTAACTTTAGCAGCTCAAGACATAAATTTAGGCGATTCATGGGAAGGGGGGGTGTAATTTTGGGTCCTCTTATTGCTGCTCTCAGTATGGGGTTAGCTTCTGGCTAGTCAATAAGGTTAACAGAGAGACTAAACACATCTCCAGTTTGGCATCTTCCATTCGAATGCTGACTTGATCCAAAATAACTAAGCTTAAGTCTTCCCAAACAAACTTGTGCCATTTTTTTTTCTTAATTGCAAACTTTGACACCTCTCCTTTTTCTGATGAGAAAATGCTTTTTCATTCAAGATTTTACTAGTATTCACAGATGCATCTGAACATAGAGAGCAGTATGAAAGGGACAGCTGTGGGAGTGAGACTCCAAAAGTTCTAATCCTTCTTCTATCTAAAGAACATATGAAACATCTGACTTCTCAATGAAGGATGAGCAGCAGATCCGGCCCCAAGGCTGGTAGAACCTTGTGCCTGGACATCAGTAGGCTTTTCCTTTTCTCCTGATTCTCCTTCCCCAATTTGTTTTGAATTGTTTCTTATCTTTCTGATGCTGTGCGTTCTAGGTGCTGTAGGTGCTGTAGGTGTAGTACCACCAGCTACAGTAATCCATTCCCCCTGTAACTGCTGTCCAGCCTTTATTTTGCTTTAGCAGCAAATAACTATTAATAGTTGCTCTCTGAATCTATTATGCATATAGTCATCAAGATGAGGTCACACCTACGTTACTGGAAAGGTTAACTGTATATTTCCATCACTCTGCAGTGTTACATCAATCTGAAGGGCTGGCCTCTGTTTTTGCACACTTCTGAGCTGGGTTGAGTAGCACGATACCATTTCTATTCTGCTTTGGAAATCTAGGATCTCCTCCCTGTCTGTCCAGTGCCTCCATGAAGTATTGCATGCTGACTCCTTGGGTGTAACACTTTAGAAACTTAAAAAGTAGAAATTCAGTTTCTTTGAATAGCACTGGTATCTACAGAAACTCTGAACTGTACTAAAAATTAGTCAGTACAGATGTAGGGTTTCTTTTGCATGTGTCCCATTTCCTTTTGGAAAAAAAATCTTGCTATAAACTGCTATAAAAGTGCTATGGTTTATTCTAGAAGTCTCCTCAGAAATCACGTTATTTGCACCTCTTGCAGTGGTATTTGTGCTCCACACCCTGCAAGCCCTTCCTGAGCTAGCACAGCTGCTTTCGGATTGTGTCAACCAAGTTTTAGGACTCCTCCTCTGCTGAGGAAGCTGCACTGCTACTCCCACCTTCCCCCCATGGAATTTTCACCAGTGAGAAAGTGATTTTGCTGGCTTTGCTGATAAGATTATAAATGAATCACACTCATGGTATTTTTACAGTTTGTAACGGAACACTCTAAACAAGAATTAGACAGTGAATCAGTTGTTTGGAGGAAAAAGGAAAATATCACATAAACCTAATAACTGCCAGATACTAATCCATTAAATCTACTAAACAATGTGCCTGTAAGCAAGTCTGATCTTTCTTTTTCTTTTAACTGGGTAATATGTTTAGAGGAAGAACAGTATAAGTAGCTATTGTGCTGAAGAATAAATGGTTGTTTCCTAATATGATCAGGGTTTAAGTCCATGATATAGATATGTATTCTCTTGAGGATCAGGGTTGGGTGTTTTTTTTTTTTAATTTTTTTTTTGAACGTCACCATTTCCATCCTTATCATCCTTTGCTATTTATTTTAGAGGTTGATGCCTAGAACTGTTTAGAAGCTAAGTAGTTCTCGGACTTCCTAACCTTAGATTTTTTTTCACTGTTAAAGTTGGTGTACTCTGGCTGTGCATTTCCCTGTGCTACACACAACTTTTCTACATATTAAACCATTGATAGGATGATAATTACTGATAACTAACATAGCTTTTACCATGGGAGATCTCGTAGCAGCTGTGGAGCTGTTTTCTGTCTATGTAACTTGTGCAGGTGTATAAAGGTTGAGCTGTATTGCAACAAACAGGCTTTGAGCCTCCTTTCCTTGCAGGAAAAATAGGCTCAAATGAAAAAAGCACATGCAAGTAGCTTTCCTCACTCTTCCCCCTCTAGGAGTCAAAGGCCAGTAAACAGACTGTTTTGGGCTTGAAGAGATTGTTATAAACCATGTCCCTTTTACTTCAACACCTATCAGCACACTAACTTTCTGTCATCACATGGAACAAAAGTAATTCTCTTATCTACAGACAAATAGAAAACAAAGATTTCTGTGGTTTTGTGTATGTGACTTTTTTTTTTCCCCCTCCCATAGAGAGACTTTCAGCATTCCCTTGGTACCTCTTGGCCTGAAGGAAACCAAAGAAGTAGACTTTATGCTCCCTCTCAAGGTAAATTTCAGAAATATGTTTTGGAATAAATAATTAAAATGAAGAAAAATAATTTGCCTTTCAGAAGAAGTATAATTTATGTACAAGATGTCTTTCATTTTACTTGCCATAAAAAAAAAAGGGGCCTGAGATCACAATTTGTTAAAACTATCCAGCAATTATTTGAGTTCTTGAACTGCTTTGTTATGTAACTTATGTTTGTGTGAACAGAAAACTGGGTGTGCTTTCTGCTGGTGGACTTGATGGAAATGAGAGCTTTATCATTTGTACCGTACTTGATGTATAGCAAGTACTGCAAAGTGCAAATGAAGCAAATCTTCCTTGCTGAGAAGCTCTTGCAGTTTAAACAATATGTTGAATACTTCTGTTCTCCGTAGCCTGCAATGGAGCTGCAGCACACTTAGGTGCCTGTAGGGATATCTATATTTTCTGTCCTCATTTTTTTAGATTTTTTTTTCTGTCAAAGGAGAAGGCCTAGCTAGAATATGCTGAATAGAGGAGCTTGAAAAGCATGTCGTTCTGAGTAACTTATGCCTCTAGGAAAAAAGTGAATATTGATTTTAAGGGTGCTTCATGAAACCACTTGCTGGAGACAGGTATGACATGTAGACTAGGTCTTGCGTGTATGTGTAGCTCCCAGTGCAGTTAAAAGAAATTGTATCTGGTAAGTCTGAGAACATTATTTGGCATGTTCAAAACCCACCATATTTAAGGTAAATTGGGTTCGTGCCTTAGTTATATAAATAGCTGATCACAGTAGAATCAGTCCATTTATGGCAGGGGCAGGAGAATGGGGGCAGTTGGCAGCAGTGCTCTGTGGTTAAGAGCTACAGCATTATCAAGCCAAAGAGCGCTTGGATTTGGAGCTTCGCAAAGAAATTGTAAGATGCGCTTGCTGTCACTTGGTGTTTTTACTCTGGGGGGAAAAAATGGATTTAGACTCTGAGAGAATTATCTTTGGGCTTTCACTGAAAGCTGCAAGTAACGTTGGAATTAGTTATATAAAATGTCACTCAAATTGCAATAAAATTCTTCCTTACTAATTCTTCACGTTTCTGGATTTAGAAAATTCAAAGATTGAATACGATACCTAGACTATTCCATTTAACATTCATTATCAGCCCCCAAATTCAGCTTCCTTGTATGTCCCTATTTCCTGCTTGGAACAGAGACTAAATTAATGTACTTAGCTAGGACAGAGAGTCAGCACATGTTATAAGAGATCCCACTTTGGAGACAATAGAGTTAAACCAATAGCAAATGAGTATAAATAGGAAGAGAATAAAAATCTCTTCTACAGTCTTGACTATTGATTGCTACTCTAATTGTGAAAGGAAGTATAAAGGTTTTATGGAACACATTGCAGTGATACTCACACTTGTGCTAACCAAGCTCTAACTCAGTTGCAAAGCAGTGTTACAGCATTAGCACTGCTTTTTTGTGGGCTGGTTTACCTTGCTGGCTACCTGAGCTACCTTATTTGTTTCCGTACTACCGTGCATTGTGCAGCGTAGATGTGCCTCATGATAAACTGTCCTTTACATCACCACAGAAATTGTCTCTGCTTTTACATCTCTAGGTTACTCTCAGCGGCCAGATTCTGCTCCCTTTTATGCCATTGCAGCTTTGTCAGTCTCAGTGGAATTGCACTAATATAGCTGACAAGAATTTGGCAGAGTCTCTTCCTGTTAATGAGTTTTCATGGTCACTTGATTCCCTTGTTATTTCATAGTTAAGAGGGTTCATTTGTCCCTTTCAAAAACATTTAAGTGCTGTTGTTTTAAAACCCAATGGAGATGATGTAATAGGTGCTTGGATTCCTTTACACTAAACTGGAGTTTCTTGTCTCTGATATCAGATGAAATTATTAGTTCAGTTGTCTTTTTGTAGCCTCATTACTTTATATTTTCATTGACAGGAAGAGAGTAGAAAAGATGCAGCTCATGACTGAAACAACTTTTTACTGTCTGTAACTACACAAAAATTTAATGAATGGTTTTGGTTGATTTTTAGCTTAATTGTAGCTATTACTTTTTTAGGACTTTATTCTGGAACATTATAGTGAAGACAGTTCTGAGTACGAAGATGAAATAGCAGATCTCATGGATCTGAGACAAGTAAGTTCAAGTATGGCATAACAATGATCATTACATCAGATCAAGTTTTTAATCTCTGATATCAGATCTTTTAATCTAAAATGGTAAGTAATAGTGTTTGTATGGAATCAGGTTATACCGCTTTTACTCATAACTTAATGTATTTTTACTGACTTTACTTCCGAGATATGGAACATGAATCTCCATTGTCAAACAGCTGTACAATCTGAATAAAGAACAAGTGAAGAAAAGGATGAATGAAAAAGTTATGTGAAATTATTGAGCTATTGACAAAACTTTGTAAACCCAGAGTCTTATTATTTTTGAGTTTAAATTATTTTAAAATTAGCAGGAAGAGTGTTGAAGTGACTGCATCTGGTAAAGGGCTGTAGCAGAATTACCGTTATTTCTAATTACTGGTTATTTCCAGCTTTATACTGGAAACATAATATTTCCTTCTAGCTTTCATAAAACACCTACAGTGTTTGTTTTGCTAACTCTGAGGCTTGCCAGATACATCTCCCATGTGCTTCCTTAAAAGTTATGTGCTACCTACTGTATAACTGGAAAACTCTTATTTGGAGTGCATCCATAAGGCCTTAAGCTTACTGTTTCAGATTCCACGCATTTCTGTGATATGCAGAAGTCCAAAGGAAGCAGAGCTTTATTCTTGGTGTTTCAGTATTCATCCTGTAACTCAACAGAATGTACTTTAATCTATTGTATTTTAAGGCCTGCCGTACCCCCAGCCGAGATGAAGCTGGTATTGAGATGCTAATCAGCTATTTTCTTCAACTTGGTTATGTAGAAAACAGATTTTTTCCACCCACCAGGCACATGGGGATTTTATTTACCTGGTAAGTGTGGAGTTCATGTTTGTGTTGGGGTTTTTTCTGTTTTGTTTTGTTTTTTTTGGCAGAACACTGTTAATCTTTAACTGTCTTCTGTTTGATTTGAAGAATGTCAGTGTCATTGTGTTCCCCCTTCACCTCTAGCGTGTTTTCAATGCTTTCTTTAGTATTAAGAGTAAACCTGAATACAATAAAGCCCTTTCCATGCTTAGGGTGAAGTCATTGGTTAGATTATGATCTGAGCTACAGGTTTGTACAAGGGAAAGAGGAGGGGGGGGAAATCCTCATTTTAGACAACTGTAGATGTTTCCTGGACTCTGAACCTTGGTATGTGAAGCAGATTGGGAATGGATCAGATCTCAGTTCACCCCTTCAATTTGATGAGAACGGCATTGGGGCCATAAAATAGAAGTAATGTCATTTCTTACTGCAGGGGTGGGTTTACTACAGCTGTTAGCAAGGTTGGACTCTGAATTCAAAACCTTGATTTTTATGATGAGAAAAGATGATGACTACCATGCAGCCAAGAAGAATTAAATTTTTAATCCTAACTGCAAGAAGAAACTTTAAAATAAGAGATTTAGAGGTTCTGACCATGCCAGTGGTTGGTCTTTGGCAGCATGTAATAGTGCATGCCTAATAAAAAGAATGAGAACATAGCAAGCATGCATGTATACTTCCCCAGTATGCTCTCAGCCTCTATAATCTGTTTTAGTGGGACTTTGAGTTAGGTATGGTGTGCTTAGAGGTTTTGCTTTAAAAGCCCCTGAAAAGTAAGCCTCAAATGAAGCCATCATCTAGTTTGCTCTAGTCTGTGACATGGCACCTGGATGGTACTCAGAGTACATAAAGGTGATTAGAAATACCATTGTTTTCACTGTATCAGAACAGTCATCAAGAATTCTGCTTCTCTTTTGGAAAAACAGAATGAAAATATCTGTGGTTTCCATGGACTCTGCTTATCTTAACACTTTTTGTATTTATATTTGTTTCCAAAGGTACGATTCCTTCACAGGTGTCCCAGTGTGCCAGCAAAATCTGTTGCTTGAAAAAGCAAGCATTTTATTTAATATTGGAGCCCTCTATACCCAGATTGGTACAAGATGCAATCGTCAGACCCAGACTGGACTTGAAAATGCAGTTGATGCTTTTCAGAGAGCTGCAGGTACAAATTTAAAAGCATCAGGAAAGTCTTAATGCAAATATTCCAAATCTGTGTGACTTCCTGCAGCTCTCTGCATTTCCCACTGACTTCTTCACACAAAAAAGGAGGAATAGGGAAGCCTAGTGAAGAGCTGAGACAAAGCTTTAATTCAAAACCTGGAGCTGCAGTCTGAAAATGCTGATAAAGACAGTGAATGCCATGGTTAACGATTAATGAACTGTAGCTCAAAGGTCTGAGCAATAGCTGTAGTGTTAACTGTTTCATTCTTTGTTTTGCCAACATGCAAAACCTCCATGAATATTACATTGGTATAAAATCTGTACAAAAAATAATTTTAAGGGTTGATGAAGGGCTTAATGTACAGTTTTTCATATGGAGTCTTCAAAATTAATTTTACTATGTTGTCATATAAAATTTGCAATTCATTCGAAGTTATCTACATGTTTTCCATAGATTTCAAAGACAAATAGATTCAAATATTCAATGAATCTCCAACCCAAAATAAGAAAAAAATACAAATTCTAGTAAAGAGAATCGTATCCCTTAAACTAACGTTATAGAAAAAAATTTTCTCTTCCTGTAGCTTTTTTAAAATGTCATCAGTGATACATAGATAATATGTATTTGTAAGCTGTATTTGTAATCAGTATGTAGCGTAAGATTGTTGCTGCATTAACAATCTGTGACTATTGGTTTCCACTGCATGTATAGCTTTAAGAGCTGCAAACCATGGACCATAGAGTGGGATAAAACCCCTCTTTGGAATACTGAACAGGTGATACTGAACAGGTATCCAGAAACCTTGATAGTATTTCTTCATGTATTTTTAGATAGATTTTTATCTTTCTATCTATGTATTTTATCTAAAGGAAATTTCAGTACTTGAGAAAATTCTCCTTTCTGCTTCTGCTCCTTCCATTTTTACAAATAAAATCACTACTTTTCACTTCAACGTATTCACAGAACTGTATTAATTCACAAATTGAAATGTATAATCTGCTACTCTGTAGTACCTCTGCAGGGCCCCAAACCAATGTGCTCAGGAGGCATTTCTTTCTACCCGTGTAGAAAGAAACCTGGTTCCATAACACTGTTCTTTATGTTGCTTAAGACATGGTAGAGAGCATGTGTTAGCTGTTTCTTAGTGCTGAATGGAAATTATTGCACAGAGTTTATCCTCAACAAAGCTCTCGGTGTCTATGTCCGTACTACATAAGCAGAAATGTGTTCAGACCTAAAGAAAAGATTCTTTTTCTGTACTTTCAGTTCCTTTCATAAGGCAGTACACTCTATCAGTATCTTGGATGTCTTTGACAAGTTCTTGCACAGTGCAAAGGTGCATACACATGGATATAATTAAATTTTGTATAAGATCATTTTAATAAAGTAAAATATGTAAATATTAATTTAGATGGTGAAAAACGTCAAAAACTAGTAGTAAGCAAATACAGCACAGCAGAGTCAGAACTGAAAGTAGCGACAAGAAATAAGATTGCAGAAGGTGGGACACTTGTAAAGGAGAGGTCTTATTGTTACACTTGTGCAGTATTATCAGCAGTTAGCACACTAGCAGAACTCGCTAAACCAGTTGGATGACGTGCATGCCCGAAGGTTACATTTCCATCCATGTAACGGCTACTTAATGTTTGCACTACAGTTAGTGTTTGTTTTTAATTTGATAAATGATAGAAACAATTAATGTGTTGGTGGAACCAAATGTCTGGAGCAGAATCTAATTCTACCCTATTAAACGTATTGTTCTTACTGTTTACTTACATAGATGGAACAGAGCTTTCATTGGGACACTCAATGCACTTAGCAGCATCTGAAAAGAAGATTCATAATTAATAAGTTTATAGGTTTGTTTTTTCCCTCCATCCAAGCAAGTTACCTTTGCCGTCTTACAGTGGTGTAGCTCTTTATTTTTTGTCCGACATGCAAGTCCTAGCCTACTGCCCCCGTACAAAAGTCACATTCAGTTGAGCACAGCTCTTAAGTTGAAGCAAAAAAACTGTTATAAGCAAATGTGAAGGTACTGCCTTTAAAACCTGCAGCTTCTGTGGCTCCTGTAAATTATAATTTTGAGAACTTTGCCCAAGGACATTTGGGAATGCAAGGGAAAACTAGGAGGTCAGTTTAATTTCATGTTTACTGAGAAACCCTTTGGGTTGATATCGTTCATTTGGATAATTCCTGGAAAGTGTGTTGTCAAATTTCTTATCCCATGTGCTAGACTTTAATTAAAAATTAATTTTATTGTTGGTGAATTAAGTTAACCTGTTTCCCTATTAGTAATACTGACTAAATCATTTGGTAATTTCAGGAGTCCTGAGCTACTTAAAGGAGACCTTTACTCACACACCAAGTTATGACATGAGCCCAGCTATGCTGAATGTATTAATCAAAATGATGCTTGCTCAAGCTCAAGAATGTGTCTTTGAGCAGATCAGCCTACCTGGAATACGCAATGAGTTTTTCACACTAGTGAAAATGACGCAGGAAGCTGCAAAGGTAAAAATGAGAGACTTAAAACTTAGTCTTTGAAATAACTGTTTGCAGTGCTGTGTTACTAGCTAAAGCCTGTACTAACGCTAACAGGTTTTATTAAACCTAAATGTTAAAAACCATTAGTGAAAATAAAAAGTAACAAAGGATGGCTAACAAGTTACAACAGGAGGTAAAAATGTGAACACAGCAGTATGAATATCATTGCATTAGAATTGTATTAGACTTTTTTTTTTTTTAATTGAACTTTGACAGAAACATGCTGGAACATGTGGGCAGTGGACTTATCCAAGGTTTCTTACAATCTGTCTTCCAAACAGTACAGATCTTGTTTGCAGATTAACATGTAAAAGGACAAGAGTTGTTTCTGCAGCTGCTGAACAATTACCTGGGTATAATTTCCCAGCAGCTAGAGGGTACGCAAATCTAAAGAGCTGAAGTCCAAAAGAATAATTAAATGGTAACTGTGGGGAGGAAGGGTGTCCAGATAAGCAGAGTCAGTTGCGGTTTCAGGTTAGTAGCTGCAGTACTATCTTGAGAATTGCATTAAAAAATGGAGAGACTGACTATGCCCCAGAAGGTAGTGTTCATACTCGGTGGAGGTTGGTGACATCAAAAATACATGACGTGAAGATGCTTTCTGAGCCATTTCAGAGCAGTGGATATCTAATTGCTTCCATACTAACTAAAGTGGGCAAAGCCTTTCCTACCAACCTTGCAAAGCCACCCTTATTTGTAAGTGTTGATCAGCTGCTGGAGAGAGACTTTTGGATTCTGTCAGGTGGAGTTGTTTGATTCATTAAAGCAGTGTTCACTGCTTGAAAAGCTATTTTATCTCCTCTGGATAAAAGACAGTAGCCCAGATTTATCTAGACCACACAAGATTTAAGGCTAGATAGGACTCCACAGTTTCAGAAGTTAAGGGCAAATCTAAAGTGATATGCTTAACCCTCTTTCTCAGCTGCAGTAACATGACAAGATTTATTTTCAAATTAAAGAACTGTTTATTATGTAGTGTTTTTATTGAACTCTCTCAAGCCACATATTCTTATATAGAATTGATTTATTTTTCTGGGAATAGGGTGGGGAGAAGTCAGAATTTGGGAATTTCATTTTCCCCAAACTTACTTTCTACCCTGCCCTTGTAGCATCCTGTTCCCCCTCCCTCCTTTGACATGATGCACATTGTATTATCTTAAGGCTGAATGTAATATATTTCACTTGAGTAACTGAGCTCCTAATCTCAAATATAAGTTCTTATACTTTAGTTCTGTGCTTTATTTTAGGTGGGAGAGGTTTACATGCTGGTCAACACTGCAATGAATCAGGAACCAGTCAAGGAGAATATCCCTTATTCCTGGTCTAAACTGGCACAAATAAAATCAGACCATTACAAAGCTCTAGCGCATTACTTCATTGCCACCATCCTGTGTGACCATGAGTGTAAGAAGAATAATGTTTTCTATATATTCGTACAAACAATTATTTGCTCAATGAATAAGACTAGGCACTAGGAACTTTGAGGTTTCAATATTTGTTATTTTGTAGCCATTCTCCCATGCAGATATGCTTCTTTATGTCCTGTACAGGAGAATGGCAAAGTTCAATACACTAACTTTTGCAGAAACACATGAAATGCTATATCTACTGTATGCTACTAAGTTGTTCAGTTCTTACATACATGTTTTGGCAAATAAGCATTACTTACGTATTGCAGATGATAAAACTGATACAAGTCCTAATAACTTGAAATTCCCATCAATATGATTTGTAAGAATATTTCTTCATGTTTGGAGAGAAAGTAGCAACTATTGCACAATACACCTAAAGGAACTGAGCACCAAGAGATGTGTAATGAGCTAATGTTCTATATCAATCATTATAGTACAGTCCAGTGATGATGAAGATCAGCAGGAGAAAGCCATGTCCCAGTTGTATGACTATGTGCCAGAAGGACTGAAGATTCTCACCGTTTTAAAGGACAAAGTTCAGAGAAAACAACTAGGTAACTGCCAGTCTCATCCAGCTAATGGATGATAGTTGAAAATTACTTTGTATTTATTGTGTTCATGGAGGACAGCTAACAGTTTGTAATTTCTTCAGGGAAAGCACATTTACGCAAAGCAATTGTTTACCATGAAGAAGCTCTAAGAGTCTGTGGTCTGTGCAAAAAGCTTCGAAACATCGATGTTCTTCAAGAGGTCCTGACAGCTGCACACAAGCGCTCACTTCTCAAATATGCTCAGCAGGACAAGGAAGATGACTTCCTCAGCCTAATCCAAGCTCCGGATATCCTTCGTAAGTACCCACAGCTAGAAAACCAGGGTCTCTAACCAATAATCTGGTGCCCAAGCTAAGTCAGTAATGGTCTTATTTTCAGAAAGTCTTGAGCTAACCTTCCTTCTCTTCCAATCTGAAAGATGCAGCCTTTCAATAGTGTTTAAAGTTAGGCAACACAGCATTTATGGCTAAATGAAGAAGCTTTTTCTGTGCTTTTTGTTCTGCTTTTTTTTTTTTTTTGCCTACATTAACCCGCATTAGTGTTTTTAAGAAATAACGCTTATATAATTTGAAAACGTCTCGTGATGATTCCTTTTAAGAGATTAATAATGGGAAGAATCTTTGGATCATGCTAACAGGTCAGTTTGAGGGGTACAGAGTTTTGGAAGACTTTTTAAAAAAAAAAAAAAAAAGGGGGGGGTGAGGTACATACCTCAGGGAACTGGAAAGAGATGGTAGTGGTAGATCAACTAAGAGCTGCCAGTAGCAGTAATGTGCTTCAATTTAGGATTGGATTACTAATTCAATTACTAATACTAATTCAATTAGTATTAAGGAGCAGAAAAGTATTTAAAAACTAGCATCTGAATTATGTTTAGAGAAATTTTTATAATAAAAGGGAAATTCCTATGAAAGCTACCAGTGAAGAAAGTTTGCATTATTGCTATTTTGATATGTGACCATTATATATATATATTACAGTAAGATATGTAACAGACATTTGAGATCAGATTCCTTACATGTTTCCTCAAGCACGGTTTAATGAATTTTGTTGTAGCTGCTTCACAGTGTATCCATCTCTGGCCACATCTTATTTTGGACTGGACAACAGTGATACTACTTAATATTTTTGTTGTTGTTGTTTTGGCTGAATATCTCATGAGCTACCCCCCTCCCCCCCCCAAACTGAGAAACTTAAAAGCTAAAATCATAAGGGGAAAGACTAATAACTGTTTATTGTAGCACAGGTTTTACCTTGGTTTAAGCTGTTAACTTAATTTTACTACTTCTGGTTTTTCCTACCTTAGTCCAGCTCATTCAACTATTTCCTCTTTGGGAGCTATGAGAAAGAGCAAGGATTTTTCTTAATTATTTTTCAAAGAAAAAAGCGTGCAAGAGGAGAATAGTGTAGTTTTGTCTGGTTGTATTATTTTAAGCTTGTTCTATCAATAATATGAGCTCTGAAGTTTTTTGTTTTTCTTAGGTGATTTACAAATTTGTTGTATATCTTTCTACTTAACTTTTTGTACAGTCTGTTAAGAATTAAGAACTTCTGTCTAGCTGGAAAAAGAAAAAGAAGTCAGTATCTTTAAGATACTTTCTAAAGATAAGAAGTTAAGAGACTTCTTTAAGAAAAAGAAGTCAGTATCTTAATTCTTTGTTTGTTAGGATAGCGATGTCATTAACACTGGAGAGAATTAATTTTTTTTTTTTTTTTTAAAGCTGAAACGGAACATAATGTAGAAACAGTTGCTCCTCAGTTTTCCAAGGTGAAAGTTAAAGACTTCTTTCACAGGCTGGTATGTAATATACTGATGTTTGCCAACCTTTGTCACTTTGCTGATAAGTGTATGTTTAGTCTAACGTGAGAGAAATGATACTATCTTAGCCTGAAAACATTATCCTGTAACAGCTGTTTTTTCAGAAGTTATTTGACAGACCACTCCTAGCTTCAGAGGTGTAAGTCAACCTGAGACTAGCAAAGAATAAAAATGTTGTTTGTATATGGCATTGGACAACATTCATTCTTGATAAGCTTCATACACATCCTATAAAATTTCAGTGGATACCTCATTTACCTCATAGGTGGGGGGAAAGGGAGGGTACTGGGAGATGACAGGCAGGCAGAATGCCTAATGTTGCATGCTACAAAGCCAGTCTTTCAGGTGGCTTGCTGTATATCAGTGATCAAAAGGAAGTAGGAATTCTGATGAGGATCAGAATATCTGATATTCCTTGAAACGATTTATCTTCTCTAAAGTGGAGTGATACAGAACCTTGGAGCCTGCTACAGGCCTTAACAGAGATTTCAGAACAGGTTGGCAGTGCTGCTGTTAACCTATTCGTTTTGAAGTATCCCATGAAGAGTCATGAGACATCTTAAAACTTCTGGGATAAATCTCACTGTTCTATTTCTATGGAAGTAGCTGGGAGTTAAACTGAGTAAAACCTACATAAGATGAGCTTAAAGCATTCCAACTTAAAAATGCTTACTTGCAAATGACAATAAACCATCATGTGCCTGCTGCTATATGACCTCCAGGGCCCACTGTCAGTGTTTTCAGCCAAGCAGAGATGGACGGCGCCACGTACCATTCGCTTCCGCTGTGAAGCAGGAGAGCTAGGGTTCAGTCTTAAAGGAGGCTCGCCAGTACAGACTTACTGTCTTGATCCAGTTTGTTCTGCAGCAGTAAGTAAATTGGTGCAATATTAACTATTTATTTCTGGACTCTAGCATTAAAATTTTTTAAAGTATAATTTTAATTTGCTTATATTTATGTATGGAGGATTTCCTGACTTCTAGTATGCATCAGTACAGTCCATATAATCTGTACAAGCTTTCAGTGCTATATATGCCTTAGATGTTAGAGTATCTGCATGCTTGACATCACATTAAACTAGAGTAATTTCTTCCTCTGATCAAACTTGATAGATAAAATCCCAAGCAAATATATTATTCTCCTTTTAATTCAGGAAGTTGGAAGGGATATAGGCCCTGGAAGGTAGTAGCAACAAAAAGGATAAGGATCAGGAAGAGAAGGTAGGATATGACCAAGGAAAAAGAAGGGAAAGAACATAGTGGCTTCTGATGTATTGTTCTCCTGGGAAAGAAACAAAGGGATAAAGCAATATGCAGAGAACACAGGTGAAGTAGAACAAAGACAGAAACAAGCACTTAAGTACAGATAAAATACTGAAGAAACAGAAATAAGAAATGGAGAAAATGTTTCATGGAGGATGATAGGGTAGCTAAAACCATGCTTCACTTATTTTAGGAGACAAGTGAAAAGGATATAAAAAGAGCTAATATCTTAGTATTTATGCCAAAATCACATTTATCAACAATAATTCAACAAAGAGGAAATTTCTGTGCTTGAAAAAGTTGCATGCTTTTATGCTACTTATACACTTTTGTTCCACCTGTCTGGCTAGACAGTGCTTTTATGGCTTTTAAGGAAATGCCTTTAAGGCAGATAATGTATGATGACAGAAACACCTTATACGTCTTTATAATTCCAAATAATCTGTGCAAAATTCTTTGACAGGTGATGGGCCTAAAAGAAGGTGACTACATTGTTTCAGTTGGTGGTGTGGATTGCAAATGGCTTGGAGTGAATGAAGTGCTGGAAAAATTCAAAAGCATGGGAGAGGAGCCCATTGAGATCGAGGTTATCAGTTGCCAGGATACAACAGCTTCTATGGTATGTAATAAGGCAAATATATTTTGCAGATCTGATGGGTCAGGAAAGTGGAAAAAAAACTCTCACTTCTGTTCCTGATGACTGATAACTTTAATGTAGTCAGATATCCCATTTCACCAGTGAAAATATAAAATGTTCAGGCACACGTTCAGTTTTAAACTGCCAATGGACTGAACTCACGTTATTATTTATCAATATAAACTGCAGCCTGTATGCATAAGAACGGTGTGCAGGCTTTTTTTTTCCTGTAGTGGAACTATTTAGATTAATTACATTATAGATTCCAGGACATATTTTTCCCCCCCCTAACTTGTCACAGAGGGCAAATATTAATCCTTTTAGCATAGAAAAAGTCGCAATGAAACAATAATGACCATCCAAGACTATAATCATCCTTGACTTCTGTAGTTGGTATTCAGAGATTAAAGTAAAATTTTTTATTTTGGTGGACTATAACTGTATTGTACTAAGCTGCTGTAGAAGCTTTAGACTAAGGGAAAAATGATCACAAGATTAAAATATGTTAAGCTCTAAATAAAACTTATTTATAGCATAAGAGAACCTGTAGTTCAGCTAAATCTAGTGCTTCATGTTTCTAGCATTCCCTGGCAAGCTTATACACAGAAATAGTGTTGCCTTAGAAGTGATCAAGGCTCTTACTGCCTTTAAGACATTCATTTGCATTACTAAAAATAAGGAATTCCAATCCTGCCCTTCTGACACAAAAGGCCCTTACTGGACACAGAAGGCTAGAATATAAGCAAATTGCTTCAGGGCATAGCTAAGACAAGACTGAGAAAGCTGTGCCTTCCAGGTATCCCAAAAGAAAAAATGTTCTACAGTACTTTTGTAATAGTTGCAACTAAACTGGAACCTGTTTTTTGGGGTATTTTAACAAATTTTAACAAAACAAACTAAAGACTTTCTGGACACTGAAGACAACAAAAAGAGTTCCCTTCAGGTGATTTGTGCAAGGTCTACTTATTCAAGCTTTGCAGAGAGGTTACTGTGTATACTTGATAGCACTTACTGGCTTCTAAAATAAGTAGTTGGAACAACAGAACTTATGTAAGAGATTCACAAGTCCCTTTACAATTTGCCTATCATATCCTTTAATTCTACATGGGCAAAAAAAAAAAAAAAAAAAAAAACGCAAAAAACAAAATTTCAGCATTCTGAAGGGCCTTCTGTTCAATGAGTATGTAACTAGCACAAAAAGCTTTCTGTAGTCTGCATTGGAAAGTTATTCACACAGTAATCTTCTGTTGCCTTCTGTTGTTGCATTTTTTGGATCCCTTTTGGGTAACTTTTTTTTTTTTCCTGCAGCATAGTAAGAGTGCAACTTATTCTGTGGGAATGCAGAAGACATACTCCCTAATCTGTTTAGCCATGGAAGAAGATAAGATTGATCAGACCAAGAAAGTCCCACCAAAACTGCCTTTTCTAAGTTGGGGAACTAAGAATAGACAGAAAGCTGCAAGTACCCTCTGCCTTCCTTCAGCTGTGGCTGGAAGTTCTCAGATTAAGAAAAAGCTTTCTCCCTTCACACTCCTGAGTACAGAAAGTTCATTGTACTGAATCTTTTGGAAGGATTTGTTTAACATGAAGGTGTTCTTAAATGTATATAAAATATATTGATGTCATCTTTGTATACACATTTGTAAATTCAGGCAAATTTTGACTTCGTTTACTGTGTATTTGAACCACTATAAAGGTCAGAGGCTGCCAAAACTTGCAAAACATTTGAAGTTTGAAGATCCAAACAAAGTGGTTTGGGGAGGTATTGAATAGTCATTTGTAGATGATAAAATTACTTACATGGGGACTGGATTCCTTTGGAATTTCAATATTCTATCATAACTTTTATGGCTATTATAGATGGGAGTTATTTATTACAAACTTTGCTGCATGCAGAGTAGAGGACCCTTTGAAAGATGATTCTACTGTAAAAGTTTAGCATTCATAATAAATCACTTAAAACTACTTTAAACAATTATCTTAAGGAGAAACAGCACTGGAGAGAAGATGTTATTTGGAGAAATTAGCCTTGTGCCAAGGGGAGCGTAATGCATCTGGTTTTATGCATAGACATTCTCTTTCTGAGATTACTAAGTGGATTCTGTTAAATAATTGTTAATTTCACTCTGGAAAAAGAATTAGAAAGCTTAAAAGTCAAAAGAGCTTTTACATTACCAAAGGCTTTGTCTCTGCTCTTTCTGATCTAGGTTACATTTTTAATGCCTGTTTATTCTGTTATTAAAAACAGGCTTCATTCTAAACTTGAAATTATTTAACCTACTTAATGCAGAATTTGTATGTCATTAGTCCGGATAAAATTGATAGTATAGAACAAATCTCAAAACTGAAGTATTCCTGTTCTGAAGTATTAATTATGAAGTACATAAGCTGCGGTGATACTTTCAACACATGAGGAAAAATGTGCCTGCAAGTCTAAGTCATAGAGTATTTATTATAGGGCCAAGTACAAACCTTAAAAGACACAAAATCCTCCCCTTGGAATAATTTGAGGGATTATTGGCTACATCTATTAAAAAGAAGAGGCATCAAAGGGATGTTCATACCATTACTCCTTTTTTTGAGATTCTTCTATTTTCTGATTAATTGAAAATTGCTAACACTGTAGTGTTAGTTAAATATGCTATCTACAGAGTAGATATATGCTGTTTGATACTCAAAACTTACTTAAAATAATGGGAAAGTTTGTGCCTGGATATAAACTTTTAAGTTGCCATTTATTTTTAGTTTCTTATATAACAGGTGTATATGTGTTAATGAATTACACTTATTTAAGAATAAAAATCAGATGCTGCCATTTAGTAGTGGCTTCTTGAATCTGCTTCAGCTTGGATGATACAGTATAGTTTACACATTCTCACTATTTTACTGTTGGCAAACCTTTTAAATATCCATTGTGTGTTTCTGAAGTCTTCCTCATAAAGACCTAAAGAAACTGTCTTACTTGCAAGTTTATATTGTGTAATACAGGAATTTATACTACAAAATCAGCATCTTACAAGGAGTGTTAACATGTTTCTAGAGTATCCTTGTATGTTACCCAAAAACCCAAGCAGCAGTCAAATAGTCACTATGCAGCTAATAATGAAATTTTTAGCAAAGTTACATGAAACTCCTTCCAACTCTTCATTTCTCTTAGCCTACAAGGACACTTTTCCTGCAACTAGCTTCCCCCTTATGGTTCTAGCTGCATGGTTAGCTGCCTTTCCATTCTCCTCACTATCACGAGTCACTGAGGAAGGGTTTGGGCAGGGGGTATCCATTTTTTCAAGTCAGTTTGGACTTTTTAAATACTATATAAATACATACAAACTTACTATTTTCTGTGAACTTATTGAAGACTCATTGTACAATGAATGTTAGCTTAAAATAAATAATCAAGATTTGGCGCAAGTACTAATGTAATAGCAAGTTACACTGCTGAAAAGTTTGCTGAAGGCCCAGATATTTGCAGCAACTTTCTATCTACAGGGAATGTCTTAGGGCTGCTATAAAACCCTGAAAAACATAGGTTTTTAAAATAGATTAGTAGTTCAGCCTATAAAGTTTAATTAAACTAGTACCAATGAATTTATGTACTAAAAAGATGGCCATTTTTAAGTAGTATGAAGATGTTTGCATTGCAGCCTTAAGAAATAGCCACATACCTTTTCGATGTGAAATCCAGTCTCCATAGCAAAAATGTCATTGACAGAAATGGAGGGAGGGGGGACACTAAAGCAGGAAACAGATTTATATGAAGCTAATCATTCCCTGTAGTAAGATAATAGTACCTTGAGCTGTAGTTCTGAAGACTCCAATGTTTACAATTTAATAAGTTAAATATTTATGGCCAAATTGTAAGTATATTTTCAGCCCAAGCAACGAATCAGTATAAGTAACATTTGTTATCTGCACTAAGCAGTAGATTAGGTCGTTACAGAGGTGCCAAAACTCCTCTATTCTGTTTCTTCTTTTCTCTGGATTACAAAAGAGAATTAAAAACCCTGCTCAACTGCTTTCCTGCTGTACTGTGAGCTAAAATCCAAGTAGTACATCAGGGCATTTTAGACTGCCTTCTAAATGGGTATAAGGCAAAAGACAATTTTACCCTTACTAAATAGGATAAAAACATCATTTAAAATAATGTGCAAGATGTCAGGAAAACACACCAATCATTTGCTCTCCAGATAACTCTTGAAAAGATTAATACAGGAAGAACATTATGAATTTTTATGAAAACTTGCCAAATTATTTCATGTATGATTATAATTATCCCAACTTATATTAAAAAGAGACTGAAACAGGAATTAACCAGTATTTTGGCTACTAGACAAAAAGGAATAAATTTGCTAACACCCTGTGAATTGAAAAAGGAACCAAAGAAACAAGTTAGTGTAAAGTCAAAGACATATTCAAGCCAGCACTTTCCAAAGGACCTCCAAAAGTAATAAACCAAAGGTACTCTAAAACATTTTATGAATGAAGTTATTGCATTGGGCAATGAAGTTTAGAAAGCCCCTCCTCACAACAAAGAAGACATTTAGAAATAAATACAGCTTAAACAGAGCTGATAGAACTCTGTCAGCAAGTATTATGTTAGCTTTCCAGTCACGTAACATGAAGTAATTGCATTCATATCTGTGCTTATCAACAGGTGTAGAGTGCAAAAAAAAAAAAAAAAATCCATCCTCACCTAAAAGTTCCTGAAAAATTATCTGTGCTTATCATCAATTACTTTAAAGCATAAGGTAGGATGATACTATTATTACCTCTATCTCAAACTCTGATGAAATAAAGCACAGTTTGGGGTAAGATATATACACATACACAATCAGTATTGCTGTACACTTTTAAGACTGTTTTAATTCATAATCTCACACTCCCATTAGGGAGTACAAGAGGTGTATAAAGAGCAATCAGCTTCGCATGTGTGTTTACTATGTATCATTGAATGTAATAACACAAGTCTACATTTGGCAGAAGCATTTTGAAACCATAATTGGCAAGAGTTTAATTTTCCTGAGCATTCCAGGTTTTTCTGACAATTAGATGAAGTGAAAGTTTCACCTTAGAATTCAACTAAGAAATAATTAAATTGTCCTATCTAAATTGCATCTTTAACAGTGTTATATGATGTAATTCCAGGAAAATATATACTTAAAAAAATGAAGATACTCAAAATATTTTTTAAAGTAATTGGTAACATGCTAACGTTTTATCAAAGGTGTGTTATATGATAGGTTTCACCTAGCATCTCTGTTTACCAGCTCATTATAGTGTGAAGCCTATAGGCTCTTTTAAATACTGTAACTGTCTCCCATTTCTCGTTACTGAGAAGATAATATATTCTGCTTAAAGACAGGTAGGCGAACACTAAATTGTAGAGTATATTCTCAGGAAACATCAGCTGCATTATTAACAAAAGTGTTTATTTCTGGAAGACAAAAATAAGTACCGAAATGTTTTTTCTGTGATTACTGAAAAAGAGACAGCTTTCAATTGTTCATAAAAGATAGATGCGAAACATTTTACAGCCCTTGTTCCAAGGTAAGATTGCAGCTCTACCTACATGAGCAGAATAGCTATAAAGGGGAAAAGTAATCTCCAGATGGTTAGTCAACACCCTTCAGTTTTTAACTAGGATTATCATATGTGATTATTAAAAACAAAGTCTTAAAGAGTTCACAAGGAACACAAAAAAAGTCTTCATGTTCCAAAAGAGAAAGTGTTAACACACGCACGTCAGGAACATAAGGTAAAGAAAGTATAAACTTGTTGTGCTACTGTTTGTCCAACTACTAGCTCAAGCTCTTTGACAGATGCATTGCAAAGTCTGTGGATGCTTCCAAACTGTTGCAGCAGAAGCAGAGCTTTTGTTTTCCCAACTCCTGGAATTTGCTGCACCGTCCGAAACACTGATGCATCTGCTAGATGAGAACACTGTTTACGAAGAAAGGGGTTACTATTGTGATCCTTACTTTGTTCACGGACCTGAGGTAAAACAAAATCATAAGAGATACTGAGTGCCCTCTACTGGAGCTTTTTAAAGTAGTTTCACGCATCTTAAAAGAGCTCAAGGCTCTCACCAGGAAGTTTTAAAAACACCCTCTCCCCCTTAACTGTCTGCCCTTATTAAGAGCTTTCTTAATACAAACTATTAATTAAAAGAATGATTTTGTCAACTGTTTGATACAATCAGAAGCAAGATAAAGGCAAAGAGAAACACAGCATAAAGAACATAGTTTTCCCACTCTGATACAAAGCAGAATCACAATTCAGTTTTGACAGAGAACTTAACTGAAGATAGCTTAATGCTATCCAGTGGTAATCGGTGCAAGAGAACATAAACAACAAAAAAAATCCAGTATCATGTTCTTCACATTTTTTCGCTGCTCCCAGACTAGACCTCCGCTGAACTGTGCTACCACACTACCGTTGAAGGTTTATTCCTTACATTCAGCCAACATTACCTGTGATCCTAAAGGAATTCAACACATTTTCTTATTGAACAGAAGAGGTGATGGTGGGAAAACAAGTAATTCTCCTTGCTCCTATATTTTAATAAATATTTATCCACTAACATAGAAACTTACTAGCTGAATAATAAGTTGAGAAGCTTCTCCTTGATTTGCTACAGGAAGCAACACCATTCCAAGTTCTAGCACGACAAGCTTTTGTACTGCTAAGAAGTACTGATCACTTATCTGAGTTCTCTCAACAATTACAATTCCAACAAGACTGCTAGCCTTTATTGACAGAAAAAAAAAGAGAGAGAAAAGACACTGTCAATAAGATGATTCAATGCAATGGGGAGCAATCTTCTGTCAGCTATGAGCTGCCTGGAAACAAATCAGAGGAAGAATAAGAAGTGGCAGCAACAGTACTGCAGTTTTTATTGATGCAGTACTGCATCATTATTACATAGATTAATTACTCATTAGTTTTCAGGTGGAATATCTCATGCAAGTTTAGCTCCACTAGGATCTAAAAAACATGCAAGAAAAATGTCTTCAGAAACACAGGAAGAACAAATTACAATTAGAAACTTTTCCCTTTCTCTTCCCCTTATGCAGTACTTACATTCCTAAACCGAACCAATCTTCGTTTGAATTCATCTCCTGCCACCAAATCTGCTTCAGAAACATATAAAATGCAAGTTTTGTTTGAAAGATGGAAATCCACAAGTCCCAAGCCATCTTCAACAATGAGCTTAATTTTCCCTTCAGAGGAGATTGTTAGAAGACAAAAACACAGTCATTAAAAAATACAGTAACAATTACTTTAAGATTTAAATGTGTGTCAATAGTTCTAGTGACTTAAAACTTTGCTTTTCATACTCTTTAAAAGCCTCTACTCTCTCTAAAGAAAAGAAAAAAAAAGGAGCACAGCACGATG
This sequence comes from Struthio camelus, assembly GCF_040807025.1. NCBI lineage: Eukaryota > Metazoa > Chordata > Aves > Struthioniformes > Struthionidae > Struthio > Struthio camelus. The sequence continues at coordinate 12,647,150 of NC_090951.1, forward strand.
CCTTTAGCAATGCCAATTGATAGCACTTCTAAACTACAAGTTCAGTATAGCTTCTCTGTAAAGTCTGGGCTTGAACAAACATCATATCAATCACATCACATGCTATTCTGAAAGCACCTTCTTGATTTAGTTTGTTTTACCAACAGAAGCCAGCATGGTCCCAGTATCCATGTAAACTGGAGGAATTTCAGTGGAGGCACATATTCATAACAAGCACATTGCTGTGCTTCCCAAGAATCAGATAGTTCTGCTTCTTTATGCTGCATAAGAAGTATACAGATATGATAGAGCCGACAGATCATAGGCACATAAAAGACAAACAGGAACTTTCAGTCTACTACCACAGGATTCCTCTCAAATATGGCACCAGTCAGGCACAGAGTATATGCATATTCTAGTCAATCTAATGGAGGAGGGAGATGGAGGGAATGCTTTGCTTGATTTTTTCTTCTTCTTCCAAATTGTTTGTACTTACGTTGTAGCCTTTGGGATATTTCTGACCCTCTCCATTTTTCATTTCCAATTACATGTCCATAAGGGACAATGATAGATCCTGCTGTAACAGGGGAGTTTGCTTTTGCTGCCATTGGAGCTCCTTTAACTCTTTACCTCAGTGGCACCTACAGCCTAAAAGGCAATGTGAAAAAAATGTTAATATATTTTATAAGCCTATTCCCAAATTCTTTTTACAATGAAACCTATCAAAAGGTATCCAGAACAGATACAAGCTGAAATAGATTGTATCTCATCCTCCAAGTTACTTTGCAGTTAAACATATAAAAATTGGCAAGAGATCCTATTTGCCTAAATGCAGACTGGGAGCTCTGTGAATTCCACTCCCAAGTTTGCCAGTCGGTATGAAAGACACCTGAACGTGGAAAAACACCTGAATTTAGGCATAAAAGTGGTAAACATCCAGCCCTGAGATAGTCATCTTCATTTACTAAGCTGACTTCAAAAGCTTCTCCAGCCCGCAGCTAGCAAAACTCTCAAGCTACACATGTCAGTTTTTGGGCAAGGTTCTTGAGTCACCAGATTTACGCTTTCTTCAGACTTCAGGGAAAAAATGGGACTCTCTGAGGCTACACCGTCTTTTCAGGAGAAAAAGACAAAGAGGAGCCGGTATGCCCGCAGACCCCGCCACCGACACCCCCGGCCGCGACCCGCAAGAGAGGGCCCTCGCGCAGGCCTGCCCTGAGCAGAGCGGGGAAGGCCACGACGCCACGCAGGGCCGCCGCCGCCCGCCCAGCGCCCACCTGCCCGGGAGAGGCGACGGCGGAGCTCAGCCCCAGGCGCTCCGGCCCTTCGGGTCGCAGCTGAGCCTCCCAGAGCGAACACGTAGCACAGCCACCAAACGTCAAGACCAACCGACGGCCACCGCCGCCGCCCCCTCACAAAAAGCGACGCCTCTCCCGCCGAGCAAACGGCCGGCCCGCCACCGCGCGCGAATGATTGACAACGACAGCCACAAATAGGGAGCGAGCCCTCTGCCGGCCGCGAGCCAATGAGAAAGTGGAACTCCGCGGCCGGTAGGTTGCTAGGGCGGGAGGAGGGCTGAGTAAGGCGCGTGCTGATTGGAGGAGCGCCCTCCCCGCAGCACATCCGCCGCGCCGTCGTTGCCAGGCTGGTGGCGGCGGGGGACGGGTCGGGAGGGCGGCGAGAGTCGTTGGCGGCGGCAGCGCGCCTTGGCCTCCCTGGTGCCCATGGCGTTTAGTTTCCGGAGAGGCCGGAGGGGCCCCTTTGTGAGTATCGCCCTGCCGGGGGTGGGGGGGTCCCTCTGCCCGCGGAGTAGGGCTGGCAGGGGGCGGCAGGGCCGTGCCCGGGCTGGGAGCGCGATCGCTGCCGCCGCCCCGTCCCTCCGCGCCGCGCCGTCTGTCCGCAGGGAAGAGCGACAAAGGGCCGCTCCTGAGCGAGGAGGCCCTGGCGCTGGGCGAGCGAGGGCAGAGGGGGCCGTGCCCTCCTCTGCCTTTCACTGCAAGCTTAGAGCCCCGTTGCAGCCTAGGCGTTTAGGAGTGCCAGTCGTGGTGCAGTCAGTACCTTTTAGCGTCGCTGGTTAACTGGGGATTCTTTATTATTAGAATGAAAATGAGTTATTGATGGTCTGTTGCTGTCTTACTGTGGGATGTGAGCTTCCTTTTACCTCAGTTATATTGCCTGGTAACTGTAGTGAAACATCTGCAGTCTTTAGTAAGCAAAACAGTGCATGCCAGACCAACCTCCAGAATTGGGAAGCAGTGTGTTTCTTAGAGAACACTGGGTAACGCGCTGCTTAGGTATTTAATACAGTTATCTGATTTAGCTTCCTGTTAAGCCAGCAATCTTTCCTAGTTTATATTCTCCAACAGGATAATGATGAAGTGTTAAAGAAAGATTACTGAAAAATTCTCTGCAGCAGAAATATCTGAAATGCAACCCCTGCTCTACTCCATAAAACAGTAATGTTTATCTGGAGGTGGTGGACTGCAGTATGACATAGTATCTCTTGGTGGCCAGCGAGAGGACGAGAGGCAACGGGCACAAATTCAAATGCCGGAAATTCAACTTAAACATAAGAAAAGGCTTCCTCACTGTGAGGGTGGTCCAAAACTGGAACAGGTTGCCCAGAGAGGTTGTGGAGTCTTCTCCCTTGGAGATGCTTAAAACCTGACCAGAAAATATCCAGAACAACCTTCTCTAGCTGACCCTGCTTTGAGCAGGGTGGAGTTGGACTAGACAATCTCCAGAGGTCCCTGCCAACATCAACCATTCTGTGATTTCACTTTAAATAGTCTTTGTTGGGAACACTGATCAAAGTTCTTCTGAGCTCTTCTGGTTCTTAATGTTCCGTTTTTAACAAATTTCATGGAGTTTTCTGATTGAAAATTCATTAGGATATTTTTCAGACAAAATCCTTATGACTTTAGGACATATGTAGCGACAGGCTTTTATTCCATCTCATACTGCTTTGTCTGAGGATTACTTCTGATTGACTGAATGATCCTTTTCTACTAGAGGGGGTTGCATTGTTACTGTGATGCAGAGTTCAAATGTTCTGAAAAAAGTTATTCTCTATTATTCTTTTTCTGTGTGTGTGTGTGTGTATGTATGTATATATACACACACAGAGCAAACTTTTCTGTGAGTTAAAACTCTACTTTTGCAGACCATGATACAGTGGGTGGAAAATCTACAGTCATGGGTCTTAAGTGAATTACATTTCTAACCTTCATTAGCAACTGTTAATACATATTAAAAAGTCATACTTAGAACCATTTCAAGTCATCTGTTTACATTAATTGCATGTAAATGTTTTCCCCTTTTATATTATTTTGCATGGTTATTTTTTGTGCATGTTCAGTTCTGTGGTTTTTTTTCATTGTTATCCTTAAGTCATTGTCAACTAATTTTATTTTAAATTGTTTAGAAACATATAGCTCATGGCCTGGTCCCTGCTGCTACCATAGCTCCTAAACCTGCAGTTCCCCGCACCCCTCCCCCTCGTAGTCCAAACCCTTCTCCAGAAAGGCCAAGGTAGGTTTTGAGTTATTTTTTTATTTCATCAATTACAATAGCATAGTAGAAAAGCATGATTAGAAGAACTGCATGTCCTAATGTAGTACTTACATAAGCCTTTTCATAAATTGAATATTTTTTTTCAATTGGGGCAGTTCCCTTTGAACTGTGAAGATACATATTTTTCTCCCATTCCTAAGCATACTCAACAGTTAGGACAATGACCTTTATGAATATGTAATTTATTACAAATCTGAATCAATTATAAACAAATGGAGTAGTTGGGGCCATTTTTTATTTGGCTGCTAGGAGTGGAGGACTGTAGCAGTACTGGTACCTTGAGTAAGGAAGCTTTACTAACCCATTACAAAAGCATAAATTAAGTTATTAACATGTCATTTTATTGCATATTTTTAAAAAAGGCAGGGACTCAGAAGTTTGTATGTATTTTGGATTTGATTAGATTTGAATTAGTTGCACAGTCAAGGTACATAAAGTGAAAACAAATTTATTTTTCCTTTCATTTTTAGTTTCTTACAGTTTTTCCTTTACACTTTCTCTATGTTTAACTAAATTCTGATGGTTTTCTAGTATCTTTAACATTCCTATTTGATCCTGGTTCACTTCTTCCTTTTTTGACCGCTAGTTGCTGTCATTCCTGTTGCAGTCCTCACCATTTCTCTTCTTTACTCTTTGGTCCCATTTGTTTTTTCCTCTTCATCTTACCCTTCTGCAGCATCCCACAAATAGGTACTTCTATCCACTTCTGCTTGTCCTAGTTTGCAGTGCTCTGGAGTTTATTAACCACTTCAGAGACATCAATAGAAGAATCAGAGTAGGGAATAATGGAAACTAGCGTACAAAAGAGCAGAATATGGAACAACTTTTTTCAACACAGCATTCTGTTCAGTCATAACAGTAATGGTGGTGATAAATACAGTAAACTATCAATGTCAGTTTCAGGCATGTAACTAAGTATTAGTGTTTGCCATGCTTTTAATTTGGGAAAAATTCATAGGTATTAGATTTTTACTCTTAGATATCTGCGTTATGAAAGCATGCCTAGTTTTATGCTTTACTTTGGGAATTAATAATTTAAAATTAGCGTCTTAATACTTTCAGAGCTCATGATGATTGTTAGTTTTGAACTTTTTGCTTTGCTTAAATAGTGAAGACATTTTGCAAAAGAAAAATGTAAAATATGAAGCACAGGAGACATCAGTTTTGTTTCATTGCTTTATTCTGTTTTCTTCCAGATCTGCTCTAGCAGCAGCTATCCTTGCAACAACGCTAACAGGGCGTACTGTTGCTATTCCTCAGCCTCATCAACGATCACTTTCTGAAAGTGATTCCACCTATGTGGAACAAGAATGCTTTGAACCATATGCAACAGTCGCAGAGCTCAGAATGGGGTAGTGTATGCTTTCTGTTTTGGCATCTTATCCTGGAAATACATCACTGCCAGATATTAATGTTACCCAAGAATTACAGCAAACTAATTCAACTCCTGGTGTTATTGCCACTTACTTGAACTTAATTTTTTCTCTCCAAATCATAAATTGAGTCTGAAGTCTCTACAATCCTTATTCCCTTTCTCATAAAATGATGTCATGCATGCGGTCTTCAGAGGGGGGGATTATGTGGATTGTACACAGTGCGTGGCATGTATTATTTCTCCCAAACAACCATCAATTATACAAGCAGTTTATCACTGAGGAATCATCTGAATTACACATCGGGTGATTCCTTTGTTCTAAATTATGACGTCAGACTACTTTGTGCTGTAGAATTAGCAGCCTTCTATCTCCAATCTGGCCTTCTCTTTAAACTAGAGAGGAACGCGTAGCTCGGGTGTTAATTTTCTATTATAAAGCATACACATAGGTCAGATTGCTTGTTTGCAGTTAAAGAAGCTTAGATGTCTGTTCATGTCTGCTGTTAATATGTTGTGTATATCCTCAGACTGATGGTTCTACTTGCTAGCATGTATTTTTGGGGAAGAATAAGCATCACTGAAATATGCTTTAAACTGCTTTCTACCTGCAGGCCCAACTGGAAGCTTGATGGTAGTGAAAGATCTCCTGTACATTCCCTGGAAATATCAGGCAATTGTTGTGAGGATGAGGAGGACATGGATACCTATCTTTCAGATGCGGATAAAGAGGCAGAGTCTAGCTGTCGAAGTAACGAGAAGAGGGGAGAAAGCTTTAGTGCCAGTGCAATTTATGCTGTTCCTTGCAAAAATAAAAAGGTAGAGTTTTCAGATTGGTTAATTTCTTTACACTATTCTATTAAAACAAGGCGAAAGTTAAATATTTGTAAAGTTGTACATTTTTTTCTTACTGTTCAAACATTTATTCAATTTTTATTTCATGTACTTCTTTTCATGATTAATTTACTACTGAATGAGTTAAGTTTGTTTATTAATCCTCATAGATTCCTTATCTCTGATATTAGGGCCTTGTTAGGAATACGCTAGTATTGTGGTTCTTACTATACATTTAAAGAAAGTACATAATTTAATCTTGTAAAAAGTGCAATGTTTTATGTTAAGGGTGATACAGTGGCAGCCCAGCTGGAGGCCAGTCAGTGGTGGTGTACCCCAGGAAACAACACTGGGGTCAATACTGTTTAACCTCTTTGTTAACGACCTGAATGATGGGACAGAGCGCACCCTCAGTAAGTTTGCAGATGGTGCAAAACGGGGAGTGGTTGATACACTAGATAGTTGTGCTCCCATTCAGAGGGACCTCGACAAGCTGGAGAAATGGTCTGACAGGAATCTGCTGAAATTCAGACAAAGGGAAATGCAAAGTCCTGCGTCTAGGGACGAGTACCAGCTGGTGGCCAATCGGGTAGGGAGCAGCTTTACAGAAGGGGGAAGGGAGAGTTTTCCTAGTAGAAAACACGTTGCATATGAGTCAGCAACGTGCCTATATGGCAAAGGTGGTCAGCAGCATCATAGACTGTATTAGGAAGAGCACTGCCAGCAGGCTGAGGAAGGTGATTCTTCCCTTCTCCTCAGTTCTGGAGAAACCTCTTCTGGAGTATTGTGCCCAGTAATGGGTTCCCCAGCACGAGACGGGCATGGGCCTACTGGAGTGAGTCCAGCGAAGGGCCACTAAGATGACTGGAGATGATTAGTTTTGGAGCATCTAACATATGAGGAGAGGCTGAGATGGCTAGAATTGTTTAGCCTGGAGAAGAGAAGGCTCACGGGGGAATCTTACCAGCCTGTATAAATACCTGACTGGGGAGACTAAAGTATATGGAATCTGAATACTTTTTTCAGTGGCCCTCAGTGAGAGGCTGAGAGGCAACGGGCACAAATCCAAATACCGGAAATTCAACTTAAACATAAGAAAAGGCTTCCTCACTGTGAGGGTGGTCCAAAACTGGAACAGGTTGCCCAGAGAGGTTGTGGAGTCTTCTCCCTTGGAGATGCTTAAAACCTGACCAGAAAATATCCAGAACAACCTTCTCTAGCTGACCCTGCTTTGAGCAGGGTGGAGTTGGACTAGACAATCTCCAAGAGGTCCCTGCCAAACTCAGCTACCCTGTGATCTGAAATAGGAGGCAAATTGTATGTCAAGGGTGTCTCATGGAAGTAGAATATTAATATAATCTACATTTTATTTGAATACTTATTTCATTGGCAAATAGCTATTTGTTTATTTTGCTGAATATAAGTAATGGTGGTTAAGGCCTGAGTAACTCTCTGAAAGTGCAACAATTGTGTGGGGTGCATAGTTAAGGCATTCAGAATATGCTGAGTTACTATTTTAGTGTCTCAGCTATCTAATTATTAATTTACTGAGTAGTATGAAGATTGTCAGGGCTTGTTAAAAGCAGTAGGAATTTTTAATTTGGTGAAAATGTCAAATGCTTACGGTACAAACTTAATTATTGAGTTACTATCATGCTAATGAGCAGATACCTATCTAGAGGCAGGGAGATTCAGAATCACACAGAAAGTGACCTAGCATTTTGAAGACTGGTGGATTTTTTCCGTGTTATGAGTTTGGATTGTCTTAACCAGCAATAAGCAGCTTAAGACTCCTAAGACACATTTAAAGTTCCATTTGGAGCTCTGTCAAAAATGATACAAGAATTTAATGACTGGGAAGAAATAACCGAGTAGTAGAGGGGCAATAAAATGCTATGTATTTGAAAGAAATCAGAAAACAACCCTAGCTGAAGAGGGAGTAGTCAGTAAGAGAAAGAGGAGGAGGAAAAAGATGTGTGTGTGAAGTATGTATGTGGATTGACATGTGACATTGTGACTGACAGGGAAAAGCAGCTAAGGTAAAGAACGCTAAGAATTATTCCTGAATTCCTCAGTGCTATGAGTAAGTTGAGATACTACACAGAACAAGTGAATGTAAGATGATTCCACAGACTCTGTGCCTGAATAGAGTGACAAAAAGTATTGCCCTGTGAACTAAATGACTAGCGTAGGTCCCTATCTCCTGTTAATTATAGTACGGTTTGGATTTTATTTATGTATAACTCTAAAGCCAAAAGGCATGTCTTATCATTTATTGTCTTAAAGTATTGCAGTGCTATTCTGAATGTGACTGGGACATTATTGTACTAAAAGTTTCACACAGGTGTCACAACACTTGGGCATGGGCTATTTTAACAATGTTGTACTTTAGATGTCGTGTCTTATTTTTATATAGGAAGAGTTTCTATTATCCCCTATTACTAAAGTTGACAAGAAAGAGGCATCTTCTCATGAAACTGAGTTTCAGGTGCTGGTGGACAAGTCAAATGTGCAACTAGAAGGTAAACCAATTTTTTTTAAGCTGAAGTGTCTTACTTTTTAATATCCTAGGGAAATAAATAATTTTTATATAAACTATATACTCAGCCATTTCTAATAGTTACAGGAAATTCAAACCCTGCATAAACAGGGGAGATTAGTCTGTATTCATTCTGTAACTGATACTCTACTCCTCAACTTCTGATATCAAGCAATGTAAAAAAAGGAATAAAAGGTTTTATGAACTCTTTATCTTGCGTAATAGAGCCATTCTCTACTGTGTTTCTATTGCTATATGTGCTAAAATAAATCCAGTTTATAGTCTGCAAACTATGGGAGTGTTACTGTGTTCAGAAAATGAAAAAATAGAAACAACCACCATTTTTAAAAAATTAAGAAAATTAAAGGAAAACACCTTAAAGAAAATTACGAAATAAAGAAAATGTCACATCTGAAAATCAGTACGAGCATTTTCTGGATAAGTGTATGGCATGATATTGGGATTATTTACCCTTATATCATAATTAAAGTTATTTTCACATTGAATTTGATATTATTTCTTAAATCAGAAATTTTAAAAATATTTATTATTAATAATTTTTATATTTTTATTACTTCCATTTTTTTGTCCTTGTTATTACCAGCACCATGGCTACAAAATATGCTTGCTATCAGAAAACCTATTTTTTAGTTGAAAAATAAACTTATTTTCTGGCTTACATGCTATTTCTTTTTCCTTTCATGTCTTGAGAATTTAGTAGATTAAAGTTTGAAACCCGTAAGCATCCAGTAAAGGCTGAGTACCATATTCTGTGCGTTTTATCCAGAAGCTCTAAACTATTTAAATAAAGCTATTTGATGTGAAGGACTTTTCTAATAGGTGCTATTTGGTCAGTGTCTATGTTAGCTGGTAATAACTAAAGGGATATTGTATTAAATGCTGAGGAGCCAAGTTCTGCCAGTTTTGCTTTCTGAACCTTTGTCTATTCAGTTGACCACCTTGTAGGGACATAATCTTCCAGAACTCTGATTTAAGGTTCAATCAGATCGTGTTTCCTTAATCTGATTAAATATAGCTGAGTACATTGCACCAGGGGCTCTAATTGCTCACTTAAGTGCACTAACCACTGATGTATAATACAAAAGAGTCCCATTGCTCCCACATCACATTTCTAAATGGAAGCAATCATTGTGTTTTTCCTAGCTGTCATACCAATGGGTAAGGTGCACTCTCAACATACCTTAAGAGAAGGTTAGCAGAAGAGTATTTCTTTGTAGGATTGCAAATGACTTGGAAGTGACATGGATGTTGAACTGCTCAGCCCTGCAAAAGTGGCAACAATTTTGGCATGCTCTGAAGACAGATTATGAGCAAATTTACAACAGTGGCTTTCTGGTAAACCAGAAATAGGCATACCAGGCAATGCAGATAATGAGGTGCTGAAAATCAGTTGTAGACACAGGTAGCTGTATTCTTCTTCTTTTTTTTTTTTTTTTGGTAGGTCTAGGCCTTAAAATTGTAGATCACATCACGTAGGAAGGTTCTGACTGAATAGGAAGTGGAACATAATCCTCAGTCTCAGGCTATCACTCTAACTTTGGAACCACTAAGCTTCTGAAATCAATTGTCTTCTAATGATTAATTTTATTAGACCAGAGAGCTTTTGGTACATAATTGGATCCTGTCACTAAGCTATTTTCTTACAACAGCAAGAATAGAATACGGTAGAAGAAAAAGCCATGATGAGTGAGCCAGACCAATCTAACTGCATAGGAGTTTTATGACAGAATTGTCTTATCTGCTGTCATTTCAGAACTGGGAAAAGGAGAAATCATAACCTTTGGTCCTAGAGCTGCAATATGCAGTTTTTACAGAGGATGGCAACACTGCAGTAGCTATTGGAAAGAAATAAGAAGCAGAACTGACCTATTTTTCAAAATCTTTTGCTTTACTAACTTGTTTCCATGTTGGATCCCAGTGTTATTTCACTGTTATTTCGGTGGAGTTATTTCAAAAGCGTTATAGAAAACATTACCTATCAAGAATGGATTGCTTTGATTAAATCATTTGGAAAAGGGCTGCATTAAACTGAAGAAAATAGGATGTAGAAACCATTTCTAATTCCTCTTTTTCACAGCAAATGCTGCAGATCTTGGAAACCGTCATAGTTGCAGTTCACTTTGTTCAGAGATGCAATAGGACCTAAAACCAGTAAAATCAATGAAAAATTTATGGGCTTACCTATGCTTCAATTTTTAATTGACCCAAAGATCTGTTTTTTTTATTTTTTTGTTTTTAACAGAAAATGAGTGTCTTGGTTTGAATTTAAAGGTAAGACTTATTTATGAAGATTTATTTATGATGCATTTTTGGAAAAAAAGAGTATTATAAAGAGCTGATAGTTTACAATTGCTTGAAAGAAAATTAATTTGTTGCCACCAAGGAACCTTCTTCCTTTGCAGTATAAGAACACCTAATCATTCATTTTGAAAATCCCACTATGTAGGTATATAAAGGATTATGTTATATATTTTATTCTTCCTTATGTGAAAGAAAGAAACTAAGTGGAAGTGGGAGACAGCATGTTACAGCAAAAGAGAGCTCTCAGTGGTTATTTTCAATTTCTGATCCCAGCTTAACCAGATTTCTATCTAGCATTCCAGCTGGGCCCATCTGACTACTTTCACATTCACTAAACTTGAGGGGAAAAAAAAAAACACTTACTGGGACATTACTTACAAAAACGGTCAGTTATTCTATTGCTAACATTGCTTTTTCTTCAATTTTTTGACCACGTATATTTTGCTTTTGAAATTATTCTTGAGTTTGGACTCATTTGGTCATCAGTCACACGGCATCACATCCTTGCAGAACTTCATGCCTGTTTCATAAAAATGCAGAGAAAGTCTGTATATCAGTCATGATCACCTCAAGTGAATTATTAATATACATTCTACCTAGTAGTTCTTTCCTGATGAAAGAACTTTGAGAGTTTAAAAATAAGTACTTTTTTTTTTTTTTTACTAGCAAAGAAGTTGGTTACAGCAGGAACCTATTTAATCAGTTTTCAAACTCAGAAAGAACAAAATTCGTCAAAAAGGTCTTACATTTTCATTTATTAGGAAAGAACTTCTCTCCTAATTATGGACTGACAGTTCATATCATAATTGACTATTCTAGAGTCATATCTTATACAAACTAGAAAGGAGGAGCAAGATCCATGCTGTTAGGTTAAGAAGCTTTATGTCTACACAACTTTTATATCAGCCATGAAATTATTTTGAGAACTGTACAGCTGTGACAACTACAGAAAACATTAACAGATTTTCCCAGTAAAAATTTTCAAGCGTCCATGATTGACTGGTGATACTGATAAGTGACAACATAATGTCAAGATGGGTAAATGACCAGTCATATATCTTCAATTCAAAATCCAACCACTTTATTGACCTAAAAGAGGGAAATTGTTTCAAAAGTTCTGTTCAAGTTTTCCAACAGTGATGCTGTTCAATGCATTTCAGAAAGGCTAATTGTTAGAGCAGCTTTTCTCATGCTTTATTGTTTCTCTGCTAGAAAGAAAAATCATCAGCTGAAAATCTGCTAAGTGAAAAGCCTCCGCCATCCCCAGGTACTTCTCATTTCCCTGATGTTACTGCAAATTCTTCATTTTAAGGAACACATGTGTGTATTCAGTATACATTTTCCTGCTCTTACTAAAGATTTTTTTTTTAAATATATTATTAGGTGTTCAGGTTGTTTATAGTTTCCAATCTGAGTGAATTTTTAAGTCTTAAGTAAACAACTGTGAAATGATGTAATGAAATTAAAGTCATATTGGAACTCTCGAACCCTTACAGTTGCATCTATGCTAGAGAATGTCACTATTAAGTATCTCCTTGCAACTGAAGTGGTAAATGTATGGTAAGATATGATACATAGTCTACCTTCAGCTAGTGCCATATTTGTATGTTATTGCATCCATGCAACAACTTGAGGCACAGCATCTTTGAACTTTCCCCAAGGTTACGTGTATCACATGGATGGGATACGTGCCTATCACATGTTCGTGGGTTTTTGAATACTTCTGTGCTGCTCAGATATCTCATGCCTTCTCACAGGAAATTAGCAGTGCCTGTAATATAAGTTTCATATGTTTAGTATTATGTCCTCTATAAGAGATAGCTCTGTATTTCAAAACCGATTTTTGGTTTTCATATGTATTCCCATAGTAAGGAGCTGTTCTGTACTAAGTCTTATTCATGCCTACATGCTATTAGGTTATGCTAGCTCTGAGTCTGATGGTAAGGGGAAACCACACCTTTTATTTTAAAAGGTAAGCTGTCAAGCCCATACAGATGAAAAGAGAAATTTGAAATTGTTATCCAGTATTGCTGATGCAATAGCATATCCATAATTTTGCAGGTGATCTTAAATTTAATTTTTGTGAGGACTGTTAGGTAACTTGTATTCAAGCTTCCCCGGGTTTCACTTGAACCCTGCTCAGTGGGGACAAGAGCAAGGCATTCATTGCATAGGTGATTAAAATAAAAGGGGGCAGGCCTGACCAGTCCACATAGGCATATATACTCTAGTTACTGCACTGGGTATTCTTTTCTCACCTCTCTAGTCACCCATGGTAGGGAGAGGGAAGAGTGCTGATACTTTCTTTGCTCTTTAAGGAAGGAAGGTCTTCAGTGTCTGAAAAGATGGAAACTTGCAGCTACTTCTCTTTTGGAAACTCCCCTTCCAAATTCACATTTTTCATTCTCTCTGGCCTTGATCTTTGGGAAAACATGAGCTGATTTATAGCCTACATATTAGCACTCTGCATGAGTAAGACTATTAGAAAAAAATGATTATAACTTGTTGAAAGTATTGCTCTATTCAAGGCTGAGTACCATCTAAACTCTTTGTGCTGTGGCATCTGCAGATATATCTATTCGGTCAAGGCAAGCACGGGAGGCTATGACAAAAGAGAAGTTCAGAGAACTAAAACAAGAAAATTGGTCTCTAAACAATGCATACCAGGCTATGGGCCAACAATTTGAGGAAACAAAACAGCAAATGGAAGAACTGCAATTAAAACTGAAGAGACTAGAAAAAGAAAACAGAAGACTTAAAGAAGCTTCAGAGAGATCGCATAGAGAAGGTAACATGGGAGAAACATTCTTCTTTCCATATAAGCTCTTATGAAGTTTTGTTTTATTTTTCTAATCTCTGACAACCTATTCCTGCAGTAGTGGGTTTCCAATTCATTGATTTGACCAGATAACTATGCAGAAGGCACTTTTGAAGAATAAATATTTTCTACATTTGTAGAAATGTTAATCAAAGGATACTTATATGATCATGAACAAAAAGTTATTTCATAGAATACATGAGATGGATCTGCCATTTGTTACTTGGTTGTTTGAGAATCTAATTTTTTTTTGTATTAATTTTCTATGTGTTTATTCTATTACGGTATTTTGAGAGACGTTCTCTTTTTATGACTCTAGCTTATTGAGAATTTTTCTTCTTACAGTTCACAAATTAATGTTAATATTTCTTGAGTTCTGATTGAGCTCTTTCTTGTTGAATATATATATATATATATATATATATATATATATTTATTTTATTTTTAATTAGAGGAGGATGCAGAATTGCTTTCTCTAAGACAACAAGCACAAGAACTGGTAGATGAGAATGATGCTTTGAAAATAACTGTCCATCGTTTGAATGTAGAGCTAAGTCGCTATCAAACTAAATTCAGACCACTGTCCCAAGAAGAGGTGAGAATGTTGATTATAAAGGCAATTTGTGCTGAAATGTGCCATTGTCCTTTCATTCATCTTTGAGTTTTCAAGATTGTTTTCTCCAGATTTACCCCAAAGTCTACAAATATTTTAGGCTTTTTCTGAAATTCAAAAGAAGCATTTATCTTAAAGCTGCGTTAAAATAGGCTTTTTCCTGTATTAGTAAGATGCTGAAATTTCAGTTTTGTTGGCTTTGTGAGCGTGCGTGTTACATGCATAGCACATGGAGTTAGAAACATAAGCTTGACTGGGGTAATAGCTGTGTATTGCCCACTTTTGCAGTAGGCAGTGGCAGGTGTTTCAAAAGTGAAAAAACTTCAGTTTCTCTTTTAAAAAAAATCTCTTTTAGCATCTAAAACTAAGAAGTTTACCCATGAAAGGACCACCACCCCCATGGCTGGTAAGTAAAATACCGTTTTCACTTACGTGTTGATTCCTTTTTAAGTAAAATAGTAAATTTCTTTACAGGAACCAAAATATCAAGATTTACAGGATATTATTTAGTTACTCTGAACTGTCATACCCTGATAGAATATGGTAAGCATTTATGTTTGTTCTGTGATAAGATGCAGGGCAAAACTTTACAATGAATGTGTGTAGCTCTATTTTGAATTTATGGCAAGTTACAGACCGCATACAGCGACCAAGTTTGAACAATTAAATGTGAAATAAATAGAAGTACTGCTACCCTGAAAATCATAAAGACCCTCTTCATGTTTAATATTGCCTAGCATATAATTTGTTTCAAGGTCTACTGCTTAATTGTTAATTTTATCTCATGATTATTTATATTATGTCACAGTCTGTGAAGTGGAAGGCCTTTGTAACATGTGAAACAACTTCTCCCCTGCCCTATTGTTAGTCAGACTTTTAAAACTGTACAGAAATAGGAAAGTCCTCTCTGTGCTTCGTCTTGCTAGCTAATTAATATCCAAGACTCTTACATGTATTTGCTTAATTTTAAACATGTAGGTTTAATATTAAGAAAAATGTACCAATGTAATGATAATTAAGTACTGAAATAGGTAGCAAAGTGAGAAGGTGGAATATCATCATTACAGGTTCTGGGTCCCAGTTCTCCATGGTGACTTGGACAAACACCTGAGTTTAAATCTAGGAAACAAGAGATTCAGACTACCGCTACAGAAACTTTGTACGTGATAATATCAGATCTCATAAATTGAGGAGGGTGAATTGTAATGAATATTTGGAAGTTTCCTTGGGAACTCTCAAAGAAAATTTTTTGAATTCATGCTACCTGCAGCATGAAATACCTAAAGTTCCTGACTCCAGAGAGCGTAAAAATTCTTCTCCCACTTGCTCATTCATCCTGGCTATGTTTGATTATTATTAATTGCATTCACTGTCATGTTTTAGTTTGGTTTCGTATTCATTAGTATCTACATTGTGCTGCATTACATACACTTACAGGTTGCACTAAAAAGCAGCTGCTATTTATCAGTGTAAGTTCCAACTTTGTCCTTTCCAATGCTTGTTCCTGAGCAGGGCTCTTAAAGTGCTTCTGCAGCATCGTTTTGCTTATTTTAGGTGGTCTGAGCACTTGCACAGAGAAAAGGGGCAATTTTTTATACTGAGAGCGTCAGTAACTTAAGAGAAGGGTGATTAATTTAGTTACTATCCATGCAAATGAATCATACCTCCATATATCATGCATCTTCTCCCCAGACAGAATGATAAAGGATCTGCAGCATGTGAAGATGACTTTTTCAGGTTGAAATGGCAGGCTATATTGGCTACATTTAAAAATGTAGATTTTCTTCAATATGCATTTCCCATGAGAGGAGAACTTGGTTTCTAGATTGAGCTTGCGTAGAACATACTAAGCACTTTTGAAAGTAATGATATTCTGAATTGTGCGCGTCTACTTAAGTTATCCTGTCTGTATTTTAAGAAGGTCCTGAGCTAGTGGTTTCACCTTTGTCTATACTTGAAGTTAATACCAATTGAAAGCCCCTAGTAGCTTGTGAAACTAGTAATATATAGCAGAAGACGACATCTGAAATATTGACATTGTAATTGTTCTATATGGATTGAAGTATATCTTTTTTTCAGTTGGATATGAAGTATTTGTCACCTCTTCTTTTGGCATATGAAGACAGAATAAGAGAAAAGGAAGATTTAAATCTTGCACATGAGGCAAGTTGCCGTTTAAAAACGTGTACTTCTACAAAAAAGCAGAAATAAATCTGTTGAAATTTCTGAAAGGGATTTGGTCAAAGCTGTTTTGCACCTACAGATAGAACTTTGTTTTGCTTTTGCATACATGCTTAACTGTGCTGTCTTAACTTAACTTGGTTGTTTTCTCATTCTGCTCAGATGTACAAGCAAGCACAACCTGAACAAAGGTTACTGTTCTCGTTTATGCCCGCACATGACCAAATTTGAGGATGAGCTTCAGAGCAGAATTGCTCTGTCTTATCAAAGGATTTTATTAATTTGGAAAAGTTAAGCCATAAAACAAGCAGAAAGCACCAAGGGTTTTATGACTGTAAATCCTCTGTATTGTCCTATCATATAAAATCATATTTGGTACTGAAAATGTATAGATAGTATCATCTGGTAACTTCGTGAATACAGTTTCGTGAATTTCTTGAATCCATATTTTAGGGATTTATAATTTGCTTAATTCAAATGACACGTAGCAAAAAATGTAACACAAAATGTAACACAATTCAAATACCTATAGTATTTTTAACCAAATATTACTACATTAACAAAGCAATTTAGGAGTCCAGTATGCATGTCTGACTTAAAGATGAGTAGTGAGACAACACACTGTTATTTAGAAAGGGAACCAGGCATATATATTTATACAAATGTTTTTGTTGATATAAAAATTAAGACTTTAAATATTTACCTTTAAAGATTTTTATGTGGATTCCTTTGTCTTCCAGGAGGATATGAAGAACTTTAAAGCACGTGTTGAGGAATTGGTGAAGGAGAATGAAGACCTGCACGAGCAATTAAATAAAGATAGCTTTATTACTGCTACAGAATGGCAAGTCATTAACGAAAAACATTATTAGTTTTTTGTTGTTGTATGCAAATGTTTAAGACTACGGATATTCAGAAAAAAATTCTGTTCCCTTTAAGTGAATTAAATTTTTCTGAAGAGTTAATAGGGTCAGGATTTTGTCTTGTTGAAACAATGACAATTTGCAATGCCTGAAATAATTTTGGAGTAAAGGTAAAATTCTGAAAGTGCAGTTTTGCACCTGAAGTCCATGTAATTCTGTACAAAATCTTGCAGGTTACATACTTAGCTTTCCTACTCCTACTACTGGTAGGAGAGTGCCAGTGACAGGAAACTGTGTTTATACTTGCATTCGGGGGGTAGTATTTCTCAACTTTTCTAGCTATCATTAGAACAGCAAATAGTTTCTTAAACTTTCATTAATATCCAAAAGACTAGTATTGGCTTCTTTGAAAGCAGAATTAATACTGATTACCAAGCAATAAGTTCTATGCTCAGGATAGTTCAGGTTAAGTCTTTTTATAGGCCCAAAAAACACACTGGCAGTATTTTTCTGGATATCAAAACCAAGTAGATCCAAATCCTATGCAGGAATTCATCACATGTTTTGAAAAATATAACAGAGTTCAGGGTCCTAGTTACATAGCTGTCTCTTGGCAAAAGTCATTTGGCACAAGCGAGTTAGGTAGCTTTGAATCATCAGACATATCTTTCCCTCTTTCTGTCATGTTCTTTCATTTTCTCTGAACAATTGAATTCTTGCTTTAGTTAGTTGAAGGATTAAAACATTATTTCAAATAGATATTTACACTGAGGGTTGTGAGTTCATGTCTCTAACAAGTTTACCATGGGTTCAGATATTGTTTTCAATGATGGTTTCTGTCTGTTTTTTGAAGAGTTTCAAGTTTATTTTTATAAATTTAGACTGTTAGAGATCAGTTGCGTTTTTCTTGGGACATGAGTTCATATCTGAGTGATATTTTATTTATAAACCAATCATCATTGAAGGCACCAGTTGCAAACTCAGGCCAAGTTAGTCTTGGAAGAAAACAGATTGTTGATGGAGCAACTTGAAATTCAACAAGCTAAAGCAAAAGATAGTCACAAACAACATGTTCAAGAAGGTAAGGTGCTTGAGTTGCTAGTTACTTGAACTATGTCAGAGATGGTACTGCAGGGTTTTTACAACTAAATATATACTTACAAAGCAGCACTAAATACAACTAACACTATTATGAAATCGAGCTCTGGTTGTCAACTGATAGTAACAATGAATGTCAATATCACTTATTGAAACTCTACAGCATGCTCCATTTTGACTTGTCTCTTCTGGAAAAAGTGACCAGAACTGTTATTAATAAACAAATACATTTGTTTTTATAATTTAAGAGTACTTTAAAGTTGGTATTTGTGAAGTAGTATTTGCTTATTTAAGTGTTTAATTTAGAATATGTAGGGGCTTTTTTCATTTTCTGCTTTGAAATCACTGTTTATTGCTCATAGTTAATTATACCATAAGGAACAGTATTTTACTCCTTTATAATCTGAAACTCCTTAAAATTACATGCCTCTGTCAAATAAGTAATCAGTTATCTGTTGCTATTTTATCAGAAGTTTGTATTTTCTGAGTACAGTTGGAATTCAGAACACTTCCTAATGAGAAGATCATTTCTTGACAAAGATTTATTTTACTACTGTTCCTTTTTTTAAATCACTTGAGCAAATTGCTTGATGGCAAAATCTAAACTGTTAAAATACAAAATTTAAACTGACGAGTCAACTGTTACACAACACTATGAGCAACTATGAAATAACATCTTACTGATTTAGCTGGAGCTTTACTAGATTAAAAAAGGGCACAGCATGACTAATTCCTTTTTTTTTTCCCCCCCCAAAAGTTTCAAAATTGACCAAACAGATGATAGTTTTAGAAGATAAGAAACAGAGTCAAGACAAAGAAATAACAGAGTACCAGAAGCAGCTGGAAGCTTTGCATTCTACTTGTGAAGAGCTAAAAGTCAAACTGGATAGCAAAATAGCAGCAGAGGAGCACTTTGCTTTGGTGAATGATTTAAAAAGGTATAAGTCTGCAAATGAGCTATAGAGGCACAATTCTGCAAAACGTTCACATGAACAGATCCTTACATGTGTACGTGTTGCTTTGTGGGTAGGAAGTGACTGCAAACTTTTCCTTGCTAATTTTCTTCATAAATAAAAATTACTAAGTACAAAGAAAGGTAAAGAAATATTTCAAAAAATGTTATATTGCTTTTATAAACAGTTAAAATTATAAAAGGAAATCCCACCTCTGGAGACATCTGTAGAATTGTTTCTACCATAGATTACATACTGCTATATGTAACGCACTAAAATCTGAAAGAGGAGACATAAAAATATCATTTATTATTAAAACTAATTACTTTGATCAACACTGACACACATTTTTGATGCCTCTAAAAAGGTCTCGTTCTTTTGCTCCCGTCTTTGGGAAGATGTCTGAAGGATCTTGCAATTTTGAAGTAAAAATATTAAGTTTCTCTAGCCTTTACAATATGGAAAAAAGTGGTGTCAGGCAGTATACTCTGAAAAGTAACATTTTTTAAAAGACATTCAATAAGTTTATTTGCTCTCAAGCCTAGGATAGCAGAAGTTGCTTGTTTCTTGGTACAATACCTTCCTGAAAAATTCTCAGACCTTCTTTTTTGGTGTTGCTAATAATTTATTTGAAAAGAAAATAGGAAGGGAATATATTTGGACTACATAGAATATCGTCATAATTAAATTATATTCAAAATGTAGTCGAATGAGTTATTTGAATAATTTTGTGTTACGCTTCATTCACCATTTGCTGTGTAATCAGATTGTGATACCTCTTTATGACACCGCTGAACATTAAAAATTACCAACTTTTTTTTCATCTCCTCAAATGAGCATCTCTTACCTAAGCTTGTCTTTTTAGTTAGGTAGATATATATTTGACTGTCTGTTCTACGCTGTTTTTTGCAGTCATTTACAACAGGAACAGGAGAAAACGCACTGTGAGATGGAAGATCTAATAGAAAAGATATCATCATTGCAAGCTCAAAACAAGAAACTACT
Source organism: Struthio camelus (assembly GCF_040807025.1). Classification (NCBI taxonomy): domain Eukaryota; kingdom Metazoa; phylum Chordata; class Aves; order Struthioniformes; family Struthionidae; genus Struthio; species Struthio camelus. The sequence goes on from NC_090951.1 coordinate 12,667,300, forward strand.
CTTAGAGAAAAATAACTTCATGGCTGACAACAAGATCCTGGAAACTGAGTTGGAAATGAAACAAAAAACAAACAGGTTTATCTCTACATTTTGTATTACTGTCTCACGGTCTCAATATTGTCTCGCATCCCACAGAGTCTAACTTCTACCTTTTGCAGAGTAACTGCATTTCCTTAAACATGTCTTTATTAGATAAAACAGCCCTGCTTATTAAGTAACTTTGCTAAATTTGATTTATTTTCATACACCCTTCTCTGTCTGCAGAGGCAGATTAAGAATATATCTGTATTAATAGTAATTAGGTATAATAGCAGTAATTAGGTAATTAATCGTTTGCATACTGACCTGAAAAATGGCCTTCCGTCACTTGCAGACCTTCTCATGCAGCTGTGTGGTTCAGAGGTAAACCTAAAGTATTTTGAAAATTTAAAGCAGTGTTACTGTTATGGTACTTAAGAAATATGAGCTTGTAACTATTGCACAAATTGTTCTTATGAATCATTGTTACTGTTGTTATTCACACAGCATATAGCAAAGAAACGGGCAAAAAAAAGCCCAGTTCTGGGCAATGATACTTTCAGGATTACAAATACTTGGAACCAATACATCTTTGAAAGTATATTTTATTTGACAGTATGTTATATGACAGTGTTTAAATTTTTGAGACTTGTGCAAGTTGATTTGCGTGCAAAAGTGCAAGCTTTTTTAATACAAATTATTAATTCTGAAGATTTTCCATTTTATATTAATTTTGTAGGCAACTAAAGAAGAAAATAGGTTTTTTGAAACAACAGTTGGAAGAAGCAATGGAAAAAGAAATCGCAGCCTATCACTATCTAACGAACCTTATTGGTTTGGTGGAGAAGATAGCTCAGGAACGTGACCATCTTATATTTTTGGTAATTACCTTTAAATAATGAATGTGGTTGCATTTCCATTCCCAAACCATTCACCAGGTTTCTTTCTGATCATTCATTTTAATGGTCTCCTTATCTGGATGCTTATCTTTGGAAACATAATCAGTCTCCATGTACTGGAGTTACCTAGCAGATTTCTACCAGGCTTGAGTCCGTTGATACTACTGAATTGTGTTTTTGATCTTATGTATTATTTAGGATGGATTTGTCCCACCCAGTTGTAGACATTTGAAGTGGGATCTCCCAGTGAAAGTTAGTTACCTTAAGCGGTCCGTCATCAACGGAGGGGGAAAAAAAGCAGTTTCTACAGGGAAACGTTTTATCTGAGATGCATCTCTCTCAATCGTATAACCAGCAAAGTTTCCAGCTTTTCTCCAGATTGAGCCGAAGCTGGCCATTTTGAACTCTGTAGCCTTCACCTGGCCAGAACAGTTCTATTTCCTGTATACTCACAATCTCTCTTCTGCAACCATTTTAAATCCTTACCTTTATTTATCAGTCTCCTGTCCCAGGATGGAGAAAAGATGGTTCACTCATACTTGAAGTTCCTCCGTTTTATGACCTGGATATTAAATGGTGCACAAGTCTTGCTTTTTACTAATTCACTGTATCTTGGCTAATAGCAGGAATAACTCTGTAAGACAGACTTTTCCATTGAAAAGTTTTAGTGTCAATAAAACCTTTATATATCCAATTTCCTGTATTACCTGCTAGACTTGATCCAGAACCACCTGTCCCTAATTTGGATCACTAAATTTAAAACCTACCTAGGCAGAAAGCTAGACTTCTGTAGGCATCTTGTAGTCAGGTAATCTGTTAAGGTTGCCTAATAGGAAGACCTAGAAAACACAAACAACTTGTTTACCAGTAACAGACCCTAACAATCATTAAGAGCCACTACTGAGCTTGACATGTAAAAGTATGTTATGACCTGCCCACCTTGCCTGAAAATTGAGTAATCCTAGGTGTATTTACTCAGTTCAACTGCTGCTATTACCCTAGCCTTACTCCTTTTTAATTCAGTAGCTGAATTTCTGAAAGAGCACATTGAAATTCATTTTGTGCAGATGTAATCCAGGAAAACCAAGGAGAGCAGAAAGGCTACAGTGCCCTAAGAACTAGCTTATATTCTTATTTTATGAATATTAAAAAAAACTATAATAACCAAATTTTCACAAAGATATATGGATATCCTTAAGTTTAACGTTTGCAGGAACAATGACAACTCACTGATAAATTCAGTAAGAGTGAAACGCAGGAGCAACAGATTACTTTAAAACAGTTTTGATAGTGGAACAGTGATAAACTAATCCAGAGTTAGCAGCTATCAAAATTATTCTTTTATTGTATTGATTTAGCTGCCACACAGCGCATCAAAGTATCATGGCTCAGCACCAAGCTCAAAGACATCAGTGATGCTATTTTAATTTCTTGTGAAAGGAGATATATCTCTGGAGTAGACAGGAGTAATATGGGTAGTTCATGGTAGTCAAGCATTGCTGATTCTAAAACCTGGTTCTTTCTTTCTTGAATGCTGTCAGTGAATTTAAACCTCAGAGTTTAAATATCTTACAGTTTTAAAATTAGTTTATGGTTTACAGCCTATGCAGTCTTTGGTTTTCTTTTTAAATCTGAGACAGTGTAGTTAGTGCTTATAAAGTGATGGAAACAGTCATATAAGGCAGCAGCATTTCATAAGCCACATACCAAAGCCCTACCATGAACCCATGCCAATTTCAAGGGCTCTTTTGAGAGGGGATTACTAATGCAGTCTTGGAAAGATGGGTCTCACTGATACAGGTGGAGTCCCCAAACATACATCTGTAGAAAAAACATACAGAATTTGTTTGGATTACAACATCAGTAGCTAAGATCCTTTCAAAATAAAGCTGTTTTAAGGTATGATTTCGCTGGCCAGTTAGCATTCACAGTCTGTTGATAAATTATTAATTAGCCGTTATAGCCATTTTCAGGATTCTTTCTCCATCTTGGTTCTAAAGGCTATTGGAGCTCAAAACAGAATTGCTTTGTCTTCCTCTGTGCATGTATTTTGTCTGCGCTAAAGTAATGATTACATTTAGCTATGTAATTATACATTTATACTGTATTTTTGCAGGCCAAGTGTTTGGAAAATGAGAATCATGGTGTTCTCAACAAAATAGTAGAAGGCAGTCTACGCTTAGGAAGGTTAGAAGAAAAAGTTAAGGTAAGCAATATTTCTAAGTATTATATAAAACACTTATGTTTGAATTAGAAAAATAAAAACAATGACAGATTATTGATGAAAGACTTCTATGGATTATTTTATAATGAATTAAAAATAAATGAATCACCATTATAGTTATCACAAATATCCTTTTCCATTGTATTTGTACACTACATATCTGTCAGGTCATTGCATTAGCCTCATTACTTGAAAAGTTATGCCAGATTACAAAATAATTGAAGATGATATTTGTATTCTACCTCTGTTCTGTAGTGTAATCCAACTATTCTCTCTCCTACTTTTTTTAGTTTGTATTAATGCTTCAACTGAAAGTCCATTAAGATTAGATTTGGAAGAGCTGCCAAACATATCCTCAGTATAGTTGTTATAAGTATTTCTATGTGGCCATAGGGTATGAGTTTCAGAAACTTAGACTGTATTTAATCATCTAACCTAATTAGAGAATATATTATAACTTATCTTCAGATATATCTAAATAAATACAAAGTGCAAAGTGTGTGTAATTGCAATGTAATAGTGTATAGAGTGAATTATATTTAAAACTTTACTTTTCTAACATCTTTGTGTTACAGTAATTCAGTGTAAATACTTTGACAGCCTCAGGGTTTGAGCTATGATTCACAATTTTCTGAGCTGACTTCTTCACAAATAATTGGTTGCAATAGAACTAAATCATGATATATCATCAAATGTATTTCTCAGGAGAATGAATAAATTGTAAAAATCGGACCACAAAATACAATGGTTAGTTTGAAGTGCACATTCTTTCACTTAATTAGGTTCTTAACTAGTAGATACCATTTTCCTTAAACCGTTGGAAACCGAGGTTCACATCTGCTGTGACAGAAAGCCACATAACCTCTTTATTTATATCTGTGAACAAATCAGCAGTAGAGCAAAATTAGTTTAGACTTTTTCCTCCCCTCTAGGTTTGCTGTCTCAGTATATAGATCTATCTAACAGAAGCAAGCCTACTGTTATCTTTGAGGAACACAAAAATAACTGCAATGAAGCAGCAAGATAGTATTTAGCATGGCCTACTTTCATCTACTACTTTCCCATACTAGCACATATTTTGAGCCCTGGACTGGTTGTGTATCAGACTGCATTGACCATTTTTGTATGAGGTACATATAGTGTCTTATAGTCTTACTTGCATACAGAAAGTTTCAGGATATGCATTTCACTACAATGAAAAATTAATAATTCTGAGAGACTGTGCTGCTAACGTTTTGGGAGATGTTCACCAATGTTTTTATTTTAATAACTGTTGAATTTTGTGGTGTAATACTTGATTACATACTTTCATTCACAGTCAGCAATCAATGAAGTGGCAAAATTATAATGAAGCTAGGATTTAGGAAGGGTTAGAATAGAAGTCTGCCAGGCTTCTTTATCCTGCATAATTTAGTCTCTGTAACTTATGTATATTGAATATGATATATCATCTAGAGCAAGAGGTGTAATACTTCAAAGAAGTCTCATTTCTTCTTTCAGAGAGAAACAGGTTCTACAAAGAATTAGATCTGGATATAGAAATAAGTATTTCTCTATTTTAACCTGTACAGATGCCCCTTGTATGTCCAGAGCGAGTTCTCGGGAATGCCATGAAAGGACATATATCCTCTATACAACACACAACTGATTTTTGCAGTGATTTCTTGATAATGTATGCAGGAACTATGTCTGGTTGTTGCCCAATGCTGTTTAGCGTCTGACAAGCGATTGCTAAATAGGCAGTATGTTTTCTTGAGCTACACTGTTTGTATACCATCAGTTCTCTGATCTAATTCACAGCATAGCTTTACAAAAAGTTATGTTAGTTGAAAGAGAAATACTTCAAAAGAAACAAACTCCTTTTTCTTTCACTGAGTTTGTTTTTTATTGAGATTGGTTCCTTCATTCAGCTCACAGTATAGCCCTGTAATACTGTGTCAATATAACCAGGAATGCGGTAGCTGCAACATGGAGACATGCGTGAAGCCAGTTTTATTGCCACAGATTGCTCAGCCAAATCACAGCCTAAAGCTGAACAAATTACAAATGCCCCAGCACCTAGATGACTTGATGGGTATGAATGAGCTTTTGAACCGCAATGAGTTTCTGCTGAGTCGCACGTATAGCAATGCTGACTGGTGTTTGCTTTGTAGAGTTCTGTCCTTTGTTGGAGAAAACAGTCGGAGCCACATCCGTGGCACAAAGGTAAAGTAGCTTTAGAAGACTGAACTGCAAGTAATTTAGCATACAGAGCCAGTGACAGTTATTAATACATGATTAGATTGCTTGTACCATGCAATTCAAAGGAGGAAGGAAAGTACCTGGTAACTGGTTTCTATATATAGAAAGCAATACAAAAATATTATTTTCAACATATGTTTTGTTCTCAGTCAAGTTTTTGCAATCAGTTTATCCGCATATTGCACTGTTCCCATTGAGACCTACACACCTGTTCCCACAGCAAATGACACAGATGTGCACCATTGTGATAAGATACCAGCTCCCTTTGCCCCTTCTGTGAGCAGATCAACACAGCACTGGAATTAGGAACAAATTAAATAAACCAAGTTGTAGAAGCAAGGAGGAGTAAGCTGAAAGATGTTCAGCATTTGTAAGGAGCCATTCAAAAAAATACCCAGTGCATGAAACACTACCATAAAAGTCCTAGCATTTCTCAAGTTATACCAATAAAGTTATAAAAATTGTTATAGCTATTTTTCACCCTCCTTCATATCTATCTACATTTAAAAAAAACAGAACCTTTGGCAAGATAGTGGTTTGTAGTCGTCTTAAATATTTAAAATCTTTTCTGCAATATAATACGTCTGTGACTACTATCAGTGATGGAGAAGGTAAGAATAAAACACACAAAATGAAGAAGCACATGTAGCACATACTGTGAATTAAGATACATACCCTCTTATTTCTAAAGGAATGCAGAACCAAATCACAAAACTCCATCAAAAAAAAATCGAAACCTTTAACTGTTACTGGAAGTTAGAAACACAGAATGGAAATAGTTCTTACTTTTGCTGGATAGAAATAGTGAAATTTAAAACTAATCTACCTGCAAAACCTTGTTGTTCTTAATTTTTGTAAGTGTAGGGTTTAAACAGTCAAAAAAAAGACCTTATAAAAGAGCTTAAACTCTTATCTACTCTTGACTAGGGTATTATTTGAACTTTGCTAGAAGTTAGTATTATTTGTGTGTTTGCTAAAAGCACCTGTAATTTCTTTTTAAACCTCCTGATCTCCAGCCATGTAATCTGCTTTCTGAAGCAGAAGCTTTATTAACTGCTTGGTCATAAATACCTAATTGTTGAAAAAGTAAGCTCTTTGGTGGTTTCTGGAGAGTTTGGGGGATACTTTTGTTTTACATATAAAATAGAAAATTAAGGTTTTTTTAAAGTCTGCATGTGAACAGTATCAAGTTTTTAGTTGGGTTCTTTTTTAGTCAAAAGATTTTTTTAAACCCATTATATGTAACGCAGTTCCTCATATAGGATAGGCCATATTGCACACAACTTTTTTTTTTTCAAATCAAAAACACATGAAAAATCAGGTGCATATGGAAAGGAAAAATAGTTCTTCCTTTTGAAGATGAATGTATTGCTTCCACAGTTCATGCACAGTTCTAGCGCCCATGAAACTTGAACAGCAATTTCCTAAGGATTACACACTCCTTTCTTATTTAAATGAAATAAGAGATTGGAAATCTCATTAGCCTGATTACATCAGCCAGAAGAATACTACTAGCAGCCGCTTACAGGAAAACCACAACTTGGGTCACTGGCCTGTATGTTGCGTTATGGAATAACCATAATAAGCTATTAAGGTGTAGGGTAAGGAGATACAGTGTTAAGGCATAATCTGTTTCAATTCAATATAGTATTTAAAATGCACTCATTTTTCTGAAACAGTCACATAAGAATTAGTCTAGCACTCAAAGGTTATCTTAGCAAAGGATGTTTTACATTGACTTATAGCCATCTTCAGACATTTTAGTGAGAGATGCAAGATAAGAAATACAAGTTATATCATATGAAGTCCTCAAATTATGGTGAGAGAAAAGCTTTTGGGGGTAGAGATTTGAGTTACAAGTCCATACAAAGTGAGTTTTTTTTTTTATCCTACTTTTTAATAACTGAGTAACTTAAGTTTACCTTTGGGTGAACCCATTGTCCCTTACCGCAGCAGGCGCAAGCCAGTCCCCAAATCATGTTGCTGAGCAGATGCGTTGTGGAGATTGCTGTGCCCACGGATTCTCTGGGGCTTCTTTCACATCACCGCAAATGGTATTGGGGGCGGGGGGACAGGGGGGAAGGTAGGTAGGGCCTCTGTTCTTCACTGGAAGCGTATGGCACATACCCTGTGGACAAGGGTTGTTCAAAAAGCTGGCAGTTCTGTTTTCTTTACATCACTTGCCTCTCAAGTCAGTTTGTCCTGGCTCGGCACAGGAAAGGGGATCGGGTCGCCTTGTTCCGAGTTCTGCCTTCTTGTAAATTCTTTCAGAGAGAGCAACTGAACAAAAATCCTGCATTTTTTATTTGAGGCTCCTTAATGAAAAACAGATCAAGATCAGACAGATCTGTTGTTAACAGATATCATTTCACAGAATCACTATGAAAGCTTTTACAGTTAAATAATAGGTTATTGCTAAAATAAAAAACAAAAACATGTAGTTTTTTTACACAGCTTTACTATATTTCTTTAAAAACTGCATCTGCTTAAAGTTAGGTAGCAAATTAAAAGTCGTTCTCTTTACCAATACCATTTTTAATTTGAGATTTAGTAGTTATTCTAAACAAACCTTACATATAAAAATGATTCACTGTGTAAAATGTTTTGTAGTTCTAGTTGATCAGTACAACCATATACAATTTTTAAAAAATAAGAGTGGATCAGTATCAAATAGGTTGAATAAACATATTCAGAAAAATAAATCATTTTTTGCTGAGGAACTTTGTTAATTTTAATTTTGAAAACAAATTTTTACAAGTTTTATGTGTTAAAATTTTACAGGCATATTGGACTTATTAAAAATACTAAAACTTACTTGAAAAATCTATTTAATTGGCCCTTGAAGGTTTAACTACAAGTTTCTTTTTCGTAATTGTTATAACTCTTCTGAAAAAAAATCTCCTGTCTGATGTAGAGCAAAATACTTAACTCAACTTTATTTCCCTATGACATCAGAAAAGAATTGACTCAAATCTAAAGGTTTTTTGTTGATATTTTTTCTTCTCAACTCAATCCTCATATGTAACAATGGGACTCATTTTCCCAACTGGTTATACAGAGAGTATTTCTGTTTCGTTTTTTAAACGATACATAACCTTCCAAAAACATTCAGTTCACAATCAATGAGATGGTGAGCTGAGACTGATTGTTACTTGATGAACAGGTGTTATAACCACCATCTTTTTAGTGAAAGAAAAAATTCAAGAGCATGTTGTCAGTTCCGTAGTGTTTACATAAATTATTGTGCTTTACCAAAAATACCTTTTTGCTACAAGAGAGCTAAGAAGGATGACCAGGAAGGATTTTTGAAGTCACACTGTGAAGACTTCTAACAGTCCATAAAGGTTAAAGTCTGTGATTAAGTTGTTTTAAGGTTCAGTTAAAAAAAAATCTTACCAATGGATAAAACAATGCTTATCAGCTTCTTGAAGAGCAGTCACAGATTCCCTGACAGAGGCATTGACAGAAGCCATACACAAGACATACAGTTAGACTTAATGGAACAAAGCTCACAAACACAATACCTACGGTCACTTCTTGTACCACTAGTAAAAAAATTCCAAGAGGCAGTGAACCAAAGTAAAAAAATCCAAGCAGCCATGCTAATGTTCTGGGTACATGTTTGCATAGCTTTGAAAAGAAATCTTGCGCTAGTTGACTTTGAGAACTTACAGATACTGACTCAATGCTACGGTCTGCATTGTAATCTGAGACAGTACTTTGACTAGGAGTCCTTGTGGAGTCTCTTTGTACTTCCGTAATTGTAATTACTAAACAGTTTGATGATCCATGGGAAAGACTTGAAGCAGGCAAGTTTTTTGGTGTTAAAACTAATTCTTTACTGTCAGAATTCCACAATGTTTTATCTTCTAATGAGAGCTTGGACATAATGTTTGCATCATTAGGGAGTCCTTCAATTTTGTCTTCATGCAGCTCTGTGTCATGGCGGCAAAAGGGACAGCTAATGCAGGGAGATCCATCTCCTACGTGAAGTATTTTAGTCAAACATCTGGCACAAATTCTGTGAAGACAATCCAAGATTTTGGGTTTACGGCTGTGAATGTTAAATCTGTGATAGCATATTTTGCATTCCAGTTCATCACTAGGTACTTTTTCCTCTCCTTCAGTGTGAGAGTAACTCATCTTTAAGTTAGGCACACTGTCAAAAAGAAGAAGTCAAATTACAACAAGTTGTTTCATGGGCTCTGAATCTCCACTTGATGTTATTTTTAATCAATAAAAAAGTCTTTCTTTATCAAAATAAGCAACCTTTATCCTCAAGATACCTATCATCTCCCATTGTATTGCCCTTCATTTTCACGTAGCTTTACCAAACAATTAGGCTGGCCTTAAATTTTTTTCTGCCAGCCTGCTATGGACTGCATTTAAAACATAGAAAGTTGTTATTGGCACAGAGAGATCATGCAGGAATTGTGCGCTTCAGAAATGCCCATAACCATTGCATAGGTCACTCTCTGTATTCCTGTAAAGCAGCTGCGCAGACCTGAAGAAATGAAACAAGGGTGTTCCTTCACCCTGTTCCTATCACCATTGCTTTGGAGCTAGGGAAAGGTGCTTTGGGTCTAACATCAGGAGATCATAGATTTAAGTGCCACTGCACACATGGCAGTTCTGCCCACAGAGTAGTCCTGCTTCATTAGAATTGCATTTTTTCCATTTTAGGGTGTTTGAAGATTCAAGGGGAAGTGTAGTTTTCTGGGGCCTTGTCAGTCCTAAGGATGGTCCTTAACTACACATGATTTGCTCCTTATTTTCAGATCAAATGAAAGTGAATAAACCTCAAGGAAGAAATGTTAGGTGCATCTGAGTCTTCCTTGGTGTTCCCTCATCAACTATGTACAGATGGAGAGAAGTCTGAACACCTCCAAGATGCTTAGCTGGCTTGCTTTCATTATTCTAAGCATATGCCTGGCCCATTGAGATGTTTTCATTTTCAGTACAATTACTTAGTTTTCTTTGACTCTATAAATTTATCTATATTTATGAAAAGAGGGAAAATGTTGCTTTTTATGTCTATAGACATCATTTTTGAAAAGCAGCTTAATTATTATACCTGCTGTATGTATGTTTTAATAAGGTTGATGTATAAAGCATTTGAATTGATTATCTTTTTTACCCTATTTTGGAAGCATCTAATGATAGTCCTCTTGGCAGGGGAGGGAAGACCGTGTTTACTAATTTACGTTCTGTCCCTACAGAAGACGGATAAGGGAACTCAAGGGAACTACTATAAATCCCAAGTTACGGTATTGCAGCTGATAAGTTGATAGGCTGTCAGCAATAACTATACAAGTTCTTAACACATGAAACTCTATGACTGAAGTGATGCACTTAGGTCTACTTTTCCATCCCCAAATTAACTATCAAGACAGAATTGGCAAATTACTATGCGTAGAGCAGCTCTTAAGTACTAGAAAAACATTTTTTCCAGCTGAAGTACATCTTGTCTCCTTTCTTCCAGTGTTTTCCATATGAAAAGGTCAGCATGGCACGCACTTTTTTTTTTTTTTTTTTTTTTAAACATTCTGCCTTTACAAAATACCCTTATGTAAATGTGTTTTCTATGCCCTATTCATTTCATCGTCCATCTAGTCATAGTACGCTCTTGCAGACTGAGGCTGGTTATAAGCGATCATTCAACACCAGTGAAGAAAAGAATCCACTTTCCTGGAATTTCTCTGTAACCATTTGCTGACCATGCCTGTTCTTAGTCTTTGGTAAAATAGAAGACCTAGTGAAGCAATTGAAGCATTGCCACTAGCTCCAGTAGGTCCAGCATCTCTTTCATTAACCTATGGGAGAACTTGAGGTGAGGGGGTTCTGAGAACATGCATGATTTTTTTGTTTGCATACCTGACTACTATATAAGAGCATATAATTTATATTTAAACCTTTTAAATTTAAATATCTATGTCTCTTTTAAAGGGCTTATAATCACAAGCTAGAAAAAGAATCTCTCTGAAACAGAACATGAGAATAATAGATTAACCCCCTATCCCCAATTCTTATACACAAAATTGCCAGGGGAACAGGAGTTAAAAAAGAAATGCCATTTTGCACCCAGGGCCCAGCTAGTACAGCATATGATACCGCAACTGACCGTTTTCCCATCGTTCCAGGATATGTTCAACTTTTATCTTTCAGACTTCATGATGTAAGCTGAAGTATACAAAGAATCTCTAAATGAGTCTTGTAAGTATAGGTGACAATATTTTGTATACTAGATAGGTTGTTCCCCACAGTTAACAGCATTTGCATAGAAAACAGGAATTACAACCAGAAAGAAAATACATTCACCTTACTGATAAGAAAACATCAGTAAAAATAAGTATTCTATCCCTCTTTCTTATAACCAGGATTGTCTACATGCATTTTAGAGAGACATACAAGTATATGTGCCTGATTTTACTCTGGCTTTTGTCTGAAAATCCATATGCAATATGGGATCTCCCTTTAATTTATAAAAGAATAAAAATGTCCAAAGTTATGATAGTGTGAGGGAGGGTTTAATACAACGTGCAAGTTAGCAAGCTGAGCTGACAGCACACACATTGTCCAGTGAAGCTATTATAAACAAGATAGATAGAAAAAAATTTCAGTGACATACATTTGCAATTACATATCACAGTAGTACTATTAATATTTAAATACTCGTTTAATCTATGTTTTATAATTAACTATGCAAACATTTTTCAGAATATTTTAATTCATATTATTCAGTCATGTAAATTATGTAGTTTTACTAGTCTTCACTATTATTAGAGGGATTTAGAGCAGGGCTATAACGTGTATGAGACAGCAAGGAAAATGCTATCAGAGGGCAGACTGGCACACAATATGCGTTTATATTTCAGTCTTACATTTTGTCAGTATCATTTTTTGCACTGATGGCGTGAAGATATTTCTTATGTACTACCTTTGTGGATTTTAACACAAAGCATACCTGAAGGGTTGCCTTGTTTTATTTTTCCAGTCAGCATTTTATATAGTAAAAGAAAGAGGAAGTCCTGTAGTTCTGTGAAACAATTACAGGCTAGCTCTAAGTGACTTTCTGCTCTGGAGGAACATCCTTACTTTTACCCATAGCATTACAAGTATGTAAGTATCTAACTTCGGGTTTTGAAGACTTCTCTGGGAGCCTAAAAGTTAAGTGATGCAATTGGTTGTCTTGTAGGCTTCTAATTCTTTCCAATTCTAATGCTTCAACAATCTGTCTATAGCCTACATCAGTCATCATATTCTGCAGATATGAGAACAGTTTGAACATTGTTTTTAATCATGAGAGGAAAAAAGCCGATACTGGATACTGTCTATTCTTTTTCTGAAGAGAAGAATATAGAAATATGCAATATGCTAACAAGCCATATTTTTCAGTTACTCATGTTCTTATGTAATTTAATTGAAAAGTTAGTTCAGAGAGCAAAATTACTTTGTACAAAAACTATTTTTCCTCACTGTTAAGAGGAGACCAGTATGCTTGGTTATTACGCCAATAAGCAAAAATCACTTGTGCATCGCTGAAGGAACAATTACGTGAAGCAGCAAAATACTTGAAAACGTGAAGCCAGTCTCTTCGTAGTGCTAACATTAGAGAACTAACAGAACACAAATGATATTAACTACTTCTTCATGGCATACATTGATAAATATAACTGTTGGACAAGTGGTAAGCAACATGTACTGTAAAGTGCAGCTCTGCATTTTGGAAAATAAAACCATTTTTTGCAGCTAATTCTTTTCACTCACCAGACAAACATACTGTCTGGTATTCATTGTACACCTTATTTATGCAGAACAAAGTACAAGCATAATACATTCAAATTAACAAAGAAGTTAAAAAAGACTGTCTCAGTGCAACCTACCTGACACATTTAAGCAAGGAATCACTGATGAGAAGATTTATCTACAAATGAGCAACTTCAGCTACTTATTCTGTTTGTGGTAATTGTCCTTATTTTTGCCATAATCATACTTTTCCTATGATCTTTAACTCTTACAGGGATATAAAAAGAAAGCAGCTGGAAAGCTTGGAGATATCAGTCTGAAAATGAGTGAGCAGAAGAAAGAGTTTGCTGGGAAGACTGCTCAGTACCAGCAAGAAATGAAGCATCTCCAGCGTCTGCTGCAAGACAAACAGGAAACCCTTGAGGAAGTGCTGCAGGAGAAAAGGTAAGGCAGGCACAGGTGGAAACAAGCCAGTTACATTTGATGGGTGAAAGGGGTGGGGGGAGGCAACTGCACACAGCTGCAGGCTCTTATTTTTCATCAGAGCTCCATGTGGTATATCCTAGATATCTTTTCTCACTCATGTTTTAACTATACTGAAAACACTGAAACCCTCCTCTTAATTCTAGCCTTCCCACCTCCAAAAACTGATCTTGCAAAGGACAGATTTATTCTGGGTGACTACTGCTGTTCTTAAGACTGTAAATTTTTTTCTTTTCTTAAATATCAGGAGAGATGCAATCCACATTCGAAAAATAATAACCTGAGCCTAGTCTCTGATAATCTCGAGGTCTACAAATAATCAAGATACATTAATTATTTAATAGCATCTTCTACTAAAGGCTGAAGAGTTCCCCTTCCTCCCCTTCTCCCCAGACAGTTTTCAAACTAGTAGGAATTAAAGGAATCTAATGTGTACGCATATGATGGGTTTCCTTTTGAGGGTACCTTACTGTTCTGTTAAGAAATGACATAGATTGGCTACATACAGAATAAAAAAATAAAAAGATGATTTAACAGATTTTTACAAGATTATGACTGTCAGTGTTGAAATCTCTTTTTAATATAAAGCATCCTTTAAAGACATTTTTCTCTCTTATGGTGGAAGACTTCATAGCACATACCTTTTATCAGCATACAGAAAAACTGCTTACAACTGGAAATAGCTAATTAAGCTGTCATTTTACAAGTCACCTATGCCATTGTGAGATAGTAGATTTAAAAACAATAAAAAAACAGGACTTAGTATCATACACTATCACATCAGAACAGTTCCTCTTTTAATTACTTTATACAGTGCCATTAAACAGGTGTGAGTAGCTGGGAATTGTATAATGAACATTTAATTAATATCTAAAATTTGGGTGAGAAAAATGGTATTTTGACTACTCCAGATTTCTCCAGAAATAATTACATAGGATTTTTAACTATTTAAGAAGTGCCTTTCATACCTCTGCTAATGTTACTGTTTTTTTTTTTTTTATTTTTAATAAAAAGACCAGCTAGGTAAGTAATGAGGTTTTATGTAGAATAGCGCATGGTTCAAAATGCCACAGCGCATAGTTCAAAATGTCACAGTATGGATCATTCAGATTTTACCTTAATAGCCCAAAGGTAGGTAAATGAGATTGTGTAATACAGCCTCATCAAATAATTAATTGCACTTTCTATAGACCGGTTTCACTAATTCACTTTTTCCTCCTTAGTCTGGATTGACTCATTTTTCTTTAATAAGCATAGAAAATTTATAAGTTCAGCTACCTCTTAAGAACAACGTCTGCACTTGAGTCTACAATCTGAGCCTTTTATTTAGCAGTATGATAATGAAGAAAAGCGGCTCGTGGAAACAATCACAAGATGAACATCACACAGACATGTCTTAAATTGGTGCCGTCTCCTACATTATAAAAGGTGTAATTACTGACTCACTTTTTCTGGTGGCAGTGAAGCCTTGATAACATTTATTAGAGCACAATATAATGAACACAACCCAGAAAGAAAGAAAATGATTTTAATATTAATCTCTCAAGTCTTATTTTACTTCATCTCATCATCCTGTATTTTCCTTTGATGACTATATTAAAAAAACCTAGATTGAAAAAACAGAAACATCAGTGACGAGACAGCTGAATTTTAGAGCTTCATAAATTGGGATATCTTTTTATTCTTAAAGTATTGCTTGTTTTGGTTTAATACAGCAGATACTGTTAATATAAACTAGTTCCCTCATGTTCCTTTATTCATGTCAAGTATCGTAGAAATACAAAGCTGTTTCCCGATAATATATTTATTGGTAGTCCAAGTATATATGTATGCTGTTATATCTGTCTGCCAGAAATTAAAAATCTATTTTAGTCAGCTGCAAGTATTTCTGTTTTTATAGAAAACAGAAATAAACATTTTTATAATGTTTATTTTGTCTCTCTCCTTTCCTTCCACATTGTCATATGAGGAAGTAAGGAAAAATTACTTGTAGGTTAGATGCCAATAGTCACTTGTAGCTTGGCAACTAAAGTCACTGGTGTCAGGACAGTACCAAAAAATACAGATTTATTTCCACTAGCTCTGTTCAAAGAATAAATTTATAGTCCAAAAAACCGTCTAGCCGATGTTCTGTCTGAACATTGTTAAAGGTAAGTGAATATAATAAATATTAGTTTTATTTATAGAATATTTATAATATAAAATACATAATATTTATATATAAAATACTATATTAAACTATATGAGCAGGAAAGCCAGTTTAATTGAACATTTCACTGAAGGTATGTTGACTATTTGGATAGCTGATTTTCTTATTTTTATCAATGTTATAGTTTCACTTCAAAAAGACTATAAAATAAATTAAGCTATTTAAAAGGCACTAACCACAATCAGTCTAGTCGAAAGCACAGCATTTAGGTCAAGACAGCAAACTTTTTCATATAATTTACTTTGCTCTTGGATTTAGTTTTGTAATAGCAAAGTTGAGGAAATCATACTAGCTCTGACTTGACTACCACCCTGAAATTCTCTGTTACCATAAAAGTTGTATGTGTACATGTCTGTTGGTGGTAAGCTTTCTTGTAAAAGAAAAATGTGTTTAGTTGTAAAAGAAAAATGTGTTTAGTTATTTATATTTCTTAAGGTTGCCTTTTAAAAAAAAAAAAAAAACCACCCTAAACTCCAGCACATAATGTCCATCAGTTTTCCTAGAGGTTCTCATCACATCATGGAGGAGCTCAGTTGGAATGGGAGTTCCTAGTATATTACGAGGTTTGCTGGCTTCCTGACATCAAATATTTATCCTCTTCCTTTTCTTAGCTTGTTTCTTCAGTCTGTCCCTCAACTTAGCATTTACTAGATGACCACTGGAAACACTTTCACAAATCTAATCACATTCACGCTTAGCACAATATTGCATCTTTTTTTTCCCCACTGTGCACCTATTAAATCTGCGAAAACATTGGAACAATAGTTTGTTCTCATAACTGCATGAGGTGCAAGGCAATAGAAAAATCAAGTCTGTATTTTTGGGAGAATCAATAAATTAAAGTTTTGTTAAATGTTTCAATTGTGTTTAAGACAGTATCTGAGAAATGAGGTACAAAGCAAATGTTTTTATGCTAAGAGAGTGCAGTGGCGATTTCGAAACCCCACGATGGGCTGGTTTAGCCACATAGTATAGTGTAGCACAGAGTAAGGATACCGCTTTTGGTCTGGAAACAACACAGTTCTGTCAGCAAGACACTGGGTCTGAGATAATGTAGCCCTGCCTTAATAATCTGAATAGGACTTACCAGATCAGGCTGCACAGTACACTGTATATGCCTGTATTTCTGCTAGGTAGAAAAAACCTTACTGATAGCAGGTCATGGCCCTCTAACCATATCACATTACACAGTGCCAGCAAGCCCAGAGGTAGTTAACTGAGATCACAGTGTGTGTGGTCTTTCTAAAGTAGAGTTTTTTAAGACACTTGGACAGCAGTGATACTTATGTGCTTCCTCATTTTTATTTCTTCTGTCATCATTCTGTTTTTAACAAGTCTACATCTAAATTAACATGGGTTTCATAAAATATGAAGAAAAAAAGTGACTTTTCTTTCTCCCCTCCCTCATCATCTCTCACCTAAGGACAAAAGTCAAAGACAAAGGTTGCACTACTTACCCGTTGCATCCAAGGGAACAGAAGTTTCTCACCTGATTTTCCAAAAGAGATAATTTTGTTCTCTTGATAAAGAAACACTTTTAAATTTTCTGAGGAAAAGAGGTGCAAATTCCACCTTCCTGGAGCTGCCCTCTTGAGCCCTCTCAACTACAAACTCCTTTTGAGAATACTGGAAATGCATAGCAACCTTTATCCCAAATAAGCTTACAAGAAAGCAGTATAATTTTCTGCTCTGCAGAGAGCTGATAATCCTAATGATGCTTTTATTGTTTATAGAGTAATCTCATGAATCATCATTTTCTCATACCTTTCCTTTAATGAAATACATTGCATGTTTCAGATATAAACAGTCGTTAATATGGCTCTAGGGTAGAAGATCAGATCTGTAATTGCCATCATGTCTTATTTCACAGATAACTTATCTTCATGAGTTTTCTAGGTCACAATGTATTTTATCATTTAAGTCCTCCGCAAAGGTGCAGTACTTCATGATAAG